>NC_092755.1:99351114-100582793 GCF_047496795.1 Chiloscyllium punctatum | reverse complement strand
ATCACATTCGTGTACAGAGAGGCCCTACAAATGGCAATGATAAGATACAACCACATAATTAGTTTTTAGTTATGTTGCTTTAAGGATAAGTCCTTACTAAGTACTCCCTGATTTTCAATAAATAGTGCCATGATACCTTAAACCGTTAGGAGAAAGTGAGGACTGCGGATGCCAGAGATCAGAATCGAGAATGTGGTGCTGGAAAAACACAGTAAGTCAGGGAGCATCTGAGGAGCAGGAAAGTGAACATTTCAGGCATAAGCCTGAATAGCTTATAATGGGCTTATGCCTGAAACTTCGATTCTCCTGTTCCTCAGATGCTACGTGAACTGCTGTACTTTTCCAGCACAAAACTCTCTACATTAAACCATTGCTCACTAAGGCATTGATAAACATTTGTTCAGAAAGATGGCACTGCCAACAGTATAGTACTTGCGTGCGTGTGTGTATAGTGCAATGGTAGTGACACCTGTAGTGTCACATGAACCCAAGATCTCGGTTGAGGCCCTCCCGATGGGTACCGTACTTAGCTATCAGCTACTACACTCACACATGCACCCTCTCACAGACTTAGACCCCTTTACACTCACACACATACACACATTTACACTCTCTCACAGACACTCACAACCCCCCCACACCTCCCCCCCCCAAACACAGACACACAAACCCACATGCACACATATACATATAAGTTTGTGGGTGAATTTGTACTTGCAGAGTTACATTGTACTTTGCTCAATATCTGCATGAATCCATGTAAGATTCTGTTAATTCATTTTTTAGATTAGAATCAGTCCAAACATTATGGCACAGACAACAACACCCAGGGGTGCGAATATTCAATACATTATCTGGGCTGACACCAATCATTAAAGTTAACCTGAGAATGTAACTTTTAAAAAACGTTTTGTGATTTACATATGAAAGAAGTGAAACTAATATGGTCATTCTAACAGATGAGAGACTTAACAATTAAGGTATTTTTCAATGTATAATTTCAGTTAC
Organism: Chiloscyllium punctatum; assembly: GCF_047496795.1. Lineage (NCBI taxonomy): Eukaryota > Metazoa > Chordata > Chondrichthyes > Orectolobiformes > Hemiscylliidae > Chiloscyllium > Chiloscyllium punctatum. The sequence goes on along the minus strand of NC_092755.1, from coordinate 100,581,785 downwards.
ATCACACTGTAAACTTTTGCTATAAATTCTGTGTCTTACAATTGTGTACTCCACAAGAACTTGGTGAAGGAGCAGTGCTCCAAAAGCTAGTGTGCTTCCAATTAAACCTGTTCGACTATAACCTGCTGTTGTATGATTTTTAACTTTGTACACCCCAGTCTAACACTGGCATCTGCAAATCAGTTTTAACTGTAGCTTGTAAAAGACTAACACTTGAAAATAAAGCAAATACTGCAGTTATTTCTGTCAGGCTGTAATCATAACTAATGCTACTTTGTGAGTGTAAACTGTCAGTAAGTAGACATGTCACCACTGGTGCAGCTTAGTGGCTTGAAGTAGGCTAATGTGAATTGGCTGTTCTGAAAAGTAGCAAGACAAGGAACATTCTGCCTTCAGGCACTCTATTTACAAGCAGCACAATATGTTCACAGACAGCATACAATGGTAAAACAGTGGCTCTTTCAACCTTTTAAATAGGCTTCTCTCTCAACTCCCTCTGAAATAGGAGAAAGTGAGGTCTACAGATGCTGGAGATCAGAGTCGAGCGTGTGATGCTATAAAAGCACAGCAGGTCAGTCAGCATCCAAGGAGCAGGAGAATCGATGTTTTGAGTATAATCCCTTCATCAGGAATGAGGTTTGTGGCCCAAGGGAGCTGAGAGATATATGGGAGGGGGTTGGGGCTGGGGGGAAGGTAGCCAGGAATGTGATAGATAGATGAAGGTGGGGGTGAAGGTTATAGGTTGGAGTGGAAGGTGGATCGGATAGGTGGGAAGGAAGATGGACAGGTAGGACAGTTCAAGAGAGCGGTGCTGAGTTGGAAACTTGGATCTGGGATAAATTGGGGGAAGGGGAAATGAGGAAACTGGTGAAATCCACATTGACCCCCTGTTGTTGGAGGGTCCCAAGACGAAAGACGAGGTGTTCTTCTTCCAGGAATCAGGTGGAGGGGGCCCAGGACTTGCATGTCCTTGGTGGAGTGGGAGGGGGAGTTTAAGTGTTTGGGCACAATATCTCCCACGTGGTCGACAATGCCCTCCAGTGTATCTCCTCCACTTCCTGCACTTCCACCCTTGAACGCCACCCCTCCAATTGCAAGAATGACAGAACCCCCCTAGTGCTCACCTTCAATCCCACCAACCCCCGGATACATCTCATCATCCTCTGCCATTTCTGCCACCTACAAACAGTCCCCACCACCAGGTATATATTTAGCTCCACACACCTACCTGCGTTCCGAAGAGACCATTCCATCCATGATTCCTAGTTATGTGCACGCCCCTCCACCAACCCACTCTCCACTCCCAGTACCTTCCCCTGCTACCGCAACAAGTGCTAAACCTGCGCACACACATCTCCCCCTCACCTCCAGCTAAGGCCCCAAAGGATCCTTCCACAGCTGACAAAGGTTTACCTGTACTTCCACACATGTCGTCTACTGTGTCCGCTGCTCACGATGTGGTGTCCTCTACGTTGGGGACACAGGACGCCAACTCTCAGAATATTTCAGTGAAAATCTCTGGGACACACACATTAAAACAACCCCACTTCCCTGTGGCTGAACACTTTCACTCCCCTCCCACTCCCCCAAGGACATGCAAGTCCTGGGCCTCCTCCACCGCCAAACTCTACCACCCAACACTTGGAGAAAGAATGCATTATCTTCCACCTTAGGAGCCTCCAACCACACGGGATCATTGTGGATTTCACCAATTTCCTCATTTCCCCTCCCCCCACCTTATTCCGGTTCCAACTTTCCAACTCGGCACCACCCTCTTGAACTATCCTACTTGTCCATCTTCCGTCCCACCTATCCATTCCATCCTCCTCTCTTACCTATCATTTTTACCCCCACCTTCATCCACCTACTGCATTCCCAGCTACCTTCCCCCAGCCCCACCCCCTCCTATTTATCTCTCAGCTCCTTGGGCCACAAGCCTCATTCCTGATGAAGAGCTTATGCTCGAAATGTTGATTCTCCAGCTCGGATGCTGCCTGACCTGCTGTGCTTTTCCAGCACCACACCCTTCAAAACCTAGTCTCTGAGCTAGCTTAGCAATTGTCAAACAAGACAACTAATATTGAGAAATTAGTTGAATTTTGCCAAAATTGGCTGTGTATCATTTACATCAAGTTTCATGGAGGGTTTCTCTTTATGAAGTGTAATGAGATTTTTTTTATGCAGTCATTCCAACTTGAACCATTAACCACATCAAACATCCCAATAAGAAGTATCCCTCTCGTTTGATGCAAGCACTTTAGGCGTACCTAGCAACCAGATGGAACCTGGTGCTGCTGGTGTTCACTGTGAGCTGTGTTCCTGCCACCACTTGCTATTCTCCAGATGCAAAATGCAACTGTGAACTGGTTGGGACAGAATGGGGTCAGTGCCAGATTTTTGGGCGAAATCTTGGACTGACAGCTGCTAGATGCTTGGACATTGAAGCAGCATGCTTTTGCAAACTCCAGGTACCTCGAGAGAATTCCTTGAAGCCTGGCACTCCAACTGCAACTCAATCAATAGACACATTGAACTGAACCCCATATTGAAGCTACTCAGATACAGAACCAGAATTACCAGCAAACGGAGACAGAAACAAAGTACCAGGCGGGACAGACCACTAACACCTCATCAAAGACACGCCAATGATGTCACTTAGATTGGCGATGAAACGTTTGCAGAAAATCACATCAGCTCCACGAACCAATCCACAATTTCAATTTGCAATAATCTCTTTGCCCATTCGCAATGAATGTAGAGTGGAAGTGTTTAGGCATTCAGTGCTAGTCAAAGGTAATTTGCACCAGCCTCGATGCTGGAAAATATAACATCGGCAACTCAATGATGCAAAAGTTAGTGCCGATGATGTAAAAAGACGTGAATACTGCCCAAAAACGTCCTATCACTTGCAAAACTTCCAAGACTTTCCTGGGAGGAGGGGAATATTGCTTCATTGTACGTCAACTCAGTATTAGGATGGACTTTCCTGATGGCAATAAAAAGTTGAATTATTGAGGTAGGTTTTGATTAGGAAAGGGTTTTTTAATATTAATTGCTGGCATTGCTGGCTAGGCCAGCAGTTATGGCCCATCTCCAATCGTCCAGTGGGCAGTTAAGATTCAGCCACATTGCTGTGGGTGTGGAGTCACATGTAGGCCAGACCAGCTATAGATGGCAGTTTCCTTCCCTGAAAGACAACAGTGACCCAGATGGGATTTTCCAACAATTGATTCATGGTCATCATGAGACTCTAAATTCAAATTCCACCATCCACTATAGAGGGATTCAAACCTAGGTCCCCAGAACCTAATCTCTGGATTAATAGCTCAGTGATCACACTACTAGGCTATTGTGTCCCCTTGGGGATTACACCCAAGCAGGCACTCCCTTTTTGATGTGACGTATTGGTCATTCAGCAGCATAGCACCTTCACTGAGTCGATTGACATGTTGAGACCAGGGCTGTGGCGTAGCAGACAATTGTTGTTGACGTTCTGGTTCCGCTAGTTGGATAGGTCTGACGGGGGCCCTCCAGTATACTCCAGTCAGAGTGTGCTGCATCATTCTGGCATCCTGTCTTCTGTCTGAGAAGACCTAGCCGGCAAACCCTCTGTGTGAGACCCACCTTGGTACTAAGAAGACCCTGAGTGTCCTGTTGACGCAACTCCATGAATTGGATCCAGCAACCCATTCAGGTTCACCAGAGCGGGTAGTATATGTGTTTTTTAGGCAGTCAACCTAATTTTGGAAAAGCCCATATAATTTGTTTAAGAATTGTTTTCTTTAACTTGGAAGTGCTTTAATAAAACAAAGTTAGAACTGCAGTCCTTTGTTTGTCTCATACAGTAAGAGCACTTAGGTAAACAGGTTTTCAAATCAATAATCTGGTTGGTGTCTGTAGAATATTTCATTGGCAACAGCCTCATTGCTACCTGTCTCCAAAAGCTATGAGCTGGGTGCAACAGATAACCAGGGATGCTAAAATAGTTGGTTGTCATAATACTGGTATTTGGTTTGCATTATTGAGGTAAAATGCAGCTTCTGTTCATTTTGTTTGTTTTCACTTTCATTGGCTGTCAATAAAAGCTCATGTTTGGAACTATCTGGTTGCTTGCCTGTATGTGATGATCTGGAGTAAGTGAGGCCTGCAGGTGCTGGAGATCAGAGTCAAGAAGGGTGGTGCTGGAAAAACACAGCAGGTCAGACAGCATCCGAGGAGCAGGAGAGTGACGTTGCAGGCATATAGGGCTTATGACTGATACGTCAATTCTCCTGCTCCTTGGATGCTGCCTAACCTGCTGTGCTTTTCCAGTGCCACACTTTTTGACAATGTATGTAACAATCTCCTGACTGGACAAAGCCAAACTGTGGGTCTACAGAGGGCACTGGGGACAGGGTAGTGGAGACTGAGGGAAGGTGTTCAGATGGGTATAGTTATGGCTAGGTAAATTGTGTGAACTAGTGATTAAATAGTGGTTAAGGTGAGACAATGGGGTTGTATAAGTGAGGGAGTGCCAGTCATGCCAATTATGTGCTTTGAGCAGCACAGCTTTAATAGTCCACCTAGTCTAATCCCACTCTCCCCATCACTCTCTGCACCCTTTAACATCCCAAATAGTCTCATGTTGCCGGTGAAGAGCAACAACGGACTGCCAACTCCTGTCTAGATGCACATAAGGGAAACTGGTCTTTCAGCAGATATCCAGAATTGGCACTTGGTAAAATGGGCACAAAAATTGACGAGAGGGATGCCTTCAGAATTAAAGTGCGATTAATGAGGTGAGTTTTGTTCTTGATGGTAAATTTTGTTTATATTTACCTGGTAATGTTATGAAGGTCTCTTATACATGATCTCTTTCCTTTGTATAGTTTACATTTCACCAGAGTATAGTTTAATCCAGTTTTTATATATATATATATATATATATATATATATATACAACGCAGCTATTACTGGCCTAATGTATATAACTGCTGGGCATAGTTGTCTAATTAGGTAGACTATCATTGATCTTTACTCATTGCTACCTATTATTGAGGCAGTTTACAAGTTTCATCTTTAACCTAAAAGCTTCAATTTAGCTCGAAGTCTCTTATGAATGACCCAAACAAATAATTTTTGAATATTAAGATTTATTTCACCACACACTTTACCATGGGCATCCAATTCTGTTATACCCTTGAAACATTCAAATAAGCATTAGACAAAATTTGCTTTCCACAAACCCCTGTGGGCCTTGGCTACTGGTTTCTCTCTCACTAAATTGCTATCTTTATAATAAGGTCTAATCTCCTACTGCAGGAGATGTGGAACTGTAGTCATGTAATTTCCAAAATGTGCTTTAAAAAAATGGAACATTTACTTATCTTTGGGTGACCCTATTCTTCATGAACTGGGGACATTTCCTACAGAGACTTCTGTGATTCAACGTCAGATTGTTCAATATTTGAGGTTGTGTCTGTTGCTGTGTCATGAATGATGAGTATAGGATAGATAATAGTTTGTGTTTAATTTCTATTTCTTTCCTTTAGTTTGAAGGCGTATTTTAAAGAGGCAATATTAATGTTGATTTCAGCTTTGGATTGTGAACAGGTGGAGAGATGCTGAGTCCAGATATTGCTGCAGATGAACAGAGATTGTTTAGTTGATCTGCTGCTGTAGAGCTTCTGAACTCTCCTGACTTTTTGATGGCCTCAGATTTGTCTCCCTCTTCGTGCTCAACGTCATAGAATCCCTCCAGTGTGGAAAGAGGCCATTCAGCCTATCGAGTCGACATTAACCCTCCAAACAGCATTCCATCCAGACCAGTGCCCCTGCTGTATCTGTGGCTAAGCCATCTAACTTATCATGGCTAATTCATCTAACCTGTAGATTCCTGGATACTATGGAGCAATTTATCACAGCCAATCCATTGATACTGTGGATCAACTTAGCACAGCCAATCCATCTAACCTGCAATTTCCTGAATACAATGGAGCAATTTAGCATGGAGGTTAGGAGAAAGTGAGAAGCAATTTAATACAGTCAATCCATCTAACCTGCCCATCTTTGGATTGTGGGAGGAAGCTAGAGCATCCAGAAGAAACCAAGAGAAAGTACAAACTCCACACAGTCATCCAAGTTTGGAATCAAATCTGCATCCCTGGTGCTGTGAGGCAGCACTCCTAACCACTGAGGCAGTGTGCTGTCCACACCATCCAACAGTGAATACAGATATCTCCATTATAGCACCAATGCCTGCTCACCAGGTTTCACCCTGCAGTGAGCTGTATTAAATCCAACCCATGTTCTCCTCAAGGTTCAATAAGTGTAGTACCTGTAACACAAAAGCACACACTGCACATGTGGAAATTCTGAACTAAAATCCGAAATTGCTGGATATACTTAGCACATCAGTCAGCATCAACGGAGGTAGAAACAGAATAGACATTTCAGGCCAATCATCCATAATCAGAAACTGAAGCAATTGACCAGAAACATTAAATTTCCTTCCCTGCCTACAATTCTGGTTATCCATGGAATGAAACAAAGCTCTGTGCTTATGAATCTCTTTCAGAATCTTTCTGATGCAGTGTAATTTATTTTCCCATCAGAATTTATCATTTTAGCAGTTAATACTTTAATTATGTACATTCTGCTGCCCTTATTTCTTCCTCGTCTACTTAAACCTTTTAAAATTTAACTTTCCAATATGCTATTTCTAACTTCTCTGTTGAATAATTTAGGTGCAGAGTTTTACATTAACTTTCTACTTCTGTGTGCTCTTTATTTAATTTGCCTATCTTTTTATTCTTCTGCTTAGTTTTTTTATTCTACTCTGCCGTCCTGGATTATCCTTCAATATTCCTCAATGTCTATGGATGACATGGCTCAACTAAACATTTGTGCTTAAGAGACACCAATGATTCTAGTTCAAAATAATATTTTGGCAATGGTTGAACTTATCTCAGCTTACCAAAAAACCATTTCCTTGGGAGTCCCTCCCAAATCCAAAATAGGTGAGAGGTAGAAAGAAAAGTAGAATTGTATTTTAGTTAAAGACTAGCTCATCCAGTGAATGACTGAGCTATACTGACAATCTATTTTTCTGTCCTGCGTAGAGTTACATGATACTAGCTAGGAATCCGATAATGGGAACAAATGCATTGGCAATGGGTTTGTACAGGATGAAGTAACTCTGGTGTATAGAGTCACAAACCATTGAAACTATGTGAAGGTGGGAATTTAAGAACTGTACAAGAAGGCTTTAACCAGTATCAACAATATTAGAATGTAAATAACTAGTTCATTGGAATGTTTGAGAACCACATTGTTTTACAGAATAGCCCTTTGGCCTATTATGTTCACATTGTTAGATACTATTGTTAGATACTACAACAGACTAAGAGAGTCTAGGCATGTACAGCAGTCTCAAGAGTGCAATTCTGACACCCAGTAAGTATACAGACTCAGTGGTATGTAGGATCTATAAGAGCAGAACAACACAGATTTGAATCATTGGAAGCAACACATTCCATAGAGACAGCAGTGAATAGCACTGTGTGAATTCTACTATGTCTAGGTGTGAACGTGCAAAAGGGGAAAGCTCTTATGTAAGGGCCCACAGACCACAGTAAATCTTGATAAACGCAGGATTGAGAGAGAAATAGAAGAAAATGTTGATGGAGTTACAGAAAGAGAGATGGAAGGAGGCTTCTGTCGAGTATCAATATTGAGATCAATCTGCCCAAGTTGAATGGCCTGTTGTGCTGTAAATATTATGTAAATATTTAAATCAGATTTAGTTTCTGGCAACAGTTTTACAGAAAGGACAGAAAACAGAATCATTGTCTAACTGCTAAACATTTTAAAAAAGTATGCTGTCATTGAGACAGCATTATGAATGCCAGGATACATCTCAGCAGTATTGACTGCAAACAGATGTAATTACATTTTTGTTTAAATCACTAATAATGTCACATTTGGAAGATAGGGATACATTGTCAACTTCCACCCAGGCACCCTCGTACCATTGGGGATTCCTCACTTATTGTAGAAACTGAAATTGATAGGAATGAAATGCTACAGCTTTTTCAATAAATGGCCCAGATGCAACACCAGATTTACACTCAGGTGCAAATTCAACTTCAAATTAAAGTGTGTATGTATGTATGCCTTTAAAAGGACATTGGGGAGTGTCCAGGGAAAAGACCAGGGAAAAGTTGAACTTATTTTTTTGAGATGCAAGTTGTCACGTCCCAGGGACTTAGCAACTTTCAGCCCATTAGTTTCTCCAGTACGATGTTCTTACTAATACTAATGTCCTTCAGCTCCTCATTCTCCTGAGGCACTTAGATCTGTACTTTTGAATATTTCTTGTATTGTCCTTAGTGAAAACAGACACAAAAGAACCATTTGGCTTCTCCACCATTTTTCTATTCTACATTATAGATTCTCCTGACTCTCCCTAAAATGAACTCATATTTGTTTGAGTCAAACATTTCCTTTTTGCACATCCACAGAACATTTGACAGCCCATTTTTATGTTTTATTGCCAGATTGTATTTATATTCTTTTCCTTAGTGGTTACTCTGTCCTGCTTTGCTGTTTCCTAACAACTTCCAGAAACAACATTCCTAAAACTAATTGCATGATTGAGGCATCATTTGTAAAGACCTCTTCTTAAATTACTCATTCAAACTGAGACAACACACTAAGTTGTGAAGGTAAAGAAACTTTGAGAAATGCTTTTGGAAATCTTGATTGGATTTATTTTATTTGACCTACTTTTGGTTGAATTGAATAGTTTTTTTTTGAAAAGATTAATTGTGCAGGGCTGTGGGGAAAATACAATGGAGAGGAACTAATTAGAGAACGGCTTCAAAGAACATAGACTCAATGGGCTGATTGGCCTCCTGCTGGACTCTATTTACTGCTTGTGGACAAGTATTTGAATTATTTCATTTTGATGTACACCTTTTTGATCATCTTGAAAAGGATAATCTTAGTGATGTCTCTGTATGAAACCTCTCTGCCTGCAGATTGCTCTTATGACACAAATAAAGGTAGATCGACCACCTCATGACATGGCAATGAGTTTTGTGATTAAATCTGTGAGCTGTCATTCATAAAAAAAAGGCTTGATTTTGTATCAGATTGTCCTTGTTGTTGATAGTGTTTGTACCATACAACTGCCTGCTAATTACTCTGCAGATGTGATGTGTCCCTCTATGGCTCCCATCCTAAGCAGTGAGGTCACATCTCTCTCTATGGATCTGTACTGACCTTACATTTGACCTTATGACAAATGCCGATTTGTCTGTACAGCCATCTATAAACTGGCAAAATCTAGAAAAGGTGAGGGAAGGGAAAGATGGGTAACTGGCAGTGGTGTTGGTGGAAGGAGGGTGTGATATACTCATCATGCTATTTTTAACAGCAAGACAGGATATCCACACCACTGTACAGAAGGATTGCATGGGATATAGAGCATCAAAACAGGCGATTTAAACCATCCAGGTAAAAACAATGATTGCAGATGCTGAAAACCAAATACTGGATTAGTGGTGCTGGAAGAGCACAGCAGTTCAGGCAGCATCCAACGAGCAGCGAAATCGACGTTTCGGGCAAAAGCCCTTCATCAGGAATAAAGGCAGTGAGCCTGAAGCATAGAGAGATAAGCTAGAGGAGGGTGGGGGTGGGGAGAGAGTAGCAGAGAGTACAATGGGTGAGTGGGGGAGGAGATGAAGGTGATAGGTCAAGGAGGAGAGGGTGGAGTGGATAGGTGGAAAAGAAGATAGGCAGGTCGGACAAGTCAAGGAGACAGTAACTGAGCTGGAAGTTTGAAACTAGGATGAGGTTGGGGAAGGGGAAATGAGGAAACTGGTGAAGTCCACATTGATGCCCTGGGGTTGAAGTGTTCCGAGGCGGAAGGCGGAAAGGGGTGGGGAGGGAAATATATCCCTGGTGGTGGGGTCTTTTTGGAGGTGGTGGAAATGTCGGTGGATGATTTGGTTGATGCGAAGGTTTGTAGGGTGGAAGGTGAGATAGTCCAGGTAAATTTAAAGTCAGGGTAGAATGTGTTGGTGAAGTTGATGAATTGCTCAACCTCCTCGCAGGAGCACGAGGTGGCGCCAATGCAGTCATCAATGTAGCGGAGGAAGAGGTGGGGAGTGGTGCCGGTATAATTACGGAAGATCAACTGTTCTACATAGCCAACAAAGAGACAGGCATAGCTGGGGCCCATACTATCTCTGACACCTCGCTCCCCTTCCTGGACCTCTCCATCTCCATTAGTGACGACCGACTTGACACTGACATTTTTTACAAACCCACTGACTCCCATAGCTACCTGGATTACACCTCTTCCCACCCTATCTCTTGCAAAAATGCCATCCCGTATTCCCAATTTCTCCGCCTCCGCCGTATCTGCTCCCAGGAGGACCAGTTCCACCATAGGACACACCAGATGGCCTCCTTCTTTAGAGATCGCAATTTCCCTTCCCACGTGGTTAAAGATGCCCTCCAACGCATCTCGTCCACATCCCGCACCTCCACCCTCAGACCCCACCCCTCCAACCGTAACAAGGACAGAACGCCCCTGGTGCTCACCTTCCACCCTACAAACCTTCGCATCAACCAAATCATCCACCGACATTTCCGCCACCTCCAAAAAGACCCCACCACCAGGGATATATTTCCCTCCCCACCCCTTTCCGCCTTCCGCAAAGACCGTTCCCTCCGTGACTACCTGGTCAGGTCCACACTCCCCTACGACCCACCCTCCCATTCTGGCACTTTCCCCTGCCACCGCAGGAACTGTAAAACCTGTGCCCACACCTCCTCCCTCACCTCTATCCAAGGCCCTAAAGGAGCCTTCCACATCCATCAAAGTTTCACCTGCACATCCACCAATATCATTTATTGTATCCGTTGCTCCCGATGTGGTCTCCTCTACATTGGGGAGACTGGGCGCCTCCTAGAAGAGCGCTTTAGGGAACATCTCCGAGACACCCGCACCAATCAACCAAACCGCCCCGTGGCCCAACATTTCAACTCCCCCTCCCACTCTGCCCAGGACATGGAGGTCCTGGGCCTCCTTCACCGCCGCTCCCTCACCACCAGACGCCTGGAGGAAGAACGCCTCATCTTCTGCCTCGGAACACTTCAACCCCAGGGCATCAATGTGGACTTCAACAGCTTCCTCATTTCCCCTTCCCCGACCTCATCCTAGTTTCAAACTTCCAGCTCAGTTACTGTCTCCTTGACTTGTCCGACCTGCCTATCTTCTTTTCCACCTATCCACTCCACCCTCTCCTCCTTGACCTATCACCTTCATCCCCTCCCCCACTCACCCATTGTACTCTATGCTACTCTCTCCCCACCCCCACCCTCCTCTAGCTTATCTCTCCATGCTTCAGGCTCACTGCCTTTATTCCTGATGAAGGGCTTTTGCCTGAAACGTCGATTTCGCTGCTCGTTGGATGCTGCCTGAACTGCTGTGCTCTTCCAGCACCACTAATCCAGTATTTAAACCATCCAGTCCAGGCTTCATTCAAGTGTCTTCCTGCCTTCCCACATCTAACTCTATCAGGGTAACCCTCACATTTCTTACCTCTTATGTGCTTGCTTAATCTTCCTTTAAGTGCAGGGAACCCCCAGCTTCTGTTGTGGCACAGCACCTACAGGCTAGTTGAACTGGGAACATTCCTCATCACAATGAACATTTTGGCACTCTACACCAGTATCCCCTATGATGACAGCATCGCTGCAACAGCCTCAGTACTCAATACCAACAACTGCCAATCTCCAGGCACCATCCTACAACTCATCTGCTTCATCCTCGACCACATTTTCATCTTTGTTAACCAGTTCTTCATCCAGATACACGGACCAAATTTGCACCCCAATATGACAACATTTTCAAGCACAAGTTCAAACAAGCCTTCTTTGTGACACAGGACCTCCAACCAGCTCTATATACCAGGTGTATTGACAACATTTTCTTCTTCTGGACCCATGGTGAGGAGTCACTGAAACAACTGCACGGTGATATCTACAAGTTTCATTCCACCTTCAGACTACTCTTTAGTATCTGTCTCATGTTTGTACACATACATCACCATTAAGGATGGGCATCTCAGTACCTCACTCTACTGTAAACCTACAGATAACCTCATGATGCTACACTTCCACCCTAAACATATTAAAACAGCCATCCCCTACAGACAAGTCCTATGCATACACAGGATCTGTTCAGATGAGGAGGAACACGACAGACACCTGAAAGTGCTGAAATATGTCCTCATAAGAACAGGGTACGATGCTCAGCTCACCAATTGCCAGTTCTGAAGTGCCACAGTGGGAAACTGTAATGACCTCCTTGGGAGACAGACAAAAGATGCAACCGATAGGATACTCTTTGTTGTTCAGTACTTCCTGGGAGCAGAGAAACTACGCCATGTTCTTCACAGTCTGTAACACATTATTGATGAGGATAAGCACTTCATCAAGACCTTCACTTCTCGTCTTTGAACAACTGCCAAACCTTAAACAGACCATTGTTCACAACAAACTGCCTTCAGGACAACACTGATCACAATACCTTACATCCCTGTCATGGCTTTCACTGCTAGATGTGTCAGAGTGTTGACATGTATACCACCAGTACACATAGAGACACCACCAACCATGTACACGGCAGATATTCATGTGACTCGGCCAATGTTGTTTATCTCGTACGCTACAGGCAAAAATGCCCTGAGGCATGTTACATTGGCAAGACCAAGCAGATGCTATGACAGCAGATGAATGGACACCGTGTAACAATCGCCAGACGGGGGTGTTCCCTCCCAGTCGGGGAACACTTCATAGTCAGGGACACTTGGCCTCAGATCTTCGGGTGACCATCCTCTAAGGTGGACTTCAAGATATGCAGCAAGCAGAATGGCCGAGTAGAGGCTGATAGCCAAGTTCAGTACGATTGAGGATGGCCTTGGGTTCATGTTACACTACAGGTGACCACACTACATTATGCACTCTCACATATGCACACTCAAGCACACATACATGTGCACACTCTTACATACTTACACACTCACGCAGATCCTCTCTCATACACACGCTGTCTCTCAGACACACACACGTACAACCCCACACTCACACCCACACCCTCTCACAGGCTTATACTCCATCACACTCATGCACACACTCTACCAAGCATGCACACACACAAACACACACTCTCTCATGTACACTCACATGCACACACTCACACACTCTCTCTCCCTCCCTCACATGCACACACACATACACATTAAAGTCTATGGAATGAATTTACATTTGCAGAATTATATTTGCAGATACATTCTATTTTTGCTCAAAAAGCACACAACCTGAAGTCAATCCATATAAGATTTTATAAATTCCTACTTTAGAAGTAGAACCAGTCTGACTTAAGATAGGGATGCAGACAGACTCTGACCTCACACCTTTAATACATTGCCTGAGCTGAGATGTCACCTTTTTTTATAAAATCTTAAATTATCGTGGGAATGTGACTTAACAGTAGTTCTGGGATTTACATATTAATGAACCGAAACCTGCAATCCATTCTAAAAGATGAAAGACTTAACAGCAATCTAGATACATCGTTTTAATTGCATGACACTGTGAACTTTTGCTATAAATTCTGTGTCTTATGATCCTGCCCCACTAGTCACCTGATGAAGGAGCAGCACTCTGAAAGCTAGTACTTCCAAATAAACCTGTTGGACCAAAATCTGGAATTGTGTGGTTTTTAACTTCCTTTAAGTGAACTACTGTATTCCTCTCAACCATTCCCTGTGGTGCTGCGCTCCACATTGTCACCAGTCCCTAGGTAAGTACATTTCTTATGCATTCCCTATTGGATTTTTTGGTGACTATTATATTGATGGGCTCAAGTTTTACCTTTCTTTGCAAAGAGAATAGACACTGATAGAATATTTCGTCAGGACTTTGTCAAATTTTGAAGACATCTATTAGGTTGCTTCTAAACCTGCTCTTTTCAAGAGAAGAGATTAGGTCTGTTTTTCGTGTGGTTCTGGTATGATACTTACAAACCTCCGCTTTGCCCTCTACTGTCCCTGTATATGAATTGTATTCAGTAGAAGGTTCAATGGAGGTTTAGCATAATTCTTTCCTTTGCAATTATATCCTAGAAATAAACACATAACAGAAAGCACAAATTCCATTGAAACCATCGCATATTGTGACATGGTACATCAGACTGCAAATATACGCATTGCCTGAAATAGATTATGAAATAATCAGTGAAAAAATGAAAGGAAATTAATTTCTTGCTATAAGCATTATTGTCCAAGTGATTTGGGAAATGTTCTAGTCGTTAGCTGAGAGTAAAACACAGGACCTGTGTCATGTATCTGATTTTCCCCGAGAGACTCCATCAGTAGCTGAAGCTAACAAGCACGCATACTAATACAAGATCAGCCCAGAAGCAACAGACTGACACATTCATCAGCCAACTACAAACACGTCAGCCTGTTATCGCCTTGGCAGCCATTTGACACTGACTCAAGTCAGTTACTGGTAGAGTAAGTTCTTAGGTCTCACCCTGCTCCAGTCACAGACTGCAAATAATTGAGACTCACTCTGCCACATTCGTAGTCACCACTATACTTGTTATCCTGGTGGATGGGAGCAGATTTCAAGTTATTTCAGTATAACAGAGGACAGTCAGTGCCATGGCAGATTCATGGAAAAGTATTGTAGGACACAAAGACATTTCAAGGTCGAGCTGATGTGACATGAATATCAAAGGCCCATTATTAAGAGGGAAGTTGTTTCATTCAAAAACTTCTCAAAGGTGCCAGTTTATGGTAACGTATGGCCTTCAGACCAGCCTCAGAAAGAACAGATTGCCCTTGGAAGGAGTGGAACACAGTCTTCCCTGAGTGTTACCGATGTTCCAAGAGTTAACCTGTAGATTAGAAACTGAAATGTACTGCCTGAGAGTGTGGTGAGGCAGGTTCAAATGAGTCATTCAATTGCTTATCTGGATAGTGTCAAGTACTCTGAGTCTCATTGGAGCAGGACTATTCCTGATTAGTGACTTATAGATTGTGGATGATTTTGTGGAGGCAGGAGATTAGTTACTTGTTGCAGGATTCCTAGCTTCTGACCTGCTCTTAAATTCTTTTATGACAACTCCAGTTCTATTTCTGGTCAATGGTAACCCCCAGGGTGCTGATATTGGGATGTTTAGTGATGGTAATTCCATCGAATATCTATGGGTGATGGTCGGATTCTCTCTTATTGGAGATGGTCATTGATTGGCACATATACAGCACAAATGATACTTGGCATTTGTCAGACCAAATCTGGATATTATCCAAGTCTTGCTATATTTTAACATGGACTGCTTGAATATCTGAAGTATTGTGCATGGTGCTGAACATTATGTAGTCATCAGTGAACAATCCCACTTCTGACTTTATGAGGGAAGGAGGGTCATTGATGAAGCAGCTGAAGATGGTTAGACCTGGGAGACTACCCTGAGGAACACCTAGAACTGAGATGACTGACCTCCAACAACCACAGCCATATAGGTATAACTCTAATTGGCAGAGAATTTTCCTCCTGATTCCAATTGATTTAGTTTTGCTCAGGTTCCTTGATGCTACTCTGAGTCAAATGTACCCTTAATGTCAAGGGCAGTCAGTCTCATCCCACCTCTGGAATTCAGCCCTTTTGTCCACGTTTGAACCAAGGCTGTACCAAGGTAAGGAGCTGAGTGGCGAAACCCAAACTGAACGTGAGAGTGCAGGTTATTCCTAACCAAGTTCAACTTGATAACACTGTTGATGACCTCTTCTGAACTTTTAGATTTATTGTGTGGTAATTGGTTGGGTTGTATTTGCCCTACTTTTTGCGCACAAGGCATATCTAGGTATGTTTCAACATTCAGAGTCAAAACGTGTGCAAAAGCACAGTGGGTCAGGCAGCATTCGAGGAGCAGGAGAATCAATGTTTCAGGCATAAGCCCTTCATCCAGTGCCACATTTTTTGATTCCGATCTCCAGCATCTGCAGCCCTCACTTTCTCCAATGTTTCAACATTGTTAGGTAGTTGCCATTGTTATAGTTATAGTCATACTGGAAGAGCTTGGCTAGAGGCATGGCATGGCGTGGGCACAAGTCTTCAGTACTGTTGCTGAAATGTTGTCAGGGCCCATAGCCTTTACAGTATCCAGAGCCTCCAACCATTTCTTACATCCTATGAAATGAATCGGTTTGGCTGAAGACTGGCATCTGTGATGCAGTGGACCTCTGAAGGAGCTGAAATAGATCATCACCTGGCACTTCTGACTGTATCCGTTGCTCCTGATGCGGTCTCCTCTACATTGGGGAGACTGGATGCCTCCTAGCAGAGCGCTTTAGGAAACATCTCTGGGACACCTGCACCAATCAATCACACCGCCCTGTGGCCCAACATTTCAACTCCCCCTCCCACTCTGCCAAGGACATGGAGGTCCTGGGCCTCCTTCACCGCCGCTCCTTCACCACCAGACGCCTTGAGGAAGAACACCTCATCTTCCACCTCGGAAGACTTTAACCCTAGGGCATCAATGTGGACTTCAACAGTTTCCTCATTTCCCCTTACCCCAGCTCAGCACTGTCCCCATGACTTGTCCTACCTGCCTATCTTCTTTTCCACCTATCCACTCCACCCTCCCCCCCCCCCCCCCCCCCGGGCTATCACCTTCATCCCCTCCCCCACTCACCTATTGTACTCTATGCTACTTTCTCCCCACCCTTCAGGCTCTCTGCCTGTATTCCTGATGAAGGGCTTTTCTGCTCCTCGGATGCTGCCTGAACTGCTGTGCTTTTCCAGCACCACTCTAATCTAGACTCTGGTTTCCAGCATCTGCAGTCATTGTTTTTACCTCGTTGTTTTTACTTCTGACTGAGATTGTTGCACTGATGTGTTGGGATCCCTCAATGAGGATGGTGTAAATTGTGGAGATTATTCCTTCACTGAGTTGGTTAATTGACCACACCTGGTTGAGGAAGGACTGCAGAACTTTGATCTGATCACATGGCTATGGAATCGCTTGTCTCCGTGTATCACTAATTGCTTATGTTGTTTGGCATGTAAAAAGCTCAGCTTTGTAGCTCACTCATCCCTTGGCATACCTCATGGTGGTCCTGGCACACCCTCCTCCATTCTTCACTGATCTCCTGGCTTGATGGTAATGGTAATTGGATAATGACCTTAGCCATGAGATGTCAGATTGTAAAAACAGAAATCACTGGAAAAACTCAGCAGGTCTGGTGTCATTTGTGGAGAAAGAGCAGAATAAATGTTTCAGTTCCCATGACCGTTCATTCCAGCATCCACAGTTCTTTGGACTTTCTGTTTAGGTTCCAGATTGATTTGGAATATGTGTCTGCTGCTGCAGATGGCCGGAAGCATTCCCATTCAAGATCGGAGACGGTTACACAGAGTGGTGAATTCGACCCGGGCAATCATAAAGGATAACCTCCCATCTATGGAATCCATCTACCAGGCCCACTGTCAAGGAAAGGCCGCCAGCATTCTCAAAGATCCATCCCACCCTGGCAATGTTTATCTACAACCTCTACCATCGGGGAGAAGGTACAGAAGCCTGAACACACGCACCAGCCGGTTTTGAAACAGTTTCTACCCTACTGTTGTTAGAATACTGAACAAACCCTTAACATTTGCCTGTACTTGTGTTTTTGTTTTTGCCACTGTTTACCTATTATTCACTTATCTGTGCTACTTAACTCTGTGATCTGCCTGTATTGCTCACAAGACAAAGCTTTTCACTGTGTCTTGGTACATGTAACAATAAATTCAATTCAATTTAATTTAATTCAATTCAGTTCTGAGTTGCTAAATCTGCTTGAAATCTGTCCCATTTAACACAGTGGGCGTGTCATTTAACACAGTAGAGAATATCAGCTCTGTGAAGAAAGGATATCATTCCATATGGACAGTGTGACGGACACTCTTATTGATACTGTCATGCAGGTGACAGGGGTGAGTTTACATAGTCAGTTCCTGTACCTAGGTCAATGCCAGGTGGTCAATCCAGTTTCAGTCCATTTCTGGGATGTTTTAATGATTCAGACAACTGGATTGTGTGTTAGGCTATTTCAGAAGGCAGTTACGAGTCAAGCACATTTCTGTGGATTTGGGGTCATATGTATCTGATGTAAGTTTCCCATCCCTAATGAACTTTGGCGACAGGCACATTGGTGAGGATGAGATCAAGCATACTTTTCCCGTTATTGTTTCCCTCACCAGACTGGGTCAGCAGCAATATTCTCTAGCACTAGAACAGCTCAGTGTGTAATGATCTTGCTGAGATATTTGTTATTGACTAGGCCAAACCACTCAAAACAGTCTTAAACAGGCAGCCTAGACTATAACTTTGCAATTTGTTTTGGTAAGTGTACAGTGAACATTACCTGGATTCAGCTAGCGGAGTTGACTACCAGGTTTTAAAACAGACAAAAAAGTTTACTCACAAAATTACACAATGAAACACAAATAACAGAATAAAGAACACCTACAGAACACAGTCTATCCAAACTAGACTTAAGTATGCTGTTCCAAATATACACAACAGTCCCAGTAAGCAAACCCCTTTAAAACACAGTACAAAAAAAGGGTCAGATGCTTACAGGTTGAAGTTAGAAGGGCAGAAGAGAGAGTTTCCACACAACTCACTGTAGAACTCCCAACCACTTCTGGACTGAACTAAACTGCTCAGCTAGACAGCTGACCACACCCCTTTCATTCTCCCGATCACTTCTAAACATGACCACTTTGGCCTGCAATCCCATCCGTTTACATATAATCAAAAGGCCTCTCAAAATCCTTTTCACCTCTGTATCAAACCAGCCTGGTCGGAGCCCAGCCTGGTTTGTTACCCTTCTGAAAAAAATCAAGGACAGCATATCCTTGAGCCAAGAAGCAGCTTTTAGAAAACAAAAGGATTAGATTTATGACACTAACCCAGTAACAATATCACTATGCCATCACTTCCTCTAGTTAATTGACAAATTATGGGCTTCATTTGAGCCAGAGTGGATACCTCCAATATTCTGCCATTTTCATCTCTTGTCTGCTCACCCACTTCAGCTGGGGTGGCCTTAAAAGTCCATCCAATCATGATCCTATATTCCATTTGGCCATTCAATTTGTGCATCGTCACAGCAGGATTGCTCAAATTAACTTCATAACAGTTAGACATTTTTAATAGGGGTGATGTTAACACTATTCAGCAGCACTGTTGCAAGTTGTCTGACTAACTATTTGGCCTGTTTAAATTTAGCCTATCCCAACTTCAAGATAGTCCTATGAATAAATTCCTCCTGTGGGAAAGAAAACAAAAAAATAAACTCAGTGCAAGAAAGTAATCAAGTTTATTCAATTACAGGCCTGCGCTGTAAGTCAGACAGGGAACAAATGGCTAAGTGCAATGGCAGCTACAGTTGCCCTTCATATTGAGATGATAAGATCAGCAGACATGTCTCAGATTTAATAACACATCCATTGGACTAATTAATGAGCTTTAAGCAAAACCAAAAATCTTCTCACAAGAGTTGCAGTGTAGGATAAGTGCAAGAATCTGTGTTTTTATTCCTGGAAGTATGTGACGTGCACTTTTGGTGATCAGTTAATTTAATGCTGATAAAGGCCAACTTTGCTGGATAGGGACGTCTGCATGAGAGGCATTCTAACATTGCCACAGCCTTATTAAAACACCATCCAATTACATGTACCTCAGTGAAAGTCACTGCTTCTTATGTCAAATCGAACCTTCTTTTAGGGTCAATTTTAAACAGTTTTATTCAATTAATTGAACTTACAGATAAAAGTCTGAAGATGACAATGCTCTAGAAATAAAAGGAATATCACACTCTGATGATGTCCTGTTGGATTCCTTTTTTATTGTAACACTGGTTCTATGTGCAAATGTGGCAAATTAATGTACATAGGAAGGACTTACAAGCAAATAAAAATTGTGTCACCAAATTATCTGGATCATGTTTCAGTTTGTAGTTTGAGGGATAATCACCTACAAATCCTACTGCTGAAAATCTAAGCTGCAACTCTATTGCAGTACTGAGGGAGGGTTGCATTGCTGCAGGTGCTGTCGTTCAGTGAAACGTTAAACCAAGGCCATCTTCTGTTGCTGTGAAACATCCTGTGGAACTATTTTGAAGAGCAGGGGAGCAAGCTCTGGTGTCTTGGCCAATATTTATCCCTAAATCAACATCACAAAATACAAGAGAATCTTTTCATTACTATACTGATTTCCATGTAATCTTGCTTTCCATGAAAGGCTGCTGTTTCTCCGGTATTACAATAGCGACTATAGTTCATTGGCATTTCATTGGCAGTAAAGTATGTAAGTCCTGAGATCATGGAATGCAAGTATTTCCTCAAATAGTCTTAAAATGTCCTTTATGTTGACCTTTTACATCTTCAATTCTCAGAACATCTCAGAACATAAGAGACATATTCACAGACCATATCAATGGTTTATTAAAATGTCAGCTTATACTCTGCACTCAAACCTGTCAAGGGATTTGAACCCATATTGCCACTTCAGACAACAATGCTGCAAATTGAACTGCTTGTTGTATGATACTGTTTGCTATTACATAGGAGAAAGTAAGGACTGCAGATGCTGGAGCTCAGAATCGAGAGTGTAGTGCTGAGAAATCACAGCAGGTCTGGCAGCATCTGAGGAGCAGGAGAATCGACGTTTCGTGCACAATGCAAATGCAAGTGTAAAGGACCTGCTAATAATGAAAGAAATATATTAGAAATCCTATTTATTTTACATGTAGATAAGGCAGTTCATAAAGACCTCTGAAAAGAAATTCCCAGCTATTGCATTAAATGATTGCTGTAATTACATTTAGCGAGGAGCAGCAATGGTGCATGTATATGGGTTGCATTGTCTGCCTGTTCATCATGTTCTACAAGGGACAGTGTGCCAGATTTCAGCTGAGAGAACAGGAACATGACATGAATTCCTGACCTTCCATGAAGGTCACTTGATAACCGGACAACAAGAGATGCAACATATGTGACTTGTCATGTGATGTTTCTTTTATGTTCTAGTGGCATTGTGGTTAGCACTGCTGCCTCACAGTGCTAGGGACCCAGTTTGATTCCAGCCTTGGGTGACTGCGTGCAGTTTGTATGTTCACCCTGTGTCTGCATAGGTTTCCAGTTTCCTCCCACAGTCCAAAGATGTGCAGGCTAGATAGATTGGTCATGGGAAATTATCCTGTCGTGCTCAGGGATGTGTGGGTTAGTTGGATTAGCCATGGTAAATGCAGGATTGTGGGTTTAGGGTGAGGGTGTGGGTTGTGGGTTGGTCTTTGGAGGATCAGTGCCGATTTGACGGACCAAATGGCTGTTATCTGTTCTGTACGGTTCTATGATTCCTTCTTTGCACCTTTCCTGCACAGATTCACATTTCACAGATTTGCAAATTACAGCTTTCAGCCAGGCTGGACATTCATTACACTAGCTGCAAAACAAAAACACAAACACAACTGTTCTTTGTCATAGTCAGATGTAAGTCATGTGAGATTATCAGAAAGTGAATAGATCATTTCATTGAACCTATTCCATAATATTCTATTCGATCATGGTAAACACAGACCTCAACTCTATTGACCACCTTTTCTTGATTTAACTTGTTAACTCCACCTAAGGAAAAAAATTAATAGTAACCTTCTTGGGGAGTGTTTCAGATTTACACAACCATTTCAGTGAAAAGTGTTTTCTGATATCACTCCTAATTATCAAAATCTAGTTTTAATATTATATCCCCCTTGTGCTGGACAGCTCCAAGAAATTAAATAGTGTTTTTTAAAAATAGAACTATTGATTTTATTTGCATGGATCCAACTAAATTAATCTTAAATACTGCAATTTTAGCAGCCTTCAACTTTTTTATTATATTCAAGGGAGTACAAACCTAACTTAATGCTGATACTATTAGATTCCCTACAGTGTGGGAACAGGCCCTTTGGCCCAACAAGTTCACACCAACCCTCCGAAGAGTAACCCACCCAGACCCATTTCCCTCTGACTAATGTATCTAACACTATGGGCAGTTTAGAATGGCCAATTCACCTAAGCTGCACATCTTTGGACTGTGGGAGGAAACCAGAGCACCCAGAGGAAACCCACGCAGACACAGGGAGAATGTGCAAACGCCACACAGACATTCGCCTGAAGCTGGAATCGACCCTGGTGATGTGAGGCGGCAGTGCTAACCACTGGGCCACCATGCCGTCTGGTAAGTCTACTCTCTATTGCTGAAGGGCAGTACCCAAGACTGGACCTAACACTCCTGATGCAGTCGGACCAAGACATTGTACAATTCTCTACATCACTTCCTCACTTTTGTATTTCAATGCACTTGTGATAAAGGCCAACAGTCAGAACATGAGTAAGTCATTCTCACAACAGCCTGCCCTTTCACTTGTGCTAGCAGCACCCAGGATCCTGGCAAAGGTGTGTTTGAAATGCAGCCCAGCTCCAGCAGGCAACCATATGCTGCCCTCTAAGAATGCCAACTATGCCGATCATCGTACAGAGCTTCATTAACTACAACCATTACAGTCTCTACCACTCTCTGGGGAAGAGAGTTACACAGCACAATAAGGTAAAGAGACAAACAAACAATGAATTTGGGCATTAGGAATGTAACATACAAGAAAGAATAAAGAAATTGGATGTATTTTCTTGGAAAGTGTGGATTAGAGCTCATTAAGGTTTTCAAGCTTAAGAATGGAACTGACAACAGCTTTTTAAGAAAGATCTTCACTGTACTAAGAACAAAGAACTGTACAGCACAGGAACGGCCATTCGGCCCACCAAGACAGCACCAATACATGATGCCTTTTTAAAATAAAAACTTTCTAAACTAAACAAATCTTTTGCTTTTATGCTGTCCATATGCCTCTGTTCCCTGCCTATTCATACATCTGTCAAGATGCCTCTTAAACATTGCTACTGTATTCACCTGCACCACCTCCTCTGGCAGCACATTCCAGACAATTAACATCTTCTGTGTAAAAAGACTTGTCTCTCACATCTCCCTTAAACTTACCCATTTTTACCTTAAACCTATAACCCCTACTAATTGGCATTTTTATCCTGGGAAGAAAAGACTCCAAATATTCATTCTATCCATGCCTCTCATGACATGTTAACTTCTATCAGGTCACCCCTCATCCTTCAGCATTCAAGTGAAAAAAGAACAAGTTTGTCCAATCTCTCCTGGTAGTTAATACCCTCCAAACCAGACAACAACTTGGTAAACAATTTCTGTACCCTCTCTAAAACTTCTACATCCTTCTTGTAGTATGACAACCAGAACTGTACATGATATTCCAAATGTGGACTAACTAAAGCTGCAACATGACTTGTCAATTTTTATACTGTGTGCCCTGACTGATGAAGGCAAGCGTGCCCGTTACCTTCTTGACCACTTGATCCACTTGTGTTGCCAACTTCAGGGAACTGCTATCTCGTACACCTAGATCTGTCTGTATATTAATGCAACTAAGGGTTCTGTCATTAACTGTATGCTTCCCTCCTGAATTAGATCTTCCAAATGTATCACCTGGTATTTGTCCAGATTAAACTCTGCCATATATCCTTCAAGTCTCCAGTTTATCTATATCCCCCTGTATCCTCTTGAAATCCTCCACACTATTCGGAGGTCCCCAATTTTTGTGTCAACTGCATACTTACTAAACAGGCCACCTATATTCTCCCCCAAATCATTTATATGTATATTACAAACAAGAGGAGTCCCTGCACTGATCCCTGTGGAACACCAATGGCCACAGATCTCTATGAAGAAAAACACTCTTCCACTGTTACTCTCTGTCTTCTATGACTAAATCAGTTTTGCACCCATTTCACTAGCTCACCACAGATCCCATGTGACTTCACCTTTTATATTTGTGACCATGAGTGACCTTGTCAAAGACCTTGCTAAAGTCCAAATGGACAACATCTACTGCCCTGACCTCACCAAACATCTTTGTCATTTCATCAAAAAAGTTTGTGAAACATGACTTCCTACACAAAGTCATGCTGCCTATTGCTGATAAGTCTATGTTTTTCCAAATGTAAGTAAATCCTAACCCTGAGAATCTTAGCCCTTAATTTTCCTACCACTGATGTAAGGCTCACTGGTTTGTAATTTACCAAAATATTCCTGTTGTACTTCTTAAACAAAGGAACAATGCTATTTATTCTCCAGTCTTTTAGGATCTTAACTGTGGCTAAAGAGGATATAAAGATTTTGTAAGGCCCCAGCAATTTCCTCACCTGCCTCCCTCAATACAGAGGAGCCTCGATTATCCAGCATTCCACTATCCAAATTTTGGATTATCCAGATATGATCACAAGGTCCTGATGCTTGGCTAAACTGGGCTAACTGTCATTTGATTATCCGAACATTTGATTAACTGCACAACTGCCCGTGTCGTTCGGATAATCGAGGTTCCTCTGTATTCTGGGATAGATCCAATTAGGTCCTGCGAACTTGTCTACTTAATGCTTTTTAAAACACCCAACACTTCCTCCTTTTTGATATAAATATGCCCCAGAGTATTGACTGCCCCTCCTGAGATTCCCCATCTACCCTATCCTTCTCCTTTGTGAATACCAAAGCAAAGAATTTGTTAAGGACCTCATCCAATTCCTCTAGCTTCATGCATAAATTTCCTTCTTTGATCTTGAGTGGACCTACCCTTTCCCTAAATCCCCTCTTGCTTCTTATGTATAAAACACCTTAGGATTTTCCTTAAACCTGCTCACCAAAAGACACTTAATGGTCCCTTTTAGCCCTCCTACCCCCTTGCTTGAGTTTTTTCCTGCTACCTTAGTCTTCTTTGGAGGCACTGCCTGTCTGCAGTTTCCTAAACCTTTTCTCTTTTTGACCAAGTTCTCAATTTCTATTATCAACCAAGGTTCCTGAATCTTACCAAACTTATCCCTCATTTTCACAGGAATATGTTGTTCTTGAACTTGAATCAACTTGCCTTTAAATTGATTCCCGCATGCCTGATGTGAATTTACCCTCAGACAGTTGCCTCCAATCTACATTCCCTTGTTTCTGCCTAATTTTGGAATAGTTAACCTTCCCCCAAGTTAGTACTTTCATCTGAGGACTACTTTTATCCTGATCCATAAATAACTTAAACCTTATAGAATTATGGTTGCTGTTCCAGAAATGCTCTCCCACTGAAACTTTGATCACCTGGTTGGGGTCATTCCCCAAGACGAGGTCTAATATAGCCCTTCCCTAGTTGGACTATTAAAAAATTCTTTCAAAAAGCCATCCTAGACACACCGAACAAATTTTCCCCCAGCCAATCCCCTGACATCGAGCAGGTCTTTGTCAATACAGGAGAAGTTAAAATCACCCACCACAGTAACTGTTGTTTTCACAGTTTTTCTGTAATCTGTCCACATATCTGCTATCATCTGTCCTCTATCATCTGTTGGCTGTTGGGAGGCCACCAGCACAACCCCCTCAGAGGGATGGCACCCTTCCTATTCCTGAGATCTACCCATACATTCTTGCTGGATGTCTTCCCTCAGTACAGCTGTGACAGTCTCTCTTTTCAGCACTGCAACTACCTCACCTCTTTTACATCCCTCTTTATCATGCCTGTAACATAAATCATGCTAGTCTTGCCCCTCCCTCGACTAAGTCTCACTAATGGTTACAACAATATATTTACATATATTAGTCCAAGCTGAAAGTTCATCTGCCTTATCAGTCATACTTCTCACAGTAAAACAAATACACTTCACACTGCCAGTCCTGCTGTAGTCAGTGATCTTCACCCGTCCGTTCTTTTTCTTAGTCTTATTGTCTTAGTCTCTGACCCCTCCTTGGTCATTTTGCTTGCTGACAGACTTTATATGATCAAAGGACCAAATACCAGAGGTAGAGATAATCTGCAGATATTGGCCACCAGAGAAGTGCAGTCAAGTGCACGCTGATCTTTCCCATGGCCAACTATCCAGGAAATATTCAACAACTTGCCTAATACTGCTCAATCCCTGCAGTTTCTGTTTTTCTCCCTGCAGCAATAACAACAATATTGTTGTTTATTCTCACAAACAAGATTTAAACAGTATAAGGCATGGTAAAAATGCAATTATTTGCTTTCCTATTCACACATGGCAAACAATGCTCTGAGAGGGGGCAGCATTGTTGGAGTTGCTAAGTTCTAACTTAAGCTAAGGTCTAGCTTAACCTTTTTTGGTGGATATAAAAGATCACCTGGCATCATTCTGCAATGAGTCGGAGAGCTCTCCTAGTGTCTTGGTCAATATTTATCTCTCAACCAGCATTGCAAAAGTAGATAATCTGGCTATTTATTTCACTGACACCACTGGGTCCTTACTGTGTTCAAATTATGATGTTTCCCCACGTTACAACAATGAATATACTTTCAAGTAGTTTATTGACTGTGAAACATTCACAATGCTCTGAAGTTGCAAAGGGCACTTTATAAATACATTGTTTTTGCTTATCACCAATGGCTGTCATTTCACCCACTGTGGAGAATAAAGCTGAGCCAGCAGGTATTTAACTGCAAAGCAGTCACCATTAGAGCAATCTAGTGTTGAATGGCAAGGGAAATTACAGGTAGAAAATAAGAGTACAAATGTCTAAAAGAAGACCTTGTAGCATTTGTCAAAGGAACAGGAATGTCAGTGTCAATGACTTGCCTCCTAGCTCCTTAAATGTCTGTAAACCATCAACAAGGCAAATATTCTTCTCTTGCTTGGATGAATGTTTCTTCCTCGGAACTCTTTTCCCCAGAGAATGGTGGAGACAGTATTCCAGAAGCTTGCGACCATCCAGGTAAAAAACAAACAGCTTGTTCGATCAACACCCGTATTCATCACTTTAAACAGCCACTCCAGTGGCTGCTGTATATACCATCTGAAAATTGCACTCCAGCACTTTTACAACAGTAACTACTAAACCAACGAATGAACATGGGAGCACCACCATCTCAGGGTTCTTTTCTGAGTCATAATTCGTCATGATTTGGAAATAAATCTGCTTTCCTTCACAGCCCCTGTGAAAGTGCTGGATTCACTATTCAACCTAGTCCCACTTTGTTACTCTTCGACCAGAGCCTTTAGTTTATGACACATCAAGTGCCGATCTGAATCTGATACTCATATTTTCACACAATCTGTCCAAATGTGGGTGAAGTTAACACTGGAGCTCATGATTTGTTTGAATCACAGATTAGTTGAGCACAAAATTAATGAAACGTCGAGAGTCATAGTTACCTCAAGCGGCACATTTCCATAGATTATTCTGAAATAGTACATGTGTTATGCCTGTAAACAATATATGCTTACCTTGTTCCACAATTCAATTACTCACATTTTCTGAGCTTTGCACCTTACAAAAGCTCAAATAATTGCCCAAATAAGTGTCAGGCTTCATTTTGTAAAGCCAAAACTCAATCAATGGCTTTTAGTTAAAATTAATTATTCACCCAAAAACAGATTCCACCAGCCCAAAGTGGCACTTACCCCAGCAAGGTGCATTTAAAATATGAGAATTTCTTCTCTTCTTTTTCCACTCCTGAGTACTTCAGTCAAAACATCGTTACGTCTACCCATCTCTGAAGTATAGATACTGAGATACTTTCTAATTAACCTGTTCAGAGATGTTGTCATACAGCTCTACAACAGTGGAACTTGAACCTGGTCCCCCTGGTCTAAAGGCATGGACCACTGCACCACAAGAGTCCTTAAGTATAAAGATCAAGGTGTTTGGCTTCAATGCTGGACACCAAGCAGCAATTAAAACAGGCCCAAATTAAACAATAACTATGAGAACTATGACATCTGGCAAAACCATATCTGGTCATCTGTTGTTTAATAAATTTACATGATTAGTAAATTTGAACTATCATATTAATGTTTTTCCGAAGCAATGAGAAAGTTTGAGGAATGTAGAATAGGTCAATCTTACAACCAAATCAAATTTAAAGAATATATTTTGCTGAACACAAAACATTTAATTTAATAATGATTGATTTATTAATTTAATAAATTGCAAGCTCCAATCAGTTCGAGCATTTTCCAAAATTCACACAACCTGGGGTGGGATGATCTGAGATAGTCAAATCTCCAACCTGGCACTCCTGAGCTTTCTGCTACTTTGCTTCTCTGACATTTTAGCCACCAGGAAATTACAAGTAGAAAATAAGATGTTAAAGTGTCTAAAAGAAGACCTTGTAGTATTTGTCAAAGGAACAGGAACGTACACAGTCAATCACTTGCCTCCTAGCTCTCCAAATGTCTGTACACCAGCAACAAGGCAAAAGCCAGGTGTGTGGTGGAACATTTTAGCCAGAGTGGTGTGAACCAACTACTAATTTCTGCCGACTGAGATGTTCTGGAGAACATTAAACCTTGGCTTTCTTTGCTTGATTTCAAGACACTTGCTGTCTGTAAGAGGGCAGACTGCTGTTTATTTCCTGTTGCCATTACCCTCTCTGGGTGGCTGCCCTGAAGAATCACCTGCCAATTCAATCTCCAGTTGTTTTCCTTTTCAATTTACATGGTGCACCAGTAATATTACCCAGAGTGAACAAAGTTAAATATCACACAATACCAGGTTATAGTCAAGAGTGTGGTGCTGTAAAAGCACAGCAGGTCAGGCAGCATCCGAGGAGCAGTAGAATCGATGTTTCAGGCGTAAGCCCTTCATCAGGAATCTCTGATCTCCAGCATTTGCAGTCCTTACTTTCTTCAACACCAGGCTATAGTCCAACAGGTTATTTGGAGGCACTAGCTTTCAAAGCACTGCTTCTTCATCAGGTGATTGTGGAGCAGAATCATAAGACTCAGAATTTGTAACAACAGGATTGCAGTGTCATGGAATGTAATATTAGACAAATTTAGCTTAAGTCTTTCATCTTTTAGAATGATCATGTTAGCTACAGTTCCTTCATATGTAAATCCTAGAACTTCTTTAAAGTTACATTTCCAAGATAGCTTTTAACAATAGGTGCCATCTCAGCTCAGATACTGCATTGAAGGTGTGAAGTTAAAATCTGTCTGTGTCTTAATGTTAGGTCAGACTGATTCTATTTCTAAAGTGGGATTTACAGAATCTTGCATGGAGTGTGTGTACGTGCACACTTGTTTGTGTGCATGTGTTTGACAGTGTGTAGTGTAGTGGGGTCACCTGTACTGCAATATGAACCCAATGTCCTGGTTGAGGCCATCCCCATGGAAACTATCATGATCATTTCAAAAGATGAAAGATTCAAGCTAAGTTTGTTTAATATTACATTCCATGACACTGCAATCCTATTGCTATAAATTCTGTGTCATATGCTTCTGCTCCATAACCACCTGATGAAGAAGCAGTGTTTTTAAAGCTAGTGCTTCCAAACAAATCTGTTGGACAAAACCTGTTGTTGTGTGATTTTTAACTTTGTTCACCCCAGCCCAACACCGGCACCTCCAAACCATGCCCAGAGTGAGAGATCAAGCCTGTATCCATGCTCTCTATGATTCTGCAATATAATTGTTTTGGATGAGAGTTCAGCTGTTGAAAACAATATTTACGGGAAGCTGTGGAACTCTCCTCCTACAGATATTGATTTTAGGGTACCATCATCTTTAATGTACCATAGCTTAAATCACAAAGGCTTCCTCAGACATCTTGCCAACATGTAGTGTTATTTTAATTGGCCAACATTTTGATTCACATTTACTGGCATCTGCTTACCCCTGAGAATTTGCTTAATTTATCTCAGGACCAAATCCAATCTGTAACCCGTTGAGTTCACTACATGGTTTCCATTTTAGTTTTTGCACTTTAACGAATGAGAAGCAAACATGGTATGAAAAAAAATGAAATGCCGGGAAGAAGGTGTCAATTGGAGCTTCTGAGAACTCGGA
The DNA here is from genome assembly GCF_047496795.1 of Chiloscyllium punctatum. Classification (NCBI taxonomy): domain Eukaryota; kingdom Metazoa; phylum Chordata; class Chondrichthyes; order Orectolobiformes; family Hemiscylliidae; genus Chiloscyllium; species Chiloscyllium punctatum. The sequence goes on along the minus strand of NC_092755.1, from coordinate 100,551,764 downwards.
TAAATGATTATTGTGTATATTTTTCTGTTAATAACAAGTCAAGCTCTCATGCTGCTCATGTGCACGGTTAACAAAGCCAATTCTGTCTGAGTACGTATTCAGAAGGATCCGGGTGACTAACGTATAGTCACTGTTCTTGTGGGCCTTTTTCTGCCAATAGTGGTCACTTCTAATCCATTTCCATTGTCCAGCTGCATTCATTCCTGTCCAACCACAACGAGCTTGTTCTCCAACTGCCTGTCCAATATTACTACCTAACTACCTCCATCATTTCGAGTCTTCTGCAATTTTGCTGCTGATCTCCTCTCCAATATAACTGCTTCCCCCTCTCCAACTTATCTTGTTGTTACAGCTTGCTCAGTTTCTTGTTCATGCCAGGCTCTGTGTCACCATTGTCACCTGGCTCTTCCACGTATCTTTTTAATTATTTCAATCTGCCACAGTCATTATGAGATAACCCTTCTCGATCACTACTGCTTGGTCCTTCTTTGTTTTCACTGCCCAGTGGCTCTACATTGCTACTGCCTTCTTCCTTATTACTGCACGACATTTCTCGAATGTTACTGTCCAATCACTCTCCTTCATATTTGTTCCAAGAGTAGACAGGTGGAGAGCTTCTAATCTTATTTTAGAAACTTTTCATTTGCCCTGTCATATTTTCTCATTATTCTGAAGTTGTGTGGGGTTGTTGGAAGATGCTTTCTGAAGGTCTTCTGAATAATGTATAAAGTGGCTGGTCCCGGTGCGGCTGTTTTCGTCCCTGTCAATCCAAACAGTTTATTTCCCAATCTACTTATAATACCAGGCGGGATTCCACAATGAAAGCGGCAGATTGTTTACATGGTAATTAATCAACCTGATTTGTTTGAGGTATTCAGCCACAAGAAGTTGTTTGAGATCAACTCAGCCTTAATCTTACACTGAACTGACACCTACGATTTACACTGCCTGTTTACCTTTTAAACAGGAAAGAACTTCATAAAAAATTAATCCTAATTTTCTGCAGCATTCTTTACTTTGAATCAGAGCTCTCAATGTTTATCATCCTTTTACTTGTTAATTAATTGACCATTGCACAGATGCTGTGTCACCAACACTAAAATAATCATCTCCATTTAGATTTATGTAGATACAGTCTACCCACCATTTTCCTTCAGTGAACAATGGACTGTGGAATGAAAGCTACCGTCTATCTCTTGTCAAATAATTGAGTCCTCAGCTTTGGTTGTGCTGCAACCCAACATCATTCGGTTCAAGTTACCTGTAACATAGCAGTGAGCCCTTATTTTCTTACAGATACAGCCAGCCAAACTCTACATGAAATCGAGTAACACATCATTCAGAAGACCTTCCAACCTCTGGCCTTCCAAGTGCCTCTGTGTGTGTTATAAACCAGGGTCCAGGCTAAATTTATTCCATTATTACATACTTGTAACATCCTAGGGTGCTGTAGGATATCAGCTATATGATATGATTTTTAGGGATTAATGGTAATGGATTTGATAATTACAAAATGCTATTTCTGTAAGACAACATCCCATCAATTACTCACCTTGTTGTGAAAGAAGGTGATAACTCCTGATCAGCCTATGAACAGTTGGTTGATAATTCGAACAAGATAATGATCAGCTGCTCAGCTGCTCAGCTGATCAGTGACAGCTATTGGTTGCAAATTACCATGTTACATTGGTGATTTTGGAAGACATTGCCTACACCATGACAGAGTGAGTTGTTGAATGGACATTCAGCAATGTCACGATCTGTCAATATAAAATCAGAGTGCAGTGAACAGCTTGCACCTTGAAACATTAAGCAGACACAACCAGCTGTAGTGCACTTGGCATTTAAAGTTCACATTTATGTTTTTTTCTTGTCTCTTGCAACTGTACAATTTGCTGCCCCCAAATTTCCATTCCTTTGACTCAAATCTCTGGTGAATTCAATCTTTATTACCTCATGTCAGGAGAAGTCTAGACAACTTGTTCTCTACATTCTTTTCCTTCCTAATTTTCTAAGATTACCATTACAGCTATCTCACTGAACAAGATTTTAATTAGTCATAGAGTCTTTAAGATGTACAACACGGAAACAAACCATTTGGTCTAACTTGTCCAGATATCCTACATTAATCTAGTCCAATTTGCCACTACTTGACCATGTCCCTCTAAACCCTTCCTATTCAACTATCCATCCAGATGCCTTTTAAATGTTGGTATTTTACCAGTCTCCACCACTTCCTCTGGCAGCTCATTCTATACACACACTTCCTCTGCATGAAAAAAATTGCCCCTTGGGTCCCTTTAAATTTCACCCTAAAGCCATGCCCTCTAGATCTGGACTCCCCCACCAAAGGGAAATGACCTTGGCTATTTACCCTATCCATGCCCTCGTGATTTTATAAACATCTGTAAGGTCACTCCTCAGCCTCTGAGTCTCCAGGGAAAATAGCCTCTCCCTATAGCTCAAACCCTCCAACCCTGGCAACATCCTTGTAAATCCTTTCTGGACCCTTTCAAGTTTCACAACATCCTTCTGATAGGAGGGAGACCAGAATTGCGCACAATATTCCAAAAGAGGCTTAACTATTTCCTTCTTCTGTTTAATATCAATTTTCCCTTAAGCTTTTGTCTGGAAGATCGGAAAGCCTTTCTTAAAGGTAATACAATCATTCAAAATACTCTGTAGTCATTGTTACTGTTCAGAAATTATGATGCCAATACAGAGAAGCTATCTATCTTCATGCTGGTTCTGCCTGAAGGCAAGTTCTTGCTTCATTATTTACTGATGCTTTGTCCTGAGCTGATTGTTATGGATCGGGAAAGGTGGTTGATGACTTGTCCCCTTTTTTCCTTACCTTTTGGCTGATTGCAACACTCTTGAGTGTTATGAACATACCTGAACAAACTAACTGGGAAGTTTAATCAAAAGAAAGGAGAAACATTTAGGTACAAAACATTCAAAAAGTAAATCCAATTGAAACATCCATTCCTTCAAACGCACATACAGACAGAAAAGCCTAGCTCTAGAGATGAAATATACATTGAAGTTACTAGCTGGAAATCAAGAAATTAGTCACGTGTTTTCAAACAGTTCCTTAAAATGAAATGCATTGCATGCCTGAAGGATGCTCTTTCGTGGTTCTTAGAAGAGAATGGAAATCGAAGTTTGGGGGTTTCTGTATGAACTTGTGGCTGAGCTTCTGTAAGGATGAATGATGTGAGATGTTCTTTTGCCTTGAGTAGCATGTGTAATGATGCGAAAGCTGGCAGAATACAATCAGAAAGAAAAAATCAGATTGTCAATGTCTAGAAAAGTATTGAGTCTTTCCACTTAGCCTTTACATGAAGAATTCTGAGAGTCACTCAGTACTGCTCTCTTCCCAAGGAACTAGAGGGTGTCAATTATCAACATGTAAGGCAGAGTGGCTACCTGGTGGGCAGCAGCTTGCCATTTGCTTCCCCTGGCCCTCAGCCAGCTCTGCCATCACCACTTGTTTTCTGCATACTCGTCAACGTAAACTTCTTCCATCCTTCTTCCCCATAAGTGGGCATTACTGAGTACCACCTCTTCCTGGCTACTTTTGGACCAACTCTCACACCATTCCAAAACTTCAGGACTTCCCTTTGGAGCTCAGGAACAATCATTGACTGGCATGCTTCTGGCAGGTCACTTTTCATGTTCCGACATTATACCAAGATGCATCTTATATCACTTAGCTTGCTTTCTTAGTGCTTGAATACTTTGCACTTACTTCAGGATAGCTAGCCCCTCTGGCTTACATTATCTTTCAGCGCATAGGGCCAGTCCTACACCAAAGGCTGTCAGCATCCCTGTCTTGCATGGTTTTCACTGCAGAATGATAGATAGGCAACTTGTCACAGTTCAGAGAACTGAACAGTCAAGGGGATTTTTCTTAGTGGCACTGGACTATGCCAATGTCACACCTACAGCATGTGCCAGCAGCTTATGTGGCAAACCCAATGCATATGCTTCAACTAAATAGCCAGGTCTGAAAGTCAAAGAGGACCACCAGTCCTTAGCCCTTGGTTCAGGGTGTGCCACCACAGTCAATCAAGGGACTGACTTGATCACAAATAGTCAGGTGCGTGATCTGACCACAGTCCAGGGATGCATGTCCTTGCAGTCTGGGGATTAGGCCATGGTCCATCTTGCAGGTCAGGTGCAACCAGTCCAAGAATGACAAGGCAATGTGGAGACATCAGTGTAGGGCTGCCAGAGAGTTAGGCTCCTGTCAGTCCTGAGTATCAGAGGGCAGTCTATGGAGTTCAGAGGAAAATGCAAAGCTCAAGTCTGCAGTTGGGAATCATTGAACTGGGCAGCTGAGGGAATGATTACAGTCAAAGGTGCAGTTGAAGGTGAAAGGGTGAGATCTGACACAGTATCAGAGGATGGAAGCTGCACTGTGAGAGAGGCCTGTTATGGTGTTCTATAAAACTAAATCACTCCAGCCCCAATATAAGGAGAGAATGTATGTCCAACAGGGCATGACAATTCATTATCTCACAGTGTCCGCAGGTAAACTGGGGACATCAACTGGAATATAAAAGGATTGAATTGAAAGAGAGAGAGAGTCAAAGGTCATATGGATGTAGCAACAACAACAATACAACAAAGGGAACATAAATGATGGATGGGTGATGTTCATAATGCACCTCTAGCAGAGTCTGCAAGTCTCTCATGACGACGTAAAGTTGAAACTTTATCATCTTCAATCCACAGTCAACCTTACAATAATGTGACAAAACGGCTGCCACCACATACAGGTTAGGTTACTGAAGTTCTCTTCATGGGGAGGGAGAAACTATTGTAATGTGAGGCCTTGCTGGCAGGAGTTGCATTGACCATGCTCCTATGATTAAGAAAGACCACCCACCTGGAAATGATTCATTGGTAGGTCATTCGTTTTGCAAGAATGAACCTTAAAAATCAGGATCTCAAGCATTCATGACAATTACCTGCTTTACATCATTTGCCATCTTGTCATATGCCACTGACTCCAGATTCCAAGTGTTTACCTCCATCTCCCCATGACAAAGAGTTAAACAACTCCCTGCTATTGGAAGAGTGTTGTGAAACTTGAAAGGGTTCAGAAAAGATTTACAAGGGTGTTGCCAGGGTTGGAGGATTTGACCTATGGGGAGAGACTGAATAAGCTGGGGCTGTTTTCCCTGGAGTGTCGGAGGCTGAGGGGTGACCTTATAAAAGTTTAGAAAATTATGAGGGACATGGATAGTGTAAATAGACAAAGTCCTTTCCCCAAATTTGATGAGTCCAAAACTAGAGGGCACAGGTTTAAAGTAAGACGGGAAGGATTTAAAAGAGACCTAAGGGGCGACATTTTCGCACAGAGGGTGGTGCATGTATGGAATGAGCTGCCAGAGGAAGTGGTGAAAGCTGGCATGACCACAATATTTAAAAGGCATCTGGATAGGCATATGAATATGAGGGTTTGGAGGGATATAGGCCAAATGCTGGCAAATGGGACTAGATTAATTTAGGATAGCTGGTCGGCATGGACGAGTTGGACTAAAGGGTCTGTTTCCATGTTGGACATCTCAATGACTGTATGACTATGACTATAAGTCAGACAGCTTGATTTTCTGCCATCACTGGCTTTGTGTGGGAGGGAGCTGCTATAGGCTTACTAGACCACAGTGCTGCTCTCTTAGAGAGAGACAACTGGTGATGATTTAACCTGACAGCCACTAGACCTGAGGCGAGGGGAGAGGTTAAGAAAGAGAATCCTTCATGGTGACCTCAGCCAGTGAGAGGAATTGAACTCATGCTGTTGGCATCACATTGCTTCACAATCCCACCATCTAGCCTACTTGACTGCACCTACGGAGCTTTGAGAACACCCTATCACCAATGTGCTGAGCTTCCACTCCATTAGTGCCCAGCAGTGACCATCGGGGTCAGATTTCCAAAGCATGCTCCTGACAGCCTAGGAGCTGTTATGATGCATTTATACTTGAGAATTCAATCTCCTTCCTCCTTAGAAAGACCTCAGGCCATACAGGAATGGCTGCAGTCTAACAAGGGCTAGTCATACAAACTAGACTGGTTACACATTGACAAAATTCTCAAATGGATACAGAATGGTGATATATCACTGCTCCTACATCCACAGGGCCATAATCGAAGAGTTTATACACCTCGTTAAGATGAGGTTTCAGAGCCTGAACTACTCTGGTAGGACCTTTTAGGATCATCCAGAACAGATATGCTACACTATTGTGACGTGTTGGACTCTTCAACTCTGGAGCTGAACTTGTGGGAGGATGCTATGGATGCAGAAGAAATGGAGGATTGAGAGCAATCTTCTGAGGATGAGAACATTGACCTGGAGAAACACCTAAGAGACCATGATAAGCACTCCTTGAACTTTGTTCTTACTGAATAAATGGTTACTTAATAACATGATTGTATATGTCAGATCTTCATTTGATCCTATTTTCAATTATCTGATCTTAACAGGATCACCTCACAGTTCAAGGAATAAGCAGCAGTCAGTGAGACATGGCAGTAACATTACCTGGCACTGAGGTTAAGTGGCTTTTAAAGCTTCAGATAGCATATGGTAACCAACCCTGAGGCATTCTACTTTCCACCAGCACCTTCCTGTCAGTCAAACGCGAGCCTAGCTTGCCTGTTTGCACTAATTCCTCAATGATGACAACCAAACAGCACATGACGAAGGACAGTTTGAGGCTTGCAGCATCTGAAATGGAGTTAGAGTCTGAATATGGCACTGGCAGCGTGCACATCATAAAGTCCTGACAGTGGTGAGCAGTCTGCCTGTCCTGAGGCACAACTGCAGGAAGCTGGGTTGCATCATTAATGAACTGAAGAGTGGCGATTGCATGAAAAGAGTCAATGTGAGCTATGGCCCTATGAGTTTATCCTCCCTCCAATAAGAAACACTTTGCCAAAAAATGTGTATGTAAAGCCCATGACCTTGCAAGAGAAGACAAACTGGTCCCTCTTTTCACTGTCTGATATGACTATCTGTTCAAGGCAATTCTTTCCCCCTTTCTGGGTGATGATCTCTGTGCTGCTGGTCCAATACTGCCTTGGTGGGTTTTCGAGACATAAGATGTCAACGTGGCCTCCTGTAAGTTTTGATCAGAGAATGACAGTTTTGAAATGTCCCATTGTCCACATAATGGGATAGAATCAAGGTGATTGATACACAATTGGTATAGTGGGTGGGTTGTTGGGTGAGGACGTACCATCTTCTCCTTGGCCAGCTCCTTGGGATTGAAGATAACTCTGTTGTTGTGGGTTCTGAGGTGAGTAAATAATCTAATGCTGGATACTCACACTCTGCCTCAAGGGGTGTAGGTGAAGCAGATGAATAGGATACCTAGGTTTTGGCATTCTTCTTCTGCACTGTGCACTTGGTCCTCATTTCGGCCTGTTGAAGTCCCTCAAAAATAGTTGACTCCTTTGCAGACGCTTCTTCTTCAGTGTAGGTGCTCTTGGGCTAGAAATTTCTTTAAGTCAATGAGGATATTGTATTTTTCAGGGAGGCTTTGAGAGTGTCATTAAGGCATTCCATCAGACTTGCTGGTAACCAAGTGCCATGTCGAAGCTTTGAGTCCAGTACTTGTTTTGCTAGTCTTGTGTCAGGCATGTGGATAATGTGGCTAACCCAGTGTAGTTTATTGATAGTAACCAATGCCTTGCTACTGGGAATGTTGTCTTGAGAGATGACATTGATATTGGAGCAGCTATCCTGACATTGAATGTGCAGGACTTTGCCGAGGCACAACTGATGATATTTCTCAAGGGTTTTGAGGTGAAGCACTTATTTAACATTCCATCTTCATACTACTGAGCGCTCAGGTAGCCATTATATTTTAAAACCCTTCCACTCACAAAGACTGCCAATTTGCTCCGGAAAATCAATTTGTGTTTTTAAGTAGCTTCCTGGCCATTTCATACTCTGTCCAGAAATGAACATCTGACTTTCCAGAAATGATTTTGAGTGCAGTGTCAATTATTCCCTGTTGTTTCCTTTTAAAAAAAAGTACAGAGTACTATGCACAACTATCCTTAAGTACATGATGTTGCTATCCCACATGTTGTTGGCAGTTTTTGGTGCCTTGCCACTAGTTTCCAGTTTCGGGGCAGAGTGAGGAGGCAGTTGGCAAGTCTCCCTTTGCTGAAACAAGAATCAATTCCACAGTACTGGCATTAGTCTGAAAGCTAACCTCTAGCCAACGAAGTTAACCAGCCCACTGCCCCACCTCTCACAAAATACAATGTCAAATGTTAATCAGAGCTCTCAATCCTTACACAAGATCATAGCCTCAGGAAGGATGGTAGAGTAGGCAGAAAGACTAGGAGAATGCTTGAAATGTACCACAACAGGTTCCGTTGGTCAATATTACCAATGATGCAGCTATTAAAATCTCTTTAGTATTAGTCTCTTGAAGAGACTAATATCCAGCAGCTAAATGGGCTGGTACTGGGAGATCAAAGTTAGAGCATGAAAATTATATGATAATGATGTAGAAGTGGTACTAGGATGGCTTTGATATCATTTCACCAGCCTTTAAGCTAAGCATGTGCTGCTTCTAGTTGCTTCCGATGTACATGACAGACCAGGGGACAGGTGATTTCACCTCTTTCTTAACTTTGAAGACCAAAAATAATGATTGCCATAATCTTACACTGAATCCCAAAAGTTTTTTGAGAGCTTTAAGCAAAGCAGTTTCAATTTAACCTTTGAGTTGCCAATCCGAGATCACTGTAGAGACCTTGCCATTTGGTTTACCTGACCTCTTCCCAGTGATGACTCAAGAGTTTGGTTCTGGAAAAGCATAGCAGGTCAGGCAGCATCCGAGAAGCAGGAGAATCAACATTTTGGGCATAAGCCCTTCATCAGGAATGAAGCTTGAGAGAGATAAATGGGGTGGGGGGGTGGTGTTGGGGGGAGTTAGCTGGGAAAGCAATAGGTTGATGAAGGTGAGGGAGAAGGTGATAGGTCAGGGGGGCAGTGATGGACAGGTCCGGAGGGCGGTGCTGAGTTGGAGGTTTGGTACTGGGATAATGTTGGGGGAGGGGAAATGAGGAAGCTTTTGAAATCCACATTTATCCCATATGGTTGCAGGGTCCCAAGGGGGAATATGAGGCGTTCTTCCTCCAGGCGTCGGATGGTAATAGTTTGGCAGTGGAGTAGGCCCAGGACCTACATGTCCTTGACAGAGTGAGAAGGGCAGTTGAAGTCTTCAGCAACGGGGTGGTGGGGTTGGAGGATGTGGATGTGCCAGAGATGTTCTCTGAAACGATCCGTAAAACGGCATCCTGTCTTCTCAATGTAGGGGAGACCACACCGGATGCAACAGATGCAGTAGATGACATTGGGAGAGTTTCCATTAGAAGTTCACCTGCATCTCTCCCAATGCCATCTACTGTATCCGTTGCACCTGATGTGGTCTCCTCTACATCGGGGAGACAGGACGCCTTCTTGCGGATTGTGTCAGAGAACATCTCTGGGACACCCGTACCCATCAACCCCCCCAACCTGTGGCTGAACATTTCAACTCCCCCTCCCACTCTGTCAAGGATATGTAGGTCCTGGGCCTCCTCCACTGCCAAACCATTGCCGCCTGTCGCCTGGAGAAGGAACGCCTCATATTCCAACTTGGGACCCTGCAACCACAAGGGATAAATGTGGATTTCAACAGCTTCCTCATTTCCCCTCCCCCACATTATCCAAGTCCCAAGCCTCCAACTTGGCACCGCCCTCAGCACCCTTCCATCATTGTCCCCTCTGACCTATCACCTTCCCCTTCACCTACATCCACCTATCATTTTCCCAAATACCTCAACCGCCCCCCCCAACCCTACCCCACCCCTCTCTCATTTATCTCTCAGCCCTGACCCACCAGCCTCATTCCTGATGAAGGGCTTTTGCCTGAAACGTTGATTCTCCTGCACCCCAGGGAAAAGACTTTGTCTATTTATCCTATCCATGCCCCTCATAATTTTGTAAACCTCTATAAGGTCTCCCCTCAGCCTCTGACGCTCCAGGGAAAACAGCCCCAGCCTGTTCAGCCTCTCCCTGTGGCTCAGATCCTCCAACCCAGGCAACATTCTTGTAAATCTTTTCTGAACCCTTTCAAGTTTCACAACATCTTTCCGATAGGAAGGAGTCAGAATTGCACACAATATTCCAACAGTGGCCTAACCAATGTTCTGTACAGCCGCAACATGACCTCCCAACTCCTGTACTCAATACTCTGACCAATAAAGGAAAGCATACCAAACACCTTCTTCACTATCCTATCTACCTGCGACTCCACTTTCAAAGAGCTATGAACCTGCACTCCAAGGTCTCTTTGTTCAGCAACACTCCCTAGGACCTTACCATTAAGTGTATAAGTCCTGCTAAGATTTGCTTTCCCAAAATGCAGCACCTCGCATTTATCTGAATTAAACTCCATCTGCCACTTCTCAGTCCATTGGCCCATCTGGTCCAGATCCTGTTGTAATCTGAGGTAACTCTCTTCGTTGTCCACTACAACTCCAATTTTGGTGTCATCTGCAAACTTACTAACTGTACCTCTTATGCTCATAACCAAATCATTTATGTAAATGACAAAAAGTAGAGGGCCCAGCACCGATCCTTGTGGCACTCCACTGGTCACAGGCCTCCAGTCTGAAAAACAAACCTCCACCACCTTCTACCTTTGAGCCAGTTCTGTATCCAAATGGCTAGTTCTCCCTGTATTCCATGAGATCTAACCTTACTAATCAGTCTCCCATGGGGAACCTTGTTGAACACCTTACTGAAGTCCATATAGATCACATCTACTGCTCTGCCCTCATCAATCTTCTTTGTTACTTCGTCAAAAAACTCAATCAAGTTTGTGAGACATGGTTTCCCACGCACAAAGCCATGTTGACTATCCCGAATCAGTCCTTGCCTTTCCAAATACATGTACATCCTGTCCCTCAGGATTCCCTCCAACAACTTGTCCACCATCGAGGTCAGGCTCACGGGTCTATAGTTCCCTGGTTTGTCCTTACCACCCTTGTTAATCAGTGGCATCACGTTTTCCAACCTCCAGTCTTCCGGCAACTCACCTGTGACTATCGATGATACAAATATCTCAGCAAGAGGTCCAGCAATGACTTCTCTAGTTTCCCACAGAGTTCTCAGGTACACCTGATCAAGTCCTGGGGATTTATCCACCTTTAACTATTTCAAGACATCCAACACTTCCTCCTCTGTAATCTGGACATTTTGCAAGATGTCACCATCCCTACAGTCTATATCTTCCATATCCTTTTCCATAGTAAATACTGATGCAAAATATTCATTTAGTATCTCCCCCATTTTCTGTGGCTCTACACAATGGCCGCCTTGCTGATCTCTGAGGGGCCATATTCTCTCCCTAGTTACCCTTTTGTTCTTAATATATTTGTAAAAACCCTTTGGATTCTCCTTAATTCTATTTGCCAAAGCTATCTTATGTCCCCGCTATGCCCTCCTGATTTTCCTCTTAAGTATACTCCTACTGGCAATGACCAGTGGGGTACCGATCTATCCTGTCAAAACCTGACATATGCTTCGTTCTTTTTCTTCACCAAACCCTCAATTTCTTTAGACATCCAGCATTCCCTATACCTACCAGCCTTCCCTTTCACCATGGCAGGAATATACTTTTTTTGGATTCTTGTTATCTCGCTTCTGAAGGCTTCCCATTTTCCAGCCATCCCTTTACCTGTGAACATCTGCCTCCAATCAGCTTTCAAAAGTTGTTGCCTAATACTGTCAAAATTGGCCTTTCTCCAATGTAGAACTTCAACTTTTAGATCTGGTCTATCCTTTTCCATCACTATTTTAAAATGAATAGAATTATGGTCACTGGCCCCAAAGTGCTCCCTCACTGACACCTCAGTCACGTGCCCTGCCTTATTTCCCAAGAGTAGGTCAAGTTTTGCACCTTCTCTAGTAGGTACATCCACATACTGAATCAGAAAATTGTCTTGTACCCATTTAAGAAATTCTTCTCCATCTAAACCTTTCAGACTATGGCAGTCCTAGTCGATATTTGGAAAGTTAAAATCCCCTACCATAACTACCCTGTTATTCTTACAGATAGCTGAGATCTCCTTACAAATTTGTTTCTCAATTTCCCTCTGACTATTGGGGGGTCTATAATACAATCCCAATAAGGTGATCATCCCTTTCTTATTTCTCAGTTCCACCCAAATAACTTCCCTGGATGTATTTCCGGGAATATCCTCCCTCAGCACAGCTGTAATGCTATCCCTTATCAAAAATGCCACTCCCCCTCCCCTCTTGCCTCCCTTTCTATCCTTCCTGTAGCATTTGTATCCTGGAACATTAAGCTGTCAGTCCTGCCCATCCCTGAGCCATGTTTCTGTAATTGCTATGATATCCCAGTCCCATGTTCCTAACCATGCCCTGAGTTCATCTTCCTTCCCTGTTAGGCCCCTTGCATTGAAATAAGTGCAGTTTAATTTATTAGTCCTACCCTGTCCCTGCCTTCCCTGACTGTTTGAATCACTTCAGTTCTCAGCTGTACCCATCTCAGATTGATCTCTTTACTCACTATCTCCCTGGGTTCCCCCCCACCTTACTAGTTTAAATCCTCCCAAGCAGTTCTAGCAAATTTCCCTGCCAATATATTCGTCCCCTTCCAATTTAGGTGCAATCCGTCCTTCTTGTACAGGTCACTTCTACCCCAAAAGAGATTCCAATGATCCAACAATGTGATTCCTTCTCCCATACACCAGCTCCTCAGCCATGCATTCATCTGCTCTATCCCCCTATTCCTGCCCTCACTACCTCGTAGCACTGGGAGTAATCCAGATATTACTACCCTTGAGGACCTCCTTTTTAAATTTCTCCCTAACTCTCTGCAATCTCCCTTCAGAATCTCAATCTTTTCCCTTCCAATGTCATTGGCTCCAATGTGACAATGACCTCCTGCTGGCCCCCCTCTCCCGTGAGAACATTCTGCACCTTCTCAGAGACATCCTTGATCCTGGCACCAGGGAAACAACACACCATTCTGCTTTTTCTCTGCTGGCCACAGAAAGGTCTGTCTGTACTTCTGACTACAGAATCCCCGAACACAATTGATCTCTTGGGAGCCGGTGTACCCCTCGTTGCATTAGAGCCAGTCTCAATACCAGAAAGTTGGCTGTTCGTGCTACATTTTCCAAAATAGCATACCTGTTTGAAATGGGTATATCCACAAAAGACCCCTGCACTAGCTGCCTACCTCTCTTACCCTTCCTGGAGTTCACCCATCTATGTGACTGTATCTGAGACTTCCCCCATTTCCTATAACTGCCATCCATCACATACTGTTGCTGTTGCAAATTCCTCATTGCTTCTATCTGTCTCTCCAACCAATCCACTTGATCTGATAAGATTCGCATCCAACAGCATTTATGGCAGATATAATCCACAGTTACCCTTAAATTCTCTTTAAACTCCCACATCTGACAAGAAGTACATCTCACTGCAAAGGCCACTCTTGCCCCCCCCACAATTCACAGACCCAGAAAACAACACGTCCCACTCCTCTACAAACACTTCCCCAGGCCAAATCAATAGCTATGGCCCATATTCCAAGCCCAACCAAGAGACCTATCATCAAAAAACATACAATCAAGAAAGAATCCACTGTACCCACTACTGCAGCCTTTCTCTTGGACAGACTTAAAACAATTAACTTATCTGATTCTATGCTGTGAACTTCGCCCAACAGTTCCTCCAAGATTAGTTGTGAATTTCACTGTTTGTTCATTTCCCCAGATGCATGCTGATGTCCAGTAATACATGAATTCAAACAGCAAAGGTAGCAACTGTGCAGGTTCTCTCTCTTTTTTCTCTCTCTCTCTCTCCTGCACTGACCTCACCATGTGCTTCCTTTGTCGGCTCTTCTCCCTTTTAAACTGCTGTTGGTTTGTTTTTTTCCCCAACGTTCCAAAACAATGCAACAGCATATAAAACAGTAATTGCTGCTCCTGGAATTCAAGGAAATCACCTCCAACAGCTAAAATACCTTAAAAAAAGGAGCAGCTCTTGTGGTGCAGTGGCAGTTTTTCTATTTCGGGGCCAGGAGACCTGGGTTCAAGTCCCACTTGCACCATTGGTGTGTATTAATGCATCTGGATTTTGATTATAAAATATCTAACTACTGTTTGGAACGGCTCTTATGGTACTGTGGTAGTTTGAGTCAGGAAGGTACAGTTCAAGATCTAGTTGTTTCAATGGTGTGTAATAAAATATGGAGCAAGTTGGTTAGAAAATAGATTTTTAAAAATACACAAAGTATAACTGTTCTAATTGTTCAATTCTAGAACATGGGTGATTTACTGTGTTGGTTATCAAATGAAAAAGAAAACCTTTGGTGATGGGGGGGAAAGGCATTTAAATTGTGTGTACAAGTAATTCTAGTTATACAAAACAATAACTGTTCTGTCATCGGGCTATTGTGGTGTAGTGGCAGTGTCCCTCCCTGGGTTCAAGACTCATCTGCTCCAAGAGGTGTGTAAAAACATCTCTGAACAGGTTGATTAGAAAATAAAACAGCTCTATTTAATTCAAACTGTTCCTTTCATTTAAACAGTATCATTACAATTCACAAATAAATACTACACTTTGCACATAATAAACAATGCTTTGATGTCATAGCCAATCCATTACCTCCTTCTTCACAAGGGTTATTTGGTACTAAACTCATGAAAGAATTTCAAAAGAATTAAAAGGAAGATTTATTCATCAATTCCGAGATTGATAGATTCTTGTTGTCTAGAGGAATTAAGGGCTACGGGGAGAACGCTGGTAAGTGGAGCTGAAATGCGCATCAGCCATGATTGAATGGCGGAGTGGACTCAATGGGCCGAATGGCCTTACTTCCACTCCTATGTCTTATGGTCTTATGGTCTTCTGCTTTGTAATTTTGAATGCAGAAAAGAGAAGACTGATTATTAAGTTTGAACAAGCCCTATGTCACTGTAAGCCTCAGTAAGTGTATTCCCACCCCAACAAATATCTGTTTTGCAAGTCAGAACATATAATAAAACAAGAACTGAATGTTGCTGAACACAGTTACTAAAGTAACAGCAAATTGAAGCAGAGTGTCAAATTCTGATATGAACAGAAATGTAGATAAGAACTATCTATTTCTTATGAAGATATGTTAGATATGCCTTTGACTTTAATATTTCAGAATTGAATAGCATGTGTACTGAATAAAACAATCTGTGAAAGAATTGTGGAGTAAAGGATTAGATATACCTGGACGCCAAGAATTGCAGCTGAGTTTGTTCATATGCCAGTGTGATATCAGCTCACATGGAACTGAAGCTGGAGTCTGTATGGTCCCAGAAGATAGCTATCGAGTCAGAGAGTCCTACAGCACGGAGACAGGCCCTTTGGCCCAAACTGGTTCATACCGACCAAAGTTCTGGATTAGTGGTGCTGGAAGAGCACAGCAGTTCAGGCAGCATCCAAGGAGCAGTGAAATCGATGTTTCGGGCAAAAGCCCTTCACCAGGAATAAAGGCAGAGAGCCTGAAGCGTGGAGAGATAAGCTAGAGGAGGGTGGGGGTGGGGAGAGAGTAGCATAGAGTACAATGGGTGAGTGGGGGAGGGGATGAAGGTGATAGGTCAGGGAGGAGAGGGTGGAGTGGATAGGTGGAAAAGGAGATAGGCAGGTAGGACAAGTCTGGACAAGTCATGGGGACAGTGCTGAGCTGGAAGTTTGGAACTAGGGTGAGGTGGGTGAAGGGGAAATGAGGAAACTGTTGAAGTCCACATTGATGCCCTGGGGTTGAAGTGTTCCGAGGCGGAAGATGAGGCGTTCTTCCTCCAGGCGTCTGGTGGTGAGGGAGCGGCGGTGAAGGAGGCCCACGACCTCCATGTCCTCGGCAGAGTGGGAGGGGGAGTTGAAATGTTGGGCCACGGGGCGGTTTGGTTGATTGGTGCGGGTGTCTCGGAGATGTTCCCTATAGCGCTCTGCTAGGAGGTGCCCAGTCTCCCCAATGTAGGGGAGACCGCATCGGGAGCAACGGATACAATAAATGATATTAGTGGACGTGCAGGTAAAACTTTGATGGATGTGGAAGGCTCCTTTAGGGCCTTGGATAGAGGTGAGGGAGGAGGTGTGGGCGCAGGTTTTACAGTTCCTGCGGTGGCAGGGGAAGGTGCCAGGATGGGAGGGTGGGTCGTAGGGGGATGTGGACCTGACCAGGTAGTCACGGAGGGAACGGTCTTTGCGGAAGGCGGAAAGGGGTGGGGAGGGAAATATATCCCTGGTGGTGGGGTCTTTTTGGAGGTAGCAGAAATGTCAGCAGATGATTTGGTTTATGCGAAGGTTGGTAGGGTGGAAGGTGAGCACCAGGAGCATTCTGTCCTTGTTATGGTTGGAGGGGTGGGGTCTGAGGGTGGAGGTGCGGGATGTGGACGAGATGCGTTGCAGGGCATCTTTAACCACGTGGGAAGGGAAATTGCGGTCTCTAAAGAAAGAGGCCATCTGGTGTGTTCTATGGTGGAACTGGTCCTCCTGGGAGCAGATACGGCGGAGGCGAAGGAATTGGGAATATGGGATGTCATTTTTCCAGGAGGTAGGGTGGGAAGAGGTGTATTCCAGGTAGCTGTGGGAGTCGGTGGGTTTGTAAAAAATGTCAGTGTCAAGCTGGTCATCATTAATGGAGATGGAGAGGTCCAGGAAGGGGAGGGAGGTGTTAGAGATGGTCCAGGTAAATTTAAGGTCAGGGTGGAATGTGTTGGTGAAATTGATGAATTGCTTAACCTCCTCGTGGGAGCACGAGGTGGCGCCAATGCAGTCATCAATGTAGCAGAGGAAGAGGTGGGGAGTGGTGCTGGTGTAATTACAGAAGATCAACTGTTCTACGTAGCCAACAAAGAGACAGGCATAGCTGGGGCCAATACGTGTGACCATGGCTACCCGGTTGGTCTGGAGGAAGTGGGAGGATTTGAAGGAGAAATTGTTAAGGGTGAGGACCAGTTCGGCCAAACGAATGAGAGTGTCAGTGGAAGGGTAAAGTTGAGATGTCTGGAGAGGACGTGGGTGGTGTCTCGAACATATGTGGGGAGGTCCTGGATTAGGGGGGATAGGACAGTGTTGAGGTAGGTAGAGATGAGTTCAGTGGGGCAGGAGCATGCTGAGACAATGGGTCGGCCAGGGTGGTCAGGCTTGTGGATCTTGGGAAGGAGGTAGAACCGGGCAGTGCGGGGTTCCTGGACTATGAGGTTGGAAGCTGTGGGTGGGAGATCTCCTGAGGTGATGAGGTTCTGTATGGTCTGGGAGATGATGGTTTGGTGATGGGGGTTGGGGTCTTGGTCGAGGGGGCAGTAGGAAGAGGTGTCCTTGAGTTGACGTTTGGCTTCAGCAGTGTAGAGGTCAGTGCGCCAGACTACCACTGCGCCCCCTTTATCCACTGGCTTGATGGTGAGGTTGGGATTGGAGCAGAGGGATTGGAGGGCTGTGCGTTGTGAGGGTGAGAGGTTGGAGTGGAGGAGGGTGGACGACAGGTTGAGGCGGTTAATGTCCCGGCAGCAGTTGGAAATGAAGAGGTCGAGGGCAGGTGATAGGCCAGTGCGGGGTGTCCAGGTGGATGCAGTGTGTTGGAGGTGGGCAAAGGGGTCCCCGGAAGGTGGGCGGGAATCCTGATTGTGAAAGTAAGCTCGGAGGCAGAGGCAACGGAAGAATTGTTCGACGTCACGGAGTGTATTAAGTTCATTGATATGTGGACGGAGGGGGATGAAGGTGAGTCCTTTGCTGAGGACTGATCGTTCGTCCTCAGTGAGGGGGAGGTCTGGGGGGATGGTGAAAACTCGGCAGGGCCGGGAGCTGGGATCTAGTGTGGGTGTGGAGCTGGGAGTGGGGTCAGAAACTGTAATTGGAGTGGGTGTGATGGTGGGGGGAATGGGGGTGGAGTCATGAGCAGGGGTGGTGTTCCCCTCACATGGTTAAAGATGCCCTCCAATGCATCTCGTCTGCATCCTGCACCTCCGCCCTCAGACCCCACCCCTCCAACCGTAATAAGGACAGAACGCTCCTGGTGCTCACCTTCCACCCTATCAACCTTCGCATCAACCAAATCATCTGCTGACATTTCCGCCACCGCCAAAAAGACCCCACCACCAGGGATATATTTCCCTCCCCACCCCTTTCCGCCTTCCACAAAGACCGTTTCCTCCGTGACTACCTGGTCAGGTCCACGCCCCCCTACAACCCACCCTCCCATCCTGGCACCTTCCCCTGCCACCGCAGGAACTGTAAAACCTGCGCCCACACCTCCTCCCTCACCTCTATCCAAGGCCCTAAAGGAGCCTTCCACATCCATCAAAGTTTTACCTGCACGTCCACTAATATCATTTATTGTATCCGTTGCTCCCGATGCGGTCTCCTCTACATTGGGGAGACTGGGCGCCTCCTAGCAGAGCGCTTTAGGGAACATCTCCGGGACACCCGCACCAATCAACCACACCGCCCCGTGGCCCAACATTTCAACTCCCCGTCCCACTCTGCCGAGGACATGGAGGTCCTGGGCCTCCTTCACCGCTGCTCCCTCACCACCAGACGCCTGGAGGAAGAACGCCTCATCTTCTACCTCGGAACACTTCAACCCCAGGGCATCAATGTGGACTTCAACAGTTTCCTCATTTCCCCTTCCCCCACCTCACCCTAGTTCCAAACTTCCAGCTCAGTAACTGTCCCCATGACTTGTCCAGACTTGTCCTACCTGCCTATCTCCTTTTCCACCTATCCACTCCACCCTCTCCTCCCTGACCTATCACCTTCATCCCCTCCCCCACTCACCTATTGTACTCTATGCTACTTTCTCCCCACCCCCTCCCTCCTCTAGCTTATCTCTCCACGCTTCAGGCTCTCTGCCTTTATTCCTGGTGAAGGGCTTTTGCCCGAAACATCGATTTTGCTGCTCCTTGGATGCTGCCTGAACTGCTGTGCTCTTCCAGCACCACTAATCCAGAATCTGGTTTCCAGCATCTGTAGTCATTGTTTTTACCTTACTGACCAAAGTGTCCATCTACGCTAATCTCATTCCCTGCACTTTGCTCATATCCTTCTAAACCTTTTTTATCCATGTATTTGTCCAAATACCTGCTAATGTACCTGCCTCAAGCATTTCCGCTGGCAGCTCATTCCATATGCGTGACACCCTCTGTGTAAAATGTTGCCCCTCAGGTTCCCTTTTATTCTTTCCCCTCTAACCTTAAACTGATGCCTTCTAGTCCTCAATTCCTACCCCTGGGAAAAAGACTGAGTGCATTCATCCTATCCAAACATTTCTTGATCTTATACACCTCTATAAGCACCGGCCCCCCCAAGTCATCTACGCTCTAAAAAATGTCCTTGCTTGTCCAATATAACTCAGACCATTGAGTCCAGGCAACATCCTTGTAAATTTCTTCTGCACTCTTTCCAGTTTAATGACATCCTTCCTATAACAAGGTTACCAAAATTGAACACAATACTCCAAATGCTGCCTCACTAATGTTCTGTATAACTGCAACATAACTTCCCAACTTCTATACTCAATGCCCTGACTGATGAAGGCAAGTGTGCCAAAAGCTTTCTTCACTGTCCTGTCTACCTGTGACTCCACTTTCAGAGAAATGTGTATCTGAACTCTAAGATCCCTCTGTTCCACTACATTCCTTAAGGCCTTACCATTAACCATGAAACTCCTACCTTGATTTGACTTTCCAACATGCAAGACCTCACGGTTATCTATTTTAAACTCCATTTGCCATTTTTGGCCCACTTCCCCAGCTGATCAAGATCTTGCTGCAATTTCTAATAACCTTCCTCACTGTCCTCAATACTTCCTATTTTAGTGTCATCAGCAAACTTACTAATCCTGCCTTGTACATTCTCATCCAAATCATTGATATAGATAACAACAGCAATGGACCCAGTACCAACCCCTGAGGCACTCCACTAATCATAGGCCTCCAGTCCAACAAGCATCCTTCCACGATTACCCTCTGCTTCCTATCATAAAGCCAAATTTGTATCTAATTTGCAATCTAACCTTCCAGAGCAGCTTACCATGTGGAACCTTATCAAAGGCCTTACTGAAATTCATATAGACTACGTCTACCGCCCTGCCATCATCAATTTCCCTGGTCACTTCATCAAAGAAGTCTAACAAATCTGTGTGACATGATTTCCCACTCACAAAGCCATGTTAACTACTCCAAATCAAACCCTGTCTTTCCAAATGTATGCATATCTTATCCCTGAGAACCTTCTCAAGTACTATACCCACCACAGATATTAAGCTTACTGGTCTATAGTTCTCAGGCTTTTCCTTGCAGTCCGCCTTGAATAATGGCACAACATTCACTAACATCAGTCTTCTGGGACCTCAACTGTGGCTAACAATGATACAAAAATATCAGCCAGGGTGCATGCAAATTCTTCTCTAGCCTCTTGCAGTGTTCTTGGGTCTATCTGGTCAGGTGATTTAATCACAGTCATAAATTCTAATACCTCCTCTACTGTGATATGGACTGCCCACAAGATATCACCACCAACTTCCCCAAGTCTTCATGTCTTTCTCCATGTTAAGTACAAAGGAGAAATATTCATTGAGAACCCTGCCCATCTTCTGCGGTTCTACTCATACGTGTCCACTTTGGTCCTTGAGGGCCTCTTTTTTTTAGTTATTCCTTTTCCTTTAATATACTTAAAGTACTTCTTTGGATTCACCCTGGCCTTCTCAGCCAAGGCTATCTTGTGCCCTGTTTTTGCCCTCCTGATTTTCTTTTTGAGTAAACTCCTGTATTCTCTGTATACCTCCCAAGATTACTCTCTTACCATCCCTTGTATATTGTTGTGTTTAATAACGCCTGTTAATGTTCACTAATAGGAGAGTAGACCTGATCTAATCACAGGAGGAAAGCATGTCAGGAACAAAACTGACCTGATTTTCTTCCCAGGTAACACCTTCAAAGCCACAGCAGGACTTTTCTTTGCTATGCACTTGTTTTAAAACTGGAATAAAATTATTCTCTTTCATAAATCTTGCTTTACAAAGAATGCCCCCTAAAACCAAGACCATTACAAGTTGTCTCAATTCCAGGAGTACTTTTCCAATAGTCCCACAGGGACATACATCGACATGTTTTAGTAAAAATACATGACAGCTAGAGATTACCAAAATAAATAGATTTATCATCAATCAGATAGGGTCTGTTATAATTCAGACTGATTGTGACGAAAGATTGCTTATTGATTGGTCTCTGTTCCCAGTTATAAACTGCCTGCGCTCCAGTGTCTCTTTATCCAGGCTTCACATATTAACCTCATGAGGACATTTGTTCAGTTGATTAAGTAAACTGCAATCTATTGTCAGATTGCCCGTACAGCATGTTTTATTTGCAATTTAGATCCTACCATTTCCTTCCTTTACTCAAGCTAAAATTTCTTGATTTGAATGCTTCATCTCAATCTAAAATATGCAATGCTGATTGCAGGTACAGTTTGTGTGAGCGTTGAAGTAGGTTATCTTCTGCACTGGTACACAAAGAAACAGCCAATCCTATCAGTTAGGCCCATCATTACTATCAACTTTAATGATGTCATGCCCAAATCTTGTTAGACTCTCTGGTTGGTGCGTAGAAGAAGATTGCAGTCAGGAGGCTACATCTGGAAATGTATGGACTTGATCTCAGTGGTTATTTTACTGGGAGGGGAGAGGTTCAGACTTTGGGTGGGGGATGATGAGGAGGGGAAGCACAGGCCAAGAGAGGTCACAGAATTGCTTGTGAGGGCAGGGGAGTGTGTTTGCTCTGACGTGGTGTGCCTCTCCTGAACACTTGGTTGCACATTTCTTGTTTACCATTGTCCATGTTACAGTCACTGGTGCTCTGGAGAAGAGAATATTATGTTAACTTCTAAGTTGCTCAACTTAATTTGCTTTGCAATTTTTCCCCCTGTGTTAACTTGTATTTTTGTGACAATTGTTACCTATTTTGTGCATTTATGGTCTCAAACGTATTATTGACAGTAATGATTGGCTCCACATGTTTGGAAAAACAGAAAGCTACTGCGCAGTTAGATGAGGCTGCTTGGGGATTCTCTATGTACACTCACATCTGCAAGCAGAAATCAATATGCACTATCTTAAATTTACTTTATCAGTTCAAATGTAATAAGAATGCTTCCTTATTGCAACCATGAGGATTTCACCATGTCTAATGCCATTGAGAACTCTACCTTTGTGCAATAAGTACACTTCACGCCCACATCTTGATGGGTGGGTAAACACCATAGCCTGTTAGTTGGCAGTTTCATTAGTTGAAGGTGTCAAGTTTCAGCAATGGTTGTAATCTTGCAAATATTTCCATGTTCGCGACTAAACTAACGAGGATGGAGTCTCACATAGTTGACATTGCCTTGCCAACACTTATTTTTACCAATGTCTTCCAAGACCTGTGTTACCTTCCAGATAGCCAACTCAACATTAGCTGCCATTGGAGAAACGGAGGGCAATATCTCAATCATTAGTAAGGTTTTTCAAATAAAAGAGAGACCTTATTGTCACAGACCAGAATGTGTGCTGTCAGATATGGTGCAAGATGAGAAATGTTTGTGCAGATTGGAATCGAAGCAACTGGATATCCCTACTCTGAAAGGAAGCAGCAATAGCTATTACACAAAGCTGGCATATAATCCTCACTCAGCGGCACACCAATTAAACCAATTAGAAATGCACTGATCCATTTAGCTGCCTTTTTTAAACAATCATCTCCAAAAATAGTGCCTGGCACTCACTGCCTAATGTGCACTGATTGTCACATAGCCATTACCACACACAATCTACCATTTACTGACTGCCATAAATTGACCACCAATCATTGGATGTTATGTGCCAATTGTCATGTTATGTTAACCTTTCACTGAATGATAAACATTGGATAATGATAAGCAATGACAATTAGAAGCCAACTGCTGACTACTATATATTTTACACATTGGCTATCAAACACAGAATGTCACACATTGATTGCAACTCAATGATTGTTACATATAATCACTGCATGCTGTTTGCTACACACTGACTACTGTATAACCACCACTGCATCCTGCCTGCCATACACCATTTGCTCACAACTGCATATTGATTGCCAAAACCTGAACGCCACACACCTACTCACAATTCACCAACTGCTGCATACAGATGACCATAAATCAACCTGCTTGCAACCTGCATACTGATTACCAAATGCTGAGGACCAGTCGGTTCCCTGCAAAGACTACCACACACATTATTATCACTTGGTTGGCTTATCCAAGCCATGACTCTCATTAAATAGTATGTGAACTTGTTCCCTGAAAAATTGGAAATTTGATCTTCACAGTTTTTATCAGGAGCCAGAGTGGAATAGCTGGTACACTATGACAACAATTATTAAAGGGCAGACACCCTATTTAGTATTCTCGAATAGGATGAATTGACTTTTTGTTCTGAAAAGTCTCCATTTGTTACTTGAGTTAACCTCAGCAGTGCTTATTCTATTTTAATTTGTGTATTTATATAAACAACTTGATCAGTCTGACCTTCAACGTTGAAAGAAAATCACTAACTCCGGCAAAAAAACTGCTTTAGGAGAGTTTCAACTTGAAGTTGATTCTTGTGATGGATGATTGCTTAGTACTTAAAACCAATCTTTTTAAGGCTTTTGGACATCTGCCTCATCTCTCTGTTTGTGATCTGGTATCTAATTTTGCACATAATATTCCTGTGAGGCATCTTGGGTCACGTTTTTATAGGTTCTATACAAATGTAAGTTAATACTTATTGTTGTCACAAAGTATTACACTGTTATAAATATTGTCTGGATTTTGTTTTGAACATATCTGCTTCTGTTCATTACTGTTACTTCCCTTTAAAAAATTCAAACCAATCTATTCAGAGATGTTGTTACACATTCCTGGAGCAGGTGGAACTTGAACCCAAGCCTCCTGGCTTAGAGATAAGGACACTACCACTGTGCCAGAAGAGCTTTTAGCTATTTCCCTCTAAAATTTATTTCTAGAAGTGTACCGTTTGTTCATTTGCCAGATTTTGATTTTGTCGGATTTTGATTCTGTGAGATTAAATGCAATTGGAATAGCCAGTTGACTGCAAGTTTCTAATTGTCACTGGGTTTTATTTTTAACCTCCATTGAAATCTTTGGACCTACAAAGAATAGGACTGAATATTTTCTTCATGGTAAGAGACTGTGAATAAGCAGAGGGATCTGGAGTGTCCAGACCTTAAAGGCTGATGCAAAGTTACAGAAAACAAGCAAAAAGTTACTGGAATGTTGCCCTTTATCTCAAAATGCAAATAAGGAAATTATATTTTAGTTGCATGGAGTATGGCAGACCATATCAGTGATACAGTTTTGAGCATTGACTCTCAGGAAGAGACAGTAGTCTCGGTGGAAATTCAGAACAGGTTCAGCAGAATGATTTCAGGCCATAAAAGACTTAAACTGTGAGCATAGTTTGCATAACATTGATTTGTATCCCATTGAGTTTTGTCAATTGAGCTTTGGGGAGTCAGGCAATGAGTTACTTGCCGCAGCATTCCTATCTTCTTACCTGTTGCTGTCACAGTATTTATATAGCTAGTCCAGATTAGTTTTTGGTCAATGTTAGTACATTAAGAGAACTAGTTCGAGATAAATTTAGAATTTACTACCTCAAATGGCTATGGATGTAATTATGACGTTGATAGATTTTTGTTAAATAGGGAAACTAAGAGACATAAGAAACTGGAATTGAAATACAGCTCAGTTATAATTTAATTAAATTGTGGAATAGACTTGAGGGCTTGAACAGACTAGTGTTATTCCTATGTCCCACATTTTGAGCATAGCTCCTTTGCAAATTGTGCAGAATTCTGGGATTACTAAGCACAGGAGATCTCCTGAGAAATGCAGGCAACTGAGTTTTAAGCTGAATTAGTTTCCATGAATGATTTATTGTCACAGTTTTGACTTTCTCCTCTGGAGTACCTCACATATTGCCTGAATTTCAATCTGTAATTCCTGACTTTCCTTTGATGTTGTGCATCTTTGGCAGATCATATAGACTGTCAAAAGGTCATGTGTTTGTAAATGCAATGCAAGGGACTCATCCCTCGTTCTTACTATGTCAATCAATAATGAGGCATGCAATTTCTTTTTGAATGGGATGAATGAGTGAGGATTGTGTTTTATCAAACATGTCCATCAATTTGGCAATACTCTGGAAATCTTGTTTGCTATCTGAAATTTGGACACCAATTGGGGGAGATTCATTGCAAGCAGAGTCACTCTTTTAATAAAAAGAAATTTGAAATGCAATAACCATTACTACAGGGTCTACAAGGATAAATTTCTGTGTCAGTTATGCCCCATAAATCGAGTAATTGGGATGCAGTTAACTGTAACTTTTGGAGAAGATCGATTCTACCCACAATATGAATGATGTTTATTACTGGTGAGGTATGACTGATATGGGTAGATCCCACAAAAGATAGATGGAAGGTAGATCTCAATACATTGAAGCAATACTGATAGCATCGTTTGGGTGAGGTAGCAATTCATTCACACATTTCATAGTGAAACATGCCAAGCAAGATTCTGAAAGGGCTTAATAAGGTTGACAGTGAGAGATGGTTTCCCCTACCTGGGCAATTGGTAACATAGGGACACAGTCTCAGGAAGAGGGTTGATCATTTAAGACTGACTTGAGGAGCAACATTTTCACTCGGAGGATTGTGGATTGTGTAAAGCAGAGGGCTGTGATGCTCAGTCATGAATATTTAAGAGCAGGACACATCAGTCGAGGTCTCCATCTGTTTATCTAAGCCTATGCCTCGCTCTATTGGGTTTTTAATTCATGACTCCCTTGGCACACCAATGGTTTCTACGATGTGCGCTCACCAATGTCTTGCTAAAGTAGTCTGTATTGCCACAGAGTGTCAGCATAGATTTTACGTGAAAAATCTTTCTCATTCTACACGTTTCATATTTCATTCTCTGGAAATCTTGCTTCAGTCAGAACGTTAATTATCGTCTAATTCAGAAGGTTACATTGAGAGCGTTTTTGTTTGTAAACTTAACATTTACAGCATGCTAGATTGGAAGTCTTAAAATTTTTCATCCTCAATACCTGCGGCCAATCTAGTTTATACATGTGGTTGGCAAAGCCAGTTCTTAATAGAAGATTGGAGATGATTGACTGAGCTTCAGAGATGCACAGTCCAGATTAATATTTTTATAGTTGTTCAGGAACAATTTCATAATGAATTACTTTGAATTATAACCGCTGTTGTTAAGTGATAAACCAGACAACACTTTGTACATAGCAAGGTCAAATTACAGAGAGATATTACAGAGAAAATCAAAACAGAAAATGCTGTGAAACATACAGGATGTCAAAGAATACTGGTGGGAAGAGTTATGGAGTTAATCAGTCCAATGATTTTCAGAAGTGAAAGATGTTAGCAGTTGTTAAGTATTTGAAGGGTCAGTGGGAAAGGAGATGATTTTCTCCAAGGTATAGGTGAGGGGTGGTGGGCATCCTGCCCCATTGCAGACCCCTTCCTGTGTAGCAGAAAGAATAATTTTACTTCAGAGAAAGAGACGGAAACAACTTAGCAGAAGCATAGACAACTTGAAAAATTAATCTAAAATGGAGACAATGAGAAAGGGACCAAAAATGACATGGGTGAAAGTGAGGACTACAGATGTTGGAGACTAGAGTCGAAAGTGTGTTGCTGGAAAAGCACAGCAGGTCAGGCAGCATCCGAGGAGCAGGAAGTCGATGTTTCAGGCAAAAGCCCCTGATGAACCTTTGCCCAACGGTCGAATCTCCTGCTCCTTGGATGCTACCTGACCTGCTATGCTTTTCCAGCACCCCAAAAAAGATGTAGTCTGTCTGTTTGTACTATGTATGCTGTGTTTTAAATGTACTTGATGCAGCATGTACAAGTTTTCTGCTGCTTGCGCTGTGTCCTTTGAGTAGCATCTAGTGAAGGCTGCTGCAGAGGAGACTGCAGCATGGGGACAGTGACTGACCATTGCAGTGCCATTGCACATGATCTGGGTTAACCAAATTAAATCTTGTCACACACGTAATGTCTGCACTGATAGTTTTGTGTTTTGTGCCAATTGGTCAGTTCTGGGACTTTGGACAATTATTGAGAAACGTTCTGCAGCTGAAGCTACAAATTGTTGTTGCAGCCTCAATTGCAAAGAGCAGATTTTCTCCATTTATTTAATAATGTTCATCTCATTCCCATGGCACTCAGCACGAAGAAGGAGTCAGCCTGAGGCAGCTTAGCACAGGATTGGGGACAGCAATCGTGCCTTGTCTGTAATCATTTCATCAAGCAAAGCCTTTCTAATCCATTCTAGGGAGAAGTGCTTCCTGCATTCAGACAAAAATCATAATAAATATAATCAGATTGCATTCATGTTGTATATAATATATATGTGTACAAATATTTACTTCATGAGTTCATTACTATTGTAAAGCAAATATGTACTTCAAGACACTGCAGGTCTTTTCGTGTGGAATGAGAAACGTAATGAAAGACAGGATTTAGTATGATGTTAAGACTACCCATCTAGTGGAAAACAGTTCAAATTATGCAGGAGATTTCCCTCTGGCATCTCACTGACTTCATTTTTAACCCCCTAATCTGCAACAACTTAGACACGTCCCAATAAAAACAGGTGGGCCCAAATGGCATCATTGAGAATCGACTGTTATTTTAAGCAAACACCAGAGCAGGGATGCTCTTGTGACATTTATGTCAGGTGACATTAGCAGGAAGAAGAGTCACAGCCAGAAATTTCATAAATATGTAATTTTTTAAACTTCATGTCATGAAAAGACAACTGTGCCCTCAGGTTCGACGGAGAACGTTTAGGTCTTTCCTTCGTTGGGTTACCTCCTCCACCTGGCAATTATTACAAGACGCATTCAAAGCCTACAGATCGTGACTTATCTGAATACCAAAGTTGCCCTGGCCTCCATAATGGCA
This sequence comes from Chiloscyllium punctatum, assembly GCF_047496795.1. Taxonomy (NCBI): domain Eukaryota; kingdom Metazoa; phylum Chordata; class Chondrichthyes; order Orectolobiformes; family Hemiscylliidae; genus Chiloscyllium; species Chiloscyllium punctatum. Next base: position 100,523,663 of record NC_092755.1, on the reverse strand, counting down.
ATACTGCAAATTTCAAATCACGGTCAATCATAGATTGGCTATAGGAGATAATTGGCTGTATGAGGTGTAATGGCAACAGAAATGGGGAGGAGTCTGGCGAAAGATCTGCAAACTTAACTTTTTAAAACATTTGCATTTCTGAATTGCAAAGTTAGGTAGAACAATGCAGAAGAGGTCACTTTAGTATGATTAACATTCTGCATGATTAGTACATGAGACTGTCTTATTAATAGGAACTGTCAGAATAGACCTGTCCTGACTAATTGTATTGTATTAATTCAGTTTTAGAAAAGCCTGCAGGTTACCAAATAATACTTGCTGGCCATAACTAATTTACCAAATCTTAATGTTTTTTTGGCAAATTGTGAGTCACGCAATTCTTTCTCAAGGCAAAGCAACTCCTCTCACTGTATCCCTCCAACTTGCCACATTTATTGCTATTTGAACCCTCGAGATGAGAATCATGTCCAGTGTCCTCCTCGTCTTATCACACATTGATCCCACAGCAACTCAGCAGAGGTCCTCCCTAAGACCAGCAATCTTTGCAGCGGTGCCAATTTCCAAAGCATGCTGCAACCCTGCAAGAGTGCTGTCACCTGGAAACTGTAGAAGGGATGAGGACAGATGGTGGAGAGGGGGAGACTGGCATCTAGCTTCTCTGTGAAGAACTTTGTGAATGGGGAGAGGTAGAGGAGGCCACATCATCATGTCATGCCAGTGTGGTGAGTGATCATGACCTTGGGTCAGTGAGATCGCCAGGGTGAAGATGACTGGGCTGCAGTGCTGGAAGAAGGTCAATGCTCCTTTACACTCCAGTACAGTAAGTGCTGCCTCATATTTATCTGTGCCATCACACTCACAACCCCCTAAATTTGAGAGCCCCTCTGCTGCACATTCATACTCATTAAGTCCATCCTCCCACAACAGTAATTTTGCATACCTTCTGTGCTGTCTCCTCACTCCCTGAGAGCACCTCAACACCTTTCCCCCACATGTACCAGATATACCATCCACTTACATCTGACTGATTTGGCCCCTCTATGTTAATCACGGGAGAAGACAACCCATAACAAAGAAGAGCGATGCAGGACAGGGTGTGATAACTGTGTCTGCACAGCTCCCCCCTCCCCCAAGGAAAGAATTCTTACTTTAGTCGGAGAAGAAGAAGGTCCACACCTACAGGGACATCATATCTTGAGTAAGTAACACTCCTCAGCCATTTGCAATGGTCACATTGACCAGGCATCGATCTCTGACTGTATGACTCTATAACATGATCAACCAATGGCCACAATATCTTCCACACTCAACCACCTCTCTGTTACACACACACACATATGAATTGGAGGGGCCACCACCTACATTGTTTCCTGAATACCTCTCCCCCACTGAGCAGCATAGATGAGGACATCTCAGTGGGCTCAATAATGGTGCACAGTGACAGTTCTGTAGATGGTTGGCATTGGGGGGGGGGATGGTTAGAAATGCCCTGGGTGTTTACAGTGAGAGTATTTCCACCAATCAGGCATCTGCTGATCTTCCAACAGGAGATGAGCCTGTGGTCTCAATGATGAGGGACTCTGTGCAGATGCACAGGGAGGAATAGCAGCAGCAGGCAGGTGTAAATAGGAGGAGGCATCGGCTCTGAGAGCAGAGAAGCTGGAATGATGCAGCCAGTCCATTGGTTGTTATTGCCCAGATTCTGCAGCACTGCAGCCTGCCCTGCAACCATGTCTGTGGCTGCTATTGAGAGTCAGGCCCAGCAATCTCAGGAGCTGATAGAGAGTCAACAATACCTACACTTGTCAACCCATGTATTAGACCACAGACCCAAAGGCAGGGTAAGAGTGGGACTGACCCCACCGACATCACTCGTTTCTTTCTAAGTGCCCATGCATTAACCTCACAGAGTTCACACTCCAGAGGTCATCACCCGAACAGTGTCAATGAGGCTACAACTGCCAACCTGTGGCTCCCACCCCTTCCCACAGACCCCTTTTCCGAGCCCCCTCTTCCCTCTGAATTCCTATGAATTGAATTTGAATGGACAGCTGTAGCATACTCCCTCAAGTAACCTGACCTGCCAGTGGCAGGCCCAAACGGTCTGGACCCCGACCTGGGAAACACCGATGTCCCTCGGGTTCTGAGGAAGGGTCACTCAACCTGAAACATTAACTCTGATTTCTCTCCAGCAACTGAGCTTTTCCAGCAACTTCTGTTTTTACTTCTGATTCCCCACATCCACAGTTCTTTCGTTTTTTGTGTAATGTTAATTGGGAACTTGCTGCTGACTAGTGAGAATCTCACCATTGTCACTTGTGAAAAGTGAACAAGGTGCTGTTATATGATCTCACCGTCAAAGTGAGGTCTCACCAAAACTCTTGTCTGATTCTATCACTCATTCCACCGTATCCTGCATCACTCAGAGCCTGGTAAGATGCCACCCAGAGAAACTTGCTAAGCTCCTGTGCTGATGAATTGCATGAATTTTACTGGTTAACTTGCAGGATTACCTCAGTGACTTCACACCAACACTACCTGAGGCCCTCGGTTTTGATTTAAAACTTGGACAGTGTGGTAATGGTGTGTTAGGTGAGTGACTGATGCCTCAAAAGAAAGTTTACTTTGAATTTTATGACTATGTAATATCTTTTGTCTCCTTTATTTTAATAATTAAGGTAGCTGCTTAATAAATCATAAAGACTGGAAGCTTATGACAATATAAATGCACCTTGCACTTCACAGGTCGAAAGTGAGGAGAATAAAATTCTTGCTGCATAAGTAGCAAATATCACAGCCAATCTCGTCTGTGAGAGAAATAGGTTCACACAAAAGGGACAGTGCAGCAATTTCCTTCCAGCTTCATTAGGAGAAAATAAGAGCGTTAGCCATTTCATTAGCCAGCCATCCAGTTCCAATCTAGTCAGCCTTGTGTCTCAGTCATTTCAAGGTAGTCAAGAGAACAAATATTTAGCTGCTCATTCAGTGCTAAGGTGTACTTTTGAACTAACCAATTCTATCTGATGTTTGATATTTGATCTAGCTGGACCTTAATTTGCTTTTGCATTTCTATCTAGACCACTGCCTCCTGTCTTCAAAATATCATCACCCTCCAGCCTCACTGTTACTCTGACTCTAACGTGTGCTCCCTCTTGAACAAAATATAAAATCTCTAAAGACACTGTATGAAAGAAGAACAAAGTGTTTTACCAAAGGCTCAGCTCCAAATTTTCCTTCAAACAATGCTGCAAACGTTGGTAATTTGGTCAGTCATTTATTGGAGGGTTCTGAGACCTAACTGTAAATAGATTGGCTGGCGAGTTTCTCCAAATGTGGCTATCCATCCAAAGTAGTCCATTGGCTTTGAAGCGTTTTGGGACATCCTACAGTTGAAGAGGCACTATTGAAATGCAGGTCTCTTGTTCTTTTTCCTACTTCCTCCCAAAGTCAACCCAATTTATAATCTATTTTGATGTCCTTTCTAAAGACACAGTGTTACTAATTATCCAAATGAGCAATGACTGTGACATATTGAAACAGACCCAGAGAGTACTTATTTTATTGTTTTGCCATTCAACCTCATGAATTCGGGAAGAAAATTAGAGAAATGTCAAGAAATATTTGGTGTTCTTGTCAATTAACGTAAACAATGAGCGGCACTCTGTGGGATTAATGCACTTCTGTTCTTGACTCTCAGAAGTGAATTAGAATTCACGAACTTATTGCCAGATTCAAACAATTATTATGGACAGTAGATACTTCATGTGTCTGCTGTGAAGCAAAAGTATTTATTTTGATGAATCTGACTGCTCAAGTGATTGGTGTTACAGCTGTTTATCACAGAAACAGTCAATGTCCTGGGGATTGTTGCTATCACCATCTAAATACTGTTATCAAGCCTTAATTCCTATTCTCTTGGACACTTCTGGATATATAAAGTCAGTGCGTATTTTTTGTCATTTTATTAATTCCTTTGAATTAAGATGAATTGATGTTCCTGGAGATGTAATTTTATCTTCAGACTGTATTCCCTCTGAATGCAGCCCAATAAGAGAGAATGTCATCTTCCTGGTATACTGTGTAAAACAGATGTGTGAAACGTGACTTGATGAAGAGATTCATGGGTTAAATTACTGCTCATTCTATCTTCTGTGATTTAACATTCCTATATATAGGTCATTGTATGCAAGGTATTAAGCAACTCTTCTGCTAAAGTCTTTAAGAAGCATTCAATTGAATTCTTTGCAATTAACTATTTTGCACAGAAGATAATTTTCTTAGTGCTGCATCTGGGTTTATCTGCAGACCTGCTTTCAAGAATGTGATTATTTGCTTTCATTGGCGAGTGGTCTTTGAATTGCAAGAACTAAGTATAGGAAAAGACAATCACAACATTGGTTCAACTTTCTACTGCAAGATGGGTTTTAATGATTACTGTAAATATCAGCAGGTGTCAAATAGTTTTCTGAAACAGATGAAAATAGACAGACAGAGGCTCAGGTAGATCGTGCAGGGTGCATGTCGAAGCCTTGGCCAGGATTTAGTAAGCACAATTCAGAATCCGAACTGAAAACCATACAGAGCAGCTTCAGTGATGATGCAGAGATCATTATAAGCAACATTGAGGTTAGGAAGAGAAGACTGATGTCTAATGTTTATGTGAGAACTTCCTTAAACTTTGATCAAAAGAATGATGTTAAACTGCATCCCATCTGGCAGAAAGTAGCATTATGGGTAGTTAAAATGACCTGATCCATTTATTTGGAATGGACCTACCAGGATCTAGGTGTTGACAAATTTAACTTGGTCACCTGAACAGTCAGCTAGAACTCAAGGTAATCCAGACCTATTTCCTCTACCAGGAGTTACAATTGTGGTCAGTATGATAAAAACAAACCTGAATAAAGTCAGGAAATAACAATTACAATGCAGCTTTCCAAAAGTGTTCAGCATGTGCTGCTAAACAGTAGATTGGGAGAAACCAGGTAAAGGTGTAATAGTGAATCTCAATTGCCCCCCCAGGTAATGCCTTGGTGAATTTTTTAGACCACATTTAGAATGATACAGCACAAAAGGAGGTCATTACGCCCATTATGCCAGTAATGGATCCTGCAAAAGAATTTGACACTCAAATCCCACCTGAAAATGATCACTGGAGGGGATATCATCTCCTTGGAATATGTTATAGCTATAGATTTCATAGGTATGTATTCAGTTCTTGTAGTGGGAGTTAATGAAGTTAATGACAGATTGGTGGCACCAGGATAATGCTGGAACAGTTGTACATAGAGTTGCACCTGTAGAACCCAAAATCTTGAACACCATCCAGGATACATCAATTTCTAGATCGGCACCCTATCCACTGTCTTAGTCCTTCATTCCCTCCATCACCATGCACAGTGCACAGTGGCAGCAGTGGCAGCAGTGTGGACTATGTAGAAAAAGGAATCCAGTAACTCACCAAGATTCTATTAATAATACCTTCCAAGTCTCTGACTTCTCTCCACTCAGAAGGACAAGATCTGCTGATGTGTGGGAACACCATCACCTCCAAATTCCTCTCCAAGGCACACATCGTCCTGACTTGGTAATGTATTGCCTTCCTCATTGTCATCAGATCAAAATCATGGACGTCATTCCCTAACAACATTGTAGGTGTACCAACCCCACCTGAACCTGAAGTTAAAAGGGTAGCTCTTAACCACTTCTGAAGAGTTATTTGTGATAGCCAGTAATGGTCATATCCCATGACCGGATTGTACACAATGTAGTTAATAGGAAAGTAATGTAGCAATAAGTGCTTTCTGTATGTTGTGGTTAAGGAGGGAGTGTATCTAACAAGAAAAAAATTATTTAGTCTATTAAGCCTGATCCTTGTAACAAACTGTGCAATCTACACAATCACAGGCTTTCCCAAAGAATGATACAGCACGAAAGGAGGTCATTAGATTCATTATGCCAGTAACGGATCCTGCAAAAGCATTTGTCACTCAAATCCCACCTGAAAATGATCACTGGAGGGGATATCATCTCCTTGGAGCATGTTGTGGCTATAGATTTCCTAGGGATGTATTCAGTTCTTGTAGTGGGAGATAATGAAGAGTAATGAGAAGTGTGTTGCAGCACTGAAAGAGGCGATTCAACCCATTGTGTTTGTTCTAACTCTGAAAAATGTATCCACTTAGTCAATGACTTTGCTCTTGCCCCATTTCACCCACATATTTTTTTCCATTGCAAGCAATTATCTAATAGTCTTTGAAAATCATCTTTAGATTTGGCCCTAACACCCTTTCAGACTCTGGATCCTGATCACTCACTAGGTCTTTAAAAATTCTCTTCAATTCTCCTGTGGTTGTTTTGCCAATTATCTTAATCTGGCACATGTATTTTTTTCCCCATTGGCTAATGGATCAGTAACCATAGTTTCTCTATATCTACTCAATCACAGAAATACAGGGAAAATATCCCAAAACAGATAATGCAAAATTCTAGCCTGATTGCAAGCGACAATTTTGTAAATCTTCAAACAAATACAGAGAATGCGAGAGAAACACAGCTTGACTGGTTACATCTGTGGAGAGAGAAACAGAATTACTCTTTGAGTCCAATATGCCTTTTGAGTTTTGAAGAAAAGTCATATTGGATTCAAAATACTAATTCTGTTTCTCTGTCCAACAGGCTGCCAGACCTGCTGAGGTTTTCTAGCAGTTTCAGTGTTTGTTTCAGATTTCCAGTAACTGCAGTGTTTTTGCTTTTATTCAAGATCTTTTCTTATAAAACCTCAGGCTGGTGAACTGAAAATCCAATCCATGTTTGTAAATCTAGTAGCATAATAAGATGCTCAACTTTCCCAGTGTTAATTACACTTAGACAATCTATAGTCACCAAAAGGTGACAGTACTGACACATATGCCTGTCTATCCAATTCTGATTCCACATGTCACATTTTAACAGAGGTTTAACTGAATTAGAGTCATAGAGTCAGAGTCCTATAGCAGGGAGATAGGCCCTTCAGCCTAAACTGGTCCATGCCGACCAAAATGTCCATCCACGCTAATCCCATTTCCCTGCACTTGGCACATATCCTTCTAAACCTTTTCTATTCATGTATTTGCCCAAATGCCTTTTAAATGTTGTTAATGTACCCATCGCAACCATTTCCGCTGCCAGCTCATTCCATATGTGGAACACTCTCTGTGTAAAAATGTTGCCCCTCAGGTTCCCTTTTATTCTTTCCTCTCTAACCTTAACCGATGCTCTCAAAGTCTTTTTGAGCTTTGTACTCTGTGTGCTGAAAAAGTACACAATCTGTAGGCAGTCAGTCCATGTGACATTTTACCAATTCATACTTTGGAAATAGAACCCGTCTGACTCAAGATTGGGATACAGACAGACTCTAATCTCACACCTTTAACGAATTATCTGAGCTGTGATGTCGTTTTTTTTAGAAAACCTTGAGCTATCTCGGGAATGTGACTTGAAAGAAATTCTGGGATTTGTATGAATCCAGGCCTGCATCCCCATTCTAAGTGATTAAAGATGTAACAGCAATCAAGGTTTGTTCAATACATTGCATCAGTTGTATAACACTTTGATGTTTTGCTATAAGTTCTGTGTCCTTTGATCCTACCTCACGAGCTACCTGATGAAGGAGCAGTGCTCTGAAAGCTTGCGTGTCCAAATAAACCTATTGGGCTATAATCCGGTGCAGTTTAATAACATCCTTCCTATAACAAGGTAACCAAAACTGAACACAATACTCCAAGTGCGGCCTCATCAAGGTCCTGTACAACTGCAACATAACTGCTCAACTTCTTCACTCAATGCCCTGACTGATGAAAGCCAGTGTGCCAAAAGCCTTCTTCACTTCCTTGTCTGTCACTTCAATTTTTCAGAGAACTGTAAACCTGTCTACACTAATAGTGCCAGAAGGCTGAAGGAAAGCAAATGTGTTCCCTTGTTCAAGAAGGGGAGTAGGGACAACCCTGGTAATTATAGACCTATCAGCTGTTCTTCGGTTGTGGGTATAAAGTGTTGGAAAGGGTCATAAGGCATAGGATTTGTAATCATCTATAAGGAATAAGTTGATTAGGGATAGTCTACATAGTTTTGTGAAGGGTAGGTCGTGCCTCATAAACTTTATTGAGTTCTTTGAGAAGGTGACCAAACAGGTGGATGAGGGTAAAGTAATTGATATGGTGTATATGGATTTTAGTAAGGTGTTTGATAAGGCTTCCCACTGTAGGCTATTGCACAAAATATGGAGGCATGGAATTGCGGGCGATTTAGCCATTTAGATCAGAAATTGGCTGGTGGTTGATGGGAAATATTCATCCTGGAGTTTAGTTATTAGTGGTGTATCACAAGGATCTGTTTTGGGTCCACTGCTGTTTGTCATTTTTATAAATGACCTGGATGAGGGCATAGAAGAATGGATTAGTAAATTTGCAGATGACATTAAGGTCGGTAGAGTTGTGGATCGTGATGAAGGATGTTGTAAGTTACAGAGGGACATAGATATCCTGCAGAGCTGGGCTGAGAGGTGGCAAATGGAGTTTAATGTGGAAAGGTGTGAGGTGATTCACTTTGGAAGGAATAACAGGAATGCAGAATACTGGGCTAATGGTAAGAATCTTGGTAGTGCAGATAAGCAGAGAGATTTTCTATGTCCAGGTACATAGATCCCTGAAAGTTGCCACCCAGGTTGACAAGGTTGTTAAGAAGGCATACGTTGTGTTAGCTTTTATTGGTAAAGGGATTGAGTTTTGGAACCATAAGGTCATGCTGCAGCTGAACAAAACTCTGGTGCAACCACACTTGGATTATTGCATATAGTTCTGGTCACTGCATTATAGGAAGGATGTGGAAGCTTTGGAAAGGGTTCAGAGGAGATTTACTAGGATGTTGGCTGGTATGGAGGGAAGATCTTATGAGGAAAGGCTGAGGGAACTGAGGCTGTTTTCGCTGGAGAGAAGAAAGCTGAGAGGTGACTTAATCGAGGTGTCTAAGGTAAGCAGAGGGTTAAATTGGATGGACAGTGAGAGCATTTTTCCTCAGATAGTAATGGCTAGCATGAGGAGACATAGCTTTAAATTGCAGGGTGATAGATGTCAGAGGTAGTTTCTTTACTCAGAGAGTAGTAGGGACATGGAACGCACTGTCTGCAACAGGCGTAGACCCGCCACCTTTAAGGGTGTTTAAATGGTCATTGGATCGGTATATGGACAAGAATGGAATACTGTAGGTTAGATGAGCTTCAGATTGGTTTCACAGATCGGCTCAACATCGAGGGCTGAAGGACTTGTATTGAGCTGTAATATTGTATGTTCTATGAATTCCAAGGTCCCTCTCTACCACTATGCACCTTAAGGCCCTACCATTCACCATGTAACTCCGACCTTGATTTGACTTTCTAAAATGCAAGACCTCACACTTAACTATATCTAACTCCATTGCGGGCGGGTGACACAGTGGCACAGTGGTTAGCACTGTTGACTCACAGCGCCAGAGACCCGGGTTCAATTCCTGCCTCAGGCGACTAACTGTGTGGAGTTTGCACATTCTCCCCGTGTCTGCGTGGGTTTCCTCCAGGTGCTCCGGTTTCCTCCCACAGTCCAAAGATGTGCTGGTTAGCTAAATTGACCATGCTAAATTGCCCATAGTGTTAGGTGAAAGGGTAAATGCAGGGGAATGGGTCTGGGTGGGTTGCTCTTCGGAGGGTCGGTGTGGACTTGTTGGGCCGAAGGGCTTGTTTCCACACTGTAAGTAATATAATCTATCTAGTTTGCCATTTCTTGGCCCACTTCCCCAGCTGATCAAGATCCAGCTGCAATTTATGATAACCTTCCTCACTGTCCATGATACTATTTTAGTCTCATCAGCAAATGTAATAATTCCTTGTACACTCTTGGCCTAATCATTGATATAGATACCAAACAGCAATGGGCCCAGCACTGATCCCTGAAGCACTCCACTAGGCACAGGCCTTCGGTCTGACAAACATCCTTCCACTATTACCCTTGCTTCAAGTTAAATACAAAAAATGTTGATCATACTCAGCAGGTCTAGCAGCATCTGCAGAGGAAGAAAAGTTAATGTTTTGTGTCAAACATGATACTTAATCAGGGAGGGTGGAAGTCAGATGGGTAATGTGGATTAAAGAGGAAGAGAGAGAGAATGACCAATCACTTAATATTTTCTGACACGGTGCTGTATTTGAAGCCTGTGCCCATGTCGCTGCTGCTTGGACATTATTTGTCACAGAACTTTGTTTTTTTTTGTGCATGTACAGAATGTCTCTGTGCATGTGAGCTCTACATAATCTCACTGCTCTTATAGATCCAACAGTCCTTACAATCTAATATACTCCATGCCAGTGGCCAGGTACCCTTTAATATATTATCAAAAAAATCATTCAATCATTCAAAATCAAAAGGGAAGATCTGAGTTAATACAAAAGGTGAGAGGGAAGTTAAATGGCAAATTAAATTCTTGAAACAAAGGGCAGAAATTGATAATGTTTCTTTATTTACTCATGGGATCTGTGTGTCAGTGGCTGGACCAAACTTTATTGCCTGTCCCTTGTTGCCCATGAGAAGGTTGTGTTGAGCTGCCTTCTTGAGCTATGCAGTCCCTGTAGGTACAGGCACAAAACTGTTAGGGAGAAAATTCCAGAATTTTGTCCCAATGACACTGAAGGAACGGTAATATATTTTGAACTCAGGATGGTAAATAGCTTGAAGGGGATCTTGCAGGTGGTCGTGCCCCCATGGATCAAGATGGTAGTTATTGTGGGTTTAAAAGCTGTTGTCTCAGGATCTTTGGTGATTTTCTGTGGTGTGTTTTGTAGATAGCACACACTGCTGTTACTGAGTGTTGATGATGGGGGGAGTGGATGTTTGTGGAAGTGGTGCCAATCAAATGGGTGCTTTACCTTGATTTTTGTCAAGCTTCTTGAGTCTTGTTGGAGCTGTATTCATCCAGGCAAATGGGAAGATTTCCATCACACTCCTGACCTGTGCCTTGTAAATATTGGACAAGCTTTTGAGGAGTCAGGAGGTGAGTAACTCACTGCTGTATTCCAAGCCGATGACCTGCCCTGGTAACCACTGTACTTATAGCGAAGAAACAGGACATTTGACCAGAGTAAGGACAAGTGACAGAATAATGAACACCTCTATCCAAAAGCCAAACGTGAGAAAGAAGATTCAAACTGGCACAAGGGAAAGTGAGCAAAATCAAATTAGGGAGGAGAGATCCTCTTCTGAAATCGTTCAGCTTAATGTTGTCTAAAGTGCTTAATCAGAAGATAATGTTGAGCTTCACTGGAACACTAGCATTCTCAGGACAGAAATGTGAATTTAACGACAAGATAGTGCATTAAAATGGGAAACAACTATAAGCTCTTTGGTCATGCTTACATAAGTTCAGTGGGACAGGAACAAGCTGAAACAGCGGGTTTACCAGGATAGTCCTGTCAGGAAGGAGGTAGAAGTGGGCTATTTAGTGTTGGGGACTACATGTGGGAAACTGGCAAGGCATTATCATTGACAACCCTGGGATCATGGTCCAGGTCAAACTAGGAAGAAGTGTATGAATGTTGGTGCTTAACCTCTTCAAGGCGGAAGGAGATATATGTCAGCAAGCAACATCAGTGTCCTTGAAGCAAGTTTGGTCATTTAGGTTGGATTTGAGAAAACAGAGCGCAGCATGTTCAGAGGGAGACAGGTTAGAATGAGGGACTCAAGCAAAGAAGCCACAACAGTAAATGCTGCAGCAACAGTTCTTAATCAAAAGATAACAAGAATATAAGAGACCAGAGTGAGAGGTACAGGTGGAGGGAAAATGCTGGAGGTGAGTGAAAGGGTTTGCTGGTCAGGGTGGGGAGTAGGAGAGATCCAGACTGAGGAAGTTGGACATGGAGTTCAAGGTGTTGGGAAAAAAACATGATGTCATGCTGAACTCAAAACTCATTAAATGGTCTGTAAGGGTAAAACTGATTCCTTTGTGAAGTATAGATCACTCAGTATCAGAGAGATGCGAGTCAGAAAGTACAGTATAGGAAGCTCTGGAGGGGAATAAGTATCCATGAGGAATTGGTGCTTGCATTTTTTGATACCAGAAAGAAAAAGGAGTTTTTATTTTGTTGAAGCCACAGATCAGCTGAAGGATGAAATTAAAATATGCCCTAAAACATCTTTGAGATAGTTTTCAGAAAGAGGTTTAACCACTTGTGAACAAAGATACCAATGAATCTTGCTGAGTGATTCCAGCATTTTCTGTTTTCAGTCAGCTGTCAGAGTACAGATCCAATTATCAATTTCTGGTATCACTTCAGCACTTGAGTAGAGATTGTGATTTTGATCATTACTGTGGATGTTATCATCACAACCTCCCTTGTATTAATATTGTCAGATGAAACATGAAACCACAGAATAGGGATATAACAACACAGGGAAGAAAATCTCCAATCAGCCTTCACTTTTTGTGAAAGGCTTTTGGTCACATTTTAATCATTAGTGCCTTTCAGAACTTCAGATTCAGTAGGGAGGTAATGACTGAGTTAGTTCCGACTGTAATACCTGATTTGGAGAGAGTTGCCTACCGCTCTGCCTGTGGCTATGAAGTTAACAGCTACTATCAATTTCTTGAAAATGTGGTCAATTCAGGCATCTGGCGATGATTGGGTGTGATTGATGTACTGTTCAGAGAGCAGGCAGTTTCATTTATCTTTCAGGGAATGTGGACAAATGATTGACCACAAAACCAAGGTTTCTTACACATGCTGCCGTTGTGAGATCTGGAGGGTGGTGAAGTGTTAGCTATACCTGACTTCGATCAACCATTAAAACTTTTATTTCCTGAAGAAGCAGAAATCTGCAATATCTAAAAAAAACAAATATGAATGATTGTCAGTTTCCAAACTCAACACATAACTCATTCACTCTGGACAAATTACCACAATGCCTTTACTCCTCAGGGCTTTGAAGTGGAGACTCAAAGTGTTCTGTCACTTCCTTGATTACCTACATTTATCCTTTATGACTTCAATCTCATACGAACCTACACATTCATTCAGTCACTTCTTAAAAAATTCAACTAGCACTTAATACTTTTGTTTGAAGTCTGCATATTTACTAAAAGATAGAGAATTCTTTTATCTCTGCTTTTAATTTGTTCTTATTTTTGCATTTACGTCCATTAATTCAATTCTATGGCAATTAATCCACTTCTGAGGAAAAGAAAATCACATGTTCGTTTCAGCATTACAAAGGGTTCCCCACATTAATTTTATTGCAATGAAAATAAATAAGTTTTTCTCATAATTTAGAAGCCAAAATCTAGAACCACTTTGCTAGTATTTTTTCAACGCATCTTTAAGTTATCAAGGTTCCTATGAAACTCTAATGTCCAGACCTTCACCCATGTCTCAAATAACAACTTACACTTACAGATGTAGATTGTTCTTTTTAGCTGATAATTATTTATCCTTGTGAGATATCCCCAGGTTTGAATTAACGCATTTTTTGTCATATCTTATTCCACTAGCAATCTCTATTAAATTGGTGCAGTTTGTTTTTACTTGAAGTTAAATATATTTTCAAAATTATTGTGGCATTTTAATAGTTTTGTTGGCTAAAAGCAAATTTGTTGGCTAATGGAACTCACAAATAAGGAAGGAGAATCTGTTTGAAACTCGAGTCAGTGTAAGCGTGACTCGACAAGATCAGGCAGGTAAGTGTGAATTAAATCTAACAACATAATCTAAGCGTAACACCACAGTAATGAACATAGGAATGGCAGTGTCAGGAGCTAGGCCTCTGCTGTATGCAGTATATCTAATGTGGGTCTGCAAAGCCAGTGACATGTATTGCTAAATTCAGAGGAATGCTTGGTTAAAGGCCACAGTTACATATTACACAGCAGATAACCTATTTCAGAAGTTAAAAATCACACATCACCAGGTTATAGTCCAACAGGTTTATTTGGAAGCACTAGCTTTCAAAGCACTGCTTCTTCATCAGGTAGTTGAAGAAGCAGCATTCTGAAAGCTAGTGCTTCCAAATAAACCTGTTGGACTATAACCTGGTGTTGTGTGATTTTTAACTTTGTACACCCCAGTCCAACACCGGCATCTCCAAATCATGACTGTTTCAGAGGGTTCACCCGACTGAAAGGAATAGTTCAGCAGATGAGAATCAGGGTGTAGTGCTCACTGGACCTGCTCTGACAATATTAATCATCTTACAGGAAACATACCTTTGTGACAAGCCGATAAAACAAAATTTAGATGACATAACCCGATTTAGTTTTAAAATCAAAATTTAGATTATACCCTGGAGGGACAAAGTGATTACCTACTGAGGGAGGTAGTAGGAGGACCAGTAAATATAGGCCTGACATAGAAGGGGGACTTTCAGACTTCTAAGATATCAAGACAAGTAATGAGATGGGGGAGCCGTAGAGATGGAAAGGAAAAAGAACAGAAATTGATGGAAAAACTCACACTTACTTGCCAGGCCTGGCAGCATCTGTGGAGAGAAAGCAGAGACTTTGCCAAGATCAAACTAAATGATCTTCATTGACATGTTAATAGAAAAATTATAGACAAATAAACCTAATATTGTTAGAGAGAGTGACAAAACATGACAAAATTAAGAAGGAATAATAATAGTAAATTGTTCTTATATCACCGGAGCATTATTGCTCATGTGTTGCCTGCACATAAATGCTCAATCCTGAAGAAGGGCTTATGCCCAAAACGTCGATTCTCCTGCTCCTTGGATGCTGCCTGACCTGCTGCACTTTTCCAGCAACACATTTTTAAGCTCTGATCTCCAGCATCTGCAGTCCGCACTTTCTCCTTGCACATAAATGTTTGTTTTAATTGCGTGTAAAGATATTGCTGTTATTTATGCCACTTATAGATAATTATATTATGGATCACTTGCAAATAGTAGTTTCCCTGTCTTCTCAATCCCCTATTTTAAGTTGACCCAGTTAATATAGTTTCACATTAACATCTAATTAAATAGTGTTAATATATTCATATCAGTTGTGAGTTTCAATTGAGCATTGTTTACCACAAGCTTCCTGTCCTGTGGCCTGCCTGATCTGAAGGTATTGCTTCCCTTCATGTAGTCAGTCCTGAAGTCCTCCTGGCCTTGCCCCACCCTCAGTCCTACTTCACTGTCTCAGTTCCTATTCTTGCCTCCTGTTCTTAACTTTAAAATCTCCAGTGTCATGCTCTCCTGGCTTCCATTCTGAACTTGTACTGGAATACTAAGTCCATGGTGTGGCAGAGGTTAGTTGGTATAGTCCTGCCCTTCAGTTGATTAGATTCCCTACAGTTTGGAAACAGACGCTTTGGCCCAACAAATCCACACTGACTCTCCGAACAATAATCCACCAGACCGACTCCCCTACCCTATATTTACTGCATTCAACACTATGGGCAATTTAGCATGGCCAATTCACTTGACCTGCACATCTTTGGATTGTGGGAGGAAACCAGAGCACCCAGAGGAAACTCACACAGACACAGGGAGAATGTGCAAACTCCACACAGACAGTCGTCCGAGGCTGGAATCAAACCCAGGACCCTGGTGCTGTGAGGCGGCAGTGCTAACCACTGAGCCACCATGCCATCCCTGTTACAACTGTTCCATTCACTTTCTGCCACTGAACAACTGGTGGTGAACAATGAATGGTGTGTGTAATTTTAACATGTATTTACAGTACTTACATTCATATTAGATTTATTCTATATTTTAAAAGTTGTTTTCTTTTTAGTGGTCGCAACTTTGGTTATGAATGCAGGCATCTCAACTTAATGTTTTAGTGTTGTTTTCTGCTGAGAAAGTTCTAAATTATTTAACAATGCAGTATTTCTTTTATAGTTAGTGATTTACTTTATTTTGCGAGTTATGTACAATATCGAACATTTAGAAATAATTCCTTCAACCTGTGCATTATTTCTTCCAAACAAAAACTGCCCTATTACTTATCAGTGTCCATCATAAACGTAACTCCAACTCCCTTCTAACGCCAAGTCTCTTTGAAAGGAGTTGTCAATATCTGTTTCACAAGATTGACCTACCGTTTCCAGGTAATGCTAAACTGTAAGGTGCACTATATTCATCTTGTATGTATTGAACTTTGTTCTTTCCTTGAATTTGAATATAATTTGAATATAAAAATCCTAACAGTTTAATTCAAACACAATAATTTTTTTTTAACTTAAGTTTTGATTGTCACTGGCAAGGCCAGCATCCATTATCCATCCCTTTGGTATTCTTGAGAAGGTAGTGGTGAGCCCATTCTTGAACCACTGCTATCCATGTACTGGGGTAGGACTCCCTGATGTTTGACCCTTAACAGGGAAAAGAATGGTATTAGTGTCTAAGTCATGACCATCTGACTTGGAGAGGAACATGTAGGTGCTGATGTTCCTATGCAGCCATTGCTCTTTGTTGTACGTGTACCTTGCTTTAAGAGGGTTTGCTCTTAGATTCCATTGACTGCCTTGGGTTTACAAGCTGCGCACCAAAATTCGTTGGTTTGCGTGATAATTTATAATGTGTGCTTCGAAATTTGTGATGTGCTTTCCTGTTTCAAATAAATCAATCTACCGAGTTAAGCAATCACTGAAGATTATTTGATTATTATTCACAGGACATAGTGGCAATGGTGAAAAAATAATTGTGTTGGTGAGGCCTATCATGTTTGAACAGGCAGCAAGGAATTTCATCACAGGTGAAGGGAGACCTCTTCCAAGCTCACAAAGGTGGATGAAGAACTGGAGTAGAACAAAAGGAAGCAAGATGAACTAAAAACTCTGCATCTGCAATCCAATGAAAAGTTGCAGGTTTACAGGAAAATCTTGAGCAACTCGCAAATAACAGAGATTAGGCACAGCAGGAGCAGCTCCAGAAACAGAGGCTTGAACACATAGTTATGATGCAGAAAGTGACAGAGCTGCAAAAACAAGTTGCACAGTATTGTGGTTGTAACGAGGTCAGCCACGTGGACCTCATAGAATATGGGTTCTCTGATTGGGGCTTTTAATCTGGTCCAGTTAAAGAGTCCTGGTTGATAGATAAAAAGAGGAATGTCGGACATCTTGTTCACTCTGAGAGCTGGATCAGTGTCAAGGACTGTCAACATGTAAATATAGGATGACGTGATGACAATGTCCTGGAATCTTTGGAGTTATTTCAGCAGCAACAAGAGTGGGATTAATGATATAACCATGCAAAAGTACCTCCTAGTTGAAGCCCAACTGTACTTCAAACAGGCACTACAACTGGCTTTATCATTGGAAAATGCAGCCAGTGGAACATATGAATTGCAAGGTATCTGATGGATGTGGGCACCCTTGGCAGCCTGATTGAGCTTGGGGAGCACCACCTGAGTGAAGGTAATTACATAGCCTTACTCAGGACATATCCTGAACAGAGAGACACTAGGTCAACTCACAGCAAAATCCCAAAACAAAGCCAAGCCTCAGCCAAATGATGAACGTTATCTTCAGGATCCAAGTGGGCAAACCATTGTAGTTGCTGCTGGTATGCGGACTTGAGACAACAAAAGAGTCTACTCGACCTAAATTGAGTAAGTGAACTCATAGGCCTGTATCCAGGTGAGTGCACTCTGGAAAGTCCACTTCCATCTGGTTTAGAACAGTTCAATTGCTTAGCAACATCCAAATCAAAATCAATCAAAACAAATGTCTGGTTAGATTGTCACCCAGTTGTAATGGAGTTTGATATGAGCACAGCTCTTTCAGTGATCACAGAACCAATCATTAACAAAACACATTCTGAACTCCTTAGATTTGCACAAGACCTCAGCTAGACTGAGAAACTATACTGGGGAACCCTTAGAGATTAAAGGTACAACTTTGGTTCCATGAGAAGCAGCTGGTACAGTTGTGATTGATTGTAGTAAAAGGTTTGGGCCCAAGCTTGATAGGGCAAAATTGATTGAGAAAGATTCACCTAGATTGGCTCAACACTTTTTGATTTAAAAATGGCTGCCTGAGTGAAGTCCTAATTAAATACGTAGAAGGCCACCTTGCATGTTGACCAGGAAACAATTCCATGATTTTGCAAGGCCCACCCAGTTCCATTTGCCTTACGGGCAAAAGTAGAGGCAGGAATCAGAAGGCAGGAAAGCGAAGGAAGCATCAAATCAGTGCAGTTTTTTGAATGGGCAGCAACAGTCGTATCGATGGGTTGGTTCGCCTTTGTGGGGATTTTAAAAAACAGTAAACTGCTTTTCACAGCTGGACCCAGTCCCTAACATTGAGGATTTATACACAAAACCGACAAGGGGGGCTGTCCTGTATGAAGCTTGATATGAGCCATGCGTACTTGAAATAACAGTTAGAAGAAGATTTAAACAAATATGCTATAATTTACACCCATAAATATTTTACCAATATACAAGACTGCCATTTAGGGTATCATTAGCCTGGGCAATATTTCAGTGGATGAT
Organism: Chiloscyllium punctatum; assembly: GCF_047496795.1. NCBI lineage: Eukaryota > Metazoa > Chordata > Chondrichthyes > Orectolobiformes > Hemiscylliidae > Chiloscyllium > Chiloscyllium punctatum. The sequence goes on along the minus strand of NC_092755.1, from coordinate 100,505,165 downwards.
GGAGAACATTTTACGAAGTCCACCCCAGGTTGCCCTCTATTTAGATGACATGCTAGTCATAAGGAGCACTTAGAGAACTTGGACTCAGTCCTTAGATGTTTCTCCCAGGTAGGCTTTTGACTTAGAAGTGACCTATTTGGGCAATAGAGTTAACAGGACCAGGTTCAATCCATTGGAAGAGAAAGTGAGGGCTAACAAATTGTCCTACCTCCCACATCTGTATCAGAGCTTAGGTCTTTCCTTGGGCTGGTGAATTATTACAGGAAGGTCATACATAACCTGGCCTCCAATGTGGCTCCTTTGCATCAACTCTTTAAAAAGGGTCAACCTTAGAAATGGTCATATATCCAAGCCATAATTTTCAGGGAGGTGAAGAAATAGCTATCAAGCTCTAAGGTGTTGGCACACTATGATCCCAAGTGAGATCCAGTACTGACATGCAATGTCTCCCCATATGGCGTCAGGGCTAATATTCGGTCATAGAACCATCGTCATGCAACCAGAGGGATAGCTCCAGCAGAGTTGCTAATGGGGAGAAGACTCTGCACCATGTTAACTCTGATCTTTCTGGACCTTGGGGAGAGGAGGAATCAGCATCAGAACATCAATGCCAGACACAAGACTCTATTGAGTGAGAGAGACAGTTTACTTCAGGAGACAAAGTTTTAGTGTAGGAACCACGGGAATGGCATGACGTGGGTAAGAGGCATAGTTGATGTGAGGTCAGGTCCAGTGACATATAAAGCTTGGCTGGGAATCATGGTCCTAAGCAAGTATATGAACCATATGAAAGCTGGAAACTCACAAACAGTGTGGGAGTAGAACCTGCCCGGCTCCTCGATTGCCTTTCTGACGGTTCTGGAACCTGTGAGTTCTCCATTTCTGTCAAGAGACTTCCGAATTGGAGATGGATTCAGTGGATGTTGCTGCCTCAAAGCCTTTGCTGCCTGAAGAAGGGAATGAACTTCTTCTGAGACGCTCCAGGCACAAAAGGCGAGCTACTGTGCATTACACGTTGCCCATATCAGAGGCAGAGTTGGAGAAAACTGATCCGAAGCTAAAATGCCCCAAGGGAGCTACATGTCCTTGAACTCAGAGGGGGTAGGATGTAATGTAGAGGTCAGCCAAGTGGACCTCATAGTATATGAATTCCCTGATTGAGGCTGTTAATCTGGTCAAATCAGGGAACCCTGGCTGACACATATAAACAGGAATCAAGATTAGAGTGGTGCTGGAAAAGCACAGCAGGTCAGGCAGCATCCAAGGAGCAGGAAAATCGACATTTTGAGCAGGAGCCCTTCATCAGGAATTCCTGATACAGGGCTCCTGCATGAAACGTCGATTTTCCTGCTCCTCGGATGCTGCCTGACCTGCTGTGCTTTTCCAGATTGTAATCTAGATTGTAATCTCCAGCATCTGCAGCCCGCACTTTCACCAAGATATAAATAGGAGTGCCAGCCATCCTGTTTACGGTGAGAGCTGGCAACGACTTTCCACGTGTAAATAAATGGGGACCTTGTGATGGGATACTGGCCTCTGTGGAGTTATTTGACATGGCACACACAACAGTGGAGGTGCAAATCTTTTATTAGACAGTTTTTTCAGAAATAGCTGCCAGCAATGATGCTCTAGTAAAATAACTTCAGCAGGACTTCGAGGAATCCACTGAAGCAGCATGATGATGAGGTCGAGGATTGAAAGAAAACAAAATGGGGGGAAAGAAAAGAGACAGGACAATTATTAGAGGAAGCTGTGAAGAAGAAAAATATACTGGACCAACAAAAGGCAAAAAATTTGATAGAACTGCAAGAAGACAGAATGAGAATGAAAAGTAGAAACTTCAAACTAAACTGTGGGTTTTCTACAAAGCAAACTGTTGTTGTCAAGAAGGATTGAACTATCTAAATCAGCTTCAGGTACAAGGTAAACCAATGATCAATCTGGTACAGAATTTACCTGTAGTATAACAGAATAAGCAAATACTGGAACAGTACTGCAGTCAGTGAAAGCAAAGCCTAACACCTGCAGATGAAATCGCCATCTTTAGACCTGGACATGTCAGCAAATTGTCCATAACTTGTAAAAAATACATATGCCCACTAGTTGTAAATAATTCTATCTTTTGGAAAGGAGATGAATATTTTGTGTGTGTGTGTGTGTAGTGCAACCATTGAGAGGGTCTGCTCTCACTGCGATAAAATATAGATTTTAAATTTAATTTTAGCCTCCTTACTACACTGTATATGCAGCTTTAATTCACATATTGTTCATATAACCAGACAAACAGGTATAAAATCAGAGAGGTTAATTAATACCTTCAACTCCAAATAAAGAGCATGCTGTGGGGATTGCTATTCCAATTCAAGTGATTTTTAGTGCTGAGATAGGGCTGTGGCATTTTCTAACCTGAAATGCAATGCTAATCCTCCAGGTTGGATTTTGAGTCTTTGCAATCCACAGGAAAAATGCATAAATCTTCTCTAATGATCTGCTTTTAAAAATGTTTGGTCCTTTGGGGTAGCTGTTGCTTTCTCAACCTCTGGCAAGAAGCATAGCACTGCCTCATAAATATACCACAGACAGATACAATACCTATAAAATAACTGGGAGCAATGGAAGCCAGAGGTTTTATACCTTATTGTAAACTGGCATTTTACTGAGCTTAGAAGGAATTTTAATTATCCTGAAAGAAATTGCGGACCAGTATTCAAATCAAATAGTGCATGAGAATCCTCTCAAATGTGCATGAGGATCTTTCTATACTCATTTTATCTAATTGTGAATCAATTCAGTAATTGCCCTGTTTTGCTGCTGGTGCCAATGAAATACAATGGCAAACTAATGGGATGACTCTGTTTGCTTTGATATATATAACTTTAAACTTCCACACTGCTTATCTCAAGAGATTCAGGTTTAGTCAAATAACATAACTCATGACATAAGTGCCTGTACACAGTGACTGGCATCACAGCACGAGGCCTTTATGAATGTTCCTGGAGTGACATTTTCAATAACTGTTGATATATGAAAGGTTGAACAGTGGGGGCGAAACATCATTTCAGCTGCTTTGCGTCCAGATTCCATTGTGACCCTGTCAATTGGTATGAATTAAAGCTGTTTACCCTGTGTTGAGCTCCAGCCAAACAGAAATATTAGTCTGACCTCAAAGCCTGTCAGAATTGTTCTGGGCCTTTGTACCTATTGCTTGCAGTCATGTAATGGAATAAAATGGGAGAAAAGGGGCTTTCCTCCAGAGATGATGGATAAAAATGTCAGGATGTTTTATTTGTAGATGGATGGCTTAAATCCAGTAGCTCTGTCCATTTGGGAGAAGAAGACATTTTATTCTTGTGGTAGTACACTGGCTGGCTCGTACAGTCTCTGTATTAATCTGTGTTATATCGAAGGAGACACAGCAGTGAAAAGGTTCTATTGAACCCACCACCCACTCTTTTTTGTTTGCTTGGTAGCTAATGTTTTCATTTTACAAGGCTTGTCATGAAAGGATTGTTAAAAATAAAATAAAGGCAACTGACAAAGTTCTGAGGTTGAGTCAGGGAGCACTCTATTAAATATTGAAGAGAAAGAATCGATAGAAGGAATACAAAAAGGATGGAGTTCAGCGGGTAGTTCTGAGTGGTGCTTTAGAGAAAACAGGATCATTGAGTTTAGCCATAGTGTACTCTCTAGGGGCACTCCTAGCAGCCAAGGTGCTTATAAGTGATCAATCATTGTTTTTTAATGAGACAGGGATGCTAATGTTATGATTATTGTCTTATTTTCTGCTGGACTGTTCAGTGTGATTTCAGTCACAGGTTTTAGTAACTTGATTAATTTGAGCTGTGTAGCTCACAGATGCTGAGGAAGAATTGGATTGCATGTTGGAACATGTTGTATATATCTTGCTTCACGCTGGTCATTAAAATCTCTGGCACATTCTTCAATAATTCTTTTTCCTAGGTAACTCTATGAATTGCATTGTTGTTCCTGCAGAGGCAGAGCTATGGAGCTCTAGGGAACGATAGATGGTGTTGCTGAAGTGTACAGATAATGCAATAAATCATGGGATGTTTTTATGAAAATCAGCTCTCATCCTCAGCAATTTGCATTTTTACTGAATTTGCTCACTTTCAACCAGGCAGTACAATTCAGCTGCTGTTTATACTTCTTTGTCATTGCATGCACGCTGGGTATTGTCTCTGCATTTATTGGTTTGCTTGAATGACCAATGTCTATAAAGATGTATTGAATTATTTTACTTCAGTTATTAGTAGGGATTTTCCTCTAGATGGAGCATGTTTTTCTTATATTGAAGCATTTACCAAGCTTCGCAATACTGATGCATAAATAGGGATGTAACTTATTAATATCAGTTACGATAAGGGATTGACAACAAAGCAGTCTGCTTCATAGAAGGAAGGTGACAGAAGTAATTGTTTTTCATATGGGTCGCAGGGAACCAATGGTATATTAGGGGCAGAGCTTATTTCCTTGTGCTCTTGAAAAAGAGACAAAAGAACAGATACTCAACTATGGTGGAAGAGTTAGAACATAGAACATTACATCGTAGTACAGGCCCTTTGGCTCGCGATGTTGCGTCGACCTGTGAAACTAATCTAAAGCCCATCTAACCTACACTATTCCATTATCATCCATATGTTTATCCAATGACCATTTAAATATCCTAAGATTGGCGAGTCTACTACTTTTGCAGGCAGGGCATTCCATGTCCTCACTACTCTCTGAGTAAAGACTGGGAGAAGGTGTGAATTTTAAGGAGGTTTTAGTTTGTGGAAGAATAAGTGGAGACAGAGTTGGGGAGGAGTTCCACTGTTGGACCAAAACTCTGCAACTATAATAACACAAGGTGGGTTAGGATGGAAAGGAAGGATAAGTTAAAAGAGCATAAATCATCTTGGAATACTGCAGGGGACAAAGAGATAGGGTAAGGTGAAATTGTGGCAGCATTTGAAGATGTGGACATATATTTTATATTCAATATTTTATTAAATAGAAAACCAACCCACGTCAGTGAGGTGGACTGGCAGGCATTGTCAGAACAGATTAGGTGTAGTTGAATTGTGTATAATTTAAAACTTGCTGTAAATAGAGTCACATTGTTTAATGTTTTACCCATCAGAACAATTGCAAGAATATCACATTTTAAATGGTCATAGCAATTTATACTCCAGACAAAAAGGGTATTGATTGGTTGATAAGTTAAATTTTGATGAGGCTGAGGTATTGCAATGGAGAGAGCAATGGGAAGCCACAGGTTCCCTAAGTTTCTGCATGAAACTAAAAAACACAAAAGGCGTGGACAAATTCCTTTTATTTTCAGAATAGTAAATTTTGTTAATTGTTTAAAATTTTGCATTTTTGCATTTGTCCTAATGAGTTCAAAATGAAAATCTTAAGTGCCATGTCAATCTTTTCTGCAATATTGACATTTTGGATGAGTTGAATTTTGTGGAGAATGGGAGATAAGCCAGGAGGACATTGTAGAACTTGAGTCCAATGTGTGTAAAAGTGGGAAAAAAAGGTTTTAGCAGAGTGGACCTAATACTGGGGTCAACACGTTGATAGAGTTACAGAATACAAGTACGTTTTCTTGAGATGTACAGGATATGAGATGTGGATCAAGCCCCATCGACATAGTTTAGTTCAGCAAGTACTTAAGAAAAGGGATGAAGTCAGTGGCTGGTGTGTAAAGTTTATAATGGGAAAAATAATGACATTATTGTTGCTGGAGAACATGGTAATTCATCCAGAACCTGACAGGAGACAAACATTCTGGATTGGAGTCAAAGGATGTGATGAGGAAGGAGAGCTGCATGTCATGAAGGGAAACATGATATAGATTCTTTCCTTGCAGATGGAGCAGAGAGGCAACAAGTGATTTAAGAAAAAGGAGATGGTTCAATGATAGATTTGTGAAAGGAGTAGAGTTGGTTATACAAGGGCAGGAAGAAAAGCTGTTATTTAAATTTGTCTGGATGTCTCTGGACAGACAGATTTAGAACCACAGCTAGGCAGTTCCTTAGTTTTAGACACTAAAATGTTTGAGAAGAAGAATGATGAGGATGAACTTGGAAGGAGGTTGTTATCTTGTCTTGCTAATGCAAATTTTAAAAGCATTTTCTAGACATGTTTCTGACTGTGGAGAATATGACTGTACATTAAAAGATAGGTTGAACTTTGGGTGATGAAGTTCACCATCACCATATTCCTCTGGACATTGTCTTGATCGTCTTCAGGAGTGGGGGATGAATGTCCCTGGTAAATTCAAATGGGAAACTGTCAAAGGTTTTGTTTTAATTTTCTGTTCTTCTGAGGGTTGTGGTTGTTGGGGAGGTGAGTTGATGACAATTAATAGCCATTGAGGAACACAACACTCAGTTGCACCACACCTATTGGTCAGGACGGATTAGCCAATCTATTCCTGTCTGCTATTTTTGTATAGCCGTAGTGTTTTATTGATAATATTGTTGTTCCACTCTGCAGAATTGTGCAAGAAGTGATCTGATATGCCTCTTTCCTCATTGTATTTAGCTTCAGCGCAACACTTTTTATGTCTACAGACACTGAGATGTTCTGCTCTCCCTTGGCCTGAATCATAGCCTTTTAATTGCGGGCTGTTTTGATGCATCATGTATTCCTGTTGCATGACTGAGAAAGCTGTAGTTAGTTTATCACATAAATAACAACCAGCATCTTACACTGGTATCAGAATGATGTAACTGTAGCTGGTTGTTCCCATACCAGCTCTAGTGTCAGATATATCACAGAAACTTTCAGGGTTTTCATCAGTACTATTAACTTCTATTAATCTGGTGGACATTCATTTGTATTTACAACTCTAGCATGTACTAGCAATAATACAAAATTGACGTTCAAATTTCTCATATGCCTACTTTGCAAACATCATTCTTTCCCATTCAGGATCATCAGTCAATCTCAGTCATACGCATTCACTATTCTTCTCAAATGAGGAGCAGTAATCAATCTGTAACACAACTAACACAATTGTTTTTCAAACAGGAGGAGTGAGGACATTACGCATGTCCCATGAGTGGTTTACTGTATTCTGGAAAAGTAGTGAGTCTGGCACACAGCCACCACACATTGTCCTTCTACTGGGATGAAAGAGTTTGATGTCCCAAGTCAGCAATCAGTATCAGTCTGTAGCTGTCCAGCAGGAGGATCTATCTGAATAGGATCAACTGAGTGACACTGTTGAATACCTCAGTCAACCTGAAAGACTGAAGTTACTGAATTGAGCCTCAGTGAAATAATTCACTCAGCTGTTATGAGGAGACTGGAGTGACAGGCAGCCATGGGACTGAAATCAATAGCAGTCTAATTGGGAGGGAAGTCCTTGACCTTTAGAGTTACTGAGCTGCCTGACAAATAAAAGGAAACAGAAAAATGGAAAAATAATGAAGCATATTTTAATTGACATTTTTAGACATCTGTATTTTTCATATCTTCTTTCCTTTCAACCCTTGAATAGTAACAATCCTTGAAGATCCAGCAAAAATTATTAGATGAAAAAATGCTGTAAGATCTGTCTCAGCACCTGCCCTTGTTTCACTTGCTCGCTGACAGGGTTGGTTGTAATATATTTCTGAGACATATCCCATAAGTACAACTCTATGTATATTTAAAACTAAAACAGACACATCAAATATGAGCCAAGTAAAAATGGAAATAAACAGCATAGAAGTTAAATATCACTTGGAATATAAGGACAGTAAATGTACAGTGGAAGTGAGATCATGAGCGAATTTCAAGTGGAAACACATCAGGTTTAATTTATCAGGCTCTGACAGTCCGTATACTGTATGGATCGCTGTAAACTAAATAATATCTCAATAAAGCTGATATGTTATTCTTAGTAAGAATTAAAATTTGGTACACCATTCTTTCTGGGGCATGACTCACTTAAATATATATTATTTGGCATTTATAACATTGTGGTATCATTGTAGTCCAATTCTTGCATAGTGAGTTAATGTTGTCTCCATTTATAGCAGTGTGTGAAAATATTGACCTGATACCCAGAAAGATTTTTTCCAAAAATAGGCTTAAACAATGAGAAAGGTATTATCCTCATATAACAACATAAAATCATTGCTTTGCTGTTTATCGTTCTGGTTGTCTGATCATATAATGGACAGTTTAAGAGGATGAATATACGTGAATAGAATTCTTTCATTAGGAGACCTTTTAAGTACTTGAGTTACTGCTATCAGTAATGAATCATATCTACCTCTAGTTACTCAAATTTCTCTGTTCCTACATGTCTAACTATTATCTCTAGGTTTCCCTCTTATCAGTATACCCTTGCCTATTCACATGTGCTTCCTTTTTACACTTTGCTTCTTCTTTTTGGCTTTTAAATTTTGTCTCGTTTTCTTCTTTATTACTTCTTTTTTGACCCTCAACTGTTTTATTCAAGTTGCCAAAATCTTCAACATTGTTTTCAACTCTCACAGACTTCGTTTTCTCTTATGATGTAGCTTTGATGTGGTCTAGCCACTTCAAAGATGGCATGGATCTATATTGTACCGTTACCAGTGTAAAACATCTCAAGCTGCTCTAGATGAATATTTTAGCTATGAGGAAACAATGTGCAGGCTGATGTTGTTGAACCTTGGAAGAGAAGAGGTGAAAGGGTGACTGTGACAGGTGGAGTCAAAGGGATCAGTACCTGGGCCACAATTATTTACAACATATATTAATAATTTGGGTGAAAAGAGTGAATGTACTACAGCCAAGTTTGTGGATGACATATAAATAAGTGGGAAGACAATTAGTCAGGATGATTCAAAGAGTCTGCAGAAAAATATGGACTAGTTAAGTGAATGGGTAAAACCTCAACAGATGCAATATAATGTCAGAAAATGTGAAGTGATTCACGCCAGGAAGAATAGATGAATTAAATATAACTTAAATGGAGAAAGACTACCGAAAGCTGGAGAACAGAGGAATTTGGGACTTTTTGTGCATAAATCACAAAAGGTTAGCATACAGATTCAAAAATTAATAGAGAAGGCAAATAGAATGTTGGTTGGAATGGAATATATGAATAGAGTGATCTTGTGTTATGGACTAAGGCCAGACCACTCAAAATATTCTTAAGCAGGCAGCCCAGACCATAACTTTGTAATTTTTTTCGATAAGTGTACAGTGAAAATTACCCGGAGTATGTGAGCTAGATTGACTACCAGGTTTTAAAACAGACAAAAGTTTATTCCCAAAACTACACAATGAAACACAAAGAACAAAGTAAAGAATCCCTACAATATACAACAGTCCCAATAGGCAAACCCCTTAATAAAACAGTAAAAATGGAACAAACGCTTACAGGTTGAAGTTAGAAGGGCAGAAGGAGACAGAGAGAGAGAGTGTTTCCCAGCTTGTTTCCACACAGCTGAACTCCTAATTAGTGCTGGACTGAACTGCTCAGCTGGTTTCATTGCACGTGTCACTTCTAAAACATGACCACTTTGGCCTGAAGTCTCATCTGTTTATATATAAACAAAAGACCTCTCAAAATCCTAATTCATCTCTGTACCAAACTAATCACCTTGGAGCCGGGAGAGTTTTATGATCCCTCTGAAAGAAACCAAGTACACAGTATCCTTGAGAAAAGGAACAGCTTTTAGTGAAAAGGGACCAGCTTTGTGACACCTCTCCCCTTTAAACTAAAATGAACCATCAATATCAAAAGATGGCTTCAATTTTAAAACGCTTCAAAAATCTGGTTAGTACTCTAAACACACATATACACAATACTAACTATAAGCATGCAAACATGCATAACCACATGTAAATTCAGGTCGTGGTACATGTCATTAAATGTATCTCTATCTCATTCAAGCTTCGAGAATGCATCAGCAATCACGTTTTCGTGAACTGCCACATGCACAATTGTCAAATTGAATGGCTGCAATAACAAGCTCCATTAAAACAGCCTGGCATTTTGTCAGAGAATCATAGAGATATACAGAACAGAAACAGACCCTTCGGTCCAACCTGTCCATGCCGACCATATATCCCAACCAGATCTAGTCCCACCTGCCAGCACCCGGCCCGTATCCCTCCAAACCCTTCCGATTCATATACCCATCCAAATGTCTCTTAAATGTTGCAATTGTACCAGCCTCCACCATTTCCTCTGGAAACTCATTCCATACGTGTACCACCTTCTGCATGAAAAAGTTGCCCCTTAAGTCCCTTTTATATCTTTTCACTCTCACCCTAAACCTATGCCCTCTCCAGGGAAAAGACATTTTCTATTTGTCCTATCCATGCCCCTCATAATTTTGTAAATCTCTATAAGGTCACCCCTCAACCTCCGACGCTCCCGGGTAAACAGCCGCAACATGACATCCCAACTCCTGTACTCAATACTCTGACCAATAAAAGAAAGCATACCAAACTCCTTCTTCACTATCTTATGTACCTGTGACTCCACTTTCAAGGAGCTATGAACCTGCACTCCAAGGTCCTTTTGTTCAGCAACACTCCCTAGGACATTACCATTAAGTGTGTAAGTCCTGCTAAGATTTGCTTTCCCAAAATGCAGCACCTCGTATTTATCTGAATTAAACTCCATCTGCCACTTCTCAGCCCATTGGCCCATCTGGTCCAGATCCTGTTGTAATCTGAGGTAACCTTTTTAACTGTCCACTACACCTCCAATTTTGGTGTCATCTGCAAACTTACTAACTGTACTGCTTATGCTCGCATCCAAATCATTTATCGAAATGACAAAAAGTAGAGGGCCCAGCACTGATCCTTGTGGCACTCCACTGGTCACAGGCCTCCAGGCTGAAAAAGCAACCCTCCACCACCACCCTCTGTCTTCTACCTTTGAGCCAGTTCTGAATCCAAATGCCTAGTTCTCCCTTTATTCCATGAGTCCTAACCTTGCTAACCAATCTCCCATGGGGAACCTTGTTGAATGCCTTACTGAAGTCCACGTAGATCACATCTACCGCTCTGCCCTCATCAATCCTCTTTGTTATGTCTTCAAAAAACTCAACCAAGTTTGTGATACATGATTTCCCACACACAATGCCATGTTGACTATGCCTAATCAGTCCTTGCCTTTCCAAATACATGTACATCCTGTCCCTCAGGATTCCCTGCAACAACTTCACCCCACTGACGTCAGGCTCACTGGTCTGTAGTTCCCTGGCTTGTCCTTACCACCCTTCTTAAACAGAGGCACCACGTTAGCCAACCTCCAGTCATCCGGCACCTCACCTGTGACTATCGATGATATAAATATCTCAGCAAGAGGCCCAGCAATCACTTCTCTAGCTTCCCACAGAGTTCTAGGGTACACCTGATCAGGTCCTGGGGATTTATTCACCTTTACCTGTTTCAAGATATCCAGCACTTCCTCCTCTGTAGTATGGACATTTTGCAAGATGTCACCATCTATTTTGCTACTTTCTATATCTTCCATATCCTTTTCCACAGTAAGTACTGATGCAAAATACTCATTTAGTATCTCCCCCATTTACTGTGGCTCCAACAAAGGCCGCCTTGCTGATCTTTGAGGGGCCCTATTCTCTCCCTCGTTATCTTTTGTCCTTAATGTGTTTGTAAAAGTCCTTTGGATTCTCCTTAACTCTATTTGCCAAAGCTATCTCATGTCCCCTTTTAGTCCTCCTGATTTCCCTCTTAAGTATACTCCTACAGCCTTTATACTCTTCTAAGGATTCACTCGATCTATCTTGTCTATACCTTACATATTCTTCCTTCTTTTTCTTAACCAAATGCTTAATTTCTTTAGTCATCCAGCATTCCCTATGCCTACCAGCCTTTCCTTTCACCCTAACAGGAATATTCTTTCTCTGGATTCTCATTACCTCATTTCTGAAGGCATCGGTTATGGTCAGAGTATAGGATTGTCTCAGATGCATTTGCTGGTAATATAAACACTGAAATATTGTAATGTCAGCACCAAGCTTAAAGTCCCTTTCTCCACCATTGAATATTTCTGTTGATGAACGTTTAGCTCCTGGAAAAATACCCAATGGGTCTTTCTATTCTCTCATCAACCTCCTGCAGGACCACCGCACCGACACCCACATCACTGGCATCGATAGCCACCTTGAAAGGCCTCATGTAATCCGGTGTGCTAATACTTGGGCAATGGTTAACACAGTTTTTAGGTTGTCAAATGCTTTTAACAGTCTGCTGTCGACTCAAATCTCTTGCCCTTTTTTAACAATTCGGTGGAGCAGCCACACTGCTAAAGTTCGGCACAAACTTCCGATAAAATCCACTCAGTCCCAGGAATGGTAGTACTGCTTTTTCGTCAACAGTGTTGAAAATTCTCCAATTACTTTCGTTTTTGCATCCCATGAGGCCATTTGTCCATGTCCAATAACATGGCCCAGGAAGGTGACTTGGGCTTTGGCAAATTCACTTTTAGCTAGGTTTGCCACCAAGCCTACCTTCCAAAGCCGATCGAACAAGTCTGATAAATGCTGTAAATGTTCCTTCCATGAGAGACTTAAAATCACCAAGTCATCAATGTCAACAACACAATTGGGTAATCTGACAATGACTTTATTAGTTAGTCTCTGAAATGTGGCTGGAGCGTTTTTCATACCAAATGGCATGACTTTGAACTGATATAGTCTATTTAGCATTACAAAAGCCAAAATTGCTGTTGCTTTCTCTGACAGAGGTACTTGCCAGAAGCCTCTGAGCAAGTCCAACTTAGAAATGTAAGTTGCTTATCCCACTTTTTCAACACAGTCCTCCAACTGTGAAATTGGATATGCATCAGTCTTTGTAGCGGTGTTGACTTTGTGATAGTCCACACATAATGGTTGGGTACCATCTGGCTTTGGTACCATGAATATGACTGAACTTCAGTCACTATAACTCACTTCAGTTGTGTCATCTTGGAGCATGCATTCTATCTCCTTCTGAACCTGTGCCAACTTAAGACAGTTATGCGTATAAGGATGTTGCTTAATTGGAAGAGCATCTCCTATCTCTACATCATGCAGAATTAGATTAGTTCTTCCCAGTTTGTTTTCGCATATCTCCCCATGTGATAGTAATAACTCTTTCAAGTCATTTTGATTTTCTTGTGGAAGGTAACTCAATAATTTATCCCAATTTTGACAACTTCCTTATTGTCCAGTTTGATTTGAGGAATGTCCAATTCAGAATCCTCTGAACTTGGTTCTTCCTTCTGTGCTGTCATCATTAACACCTTCTCCTCTGCTTTCCTTCCCTATCAAAATACCTTTTGAGCATATTCACATGACACACTCTGTCAGATTTCTTCCTTTCTGGAGTTCTTGTCAAGTAGTTTACGGGCGGCACGGTGGCACAGTGGTTAGCACTGCTGCCTCACAGCACCAGAGACCCGGGCTCAATTCCCGCCTCAGGCGACTGACTGTGTGGAGTTTGCACGTTCTCCCCGTGTCTGCGTGGGTTTCCTCCGGGAGCTCCGGTTTCCTCCCACAGTCCAAAGATGTGCAGGTCAGGTGAATTGGCCATGTTAAATTGCTCGTAGTGTTAGGTAAGGGGTAGATGTAGATGTAGGGGTATGGGTGGGTTACGCTTCGGCGGGGCGGTGTGGACTTGTTGGGCCGAAGGGCCTGTTTCCACACTGTAAGTAATCTAATCTAATCTAATCTAATAGTTCACTTCACTCAATTTCCTATCAATTTGATAAGGTCCACTAAACCTGACTTTTAAAGGTTCACCTGTTACTGGAAGTAACACCATTACCTTATCCCCAATTACCTTATCTCCATTACCTTATCCCCACTCTAATCTTGACTTTAATCTCCAGCGTCTGTAGTACCTATTTTTGCCTACTTTTAAATCCTGTCTAGCCAACTCACCAATTTATTTAATCATTCTCTAAAATTTGGCACAGAGTCCAGATGGGTGGTCTCTGAATTCTGACTTATTAATTTCTCCTTAATCAATTTTAACAGTCCTTGTAATTCATGCCCAAAGATTAATTCAAATGGACTGAATTTGGTTGATTCATTTGGTGCGTCTCTGATCACAAAAAAATACAAATGGAACTCCCTTATCCCAATCATCTGGATAATCCTAACCATAAGCCCTCAACATAGTCTGTAGTGTTTAATGCCATCTCTCTCGCACTCCCTTTTATTGCGGATGTTGCGCAGTAGATTTGAATTGCTTTATTCCCAAGTTATACATAACCTCCCTGAATATTTTAGATGTGAATTTTGATTCTTAATCTGACTAGATCTCTATTGGCAGTCCATATCTAGTAAAAAATGTAAGTAATTCTTCTACAATTCTTTTTGCTGTGATGTTGTGTCATGGGATTGCCTCTGGAAATCTAGTCGACACATCCATTATTGTCAATAAATACCTATTCCCACCTTTTGTTTGAGGTAGGAGACCTATGCAATCAAGAAAGACTCTTGTGAAAGATTCCTCAAATGCTGGAATAGATATTAACTGTGCAGGTTTTATTACTACCTATGGTTTTCCGATGAGCCAATATGTATGACATGTCTGACAAAATTCAACTACATCTTTGTGTAGTCTAGGCCAGCAAAAATGTCTTTGTATTTTAGCCTGTGTTTTCTTCACTTCCTAATGACCTCCATGTGGTAGCTCATGCGCCACTTGCAGCACCTCCTTCCTATATTGTACTGGCAAAACAATTTGATGAATCTCTGCCCATTTCTCATCTGCTTGAATGTGTGAAGGTCTCCACTTCCTCATTAAGACATAATTTGTGAAGTAATAACACACAGGGATGCATTCACTTTCCTTCTCTGTATATGCCTTTTGATACAACTGTTTTAACTTCTCTTTGTTGTAACTCAATAAGCGTAGCAGAGCTAAAGATACTTGCATGTTTACCTATTTGCTCCTACTCTGTCCCATTTATCTGATCAAAAAATGTCCCTGATAAAGCTATGTCAGCTTCCTCATCTGTGCCTTTTGATCTCTCCTGCTTCAACTTGTGTCTCTGTGATCTTGTGATCACTGAATCTGAGAAAATTCTTGGATAAACATCCTTCATTTCTTCAGTTGCCTGCATCTCCACTGGCTTTTCAACTCGTGTAGACAGCACGCACACCAGTGAATCAGCTATATCATTTGCAAGGACAAATTGTATTCCTGGAGCTGAGTTTTTCAAGTACTCCTACCACAAGTTCTCCAATCTTTGAACTCTCTAGCCTCACTTTACATAAATGAGCACTTTTTGTGAATTGCTGTTAGCAGTACCTTTTTTGGCAATAGCCCCTCAGGAGTACATGTCTCCTCATCCTTCCACATTACAGACTGAGAGGATCCTGCGTCTCTTAATATTGTAACCACTTTACCTGCTATTCCTGGCTTATGTGAATAAACTTTACCCTTGCATGTATATTTTTGGCACTTCCTTCTCAATCAACCTCTGATCAGCTTGTACACTCTGAGGCAGTTGTCTAACTTCCCTTGTGCTTTTTGTTACTAGTCCAACAAAACTCCCAGGCTTGTCTGGTTTTCCTACATCTGGCTTTCTCCTAGCCCACCAACACTCTGATTTATTACACTTTATTACAATGAAAACACCAGATGTTTTAAACTTCTTTGTCCTCCTCAAGGGTTTCTTTTTTACCCTGTGGTAAGTTATCCTTATGATCTTGACTGAGATCTACCTTTGCCTTTCCACATGAGGATTTCTCTTTGCCCCAATTTCTATCCCTCATGGACTGAAATTGTTTCTGGAAGCCAAACCGAGTTTTATGGACCAGCTCAGAATCATCAGCCACTTCAGCTGCTAGCCTGGCCATTTTAACTCTCTGTTCTTCCACATGAGTTTGCACTACTTCCTCATGAAGGTTACCTTCAGCCTTTATCTCCAGCCTTTTAAGTTGATTTCCCTTTTTAAGAGTCAATATCTGCAGTTCAAACGTTCTCTCTTTTTCTCTCTGTTCCGCTGATCTCTCTTTTTCCCTCTCTTATGCTTTTAATTGTAACACAAGCTGTTGCATTACTGCTGCCCTTTCCTTATCTCTCACCTCTAACTCAAACTGCTTCATTCTTGCCATCTCTATAGATTCTGATGGTTTCTCCAGCACGCTTAAATACTGAGCTACTGCTGTAATTATCTCTCCTTTTCTCACAGAAGCAGGCAGGTCCAATCCCAGCCAGTCTGCTAATTTCTGCAGCATGGTCTTATTCACCTTTTGCAAAGTCTTTCCCAAAGTCACTGCATCCACTTCCCGAAAACTTTTGGTGACTGAAAGAGCCATTACTGTCCCAAGTTTTGTCTATCCAACCAGACCAATACCCAAAATAGAGACACTAGCACCTACCATTTGCTGTTTAAAATCTCACAAAGAGCCCCCAACCTGTTATGGACTAGGCCAGACCACTCAAAACATTATTAAGCAGGCAGCTCAGACCATAACTTTGCAATTTGTTTCAGTAAGTGTACAGTGAAAATTACCCAAGATAAGTTAGCCAGGTTGACGACCAGGTTTTAAAAGTTTATTCACAAAATTACGCAATGAAATGCAAAGAACAGAATAAAGAATGCCTACAGAACTCAGTCTATCCAAATTAGACTTAATTATGCTGTTCCGAATATACACAAAAGTCCCAATATGCAAACCCCCTAAAAAAAAGTTTTAAAAAATGGAACAGATACTTACAAGTTGAAGTTAGAAGGGCAGAAGAAGAGAGAGAGCCTGTCCTGTTTCCACACAGCTGAACTCCTAACTAGTTCTGTACAGAACTGCTCAGCTAGAGTGCTGACCACTCCCCCTTTCATTATACAGGTCACTTCTAAAACATGACCACTTTGGCCTGAATTCTTATCTGTTTACATATAAACAAAAGACCTCTCAAAATCCTTTTTCATCTCTGTACCAAACTAATCACCTTGGAGCCGGGAGAGTTTTATGATCCCTCTGAAAGAAACCAAGTACACAGTATCCTTGAGAAAAGGAACAGCTTTTAGTGAAAAGGGACCAGCTTTGTGACACTTGTTAAATCTATAAAAGGCACTAGTCAGATTTCAGCTGGAATACTGAACAGTTTTGTGTCCCTTACCTCAGGAAAGATATGCTGGCACTGGGGGCAGACTAAAGAGGTTTCACAAGGTTGATCCCAAGTACAGAGAGACGGTCTTATGAGAGTTTAACTAGGTTGGGCATGTACCCATTGGAGTTTAGAGGTTATGTACATAACACTAGATTATATCCAATAGGTTTATTTGGAAGTAATAGCTTTCAGAGCACTGCTCCTTCATCAGGTAGCTGTGGAGAAGGATCATAAGACACAGAATTTATAGCAAAAGATTACAGTGTCATGCAACTGAAATGATATATTGAACAAGCCTTTCATCTTTTAAGTCTTTCATCTTTTAGAATGGATTGCACGTTTCGGTTCATTAATATGTAAATCCCAGAACTTCTTTTAAGTCACTTTCTTGAGATAACTTAAGGATTTATAAAAAAGGTGACATCTCAGCTCAGACAATGCATTAAAGGTGTGAGGTTAGATTCTGTATCCCTATACTTAGTCGGACTTGTTCTATTTCCAAAGTAGGAATTTATAAAATATTATGTGGATTGACTGTCTGCAAAATGTGTGCTTTTTGAGCAAAATACAATGTATCTCCAAATATAAATCTGCAAATGTAAATTCACCCCATAAACTTATACGTGTATGTGCATGTGTGAGAGTAAAAGAAAGTGTGAGTGTGTGTGACAGTTGCATGACACTGTAATCTTTTGCTGTAAATTTTGTGTCTTATACGATCTTGTTCCATAGCTACCTGATGAAGGAGCAGCGCTCTGAAAGCTAGTGCTTCCAAATAAATCTGTTGGACTATAACCTGGTGCTGCTTGATGTTTAACTTTGTCAGCCCACTCCAACACTGGCTCCTCCACTCCAAGGATGATGCCAGACCTGTTAAGTTTCTCCAGCATTCTTTGTGTTTATAAATGTGAGAATCTTATGCATTAGTTATCCAGCATGTTGGTGAGATCACATCTCAAATACTGTGTGCAGTTTTAGCCTCTTTGCTTAGGGTGGGACATAAATGCATTGGAGGCAGTTCAGAGGAGATTTACTAGATTGATAACAGGAATGAATGGCTTATCTTATGAGGTTGGAGTGACTGCGCTTATTTTCACTGAAGTCTGGAAGAGTGAGATGTAACTTGATTTAAGTGTATAAGAGCTTGAATACATCTTCATAAAGTGGATATGGAAAAGATGTTTCCTGTTATAGCTGAGTCCAGAACGAGGGGACACT
This sequence comes from Chiloscyllium punctatum, assembly GCF_047496795.1. Taxonomy (NCBI): domain Eukaryota; kingdom Metazoa; phylum Chordata; class Chondrichthyes; order Orectolobiformes; family Hemiscylliidae; genus Chiloscyllium; species Chiloscyllium punctatum. The sequence goes on along the minus strand of NC_092755.1, from coordinate 100,486,871 downwards.
ATTTTCAAATCAGGGGTTGCTCTTTTAGGGAAGAGATGAGGAGAATATTTTTCTTATCATAAATATTTGTGACTTTGGAATTTTCTGCTTCAGAAGGTGGTAGAAGTAGGGTCGTTGAATACTTTTATAGCTAAGATATTTAACTCTTGTCAGGCAGAGTTCGTGGGGATACATAAACAGATCAGCCATGATCTTATTGAATAGCGAAAGTGGCTGAGGGGTTGAATTACTTACTTCTGCTCCTATTCTACATGTTTGCAAGACCCAGAGGGTGATAGGGTCTAGCAATGTGTCTGAAAGGGGGATGCAGAAAATCTCACCACATTGAAAAGCTATTTGGATGCTTATTTGAAGATCTGTTACTTACAGGTGTAGGAAGGTGGTGTTAGGCTGGGCAGCTCTTAGTCAAATAGCCTGAAGCTCCTTCTGTTTCATACATTTTCGATGATTTCTCTGAAAATTTGGCATCAAACTACATGAGGTAATACAAAGGACAGAACATAGCCAAAAGCATACTCTAGGAGGATGTTAGACAGGCTTTTAGGGAGCTAGGTTGGAAGCTCAGAGTTAGAACGAACAGAGTTGTTGTCTCTGGTTTGTTACCCGTGCCACGTGATAGAGAGTCGAGGAATAGGGAGAGAGAACAGTTAAATACGTGGCTACAGGGATGGTGCAGGAGGGAGGGATTTCGGTACTTGGATAACTGGGGTTCTTTCTGGGGAAGGTGGGACCTCTATAAACAGGATGGTCTGCACCTGAACCTGAGGGGCACCAGTATCCTTGGGGGGAGGTTTGCTAGTGCTCTTGGGGGGGGTTTAAACTAACTCTGCAGGGGCATGGCAACCCAGACTGGAGCTTTAGGGTGCAGGACCTGGAGTGTAGGGAGGTTAGGAATATGGCATCAATCTTAAAGGAGGGTGCCTGTAAACAGAGTGGCTTGAAGTGTGTATACTTTAATGCCAGAAGTATACGAAATAAGGTAGGTGAACTTGCAGCGTGGGTTGGTACCTGGGACTTCGATGTTGTGGCTATTACGGAGACATGGCTAGATCAGGGACAGGATTGGCTGTTGCAGGTTCCAGGGTTTAAATGTTTTAGTAGGGTCAGAGGTGGGGGTAAAAGAGGGGGGGGGTGTGGCTTTGCTTGTCAAAGATAGTATTACAGCGGTGGAAAGGAAGATGGACGAAGATTTGCCATCTGAGGTAGTTTGGGTTGAGGTTAGGAATAGGAGAGGTGAGGTCACCCTGTTAGGAGTCTTTTACAGGCCTCCTAATAGTCCTAGAATCGTTGAAGAAAAGATTGCGAAGATGATTCAGGAGAAGAGTGACAGTAATAGGGTGATTGTTATGGGAGACTTTAACTTTCCTGATATTGATTGGGAAAGCTATAGCTCAAGTTCGTTAGATGGGTCAGTGTTTGTGCAATGTGTGCAGGAGAGTTTCCTGACACAATATGTAGATAAGCCAACAAGAGGTGAGGCCATACTGGATTTGGTTCTGGGTAACGAACCAGGCCAGGTATTAGAACTAGAGGTAGGTGAGCACTTTGGGGACAGTGACCACAATTCGGTGATTTTTACTCTCGTGATGGAGAGGGATAAGTGTGTACTACAGGGCAAGAGTTATAGCTGGGGGCAGGGAAAGTATGATGCGTTGAGGCATGACTTAGGATGTGTGGATTGGAAAAGCAGATTCCAAGGCAAGAGCGTAATTGATATGTGGAACTTGTTCAAGGAGCAACTATTGAGTGTCCTTGATAAGTACGTACCTATCAGGCAGGGAGGAAAGGGTCGTGTGAGGGAGCCGTGGTTTAATAAGGAATTGGAATCCCTTGTTAAATGGAAGAGGGCGGCCTTTGTAAAGATGAGGCGTGAAGGTTCAATAGGGGCGATTGAGAGTTATAAGGTAGCCCGGAAGGACCTGAAGAGAGAGCTAAGAGCAGCAAGGAGGGAACATGAAAGGTCCTTAGTTGGTAGGATTAGGGAAAACCCTAAGGCTTTCTATAGGTATGTTAGGAATAAAAGAATGACTAGGGTAGGAATAGGTCCAATCAAGGATAGTAATGGGAAGTTGCATGTGGAGGCTGAAGAGATTGGGGAGGCACTGAATGAATACTTTTCGTCAGTATTCACTCAGGAACAGGACATTGTTGTCGATATGAATACTGAGGCACGAATAAGTAGAATGGATGGCTTTGAGATATGTAGAGAAGAGGTGTTGGAAATTCTGGCAAGGGTGAAAATAGATAAGTCCCCTGGGCCTGATGGCATTTATCCTAGGATTCTCTGGGAAGCAAGGGAGGAGATTGCAGAGCCATTGGCCTTGATTTTTGTGTCCTCTTTGTCTACAGGAGTAGTGCCAGAGGACTGGAGGCTAGCAAACGTGGTTCCCTTGTTCAAGAAGGGGAGTAGGGATAATCCTAGTAACTATAGGCCAGTGAGTCTCACTTCTGTTGTGGGCAAAGTCTTAGAGAGAATTGTAAGGGATAGGATTTATGCACATCTGGATAAGAATAATGTGATCAAGGATAGTCAGCATGGTTTTGTGAAGGGCAGTCGTGCCTCACAAACCTTATTGAATTCTTTGAGAAGGTGACTAAGGAGGTAGATGAGGGGAAAGCGGTAGATGTGATATATATGGACTTTAGTAAGGCGTTTGATAAGGTCCCCCATGGTAGGCTACTGCAGAAAATACAGAGATATGGCATTGAGGGTGAGTTGGAGGTTTGGATTAGGAATTGGCTGGCTGGAAGAAGACAGAGGGTAGTAGTTGATGGCAAAGGTTCATCTTGGAGTGCCGTCACTAGCGGTGTTCCGCAAGGATATGTTTTGGGACCATTGCTGTTTGTCATTTTTATAAATGACCTGGAGGAAGGGTTAGATGGTTGGGTGAGCAAGTTTGCAGATGATACGAAAGTCTGAGGAGTTGTAGACAGTGAGGAAGGATGTGGCAGGTTACAGCGGGATATAGAGAAGCTGCAGAGCTGGGCAGAAAGGTGGCAAATGGAGTTCAATGTAGCTAAGTGTGAGGTGATTCACTTTGGTAAGAGTAATAAAAAGATGGGGTACTGGGCTAATGGTCGGATACTTGGTAGTGTGGAAGAGCAGAGGGATCTTGGTGTCCATGTACACAGATCTCTGAAAGTTGCCACCCAGGTAAATAGTGCAGTGAAGAAGGCATATGGCGTACTGGCTTTTATTGGTAGAGGAATTGAGTTCCGGAGTCCTGAGGTCATGCTGCAGTTGTATAAGACTCTGGTGCGGCCGCATCTGGAATATTGTGTGCAGTTTTGGTCGCCATAATATAGGAAGGATGTGGAGGCACTGGAACGGGTGCAGAGGAAGTTTACCAGGATGTTGCCTGGTATGGTAGGAAGATCCTATGAGGAAAGGCTGAGGCACTTGGGGTTGTTTTCATTGGAGAAAAGAAGGTTTAGGGGTGACTTGATAGAGGTGTACAAGATGATTAGGGGGTTAGATAGGGTTGACAGTGAGAACCTTTTTCCACGTATGGAGTCAGCTATTACAAGGGGGCATAGCTTTAAATTAAGGGGGGGTAGATATAGGACTGATGTTAGGGGTAGGTTCTTCACTCAGCGAGTCATAAGTTCATGGAATGCCCTGCCAGTAGCAGTAGTGGACTCTCCCTCTTTATGGGTATTTAAGCGGGCATTGGATAGGTATATGGAGGATAGTGGGTTAGTGTAGGTTAGGTGGGCTTTGATCGGCGCAACATCGAGGGCCGAAGGGCCTGTACTGCGCTGTAATGTTCTATGTTCTATGTTCTATGTTCTATGTTCTGACAGGTGCCTTAAAGGATGAGGGAGAGGTGGAGAGCTTTGATGAAGGAATTCCAGAGCTTATGGACTGGATAGATGAATGAATGGCTGCTTCTAGTAGAGCAATTGAATCTTGGACTTGCTCTTGAGAATTGGAAACTTATGGCCTTGCTTAGCTGGGATCCAGTGTAGGTTTACAACCCAAAGAATGATGGGTGAACAGGTTTCGGTGTGAGTTAAGACTTGGACATCAGAACTATGGACATCAGACCTTAGGCTTATGGAAGATAGAGAAGGAATGCAGAAGAACAAGCAAGTCTCGATGTAGCAAAGACCTGGACAAGGATTTCAGCTGCAGATGGGCCAGGGCAGTGCTGGAGTCATGATATGTTAAAACGATGAAAATATTCTATCATGGTGACGTTGATCTCAGAGTTTCAAACTTAACATTTCTTTGTATTTTAGTCAGTTTTAAGGGTGTCCTGCCTTGGTGATTTACCATGTCACTTAATATTCTACAAGAATCAGATCAAATCTGTGGAACTGTAAAGTTGTTAATTTGGCAAAGAGAAGGAAATCAATGATGGCCAAGAGATCTTAACTGATTTTATTGGGAAAGTGCCCAGTGTAAAAAGAGCCTTGCTTTTGAAATCAAGTTTGATCTCATAAGTTTTCTGCTGCGAAAGAGACATTTATGGTTTTTGCAATCTCCTTGTTTAATTTTACAAAACTATCATACAGTCCCCTGAGTTCCATGGTAATGAATAAGTGAAAGGATTGATTCTGTTGTTGCTGCTGAATGAAGTATGTGAACAATAAGTTGTTTTTTCCCCTTCTGTAGCGGAATTGTAAGAATTGATTGAAGATGTTGTTGAGGCTTTTGAGAAAGGCACAAAGACAGATTGCTTTCACTTCACTTGCACTCCACTTTAAACCATCATAGTTGATGTTTCTGTTATTTATTTTTTTTACATTGTTATTAGGTTTCACAGTACTAAGTCCTGCCCTTATCATCTATTGAAAGACAGCTGTGATTTACTGTTAAACATTTCCCCTTATGAGTTGGTTTGGTCAAGATTTGGCTCAGTGGCCATTCCTCTATTTCTGAGTTGGAAGATTGTGGGCTCAAGCTCCCTGTCAGAATTTGAGTGTGTTGTTGGAAGTGATTCTCCAGTGCAGTACTGAGGGAATGTTGCATTTTTAAAGATGGCTTTCAGATTAACTTGAGCTCTGTCCGCATCTTCAAATGATGTAAAAGATCCCATGGCACTACTTTGGGAATGGTAGAGAGTTTTTCTGGTGCCCCTGCCAGCAGTAAACACTCAACCATCACCACTAAAATGATTAACCAGCCACTTAGCTCATCAGTTACATGCAAAATTAACACAAAACAAGTTTGTGACCACATCTTAAAAGCGGTTCACTAGTTGAGACGTGCTTTGGGATGTCCATGCAAAATGTAGTACTAATGCAAGTACTTTACTTTTCTCTTTTAATTCTCTTCTGCATGTTCTCTGCTTGGTAATTATTTTGGATATGCTGAATAGATTCATAGGCATGAATCAGAGGCAGAGTACATTCATGCACCAGAACACAGCACTCCATAAATCTCTCAACCCTTGTTTTCACATTGCCATTTGGAATCTACCAGTGATTTGTGCTGGAGCCTCTTGTTTTACATTTTTATAAATGATCTAGACAAAAACACAATGAAATGATATTGAAGCTGACAGTGGGTATCAAGACAGGGAATGATGCAATGTGTGAAAGGGAATGCAGGAGACGACAGGAAAACATAAATAGCTCTTTGGTGTGGACAGCTGATGGAAAATGCAGCTCAGTAAAAAGATGCAAAGTTGTATACTTTGGAAAATGAACAGCAAAGATTATCTTGAACCTTATTCCCAAGGATGTAACCAAGGATACAGATCTGTAAATATGGAGACACAAGTAGGAAAGAAGTTAAAAAGGCAAGTGAAATTTCTGCTTTCATGCATTAAATATCTGATATAAAAGGAAATGATACTGAATCTGTAAATTACATCATGATTGAGACTATTCCATACAGTTCTGGGCATGTGATCGTGAGAGGGTTACTCAAACCATGACATTGTACATTGAAGATTCATTAGGATGATACTGTCAATGAGACTTTACAGTTTGGAACAAAACATCTAAAACAAAATAATGCCTTTATTTATGGCACCATGAGACATTTCTCTCTCGGCGGAGCAGGTAACGGCTGTCTGATGGTGTTTATTTTAAGTCGCGGTATAGTCCAGTTATTGTTTTTTTTAACGGTTAAAAATTAAAGTTTTTTTTAAGCGCCTAGCGGACCCGGAAGCTGGTGTTGCGCTAGCTTACCTGGGAAGGTTTTTTTTTCTCTATAAAAGCGCGCAGGCGAGGAACCCGAGGCACTACAGGGGTAGAGCCTCCCACCTGCCCTCCTCCTCTAACCTAATAATATGACCCGTGGTGGTAAGCAGGTAAGTGCTGTATTTTGCTTGTTTGTTTCTTTAGATCCAGTTTTCTTTTTAAAGTTTACCTTTCAGAGGGATGGCAGCAAAGGCAGTGCAATGTTCCTCTTGCAAGATGTTTGAGGTGAGGGAAGCCATTAGCGTCCCTGCTGATTACACTTGTGGGAAGTGCACCCATCTCCAGCTCCTCCAAGACCGTGTTAGGGAACTGGAGCTGGAGTTGGATGAACTACGGATCATTCGGGAGACAGAGGTGGTCATAGATCAGAGCTTTAGGGAAGTAGTTACTCCGAAAGTTATAGATAGATGGGTGACAGTGAGGGGGGCTGGGAGGAAGCAGCCACTGCAGGAACCCCCTGCGGTTATTCCCCTCAATAACAAGTATACCGTTTTGGATACTTGTGGTGGGGGGGACTTACCAGGGGTAAGCAACGAGGTTCAGGCCTCTGGCACGGAGCCTGTCCCCGCTGCTCAGAAGGGAAGGGTGGTGAAAGGTAGAGCGATAGTTATTGGGGACTCAATAGTGAGGGGCACAGATAGGCGGTTTTGCCGGGGCGACAGAGACTCACGTTTGGTATGTTGCCTCCCAGGTGCAAGGGTACGTGATGTCTCTGATCGTGTTTTCTGGGTCCTTAAGGGGAAGGGGGAGCAGCCCCAGGTCGTGGTCCACGTTGGCACCAACGACATAGGTAGGAAGAGGGGTGAGGATGTTAGACAGGCTTTCAGGGAGCTAGGTTGGAAGCTTAGAGCTAGAACGAACAGAGTTGTCTCTGGTTTGTTACCCGTGCCACGTGATAGAGAGTCGAGGAATAGGGAGAGAGAACAGTTAAATGCTTGGCTACAGGGATGGTGCAGGAGGGAGGGATTCCGGTTTCTGGATAACTGGGGTTCTTTCTGGGGAAGGTGGGACCTCTATAAGCAGGATGGTCTCCACCTGAACCTGAGGGGCACCAGTATCCTTGGGGGGAGGTTTGCTAGTGCTCTTTGGGACGGTTTAAACTAACTCTGCAGGGGCATGGGAACCTGGACTGTAGCTTTAGGGTACAGGACCTTTAGTGTAGGGAGGTTAGGAACAAGGCATCGATCTCGAAGGAGGGTGCCAGTAAACAGGATGGTGGCTTGAAGTGTGTATACTTCAATGCCAGAAGTATAAGAAATAAGGTAGGTGAACTTGCAGCGTGGGTTGGTACCTGGGACTTCGATGTTGTGGCCATTACAGAGACGTGGGTAGAACAGGGACAGGAATGGCTATTGCAGGTTCCAGGGTTTAAATGTTTTAGTAGGGTCAGAGGTGGGGGTATAAGAGGGGGAGGTGTGGCATTGCTTGTCAAGGATAGTATTACAGCGGTGGAAAGGACGATGGAGGAAGACTTGCCATCTGAGGTAGTTTGGGCTGAGGTTAGAAATAGGAAAGGTGAGGTCACCCTGTTAGGAGTTTTCTACAGGCATCCTAATAGTCCGAGAGACGTAGAGGAAAGTATTGCAAGGATGATTCAGGAGAAGAGTGAAAGTAGTAGGGTGGTTGTTATGGGGGACTTTAACTTCCCAGATATTGACTGGGAAAGCTATAGCTCGAGTTCGTTAGATGGGTCGGTGTTTGTCCAATGTGTGCAAGAGGGTTTCCTGACACAATATGTAGACAGGCCAACAAGAGGTGAGGCCATACTGGATTTGGTTCTAGGTAATGAACCAGGACAGGTGTTAGACTTGGAGGTAGGTGAGCACTTCGGGGACAGTGACCACAACTCGGTGACTTTTACTCTAGTGATGGAGAGGGATAAGTGTGCACTGCAGGGCAGGGGTTATAGCTGGGGGCAAGGAAATTATGATGTGGTGAAGCATGACTTAGGATGTGTGGATTGGAAAAATAGGCTTCAAGGGAAGGATATGTGGAGCTTGTTCAAGGAGCAGCTATTGGGTGTCCTTGATAAGTATGTACCTGTCAGGCAGGGAGGAAAGGGTCTTGTGAGGGAGCTGTGGTTTAATAAGGAATTGGAATGCCTTGTAAAAGGGAAGAGGGCGGCCTATGTAAAGATGAGGCGTGAAGGTTCAGTTGGGGCGATTGAGAGTTATAAGGTAGCCAGGAAGGATCTAAAGAGAGAGCTAAGAGCAGCGAGAAGGGGACATGAAAAGTCCTTGGTTGGTAGGATTAGGGAAAACCCTAAGGCTTTCTACAGGTATGTCAGGAATAAAAGGATGACTAGGGTAGGTATCGGTCCAGTCAAGGATAGTAGTGGGAAGTTGTGCGTGGAGGCGGAGGAGATTGGAGAGACACTAAATCAATACTTTTCGTCAGTATTCACTCAGGAACAGGACATTGTTGCTGATGTGAATATTGAGTCATAAGTGATTAGAATGGATGGCTTTGAGGTATGTAGGGAAGAGGTCCGGGGAATACTGGAAAGGGTGAAAATAGATAAGTCCTCTGGGCCTGATGGCATTTATCCTAGGATCCTCTGGGAAGCTAGGGAGGAGATAGTGGAGCCATTGGCCTTGAATGTTATGTCGTCGTTGTCTACAGGAATAGTGCCAGAAGACTGGAGGATAGCGAATGTGGTCCCCTTGTTCAAGAAGGGGAGTAGGGACAGCCCTAGTAACTATAGGCCAGTGAGTCTCACTTCTGTTGTGGGCAAAGTCTTAGAGAGAGTTGTAAGGGATAGGATTTATGAACATCTGGATAGGAATAATGTGATCAAGGATAGTCAGCATGGTTTTGTGAAGGGCAGGTCATGCCTCACAAACCTTATTGAGTTCTTTGAGAAGGTGACCAAGGAAGTGGATGAGGGTAAAGCAGTAGATGTGTGGTGTATATGGATTTTAGCAAGGCGTTCGATAAGGTACCCCATGGTAGCTACTGCAAAAATTACAGAGGTATGGCATTGAGGGTGCATTAGACGTTTGTATTAGGAATTGGCTGGCTGGAAGGAGACAGAGGGTAGTAGTTGATGGTAAAGGTTCATCTTGGAGTGCAGTTACTAAAAGGTGTTCCACAAGGATCTGTTTTGGGACCATTGCTGTTTGTCATTTTTATAAATGACCTGGAGGAGGGGCTTGAAGGCTGGGTGAGCAAGTTTGCGGATGATACGAAAGTCAGTGGAGTGGTGGACAGCGAAGAAGGATGTGACAGGTTACAGCGGGATATATATAAGTTGCAGAGTTGGGCAGAAAGGTGGCAAATGGAGTTCAATGTAGCTAAGTGTGGAGTCATTCACTTTGGTAGGAGTAATAAGAAGATGGATTACTGGGCTAATGGTAGGCTACTTGGTAGTGTGGATGAGCAGAGGGATCTTGGTGTCCATGTACACAGATCTCTGAAAGTTGCCACCCAGGTAAATAGTGCTGTGAAGAAGGCATATGGCTTACTGGGCTTTATTGGTAGAGGAATTGAGTTCCGGAGTCCTGAGGTCATGTTGCAGTTGTATAAGACTCTGGTGCGGCCTTATCTGGAGTATTGTGTACAGTTTTGGTCGCCATACTATAGGAAGGATGTGGAGGCACTGGAACAGGTGCAGAGGAGGTTTACCAGGATGTTGCCTGGCATGGTAGGAAGATCCTATGAGGAAAGGCTGAGGCACTTGGGGCTGTTCTCATTGGAGAAAAGAAGGTTTAGGGGAGATTTGATAGAGGTGTACAAGATGATTAGGGGTTTAGATAGGGTTGACAGTGAGAACCTTTTTCCGCGTATGGAGTCAGCTGTTACTAGGGGACACAGCTTTAAATTAAGGGGAGGTTGGTATGGGACAGATGTTAGGGGTAGATTCTTTACTCAGCGGGTTGTGAGTTCATGGAATGCCCTGCCAGTATCAGTGGTGGACTCTCCCTCTTTATGGTCATTTAAGCGGGCATTGGACAAGCATATGGAGGTTATTGGGCTAGTGTAGGTTAGGTAGGCTTTGGTTGGCGCAACATCGAGGGCCGAAGGGCCTGTACTGCGCTGTATTTTTCTATGTTCTATGTTCTATGGAGAAGAGTTTTCAAAGTTATAAAAGCATCTGGAAAGGTAAATAGGAAAAAAAACTAGTTGGAACTGTGATTTCCTGAGGATTATTTCTGGAATAATCAATGGTGATTCTCAATATACTTTTATACAGGATTATTAGAACAGGTAATATTTATTCATTAAATCACAAGTTATTTAGCCTACAATATCAGTTACAAGAGGCTGTACAAAAAGCTGAAGAATACAAAAGAATATATATAAGTGGTCAGGAAAATCAAGTAGAATCATAGAATCTCTGCAGTGCGGAAAGATACCAGTTGAGTTTGCACTGACCCTCTGAAAAGTATCCCATCCAGACCCCCATATTTTACCATGGCTGATCCACCTAGCCTACACATCCCTGGACACTAAGGATAATTTGGGACTGTGGGAGGAAACCGGAGCACCCAGCAGAAATCCACAGAGACACAGGGAGAATGTCTGCGTGGAGTTTGCACAGTCACCCAAGGCTGGAATCTAACCCAGATCCCTGGTGCTGTGGGGGAGCAGTGCTAACTACTGAGCCACTGTGCCACCCCTCATAAGGGGGGAGCCAATAATAAGCTGACATGTTCAGCTAAAATTGATCTCCTCAGAGCTGCAGGAAAAAATGGTCATATATTACAATTGATCCCCATAAGATTTCAACAACCAAGATGCAGAAGCTAACTTTATATACATCCACATGCTTGAAAAATATATTATCTCAAATTAAAATTGAAACTAATGTCTTGGTTTACCACTGACTAGTAAGTGAACTGGATTATTCATATAATCATAGATACAAACAGTATGGAAATGGACCTTTCAGTCCATAAGAACATAAGAATGAGGAGCAGGAATAGGCTATCTGGCCCAACAAGCCTACTGTGCCATTCAATAAGTTCATGGCTGATGTCTTCATAGACTCAGCTCCACTGATCTGCCCACTCACCATAATTCCTTTACATCTGTTTATCAAAAAATTATCTAACTTATCTGTGTCCAGAAAGGGTTTCAGTTCTGGTTGTGATGGCCCTTTGGTTTCCCCCATCACCACCAGCTGTTTCAGTTTTGCCAAGATCAAGAGTCTGATATCATGAGCTATGACTGGAAGTATGTCCAGAAAATATAAAACCATTACAGACTCTTCCAGTGGCAGTACCACCAGTGGTGTATCTAACAGAGGGAGGCAACTTAATACATCTGGATTCATTATTTGGCTTCCTGGACAGTGTTCTAACTTGTAATTATTCGCATTTAGTATTAGACCCCACTGCCGAATTTGGCCTGCAGCTATAAGTGACACTATTTTGGCCTCTTTAAGTAGACCTAGCAGGGGTTTGTGGTCCGTTATTTATACAAATTTACATCCATAAATGTATTGGTGGGACTTCCTGACTCCAAATATGAGTATCAAACCTTCCTTTTCTAACAGGATTTGAAGTGTAATCACTATTGGTCAGCTCAGTTGGCTGGAGAGCTGGTTTGTAGAGTAGAGTGATACCAACAGTGTGGGTTCAGCTCCCATGTGCTGGGTCCTTGAATGCTCATCTGTTATTGGCAGAGGTGCGAGAGAATCTTAACCTTCGGCAAGCTACCAGTATCTGCTGACTGCATTCATGCCAGGTATTTTTTGGTGCAATTGGGTCTGTCTTAAACTGAAATCCCACCTGAAAAAGCAGGGGCTTTTGTCTTTGGTCTGCTATCCCATTCAAATTATGATCAATGTAACTTTTTCAGTATATCTCATCTTATACTCAGACTCTCCAATTCTGTGGTGTAACAAAGAATGTACAGGACCAGAAAATATTACTGTCCATCTGGCTGGTCTTATTATCTATGGAATACATCTCACAATGCCCATCGTACAGATTGACCTGAACATACGTCTGAACATTTCCTACACTAAATTCAGAACCTTGTTGTCTCCTTTAATTAATTTGGGATTTTCCTGTTTCACATGTTCTGCCTGTTATTCCCAAGTATTTTCACAGTCTGATTACATTAACTTTTGTATATCTCGGAACATTTCGCTAATTTTTTCTAATTTTCTAAAGTGAAAACAATCCTTTTGCAGTCAATTAATTCCATTAGTTGCATCTTTAAACAGCATTTATCACATTTGGCTTATTGTGTTTAGCTGCCATGCTCCCTTCCCACTTTATTTTGTATAACTGACTCACTTACCTACCTTTACTAATGCTGACAAATAACTTACATCTATAATAGTAATCTGTCTTAATTTATCTTAGCTGCATTCTGACATTCCTTGCTTTTTAAGATTTTTGTTTGAAAACATTGCTCTAACAAAATAGCTGCTGGCAGAGAGCAATTGAAAATAGCAGCCAGAATATCATCTGCTGCCCATTACTATTTTTGATATTACTTCCTCTTAAAAGAGTTGTTTGACATCACACTCATTAGTGATGTCAAACATTGGCTGTGCAGCATGTTCAGGTACAGCAATTCTGAGTTTGAAATATTATTCTTTCCAATTTAGAAGTGCACACGGTACACTATATTAGACAGTCTAGAATTACCAACCCATTTCCATTTAGCATCCTTCACTGTGGTTGGAATGCTTGTTAAATTGAGCTTAGAGGTTTTACATTGAACATAATCGAGGCTGGTTCAACAGGATCAGTTTCAAAGTGCTGTAATGATTTTGGTGAGCTGGGGTTACGAGTTTGGTACTTCATGGGAGAAGCGTCCTTCAATCTTTGAACAAATGAATATGAGCAGGAGAGGTGGATTCTTCTGAGATTCTCTCCTGGGACAGGTAATGTTTAATTGCTTACAAAAATTGATATCAGAGCAAAACAGAAGAAAACATGGGATGAGGAAAGGCTCGTTTTGGACATCAAGATGACCGTCTCTAAAGGAGAGACAATTATCCACTATTTCACTAAATGTAGATTTATAAATTCGATACTGATTAAATATAAGCCAAACCTATCAATGCCTCTCAGTAATCTTATGTTCCAGTCTATGCAACTTACTATTGCTTAGTTGTAAGAGTATTTTTTATTAATTATTAACATAGAGCTTTTAAGGCTAAATCAATCCTTCCTTCAAGTGCTGGGTTATTTAAAAATGATGTGGTTGTGTTGGAGCAGAGGAGGCTGAGGGCTTATTTGAGAGACTGTTTTTTCATTACAAAAGAATAGAATAGTGTAAGTAGAATTTTTACAGTGTTTGAAAGATCTCGAATGGTGGTGACATAGCTGTAAAATGAAATGTAAAACATTTTGCCACAGAACTAAAAAATGCAGTCCTTAAGTTTGTGATTCAAGCAGAAGCCATATCAATATTTAAGAATGAAGTTAGCTTGACAATTGACAGTAAAGACAAATGAAGAGAAAAGGGAACAAGGTGGGAACACAGGAAGATGATTAGGCCATTCATTCTCTTGAGCCAATTCTATGTTGAAATGTATTATGATTGATCTACAATCCTAAAGTCATCTATCCAGCTTCACTGCAGATCCCTTGGCAAGCAATTGTCTATGGTAGTCAGATTTATCTAATTGAACTAGCACGTCTACTTTTTGTGGGAAAGAGTTCATGCTGTTATTATCCTGTTAGCAAATTCTACCCTCTCTCCTGATTGGCCTAGCTCTGATTTTAATATAATGTTCCTTAGTCCTGGAGTATTCAATATGCTGTAAACCATTTCTGTCACTGTAGTCCTATAATCTCAAACAAATCATCCTGTAGCCTTCTGTTTTCCAGAGGATGCAACAGTATCTTTTGTAATTGTGCCTAAATCTATCCCTTGGAGTTCTGGTAACGTTCTCGTGAATCTGCACAGCACTCTTTCTAAGACTAATACATCTCTAAGCTGTTCTGCTCAGAGGTCTGCACAGGAATAGAGATGTGGGCTAACCAGAGATTTACTTAGCTGGATTAGCCTCCTTGATTCTTTTTGTTCTTAACTGCAACATTTTAGTCTGTGTACATAGTCCCATAATCCTTTTGGATTGCCATTGCTCTTGACTGTTCACTGGTTCTATATTTTTTGGTCCAAAACGAATTATGTCATTCTTCTCTACTCACCTAACCTTTCATTTTCTCAGTAATTTTATGCTGCGGTCTGTAGTGAACAGTTAAGACCACAAGACATTCTGTAATAAAAACCGAAAGAAGTACGGATGCTGTAAGCAGAAACAAAAACAGAAATTGCTGGAAAAGCTCAGCAGGTCTGGCAGCATCTGTGAAGAGAAACTTTACCCTAGTTCTGAGGAAGGGTCCAATAGTGTGCTTTTTTTTCTTTTTGGGTGGGGCACTGACAGCTGGAGGGAACTCCTCAACACAATCTCGGAACATGTGCCCCTCATTGTCCCTTATACTACTATCTTAGTCTTTATTTGGACAATTGAAGTCCCCCATTATAACTACTCTGTAATGTTGCCATTTCTCTGTAAAGTCTTGCAGGTTTGTTCCACTTCATCCTTTCCACTAATTGGTTGTATAGACCGCACCAAGCAATGTCATTGTATCCTTTTCATTCCTTAACTGTACCAGATTTCCTTCAATCCTTTGAGACATTCTTTTTCTCCAGCACTGTAATACCCTCCAAACCAGTACTGCAACTCCTTTCCTTCCTTCGACCCTAAAGGGTATAAATGTTTTAGGGAGGGGCTTCCCTGTCTAAAAGATAAAAACAAGCACCTGTGAGACAGCCTGGTGTCTGGACTGACTGAAAGCCAGGCGTTAGCAGCCAAGTGGATTAGATGTGAAATGTGTGGTGCTGGAAAGGCACAGTTGGTCAGGCAGCATCCGAGGAGCAGGAGATTCAATGTTTGAGAATAAGCTCTTCATCAGGAATGAGAGAAGGGGCTGACAGATAAATGGGAGCGGGAGGGGTGTGGTGGGGCTGGGAGGAAGGTAGCTGGGAATGTGATTAGATTAGATTACATTACAGTGTGGAAACAGGCCCTTTGGCCCAACAAGTCCACACCAACCCTGAGGCGGGAATTGAACCTGGGTCTCTGGCGCTGTGAGGCAGCAGTGCTAACCACTGTGCCACCTTGCCACCCATGTGATAGTTAGATGAAACTGGGGATGAAGGTGAGAGATTGGAGAGGAGGGTGGAGCGGATAGGTGGCAAGGAAGGTGGACAGGTAGGACAGGTGATGAGGGCGGTGCTGAGTTTGGAGGTTGGGACTGCGATAAGGTGGGGGGAGGGAAAAGGAGGGAAAACTGGTGAAATCTACATTGATCCCACGTGGTTGGAGGGTCCCAAGGTGGAGGATGAAGTGTTTTTCCTCCAGGCGTCGGGTGGCTAGAGTTTGATGGTGGAGGAGGCCCAGGACTTGTCTATCCTTGGCAGAGTGGGAGGGGGAGTTAAAGTGTTCGGCCCAGGGACGGTAAGGTTGTTTAGTGCGCTTGTGCCAGGGATGTTCTCTGAAGGGTTCTGCAAGTTGGTGTCTTGTCTCCCCAAAGTGAGAGGAGACCACATTGAGAGCAATGGACACAGTGGATGATGTGTGTGGAAGTACAGGTAAATCTCTGTTGGATGTGGGAGGATCCTTTGGGGCCTTGGACGAAAGTGAGGGGGGAGGTCTGGGTTCAGGTTTTGCACTTCTTATGGTGGCAGGGGAAGGTTCTTGGCGGGGAGGGTGGGTTGGTGGGGCTGTGTACCTAACAAGGGAGGTGCGGAGGGAATGGTCTCTCTGGAATGCAGATGAGGTGGAAGAGAAATATATCCCTAATGGTGGGGTCTTTTTGTAGGTGGCAGAAATGACAGAGGATGATTTGATGTATCCTCACTCACTCCAACCTCTCAACATCGCAGTGTGCAGCCCTCCACTCCCTTTGCTCCAACTCCAACCTCACCAACAAACCAGCAGACAAGGGCGGTGGGGCGCAGTGGTAGTTTGGCACACCGACCTCTACACCACTGAATCCAGGCATCAGCTTGCAGACACCTCCTCCTACTGCCCCCTTGACCACGACCTTCTCTCCCATCACCAAACCATCATCTCCCAGATCATCCACAACCTCATTACCTCAGGGGATCTCCCACCCACAGCCTCCAACCTCATTGTCTGGCAATCCCACACCATCCAATTCTATATCCTACCAAAGATTCACAAATCTGACTGCCCCGGCTGACCAATCATCTCAGCCTGCTCCTGCCCCACCAAACTTATCTCTACATATCTTGACACTGTCCTGTCCCCCTTGGTCCAGGATCTCCCCACATATATTCGGGTCACCACCCATGCCCTCCACCTCCTCCATGACTTTGGTTTCCCAGGCACCCACGTCTCACTTTCACCATGGACATCCAGTCCCTGTACACGTCCACCCATTGTGGCCCCAGCAATGCCTGCTTCTTGGTAAAGTACATGGAACAGTCTATCTTCTGCAGCTCCATCAGCACCATTCCCCACCTTTTCCTCCGCTACATCGATGACTGTATTGGTGCCACCTTGTGCTCTGAGAAGTTTGAAAAATTCAACAACTTCACGAACACCTTCCACCCCAACCTCAAATTCACCTTGACCATCTCAGACACCTCCGTCCCCTTCCTGGACTTCTCCATCTCCATTTCCAGTGACCGACTTAACATGGACATCTACTACAAACCCACCAACTCCCATGGCAACCTGGACTACACCTTGTCCCACACTGGCTCCTATAAGAACACTATCCCTTATTCCCAATTCCTCTGTCTCCACTGCATCTGCTCCTAGGAGGACCAATTCCACCACAGAACACCCCACATGGCCTCCTTCTTCAAAGACTGCAATTTCCCCTCCCATATGGTCAACGATGCCTTCCAGCGCATCTCCTCCACCTCCTTCACCTCCGCCTATGATCCCTACCCCTCCAAGAGCAGAATCCTCCTGGTCCTCACAGTCCATCCCATCAACCTCTGGATATATCACATCATCCTTCGCTATTTCTTCCACCTACAAACGGACCCCACCACCAGGGATATATTTCCCTCTCACCCCATCTGTATTCCGGAGAGACCATTCCTTCTGTGACTTCCTGTGTCCAGACCCCCACCAACCCACCCTCACCTCCCAGCACCTTCCCCTGCTACCACAAGAAGTGCAAAATATGCACCCACATCTCCCTACTCACCACAAACCAGGCCCCAAAGGATCCTTCCACCTCTGACAGACATTTACCTATACTTCCACACACATTATCATCTATGTCTGTTGCTCTCGGTGTGGTCTCCTCTACGTAGGGGAGGCAGGACGGCAACTTGTGGAATGTTTCAGAGAACATCTTTGGCTCAGATGCACTAAACAACGCCTTTCGCCCTGTGGCTGAACACTTTGACTTCCCTACCCAACTCCACCAAGGGCACGCAAGTCCCGGACCTCCACCATCACCAAATCCTAACCATCTGATGCCTGGAGGAAGAACAACTCATCTTCCACCTTGGGACCCTCCAACCACATGGGGTCAATGTGAATTTCACCACTTTCCTCATTTCCCCTCCCCCCACCTTATCCCAGATCCAACCTTCTAACTCAGCACCACCCTCTTGAACTGTCCTACCTGTCCATCTTCCTTCCCATCTATCTGCTCCACCCTCGTCTCTGACCTATCACCTTCACCCCCACCTTCATCTACTTATCACATTCTCAGCTACCTTCACCCCCACCAACCCCCCAAGACCCACTCCCTCCCATTTATCTGTCAGCCCCTTTGGGCCACCCCCTCATTCCTGATGAAGGGCTTATGCACGGAACATTGACTCTCCTGCTCTTTGGACACTGCCTGACTGGCTGTGCTTTTCCAGCACCACACTCTTCAACACTGATCTCTAGCATCTGCAGTTCTCACTTTCTCCTAGATGTAAAATTGGAAAAACACTGCCATTCCCTCCCAACTCTACAGTAAGGTAAGAATAAAGTTAAAATGTATCCTTTTGGAGAAACTCAGTTTTGGCTCAATTTTGATACTTTTGATTACTGTTGTGGTTCTGTTCGCCGAGCTGGGAATTTGTCTTGCAAACGTTTCGTCTCCTGTCTAGGTGACATCCTCAGTGCTTGGGAGCCTCCTGTGAAGCGCTTCTGTGCTGTTTCTTCCGGCATTTATAGTGGCCTGTCTCTGCCGCTTCTGGTTGTCAGTTCGAGCTGTCCGCTGTAGTGGTCGGTATATTGGGTCCAGGTCGATGTGTTTGTTGATAGAGTCTGTAGATGAGTGCCATGCCTCTAGGAATTCCCTGGCTGTTCTCTGTTTGGCTTGCCCTATAATGGTAGTGTTGTCCCAGTCGAATTCATGTTGCTTGTCATCTGTGTGTGTGGCTACTAAGGATAGCTGGTCGTGTTGTTTTGTGGCTAGTTGGTGTTCATGTATACGGATCGTTAACTGTCTTCCTGTTTGTCCGATGTAGTGTTTTGTGCAGTCCTTGCATGGGATTTTGTACACTACATTAGTTTTGCTCATGTTGGGTATCGGGTCCTTTGTTCTGGTGAGTTGTTGTCTGAGCGTGGCTGTTGGTTTGTGTGCTGTTATGAGTCCTAGTGGTCGCAGTAGTCTGGCTGACAGTTCAGAAATGCTCCTGATGTATGGTAGGGCAAGCCAAACAGAGAACAGCCAGGGACTTCCTAGAGGCATGGCACTCATCCACAGACTCTATCAACAAACACATCGACCTGGACCCAATATACCGGCCACTACAGTAGACAGCTCGAACTGACAACCGGAAGCAGCAGAGACAGGCCATTATAAATGCTGGAGGAAACAGCACAGAAGCGCTTCACAGGAGGCTCCCAAGCACTGAGGATGTCACCTAGACAGGGGACGAAACGTTTGCAAGACAAATTCCCAGCTCGGCGAACAGAACCACAACAACGAGCACCCGAGCTACAAATCTTCTACCAAACTTTGAACTTTTGATTACTGACTCCCTGGAGGCCAATAGATCCTGTGGTCAGCTGATTACATGCCAAGGAATTTAATGCCTGATAAAGGTGTATGCTTTGGAAGTGTCAGCAGGAACCTAAACATTTATGCTGGCCAAAACAATTTCTAGCAAGGTTGGTTTATGAATTGACCACTCACCACATTGGAAATGGGAATAAATTTGCATGCAATCACATTTCACAATGCCTGCTGACAATTTTTTTTAAAGGAATTCTATTTCATGTATTCACTATTGTGAGATTCAAATCTCTAACTCACATAATGCTGGTTAATTATAAAGTTGTGCCCTCTAGCTCTGTGCTCGTCATTAAAATCAAATAGCCTGCATCCTTTGTACCAGTAAAACCTGTTAATTTGCTGCTAATGATACTATCCTCCACAAAGTGATATACTCGCCACCAAAAGGGGGACAGAGAGTGATGTCTGTGTGTGATGGACAAGGAAAGAGTGGGGTGGAGAGGGTGAGCATTAACAAATGTAATAATGAAACTAATCTGAATGTAATTATCAGCTGGTATGATGCTGTGCTGATTAAACCAAACCAAGCTATCATTCGAGACCATGTAAATGCAAGGTAGCTGATTTCCTTGCTGTTCGATTTCTTGGGTTCCTTTTCCTCATTGTAGGCCCTTTTGAGAGACTTCCTGCAATTACTAATTGTAACTGATGGATATTGTGAACATGTGGTACTCTCTTTGCCACCCTCCATTATCTCAGTATTATCAATATATTCAACTTTATTTCTTCATTGCTTCATAAATCTAACACTAATGCAGTGCTGGTGGAGTGCCAAGCTGATCAGTTTTATCTTAACTCTGCAATCAAATTGTCAAGCACAGTTTGTCATTCCCTTTTTAAGGGTACTTTGATTATACTTCCTTCCTTTAAAGATTTTCTTTCTTTCCAGTCTTATACATCCAGTTTAGAACTGAACAGATTTTTTTCATTATTATTGTAGGCAAGGACTGTTGTCTTTCCAGCCGCCTTCACCCCAGCCTCACCCTTCCCCCACCCCCACCCCATTTATCTCTCAGGCCCCTGCCCCCTAGCCCTCCACATTCCTGATGAAGGGCTTGTGCCTGAGGTGTCGACTCCCCAGCTCCTCGGACAGCAGTTGCCCTGACTGATGTTCAAAATGCCCTCTTTTTTTAAAACCCCAACATCATTCCCTCTCATTGGTCTGATGATGTAACTACAATAAATTCAAACTCAATTGGACAAGCCAGAGAATTATAGACCAGTGATCCTGACATCGGTGGTGGGTAAGTTGTTGGAGGGAATCCTGAGGGACAGGATATACATGTATTTGGAAAGGCAAGGACTGATTAGGGATAGTCAACATGGCTTTGTGCATGGGAAATCACGTCTCACAAACTTGATTGAGTTTTTTGAAGAAGTAACAAAGAGGATTGATGAGGGCAGAACAGTGGAAGTGATCTATATGGACTTCAGTAAGGCATTCGACAAGGTTCCCCATGGGAGACTGGTTAGCAAGGTTAGATCTCATGGAATACAGGGAGAACTAGTCATCTGGATACAGAACTGGCTCAAAGGTAGGGTGGACTCTATGACTCTATTTTGGTATCCTGGATATAATTGAAATTAATTGGTTAAATTTGAATTATTGTCAAAACTCAGGTATCTATTTAACAGCTAATTGTCACATGTATCTAATTTGGGACAGCTTGTTTCTCAGCTGTTCTATGTACTGGCTGCTGTTGCTGTACCTTAAATTCCGAAAACACCTTCTATCTTATAGTGGCCATACACTCTTTTGACTTTGTAACACCAGGCTAAGGTTAAAAATTTACTTCAGACCATCTCTATTTGCAGAAAGTTCCTACTTTAGTGTTCCTGAGCGATCCCACTCCTATCTTCCTGCATTGCTTCAAAATCCCTTCTTTACTTCCAGGCTGCCCAAAACTCCGAGTCAAATATATTGAGACTTCATGTCTTCGAGTTAAGTCAGAGCAAGAGAAGTGCAGAAAGCTGTGGCTATCATCTATCTCCATTGTATAGCGATGGCTTTTAGCTTTGGCAGTACTTGCTAATGCTGGTAAGTACGCATGTGTACTCAATTAGGAATGTGCATGTGAACCGTTCCAAACTTGTGATATCATTACGTAAATTTTACATGTGATGTCATGTGCAAATTTAGTATTGTGCAAATGATAGGAAAGACACGCAAATTTGAATGGCCTTCAGTGGTGGGGAGAGGGGATGGTAGTGGAATCATCCAGAGTAGGAAAAGAAGGGGGTCAGAAGCCAGGGACTGGAAGGGGTCAAGCAGCTCAGATGTTTGAATTCCACTTCCCAGCAACCAACAGCAACTTCCTATCTGCCAGGACCCAAAAGGCAAAGAGATGCAAGAAGGGCTTAAAAGCCAAGTTGTCCTTGAGAGTGGCGATGTGTGCAATTTTGAATCACTGCAATCCGAGTGCTGCAGGTAGACCCAGAATGCAGTTAGGCAGGAATTCCAGGTTTTTTGAACCAACAACTGAGAAGGATGGTGAGTAACTCGGAGGGGAACTTAAATGGGAACACCACCACCTGCATCTGTGGCCCTTGTCCTTCTCGAGGGGAACGGTTGTGGGTTTGGAAGGTGCTGTGAATTTCTATAGTGAATCTTGTAGATACTACACATTGCGGCTACTGAATGTCAGTGGTAGAGTGGGTGGGTATTTGTGAATGTTATGTAATTCAATAGGCCTGCTCTATGCTTGACAGTGTTGAGCTTCTGGCTGGCTGGAAGAAGACAGCGAGTGGCAATGAATGGAAAGCATTCCGCCTGAAGGTCAGTGACCAGTGGTGTCCCACAGGGATCTGTTCTTGGACCTCTGCTCTTTGTAGTTTTTATAAATGACTTGGATGAAGAAGTGGAAGGGTGGGTTAGTAAGTTTGCCAATGACACTAGGGTTGGTGGTGTAGTGGATAGTGCCAAGGGCTGTTGTAAGCTACAACAAAACATTGACAAGATGCAGAGCTGGGCCGTGAAGTGGCAGATGGAGTTCCACCTGGATAAATGTGAAGTGATTTATTTTGGAAGGTTGAATTTGAGTGATGAATACAGAGTTAAAGACAAGTTTCTTGGCAGTGTGGAGGAACAGCGAGATCTTGGGGTCCATGTACATAGACCCCCCCAAAGTTGCCACCCAAGTTGATAGGGTTGTTAAGAAGGCATATGGTGTTTTGGCCTTCATTAACAGGGGAACTGAGCCACGAGGTTTTGCTGCAGCTCTAGAAAACCCTGGCTGGATCACACTTGGAATATTGTTTCCAGTTCTGGTTGCCTCATTATCGGAAGGATGTTTTTGAGAGAGTGCACTATAAGATGCTTTTGAGAGAGTGCAGAGGAGATTTACCAGGATGCTGCCTGGATTGGAGGGCATGTCTTATGAAGAGAAGTTAAGTGAGCTTGGGCTTTTCACACAGGAGAGAAGAAGGAGGAGAGGTGACTTGATCGAGGTGGACAAGCTAATGAGAGACAAAGATAGAGTAGATAGCCAGAAACTTTTCCCCAGGGCAGAAATGGCTGTCATGAGGGGTCATAATTTTAAGGCGAGTGGAGGAAGGAATAGTGTAGATGTCAGAGGTAGGTTCTTTACGCAGAGAGTGGTGGATGCGTGGAATCCACTGCCAACGGTGGCAATACAGCCAGAGACATGAGGGACATTTTAGTGGCTGCTGGGCAAGTACACAGATGGCAGTAAATTGAAGGGTGTGTAGCTTAGGTTGAACTTAGATTAAGACAAATACTCGGCACAACGTTGTGGGCCGAAGAGCCTGTACTGTGCTATACTGTTCTATGTTCTATGTTCTAACTGACCAAAAAGAACAAAATTGCAACTGCAGCTATGTGCTGCTTGACGCACAAGCACATGCATAGAATGAAGCTCAGTACTGTCTGCAATGGAGATTTATCCTTATTAACTTTGTGGTACTAGGTTTTCAACCATAAAAATGTATTACACTCTTTGCACTATATAAAAGTAGTCACTATAAATGATCTGTGGGAATAAAAACAATAGCCAGCCATTAAACTGCTCAGCTACAAGGTGTTATTATGGCATTGAGAAAGTGGTTGGGGGTAGCCTATGTTGTGCTTGCTTGGCTCCATCATAATGAGGTCTGGGATCATTTTAATTCTTGAACCTCACTCTATGTTTGATATGAGCCTACTGTCCAAACATGGTCATAATCTCTGCTTGATTTGCAGAGTGGGAAAGGTTTCAGGGCATTTAGAGTCCCAAGTGAACAGTCCTTGGCTGTTGGGTACATAGGGAAACATCTTGAGGCAATTATGTTCAAGGAAGATTGATGTTCCAGGGAAAATCCAATGTTTCCTTGACTCAACATTGAGTAAACAACTATTCTTTGAGGGGCATGGATAGGATAAATAGACAAAGTCTTTTCCCTGGGGTTGGGGAATCCAGAACTAGAGAGCATAGGTTTAGGGTGAGAGGGGAAAGATATAACAGAGACCTAAGGGGAAACCTTTTCATGCAGAGGATGGTATGTGTATGGAATGAGCTGCCAGCGGATGTGGTGGAGGCTGGCACAATTGCAACATTTAAGAAGCATTTGGATAGGTATATGAAGAGGAAGGGTTTGGAGGGTTATGGGCCGGGTGCTGGCAGGTGGGACTAGATTGGGTTGGGATATCTGGTCGGCATGGACAGGTTGGACTGAAGGGTCTGTTTCCGTGCTGTCCATCTCGATGACTCTATCCTTGCTCTGTCTCATGTTCATTCCTTTTTTTCTACCTTCAGTCAGCAGCATGCTTGCTCTTAATGCATCTTTATTTCATTGTTTATCTTATTTCCCAATCATATTATGTTTGGCCCTGTCTGAAAGTTCCACTTGAAATCACAGAAGGCCTAAAGATCATGAACTCAGGTTCTTTATTCCAAATCTCATTACAAATTTGAAGGCAAGTTAAGGTTAAACAAAATATTTCCAGTGTTTTCATGGATTGAAGCTTGACGTTTACACAAGGTTGATAAGTCCTTTGCCTGCCTGCTCCTTCTTCCCACAATGATACCATTAGGCGTCCTCCCTTATTGTCACCACATTTTGCCAGATGTTCCAATCCACACTTTCCTGCTTGCAATTTGCCATGTCAGCAATTACACATTGCACAGATTGACTTATTGCTGGGTAATTGTTTCAATTGTACCATGATGGCTAGAAATTTCAACTCCATATTAGTGACAACATGCTCTTCTTATGTCACCAATCTGGACAAATGGTTAAGTATTGCAATACCTACTCTTTCTTCCCATGAAGCCACCTTCCCACAAATGCACTTGTTTTTCCAGAGGTGGTGGTTCTAGCTGCTCTCCCTTACCATTACTGTTGCTTGCTGAAAATTCCATTACACCTGGAAGACAAGTTGCTTATTCTCAAGAGTGTGGTGCTGGAAAAGTACTGCAGGTCAGGCAGCATTTGAGGAGCTGGAAAGTCGACGTTTTGGGCAGAAGCCCTTCATCAGGAAGTCCTGATTGAAGGGCTTTTACCTGAAACATTGACTTTCCTGCTCCACAGATGCTGCCTGACCTGCTGCGCTTCCCAGTACCACACTCTTGACTCTAATCTCCAGCATTTGCAGTACTCACTTTTGTCAAGGTTTTTTTTCTGCCATTCAATCTCACCTGTCTTTCATTAAGTTACAGTCCTTCCCTTTGTACTTGATCCATCCACTATTTCCCAAAACTTGTTACATCGCTGACTTTTCCTAGATCTGATAGAAGGTCACAGAGCTCAAATGTTAACTCTCTTTCTCCTTCTGCGCAGATGTGGCTGAAGCTGTGGATCTTTTTTCAGTCCTTTCTGTTTGTTTATTTCTGGGGATCAGAAATGCCGCCCACATCAAAACCATGATTATTGAATGTTTTCTGGTCCCTCATGCTGTTTTAACACCAGGTTTCTTTGGAATGGACTGATAGATGTCTAATATCACATTTAGAGTCCAATGCATAACATTGGATCTTGACTACTGGACATTTTCAAGTCACTTGCTTTGCAGTGGTCAGTGCATCACAAAGAATTAAACAGATGGTGGGTGGAATAATGATAAAAATAGGAGATATGTCCTCTGCACCTCTTTTCTTGTCTTTGCACACACTCTTTTCATCAAACAGGAAGGATTAAAGCCTAAATTCAAGATTGTGTATTATTGTACTGAGATCTGGATGAGCTCTGCTACCAATCCTCATTTTCACATCTGAGTCTAAAGTTCTGTCTAATTATCAGTCTAGAGGATAAACCACTGGTGGTTCTTAATTACAAGAAGAGGCACTTGTCTTGCATAACAGGATGCAGTTGATTGCATGTTAGCAATAGGGCACAAGTTACATTGACTTGTTAGACATAATTGCTTCAGATTATCAGGAATCAGGTACATCGCCATTGGCTTCTTCTGAAAAACTGCCTGCTTATCCACCTAAAAACTGTGACATCATCAGATTGGGTGGAGCTTAAACATTGACTCTTTCAGAACCACTGTCTTAGATGTCTTGCCCCAACCTTTTTTTCCCCCTCATAGTTCATATTTACCCTTATCAAATCTCCCTTTCAGCCTCTTTAAGAATGGCAAAGGTTTGACAATTCTTCCCAAATTTGTTCCTGTGGATTTAGAAAATTAATAGGTTTTTGCCTTGAGGACCGTTGACCTTTATTCTGATCTTAACCTTGGTTTATGAACACTTTCCCCACGGAAGGATTTTTCATCTCTTGAATGTTTTTTGTTGAGGATGTTTTTCCAGCTAAACCCAATCCTGGGCCATTACATTATATGGAGAAAGTTTAATCTCCTGAATTTCTTTTGCAAAGGAACTCAACAGTGCTGACTCATGTTGTTGCCCCATAACAGCATTGAAGGACATTTAATCTTATGATTATCCATCTTGGAAGATGCTTACAATGATGAAATAAATACTTTCTTCCATTCAGCACCCTGGATATTTGGACAAGTCAATTTTGTTTGGTTTAGGTAAGCATTTTCTTTTTTGTTTTTGAAGAAAGTTGGATGTTCAGTCCAAACAATTTCTTATTTTTGACGATGTTCTAATTCTGTGGATGTGGTCTGGTTTCCATGGAGTCACATACAACTCACTCTCATTTTGTTCAGGCAAATATTTACTCTTAATCTGCTGATACATCTGAGTTGAAGCATGTAATGTCTTTACTTAAGTGTGTTGGTTAGGTTGTACATCTTCACTTACCCTCTGTAGGTGTTGTTCTGGTGTACACTAAACATTTTCATATCCTCAGTTGTGCTCCAGAAGGATGATTCAATCGCTGAAACTGACAAGAAGCATTGAGATGTTTCTGTTGAAGTTGTGTGAGCTCAACATCGGGCATCAAAGTCAAATCACCTGTGTCAGTTGGTTCAGCACACTATTGTGCTGTCAGAACAACTTCAGTTAAGTTTTCTTCCACGAGCTCAAGAGGTGTTTTACAGCTTATTTTAGTTTGCAATACTGGGGAACTTTGGTTCTCCAAAGGACACGGGTGGGGATATTTAGTTCTGTTAATCGAATGCCGGATAATTGATACCAGATATCATAGTTAGCCATGCATCAGGACTTTGCGATCTTGTTTGGATCATCTGAAATTCGATTAATGGAATACCGGATAATCGATTTCTCTGTATTTACTTTTTCTGGCAAAGTTTGCTGACTTCTGACTTCATACTTATTAAAAATGATGAGACGAATGGAAACCATTATCTGAAAACTTACAAGTTCAGATTTCAAAGCTGCATTAATCACAGTTCTCCACTAATCTATAGAGGACATTCATAAAATTATCTCTGATACCTCTGTATACTGAGCTCTTCTATTAATTCTGGCCTTCTGAAGAATTTTGTTTGTCCTCAGATTGGAGTAACTATCAAAAGCTGATGTACACCTTCTAAAGTGCCTATGCTATCTTTGAAATTTTTTACAATTTATAAAGTCATCTGTTTTAGGACCCATTGAATATTATAGTGTATTAACTTGTTCAGTTTCAGATTTAGAGTTTAATTGTGAAGCAGTTCTGTAATTCGAAACTTCTTTCTAAAATGTGATATCTTGTGTGCTGTTGACCCATCTCTGACATTAAATCTTTTTCGGAAGTATTCTTTCATCTCATTAGTATCTCAATATCATTTGTAATTTGTTGCTTTCAAGCTTGCATTCTCACATAAGTTATCAACAGTGTTTCAATCTGATTGTCTGGAAAATAACAAGACTGCAATATTTTCCACACCAACATGACTTTAAATTCTTTTTCATGGCAAAAATGCATGAAATTCATACAATAAAGCTTTCAAATAAGTTAACAAGCACAACTGTATTGTGTTACCTCTGCCAAACTTTAACTTGTTTCAAGTGGCAATATTATTTCACTGGGAATCGGTTTAGCTCAGTTGGCTGGATTGTTGCTTTACAGAGCAGTGTGATGCCAACAGTGTAGGTTCAGTTTCTATCACTGGTTTGAGGTTACCATGAAGGACTCTCCTTCTCAAGCTCTTCCCTCACTTGAGGTTTGGTGGCCCTCAGGTTAAATCACCACCAGTTACTTCTGTCTAATGTGAGAGTAGCTCCTATGGTCTGGTAAGACTATGGCGACATAACAATTGCATCACTATACCTCTTACTTGGCATTACCTA
The DNA here is from genome assembly GCF_047496795.1 of Chiloscyllium punctatum. Lineage (NCBI taxonomy): Eukaryota > Metazoa > Chordata > Chondrichthyes > Orectolobiformes > Hemiscylliidae > Chiloscyllium > Chiloscyllium punctatum. The sequence continues at coordinate 100,459,102 of NC_092755.1, read as the reverse complement.
CCTACATAATGATCAAATTGTTCTCACACTGTCTGGAGGGTTTTCCTGCTATTTTCAGCCAAGGTGGAAGCGTTGCTTTCTGGCTATGTAGACTTTGGTCTCCCATGTCCCAAAATACAATGCATGTTCCCTTGTACAAATTTTAAATAAACCTTTGCAGCTGCAGTCTTAATATATTGCAACCTCAAAATCATAGTTTAGATTATGAATCCCAATCCTTCAAAAAAGTTAAGATTTTCTACATGTTTTCTTCTGTCAGATATTTCTCTCATTTTGTAGAAAAAAATGTCTTTTTAGTCCATTGAAATAAACACCATGAGTTTATTGGTACCAGAGACATGGAGTTAATTAATTTTCTAGTGTTGCTTTGTCCACTGTGACTGTGCCTTGTGGATCTTACTTGCAAGGGAGGATCCTTGTTTTGAAGGATAAGTACTTCCTTTCCCTTCTACACTTCCAAGGTTTATTTCTTGAACTGTTATTGTAAAATTTCTTTGTCCCTAGTCTTCAGAGATCTTAGGGTCCAGAGTCCAAAGATGTGCATGCTAAGTGGACTGGTCATGATAAATTGTCCATAGTGTCCAGAGATGTGCAGAATATGTGGGTTAGCTGTGGAAAATGCAGGGTTATAGGGATAGGCTAGGATCATGATTCTGGGTGGGAACGCACTTCAGACGGTCAGTGTGGGCTCGATGGGCTGAAATGGCCTGTTTCCACACTGTAGGGATTCTATGATACTGTAGGGATTCTAACTTTACTCCCAACATTCCTAATATTTCCCACTGAGCTTTCTTCTTTAAAGACTCTATTTCTTCCCAGAGTGTTTAGTTTTTGCTTTCCTCCTGGCTTACTCACTTTATCTTGTGCCTCTTCCCAGCTCTGAGATGACTATTCCCTTCTGGAGTGCTCCTTTCACATTGTTGCTGCTATCCACTTGTAAGTTTACACATGTCAGTTCGTCATTTCAAGAGGTGGAAATGCATTCACGTTGGTAAACGCACTTGTCTTCAGGATTGTTTTCCATGGGTTGAAGGGCTTGTCTCCGCTCTTGTTAGCTTGAGATATTTCAGCAACTGTGCCTACCGTTGACCACTGTGTTGGCTGATGCATAATGTTGCCAACAAAAGTCTTTTCTGTATATTGTCAATGAACCTATTCAGATCTGTTATGACAAACCTCAGATGGGTCTTGAAGTCTGGTCTTCTGGCTCGGAGTTGGGGACACTACCACTACACCAGAAGTAATTTAGTCTAACTTGTTAATCAAGTACCAGGAGCATCACTTCTGACCTCAGCAGGATCTCATACAATGCTGCCTGATTTTCCAACCAAATACTTTGATATTATCACATTGGTTGGAACTTAGTGCAATTTCAATATTAACTGTCGCAAAAGCATTATTTCCTCCAACATTTAGAAGAAACTGAAATTCCTAACCTATATGAGAGTATCAAACATCAAAATCTTTCTCCTGAGTTGTGCAATAATCTTAAAACTGTTTTCAGGTTATTCATTCTACTTATTATAGATCTGCTCATATGGTTCTCCTTGAAGTATGAAAAGACTAACTCTTCTTTTAATAGCTGACTTTGAAAAGTCAGACCAGCAGTCAAGCTACAGAACACAATTTCAAGCTGTAAGTTAGAGCAATATATGATTGGGTGCTTGGCCCTCTCATACCTTGGAAATTTATGGCCTTTAATTTTCTGTTCTCTGATTTACTTTCTTTCCCAGTTGCTGTGAACTAATGTTTCCATTTTTAACCCTGAAAGGTTTATCACTACTTAACTCAATGGAATGGTCTTTAGCTGTGTAAACTGAACATAAGACTGAATGCTGCAATACATGGCAGTCCGAGATATAGCAGGCCCAATCTTACTGCTATACTAGTGAAAGACTTTCCATTAACTCTACTGCATAATGCTAGTCAATCTACTCGACATGCTTCTCTGCATGTTGCTAACTTTCACATGATGAGACTTCAGATTTCTGTCTAGCTCTTTGTGTGTTTCTTTTTATTTTACCCCTTAACTCTGTTCACATTGTGCTATTTATGTGCGGGGAGGAGCTGCGCTGTCACATCATTGCAAGGTTGCTTCAGAGTCCTAAAACACTCAGACAACTGGTTGGCACCACATTTTTAAAGTGTGGTATAATGCCAGAATTTTAAATATTGCTGAGCAAAATTGTAAACATGGGTAATTACCTGTATTTAAAAGATTCATGTCATTTATATTGCATTAGTGCTGTCATAAATTTGTTTTAGATTGGCTCAGAATGCAACAAGATGATTAAATGATTTTAACAGAGCTTCTGATCAATTTAATTAGCTGAGTGATTTTATGTAACTTGCTGAGGCTAGTTCATAGTTATAATAAAATAGAGGGCTACAGAGATGGGGGTCAGAGAATGGGACTCGCTGGATTACTGTTTTGGGAGCAGGTCAGATGTGATGAGTTAAATGGCCCCCTTCTCTACTGTAAAATTCTATGGTTTCATGAATTGCAAATGCTAGGGATCTGAAGCAAACAAAAACAGAAGTTGCTACAGAAATTCAGTGGTTAGCACTGCTACCTCACAGCGTCAGGGACCGAGGTTAGATTCCAGCCTCGGGGGTCTGTCTGTGTGGAGTTTGCACATTCTCCTGTGTTTGTGTGGGTTTCGTCTGGGTGCTTCGATTTCCTCCCACAATCCAAAGATGTGCAGGTTAGTTGAATTTGCCAAACGAAATTTCCCATAGTGTTCAGGGATGTGTAGGTTAGGTGTACTAGTCAGGGGAAATGTAAAGTAATAGGGTGGGGGAATGGGTCTGGATGTGATACTCTTCAGAGGGTCGGTGTGGACTTTTTGGGCCAAATGGCCTGTTTCCAGACTGTAGGGATTCTTTGGTATTTTATGAGGTCTGACGATATCTACAAAGAGAAAACAAAGTTAGTGTTTTGAGTCTAGTGACTCTTCTTCAGATCCTGAAGAAAGGTCACTACACTCAAAATGTTAACTCTGCATTCTCTCTGCAGATGCTGCCAGACCTATTGAATCTCTCCAGTAATTTCTGTTTTTGTTTGTTTCTCATTCATAAAATTTGGTTAGTTTTGAATGTGGTGATTGATTTGACCAGGGGCTGGTGCTACTTGCTGATTAATAGCCTTTTCCTACCAATACAGTGGCTTGCAATTATTCAGTAATTTACCAGTATGATGCTTGCAGAAAATCTGAGTAAGTGTGAAGTTATGCACTTTGGCATGAAAAACAGAAAAGCAGAGTTTTATTTAAAAGCCGATTTATTGGAAATGTTGATGTGCAGAATGATCTTGGTATCCTTGTGCGCCCGTCAATGAAAGCATATAGACAGTACAGCAAGCAATTAGAAAATCAAATAATATGCTGGCCTTCTTTTCAAGATGATTTGAGTTTAGAAGTAGGGACATGAAGAACCGTGGAGTATTTTGTGCAGTTTTGGTTTCCCTACCTAAGAGAAGATAGACTGAACATGAAGGGACCATTACAAAGGTACACTGAACTGATTCTGGGGAATGATAGGACTATTACAATGAGAAATTGGTTTGATTGGGTCTGTCCTCACTAGAGTTTGGAATAATGAGAGAGGTTCTGATTGAAATGTCTAAAATTCTAACAGGGCTGGACAAAGCCAGACACAGAATGGACATTTCCCTGGAGAATCTAGAAGCAGGATAGAAACAGTCTCAAGATATGGAGTCAGTCATTTGGGACAGAGATGAGGAAACATTTCTTTACTCACTGAGTGTGGTCAACCTGTGGAATTTGCGAGCGCAGAAGGCTGTGGAAGTCAGGCCATTTAGAAAGAAATTGGTCTTCTTTTTGATATTAAAAGCATCAAAGGTATGGAGCAAATGTGAGAATATGGCACTGAGATAGAAGATCAGCCATCAGATTAAGTGTTGAGGAGGCTTGAAGGGCAAAATGGCCTACTCCTGCTCCTAGTTCTTATGTTTCTATGTTTGACCCAATCATGAGTTTGTTCTTCTGATGTACTAAATAATGTCATGTCTGATGGGCTCTTGTGATGCAGTGGTAATTATCCTATCTCTGAGCCGGAAGGCCTAGATTCAAATCCCACCTGCTCCAAGCGTTTGCTGTAATACAGCTGCCCTGGCTGAATCTTTAAAACAATCTATAGTGCTGTATGAACCTCAACAACAAGGAAATTCAATCAGATTGAAAAACTATGGGCTTGTGGCACAGAGTTAGTGTCCCTCCCACTGGGCCAGAAGTCTAAGGTCAAGTCCCACTTGGCTCTGACGTGTATCATAACATGTCAAAAACAAAGTGACTAAAAGTGACCTAGAAGTATTTAATAGGACAGTAAAAATGCCGGCTTTTACTCTGCATTTAGTCATTATTGTACCTGATGAACAACTGCTTAATTAGACAAGATTTTGGAAACTTTACAGTTTTGTATTTGGAAAATTCTCATTCGGAAGTGCAATGCAGTGAAGAGTTTTCAAGTTGACAGATACTTTTATAATCACAATAAGATTTCTAATTCTACATTCCAGAGGTATGGTTTGTATGTTTAGTATTGAATAGTTTTTTTTTTCTTAAATTAGTAGCATTAGATAAACTCTGATTGAAAAGAGTGGAATTCCTCAAAACCAATGATGCAAAAGGAGCAGTGGCAAATCACAGCAGCTGATTCCAGAAAACAGGTGGAGTTCAAAAGTGACATTGTGTTATGGAAAAAGAAGTGATGGGAGCTGAGGAATCAAAGCTAAGTCTCTAGTTTATACCAATTAGTGCATGAGTGTCCTGAATGCATTTTGCTGTCCAACCAGTTTTCAGTTCCAGATAGGTGAAGGCGATGGCTTCCCTGGGGAGTACAGCCAGAGCTAAGACCATGACACCCTCTGTGACTCAGCTATGCAGGGCCATGTAGGCTAGGAAAAATAATAGTGATAGAGGATCCAGTAATTAGGGAAGGGGGCAAAGAGGTATTTCTGTCGTCACAGATGTGTTACTAAATATGAACCGGCAAAGCTGTTCATTGTATAAATTCTGCAGCATTGGCTACGTTCCCATGATTTTGTTTTCAATTCTAAGTTAGGTCAACCAACGGCTGGAGTTTTAATTAGAAATCAGGAGAGCATTGCACCAGTTGACCCAGTAATGGTCTTAATTGGACTTAATGAACTGAAAACTGGCCAAAGAATGTGACTAATGACTCCCTTTGCAATTAGACTCCAAACCACAGAGTCAATTGATACTAGCTGCTGCCTCAATTTTTGAAATGCTCCGGTAGATTTATCATCTGGGCCTAGCAAAGAACTTACCATTGACTAAATAAAACAAAAATATGCCTTTTGACACCTTTTCTAGAAACCTTTTGACAGAAACATTATGCATTATATACATCAAGAAAACCAAAATCAGAAATTTCAGTTCAATAACCTTTATGTTCAGAAGTCACACGATACCAGGTTATAGTCTAACAGGTTTATTTAAAATCACAAGCAATCATAGCGCTGATCTTTTTTTACTTCACATGGTGAAGGAGTGGAGCTCCAAAAGCTTGTGATTTTAAATAAACCGGTTGGATTATAACCTGGTGTCCTGTGAGTTCTGACTGTCCACCCCAGTCCAACACTGGCACCTCCACATCATGACTTTTATATTAGTCATGACTAGTGTCTTAACGACTAAACATGTCAACAGCATAATTTGTAAATTGTGAAAAATATCGTTCATTTATGCCCTTTGAGTATTTTTGAGTGTTCCAGTACGAACAATAACTGAAACAAAGCTTTAGCTTTATAAAAAATCAAAGTTAATTTATCATAAACTACTGCTGAAGGTTCCTAAGTTATAAAGTGTCATCATTGCTCAATAAAATATTAATACAAAGATTAAAAGTAGACATAGATAAAAGATACTTCATACGAATAAAGATCAGTTTATTTCATTATTATTACAGACTTGTGACTTGCTTGAAGAAAACTCCTTCAAAATGAAAAGATTGTAAACTGGAATTCAGAATTCAGAAGCGACAATAACTTCTGGAGATTGAGCATCTGGAGGTTGCTTGTACAGGTGAATCAACAAGATAACAGATTTTGAGAGAGAGAGAGAAGATTCCAGCTTTCATTTTTATTTAAGCATGACACTTTTATTCACCAAGGTACCCGACAGAAGATTGCTCTCTCTGCCCTCTCCTTGTTTTCCTCTCTCTTCCCTTCGCGAAACTCCTTTCTGTTTTCTCTGAATCCAATTCAGAAAGAAGTTTCTTCAAGATGGAATCTCTCCCAGATTAAGATGGATGTTGTTACCATGTGACTGATGCAAAAAAGCTAAGTCATGTTGCACTTAAGGCAATGGCACTCTGAAAACAGCCCTTCTCCCATCTGTGGTTCTTCACTTTAGTTTTAATCAGTGCCTAATTTACATTCTCACAATGAAGTGTCAGCAAAATTTTGTCTTCTCCTGGATAACGCAACAGTGAAACATATCACAGAATCCCTAAGGTGTGGAAGCAGACCATTTGGCCCATTGGGTCCATACCACTCCTCCAAAAAGCACCTCATCCAGACCCACCCCTTTAACCTATCCCTGTAACCTTGCATTTCCCATGACTAAACCATCTAGCCTACATATCCCTGGACACTGGGCAATTTAGCATGGCCAATCTAGTTAACCTGCACATCTTTGGGCTGTGGGAGGATGTGGAGGAAGCCCACACAGACACGGGGAGAATGTGTATACTCCACACTGGTAGTCACCCGAAGCTGGAATCGAACCAGGATCCCTGGTGATCTGGGGCAGCAGTGCTAACCATTGAACTACCATGCAGCCCCTTTTCTTAGAATCCATACAATGTGGAAGCAAGCTATTCAGCTCATCAATCAACACCAACCTCCGAAGAGCATCCCACCCAGACTCTGTCTTCTACTCTATCCCTGTAACACTGCATTTCAAATGGCTACCTAGCCTACACATCAATGTACACTATGGGCAACTTAGCCTGGCCAATCCATCTAACAAATAAATTGAGGATTGTCTTTTTTCCTCTTTTAAGTGGAGACCCAGTTTAAAGCACATAATTTTATCTGAGCCTGATGCCATTCTGAAACAGGAGAAAATGAGGACTGCAGCTGCTGGAGATCAGAGTCAAAAGTATGGTGCTGGAAAAGCACAGCCGGTCAGGCAGCATCCGAGGAGCAGGAGAATCGACATTTCAAGCATAGGAATTCCCGATGAAGGGTTTATGCTCAAAACGTTGACTCTCCTGCTCCTTGGATGCTGCCTGATTGGCTGTGCTTTTCCAGCACCACACTTCTTTTGATGCCATTCTGAAACAGTCTATTCCAAGGTTTTAATTTTAATTAAATGAAAGCTTTTATTTTTTTCCAGAAGAATATGGGAGTCAGACCTAAAAAGTTATGATACTGTGAGCCAAAATTACACATTACAAAGCTGGATTAAAAGTTCTTCTCCAAAAGCTTTGGGAGTGGTGTAGAAGATCTCTTACAGCTTTCCAATGGCAGCTAAAATATTCAAAGCCCACAAACCTTAAGCTTTCATCGCTGTTTTCCCGTGCTTGGCCAGAGCTAGGGCTTATCCTGATGGTAAAACTAAAATATGTCACTCAGCAAGTCTTTTAGGCTTGGACAAGCAAGTATATTTTCTTGATCTGTATCCAAGCATGATTGGGAAAATCAGATCCTTAATCCACTTAAACATTTAATTTCAGCTCTTAAATTTGATTTAACCCTCTTAATAAATCTTCACAACATTGATGTGTCAAGTATGACCTTAAATACTTTCAAAGTTGGCAACTAAATTCCTTCAGTGGAGATCAATACTCAGGAGCAAATGGATGTATGATTTTGAAGGTCTTACTCACAGAACAAACATGTAACAGAATAAATAAACACCAGTTTTTAATTATTTTGACAAAGAATGCACCTTCAATTTGATATTAGACTCTTCCAATGCTCAAATTGTAGTGTGAGGGTTTTGTTGAGAGGTATTGGAGTTATTCTCATGAGAGGTGACCTTATAGAAATATATAAAATAATGAGGAATACAGACAGCGTTGATGGTAGTTGTCCTTTTCCTAGGATGGGGGAATTTCAAGTCTGGGGGCACATTTTTAAGGTGAGTGGAGAGAGATTTAAGAAAAAGAGGCACATTTTTTACACTGGGTAGTTCACATGTAGAATGAACTTCCTGAGGAAGTTATAGATGTGGGTACAATTACAATGTTGAGAAGACATTTGAATAAATACATGAATATGAAAGGTTTTGAGGGAAATGGGCCAGGAGGAGGCAGGTGAGACTAGTTTAGTTTGGGATTATGCTCAGCATGGTCTGGTAGGAACGAAGGGCCTGTTTCCATACTGTATGGCTCAGTAACTATAGTATGCCAATCAATTATTGTACTAAAATTTTGGCAGAGTGAGTTCAAGCTAGTGTTAGCAGTTTGTCATGACCATGGGTCAGAAACGCATAATACTATGTATACTTTAATTATAATTTTAAAATGTGTTGTTTAAAAAAGAGCTGATGCTGCCAAAAATGGCTGCAGATAAAAATTAAATGGATGTTTAGAGAGAAAGAGACCCATCAAATGCTACACCTCAAGATGTGAAGTGAACTTCGAATAAGAACCATTCCAAGCTGGGAAGCGACAAATTAAAACTGACTGGGCTTTGATTTTTTTGTGCCTACAAAGATACTGAGGAGCTAACAATCCCTTGCTCAAAAGCAATCTACCCTCTGTAGATATTGTCCCCACAGCATTTTGTAATTTCCCCTTTCAAAAGTAGACAAACATAGCAGTAAAATAGCCAGTTTCAACTCTGCTGGAGTGTATTAGTGGGCCTGAATGTCCCTCTGGAAACCAGCCTGGTTTGAGCAGTATTGTGCTTACCCCTAATCACTCTGTGTTGCACGAAAAGGGAATCTCCTCTGAATGCAAGAAGTCAGCTAGCTAGCAATCAGACAAAGAGGAAGTGGACAATAAAAAGTACAAAATGAAGGCTGGACTCCAATTACAAATGAAAGGAGTCAGAACTATAGAATCTCAACCAGCCTGCAATACTAAGATTGTGAAACCACCATTCACCTAACAAAACCAACGTTACCAGTAATCTCCATTGCAATATCCACAAAATATTTCAATCTGGTCTTCATCCACATTTCAGAGCCTGATCCTTGTGTGTTCTTTTAAAAACTTCTAAAACTTACCTTTTGTTTTTAATCTGTTTGCCTGTGTACTGGCATTACTAATTCTTATCACAGTTAGCAATTAATTGAATTGAATTAAATTTACTGTCATGTGTACTGAGGCACAGTGAAAAGCTTTGTCTTGCAAGCAATACAGGCAGATCACATAGTTAAGTAGCATAGATAAGTAAATAATAGATAAACAGCAGCAAAATCAAAAACACAGGTACAGGCAAATGTTGAGAGTTTGTGAGTCCATTCAGTATTGTAACAACAGTTGAATAGAAACTGTTCCGAAACCAATTGGCGCATGTGTTCAGGCTGCTGTACCTTCTCCCCGATGGTAGAGGTTGTAGACAATCATTGCCAGAATGGGATAAATCTTTGAGAATGCTGGTGACCTTTCCTTGAAAGCGGGCTGGGTGGATGGATTCTATAGATGGGAGGTTGGCCTTTGTGATTGTCTAGGCCGAGTTCACCACTCACTGTAACCATCTCTGATCTTGAATGGTACAGTTGCTATACCAGGTAGTGATACATCCAGGCAGAATTCTCTCGATGGTGCACCTATAAAAGTTGGCAAGGGTATTCGCCGTCATGCTAAATTTCCTCAGCTGCCTGAGGAAGAAGAGACATTGTTGGGCCTTTGTAACCAGTGCATCCACATGAAGAGTCCAAGAAAGCTTGTTGTGGATGGCCACTCCCTGGAGCTTGACACTCTCCACTTGTTCCACCTCTGTGCTGTTAGTGTGTAGGGGGGCATGAGTAACATCCTGCTAAAAGTCAATAATGAGTTCTTTAGTTTTGCCGGCATTGAGAGCTGGGTTATTCTCAGTGCTCCATTTTTTCCAGGTCTTCCACCTCCCATCTGTAGTCTGTTTCATTGCCATCTGAGATTCGGCCGACTATCGTGGTGTCATCAGAGAACTTGTAAATGGCATTAGTCTGATATTTGGCAACGCAGTTATCGGTATACAGTGAGTACAGTAGTAGGCTGAGTGTGCACCTCTGGGGGGCTCCAGTGTTGAGTGGTGGTGACGATGAAATATTGTCCCCAGTTTTCACTGATTGTAGACTGTGGGTCAGGAAGCTGAGGATCCAGTTGCAGAGAGTGGAGCTTAGCCCCCACTAAGAGATCAGTATCGTACTCTTTGTTAACTCAAGAAAGCCTGGTTAAATTAGCTCTTTTTGAAACAAGAGTTTATTTGGCTTTAGGAGAATGTTATCCACTAGGGACAGGATCTGTGTTTAAACTGACCTTTTTGTGACCAACTGACTGGATGGGTGAAAACAAGAGGGGAATCAGTTTATCTGTCCTCACTCAGAAACTTGATGATCTCGGGTAATCTGTCTGGAACTATCCTCATATCATTGAGGAACAGGTTTAAATTAGAATCAATGAGAATTTGTGCCTCTTTTACCTCCAATTTGGGAATGTTTCAGAATGCAAAGGTTAACCCTTTCAACATTCACTTTCCACAATTTGACTAAATGCTGACAGCATTGTTCAAAATTCACCTTTTGGAAGGATTTATGATTGGCCTATTTTTCATTATAAAATAATATGTTTTTCATCCACTCATGGGATGTGGGCATTACTGGCTGGGCAGCATTTATTGCCCACACTTGGTTGCCCTTGAGAAGGTGATGGTGAACTGACTTCTTGAATCACTCAGTCCATATATTGTGGGTTGATCTACAGTGGTCTTAGGGAGGAAATTTCAGAATATTGACCCAACAGCAGTGACAAAACGTTGATATGTTTCCAATTCAATCCTTCATCTTATTGATAGCTTTAGGATCTATGATCAAATTGATCACATTTGTTCAATGCATATTTCATGTAGATGGCCCAATAAGATCAACAAAGTCCACATTAATGTATAATTGTATAGTTGAATCACAATAAAAATAAGAAAGCACAAAGACATAAGTTATATAAATACATCAGTTGTAAATCAATTAATTGATGTAGAACAATTTCAATGAGATTTCATTAACGTGCTAACAATCTGAAGTATATGGAAAATAAAAGATAACATTAGTGAGTATAAAGTTGTCCTAATGGAGGGCTATGGGTGGAATCTTATAGAGGACTGAGTGACGTGCGCTATAGTTAGATGGTGGTGGCAGGATCAGGCAAACATGGTGAGGCCTATCTTGATATTGAGAACAGCTTGCCCTATCTTTTATGGTTTTTTACCAATGGCATAGCGAGATCCCAATGAGAGGGCAATGAGATGCCAGTTGATGCTCATTAGTGATTGTTAAATACCTTGTTAATGTCACAAATTTCCTCATTCATATTCAGCCACTATCTTACCAAACTTGTAGAAAGTGAGGACTACAGCTGCTGGAGATCACAGAGTCGAGAGTGTGGTGCTGGAAAAGTACAGCAGGTCAGGCAGCATCCGAGGAGCAGGAGAATCAATGTTTCGGGCATAGGCCCTTCATCAGGAATGAGGTTTGTGGGCCGGGGGGGCTGAGAGATCATTGGGATGGGGGGGTTGGGGCTGGGGTGGAAGGTAGCTGAGAATGTAATAGGTAGATGAAGGTGAGGGAGAAGGTAATAGGTCGGAGAGAAGGGTGGAGAGGACAGATGGAAAAGGTGATGGTCAAGTCAGGAGGGTGGTATCAAGTTGGAGGCTTAGAACTGGGATAATGTGGGGGAAGGGAAGTGAGGAAACTGTTGAAATCCACATTGATCCCGTGTAGTTGCAGGATCCCAAGGCAGAATATGAGGCATTCTTCCTCCATGCGTCGAGTGGTAAGGGTTTGGCGCTGGAGGAGTCCCAGGACCTGCATGTCCTTGGTGGAGTGGGACGGGGAGTTGAAGTGTTCAGCCATGGAGCAGTGGGGTTGGTGGGTGAGGGTGTCCCAGAGATGTTCTCTGAAATGTCTGCTAGGAAGTGTCCTGTCTCCCCAAAGTAGAGGAGACGACAGTGGGTGCAGCCGGTACAGTAGATTATATTGGTAGAGGTCCAGGTAAATTTCTGTTGGATTTGCAAGGATCATTTGGGGCCATGGATGGAGGTGAGGGGAGTGGTGTGGCCGCACTTCCTGTGGGGGTGAGTGGACCTGATGAGGGAGTCGTGAAGGGAATGGTTTCTCCGAAATGTTGATGGGGTGGGGAGAGAAATATATCTCTGGTGGTGGGGTCTGCTTGTAGGTGGCAGAAGTGGCAGTGGATGATGTGATGTATGTGGAGGTTGGCGGGGTGGAAGATGAGGACCAGGGGGGCTCTGTACTTGTTATGGTTGGAGGGATGGGGTTCAGGGGCGATGGTGTCAGAAGTGGAGGAGATGCGCTGGAGGGCATCATTGACCATGTGGAAAGGCAAGATGGACGGAGGAGGCCATCTGGGATTTTCTAAAGTGGAATTGGTCATCCTGGGATGCGGTGGAGGCAGAGGAATTTGGAATAAGGAATGGCATTTTTACAGTAGGTAGGATGGGAGGAGTAGTAGTCTAGGTAGCTGTGGGAGTCCGTGGGCTTGTAGTAAATGTCCGTGGTTAGTCAGTTGCAGGAGATGGAGAGGTCCACACTCTCGAATATTACCAAACTTGCCAGATGAGCTCGATGTCAGGAAAACTTGATAAGGAAACCAGAGTGCGTACTTGTGAACTCAGAGTGGGAAACCAGTGTGGATTCAGCTTTTTGCTTGATTCGAATGACGACCATATAGGACCATATCTCCAGCTCAACTGGATTGGCTATTGTCTCCAGATTTTACAAAAACCCTACTCCTCCTTTTCTGCTCATTTCAACAATGCTTTCAGTCATATTCACAGTAATCCACTGTACCCATGCCATTTTTAAAACACTGCACTTTACTGGAAGGCATTGTAAAGCCCATGATCCTCCAGCAGCAGCTGAGTACACTCCTCCTCCATGGAAAATTGCATTCACCATCTGCCACGGCATCATGACCACTTCCACTATGTTCTGGCGATGTGTTCTGGTGCACCAGCAACTTACACTGACACTTTGTGCACAGGGACTGGTATCCAACTCACAGACTAGACCAGGCTGTACTTGAGGGCTGCTTGCTTGCTTTCTTAGCGTTTGCTAAGTTAACGCCTACCTGCATGCTCACAGCATCCCTGCCTTGATTTCTCCTTCTCTGACATCGTGTGCACACATTCTTTAATAAGCAGGGCAGCTTTGCAATGCCTTCCAGTAAAGTGCAGTGTTTTAAAAATGTCATGGGTGCAATGGAGGCCAGTGTTTCGATGGTTATCTGATGAGTGGTGAGTTGTTTGGAAAGGGATGTTTAATGGTATGGGGCAGAAATGGCGAGAGCGTGTGGATACATTTTAAATTACTGTGAATATGACTGAAGGCATTGTTGAAACAAGCAGAAAAGGAAGAGTAGGATATTTGTAAAATCTGCAGACAATATCCAACCCTGTGGTGCCACCAATTGAGCTGGAGATTAAGATCCCTCCACTCAGAACTTGTAAATTGGCCTAACAATAGGACATCTGGTTCACATCCCCCATTCATACTCTCAAGGCCTCCTGATATATTCAGTCGGTAATTTTCATGTCTAGCTGCTCAAAAATAATTAGATAGGCCTCATTAAAATTATATATAAACCAGGAAATCCACTTTTTATAAGTGAACTAACTCTAGCTATGGTTTCCTGAAGTATTTGGCTTGGTATAGTTGCAAAATTTGTCCTGACCTTGTCTGCCAAAAGTTTGGATCTTGTGCCAAGAATGAAATAAAATTAATGTTGCATCTGTTTCTATCCTTGGTTATTCGTCTGTGGTAACTGGTCCACATAATGTGTTTGTTTGGATAAAGTTTTTTTTGTGTTAAAGTTTTTGATTGGCCCAAAGATATCAGGATCAGTTTTGAGCATCATGTGCATGAATCAGTTGTTATTATTTTTTGACTGTTTCACATAATCTTGGCAACAACGGTTCTCCAAATTTTGCTCTGTTCTTTGTATTGTGTGTTCTGCGCCTGACCTATACTTTAAGATTTCACTTTGATGCTCCTGGTTTCACTGTATGGTGCCCTGGGTCTGGCATTCTGCATTTGGTGTTTTGGCACCACCACCTTTGGTACAGTGTTCAGTGCTCTATGTCTCTCACTATTTGACATCCTGGACTGCACAATGGTTTTTAATGTCCAAGAGAGAGAATTACAACTGACACAATCTCACTGGAAATCCAACAGCTTTTCTTGGTAAGAAAAAAGCTTCAACTTTAAAAGATATGGAAAGCAATTTTTGAAAAACATATCCCCAAATTAGGCATTCTATTAATTGGATCTGTTTAAATGCAGCTGATCTTTTTCTAACATGACTTCCTTAATGGACTCAGCCTGATGGCAGTATACTGATAAAAGTTCTTTGCCTCCTGTTTACCCTTTTGATTGCTGAGCAACCACCCTCTTGTTGAAATAAAATAAAGCTGTCCATGCTGAAGATCTGAAACAAAAGCAGAAACTAGAGAAACTGAGAAACTCAGCAGGTCTGGCAGCATCAGTGTTGAGAAAGCAGAGTAAACATTTTGAGTCCAGTGTCCTTTCATCTATTTTCAAATTGATCCTTCTGTGCTCCTTGACTGAATTCTGAGGTATTGTTCCCATTGTTCAGTGTGAGTATTGTGTGTAGTCAGTTTTGCCTGTAGTCAGTATGATGCCATTGAATTCAACTGTCTCGCAGATGGTGATGAGATCCCCCATGCCTAGTTGTAAGTATCAAAGATCATTTGAGAACTCAAGGCAATAGAGAACACATGAGTCAAGAATTGTTAGCTCGCTTCCATTGCACCTTTGCAATAATTTCAATCACATTCTTGTAGTTTGGTGCACTCAGCCACATTAATTCTTATCCTGTTTCTTTTTTCTCTCACAGGCATCTGGATCTTTTCACAACTTATGAGATATTTTAGAAATTCAATTTTTATTCTGTTTGATTTCCTGGTTCTGCTTTCCGATTCATCATTCTTGCAGCTCTTTTAAGTCAGGCTCATCTCCATTGTCATTATTCTTTATTACAGCATCAAATCAAATGTATATCAGAGACACTGTAATAACAAATGGAACGTAATGTCTATGAAACTGAGAATTGCCTGCATAATTAACACATTGTGTGTAATTCGTTTTGACTTTGTTGAAGCCCTTTCCTGGGCTTTCTTTTGCTTTGACCTCATACTGAATTGGATTTTACTGCCATAATGTGCTATTAATGTTGAGTAATATTCATTTGAAGCAGCCTACAGGTTTCAGAATGGCATATGATCTATGGCAAATTAATTAGATATCAGTTATTCAATAAGAAACAAAGAGGAGTAAGTTTAAGACATTAGACACAGCGCTTCAGTCTGAAACGAGACAGGACCGGAAGGCAAATTCACACAGAAGTGAATCTTCAGCATACCAAAGGTTCAATAGAAGGAAAAGACATCATGCATTTACATTGCCTGATAAATGACACTGGCTTCCTCACCTCAGACTAGGTCTGAGTCCATCTATTGAGTCTGCACATCTAGCTTTAGGCAGCCTACTCATTCTGGATTAGTGGTGCTGGAAGAGCACAGCAGTTCAGGCAGCATCCAAGTAGCTTCGAAATTGACGTTTCGGGCAAAAGCCCTTCATCAGGAATAAAGGCAGTGAGCCTGAAGCGTGGAGAGATAAGCTACTCATTCTGTCCTGGGAAGAGGTATGCACCTGAGTATTGTCTGTGATGTATGTAGTACAGTTGAATGCCCACATTGAACCATACAAAGTTGACCATATGAATAGAGGCCATGGTGCCTGTGTATGGAAAGGGTGAGGAGAATAAGAAGGAAATTGGATTGACAGACTGATATTTTGACTCTTTCTATAACAGAAAGTGAATTTGAGAACTTGCTATTATTAATATCTTCGAGGAGAAAGTGAGGACTGCAGATGCTGGAGATCAGAGCTGAAAATGTGTTGCTGGAAAAGCGCAGCAGGTCAGGCAGCATCCAAGGAACAGGAGAATCGACGTTTCGGGCACAAGTCCTTCTTCAGGAATGAGGAAAGTGTGTCCGGCAGGCTAAGATAAAAGGTAGGGAGGAGGGACTTGGGGGAGGGGCGTTGGGAATGCGATAGGTGGAGGGAGGTCAAGGTGAGGGTGATAGGCCGGAGTGGGGTGGGGCGGAGAGGTCAGGAAGAAGATTGCAGGTTAGGAAGGCGGTGCTGAGTTCGAGGGATTTGACTGAGACAAGATGGAGGGAGGGGAAATGAGGAAACTGGAGAAATCTGAGTTCATCCCTTGTGGTTGGAGGGTTCCCAGGTGGAAGATGAGGCGCTCTTCCTCCAACCGTCGTGTTGCCATGGTCTGGCAATGGAGGAGTCCAAGGACCTGCATGTCCTTGGTGGAGTGGGAGGGGTAGTTGAAGTGTTGGGCTACGGGGTGGTTGGATTGGTTGGTCCGGGTGTCCCAGAGGTGTCCTCTGAAACGTTCCGCAAGTCGGTGGCCTGTCTCCCCAATATAGAGGAGGCCACATTGGGTGCAGCGGATGCAATAAATGATGTGTGTGGAGGTGCAGGTGAATTTGTGGTGGATATGGAAGTGTCCCTTGGGGCCTTGGAGGGAAGTAAGGGGGGAGGTGTGGGCGCAAGTTTTGCATTTCTTGCGGTTGCAGGGGAAGGTGCCAGGAGTGGAAGTTGGGTTGGTGGGGGGTGTGGACCTGACGAGGGAGTCACGGAGGGAGTGGTCTTTTCGGAACGCTGATAGGGGAGGGGAGGGAAATATGTCCCTGGTGGTGGGGTCCATTTGGAGGTGGCGGAAATGACGGCGGATGATACGCTGGACATGGAGGATGGTGGGGTGGTAGATGAGGACCAGTGGGGTTCTGTCCTGGTGGCGGTTGGAGGGGCGGGGCTCAAGGGCGGAGGAGCGGGAAGTGGAAGAGATGCGGTGGCCAACCACAAGGGATGAACTCAGATTTCTCCAGTTTCCTCATTTCCCCTCCCTCCACCTTGTCTCAGTCAAATCCCTCAAACTCAGCATCGCCTTCCTAACCTGCAATCTTGTTCCTGACCTCTCTGCCCCCACCCCACTCCGGCCTATCACCTTCACCTTGACCTCCCTCCACCTATCGCATTCCCAACGCCCCTCCCCCAAGTCCCTCCTCCCTACCTTTTATCTTAGCCTGCTGGACACACTTTCCTCATTCCTGAAGAAGGGCTTGTGCCCGAAACGTCGATTCTCCTATTAATAATATCTGACTTGTTATACAACTGGTCTGTGTCACATTGCAATCACTTTGTTATTAACATGCAACAATGCATTTCTAAGGCTTAAAGTGAATGTTTGGGTGGTTTTGGATAGCCTGCTTTATGAAGCACATTCCTGATTGCTGCATGATCATGCACCCTCACAGGTTTAATGGAACATTGCCCCTTCTGAGTTTACTGCTGAAATCTCTCAATCTGTTATTAATTAGATCAAGACTTGACAGCACTGTATGGGAGAGAGTTCCAAATTTTACCTAACCCTTTATATGAAAAAAGTTTCCTATCATTATGTATCAATGACTGAGCACTAATTTTGTCATTATATCCCCCCATTCCAAAATTTCCCAACAGAAGCAATGGTCCCTCCTTCTCTGCTTGTTCATTAACACTCATCATCTTAAAACCTTAATTAGATGCCCCCTTAGTCTTTAATATTATGTGCAAACTGCCCTTTTAATTTTTACTTGGTCTGTTATGAGAAAGTAGGAGAAAGTGAGGACTGCAGATGCTGGAGGTCAGAGTCGAGAGTGTGGTGCTGGAAAAGCACAGCAGGTCAGGCAGCATCCGAGGAGCAGGAAAATTGACATTTCCATCCAGAGCTCTTCATAGTTCATTCCTAATGAAGGGCTTTTGCCTGAAACGTGATTCTTCTGCTCCTTGGATGCTGCCTGACCTGCTGTGCTTTTCCAGCACCATACTCTCAACTCTGTTACTGGAAAGTGTAGAGATGCAATGACAATGTATGGGGTGCAATTTAAGGTGGGTGATCTCCTGATCTCTACAACAAAATCCAGTAGCATACATCTCCTTGATTTTTAGGATGTGCACAAGCAAGCATAATGAGTCTTGGTTGCATTGCCCGAGAAATAATTCCGCCCCTGTTGAAAATCCAAGCTATTTTTTATTCTAGGACACACTCATATAAGATGGCACATTATTTACATTACTTATCAATTTTACCATAGCCATAATGTTCATCCTGGCAACTGCAGATATTACAAATACAACCAAGAGAGTGGCCTAATACAAGCTTAGCTGGCTCAGTTGTGAACAGCATATGTCACCTTGTGATGACTTAAATCATTAGTCAAGTTGCAAGTTGTATTCAATTTCTGAGCAGCTGGGCCAGTGCAAAGATTGGCAGTAGCCCAGCAGAAGCTGCTCTGAATGCTGGTGCTCAAAGCCAGGCTTCTTCAAGTACACCCACTCACAATCTGAGAAAGATGCATTTGCATTAATATTCAAAAACGGAGCTTCTGTTATGTTAAATCTACAATAAACTATGGAGGGAATGATGTTGTTTGTGTCTAAAGCTTCTGTTCATTGCTTCCTATTCCAGGAAGGCGTGAATCCCAATGAGATCATTGTGACAAGCTGTGCCACCTCAGACCCAGTTAATGCCAGATTAATGATTGCTGAAATGGCAATACCACATGACACATGAGTAGTGATCAATCTGATTTGGCTGGGTGATGGTTGAGTCTGTACACCCAAAGTCACCAGCAGCAGGTCCGTTATGATACAAGTGATGAGCTGCTGGAAACTCCGTATTAGGAGGGTGAGAAATCTAGTAGTTTTATCTGGGAAACGGTACCCTTTGGTATTGAGGGTGGGAGGACAACCAGAGGCTGAACATATCACATGGTCCAACCAGGAAGAAGCTCAAAGTTGCATTGAGGATCCAACTGAAGCATATTGAAGAAACTCAATCCTGCTTTAACCAGAAGCACTGGCTGCCCAAATCAAGACCTGACTGAAAATGATATTGGGTAGGCTTTTAGCATCATATTATCTGTAATTTTAAAAAGAGATTCATCCTTTTCCTTCCCTGTTTACATTGCAAAATGGTGAGATGGAAGTTGCTCCTCAAGAGATTAAACCCAAGTCGTGACATATAACACCAGAGGAAGGGTCTCTGGACCCAAAACATTAACTGTGATTTCTCTCCACAGATGCTTCCAGACCTGCTGAGTTTTTCCAGCAATTTCTGTTTTTGTTAGTGCTTTCTTCTATCTGCTTATCTATAGCCTATTCTCACACGTATGTGCTTAAATCAAATCAAACTCATTATTTCTTTCTGAGCTCTTCCCTGACGACAAGAAGATTTCAAAATTAAAGAGAAAGGTAATCAGTTTAGTTTCAATGTGGTGAAAGATATTTACCTTCAGAATGTAATGATTGTGGTTGAAATAAGTGATACATGACAGGTACATGGAGAGGAGCAGATTAACAAGAGTAATTATGTGTGTCCTCTAGAGTGACCTTCAATCAACAGTGACCTTTAATGACCTGATTTAGAAAGCCTTTGTACTAGGTTTTCTCAGGACCAATAAAACTCTCAATGAGATCTGATCCAATTGTTTTCCCTTTATACAAAATGAAACTGTATTTATAAGCCCTGCTTTTCTTTGGAGTTCATTATTGCAATGATTCCCCTTGAAGCAGAAATCTGAAATCCCTGGAGCTGTGTGGGTTTGATATTCTTCTTCAAATCACTCAGGGCTCAGTGGTTACGGAGAGGAGCTCTGTCAGCTTGTTGTCTGATTGAAAATGCTGAAGGCTATAGTAAGAATGAAGTTATGATACTTAAAAAAATTAATATGCTATTAATGCTTTGATATCATGGATACTGACTCTGAATATGTTGTATGTGGCAGATGACTGAAAGGAAGCTAAGTAGGATAAGCAGTTGGAGAACAACAGAAAATGTCATGCTAGAGACTGGATAATTGATCTGCCCGTACTCCGTCTATCCTGTAATCTACCACAGTAGAGAGCATACTCTGGAAACAGGGAACAAAAATCCATCATTGTGGATTTGTCTCATTCTTTCTAAATCCACTGCCATTTTTCCCCCCCTCCCAGTTTTACTGATGTGCACTGTTATTCATCAAGGCTGATGAACCCACATTCCTGATGAAGGGCTTAATCCCGCAACATCGACTCTCCTGCACCTTGGATTCTGCCTGACCTGCTGTGCTTTTCCAGTGCCACACTTTTCGACTCTGAACTCCAGCATCTGCAGTCCTCACTTTCTCCTATTCGTCAAGTTTGTCTTGTAAAGATTTCCTCCCGTCCCCACTTTAGGAATGTATGCTGCCACACTGGGGAAAAGTTGAAAGTGCAAACTTGGAGCCACTCCAAACATGGAGATTTTCAGCTTGCTCTGTTGAACTTCTGAATTTTCCTCTCAATGTAATCTGGGGAATGCAGTGCATTAGGACATTGGAGGGTAGGGAGATTTTCAGATACTTCTCTGAAGTAGCCAAATTGTGGTCTAACTCTACTTCAAGCTGCCTGTATTGTAAGATGCAACATTGATGACGGAGTTAAAACCTGCTCCAAAAGTGACTACTGGGAGGATTGTTAATCACTGATCACCACTGAACTTATCTGCTAATGGTTATGAAAGAGGGTATACGACAATTTAATGGCAAGAACTTGAACCAACACCCTCTTCTAACAGTTTCCAGTTGACTGGGAGTAAACTAATTGTCACAGACGATTTTGAGCTGTTCCTAAAGGCAAAGTCTCATTTTATAAATACAAAAGTAAGGAACATGAGGAGGCCATTTGATCATTTGAGCCTGTTTCACCATTCAATGTGATCATGGCTGATCAACCAACTCAGTACTCTGTTCCAGTTTTCACCCCATACTCTTTGATTCCTTTATCCCCAAAACCTATATATGTATCTTCTTCTTGAAAACATGTCAATACTTGGTCTCCACCACTTTCTGTGGCAGCAAGTTCCACAGACTTACCATTCTCGGGATGAAGAAATTTCTTCTCATCTCAGTTGTACTCCTTATCGTTAAACTATGACCACTGGTTCTGGGCTCCTCCATCAATGGGAACACTTTTCCTGTCTCTGGTTTGTCAAGTCCTGTTGGAATTTTACAGGTTTCTGTGAGACCCCCACTCATTCTTCTAAACTCCAATAAATATAGTCATAATTGATTTAGTCTCTTTTCATACATCAGCCCTGCCATCCCATGTATCAGTTTGGTATATCTAGGACACATTTTCAGGACATCAGCAACAGTCTATCCCAGAAGTGTCTATCCTGGAAAATCCTAGCAAATGGTGGAGTCAGGTTTTGAGACTGGGGCTTGTCCGCTATATCTGCTTTTCGTTTTGTTTCTTTTCTTTTTCTCTTTCGTTTTTCTCATTGTGTTCTTTTTCTCTCTTTTATTTTACGTATCTCTCATTGAGGAGGTCAGTTACGGCAACGGCATCAGCGGTGGTGGGTGGGCCCAGCGCGGACTCCTGGAGCAGCATCCAAGGCGCGTTTGGGTTACTGGTGGATTCTGCATTAACAGGGTGGTCCTACTGCCAGGTTATGGCCGCTGCTGAGGAGGCAAGTTCCCAGTGGCAGTTGCGTCCAGCGTAGATTCATGGAGGCAGCTGCAAAGGCAAGTTTGGGTCCAGTATGAGACCCGGCAGCAATGGCAGCAGCTGCATTGGTGAGGCGGGCCCCAAGTGGACTCCTGGTGGTGGCCGAGTTGGGTTTGGGCTGGTGCAGTATCTGACAGCATTGGTGGCGTCTGCATTGGCAGCAAGGACTCATAGAGTCATAGAGTCATAGAGATGTACAGCACAGAAACAGACTCTTCGGTCCAACTTGTCCATGCCGACCAGATATCCCAACCCAATCAAGTCCCACCTGCCAGCACCCGGCCCATATCCCTCCAAGCCCTTCCTATTCATATACCCAATCAGATGCCTTTTAAATGTTGCAATTGTACTAGCTTCCACCACTTCCTCTGGCAACTCATTCCACACATGTACCACCCTCTGAGTGAAAAGGTTGCCTCCTAGGTCTCTTTTATACCTTTCCCTTCTCACCCTAAACCTATGCCCTCTAGTTCTGGACTCCTCCACCCCAGAGAAAAGACATTGCCTATTTATCCTATCTATGCCCCTCATAATTTTGTAAACCTCGAGAAGGTCACCCCTCAGCCTCCGACGCTCCAGGGAAAACAGCTCCAGCCTGTTCAGCCTCTCCCTGTAGCTCAAATCCTCCAACCCTGGCAACATCCTTGTAAATCTTTTCTGAACCCTTTCAAGTTTCCAATAGGAAGGAAACCAGAATTGCATGTGATATTCCAACAGTGGCCTAACCAATGTCCTGTACAGCCGCAACATGACCTCCCAAGTCCTGTACTCAATACTCTGACCAATAAAGGAAAGCATACCAAACGCCTTCTTCACTATCCTATTTACCTGCGACTCTACTTTCAAGGAGCTATGAACCTGCACTCCAAGGTCACTTTGTTCAGCAACACTCCCTAGGACCTTACCATTAAGTGTATAAGTCCTGCTAAGATTTGCTTTCCCAAAATGCAGCACCTCGCAATTATCTGAATTAAACTCCATCTGCCACTTCTCAGCCCATTGGCCCATCTGGTCCAGATCCTGTTGTAATCTGAGGTAACCCTTTTCGCTGTAGACTACACCTCCAATTTTAGTGTCGTCTGCAAACTTACTAACTGTACCTCTTATGCTCGTATTCAAATCATTCATGTAAATGACAAAAAGTAGAAGACCCAGCACTGATCCTTGTGGCACTCCACTGGTCACAGGCCTCCAGTCTGAAAAACAGCCCTCCACCATCACCCTCTGTCTTCTACCTTTGAGCCAGTTCTGTATCAAAATGACTAGTTCTCCCTGTATTCTCTGAGATCTAACCTTGCTAATAAGTCTCCCATAGGAAACCTTGTCGAATGTCTTACTGAAGTCCATATAGATTACATCTACTGCTGTGCCCTCATTAATCTTCTTTGTTACTTCTTCAAAAACTCAATCAAGTTTGTGAGACGTGGATTTTCCACGCACAAAGCCATGTTGACTATCCCGAATCAGTCCTTGCCTTTCCAAATACATGTACATCCTGTCCCTCAGGATTCCCTCCAACAACTTGCCCACCACTGAGGTCAGGCTCACTGGTCTATAGTTCCCTGGCTTGTCTTTACCACCCTTCTTAAACAGTGGCACCACGTTTACCAACCTCCAGTCTTCCGGCACCTCACCTGTGATTATCGATGATGCAAATATCGCAGCAAGAGGCCCAGCAATCACTTCTCTAACTTCCCACAGAGTTCTCGGGTACACCTGATCAGGTCTTGGCGATTTATCCACCTTTAACCATTTTAAGACATCCAGCACTTGCTCCTCTGTAATCTGGACATTTTGCAAGATGGCACCATCTATTTCCCTACAGTCTATATCTTCCATATCCTTTTCCACAGTATATACTGATGCAAAATATTCATTTAGTATCTCCCCCATTTTTTGTGGCTCCACACAAAGGCCACCTTGCTGATCTTTGAGGGGCCCTATTCTCTCCCTAGTTACCCTTTTGTCCTTAATATATTTGTAAAATCCCTTTGGATTCTCCTTAATTCTATTTGCCAAAGCTATCTCATGTCCCCTTTTTGCCCTCCTGATTTCCCTCTCAAGTATACTCCCACTTCCTTTATACTCTTCTTTTTCTTTATAGATATTTTTCTTGAAAATTTAACATATTTTTACAAGTTTACAAAATAAAACATAACCCCAAGTATAAACATTGATGTACAATTAAATCTTAAATAAATAATAACCAAAATTTAACAAAAGAAAAATACCGAGAGAAGAAAAAACAAAACTCAACTAACTACTAATCTAACCTACAACTAATCAGAGTGTATAATTAAGTCTCTTCTATTATTCAAATAAGAGAAAAAAAAACTGACGGATAACACAGAAATTGGGTCGTGAGATACATGCTCGGAATGTATTAACATCAAATCGTAACAAAACCCGTATTTATGCAGGATCCCTCTCCCAAGGGGCCCCGGACCATCCAGGTTCACCATCTCAATTAAATAAAAGTCCTTGTAAGGATGGCCGAAATATCTGTATTTATATAATTCAAGAAGGGTTGCCATATTTTATGGAATAATTCGGTTTTTTGGTGACCATATTTGTAAGGAAGTCAAGGGGAATACATTCCATAATTAATCTGTGCCAATTTGAAAGTCCAGGGAGGGCCTCAGCCACCCAGTTTACCAAAATATTTTTCCTTGCACAGAAAGAGAGAATAGAAAATAATCTCTTCCTGTGCATATCCAGGGAGGGATAAAAGGAGAGATACAGGGTCCACTTTAATTTCCGTTCCTAAGATTTCTGTCAGAGCACTTGCTACTTTAGTCCAATATCTACAGATCTTATGGCAGATCCATAGGCAATGTACAAGAGTGCCAACCTCTATTTTACATTTGGGACACATTGGCGATGCTTCTACCTTAGATTTTGCCAATCGATCCGGTGCTATATGGGCCCTATGAAGTATCTTCAGCTGGATAGCCTGAGTTCTGTTGCAGATGGTGATTCTTCTGGCGTTTTCCCAAATGTCATTCCACGTTTCTATAGAGATTTCTTGTCCCAAATCCTGATCCCATGTTTTAAGCAGATTGTCCATATCTCCCGATACTTCATCACGTGGTAGATGATAAATAGTACTGACGGAAGATACCCCCATTGGCCATAGAACTCTATGTTCTCTATCTGATTTATAAAGACTATCTAATAACGTAGTCTTCTTCTGTATATAATCTCGAATTTGGAAGTATCGAAAGAGGTTTTCATTAGGTAATCTAAATTTCTGACGCAGCTGTTTAAAAGACATCAGGACCCCATCTTTAAACAGACCCCCTAAACATGAGATACCCCTGGATCTCCAGAGTTTAAAAGTGGCATCTGTAAACCCCGGTTGAAATCCCCATGCCCCCACTATCGGAACATAGGGGGATGTTTTATGTGAGTTGCCCTCATTTTGCCGCATTATATTCCAAGCCTTAATTGTGTTTAGTATTATAGGGATTTTACAGTGGTCGTAATGATCTTCCTCTTGTCTAAAAATAAAAGGTTAATAAGTGGGCATTTTACTTGAGAGGCCTCGATGTCCAACCAGATTGATTGTGGATCAGACAAGACCCAATCAGCTATGTAACTTAATAGGGAACTTATAGGTATTTCCTAAAATCTGGGAAATCCAATCCTCCCCTTGCCTGTGGAAGCTTAAGCTTCTTCAGCTTAATGAGGGGCCATCTATGATTCCAGATAAAGGAACCCAACCAGCCATATAATTTACGTAGTGCCAGCCTCGGCAGCATCACCGGAAGCATTCTCATAGGGTATAGGAGACGGGGCAGGACATTCATTTTAATTAGTGCTATTCTACCCAGCCAGGAAATTGGAAGGTCTCCCCATCGCTGGAGGTCCTGCCTTATCCTTTCCAGTAAATGCACAAAATTAGCCTTATACAACTGACCAAATACTGGGGTAATAAAAATGCCTAAATATAAGAAACCCTCCAGGGACCACCGAAAGGGAAAGTGAGATCCATCCAATAGGTGGGATATACTATCAAGACCACCCATTGGCATAGGATCTGATTTTGAGAAATTAATTTTGTAGCCTGAAAATACACTAAATGTATTAATAACTTGGATTAAGCGAGGCATGGACATCAGAGGATTACTGAGGAATAGAAGAACATCATCTGTATAAAGGGTAATTTTATGTTTACCTATACCAATCCTCTAGGCCATTATATTAGGGTCAGCCCGTATAGCTTCTGCTAGTGGCTCAATTATTAGCGTAAATAACAATGGCGAGAGAGAACATCCCTGACGGCAGTCCCTATCCACACTGAAGCTATCCGAGCCTAATCCATTGGTAATCATAACTGCCTTGGGATTACTAGATAATGTTGAGACCCATTTGGCAAACACCTTTCCAATGCTAAACCTTTCCAATGTGTAAAACAAATATGACCATTCAATCCTGTCGAATGCCTTTTCTGCATCTAATGAGATTACTACTCCTGGTATCTTTCCCTGATGGCAGGCTTGAATCACGTTCAAAACCCTTCTGACATTATTGGATCATCTACGGCCCTTAATAAACCCTATCTGATCCTCCTTTATAATATGTGGCGATACCGTTTCTAGCCTCAATGCTAATGTTTTAGAGAGGATTTTAAAATCTACATTTAGCAAGGATATTGGTCTGTATGACGCGCAATCTTCTGGGTCCTTTCCTTTTTTAAGGATAAGAGAGATATTTGCCTCTTTCAGCGAAGGCGGGAGACAGCCCTGACTATATGCGTAGTTATACATGTCCATAAGTGGACCAGCCAATACTCCTGTAAATCTTTATAGAATTCAGCTTGAAAGCCATCTGGGCCAGGTGCCTTGCCACTCTGAAGTTGCCTGATTGCGTCAAGTATTTCTTGTACTGTTAGGGGAACATTCAAGACCAATACCTGTTCCGGAGTTAGGTCCAGAAAGGTCAGGTTTTTAAAAAATG
Organism: Chiloscyllium punctatum; assembly: GCF_047496795.1. Classification (NCBI taxonomy): domain Eukaryota; kingdom Metazoa; phylum Chordata; class Chondrichthyes; order Orectolobiformes; family Hemiscylliidae; genus Chiloscyllium; species Chiloscyllium punctatum. Next base: position 100,432,322 of record NC_092755.1, on the reverse strand, counting down.
ACTGCATCCTCCTAGTCCTGTCTTCACAATCCTACGACTTATATAAATCAGAATAAAATTTTCTAAAGATTGCGTTAATCCTTTTTTGATCATGAGTCAAAATACCCGTACTTTCCTTGATAGACGTGATTGTTTGAGGGGCCTTTTTTTTCCTTGCAAGAAATGCTAAGTATCTACCCGGTTTGTCGCCAAATTCATATAACCTTTGTTTTGCAAATAATATTTCCCTCTTAGCCATTTGGGTAAGTGTGGTGTTTAGAGCTGTCCTAAAGGCCATAATCCTTTGCAATTTGATAATAGAAAGTTTGTCAGCGAATGCTGTTTCAGCCGCTTTTAAGCGAGTTTCGAGCAGAGGTTGTTGTTCTCCCTTCAATTTTTTCTGGGTCGCTGAGTAGGAGATGATCAAACCTCGCGCGTAAGCTTTGATGGTCTCCCACATCATTGATGGGTTGCTAGCTGTACCTGAATTAATTTCTTAAAAACGTTTTAAATTCTTGAGAAAAGTACTTTACAAATTTACTATCTTTCATCAGGAAGGGGTCCATATGCCAATGCCGGGGGGGGGGATGCCTCATTGTTCCTCGCCTTGATTTCCATACATAGAGCAGCGTGATCGGAAATTGTTATACTGCCTATTTTACAGGATGATATGGAATTTTTAAAAATTGAGGGGGGAAAGAACATATTGATTCTGGTATGACATTTATGTGGATTGGAGTAAAAAGAAAAATCTCTGCTCTGTGGATGAAGACATCTCCATACATCTACTAATCCTAATTCTTTGTTCAGATCCACCAATTGTCTGGATCTGGGAGATACTCCTGCATTACTCTTGGGAATCCTATCTATTTCTGGATCCATAATACAATTAAAGTCTCCCCCTATAATTGTATGATGGGCACCGAGAGCCATCAATTTTGAGAAGGCTTCCGTTATAAATTTAAAAGGATGTGCTGGGGGGCAATACAAATTTAAAATCCCATATTCCTCTCCATTTATAAGGGCTTTAATCAGAATATATTGTCCAGATTCGTCTTTTATCTGATTTAGGATTTTGAAAGGGAAATTCTTCTGAATAAGAATAACAACTCCCCTGCTTTTTGAGCTAAAAGAAGAAAAAAAGGCCTGATCAAATCCAATCTGTCGTAATTTCAAGTGTTCTTTATCCAATAAGTGTGTCTCCTGTAGGAGAGCTATATCAACCCTTTCTTTCTTGAGATTTGATAATATTTTCTTCCTTTTGACTGGTAAATTACTCCCCTTGACATTCCAGGTGCACCACTTAACCGACTGATCAACCATAATCGTCCGGGCAAATCCGAGACCCCTCGGGAGGGGAAACCCTATCCAGAACATCCCGAGCCCAGAGCATATAAAATTCACAAAAATAAAAGCTCTCTAATACAGTCACAACAGTGTAATAAAAAACTATTTCTAAATAAAAAAACGTATTTAAATAGAGATTTTCCCCCTTTTTCTCAGGGGTATCACTTCCTTTCCAAAAGTTCATCGTATCCTCTCCCAACCAGTGCCCCACCCTTGACCCAGGCACTCCTCAATATACTACAGACTTGGGCAAAATGGGTCACCCACCCCCACCACACTCACCAAATCATTTAAAATAGTTTTTACTTAATGTAATTAGTTGCTTAGTATTGAATTTAAACAATTTAAACTCCAGTGAAAATGACTAAAGGGAAGTGAGCCCACAGCTCTCAGCAAGCAGGACCCCCTCCCCCACCCTCTCCAGCTGCAGCTGAGGCGTCCGCAGCCGCCCCGGGGGACTTACCTACAGTGGCGAGCCTCGTGGAAATAATCTCCAAACTCGAAGCGAAGATCGACGCTTTTATTGAAGAATCCCGAAGCCGATGGGACTCACTCTCGGCTGTGCTGCAAAAGCACGACCGAGACATCAAGGAAATCGAGCGCCGAGTCAAAGGGGCAGAGCTAAAGGTCGTAACCTCCGAAACTACATCACAATCGGCCGTGGATTGGGTCCGGACTCTCGAACAGCGAGTCTGGACCTTAGAGAATCACATTGACGACCTCGAGAATATTCGTTTGCTGGACCTTCCTGAACGGGAAGAGGAAGGCCAGCTTACAGTGTTCCTTGAACAGTGGCTTCCACAGCTTTTAAATCTGGAGGCTGGATCAGGCCAGGTAAGGGTGAACTGGGCCTACCGGATCGCAATACGCGGGCCCAGCTCGAACCAGCGCCCACGCCCGGTCCTGTTCCGGCTGCAAAGCTGCAAAGAGAGGCAGATATTGTTAGAAGCCTCCAGAAATCTTGGAAAAGATCCCCAAGCCATGATCTATAAAGGATCCAATATCATGTTATTCCAAGACTTTTCCCCATCTCTGGTCTGAAAGAGAAAGGTGTTTGGTGAGGCGAAGAAGTTTTTAAGGGATTTAAATATTCAGTACTCCTCGCGCTACCCAGTGACGCCACGCTTTAACCATGAAGGGTCCGTGTACTCGGATCACTGGAAAAGGCCAAAGAGTTTTTGGACTCTCCTGGATAAATTGTAAGAGATAATTGATGTTGGTTTGCTTTCCCCCCACTCCGGTTTACATCCTTTTTTTTTATATATTAATCCCCCTTTTTTTTATCTTACTGTTCAATATTATCTTGGAAGGTGGGGAGAGGGATTTATTTATTTGCTCTCTACTTAACAATTTTCTCCTCCTTTTTTTAATTATATATATAGGCCAGGGGGGTATAGTTAATGTTGGTGGGGGAACATGGTTACCTTATCCTATTTTATCTCTGTCTCTAGGAGTGGAGTTGTTTTCCCTTGTTATTTTGTATTACTATATTTAATTATTACTTGTTGAGGCTGTAATTTTATAGTTACATATGTTTATACTTGGTATTAACATTACCAAATATATCCAGGTGTTGGTGTGAGTGGGGGTGGGGGTAGGGTGCTCACTGTTAACTCTAGCTCTGTAGCCCCCCAGCACATCCTTTTAAATTTATAACGGAAGCCTTCTCAAAATTGATGGCTCTCGGTGCCCATCAAACTCGCTTCGAATTTGGAGATTATTTCCACGAGGCTCGCCACTGTAGGTAAGTCCCCCGGGGCGGCTGCGGACGCCTCAGCTGCAGCTGGAGAGGGTGGGGGAGGGGGTCCTGCTTGCTGAGAGCTGTGGGCTCACTTCCCTTTAGTCATTTTCACTGGAGTTTAAATTGTTTAAATTCAATACTAAGCAACTAATTACATTAAGTAAAAACTATTTTAAATGATTTGGTGAGTGTGGTGGGGGTGGGTGACCCATTTTGCCCAAGTCTTGGGAGGAGCACTGTAGACTCAGACTTGCTGGGTCGCCGCCAACTTGGATCCCCTGTTATACTCTTCTAAGGATGCACTCAATCTATCCTGTCTGTACCTTACAGATGATTCCTTCGTTTTCTTAACCAAACTCTCAATTTCTTTAGTCATCCAGCATTCCCTATACCTACCAGCCTTCCCTTTCACCCTGACAGGAAGATACTTTCTCTGGATTCTTGTTATCTCATTTCTGAAGGCTTCCCATTTTCCAGCCATCCCTTTACCTGTGAACATCTGCCTCCAATCAGCTTTCAAAAGTTGTTGCCAAATACTGTCAAAATTGGCCTTTCTCCAATGTAGAACTTCAACTTTTAGATCTGGTCTATCCTTTTCCATCACGATTTTAAAACAAATCGAATTATGGTCACTGACCCCAAAGTTCTCCCCCACTGACACCTCAGTCACCTGCCCTGCCTTATTTCCCAAGAGTAGGTCAAGGTTTGTACCTTCTCTCGTAGTTACATCCACATACTGAATCAGAAAATTGTCTTGTGGGCACTTAAGAAATTCCTCTCCATCTAAACCTTTAACACTATGGCAGTCCCAGTCGATGTTTGGAAAGTTAAAATCCCCTACCATAACTACCCTATTATTCTTACAGATAGCTGAGAGCTCCTTGCAAGTTTGTTTCTCAATTTCCCTCTGACTATTAGGGGGTCTATAATACAATCCCAATATGGTGATCATCCCTTTCTTATTTCTCAGTTCCACCCAAATAACTTCCCTGGATATATTTCTGGGGATATCCTCCCTCAGCACAGCTGTAATGCTATCTCTTATCAAGAATGCCACTCCCCCTCCCCTCTTGCCTCCCTTTCTATCCTTCCTGTAGTATTTGTATCCTGGGACATTAAGCTGCCAGTCCTGCCCATCCCTGAGCCATGTTTCTGTAATTGCTATGATATCCCAGTCCCATGTTGCTAACCATGCCCTGAGTTCATCTGCCTTCCCTGTTAGGACCCTTGGATTGAAATAAATGTAGTTTAATTTATTAGTCCTACCTTGTCCCTGCCTGACCTGACTGTTTGACTCACCTCTGTTCTCAACTGTACCAGTCTCAGATTGATCTCTTTCCTCACTATCTCCCTGGGTTCCCCCCCACCTTACTAGTTTAAATCCTCCCAAGCAGTTCTAGCAAATTTCCCTGCCAATATATTCGTCCCCTTCCAATTTAGGTGCAATCCGTCCTTCTTGTCCAGGTCACTTCTACCCCAAAAGGGATTCCAATGATCCAAAAATGTGATTCCTTCTCCCGTACACCAGCTCCTCAGCCATGCATTCATCTGCTCTATCCTCCTATTCCTGCCCTCACTAGCTCGTAGCACTGGGAGTAATCCATTACTACCCTTGAGGACCTCCTTCTAAAATTTCTGCCATCTCTCTGTATTCTCCCTTCAGAATCTCAACCTCTTCCCTTCCTATACCGTTGGTTCCAATGTGGACAATGACCTCCTGCTGGCCCCTCTCCCCCGTGAGAACATTCTGCACCCTCTCTGAGACATCCTTGATCCTGGCACCAGGGAAACAACACACCATTCTGTTTTTTCTCTGCTGGCCACAGAAACTAGTGAATCCCCTAACACAATTGAACTCTTGGAAGCCGACGTATCCCTCGTTGCATTAGAGCCAGTCTCAATACCAGAAACGCGGCTGTTCATGCAAAGTTCCCCTAAGAATCCATCACCCCCTACATTTTCCAAAACTGCATACCTGCTTGAAATGGGTATATCCACAAAAGACTCCTGCCCTAGGTGCCTACCTCTTACCCTTCCTGGAGTTAACCCATCTATGTGACTGTATCTGAGACATTCCCCCCTTCCTATAACTGCCATCCATCACATACTGTTGCTGTTGCAAATTCCTCATCGCTTCTATCTGTCTCTCCAACCGATCCACTTGATCTGATAAGATTCCCATCCAGCAGCATTTATGGCAGATATAATCCGCAGTTACCCTTAAACTCTCTTTAAACCCCCACATCTGACAAGAAGTACATCTCACTGCAAAGGCCATTTTTGCTCCTTCACAATCTACAGACCCAGAAAATAACACTGTCTTATTCCTCTGCAAATTCTGCACCAGGTTAAATTAATACCTATGGCTTTTATTTTAAGTTTAATCAAGAGACTTATCTCCAAAAACATATAATCAAGAAAGAACCCACTGTACTCACTAATACAGCCTTTCTCTTGAACAGACTTAAAACAACAATTAACTTATCTGATTGTGTTGTGAACTTTGCCCAAACTGATTCTTCCAAGATTAGTTGTGAATTTCACTGTTTGTTAATTTTCCCAGATGCACGCTGATGTCCAGCGACACACAAATTCAAACAGCAAAGGCAGTAACTGTGCAGGTTCTCTCTCTCTCTTTCTCTCTCTCTCTCTCTCCTGTGCTGTCATCACCATGTGCTTCCTTTGTCTGTTCTTCTCCCTTTTAAAACTGCTGTTGTTTAGTGGTGAGTACATCCGTGGAGATGAGATGGCATTGAACAATGGCGTCTTTTGTTCTAGTGGTAGCAGTGTGGTGAAGGGGACTCATGCCCGGGCACCAGACCGGTGATGCAGCACAAGAAAGACTGAAAAGTTGAACATTTTTTGTTTATATCTTTATTTTTCTGCCTTGATAGTCTGTGTTTTGGTTAATTTCTCTGTTTTAAAATGGCGTTGGTGAGTGGCGACACTATACAACACTTTTGACTGTATTTCATAACGAAATGGATGTGACAATAATTAAATTCTCTTAACACCTCACCTAATACAAAAGTGGTTTGTAACTCTTAAAAATGAAATGCTAAGGAATTCCATCTTCAAGTGAGTAGTGGGGTGTCTGGAATCTTCTATCCCAGACTGTTGTGGATGCTAGATCACTGTTTATAGAGGAGGTAGATATATTGAAAATATTGGGGAATTGAGGGCTATGAGGAGCTGGCATGAAAGAGAAATTGATGGCTGGGGTAAATCAAATATAATCTTATTGAATGGTAGAACAGGCCTGAGGGGTCTAATGGCCGAAACCTGCTCATAATCCTCATATTCTTATGCTACCTAATCGGACACCTTATAGGAGTTAAAAATTACACAACACCAGGTTATAGTCCAACAGGTTTAATTGGAAGTACTAGCTTTTGGAGTGCTGCTCTTTTGCTCAGAAAGCTAGTGCTTCCAATTAAACCTGTTGGACTATAACCTGGTGTTGTGTGATTTTTTAACTTTGTACATCCCAGTCCAACACCGGTATCTCCAAATCATGACCTTATAGGAGGCAACTGTAGAAAATAAATGCTTGGTCATCTGTATCTTGCTAGAGGTCCGCTATGGTCTGCAAGAGAAATGAGAGGGGGATAGAAGGCCACGCAGTGCAATACCAATTATTGCAGGAGATTGATAGAGAGCACAGCATGTAGAGGAAATCCTTCCTCTGGATCTCATCCAACAGGAGACATCATTTTACCTTAACTTGTCTTTCAGCCTATTCATTTCCACATCTTCAGTGGACTTGGATGAGTGTAAACACCAGGAAACTTACATTCAATTCAAGTGCTAATCCTTTGATGTGCCATTGAATCTTGATAATGGCTGATATACCATTCTAACTGAGGGTGACTTTGTGGCAACTGCACCAATTCATCCTGAGACCAGCCTTTAACTGAAATGTCAGTCCACCTAAGGAGAGTTTCATGAAAACGACATTGATCAGATGTGTCCACTTGGGTATTCAAGCATTTAGTTATCTGAACGTGAAGAAAAACCACCTGTTTTCAATAAATGTCTCTCTGAGAAATTTTGCCAACTATTTGTCACAAATTATAAATTCTTGACTCTAAAGTCGTTTGTGTGGTAGTACTTAAAAAAATTATTCCTGTTACTGTTATTTACTGCGAAGCCTTCTTGGGAATACAAAAGATTGTATCCATCATTTTCTGTGTGTGTGCACTTTCCTCCTTTCATTGTGATTCTATTCATCTTTTAACATTTCTATTCTAAAGCCACAGAACTGTCCTATAGAAGGAGTGTGGATGGGCATGTTCTTTTGCACGGTTTCTCATATCTACCATCTGATGCGACTGTGACTGGGGATGTGATGGCCAAGTGGTATTATTGCTGGACTGTTAATCCACAGACCAACTAATGTTCTGGGGACCCAGGTTTGAATCCTGCTACGGCAGATGGTGGAATTTGAATTCAATTAAAAATAAGTCTGGAATGAAACATCTAATGATGACAATTAATTCATTGTCGATTGTTGGGAAAAACCCATCTGGTTCACTAATGCTGTTAGAGGAAGGGTACTATTGTCCTTACCTGGTCTGGCCTACAAGTGACTCAAGACCCACAGCAATGTGGTTGACTCTTAACTGGCCTCTAGGCAATGAGGGATGGGCGATAAATGCTGATCTAGCCAGCAAAACCATCATCTCACGAGTGAATTTAAAAAACTGTTTGATCTTGTGGCATTCCACCACATGACAACATAACAGGTGCTGCTATCATTTCTCTAATTTGTCAAAATCTTTAATTTTCCACTTGAACATTTTTCATTTTGAGGATGACAGTGACATTGTTGTGCTGACGGGAATTGTTTACTGAAACATTACCACTCAGGAATCTGTGAACAAATGACTGGTTTGCCATTAAAACTGTTCCAAATTGAGAAATGTTGTAAAATCCATTATACTCAGAATATTGGCCAAAAAATACAGCTTTCTACCAAGACTCCAATCATTTTCCTGCCAGAAATCTGGCGTTAAATTTACTGACACCCCCACTCATGCTGTCACTGCAATTTCTTTACATTGTCACATTATGTCATAATGTGCAGCATTTGATTTGATAGAAAAGAGGTAACTTAAAGTTTGGTAATAAAATCGAAGCTACAGGTTCAAGAATTTGCATTTTAATAAAGGGAATGCTATTTAAGATAACCATTAGTAAAATGACGCTCTCAATAGTTGCTGCTTATCAATTAACTAGTGGACAGGAAATACTTGTTATTTTGTTACTTGGTTCCAATGATCATTGTCCAGCAAGATTTAGTTCAAGTGGAGCTCCCACTTGCACCACACCAGCTGACATGTTGGTTTCATTTATTATGCTAAATAAGCAACATACATTCATGAGATTATTGAAAGCCAAGAATTCTTACCTAATTCATGACCTACATTTGACAGGTTAACATGCTGATCCTATTTATTGATGAAATAGAGATTAAGAAATAATTTGTCTTTAAGCAAGTTAGGCCAGCACCACAAGTTCAACATTGAAGATATTCTCCCATCTCTAATCTTCTCCACCCCACTTGCAAAATAATTGCACTCAAATTCTGGCCTATGAGCATCCCTGGTTTTTATTGCTCCACTATTTGTAGCTGTGCCTTTATATGCCCAGGTCCTAAACTCTGTGTTATACTTTCTCTGCATCTCTCCACTTTTAAATATCCCTTTCCTCCTTTAACACATTCATTAAAGCCTATCTCTTTGACCAGACTTTAATCTTCTTATCTATCTTGTGTCATACTTTGCTTTACAATGGTCATGTGAACATCTTTGGGCTATTTCATTACATTAAAGGCACTAATATTAATTAAAGTTGTTGTGAAATATGATGAGACACAAGAGGTAATCCTCTATTGTGATTTTTTAAGAACAGCAAATCGGCATTAGGCCTAATTCTTGCTCATATTTGTAATTTGTCCTAATTAATATCCATTCTGTGTTGTATTGGGTTCAAAAGGGTGGCTCAGTGGTTAGCACTGCTGCCTCACAGCACCATGGTCCCAGGTTCGAGTCCAGCCTTGGGCGACTGTCTGTGTGGAGTTTGCACATTTTCCCTGTGTCTGCATGGGTTTCCTCCGGGTGCTCCAGTTTCCTCCCACAGTCCAAAGAAGTGCAGTTCAGGTGAATTGGCCATGCTAAATTGCCCATAGTGTTAGGTGCATTAGTCAGAAGGAAATGGGTCTGGGTGGGTTACTCTTCAGAGGGTCAGTGCAAACAAAGGGCCTTTTTTGCACACTGTAGGGAATCTAATCTAACTAAAGAAAAGTGCTTGAGATGTAGTGTTATCACTATTCCTTCCTTCTATGCTGAGTCTAAGGGCCTGTCTAATTATCAACAGTGGAAGATACACCACTGGCAAATCTTAATATGAAAAGGGACTTGCCTTATCTAACAGGAAGTAGTTTATTGCATAATATAATTCCAGGTTATGTTGACTATTTTAACATAATTACGAAAACTATCTGGAGCCAGAAGTTATGCCTGTCTCCATTGAGATCAAATTTTAAATTGTTGATTATCCATCTAGGCTTTGGTAACATCAGGTTGGCTGGAGCTCAAAGCAATTTCAGTATTACCTCTTTCAGAACTATTACCTTATACAACATCTTCCCAACACCTCCTCCCCCTGCCTCAATATTTTGTTCCCATAGTTCATATTTATCCATGAATGTTTCTAGGTACTTTTATGTCCACCATCACCTTACCTATACTCAATTCTCTGAGAACACAAATGCAGATGGTCTGCGGTTTGCACAATTCTTCCATAAATCATTCCCTTCTGACTTGAAAGATTGGTACTTATTTGGCTTAAGGATTGTTGACCTTGATTCTGACCTTCTGTCAATAATTTGGAGGACTTTTACCTCTCAGATGTCATTGATGGAGGATGTCATTCCTGCTAAAACTTGTAATTAGTCCATTAGCTCATGGAAGGGTTTTGTAACCACAGAGGAATGCTGCTTTACTAACCTTGAATTGTTGCTGTGCAACATAACCTCATGACTAACATAACCTCATAACCTCATTATGGAAGATGGTTGCTCTTTTGTAATAAATACTATATTCCTTGCAATATCCTAGATTTCGGGACCAGGCAATTGTTTCTGATTAGTACAAGCATTATCTTTTATAGTATCCAAGATGATCAGGCCAGACGTTTCTGTCTGAATCTCTGGACATTGGCCTAACTTCCATGGAGTTGTGTGCACCCCATTTCCTTTTTGTTCCAGCAAATCTGTACTCTCAAAATGCCGGTACATTTGAGTTGATGTAAATGAGCTGTTCAGTTCAACTTATTGATTAATATGCAGTCTTCATTCATCCTCTGTGTCTTTCAGGTGAACTATACACTTTCACATCTTCAATCATGTTACTGGAGAGTTACAGCTGTGTCAGCATTATCACTACTACTGAGATTCTGCTTTGAGAGAAAACATATTGAAATGTTATTCAGGGTTATAGGAATGGAAAACATTTGCACCAATCTTGTAAACTGTGTGACATCCTTACTGTTGAAAAATTATGGATTTAGTTTCTTATGCTAACATTTAGAATTTCAAGTGATTTATTCTTCTATTTGAGTTCTGCCATGAGTGTAGGAAGCCAAGTGAGTTTTTTCATTAGTTGCCTTTTGACTGTTTGGTCAACAACAGTTTGATTCTGGACCAATTATTCCAGGGGAACTAGTCAAATTCCTTCGTCCTTTGTAATGACACGTACATGTACAAGGCATGTACAAAGGCTCAAAAGTAAGGTTTTTGCGAATGCAAATTACTTAAAATTTTCAACTTTCTTAGCCTTTTTGTATTACAATAATCTTCCCAACTATTCTGTCTGTGTCATGTAATCTCATCCACTTAAACTTTAACTTCTTTTCCTTCCGAGATGCTAATTCGTTTGATGGGAGCATGACGTCACCGCTTTTTAATTGAATGTCCATTACCATATCAAGTTCTGTGAAATTATAATTGTTTAGATCACCAATTGCACCTAGGAATGCCTTGAATTTTTTTTTCTAATCGGGGTGGATAATCATGTAAATGCCTTTGTATGAGCAAACATTTAGAATGTTTCTACCTTGAAACTGTGTTATGGATCTGGAAGTGACAGATATAACATGCTTTTATTAAAGCTGGAAATTGCTTATGCCTGTCAGGCTTTCTTGTTCCACAGTGCTGACACTGAATCTTAGGATCTACTGTTTGGCTTACTCTGTATTGATATGTATATGGCTCTTTAGAATGTCCTTGCTCTATAAAGTGATGTTTAAGTTGCTCTCCTGAAGTGAGGTTGATCTTGTCTCAAGTTCTGTTTGTAAGTCTTTCTGTTTTCTGTCTCTGGCGTCATTTGAATATCTTTCTGCAAAGTTTAATCTTCCTTGGACTGTTAGAAATCTGACAAAGACTCATCAATAATTCCATTAATAATTTTATCTCTAATGATAACTGATTACAAAGCCTGAGGAACAAATCCTCTTTCTTCAAATCCTTTAAATATGTCTTTTTGTCCCTTTTAAATAAACTCCACAAGTTCTGTGGCTTCATTAGCAATTCATTTTCTGGCCCTTTTCCTGCATCTCATGGAGCCGACGTAAAATGGCACCAATGTTGGCTTTTGAAGGGTAGGTATACCCTTTCCCTTATGTTCTTCCTAGCTTAGACTTTTGCATCATTCTTGCAATATTCCCCCTTGCACTTTGGGATCTATAACTTTACTCCTGATGTTCTCATTTGTTTCCATAGTGCTTTCTTCTTTATGGATTCTGTCACTTCCCAATGTGGCTAGTTTTACTGTCTTTCTAGCTCATACTGTTTGTCTGCACTGCTTCCCAGCTTTGATTTGAAGATTTCCTTCTGGGATGCTGCTTTCATTCTGCTGCTGCTCCCGTGAGTTCAACTGATTGCTGACTTTCACCTTAAAGTAGTGGTGTGTTTAAAGTGATAGCTTAACTTGTCTTCAGAAATGTTTTTTGTCCTGTGTCAAATGAATAATCTTCACCATTATTATGTTAAAGTCCATCAACAATTGTGCCCACTGCTAATCACCATGTTGTATTGGGCTTTGCGTGGATGAGTGTAGCGCTGTCACCAATCCTCCTGCCTACTGTATTTAACTGAACATTAAACAAGTCATATAGCCCCTGGAGGGGCATGCTATCAAAAACAGTGAACTCTTTTCTTTATTATGTGTGGTTACTTTATTGTATGCCTTTGAAAAATCTAAGCATATCACAGCTGTTGATTCCTCTGTATTCATTCTGCTTTTTTAAAATCTCCTCAAATAATTCAGATAAATTTGTCTGATAAAATTTGCCCTTCATAAAGACATGCTATCTCTGCTTCATTACATCATGTATTTCTAAATGCTGTGCTATTAAATCCCTGAAAATAGAGTCTAAAAATATTCTCAATAACAGATGTTGTGCTAACAGGCTACAGTTACCTGTTTTATTGTTTCATTCCACTTTTTGAACAGACGTGTTACATTGTCAGTTTTCTGATGCTTTGAGACCTGTCCAGAATCTAAGGCTTCTTGGAAGATTGCTTCCAGCATATCTATGATTCCTTTAATGTACTAGAGCAGGGGAGTATTGCTGAACAAAGAGACCTTGGAGTGCAGGTTCATAGTTCCTTGAAAGTGAAGCTGCAGGTAAATAGGATAGCGAAAAAGGCGTTCCTTTATTGGTCAGAATATTGAGTACCAGAGTTGGGAGGTCATATTGTGGCTGTACAGGATGTAGATTACACCATTTTTGGAGTATTGCATGCAATTCTGGTCTCCCTGATATAGGAAGGATGTTGTGGAATTTGAGAAGGTTCAGAAAAGGTTTACAGAGATGTTGCCAAGGGATGGAGGATTTGAGCAATAGCTGAATACACTGGGGCTGTTTTCATTAGAAGGTTGGAGGCTGAGGGGTGACCTTATAGAGGTTTATTAAATTATGAGGGCCATGGATAGGGTAAATGGACAAGGTGTTTTCCCTGGGATGGGGGAGTCCAGAACTTGAGGACATAGGTTTAAGGTGAGAGCGGAAAGATATAAAAGGAACCTAAGGGACAACTCTTTTCACGCAGAGGGTGGTGAGTGTATCGAATGAGCAGCCAGTGAAATGGTACAATTACAACATATCAAAGGTATCTGGATGGTTATATGAATAGCAAGGGTTTAGAGAGATGTGAGCCAGTTGCTGGCAAATGGGACTAGATTAATTTAGGATATCTGATCGGCATGGATGAGTTGGACTGAGGGTCTGTTTCCATGCTGTGCATCAGTATGACACAGCACATTACATCAGGTCCAGGAGCTTTATCAGCTTATTACCCCACTAATTTCCCTAGTAATATTTCTGTAGTAGTTGTCATTGAATCTATTTTTTCTATCATTTCACCCCTTCATTAATTAGTATTTGGTCTTCTATTTCAAAAACTGAAACATAGTATTTATTCAACTTCTCTGCCATTTTCTGGTCCCTCATTATTCTTTCCCTTGCCTCATTCTCTAAATGGCCAATATCCACTTTGGCCTTTCTCTTCCTTTTTATATATTTAAAGAAGCTCTTGTTCTCTGTTTAGATATTACTTCCCATTTGAAGTGTGTCTACTTCATTGCTAGGAGCATCCGGAATAAGGTGGGTGAACTTGCAGAATGGGTTGGTACCTGGGATTTTGATGTTGTGACCATTTCGGAGACACGGATAGAGCAAGGACACGAATGATTGTTGCAGGTTCATGGATTTAGAAAGTTCAGTAAGGACAGAGTAGATGGTAAAAGAGGAGGGGGTGTGTGGCATTGTTAATCAAGGACAGCATTACAGTGGCAGAAAGGACATTTGAGGACTCATCTACTGAGGTAGTATGGGCTGAGGTTACGAACAGGAAAGAAAAGGTCACCCTGTTGGGAATTTTCTATATGCCTTTGAATAGTTCCAGAAATGTAGAGGAAAAGAGAGCAAAGATGATTCTCGTTAGGAGTGAGAGTGACAGGGTAGTTGTTATGGAGGACTTTAACATTTCAAATATTGACTGGGAATACTATAGTTCAATTACTTTAGATGGGTCAGTTTTTGATCAATGTGTGCAGGAGAATTTCCTGACACAGTATGTAGACAGGCCAACAAGGGGCAAGGCCACATTGGATTTGGTATCGGGTAATGAACCAGCCAGGTGTTAAGGTTGGATGTAGGTGAGCACTTTGGTGATAGTGACCCAATTCACTTATGTTGACTTTAGCAATGGAAAGGATAGGTATGTACCGCAGGGCAAGAGTTATAGCTGGGGGAAAGGCAATTATGATGTGATTAGGCAAGATTTAGGATGCATAGGATGGGGAAGGAAACTGCAGGGGATGGGCACAATTGAAGTGTGGAACATATTCAAGGAACAGTTACTATGTGTTCTTGATACGCATGTACCTGTCAGGCAGGGAAGAAGTTGTCAAGCGAGGGAGCCGTGGTTTACTAAAGAAGTTGCAGCTCTTGTGAAGAAGAAGAATGCTTATGATACGATGAGAAGTGAAGGCTCAGTTGGGGCGCTTGATAGTTACAGGTTAGCCAGGAAAGATCTAAAGAAAGACCTAAGAAGAGCCAGGAGGGGGCATGAGAAGTCATTGGTGGATAAGATCAAAGAAAATCCTAAAGTTTTCTATAGCTATATCAGGAATAAAAGAATGACTAGAGTAAGATTAGGGCCAATCAAGTATGGTAGTAGGAAGTTGTACATGGAGTCAGAGGAGATACGGAAAGTACTAAATGATTATTTTTTTGTCTGTACGCACACTATAAAAAGACAGTGTTGTCGAGGAGAAAACTGAGTTACAGGCTACAGACCAGATGGGACTGAGGTTCGCAAAGAGGAGGTGTTAGTAATTCTGGAAAATGTGAAAATAATTAAGTCCAATGGGCCAGATGAGATTTATCCTAGGATTCTCTGGGAAGCCAGGGAGAAGATTGCAGAGCCTTTGGCTTTGATCTTTATGTCGTCATTGTAGACAGGTGGACAGAAGACTGGTGGACAGTAAATGTTGTTCCTTGTTCAAAAAAGGGAGTAGAGACAACCCTGGTAATTTTAGACCAGTGAACCTTACTTCAGTTATGGGTAAAGGTTGGAAAAGTTTATAAGTCAGCTAGAAAGGAATAATTTGATTAAGGATAGTCAACACGGATTTGTGAAGGGTAAGTCACACCTCACAAACCTGATTGAGTTCTTTGAGAAGGTGACCAAACAGGTAGATGAGAGTAAAGCAGTTGATGTGGTGCATATGGATTTCAGTAAGGCGTTTTTAAGGTTTGTCATGGTAGGCTATTGCACAAAATATGGAGGCTTGGGATTGAGAGTGATTTAGCGGTTTGGATCAGAAATTGGCTAGCTGAAAGAAGACAAAGGATGGTGGTTGATGGGAAATGTTCATCCTGGAGATCAGTTACTACTGGTGGACCACAAGGATCTGTTTGGGGCCACTGCTGTTTGTCATTTTTATAAATGACCTGGATGAGGGCGTAAAAGGATGGGTTAGTAAATTTGTGGATGACACTAAGGTTGGTGGAGTAGTGGATAGTGTCAAAGGATGTTGTGGGTTACAGAAGGATGTAGATAATCTGCAAAGCTGGGCTGGGAAGTGGCAAATGGAGTTTAATGTGGAAAGTGTGAGGTGATTCACTTTGGAAGGAGTAACAGGAATGCAGAGTACTGGGCTAATGGTAAGATGAGCAGAGAGATCTCAGTGACCAGGTATATAGATCCCTGAAAGTTGCTCCCCAGGTTGATAGTGTTAGGATGTTGGATTAGTGGTGCTGGAAGAGCACAGCAGTTCAGGCAGCATCCAACAAGCAGCGAAATCGACGTTTTGGGCAAAAGCCCTTCATCAGGAATAAAGGCAGTGAGCCTGAAGCATGGAGAGATAAGGAGGGTGGGGGTGGGGAGAGAGTAGCATAGAGTACAATGGGTGAGTGGGGGAGGAGATGAAGGTGATAGGTCAAGGAGGAGAGGGTGGAGTGGATAGGTGGAAAAGAAGATAGACAGGTCGGACAAGTCAAGGAGACAGTAACTGAGCTGGAAGTTTGAAACTAAGATGAGGTGGGGGAAGGGGAAATGAGGAAGCTGTTGAAGTCCACATTGATGCCCTGGGGTTGAAGTGTTCCGAGGCAGAAGATGAGGCGTTCTTCCTCCAGGCGTCTGGTGGTGAGGGAGCGGCGGTGAAGGAGGCCCAGGACCTCCATGTCCTGGGCAGAGTGGGAGGGGGAGTTGAAATGTTGGGCCACGGGGCGGTTTGGTTGATTGGTGCGGGTGTCTCGGAGATGTTCCCTAAAGCACTCTGCTAGGAGGCGCCCAGTCTCCCCAATGTAGAGGAGACCACATCGGGAGCAACGGATACAATAAATGATATTGGTGGATGTGCAGGTGAAACTTTGATGGATGTGGAAGGCTCCTTTAGGGCCTTGGATAGAGGTGAGGGAGGTGTGGGCACAGGTTTTACAGTTCCTGTGGTGGCAGGGGAAAGTGCCAGAATGGGAGAGTGGGTCGTAGGGGGGTGTGGACCTGACCAGGTAGTCCCAGAGGGAACGGGCTTTGCGGAAGGCGGAAAGGGGTGGGGAGGGAAATATATCCCTGGTGGTGGGGTCTTTTTGGAGGTGGCGGAAATGTTGGTGGATGATTTGATTGATGCAAAGGTTTGTAGGGTGGAAGGTGAGCACCAGGGGCGTTCTGTCCTTGTTACGGTTGGAGGGGTGGGGTCTGAGGGCGGGTGCGGGATGTGGACGAGATGCGTTGCAGGGCATCTTTAACCATGTGGGAAGGGAAATTGCGGTCTCTAAAGAAGGGGGCCATCTGGTGTGTTCTATGGTGGAACTGGTCCTCCTGGGAGCAGATACGGCGGAGGCGGAGAAATTGGGAATACGGGATGGCATTTTTGCAAGAGATAGGGTGGGAAGAGGTGTAATCCAGGTAGCTGTGGGAGTCGGTGGGTTTGTAAAAAATGTCAGTGTCAAGTCGGTCGTCACTAATGGAGATGGAGAGGTCCAGGAAGGGGAGCAAGGTGTCAGAGATGGTCCAGGTAAATTTAAGGTCAGGGTGGAATGTGTTGGTGAAGTTGATGAATTGCTCAACCTCCTCGCAGGAGCACGAGGTGGCGCCAATGCAGTCATCAATGTAGCGGAGGAAGAGGTGGGGAGTGGTGCCGGTGTAATTACGGAAGATCAACTGTTCTACATAGCCGACAAAGAGACAGGCATAGCTGGGGCCCATACATGTGCCCATGGCTACGCCTTTGGTCTGGAGGAAGTGGGAGGATTCAAAGGAGAAATTGTTAAGGGTGAGGACCAGTTCGGCCAAACAAATGAGAGTGTCAGTGGAAGGGTACTGTTGGGGACGTCTGGAGAGGAAAAAACGGAGGGCTTGGAGGCCCTGGTCATGGCGATGGAGGTGTAGAGGGATTGGATATCCATGGTGAAGATGAGGCATTGGGGGCCGGGGAAACGGAAGTCTTGGAGGAGGTGGAGGGCGTGGGTGGTGTCTCGAACGTATGTGGGGAGTTCCTGGACTAGGGGGGATAGGACAGTGTCAAGGTAGGTAGAGATGAGTTCAGTGGGGCAGGAGCATGCTGAGACAATGGGTCGGCCAGGGTGGTCAGGCTTGTGGATCTTGGGAAGGAGGTAGAACCGGGCAGTGCGGGGTTCCCGGACTATGAGGTTGGAAGCTGTGGGTGGGAGATCTCCTGAGGTGATGAGGTTCTGTATGGTCTGGGAGATGATGGTTTGGTGATGGGGGGTGGGGTCATGGTCGAGGGTGCAGTAGGAAGAGGTGTCCTCGAGTTGGCGTTTGGCTTCAGCGGTGTAGAGGTCAGTGCGCCAGACTACCACTGCGCCCCTTTTATCCGCTGGCTTGATGGTGAGGTTGGGATTGGAGCAGAGGGATTGGAGGGCTGCGCGTTGTGAGGGTGAGAGGTTGGAGTGGGGGAGGGTGGACGACAGGTTGAGGCGGTTAATGTCCCGGCTGCAGTTGGAAATGAAGAGGTCGAGGGCAGGTAATAGGCCAGCGCGGGGTGTCCAGGTGGATGCAGTGTGTTGGAGGTGGGCGAAGGGGTCCTCGGAAGGTGGGCGGGAATCCTGATTGTGAAAGTAAGCTCGGAGGCGGAGGCGATGGAAGAATTGTTCGATGTCACGTCGTGTATTAAATTCATTGATGCGTGGACAGAGGGGGATGAAGGTGAGTCCTTTGCTGAGGACTGATCGTTCATCCTCAGTGAGTGGGAGGTCTGGGGGGATGGTGAAAACTCGGCAGGGCCGGGAGCTGGGATCTGGTGCGGGTGTGGAGCTGGGAGTGGGGTCGGAGCCAGTACCTGGAGTGGGTGTGTTGGTGGGGGGAATGGGGGTGGAGGCATGAGCTGGGGTGATGTTGCCCTCGGGGTTCTGGGGTGTGGGGTTAGTGACAGTGGGGTCTGTGGGGGGCGTGTCAGCAGCATGCAGGTGAGTGGCGTTGGTGGAGGCCGAAGTGGTGGTGATCATGGCAGTAGGGGTGGCAGGAGTCACTGAGCATGTGGCATCAGCGATGGTGTGAGGGCCGGAAGTGGCTGTGGGAGTGGCCATGATGTGGGATGAAGTGACATCATCACTCAGCGTGGGGGTGGTAGCTGCGTCAGCCGCATGGCTAATGGCGTTTCCGAGGCCAGGGGAATCTTCTGGAATGTTTGAGGAGCGCTGGTTATGGAGGTGGGTGGATAAAAGTTTGTTGTACTTACAGTTTTTGATGTTTGAGATGGAATTGAAATACTGTTTGTTGAGAGAATGAATTCTCCTGAGGATGTAGTACAGAGTGGGTCCTTTGCAATTCTGAGAGAGTGTGACCCTCAGGTGAGGCAGGGCTGACTGGAGAGAGGTTAGGTGATGGCGCATTGCTGTGAGCGTGGAGTGGAGGATCTTGAAGGAGAACTGTTGCTGGTGTTTTTGAATCTGTAGTCTGTAAAGTTTGTCCTGTTCGGGTCCAAACTCTGCTGGTTTAAAGGTGGTCTGGAGTCCGTGTGGGATGAGTTGGTTAAGAGGAAGCAAATGTGGCTGTGGTACCGAGTTTGTTTCACAACATGGTTGAAGAGCTTCAGGGCAGAGGAAATGACCTGGGAGTTGCAGTGGGAGAGGGACTCCCTGAGATTCTTGTAGAGAGAGGAGGAAAACTTCTTCAAGGCAGGCATCCTTGCAAGAGGATTCGCAGTAGGGTTAAAATTAACAAGGTAAAAACAATGACAGCAGATGCTGAAAACCAAATACTGGATTAGTGGTGCTGGAAGAGCACTGCAGTTCAGGCAGCATCCAACGAGCAGCGAAATCGACGTTTTGGGCAAAAGCCCTTCATCAGGAATAAAGGCAGTGAGCCTGAAGCATGGAGAGATAAGCTAGAGGAGGGTGGGGGTGGGGAGAGAGTAGCATAGAGTACAATGGGTGAGTGGGGGAGGAGATGAAGGTGATAGGTCAAGGAGGAGAGGGTGGAGTGGATAGGTGGAAAAGAAGATAGGCAGGTCGGACAAGTCAAGGAGACAGTAACTGAGCTGGAAGTTTGAAACTAGGATGAGGTGGGGGAAGGGGAAATGAGGAAGCTGTTGAAGTCCACATTGATGCCCTGGGGTTGAAGTGTTCCGAGGCAGAAGATGAGGCGTTCTTCCTCCAGGCGTCTGGTGGTGAGGGAGCGGCGGTGAAGGAGGCCCAGGACCTCCATGTCCTGGGCAGAGTGGGAGGGGGAGTTGAAATGTTGGGCCATGGGGCGGTTTGGTTGATTAGTGCGGGTGTCTCGGAGATGTTCCCTAAAGCGCTCTGCTAGGAGGCGCCCAGTCTCCCCAGTGTAGAGGAGACCACATCGGGAGCAACGGATACAATAAATGATATTGGTGGATGTGCAGGTGAAACTTTGATGGATGTGGAAGGCTCCTTGAGGGCCTTGGATAGAGGTGAGGGAGGAGGTGTGGGCACAGGTTTTACAGTTCCTGCGGTGGCAGGGGAAAGTGCCAGAATGGGAGGGTGGGTCGTAGGGGGGTGGGTTGCTCCCGATGTGGTCTCCTCTACATTGGGGAGACTGGGCGCCTCCTAGCAGAGCGCTTTAGGGAACACTGCCTTTATTCCTGATGAAGGGCTTTTGCCCGAAACGTCGATTTCGCTGCTCGTTGGATGCTGCCTGAACTGCTGTGCTCTTCCAGCACCACTAATCCAGTATTTGGTTTTCAGCATCTGCAGTCATTGTTTTTACAGTGTTATGATGTTGTCTGGTATGGAGGGAAGGTCTTACTAGGTAAGGCTGAGGGAGTTGAGGCTGTTTTTGTTGGAGAGAAGAAGGTTGAAAGGTGACTTAATTGAGACATATAAAGTAACCAGGGTTATTTAGAGTGGACAGTGAGAGCCTTTTTCCTTAGATGGTAATGATTAGTATGAGGGGACAAAGCTTTAAATCGAAGGGTGATAGGTATAGGACAGATGTCAGGGTTAGTTTCGTTACTCAGAGGCATGGAATGGTCTGCCTGCGACAGTAGTAGACTTGCCAACTTTAACAGCATTTAAATGGTCATTGGATAGACATGTGGATGAAAATGGAATGGTGTAGGTTAAATGGGCTTCAGATTGGTTCACAGGTTGGCGCAACATCAAGGGCCAAAGGGAGCACACTGTAATGTGCTGTAATGATCTATGTTCTACTTTCCAGATCAAAGTATTCCAGAAGAGGCTTCACCAACATTGTATTCAACCTCAACGTAACGTCCCTACTTCTATAATCAAAGGACTGAGCAATGATGGCATTCATGCTAAATGCTACCTTAACCATCCTGTCAAAGAATTATATACCTGAAATCCCTCTGTCTCTTTGTTCTACGACACTACTCAACGGTTGTGAGTGTGGTGCTGGAAAAGCACAGCAGGTCAGGCAGCATCGAGGAGCAGGAAAATCTCTCCAGCATCTGCAGTCCTCACTTTCTCCTATCACTACCCAAAACCCTCCTTTTAATTATATAAGTCCTGCTTTTGTTTGCACTATCATGGATATATTGCATGATTGCAATAAGTACAAGGTGACTTGATTGGTGAGGCATGATGACAAGATTATCAGGAGCAAGAGATGACACATCTACCAGGTGTAATGCTGCAGTTCCTGATACTCCTCCCAAAAATTCTATGACATCATCAGATTGGAATGGCTTTAACATAAACTCTTCCAGAATCATTAACTTATATAACAATCAGAGATGTACATGAGAGAATTTCAGTCAATCTGATTAACTTTCAGGTATGACATAGTGTGCAGAAAGTATGAATCTATTAATACTTAACATGACTGTCAAATATGTTTGCAGAAACTAATTATATTTACAGAAGATCTCTCTGCTGTTTTAGAAATTACATAATGTTTATTGGTGAATGATCTTTTCTCCTTGTTGTATGTCTCACTTTTTAAATTCTTGTGTTACTGGGTGAGAGGACAGCTAAAATACTGAGTCGATACTCTAGCTCCTGACTGCAATGTCTTGTGCTTCAGTGTTGTTTGAGTACTGGGTGATATGTGTTACTGATAGGAGAAACAGCTCCAAACTGAAAAGTGAACGAATGAAAAAAAATGGATTTGCAAGAACCAGTGGCTGGATTGATGTCATTGAAAGTGTCAAGAGATCAAGGCAGCATTGTAGTATTACGGATATATGTCTGGTCAGATCTGTAACTGGGATTCAGTTCAGGCACGTGTAGAACATAAAATCCAAAATCTTCAGAGGAAATCTAACCTTATATAATTTGAACATTGTCATTCTTTTAAATTAACTGCTGTAATAAAAATGCAAAATAATTTCCTCATTCAAACGTCCTCAGCTGATAAGGGATTTGCTGGATCATTTTAAGTAGAAAAAACTAATTTCCAGTTTGTTACTGACCTGAATCCTGATTTTCTAGCTGTATTTGCAAACTAAACAGATGGTTTATACTAAACCCTTTGTACATGCTGACTGAGGGACATTGTGCAAGACTTAAGCTGCAATATTACATTAGAGCATTGACCTTACCACGTAGAACTCTCATTCTCGGTATTCCACTATTGAAATAACAGAATTCTTCACATTAAGATTCTCGCTTGAGTCTAATGTGAATGTCAAATGTGCCCTGAGGTTATCTAACAGGGAAGCTGAATGGTCTCTACTTGACATTGGTTTAGAAGTTCTTTTGAATACTAGGAAGGGGACCACAGTGAACATCCGATTGAACACGAAAGACAGAAGCAAGACGTCCTTTTTTTTTTGAGACAGAATATGAATAATCCACAAATAGATTTGGGACAATTTTACCATTTATTGGCTGGTGTTAACAGGGTGGAAAATGTAATGGCTCTATTTTGAAAGAGGTCTGATGCTGGATGCTCTAAATATCTGTTTAATGAATGGTTTATTTAAATATTTATTTACAGTGCCACGGAGTTTGCTGAGTTGAAATTTATCTGGCATGGAACTCCAGAGGATTAGAAGGAAGACATTTGTTAAAAACCTGTAACATCTCTAAATTTCACAATTTTTTGTTAAAACATCATCCACCAGAAATAATTTGTATTTGATTTTCAGCCCCCAAAAAGGTGGGGATTAGAGATTGGCAGGTTCTTAAAAATCATCAGCCCAGTCTATTTTCCTCAAGTTGGCACATGGAAGGGCAGTATTGCTATGAGGCAATATGCACTTGAATCTACCATGTTAGCTAGGCATGACTTAGGAGAGTTAATATTGATAAACCAACTATATTGGCTGAGTTCAGATACACAAAATCATGTGGAAATGGAGATCTAATACCTGCTGGAAATTCATTTGATTGAATTGAATCAAAGCAGCTAGTGTTCATTCTTAAACTTGATGGATTAACTAGGTTCTGTATAGATTATAGAAAAGTATATGCATTTATGAAATCAGATTTATACTTAGTTCCACAATTAGACTCGATATAAAAGTGATTCCTGATGAAGGGCTTTTTCTTGAAACATCAATTCTCCTGCTCCTCGAATGCTGCCTGATCTGCTGTGCTTTTCCAGCACCACTCTAATCTTGACTCTAATCCCCAGCATCTGCAGTACCCACTTCTGCCTCTATAAAAGTGGCTGGCAGTGCCTTATTCCTTCGTAAGATTGATTTATTGCAGGAGTACTTATAAGTGCAATTAATATTTATGGCTAAAGAAGTATCAGTATTTGTCACCCAAATGGATTATACCAGTGTTCAGTTGTGCCATTTGCTTTGAAGATTGCCCCAACTACATTCCAGAGACTTATGATTCATATTGTAGCTAAAGTATATTACTATGTAATTTATTTGAACAATGGTGTGGATTATAGTAACAAATGGAAGAGTATGTGAGACAATTGGAAGACCTCGTTCAGCTAATACGTTTGACTAATTTAGAAATCAATTTAGCCAAAAATGAATTTGCAAAAATAAAATTAATTTACCAAGGATATATTGTAGGACAAGGCCAAGTGTTGCCAAGGAAACAAATGCAAATGCTCTAATAGAATTTGCTGATCCTAAAAGTAAATGAGAAATCATGCTATGTTTCAGAATGTGAGAGTTTTATCGGTTTCATCTGTGAATAATTTTAACACAATAGCTGTACTTTTAATGAATTTGTTAAAGAAACAAGCAAAACTCAAAAAGAAAAATAGATAATAAGAGCAAGATTAGGCCATCAGCCATTCAAATCTACTCCATCATTCAATACGATCCTAGCTGTTCACCCAACTTAGTACCAGATTCCCACATTCTCCCCATACCCTTTAATCCCTTTGACTTTAGAATGATCTCCTTCTTGCAAAAAAATTAATGTTTTGACCTCAATCCATTTCTGTGGCTGAGAATTCCACAAGCTCACCACTTACTGGGTGAAGATGTTTCTCCTCATCTCAGTCCTAAATGGCTGACCCCATATCCTTAGACAGCGACACCTGGTTCTGGACTCCCCAAATCTTTGGGAACATCCTTTCTACCGAGTCTAAGATATATGAGGTCCCTCAATCATTTTTCTAAACTCTAGTGAAGGCTGACCTAACTAACCCAGTCCCTCTTCATACGTCAGTCCTACCATCCAAGGGATCAGTCTGGCAAACCTTCATTGCACTCCTGAATTGCCAGTACATCTTACCTTAGATAAGAAGAGCAAAGCAACATGCAATACTCCAGGTGTGGACTCACCAAAGTTCTATACAACAGCAACAAGAATTCCCAGCTCCTGTACTCTAATCCATACTCATAGAGGCACCCTTTTGAGAAGATGAAGTCAATCCTCATAAATAAACCAATGTTGACTGTTTATGATTTTTCTGGTGATTGACGTTAGTGACTGTGGTTAGGTGCACACTTGTTACAGAATGTTGAGTCAAGAACAGTGATGCCAACAGGATGCTTCACTAAGGGGTGGCACGGTGGCTCAGTGGTTAGCACTGCTGCCTCACAGCACCAGGAACCTGGGTTTGATTCCAGCCTCTATGTGGAGTTTGCACATTCTCCCCGTGTCTGCATGGGTTTCCTCCGGTGCTCTCGTTTCCTCCCACAATCCAAAGATCTGCCGGTTAGCTGAATTGGTTGTGCTAAATTGTCCATAGTGTTCAGTTAGGTGCATGAGTCAGGGGTAAATGTAGGGGAATGAGTCTGGGTAGGATACTGTTTGGAGGGTCTGTATGGTCTTATTGGGCTGAAGGGCCTGTTTCCACACAGTAGGGATTCTAATTCTAAGATGCTAAACCGGTATCTGAAGAAGTACTCTATTACAGAAAAAGGGACTTTGGGATTTTTATTATTTCTTCAGTATATTGATATCAATGTCCAACATTGTACAAAGAAATATGAATCTACACTGAGCATAATTTACCTGCATTCATCAAAAACTTTAAAACTCAAAATATGATTCAGGTCGAGGCTTTTGTTTTAACCATATAATGTAAAACAAATCACAAAGCTGGATGTAAAAATACAATTGCTGATGTATTGTAACAAGTGTAAACTAATGGAATAAATTAAATATTTAAGGAATGCTAAGATTGTATCATGTTAAAAATCACAAGTTTTTAACACCAACAGGTTTATTTGGAAGTACTAGCTTTTGGAGCACCACTCCTTCATCAGCTAGCTTGGAGCAGATCATAAGGCACAGAATTTGCAGCAAAAGGTCTTAGTGTCATGCAACTGAAACGACATATTGAACAAGATAACTTAAGGTTTTATAATTTTAAAAAGTGACATCACATCTCAGGCAATGCATTAAAGGTGTGAGGTTAGAGGCTGTCTGTATCCCAATCTTGAGTCAGACTGGTTCTATTTCATAAGCAGGAATTTATAAAATGTTACTTAGATTGACTGTTTGCATTGACTGCCTGTGTGCTTTTTCAACAAAATAAAATGTATTTGCAATTACAATTCTGCAAATGCAAATTCACCTCATCGACCTATATGTGTGTGGGAGGGAGTGTGAGTGTGTGAGAGCGTGTGTAGGCATGTGTGCATGCTTGGTAGAATGTGTGTGTGAGTGTGACAGAATATGAGCCTGTGAGAGGGGGTGTCTGTGTGTGTCTGAGAGAGGGTCTGCATGAGTATGTAAGAGTGTGTGTGTGTGTGTGTGGTGAGGTGACCCCACTGCACTAGATACACAAGGGCACGTGCGCATGCACACACACACACACACACACACACACACACACACGGTTCCACATGCAGACTCTCACTCAGGTACACACATACACTGCCACACTCTCACCCACGCACACACCCTCTCATAGGCTTATACTCCATCACTGGATTAGTGGTGCTGGAAGACCACAGCAGTTCAGGCAGCATCCAACGAGCAGCAAAATCGACGTTTCGGGCAAAAGCCCTTCATCAGGAATAAAAAATTTTTATTCCTGATGAAGGGCTTTTGCCCGAAACGTCGATTTTGCTGCTCGTTGGATGCTGCCTGAACTGCTGTGCTCTTCCAGCACCACTAATCCAGTATTTGGTTTTCAGCACCTGCAGTCATTGTTTTTACCTTATACTCCATCACACCAATGCACACTTTGCCATGCATGCAAACGCACACTGTCACACGCACTCACACTCACATTCTCTCCCACACTTACTCTCTCTCTCTCTCTCTCTCTCTCTCTCATGCACACACACACACACACAAGTCTATGGGATGAATTTGCATTTGCAGAAATGTAATTGCAGAATTGCAGATACATTCTATTTTGTTCAAAAAGCACACTGGCAGTCAAGGCAAGCAGTCAATCCATGTAACATATTATAAATTCCTGCTTTGGAAATAGAACCAGTTTGGCTCAAGATTGGGATATAGACAAACTCTAACCTCACATCTTTAATGGATTGTCTGAGCCGATATGTCACCTTTATTTTTATGAAACCTTACGTTATCTTGAGAAAGTGACTTGAAAGAAGTTCTAGGATTTACATATTAATGAACCGAAACCTGCAACCCATTCTAAAAGTTGAAAGACTTAACAGCAATCTAGGTTTGTTCAATATGTCATTTCAGTTGCAAGACACAGATTTTTTGCTATAAATTCTGTGTCTTATGACCCCCTGCTCCACAGCTACCTCATGAAGGAGCAGCGCTCCAAAAGCTAGTACTTCCAAGTAGACTATAACCTGATGCTGTGTGACTTCTAACTTTGTCCACCCCAATCTAACACCAGCACCTCCACATCAATATTATATTAGGTCATGTAAGAGGGAGGAGAAATGGTTAGATTTAAGTTCGTATTTTGTTGTTTGTGTATCACACATCTTGTGCTGAAGCATCTTTTTGAAATGACATGTCATCTTATAAGAGTAGAGATTTGTAAGGACTCTATCTTTTTGTTTTTATGTTTTAATTGCAGACTGAATTGGAAAAAGGACTGTTTAAAAGACAAGGTTTATGGGAGGACATGGTGCACTTCAAGTAAGTGACTGAAACTCAGTGTAAGTTTTGTTTACACTGTCGATTTATTAAGTCAGTGCTTAAGAGTGTTAGTGGTTGGGACGTACCAAGGAATGTGTACAAAGTGAGATTTGGCCAGTAACAGATTGTTTATTAGTTTGTACAGTTCTGACTGGTTGTGGGTGACAATGGTCTGATGGTATTATCACTGGACTATTAATCCAGAGATCCCTCTCCCTTGGGACCCAGGATGGAATCTCACCATGGATTCAATGAAAAGGATATCTGGAATAATGACCATGAATTGATTGTTGGAAAAACCCATTTAGTTCACTAATGTTCTTTACACAGGAAGATACCATCCTTCTACAGGTTTGGCCTGCATGTGACTCCAGACCCACAGCAATGTAGTTGTCTTTTAAACTGCCCTTTGGGCAATTAGGATTGTTCAATGAATGCTGGCTTAGCCAGTGACCCTTCATTCCACGAATGAATTTTTTTTTTAAAAAGACCCTCAGTCTGACAACAACAGTTGGATTGATTCCTGGGTAGCTGAACAGCTTGTGGATGTATAAGATTCTGGCAGAGGTCTTTGGACTACTGCAAGGGGTAAGTGGTGCGTCTTTCTCACCAGTAGAATACCTAAAGCCTGAAGAAAGCCTTTTTCTTTTCCCTCACTTGTTGCTGTAAGGTGTGTCAGTAACTAAGCGGCTGTGCAGTTAATGTATCAATTACCTGTACGTCCTGTAAAGATGTGTGAAAAAAACCTGGAGTAAAGAGATTGAAGAATAGAAAATCCTGGCAAGCAAAAGGATTATCTAAGACAACAGAATGCTTCTCCTGTAAAACTATCGAGTTTCAGAGCATATTTAGAAATGGAATTCAATGTCAAAACAGCAAAAAATTAAATATCTATTTATGTTAATGAGATGTAACTAGCAGCATTGAAAAAGATAACCAATGCATTACAAGAGGAAATTGATGATCCAAACGACTTGAGATTGACAAAACCAGTTTATGTTAATGGAGATCTTTATAACTTTAAGATGGATTCTACCATGAGTGGAATTTGTCATATCAGATTGAATACCATGGCTGAAGATAAAGAAGTTACTGTCTACAAAGGTGAAACTGCATGCTTCAGGTGGCTTAACTATCAAGGTGAATAGGATGCAACAAACAACAAGGTAACACCAAAAGCAATTGAAAATATATATATGGCTACAATCAGTATTTCTCACATTTCAGTCTGCATGCATGTGTCCTGACCTCAACATCTTTGAGGTAATGTAACGCACTCAAGTTCCAAGAGACAGTGTGCAGATCAGGAGAATCCAGATAAGGCCAAGTCTGTCAAAGAAAACTGAGAACAACTGGGCCAGGGGAAAGGTATTGTCAACCAAACAGTCAAGGTGGACCTAGTAGAAGATTTCACCAAGCTTCCTGGATTTATAACAGAATCCAAAAAGAAGAGAATCGATTGTGATTATCTTTTGTCACAAAAGAATTGTTTTGTGTTGTTAACAGGAAGGAAATTTGTGACTGTACAGGAGTGGTGGAAATGTTTTCCATTCTTATCTTCAAGAAATGATAGAAGTCAGCAAAATTTACAAGCAGTATCAAATACTGACAACAAAAGTGAACTGTAGAAACCATTGAAGCTCATTAAAAAAGATGAACTAAAGTAATTCAAATGGCAAAACCATTTGCAGAGCAAATTGTTATTGCAGATTTGAATTTAGCATCAGCTGATGAGATACCACACATGCAAGAGAAACTTTTCAACTCTTCATTTTCTAAAATAGAATTATCAATACCAATGACAAAGGTAATGCTAAGTAAGCAGCAATTCTCCAGTATCATGACTGAAGATGAGAAAGTATCTGGTGCATGAGTGTTTCAACCGCAGATGATAAATTAAGACAGCCAACCTAATCAATTTGAAGTCAGTGGATTGTGAAAACAGATTTAATTCCATAAAATGAGAATGGGCTTCATATGGCCCCAGGAAGTCAGAGAAATGTCCACAAATTCAGGATACAATCAAAAAGAAGAAATTACATGACTCAGAAGTCCAGATTACTGCAAAGAAGTCAGTACTCATTTCCGTCAAGTAGCTTATCATCCATCACGCAAAATTATTGAGATTAAAGGTCCCCCAGTTATTGCTGTGGAGCAACTAGTTAATTCAGCAAGGAGGTGTTTCTGATGGAAGGACATTCAAGAGATTAAGCGTCCTCTAGATAAAGTGAAAGGCCAAGCATGATGGTTAGCAGGAATGCAAATTACATTCAAGATATCTCCTAATATGTAACTTAGACAGACTGCTATTATGTAATAAATTACATTTTATAAAACCAACAGCTTCTTCTTGACTAGTAGTCGACTCTCTAGCATTATAAATCAAAT
The DNA here is from genome assembly GCF_047496795.1 of Chiloscyllium punctatum. Classification (NCBI taxonomy): domain Eukaryota; kingdom Metazoa; phylum Chordata; class Chondrichthyes; order Orectolobiformes; family Hemiscylliidae; genus Chiloscyllium; species Chiloscyllium punctatum. Next base: position 100,402,906 of record NC_092755.1, on the reverse strand, counting down.
ATTGTAAGCCTAAGATCCAGTCAAGGAGGGAGCAATGGTGATGGAATCCTACAAAGCAGAAATACCACATGCAAATATTCCACTTAATAGAATTTGAAATTTCACTCGTCTTTAGACCGAAAAGTGCTAAAGGGAGATAATTTGATGGGTGTGTCTAAACTTATGAAGGGATAGGGCTGATAACCTGAAGACCAGAATAAAAGTGATTGGTAAAACCACCGATGACAACTTGAAGAAAAACTATCTTATGCAAGATGAAGTAGAACTGAGAATGTACTGATAGGGTGATGGGTAGTGATGAATAAAAACTGTAGGGGTATATAAGGCAGAGTTGAGAGGCTGCAAAGCTCATCAAAAGCACAAACTCAATGGGCTGAAAGGCATCTTTCTGAACTGTAAATTTTATGATTCAGTAGACCCTGTCCTTTCTTTCACACCCCTAGATATTACTGTTTCCAGCACGTTTCACTGAGAGCAGTCAAATTCCTCTCTCAAAACTTCTCAACTTTGGCACATTTGAAAAGGGAGGGGAAAGGGCCATTATGAGATTTACTTTGCTGCAGGGAAAATTCATTTGAAAAATAACTCGTATTTCCAATGTTAGAGACAAACAAAAAAATGGATAGCTTCTTTTTTAAAAAAAGTCATAACCTTCAAAGATTAACATTCCACGGGACCATTATAGAATGACAGACAACAGCCAGAGATGTAGAACATATTTGGTCAGATGACCAAAGTTTGATCCTGGAGGCAGGTTTTAAGGAGTATGTGGAAAGAGGATTGTGAGGGTTACCAAAGAGTTTCCAGGACTTTTGGCTAAGTAATAGAAGGGGCTGCTACCATTGGTAAACTATGTATGAATAAAGATTTCAGCAACTGATAAGCTGAAGAGGAAGCATTGAAAGACATTATGTAGTGCTAATAGGCAAGCTTAACTATAGTTTGAAGAACACGTCTGTAAGGGCTTCCATTCTCATTGCCTCTTACAAGAGGTTGTGGATTTCAAGAACTAGAAGGACAAAATGCACAAGATCCAGATTCTGGCAAAAATCTCAGATTTGTTAATTTACTAAGTTCACAAAATTCCTAGCCCAGGACAAATTCTCCTATGACTTGCCTGGAATTTTTAAGCCAAGTCCACAACATGAAGCTCCAATACAAGATTGACTGAAACTTACATGAACTACCATAATACAAATCCTTCTGTGACTTGACCGAAACTTCTAAATGACCCCAGTGCAAGTTGTTGTGCAGTTTGAACAACATGACTGATCAATATCTGTGTTGATTGTAGAGGTGACCACTCTCTGTCCTTTTCCTGACCGCAGTAACCATTCTCTGATGTATACTTATAAGATAATTCATATCACGATATCACAAGTACTTCTGTTTGGTTTCTTTTTATTTGTAATGTTTTTAACATCCTGGTCTAGAACCGATTGGATGGACATGATATTGTTTTCTATTGCAAAAATAACATTATCCCCCTACCTCATGGTAAGGGATAGCTAGTTCCAGGATTCACAGATATGTGAAAGTTCCTTGTGTCCTATTGTTTTACAGAATGTCTCTTCCAATCATCGAATGAGCTAGAAGCTCACATGGATCACTGTTCAACAGGGTTACAATTAACCCTTTCATACCAGTGAGGTTCGCCTCTGCATGTTGTATTGAGGTTTGTCTATTCATTTTTTCCAGTTTACCTTCATTTTTGGGAATTTTTAAATCTTATGATTTTCCAGTTTAGGGGAGCTTCAGGCCAAACGTTAATATCAAGGACAAGTGTGATGTTAAGGCCGGTTTAATACCAGACTATTGCCAGGGAGAGACATGGAGACAATAACTAGGAAATAAAGCTTATTTCACCTGAGGATTGAAAGAAAACAATCAGTTGAACTCACTCTCAAACAGTAAATTCATCATAATCACACAAATCAACATTCTTCATGATCATCACTCAGATACACTTGTCATCTGTCACATCTTATGGGGTAGTGCATTGGAAATCAAGCCCCACTGTCCCCAACGTTGTCACAGATTTATCAAAATATGCAGAGCTTCTCAATTTCTCCTGTTCTGAAGAAGGCTCACAACTTTGACTCTTCTTTCTTGACACAGATGCTGTTAGACCTGCTGAGTCTGTCAGCAAATTCTGTTTTGTTTCAGATTTCCAGCTTCCACTTTTTTTTATTTTATTCTCCTGTCAGATTGATCCAGGTTAATAGAAAACACTGACTGGGTTTCTGTGTTTAACAAGAATTACTATATTTTCCAAATAAATACTTTCTAACCACTGATTTAAAAAAAATTATGAACTATTAGCATATAACTCTATGAGTTAAAACTTTAACCCCTTCTAAATCCCCTCTCCCCCACCCCCCAACCCCCATGCATATATACTAGTGAACACATGCACACATTAGCGTTTGAGGAAGGGATCTGAGGAAGGGTCATTGACCACAAAATGTTAAGTCTGATTTCCCTGCACAAACGCTACCTGACCTGCTGAGTTTTTCCAACAGTTTTTGACTTTGTTTCTGATTTATAGCATCTGCAGATCTTTTGGTTTGTATTTAGTGATGCGGGTTAGGGGAACATGTAAAACTGGGGAAGCAGTTCAATGATTCCTGTCCACAGGGTATCTGTTTGGGTTAAGTATTTCACATATGTCTTTAGATTGTTTACACCTTAAAAAGTGATAGGTTCTATTATTTTCTGGTGATAAGATTATCATAATCCTCTCGGGAATTGTCTGTGATTCTTCTTCCAACACATTTGAGATAACTTCCTGGAAAGCCAATTTTTCTTTGGACTATAATAAATCTGACAAAAACTCATCAATTCCAACAACAATTTAATCCCTCATGAATTCTGAATTTAAAACACTACAGTCACTGTTTTCCAGTGATCCAGTAGAGATCATTAAGGAAGCTATTGATGGATTCTCCTAAATGCTGGACTCTTTTATTATATCTAGCTCTTTCAAGAATTATATTTATTGTCAAATTAAACTACTTATCAAATGTTTACAAATCTTCAAAAGTATCTATGCCTTCTTTGCAAGTTGCTTATTAATAACATCATCAGCTGTAGGTCCTATTGAATTCAATAACATACTTTTATAACTTGTGATTTAGCATTAGCTTAGAATTAAATGTGTATCTCAACAATTGTTTTCTCCATGATGTCCAATCTTGTGTTCTATTTACATAGTCTGTGATATTGATTCTTACAGTTAGTATTATTTTCCTACCATGTCTTCATAACATGATTATTTATTCTTCTTCGAAAATTTTTAATCTTTCCTCCATGAAAACTCATATCTGAAAACAGCAATACTGTTTTATTTTATTTTTCCTAGTGTTTTTTTTAGTTGTTCAGTAGGCCAATGTTGTAATCTAATGCTTCTTTTAAAATTTTAAATTTTGTTAAATATTGATGTTGTATATCTTACTGCTCCCCAAGGGCTTTCACATATTGTTGTGGTCAACATTGGGGTCTACTCCTTTTTACAGGCAAAATATAGCTGAGTTTAGAAACAGGCCCTGCAGCCCAACCAGTCCACACTGACCCTCCGAAGAGTAACACACCCAGACCCATTTCCCTCTGACTAATGCACCTAACACTATGGACAATTTACCTGACCTGCGCATTGTTGGACAGTGGGAGGAAACTGGAGCAAACCTGCGCAGACACAGGGAAAATGTACAAACTCCACACAGACAGTTGCCTGAGGCTAAAATTGAACCTGGGACCCTGGTTCTGTGAGGCAGCAGTGCTAACCACTGAGCCACCGTGCCACCCATTTTCTGCTTCCTTGTGGGCAATGTGAATGATTTTCCATCTTTCATGGTGAAATGATCAAAGTCCTTGCTTTTCAACAACTTTCCAAATAAATTGTTATGCCTGTGGTCTTAAAAATATATTCCCAAGAGAACTGTGGCCTAAATTATGGTTCCCTGGCACACCTTAATTCTGTTTCATGACATTACTGGTTTAGTGAGTCTGGTGTAAATTAGGTCTACAGCCCTTTATTTTCCTAGTGCAGCTATGCTTCATGATGTCCATTCCTACTCAGCCTTCCTGTTGTGCCATTTATTTAAGTTCTTCACCATGCCCAGCAGGGATTTTTAATCTTATTGATGGAGCTCCAATGTCGTTGTGCCCTCACCAAGCCTTCAACTAGGAATGCATCTAGAGATCTTCCCTCCTTGGTGGAATCTGTAACTGCCAGATCTGGCTAGTCTTTAAGCTCTTTCTAACCCAAACTGACTGCTTGTTCTGTCCTTGTGAAGACGGGCAGGAGGCCAGGAGAACGGTTCACAGAGTATTGCAGCAGGGTCTGCAGGACCGACTGAACCTCCTAGTCACTGCCCATTTTAAAATCCCCTTCCCACTCCCTTTTCAACATGACTATCCTTGGCCTCCTCCATTGCTAAAATGAACCACAGCGCATCTCATTTTTCGCCTGTGCAGCCTACAGCCCGGAGGATTCAACATTGAGTTCTACAATTTCAAATTACCTCTCTCCCCATCCCCCGACTCCTTTCCCAAACCCTTCCACTCCTCCCTGCCACCAACTGCATTCCTCCCATTGACCAACGAGGTTGTACCCTCTGTCTGTCTTCACCTATCCCCACTTCACCATCCTGCCCTGCTAACCCCTTTATCTGCAGTGCCCCTCTCCCAACACTCACCCCCAATCCTGAAGGGTTACACCCTAAAAGTTGACTTCTCCACCTCCTGATGCTGCCGGGCTTGTTGTGTTCTTCCAGCCTCCTGCCTGTCTATTTTGGACTCCAGCATCTGCAGTTTTTTTTATCTCTACCCTGTTCTACCCTTGTGACCAGGACTATAGTGCCGTTTCTCCCTTCTTGATCCCTACGAGTTCATGCTGATTGCTTGTTTGTTCACATCCTTGCAACTTCTGAATGTATCTTTGAGCAATTCTTAAGCTTGCAAAATCCAGAAATAGGTTCAAAATGGCTTGATTTCTGAAAATTTCTTCTCCTGGATCCAATGTAACGTATGATATTAAGAAATAATCCCTACCACTGAACAGCGTATGTTATTTGTGAGCAGAAGGATGCTGGTAGTATTGCTCTTTTCTTGGTTGGGTCAAAGCACCTGTATGGTTTGCAGTAGGAAAAGAGCAACCACGAGGAAGAGGTTTTTGACTTCACAAGATGTAATTTATTGCACGGTAACAGTTGTCTCTTCAAGATCCAGAACTATTCTTCCAATTTCCTCACACAAGACATATGACATCATAATATTTAGAAGAGCATAATGTAATCTGCAATCTTAACCCTTTCAGAACCATTACCTTTTATTTATTCAATCATAAAATCTGGTCATTACTAGCTGGTCAGCATTTATTGCCTGTCCCTAGTTGCACTTGAGAAGTTGGTGGTAAGTTGCCTTCTTGAACTGCTGCAGTCTATATGCTGTAGGTTGACCCACCATCACCTTCGGGAAGGTTTGCAGGATGTTGACCCAAAGACAGTGAAGGAACGGTGATTATATTTCCAAGTCAGGATGATAAGTGGCTTGGAGTGGAAGTTGCCAGTGGTGGTGCTCCCATGTATCTGCTACCCATGTCCTTCTAGATGGAAGTAGTTGTGGAAGGTGCTGTCTAAGGTTCTTTGGTAAATTTAGAGTTATAGAATCATAGAGATGTACAGCAAGGAAACAACTCTCTCCATGCTGACCAGATATCCTAAATTAATATGGGCCAGCATTTGGCCCATATTCCTCTAAACCCTTCCTATTCATATACCCATCCAGATGCCTTTTAAATGTTTTAATTGTACCAGCCTCTACCACTTCCTCTGGCAGCTCATTCCATACACACATCACCCTCTGCATGAAAGAGTTGTCCCTTTGGTCCCTGGAGTCCTTACTGTCCAAATTCTTCTGCAGCCCCTCCACCTCCGCAATGCTACCTGTCCCTCTACCTGCCTCAGTATTATCTACAAACTTAGCCAGAATGCCCTCAATTCCTTAGAGTCATAGAGTCACAGAGTCATAGAGATGTACAGCATGGAAACAGAACCCTTCCGTCCAACCTGTCCATGCCGACCAAATATCCCAACCCAATCTAGTCCCACCTGCCAGCACCCGGCCCATATCCCTCCAAACCCTTCCTATTCATGTACCCATCCAAATGCCTCTTAAATGTTGCAATTATACCAGCCTCCACCACTTCCTCTGGCAGCTCATTGCATAAACGTACCACCCTCCGCATGAAAAAGTTGCCCCTTAGGTCTCTTTTATAACTTTCCCCTCTCACCCTAAACCAATGCCCTCTAGTTCTGGATTCCCCGACTCCAGGGAAAAGACTTTATCTATTTACCCTATCCATGCCCCTCATAATTTTGTAAACCTCTATAAGGTCACCCCTCAGCCTCCGTCACTCCAGGGAAAACAACCCTAGTCTGTTCAGCCTCTCCCTGTAGCTCAAATCCTCCAACCCTGGCAACATCCTTGTAAATCTTTTCTGAACCCTTTCAAGTTTCACAACATCTTTCCAATAGGAAGGAGACCAGAATTGCATGCAATATTCCAACAGTGGCCTAACCAATGTCCTGTACAGCCGCAACATGACCTCCCAAATCCTGTACTTAATACTCTGACCAATAAAGGAAAGCATACCAAATGCCTTCTTCACTATCCTATCTAACTGCGACTCCACTTTTAAGGAGCTATGAACCTGCACTCCAAGGTCTCTTTGTTCAGCAACACTCCCTAGGACCTTACCATTAAGTGTATAAGTCCTGCTAAGATTTGCTTTCCCAAAATGCAGCACCTCGCATTCATCTGCCACTTCTCGGCCCATTGGCCCATCTGGTCCAGATCCTGTTGTAATCTGAAGTGAAAAGGTGTGGTCCCAATGCTGAGCCTTGCTGAACATCACTTGTCATCAGCTGCCACCCTGTGAAGGATACTTTTATCCCCACTCTCTGCTTTCTGCCAGACAGCCAAGCTTCTATCCATGCTAGCACCTTGTCTCTAGTTCTTGGGCCCTTATCTTACTTATTAGCCTCCTGTGTGGCACCTTGTCAAAGGCCTTCTTGAAGTCCATTGGCTCTCCTTGGTCTAACGTGCTCATTACTTCCTCCAAGAATTCTAGCAGATTTGTCAGACATGACCTCCCCTTGCTGAAACCTTGCTGACTTTGCCCTATTTTACCATACACAGTATTCAGAAATTGCACCCTTCACAATGGACATCAAAATCTTCCTCACAACTAAGGTTAGGCTTATTGGTCCGTAATTTTCCATCTTTTGCCTTACTCCCTTTTTAAACAGCGGTGTCACGTTTACAATTTTCCAGTCCTCTGGGACCCTCCTTGACTCTAGCGATTCCTGCAAGATCACCATGAATGCCTCCACTAAATTTCATTTAGAGGAATGGGGTTTCGTCCATCTGGTCCAGGTATTTATCCACCCTCAAGCCAATATGTTTTTTTAACACCTTGTTCTTGATGATGGCCACCATACTCTGCTCTGCCTGCTGACTCTCTCGAATGTTTGGGATATTACTCGTGCCTTCCACCGTGATGACTGATGCAAAGTAATTATTCAGTTCTTCAGCCATTTCCTTGTTCCCCACTACTCTCTGTTCAGCATCATTTTCCAGCAGTGTGATGTCCACTTTTGCCTTCCTTTGATTTTTATATATCTAAAGAAACTCTTACAGTCTTCCTTTATATTACTGGCTAGATTACACTCATATTTAATCTTCCCCTTTTTTTTGTTGCCCTCTGTTGGTCTTTGTAAGCTTCCTAATTCTCTGGTTTCCCACTGCCCTTCGCCACATTATATGCTTTCTCTTTTGCTTTTATGCTACCCCTGACTTCTCTAGTCAGCCATGGTTGTCTCAACCTGTACCATGTTGCTTTTTCGTAGGGTTGAATTTTTGCTGTGCCCTGAATTACTCCCAGAAACTCCTGCCATTGTTGTTCCATTGTCTTTCCTGCTCAGCTTCTCTCTCAGCCAATTCTACCCAGCTCCTCCCTCATGCTTCTGTAGTTGCCTTAATTCAGCTATAATACTGTTACCATTGATTCAATCTTTTTGCTGTCAAATTGCAGAGTAAATTCAATCATCTTATGATCACTGCCTGTTAAGAGTTCCTTACCTTAAGCTCCCTTATCAAGTCTACCTCATTGCACAACACTAAATCCAGTATTGCTTGTTCCCTAATGGGCTCCATCACAAGTTGCTCCAATGAGCCATCTTGTAAACCAATGCTTTTTCTTGCAATGCACTGCCAGCCTGATTTTCCCAGTCCACCTGCATATTGAAATCTCCCATGATCACTGTAACTTTGCCTTTCTGACACACTTTTTCTATCTCCTGGTGTATCTTGTGCCCCAGCTCCTGGAGGAGCTGTTTGGAGGCCTGAACCTAACTCCAACACTTTTTTTTTAACCTTTGTGGTTCCTCACTTTTACCCTACTTTGTTTCTTACTATTGCTCGTTTTAACAATATGTTAAAGGAGAGCCTCTGTAATATATTGAGCACTTCCTATACAATGAGAGTGCAGCTTTTGAGATAGGTGACTATCTTGGACTTCTTCAGACTAGCAGCGAGCATTAGTAATGATCATCTCTGAGAGCAATATTCCACCTACGCTGCAGATCCGAGGGTCTATGCAAGGTGATTGGTGAGCCAAAGTATTTTGCATCATTTATTTCCAGTCTGGAAGTCACTGCACGTGAGCCTTGGGGGATCTGCAGACAAAAATCAAAATTAGTGTGAACACTATCCAGAGGTCAGCAAAAGTCTTAGTGAACACAGTGTTATGCTTCTGTGCAGCAAAATCTGAGTCGTGTATCAGTGTAATATTAGAGTGTTAGAGAAAATCCATCAGCATTGCCTCCAGATTCACTGGGAGGACCACTGAATAATACGAGACTCCATCTTGAAACTAGATCTGCAAATATTCAAGTAAAATGCAAGATAAACTTCAGGACTCTGTGATTACATGGTCAGATATAAATCTGAAATGGCTAATGTTTAAGGGAAGGACAAAGAAAATAGTTCAAAGCGACTGAAGGACTTAAGCTGTCCCTTGAATAGGGTGGTATTGACTTTAATGGCTGGAAGACATTGTTCAGAGTTGTGGCAACTTGTTCATGAAGCTGCATCACTCTGAGTCCCAATGCCTCAATGATAACCGGAAAGGAAAGACAGCCAATCCTGCTCATCTGATCCCACTGCCCTATGGGGTGCCCTGTAACGTGGCCAATTACCTGTGTAGGCTAAAGTAGAAGACTTATAGCAGGAATGTGCAACCTTGAGTAGACATTATCCTCAAATCGTAGGACTCTTTTCACCAACACTCCTTAGGACCTTACCATTAAGTATATAAGTCCTGCTAAGATTTGCTTTCCCAAAATGCAGCACCTCGCATTTATTTAGATTAAAATCCATCTGCCACTTCTCAGCCCATTGGCCCATCTGATCAAGATCCCGTTGTAATCTAAGGAGACCTTTTTCACTTACCACTACACCTCCAATTTTGGTGTCATTTGCAAACTTACTAACTGTACCTCTTATGCTCACATCCAAATCATTTATATAAATGACGAAAAGCAGTGGACCCAGCACCGATCCTTGTGGCACTCCACTGGTCACAGGCCTCCAGCCTGAAAAACAACCCTCCACCACCACCCTCTGTCTTTTACCTTTGAGCCAGTTCTGATTCCAAATGGTGAGTTCTCCCTGTATTCCATGAGATCTAACCTTGCTAACCAGTCTCCCATGGGGAACCTTGTCGAACCTTATAGATCGTACCTACCGCTCTGCTCTCATCAATCCTCTTTGTTACTTCTTCAAAAAACTCCAAGTTAGTGAGACATGATTTCCCACGCACAAAGCCATGTTGACTATCCCTAATCAGTTCTTGCCTTTCCAAATACATACCAAAGACCTTGGAGTCCAGGTTCATAGCTCCTTGAAAGTGGAGTCACAGGTAGATAGGATAGTGAAGAAGGCATTTGGTATGCTTTCCTTTATTGGTCAGAGTATTGAGTACAGGAGTTGGGAGGTCATGTTGCAGCTGTACAGGACATTAGTTAGGCCACTATTGGAATATTGTGTGCAATTCTGGCCTCTTTCCTATCTGAAAGATGTTGTGAAACTTGAAAGGGTTCAGAAAAGAGATACAAGGATGCTGCCAGGGTTGGAGGACTTGAGCTATAGGGAAAGGTTGAATAGGCTAGGGCTATTTTCCCTGGAGCGTCGGAGGCTGAGGGGTGACCTTATAGAGGTTTATAAAATCATGAGGGGAATGAATAGGATAAATAGGCAAAGTCTTTTCCCATGGTGGGGGAGTCCAGAACTAGAGGGCATAGGTTTAGGGTGAGAGGGGCAAGATATAAAAGAGACCTAAGAGGCAACTTTTTCACTCAGAGGGTGGTACATGTGTGGAATGAGTTGCCAGAGGATGTGGTGGAGGCTGGTACAATTGCAACATTTAAAAGGCATCTGGATGGGTATATGAATAGGAAGGGTTTGGAGGGATATGGGCCGGGTGCTGGAGGTGGGACTAGATTGGGTTGGGATATCTGGTCAGCATGGATGAGTTGGACCGAACAGTCTGTTTCCGTGCTGTACATGTCTATGACTCTAAATCTTTCCCCTCTCACCCTAAACCTGTGCCCTCTTATTTTGGACTCCCCCTCCCCAGGAAAATACCTTGTCTATTTACCCTATCCATGTCCCTCATGATTTTATGAACCTCTGTAAGGTCATCCCTCAGCCTCCAACTCTCCAGGGAAAACAGCACTAGCCTATTCAGCCTCTCCCTATAGCTCAAACCCTCCAATCCCATCAACACCTTTGTAAATCTTTTCTGAACCTTTCAAGTTTCATAACATCCTTCCTATACTAGAATTGCATGCCATATTCCAATTTTGTTTGGAAAAAAGGTTTCATCAACATCAAAAACATCACACTTCATCCAATCTATTCTCTTGTATCTAGCTGTCACAATGTTGTCCACATGTGTGAAAGTTCTCTGATAGTTTATATATATGTGTCCACCTGAATAAGTGAGAAGTCACTCTTGGAATCTACAACAGTCTCTTGTTAGTGTCTCTGTTTTTTTTGTCAGTGCATACAGTACTTTCTATGAGTGAGTATGTGAGGATGATTCCTGTCGGGTCTCTGAGTCACTGGGTTAAGATTTCTTTGAGTGAGGATTTCTAGCACATCATTAAAGGGATGCAGGCTTTTCCATCAGTGTAAATGTCTCACTGATATGTATCTAGGTCTTTTGTGTGTTTGAAAGCTTTGGTTTGTGTTTGAGAGGTTTCTGTCAGTGAGTTCTCATGTAGCGAGTGTATGATTCAGTCTGTTCATGGTCAGGTCTCTCTAAGGGCATGTGTGATCCATTCTCAGCTTGTATATGGAAATTCTGCTGGTGCTCATGTACATCTCCATTGGAGTGTGAGGATCTTTCTATACTTGTGAGTTTTATCCTCTGTCAATGACTGTGAGGGACTTCTTGTTCAGTCTGTGTGGGTCTTCTGTCACTGTGTAAGGGGTCCCTCTATTGGCTTTCACAGGGCTGTGTGATTATATTCTGAAGCTGGGATCAGTGTAAATACGTGTTCAGTTCCTAGTCTCAGACTGCTTTTTATTGAGTTTAATAACTTGTTGACTAAATATTGACTCTGGTTATGTTTTTGTGTATGTTGAGTGGCACTGTTTAAACCCAGGATGGATGTTACATTTTAATGCAGCTGATAGTGATTAGTACCGGAACCGTGGTATGAGTAAAGTGCTTAGCTTGTTTCTCTCTCTGTTCTCACGCTGCTGAACATGAGGCTGTTGATTCCTTATTCCTGGAAGGTGTAGAGAAAACAAAATGCATCAAAGCAAAAATGTAAATCCAGAGAAGTTAAGATCACCATTTAGACTAATTCAAATTCCCACATTGGTGCAAACCCAAAACGTCTCTCAACTACTTAATTCGGCTCTTGTAATTCTTATCCAAAATCTTTTTTTAAAATTTGTGAGCATCATTGTCAAGGCCAGCATTTGTTTTCCTTCCCTAGTTCCCTTCTTGAATGGTTTAAGTATGGTGAGGTACATCCTGGTGATGCTGGGAAGTTACCAGGATTTTGATTCTGTAGCAGTGAAGGAATGGCAATGTTGGTCCAATAGAGTGGAGTATGCCTTGCAGGATTACTCTCAGATGTTGCCATTTTTGTGAATCTGATGCCCTTCTCCTTCTGGTGGCAGAGATCACAAATCTTGAAGGTACTATTGAAGGAGCAAGTTGCTGCATACATCTTGTAAATGGTGCTACCACTGTACGTCAGTGATGGAAGGCATGAATATTTAAGTTGATGGATGGTGCTGATCATGTGGTTGTGATGTCTTGGATGACCTTGGCTGACTCATCACAGCTCTCTCTCTTTCTTAGTCTGCTGATGCTGTTTCCAGCTGGAAACCCCAGGCTTCTGAGTTTCTCCGTACGTCTCGTAGCGTCCATGGACTGAGACTTGGAAAATCTTTCTGCACACATTATCCAAAACGTTTTTTTTATGAGGACATGGGCAATTGTATGTGTGAGGCTGATTGTTGTACTCAGTCCCTGTCACCATGCTGCTCATAGCCAGAGTGAATTATAATGACTTTGCTTAACATATATAACCTGTTTGCAAAGTAAAACAATCGATCCTGTATACTTACAGTAAATGGGTCTGTAGTGTGTCTGGCTATTTCTATTTATAAATTTTTCTATTGCTAAGAGCCTTGCCCTAAGAGGTTTCTGTTAGTTTGGGTGATATTATTAGTGGAGCCACATTGATAGTTTGGTCCAGTTTCAGGCTGCTCCTGTTTTGTTTTGTGACTTTAAATATTCATATGCCTGTGGCATCACTAATCATATCAGCAGGTCTTCACCAGAGGTCAGAAATTTGTAAACCCTCCTGGGCAGTTGCATGGACGGTGACAGCAAATAATAAGGAGAGAAAGCTTAAGACTTTCTTAAGTATATCATAAGCTTAAGATCTCTCAGCAGAGTGGCTTAAAACAAGTTTACCATTTTGTTTGCATCAGAGTCCCAGCCAATACTATCCTCAAAGGGGGCTATTGTTAGGCAGGGCATTTGCCTGCTTCTGTTAGTAGGCCTTTCTAATAAACACTGTGTAATGGCCTCCTAATTTTGATACAGATGCTACATGTGATGGCCTCAGCAAAGGCCCTGCTCAGTTTTAGTTGGCATAACAGCAGCTGAGGCAGCAAAGGGACAAGTGGTTAACACCATGTTACAATGGGATGCGACAGTGGGCTACTGTGTCCACAGCTGACAGGCCTCATGATTAATAAGGCTCAGCCATCCCACTGGCAGGGATAAGTAGTTATGCACATACTCTGATTATTAATCATCTATCCCACTTACTGTAAGAACGTAAGATGTAGGAGCTGGAGGAAGCCATATGATTATTTGAGACTGCTTCACCCTTCATGCTTCTCCTTCTACCTTAAACCCACCTGTCCACACCATTTCCATATTATTTACTTCCTGAAGTGGAAAAATAGTCTATTTACCTCAGTCTTGAAAACTGTGAAATATTGAGCATCCACAGTTCTCTGGGATAGAGGAGTGCATTGATTTATGATGCACTGAATGAAGAACATTCTCATCGCCCCAATTCTCAGTGGTTGACCCTGTGAGACTATGACCTCTTGTTCTGAACTCAATAGATGCAAACCCGTAATGTGTGAGTCAAATCAGCCACAACAAACAGATTGTGTGGATTTGGAATGTCTCACAGTTGAACTTGCTCATTAGTGTTTTACAGTAAGAGCTACTGAAAGTCATTTGGGAAGGTGAGCCTCTGATTTCTACCTCTCTAGCCACATATGCTGTAGCCAATTCATAGCATCTCTACAGTGCTGAAGCAGGTCATTCGGCCCATCGAGTCCACACCAAATCTCTGAAATGAACCCCACCCATACCCACCCAGTATCCTCTCTCTGTAACCCTGCTTTTCTCATGGCAAATCCACTTAACCTGGCATCTTTGTAGGAGGAAACCGGAGCATCTGGAGGAAACCCATCCAGACACAGGGAGAATGTGCAAACTCCACACAGTCACCTGAGGGTCCCTGTCTGTGAAGCAGCAGCACTAACCACTGAAATGCAGTCCCACCCTAATTATAGCGCTGGCTCCCTAGCTACAGACAAATTGAGCACAGACAGAGAATCAATCGAGTTCAATTAAGGCTTTCAAGAGGGCATTAATGATTAGTTAATCAGAAATAATAAAGCTACATAGAAAGGGCAGGAAAATGGCATTAATTCATGATGCCGATTGGAGAGCCAGCAGACATGATGGGACAAATGGCGTGCTTCTGCAATTCGGTTATTCCGTGATATGTGAAGCCTTCGTGGTTGGTGGAGCTCAGTTTCACATCAGCTGGCATGTAGCTGCAATGCTTTGGCTCGGGTGGGGGAGGTATTCTCCTATGCTTAACTCCTCTGAGCATATCACACAACATGCAAGAAAGAGAAACTGGAAATATCCGATTTCCAGGGAATACTTCCAATTCAGATAAGTCACTCAGACCCTTCATACCTCCAGTGTTATGAGGAAATTTGAAGCAGATTTTGTTACTATCAATAAGTCTAAGTCAATATGTTTAATTTAATTTCCAATATTAAGCAATCATTTAAACTTCACTGATATACTAGCATGCGTTGTAACACAATACAGATGATTTTATTCTGATATTGCTGCCTGCTTCAATCTATGTACTTGACGGCTGACTATTATCAGCCCAGGGGAATTGGATTGGGACTGGGGCAAGTGTTCAGTAAAACGATGGGAGAATAGGTTTGATTGGAAGTCCACTGGGGTTACCTTTTGTTTTACAGAGGTCACAGGCTCAGGGTGTGGATTGTAGCAACTGACAGACTATTAAACCTGTGGGGGAACCAATTTTGTTCTTTGATGAATTTTACCTGGACCATATTGGAAGGATAGATTTTCAGTGACTCACTAGCTGTAAAGGGGTGGTGGTGGCAGTGGAAATTCTTTGAGAACAGGAGGAAACTGTAAGCAGCAATAAATCTGCAAGAGGGAGGGAGAAACTGGAGCTGCTCATGGGGCAAGATCATTAGGAGCAGACTATAGTAAGGGTCACTCTGAGGTGAAACCCATACCTGCTAGAGGTAGAGGATTGAGAAGACGCGAGGCCGAAGTGCAGCATTGAATAATACACTTCATACACTCAGACTGCACTTGGCTTTACTGAAGAGGTAATTCAGATGGACCAAGCCAACCACACCCAAAACCCAACACAAATGAATTTTAAAAATCCTTGGTACTATTTACCCATTGTCACTTTTAGTGCTGATGATATACACTGTCTTCATGGATCCTGGTGTGTGTTTCTTTATTTCTTTTCAAGCTTAATAGTTTCAACCAACCTTTCATCTCTCAATATGTGGAAGTCATCATAGAAATGTGAGTAAAATGAGGGATGTAAATTTCTTGACATCTGAGTTTCCATGGTAATTCCAAGCCAGCCAGCCTCATATATGCCAATGTTTTGAAACTTTGTTAATGGAATCTGAGTGCCGCTGGATAGGCCAGCATTTACCGCTTTTACCCAGAAGGCAGTTAAGTTGCGTTGCCATGGGACTGGAATCACATGTAGGTCAAACCAGGTAAGGAAGACAGACTTTGTTTCCTAAAAGGTATTCGTGAAGTTGAGGCTCTTTTATGACATCAATCATGTTTATGTGGTCACCACTAGGACAGCTTTTAAATCCAGATTTGTCCATTGATTTCACATTTTACCAATATGGTGAGATCTAAACCTATGCCCCCCCCCAGTCTGTGAGCCTGGTATTCTGCATGACTAGTCCTGTGACATTACCACTCCACAAGCACCTTGCCAGGGTTGTCTGGGCTTGTCAGGTGATCACAAGAGTCATTCTAGCAGTGCCCTTTTCCAAACCACTTTTAGATCACAAAAGTCTCAGGTATTTAAGTCAAATATCGAAAATTGAATATTGATCATCCATTTTCATGACAGTAGTGGCAATAAGCAGAGAGCAGCACAGCAATAGTGAGATCAGTTAGTAGGAGGGGTTCTGCAGTATTTCTGGAATTTTTTTCAGTGATCAGCTCAGCTCACTAAAAGTGGTTGACTACCATTGAATATCAGCAGTGAATATTAAGATTGCATCTCTGTGCACTCCGGCAGTAATTAGCTTCAGTCACTGTGATTAATTAGAATATAGTCTGAGTTGTCTCCTATACTGGAAATACCTCTGTAAGTTCAAATTCCAGGTATTGCCTGCATCAGTAAATTCATTGAGAAGCAGGCAATAGAAATATTCTACCTCAGAAATGTTTTATTACATTAAACCTATAAATCGCAGGGTCTCCAGTGAGGTGAAGCCACTGAGAATAGCCAGCAGCAGTGGAGCTGAAATGTAAGACGCTCCATCACAATCAGAGATTTCTGTAAGCAATTTAGTCTGCTAATAAATCTGGCACTAAGGAGGGGTGGAAGAATTATAGGACATTTATCTCAATTATATATTTTTTCCCAAGACATGGGCTAAACCTAAACAATGTACAATCTAAGGAGAACACAATTATCATTACAATTTATTCCTGTATGCTAATTGTGTTTAGATGAAAGCGGCCCAATGGCCTATAATGCTGGGTTATGACGTACACTGGGGATAGTGCAGATGAATGACATTAATAAAACACTTGCCATAACTATGATCAGGTTGCATCTTCACCTCGGAAATGATACTGAATTATCAGATGTTCTGAAAGATACTCTCGCAGCCAGTTCAGATTTACACTCTGACAATTATTCTCTTTATCATTTAACCATTGCTGTTGTCTCCTTTATCACTGGTTTAACTATTTGTTCCTTCCTCCTCTGCCTTTTTCCTTCTTCTTCTTCATTAGGTAGCATTCTCAATTACTGGAGCACCCCATGTCAGGGCCCTATGCTGTGCTTTTGTTCCAGGGCATGTGGGAGACAGGCCCCACCAGATGCTGGAGATCTGAAATATAAGCTTGAAATGCTGGAAGCATTCAGAATGTGAGGGAGCGACTGTGAAGAGAAAAACAGAATGAGCTGTCTGGGTCTGGAAGTGATCATTGGTTTGCTGCTGTGTTCATATCTTGCTGGGCCCTGACACTGCTCCACATTTCTTGTTGTGTCTTTGGACCCAACCTCTCCAATATGGTGGAGGCCAGCAGCCCATGAAAGCCCCTAATACCGTTTTATAGAATCAGGAAAATCTTGCTGTGCACACTTTTTACTGCACTAGCTGCCATAAGGTAAGTTAACAGGTGCTGTTTGAGCAAATTACTGCGGATGCCGGAATCTGGACTGAAAACAAGAAGTGCTGGAAATCACAGTGGGTCATGCAGCATCCATGGAAAGAGAGCAAGCTAACGTTTCAAAGTGAGGTGACTCTTCATCAGAGCTGACGTGAGAGTCATTTAGACTTGAAATGTTAGCTTGCTCTCTCTCCATGGATGCTGCCTGACCCACTGTGATTTCCAGCAATTTTCATTTTCAGTCAAGTTAACAGGTTCAGTATGAATGGATTAGTGGTGCTGGAAGAGCACAGCAGTTCAGGCAGCATCCAAGTAGCTTCGAAATCGACGTTTCGGGCAAAAGCCCGGGCTTTTGCCCGAAACGTCGATTTCGAAGCTACTTGGATGCTGCCTGAACTGCTGTGCTCTTCCAGCACCACTAATCCAGAACCTGGTTTCCAGCATCTGCAGTCATTGTTTTTACCGAGGTTCAGTATGAACATTAGTTGATGTCTGAATGCATGAGTAGGTGAATAATTAAGATGGGTGAGATAATTGAGTCAGGTAATATTGGTGAAGTAGAAAGCCGGTCAGAGTACAGTTAGGTCGAGGTGGCGGGGTTGGTGCAGGCTAATCAGGGGCTATATTAGTAAAATTGGATAAAGAGGGATGATGAAGTTTGGAGTTAGTCAGGCCAGGTTGCGGGTGTACCCGAGTGATCGGGGCTAGTCAGGTCGGGAGGGGTTAACAGATTGGGTCTAGTCAAATCTGGGGTTAGTTAACTGGTGGGAGGGAGGGGGGGCACTGAAGTCAGGTCTCGTTGAGGTTAGTATAGTTGAGTCAGTTCAGGGAGGCCATCAGCTGGTTGAGTGTAGCAATTTGGATTAGGGAGTAGTCGGGTTTTCAGATAAAAGGGGTACTTGGAGGTGTTGAGTCAGAAATTGTGGGTTTCGGTATTAATGATTAGGGCGGTTAGTTCTATCTAACATTGCCTGGGTAACTATTCAGATAAGCATCAATGTCATTTACTCTAATATCAAACAATTGACTTTTGTGGAGGATCCTAGAGAGTAGATGCTCAATAGATTTCAAATTTCCTGAACAGTTCCTATGAAGATCAGCATGTTATGGCTTCGACATGCCCCAAAACAAACCTTGGGTTGTAATTCCAAATCCTTGGACTTCAAATGTCCAGATACCAAAAGATCTGGCCAACGTTTTGAGTCCATGAACTTTCATCATGAATGGAAAAAGTTAGTACTCAATAAGTTTTGAGAAATGATTTTGAGGATAAGGACAAAAAGAAAGTCAATGATAGGGTGGAGGGTGGCAGGGAATGAATGACAGAATTGGTCTTTCAGGGTCAAAGGAAATGGTGATTGGGCAGGGAAGAGAAACCAAGATGGTTCAAGAGCACTGCCTGAAAGCAAAATAATATAATACTATAATGTGTAAAGAAAATAAGTGTACAGAGCTTAAGGTCTGAATGTGGAACTCAGTGTTGAGGCGGGAAGACTGTAAAGTCACTTTTCAAAAGGTTTGGTGCTGTTCCTCAAGATTACTTGGCATCACTGGAACAGTACTGCAATCAAAGGGCAGAAGTGTCAGCATGAGAGTAAGGTGCAGAATCAAAATGACAATCCCTACCTCTGCTCGCATGCCTACAGCAGGAATTGTGTTGCTTTTCTTGATTAGTCTAACTTCAACACATCCAATTAGGTTATTCTCAATAAAAAAAATTCACTGCTGACATTAATTGTACAATTCTGGGGGCAAAACAAATAAACAAAGGAACAATTATCATAAGAATTTAAGTCAAGTATCAAGAAATAATTAAAATATGTTAATTCCAATGTTAAAGTGCACTCTTTAGTACCTTCCGTGTACATTATCCAGCAACCCTGAATAGGTACCTGTTTCACATTAGAATCGTTGTGAAGAGATATCCTACAAGTTTGATAATTGGGAAGTGACAAAGAGAATCGTCATGTTCTCAAATTAATAGTTTTTTAAAAAATTCTCTCTGTTTCAGGCTGGTTGAGAGCAATGGCAACAGAAGATGGGGCTGATCATAAAGAAAGCAGAGATTTGGTGTGGTCAATGGTCTGCTATCCTAGAATTCTTTCGGAATGAGAGCCTTTGTCCAAACTCATCATCTGGCAAAGTGAGATACATTGACCGCTGTCTGTAAATATAGTAGTATCAGTCGGGGGACAGAGAGCACCCTTTTTATGATTAAATACCTCTCTTTAGCTATGACTTCCATTCTGGAAAAGCTAGAAACAGTCTCCAGAATTTTCTGTTGATTTTCACATACACAAAAGAAACACCTATTCAAGGTGACCGCATTATGCATTTACCTTTCTGACTAATTATTTCTTCAGTCTGCTCCCTTACCTGTTTTCAACTGGTATGTCACATTTGTTCTCTTATTTTGCAACCTAGTAGGAGAATAAAATAAAACATAACAGTTAATATCCAGGAACATGTTTCACTTGAGTCTTCATGTATTATGCACTATTGTGGCACCATGATATGTTAATTCTGTGATATTTATTTGTATACTCGGAGTCAGGGTCTCTTAATACCTTTTGACATTAGACACCTGATCCCTAACTCCTAATCTTCGAGATTTCGGTAAGACTGACTTCAATAGAAGGAGGCAGAAACTGTCCACTGTAAACTGGCCAAATCTATTAATGGGTAAAAAGACAGAAGGATTGACTTTCCAGTCCCTGCCATTAGAAGATGAATGGAGCTGGGTAACTTAAATTGGCTGAGGCAAAAACAACAGATTCTTCCTATTGAGATAAACTTCAGTGAATAAGATCTCCCCCTTCAGGTGGCAGTTCAAGCATGTTGCCAGTAGATGGCAAGAGGCCTATCTGCATGCATTTGCATGTTATTAATGCCACCACTCTCTAGAATTAACTTCACTTTTTAAATTAATTTCTATCCAATTGAGAAACTCAAAATCACTCTTTTCCATGCAGGTAGCCAAGCACTCTCAATTGGAACACAGCAAGTTCCTGAAATAATAATGGAATGATGGCTAGCTAACCTGGTACTTGTGCTGTTGATAGAAGGATAAATTTTGATTAGGTCAATCCTTTGTTCTTCAATATGGTGCCATGGGATATTTTAGGTGGGCAGACTGGTTTAAGGTAGCAGCTCATTCATAAAACAGTATCTCTTATGGTATAGCATTCCTTCACTGTTTGCACTAGGGTGTCATCTATGGCCTATATTTTCAAGGTTTGGCATGTGACTTGATATCACAATCTTCTGATGTAGAGGCAAGAGTACTGCCAAGTGAGCTACTGCTAACACTGAAGTGGTAAAAGACAATGTAAAATTGAAGTAATACCAACATGAAAAAAAGGAAAGCATGGGTCCAAGCAAATGGGAGACGCAGAGAACACCAAAGGGTGACAGTATGGGTAGTAGGAGCTATAAAACGTGATAACAAAAGGCAGTTTACAAGGTGTATCAAAACTCATTCAAACCATTTGCAATTGCATTGGAAAAAAATAGTGTAGTTAGGAACAATGCAAACCCTTTGAAAACTCATAATAGTGAAATTGTCAATGGATAAAGGAAATGGTGAATACGTTGAATAATCACAAGACACTTCAATTAATTAAAGACATCTCAAGACAGCTATTACTGAATCAGGGACAGGTACTCATCAAACATGTGAAAAGTAACAGTAATAAGGACAATAATGACACTAAAGAGACAAATCCCGAAGTCCAGCTGGCTTCCAATCCTAGGATTTTATAGAAAGTAGGTGAGAACATTGCAAATGCACATTAATATTTTTCTTAAATATTATTACATTCAAGAAACATTCATTTAGGTTGGAAAATGTTTCCTCCACTGTTGAAGAAAGGTAAAAGAGGAAAGCCAAGGAATTATTAATTAATTCTAAGTAAAGTTGTATTAATGTTGAGGATGTGAGGCAGAAATTTACCAGAATTATTCCTGGATTCCAAAAGTTATCTTTACGTGGAGAGACTTCAGAAATTAGGGATGTATTTTTGGAATTTAAGAAATTAAGTATGCTAAGATGTTGAGAAGAACTGGTAAGGTAGATAGAGAGAAATTATTTCTGTTGACTGGTGAGTCCAGGCTAGATGTTATTGTGAAACAAATGAAAATTAGACCTTACTGGAGTTAAGATATTAGTTCTTCTTGAAAAAGATGGTTGAAGATTAGAACTCTATTCTACAAACAGTAATGGATGCTAGAACAACTGTTAGTTGTAAATGTGAGATTGTTTTTATTAACTGAAGGTATTGGGGTACATTAATTTGCTCATGTGAAGTAAGTTTAAAGATCTTCTATCATCTAATTGAATGGCAGAGAGAACTCAAGAAACTAAATGCCAACTGCTGCTTTTATGCTAAAGGGCTTTTTTTGACAATTATTTGTATTTTGATAGGATGTGCCATATGGTTATATTAGAACTCATGTACACAGCAAAACACTTAAAATGTTAATTTTAGGGGTTTTTTTTATTAATTTGTCAACCAGGCCCTAAAGTATATTGTGCAATTTTCTAGGATGTTTGGTTCCTGTCTGTTTTTTTCACTGTGATGGTAGGGAAAAGATCAAGGTGCTAATGTGCTGAGATAGTGTTTGTCGGTAGACTCTATTCAGTGTACAAAGCAGCTCACTAAATATAATGTGTTTAGATTGCATTTGGACTTAGCTTCTGAAAGGTCCAAAGGAAGCAAATGAAAACAAGAGTTGACATCCGTTCGGATGAATATCTCTACCTCATGTTTACCTTTTAATATGTCATTGTGCTGTGACACAATGTCATGGTCACAAGATTCCTGTTCAAAGGAAGGATCTCTTTCTCTGAACTGATTTACCGAGGATATATAATTGGGTCTTCTGTGTGCTGGGGAGCCAAAGAGGATATACTTTATCTCAGCAACTTGATGCAAAGCTAAAAGTTTCAAATGGTAATGATTGAAGTAAACGTACTGTGCTGCAGTGTTCAGTATTTATCCACATATGATGTGTGAATATATAATCTGTGCATTGTATGAGTGTGTGTGTGTGTATATATATTTATACACGTAGACAGGCCAGGTGCATGTATCAATTTCAATTCATTTCTGGCGGTGCTTATTGATGAGCAAGGACATTTTGAGTCAAAGTGGTTAAAATTCTGACACTAAAATGAAAATGGTTTTCATTTTTTAAATGTTAATTGGTGACTTTCATTTTAGCTTTTATGAGATTTACAGGTACTTGTCATCCAATTGCACTTTATCAGCTCACGATTTCAGATTGCTTTATCCCCATTAACCTTTTCAACTTACTGAAGTGGCTGAGGAATAAAATTAAAAATTCACTTCTCCTGGTTTACACAGCAATGATATTGTTAACTAACAGCAAGTTAACAGCCCCACTCTCTCCCACTGAAATATTCCCTAAAGGTGGGATAACATCTGGACAGGCTTGACTGTAAACTAACAGCACAGCAGTGGATTCCAGTCAATAAGGATTTATTGGGTAATAAAGATTCCTGTAAATTTCCAGTGTCACTAAATGCCATCCCCTCAAAACAAAATGAACAAAATGTAAAGAATAGAACACCCTGATTTGGTATGAGTGAGCATTGTCTTGAGTTAGTCTATTATTACGTTTTACCTGAGGTGATCCTATGCCGAAATCAGGAGACAGGTTTTCAAGAGCTGCTCTGAAATTCGAGATTTGCATGATAGCAATTTTAGCACATCCACTGACTGGGCAATGGTGAGTTGTTGTTGAATGAGGAATTTAGTTTGAATTCTTTGATAAATCTAAGTATGGAAGCGTAGCGATGCTGAATTGGAGGTATTCATAAATGCTGTTTTTTAGGATGTGGCAGAACAGGTAGGTATGGTATTAGCTACGTCTTAGTTGATGCCATTCTCATATCTAGTCCTAGATTGAGAGTTGAACTCTGGACCTTATCACACTGAGTTCCAATGTCAAGACTCTGGTGCTCTACTGTTAGAATTACCATCCTTTTAATGAGATGTTAAACTGAGGTACAATTTGTCTTCAGGTTGACACAAATAATCCAATAGTGCCACTTTGAAGAAGAGAAGGAAGTTAATCCTGGTGGCAAAAGTGAGGATTGCAGATGCTGGAAACCAGAGTCTAGATTAGTGGTGCTGGAAAAGCACAGCAGGTCAGGCAGCATCCGAGGAGCAGGAAAAGCGATGTTTCGGGCAAAAGCCCTTCGTCAGGTTAATCTTGGTGTCCTGCCCAATATTCCTCGCCAACCAGATGGTTCTGGATACCTTATCATTCAGTATGTTCAAGGTTGAGATTAGTCAATTCTGTATCTCTCAGGGATTCAATGAGTAAGGTGGGAAAGTGGCAGTGACATTGGTTCCAAATCTATCAACAAACACATTTGTCACTGGTTTCTGTTTGAAGAGGGTGAAAATGAGGAGAGTAATTTCCTTGTGCAATTTTTTTTCTATCCAGAATCCACAGATAATTCCAATTTTTTTATTGCTGTGATGGAATGGTCCCAGTCCTCCAAGAGTTAGCACCTGTTTGGTTTTCAAGATTCTAGTTACTGGTTCTTCAAGATGCAAACAGACAACCAAATATTTATCAATTCTATGAACAGTTCAACTTCCCAAGACTTCAAACCTGCACTAACATCATTCCAAATGAATTTTCCCATTGTCCAACTGCCTCAACTTGACAAGAGATGACCAGATAATCCGTCCTTTTGGAAGGTGACAGCTGAGAAGCAATTCCATCTAACACCGAATGACTGATCAGGCATTTGTGACACACAGCATGATTGTCAACAAAGAAGTATTCTGAAAAAATCAATTGTGGTTCCATCTCACTCAGACTAACTTCCTGTATTTTTCTCTCTCATTCAGCAGATGTCTGAACGAAACATTGCACAGTGCCACTGTGCTACCGAGCTGACAGGTCTCTTTAAAACAATTAATTGATACTATCCCTTCTGGTACAGTCCAGTTAACCTTCCGACATCAACACCAACTCCAAAGGGTTTTCTTGGGTCATTCAAAGATTACTCAGCGAGCAGAGCTGTCAATATAAAAATCATTGTGACACCCATTCTCAGTTATACCTGGAACATCAGAAACTTCTGAGCTGTTATTAATTCTCTCGAATTTTAGTGGGAGGCTCTTAAGAGGATATCAGCGAGTGCATGATGATCACATAATCCAGGCAGTAATACTGAATATTCCTACATTAGATGAAATGTTAACCCAAGGATTTGCCTGCCGTCCTAGATGAATAATAAGGATACCAGCATACTGCTCAAAGGAATTTTCCTGACAGCCTGATAAACATTATTCTCTCAATCAAAATCAGATTATTTCTCATCTGTGATTTTGCTGGGTGCAAAAGCCTGACAGATTTGCTTTTATGAAATATCACTGCACTTCACTGCATATTGCATGTGAACTATTTTACAAATATTTCAACTCAAAGGACAAGGCGCAGTTGCAAATTTTGCATTTATATTACAAATTCTCTCAGGTGATGCTACCACAATCTCTTCTTTAAGCTGACCCTGCAAGTTTCATGATGAGAGGTTTCCCTTTATCGTCCAGTATTTCATCATGTAACAGTGAAACCCAAAGATTGTAAGAATGTGCTATAATGAGTGTTATGATGCCATCTTCTTCATTCTTCTGAAATAATTGATCTAGTGAGAAAAGGCCAAATACAAATTGATGAGCTGCTTTATTTAAAAGTAACAGAGAACAAAGTTAACAGTTATATTAGATCTAATAATAGAATTGTCAGGACCTTCCTAACAATATAGAACAAAAATAAATTACACCTCATGGCCTATGAAGTGCCCTCTTCTGGCCAAATACCCTGTATGTTTGGCAGTGAGCGTTAAGTGAGCATTTTCTTGCATTCTCCAATGAAATGATACTTTTCCATGTTTTCCAACAAAGTCAATAAACAACAAGCTTCACTGTGGCTCTCTTTCAATCTCTCTGCCCTGGGATGACTAGTAGAGCCACCAATCAAATGACTATTGCTCCAAATGTCAGAAACCCTGGAAACCACATCTTCCTGAGTTCAAATAGATGAACCATCCTAATACAAGAGAAAGGAATGACTGAGAATATTTTTAATAGGTCTCTGTTGATTCAGGCACTTAATCTGGTTAAACACATCATTTGAATATTAGCCAAATTATCAACAGCTTTGTTTGTGTTGCACATTTTATCTATTTTTGGCTTAAGATTACCATTTTGATATAAATTACAAAAATAATCAAGAAAAATAGAAATCCAGAAATGTGACTGTGCTCTGGAAGAGCAATACTTTCCTTTCTTTTATCTGACACATCTGACAATAAAGGGGAAACCTCTCTGTAAACCAGTTAGTACTGGTGTGATGTTAAGTATGCAGGCCATACATCTCAAAGACTGGTGGATTGTAACCCTTCTGCCCTTTGCAACAAGTAGGGTACTCCCTACCCAACCACTCTGCACTTGCAAAACTCAACAGATTGTCTAAATGCGGCTCTGTGATTTGACAAAATTTGCTAAATAATTTGAAGTGTATGAAGAATTACACTGACAACCAATTTATGATTGTCTTTTGGGATCAAATGTGATGCACTGATGCATATTGGATGATACATGTTTGAATTTATGGTGTCCTTTTAATGCAGACAGAGAGAACATTTTACACACACTGCACTTTGTACCTATTTCATCTCAACTACATAAATGATAGCCATTGTTTGGTTAGTTTCTCAGGTCAATAACAATCAGAATCAGGTTTAAAATTTAAAGCTAGGCAATTGTCTATCATTCATCTATAACTGCTGCATTCTCCAATACAATGCCTTTAATAATGTCTCAAATTAATGGCCAATCAAGTCGTATTGTCCTCTCATACCATATGAGAGTTATTTTGGTATTTTCAGTTATTTTGGTATTTCTTGCAAATTGCCCTGATGAGTGCAAGACACAAAACTTCGAAAAATATGTAAATGCTACATTATGAAAGCATTCTTCAATTAACACTAGGCACAGGTGGGTATGAGGATGGCCAGTAGGGACTGAGTGCAATTAGGAAGAATGGATGAGCTGGAATTTGTGACTCTAGCATCATTATGGATAAGGTCGAGAAAATAGTTTCACCTGCAGTTTGGTGCTTATCGAGCTGTATCCTGGAGCAAGTGGTCATCTTTGGGTATAGGACTGTTAAGGGTGTGTGGGGGAGGCACAGGTGAAATAACAGCCCTATTTTTTCCACAGATGTAGTTTTCTGTGGAATGCTGTGACATCTTTCACGGTCCTCCATACATATGCACCTAGAGCGAGAAGGCAAGAAAGAACTAGATAGATAATAGGAAGAATGACTTGGCACAGAAACAGTTACGGATGAGTGAATAAGCCAGACTAGTTCAAAAGCAAAGACACTGGAGAGAATTAATTTGGCCCTACCACTGCTGCTGAGCTGATGGGTGAGGATTTAGTAATAGTAGTAGATTTATGTATATAAATACTACGCAACAGTGAATCTGGAAGCACCGTTCTAATAATAAGAAAACTTAATTGAATTTTTCATTTGGACAGTTTTAGTAACCAACCCCTGCGGGAAGCTGAATGATTGAGAGCGTAGCTATTTGTGAGGAAGATGTTGCGTGTGAATTTCTGTGTCATTTTTTCTTTGTGTCGTAATGATCGCTTTAAGGCTCATGGAAAGGACTGAGGCTTTTCTATTATGCAGGTTCCTTCTCTCAGAATGCAATTAATATTTTGGCACTAGAAATAAACTTACCAAAATAGCAGGGTCACTCTGGGTTTAACATTAAGGAATGTATAAAAGCTGATAAAATGATGCAGTGATAAGAGCTTTATCAATTCTTATTTTTCGGGAAAGCCATTTCTTGACAAACAGTTGAATGCAGATTAGAACTCCAAAACCATGTTTTTATGTCAGCCATGAAACTAAGATAATTTTGTTCTCTGCAAAAATGTTGTTTCTTGGGAAGCGGGAACACATTTGTGACATTGATTCTCCAAAGAGGAGCTGCAGATTAAATTGATTAATTCCTTTATCAGGTTGCTCGTCAATTCCTCTAGTAGAGATGTGAATACCATTAAACTCTTTAATAAATACCTGACCCCTTCTTTCACTGGTTGAATTCATGCTGCCAAACATTAAAATTGGGTTTTGCATATTAAAAGCATCTAGTACTGAGTTCTGCCACAAGGAGAGGGACAGTAATGTGGAAAATGTATTTGTCCTTTGAAGTTCTCAGTATGATGTGAGATTCAATTACTTGCATGTTGGTCCAAGATACATTGAAAGAAAATAAAGATTTACATTCACAAAGTACGTTTCATAACCTCAGGTTTTGCCAAAGTATTTTACAGCCAATGAAATCATCTCAAAGTTAGTCATTGTATTATATTAGAACTACAGCAACCAATTAACACACAACAAACACTTTCAATGTGATGTTGATCAGCTAACCTGTTTTGTATTATTGACTGAAAGATCACATTAGTTGGAACACTGGTGATAGCTCCTCTGCTCTTTTTCAAAACAGTGATGTGGGAGCTTAACACTGAAGAGGGCAAATGGGACCACAAACTGACGTCCCACTCAAATAAACAATGCCTCATCCAGCGCAGTACTCCTTCAGTTTTGCACTGCAGTCCAAGCCTCGATTTTATTGCTCAAGTCCGGCAGTGGGACTTGAACCAACAATCTCTGACTTACAGCTGATAAATGTTATGTTTCTTGTTTCTCCTATGGACCTGAATGTAAGAAATGTAATGGAGTTATATAAATTGTCAATAACAGGGTACAAGACATTACAATGTTCCCATTGGTATCATGAGGTACAGGTGCAAAGTCTGAAATTTACTGAGGTAGAGTTTCCACTTCAGGTGCAATCAGCAACCTGGGAGTAAACTACTTTAGTTTTCAAAATGTTGTTTACTCTGAAGTTTCTGCTAAACCTAATTAGTACACCAGTGAGCAGCAAATCTTCTGTGAATTAACACAATCAGAGAATGTTTTCTATCATAAATTTAAAAAATAGTAACACTTGGTATATTCAATTTCCCAGTTTAATCACCTCCAAAGGCAGGGTTGGGAAAATTCCACCCAACTGGACACAGAAAAAACTTCTCCTGCATTGTCTTTACAGCCTCCCAGAACAGCAATAACACTGGTTAGATGCAGGACAACATAAACTCACAGGCTTTTGCTCTTTCTTTCTGCTTTCTTCTTATCTATGCATATGTTTTGGTTTTTCCCTCTCTATCATTTCACTCATGGAGGGTCAGTTACCTCCTTGTGAGACCACTTCCTTCCTTTGTACAGTATCCTCCGAAGGATACATTTCTGTACTCAATATCTTTGTTCCATGTTAGAGCTTCACCTCTAACACAATGAATCTGAGTGAAGGACTCTATGGAGTTGTTGCAAATTGGAATGTACTTTTAATTTAAAAATAATTTGATTGAAACACTGGAGGAATTAAAGCAACTAACTAGAATGAGCAAAATGTACCCAGTACATGACAGAATAAATAATTGAACAATGTGTTGTTATTTATATGGGGCTTGGTATAATTCTCTAGTAAGGCATTACTGTGTAATAATTAAATGAGATTTCATTACTTGATAATTAGAATGCAAACTACACATGTCACTCCATTTCTAGATTGTGCTTCATCAGATTGGGGCAATGTTCACTAACTAAGCATACAAAATAAGCTTGTAATATCTAGAGGGTGTATGAAAATCTAGTTAGTTCACCATGTCCAGGTTTGAAAATAATGAGCTAAATCCAATCAACATAGTCCAAGTACCTAGCTATGCTACTCTACAAGGTTATCACGATGTAATGATAAGATATGAGCTAGCACTGAAAGGGTTTTTTTTCTGTCATTATCATTGCAAAGGGCCATTTCAGTTACTAAGTCCAAGTTCTGTATGATCTGTAATTCAGCTTTACAAATTCTATTGGAAATTGTATATTGGAAATTCTCCCTCAGATTACTAATTTGTTCCTTTATATGATGGAAAATTCTACTAGGCCACCTTAGAAAATGAATAATGTTTCCAACACCATTTGTAAGGGCTAAACTACTCGAGTGGTTTATTCAGGAATATATTATATTTAAGCAAGTAGAAAATAAGGTATTAAATAATACAATGGAATATAAATCTGGCAGCAGTATAAAAGAGGTTTATCAAGCAAATTGTCCAATTAACCCTTTTGACTCCTTTTTATAGAGTTAGTGACAAATACCAGAAATCAGTTTTCATTATGTTTCATGGAAGGTATATCTCTTTGGAATTAATGGGTTTTCTCATGTCTTTACTTCAAATTCACCTCATTATCCACATGGCATACACTAATGCATCCCTCTCTCTAGATACTATCCTGATTCTTCCACTCACCACAGGCAGAAGAGGTTGCCACTGCTGGGATATCCTGGTGCTGCTGCCATCCTTATAACACTGTGTGAGTGGCTGGCTGACTAAGTCCCTAAAATGGCATTGGAAGCTTCACTACTATTCCTGGTTCCCTGACTGAACAATGCCATCCTTGATATAGCTGAAAATGTGTTGCTGGAAAAGCGCAGCAGGTCAGGTAGCATCAAAGGAGCAGGAGAATTGACGTTTTGGGCATGAGCCCTTCTTCAGGAATCCTGAAGAAGGGCTCATGCCCGAAACATCGATTCTCCTGCTCCTTGGATGCTGCCTGACCTGCTGTGCTTTTCCAGCAACACATTTTCAGCTCTGATCTCCAGCATCTGCAGTCCTCACTTCCATCCTTGATATTGCTCAGGATGACTCCCTTTAGGACTTTGAGACGTGGCCATTTGATTGAAGCATGTACTGTGTATTTGGCACATAAGCTGCTTGCATGTGGTACAGTGTGAGATTGACATGGCATGGTGCCACACAATAACATGACTGTTCCCTTTACTGATCACTGCTGACAACTATTATACATTTCCTGGATTTACGTCTACACTAAAATGCAAGGCAAGACAGAAGTACTGTGAGTATTTAAGCTCTGGCCGCTGGGGCAAAGCATGAAAAGACAAGGTGAAACAGAGGCACTGTGAGTACCCAAATAGGCAACGTGTAAGTGAGTGCTGAGTGAGTGAGTGAGTAGTGAAAGGGTGAGTGAGGTTCTCTGAGATACAGCTTCCATGACTCAAATTCCTACCCAAAGAACATGCAATGTTCTTACAGCAGCAATCCAATGAGAGTTGTAAGCACACCCCAAAATACAGGATTAAAGCACAGAATTGTTCTGAACATCGATTGAAGATGTGTGATGAAGGTGTGGTGAGGCTAAGGTCCATCGACATGGGGTAAATGTGGTCACTACTGATGGAGTGTGCGCTGAGCTGTTAGGGCTATGTATCCAAGATGGAGGTCTGAAGGAGCAAACATTCAGCTCCAGTCACCAGGCAACCGCGTTGACTTCAATGTTAGAAATCATTCACATCTGGTATCGATCTGGCAGGGTGGATTGGGAGACAGTATAATGGCAGTATGTTAAAGAGATGAGACTAAGTAATAACGAGTAATGATCCCTCTGGCCACTCGCTGGTGAGAATCCAATCTCAATGTTCAGAACTTGGTTGGAAATTGCAACTTTTCAGAAAGGCCTTATGTGACATCTCACTCAGTTTTCCTAAATGTCTCGCCATACCTCACATTGTTCAGGACTTGGGAAGATTCCATCCAAAGCCTTTTTTAGCAAGTAATTTAACACAGAGTCATGGAGTCATACAGCACGGAAACAGACCCTTCAGTCAAGCTTGTCCATGCTGACCAAGTCCCATCTAAACCAGTCCCATCTTTGGTACACATCCCTTTAAACCTTTCCAAGTGTCTTTTAAATGTTACAAGTGTACCTGTATCTATCCCTTCCATTGGCAGTTCATCTTAGTTAGCCAATAGAAACTAAAATGTGGTCCTGTAAAAACCTACATGGATGTCTAGAATTTAATTTTAATTTTTTGTTATAACCAGATTCAGGGTGAAACTCCTCAATTCTTTATGGTTTCATAAATCCTGCCTGTCAGAATCCTTTCCAGTATTCTCCAATGTAGGGGAATGGGTGGGTTGCGCTTCCGTGGATCGGTGTGGACTTGTTGGGCCGAAGGGCCTGTTTCCACACTGTTAGTAATCTAATCTAATAATGACAGGGTTACCCTAACCCATCCCCATACCCAAAACTGTTAGGCTCCCAGGTTAGGAGGAATAAAGTGAATCCCTTTCTTTATTCGTCCACATTGCTTAGTTAGTTGCAACAAGATTAATTTAGATAGGATCCTGTCCTTTTCAGATGACATTCTTCCAGACTCAAAAAAACTGATGCTGTCAATTAGCCAAGCCTTCTTGAATTAACGAAAGGAGGAGTTTATTAATTTCTCTGCTTGAGAAGAAATATAAATGCAAAACTCATACACACAATTGGAAATAAGAGGTGAATCCAGAAAGATAAAATGTAAACCACAAAAACTTACATTTAAACAATGGATCCATCTCTGAATTGTTTGTGAAGAGTTGGCAGCTGCACTTCCATGGACATGGAATGCATGCAGCCGCTATCCATGGAATGTACCCTTGACAATCTGGTGTTTGGCATCAACCAATTATTGCAGTGGAGGCTGCCATTTGTCTTGATACTCATGAACGAAGAGTTCTTTTTTAAGATTCTTGTTTCTGTAGGCTGATTGAGACTCCTTAGTCTTGATGCCATTTTAAAAACTTGTTTGCAATACTCAGAGTGAGACAATCCCTTTATCTGCAATACAGGGACACATCAGGGATAATTCTTTGACCATGAGCTTCACAGCATGCTAACCTTTAAACCCAGGTGGGCGAACAAGGAGTGCTCAATCCCACTAGTCCACTTCAGTAGCATTGAAATTACATTTTAATCCATATCCTTGCATTTTTTTCTAGGAGAAAAATACAAAATGTGCTTGCAGTTTTGGCACATTTCGCAGGGGGTGGTTTGCTGTTGAGCAGGCAATTATCAGCTTCTCATTACTTTCATTTTAACAAGAGATCACAGTCCAAACTGATTGAAGTTTCTTCAATACTTTAGGAGTTACATTCCATTGGTCACTCTGCCTAGACAGCCCTGTTCTTTGAAACAAAAACACATTTTGGAATTATGAGTTTAAAAAGTCCATTATACTTTGGGGTTCTGCCTCATCATTGTAACAATTGAAAAAATGATATCTTTTAGATGATTCTGCGAAAACTGACTTGCTTAAAGTACAGAACATTGCATTTCTGATAAACCAAAGCAACAAAATGATGAAGTAGAACCCATTAAATGAAGCTGCTGAGCAACCCAGCCAAATAATGATTAGACCCAGTGAAGGTGAAAGTTACTGTAAGTGGATTTTAGTTAAGATGCAACTTTCATTTGATACAACTAAAAGCGTGCAAAACAATACCCCAAAAATGATAGTTAAAATTTACCTTGTTTTTATATCCTTTCCTAGCCTTTGGCAACATTTTCTTTTAAGTTACATTGATGCAGTGCTTGTGAGAATAAAGACAACATTTTAATTTAAAAAGGATAGAATGGGAGCATTACTTTTCAGCAAGCCAGAATAATGCTTGGTATTTATTGTACTTCTGTAGGTCTGTGTTGTATTAAAATAAATTTGTATGCTTGTCAAATTTAACCAACTATGTCATCAGAACATACAGAAAATGGCTTCTAGTAAAAGCATGATTATATCTGAAGAGTGGTACACTATTTATTTCAATTATTTCTGCATGAGATTTCATTCAAGTGGAACATTTGAACTATTAGTATTTCTTGTGCATTTCTTACGTCATTCCTCCTCAGCATCATTTTCCACTATGGTGAGATGGACTAATTGTGGATTACCATTTTTGCCATTCTAAATTTGGGAAATCATTGAGGGAATTTAAACTGAAGCTCTGACCAGGCTTCAGGGGCTTAGCATAAAGTAATGAGGGTTTTAAATGGCTCAGGTAGCATTCAAACTTTAACAAATGGGGAGAATGTGCAGCAATAATCAGCACAGTTCATTTTAAGTCCTGTGCTGAATGTATTCCATCATTAGGTCATGTTTCAAATCTCTCAGAGTCATAGAGTTATACAGGACTGAAACAGACCCTTTGGTCCAATTCATTCATGCTGACCAGAAATCCTAAATTGATCTAGTTCCATTTGTCAAAATTTGGCCCATATCTCTTGAACCCATCCTGTTCATACACCCATCCAGATGCCTTTTAAATGTTGTAATTGTACCCACCTTCACCACTTCCTCTGGCAGCTCGTCTAGAGATCTTCATTCTTCACATGCAATGATCGCATCTTTGTTTCATTGACGTTAACTTGGTGTGTGAATGATATAAGTCCTACTTTAGTTTCCAGCAATTGTTATGAGTTGAGTTTACTTCCAATGTTTTTTTCTTGTTCTAGCTGTAAAAAAGCAGTTACTTAACAGAAGTTAAAATTTTGGATGTAGGTTTGCTCGCTGAGCTGCAAGGTTCATTTCCAGATGTTTCCTTACCCTACTAGGTAATATCTTCAGCAGGCCTCAGGTGAAGCAATGCTGAAAATTCCTGCCTTCCGTTTATATGTTTGGGTTTCTTTGGGTTGGTGATGTCATTTCCTGTGGTGATGTTATTTCCTATGGTGAAGTCACTTCCTATTCCTTTTCTCAGAGGGTGGTAGATGGAGTCTAACTCGATGTGTTTGTTAATAGAGTTCCAGTTGGAATGCCATGTTTCCAGGAATTCTCGTGCATGTCTTTGTTTGGCTTGTCCTAGGATGGATGCGTTGTCCCAGTCAAAGTGGTGTCCTTCTTTATCCATATGTGAGGATACTAGTGAGAGAGGGTCATGTTGTTTTGTGGCTAGTTGGTGTTCATGTATCCTGGTGGCTAGTTTTCTGCCTGTTTGTCCAATGTAGTGTTTGTTACAGTCTTTGCACGATATTTTGTAAATGACATTAGTTTTGCTCGTTGTCTATGTAGGGTCTTTCAAGTTCATTAGCTGCTGTTTTAGTGTGTTGGTGGGCTTGTTGGCTACCATGATGCCAAGGGGTCTGAGTCGCCACTCTCCCCTACATCAAAGACATCTCGTAAATGACTGCCATGAAGATCTAAGACCCCTCAAGAGGGGCCTCTTGGTTCAAGATCAGTCAAAAGAATCGACAAATACGGTCTATTCAAAAGCAAGGGTCATTAGTTTATTGAATTAAGGTACCTTGACGCAATTCTATCCAGGAACACAGAGATTGAAGTTTCTGTGTTCCGTGGTGAAGTTGTAAGGTCCATTAAAGAATGTATTGGTAATCCTGCACACAGTATTTGACATGTTGGAAGTATGCTAGAGACTAAATTCAGAGTTCCTAAAAAACCTTGGAGAAAGCAAAAAATATCAATGTTTGTGGCAACAACCAGAACTAAAATAACCACAACAAACTTTAGTGACTCTGACCAGGATGTTATTGAAGTTTGTTGACCAAGGTACTGTTGTTGGGCTAATCGAATGTTAACTTTGTCCATAATGTTTATTGATAGTATATCCTGACATTTGGTTGGTTGGAAGTGTGCCCTATCCCTGAAGTTTATTGACCATTGTGTCCTGTTGTTGGATTTATTGAATGTGGTCTCTATTCCTGAGGTTGATTGATTGTGTGTCCTGCCTTTGCATTTCGTGAATATGAGCTTTATCCCTAAAATTTATTCTCTGTGGAATTTGGTTCTACCACCATCGTTCCCACGGCAAGTATCTGCTAGAGTGGATTGTTTACGAATTATAGCACTGCTGATTTCAAACGAGTTAATATCCAGGTTTGTCTGAAAATGGCAAAGCAATCTGCTCTGGTTGTTATGGATTATATGCTGCTTCCTGCCCATTGCTGGGTATATAACAAACATGCCTGTGCATTGCCATCTCTGTTACAGTTGGCCAGATATTTAGGGCAGTCCTTTTAGGAATGTGACTGCTGAAGGCAATAAAGCAGGTAGATGTTAGGCACCTAAAGCAGGAAGAATACAGGCTAAATAAAGTCTTCTATATGTGGTATTGTCTGTGACAGAATGAATGATCTATCTAATAGCCCATACAATTTTCTCTGTTTGCTTCTGTCTCTTGGCCAATATAATACTCCTTTAATTGTTGTCTGCTGGGAAGCTGGAAAAAACCATAAAAGAAAGCCTTGAATTCATTTAGTTCTTTTCATGATCTGAGCACGCCCCAAAGCACTTTGCAGCCAATTATGTGCTTTATTAATGTGTAGTCTCTATTGTAATGTAGGAAGTGTGATATCCAACTGGTATGCAATGACCTCCCACAAACAGAAATCATCAAATAATGTTTCTTAATGATGTTAATTTGAGGGATGAATACTGACCTGGTCACTGGGGTAGCTCCCTTGCTCTTACTTAAAATTATAGTTTAGATTCTTTTTTATGGCCAAGAAAGTCACGTTGGCATATCTAATTTTTTAAGATAATGTAACTGTCTGCACAGTGAGATACTGGTCTGAAGCATTTCACATGGTGGGTGTCTGCACATGTTTCCAATGCATTATTACTAAGTAAGGCTCTTTGACTCCTTATGCAGGTAACATTCCATTATTTAGAACCATACACAGTAGACTATTAAACACAGCTCTGTAGTCCAATGTCTAAGACCTCTCTCTCATCACATGCTCATTCTAGACTGCAGCCTTCTGTCTTACTGAGATCGGGGGGATGTGTGATCAGTCACATTATCAAACTATCGCTTGATGTTAGGTTTCAAGGATAGGAAGATTTTGGTATTTGATACTGTCACGTCCAATACCAGGGCCAGCACATTTGTAAAATGTTATAAAGGTTAACATGAGAATATCTGTATGGTATCCCAGGACTCGATCGTGTCAGTGTTGCTGTTCTATTTAAAAATATTACTGCGAGAATTTAATATACTTCATGATTTCGCATCATGACTGAGTTCGCAGTACTCCAGGATGGAAGCGACAAATCAGGATTGTGATTGTCTTCACAAAAAGTAAAGCAGACTGCCTGTCAATTCTTAAATAATGTGACAATGCTGAGTCTCAAAACTTCTTCAAAGCAGTGTTGTATGAAACTAATTGACTAAAGTTTGTCAACCTCACAGTTCCTTCTCTTGCTGTTTATTTCTTCATTGTGGTGCAAGGTTACTAACTCAAATGTATAATTGTCTGGAGAGTGGCTTTTGTGTACACCACTGACCACTTTTCCTGGTTATCATGGTTAGAGGGAAATCAAAGTAGACAATAGTGTAGTGCAGCTGAGTACAAAAAGTGCCAAGATAAATACTTCACATATTAATCATAGCAGTTTCTTGGAACGCCGAAAAGTTAGTGTGATTAATATCAGATTCTGAAAGCCCAGTGAATGATCAGGATTGACATACCATCAGAACTGTTAATGTTTCAACCTGAAATTGAACCCTAATGGGGATTGACACCCAGTCACAATAACTTATGGGTGTGGCAGGAGAATCTGGAACATCATTCCAATGAGGTTGGGGGACATGAGTCAGGAAGACCCCTGAAATTGTGAAAGAGTAGGGATTCCAGTGCGTAGGTGGCACTGTCGCCACAGGAGAAACCGTTTCTACTGGGGGTGTTCTGCTTGGGTCATGGAATACCCAACAAAGAGGGTGCGTGACTGACGTTTCACTAGTCAGTCTGCCAATATGGTGAAGGAGCCCTATCTCCCAATGTGGCTGCAGAGGAGGGGTGATGTACTAAGTGAGTCACTGATCTACCAGATTTCCCATCCTTGGTAAATGCCACAGCAGTGGAAAGGCCCCCAGACTCCTTCCTATGCACTTTGCAGCCTTCCCATATCCCAGGCTCTCATCGGAGGACTGGTAAATGTTCAGCCTCATTATACAGTCAGTCTGTCTGTGGAGGACGGTGGCTGTCCAGTAGAACAGCAAAGCTAACCCCTGACCAAATTGTTCATTAAACTCTGGTTGGAGCTCACTGCTGTTTCTGAAAAGGTGAGGGAGAAAGGTTTAAGCCCGGCAGTAACATATTTATCATAACATAAACTTCAGCACAGAAAAAACACAGTTCAGAATTCTTATATAAAAGGCAAGCATGGATTTATGTGTCCACCCGAGGGCCACACACAATAAATGTCATAATAACTGACACAGAATGTGTTCCCTTGTTACTGCTATATTACTCGGAGAAACACACTTCTTTTTGATCAAGTTCACCTCTTCCATTTTCCATATTAACACTTCCGAATTGTGCATCAGCTGTCGCCACATTGCATGGAACTACCAGGCTGACATATACTATGGAGGTGTTCGTTTCCTCCCAACTTCAAGACAGGCAGGAGGAAGGCAGTCTCCACCAGGCCTGGAAACCATGCCACCTGTTAATGTGATTGAGGCAATTGATTGCCTGACGTCATGACTCCGACCCCTCTGAGACAGAGTATCCTGTCTTCAAAAGTTGCTAGTTAATCAGAGAGCCAAGAGATTTTCAGTGTCAGCAGAACTAACAGAAGTTGTGGCCACTGCTGGGAATGCAGCAATCCTTATACCTGTCCCGGGAAAGTTTGAGCAGACCTGGACTGCAGATAAGTGAGGTCAGGGATTGACAAGGGGTGTGGTGATGTAGTGACAATGTCACTGGACCAGTAATCCTGAAAGCCAGGTTAATGCTCTGGGGACATGTGTTCCAAGGCCACATAGCAGATGGTGAAATTTGAATTCAATAAAAAAAAACCTAGCTTAATAGAGACAATGTTATGATTATTGTAAAAGCCCATCTGGTTCACTAATATCCTTTTGGAAAGGAAACTTGCCATCCTTAGTGGGTATGGCCTACATGTGACCCCAGGCCCACAGCAATGTGATTGACACTTAACTGTCCTGTGGGGATTAAATGCTGGCCTAGCCATTGATGCCCATATTGCAGAAATGATTTTTCCCTGTGAGAAGAAGTAGTGTGGTGACGGGGGAAGGGTAGTCTTTCATTAACCCTTGCCACTGGGAGGGCTTACTACAGGGTGTCTGAAAAGGAGTGACCACACACCAAGACATTGAGCCAGGTGGCTGGGTGATATTACATGGCTTCCTGAAGTCTGGGTTGCTGGTCTTTCACTGCTAACACACCACTTGTGGCAGGAAGAGGTCCTTACACGCCATTAATTGTTGACCTCAGGGTTTTTCAATTGACCTGAGGACAGATGGCCTTGGTAGAGGCAAGAAGACCACATACCCAAAGATCTCTGGCCTTTTTCACCACCGCTCAGTCCCCTCCTAGCGAGGAGCATAAACATTTGGCACAGGAAAATGCATGTTGGTGGAAAATATAACTTTAGGAGGAGAGACCTTTGAACTCAGATCTTCCGTCACAGAACCATCAGAGGTATGCCCTTTCTTGAAAGGGTCTGTGGCTTAGAGTTGGTAGCAAGATTGCTCTCATTTTTCATCTGGAATCCAAGGACAATGGCAACTTAATGATTGGTGTCTCCCTGAGCAAATTAACTCACCAGGCATTGAGGATAGATGTCTCTTATTCTGTCTTGGCTCAATGCCAAAACAAATGGGTGACCAGTTTTGTTATACATGTGAAATAAGGGATTTAGCCAAGTAGATGACATGCTAATGACAGTATACATCACAGGAAGTAATGCAATATCATATGATTTTGCTTTCTTATAACTTTGAGGCAATTGGAATTTGCAGCAAGATATTTCTCAATAAAGTTGACATTTTCCTTATACTAGAAGGAAAGTACAGTTTAGCAATCCTTTATCCAAAAAACAGTTCAGCAATCACAGAGTCATAGAGATGTATAGCATGGAAACAGACCCTTCGGTCCAACCAGTCCATGCCGACTAGATATCCCAACCCAATCTAGTCCCACCTGCCAGCACCCGGCCCATATCCCTCCAAACCCTTCCTATTCATATACCCATCCAAATGTCTCTTAAATATTGCAATTATACCAGCCTCCACCACATCCTCTGGCAGCTCATTCCATACACGTACCACCCTCTGTGTGAAAATGTCGCCCCTTAGGTCTCTTTTATATCTTTCCCCTCTCAAACTAAACCTACGCCCTCTAATTCTGGACTCCCCGACCCCAGGGAAAAGACTTTGTCTATTTATCCTATCCATGCCCATCATAATTTTGTAAACCTCTATAAGGTCACCCCTCAGCCTCCGATGCTCCAGGGAAAACAGCCCCAGCCTGTTCAGCCTCTCCCTAGAGCTCAGATCCTCCAACCCTGGCAACATCCTTGTAAATCTTTTCTGAACCCTTTCAAGTTTCACAACATCTTTCCGATAGGAAGGAGACCAGAAATGCACGCAATATTCCAACAGTGGCCTAACCAATGTCCTGTACAGCTGCAACATGACCTCCCAACTCCTGTACTCAATACTCTGACCAATAAAGGAAAGCATACCAAACGCCTTCTTCACTATCCTATCTACCTGTGACTCCACTTTCAAGGAGCTATGAACCTGCATTCCAAGGTCTCTTTATTCAGCAACACTCCCTAGGACTTTAGATTAGATTAGATTAGATTAGATTACTTACAGTGTGGAAACAGGCCCTTCGGCCCAACAAGTCCACACCGCCCCGCCGAAGCGTACCCACCCATACCCCTACATCTACATCGACCCCTTACCTAACACTACGGGCAATTTAGCATGGCCAATTCACCTGACCTCCACATCTTTTGGACTGTGGGAGGAAACCGGAACACCCGGAGGAAACCCACGCAGACACGGGGAGAACGTGCAAACTCCACACAGTCAGTCACCTGAGGCGGGAAATGAACCCGGGTCTCAGGCGCTGTGAGACAGCAGTGCTAACCACTGTGCCACCGTGCCGCCCACATTAAGTGTATAAGTCCTGCTCAGGACCTTACCATTAAGTGTATAAGTCCTGCTCAGATTTGCTTTCCCAAAATACAGCACCTCGCAATTATCTGAATTAAACTCCATCTGCCACTTCTCAGCCCATTGGCCCATCTGGTCCAGATCCCATTATAATCTGAGGTAACCCTCTTCACTGTCCACTACACCTCCAACTTTGGTGTCATCTGCAAATTTACTAACTGTACCTCTTATGCTCGCATCCAAATCATTTATGTAAATGACAAAAAATAGAGAACCCAGCACTGATCCTTATGGCACTCCACTGGTCACAGGCCTCCAGCCTTTATCCAAAAGCCTCAAGATAAACTGGTTTTTGGATAAAGGATATTTTTAGTTTTCGGGTCCACTATAGTCCATTCAGGCCCTTACGAGAAAGACCCAAGTGGATCTAAAAGCCAGCGTTTTTTTTTTCTCCAAAGGCCTCAACAGTCTCGAGTACAAATGTAGACATGGTGAGTTTTGCACTTTGGAAAATAAGTTCTGATCCATTCAGACTAAGCAAAGTTTTATGTCAAAGGGCCAGAACTCAGTGTGTCTAGAGGTCCATTCAAGTCCACTTCTGAAAAGACCTTCTGAAAAGAAATATCTGACCTGTGCTGTGGATGCTGGTGATTGGAAATAAAATTAGTGCTGGAGAAACTTGGCATCAGTGGAGAGAAAGACAGAGTTATTATTTCCAGTCAAATATGATTCTTCTTCAGAACAGGAAATACTAATTCTTTCTTACTCCACAGATTCTGCTAGATTTGCTGAGTTTCTCCAGCACTTTTCCTTTTTGTTAGTGTTTATTTCACATCTGTAAGTACTCTTTAGTAGCACAGCGAGGCTAACAATATACATACTTGTATAATTGTAGCACTCCAAAAGTACCATTCTTTAACAATGAATTACAATGGACACTAATCCACTCAGCTATGCAGTGTTATTGTCTTTCAACAATAGAAAATATCTGCTGCTTAATGTGTGTGCTATGTAAATGTTGTATATATTGTATAAATTTGCCAGTCATTGATTTGTAATGTGTCGTATTATGTGTCCATATAGGTTATTTAGAGTAAATCTTGTAATTATTAATGTAAGTATTTTCTGAACCCTTTCAAGTTACACAGCATCCTTCCGATAACAGGGAGACCAGAATTGCGTGTAGTATTCCAAAAGTGACTTCACCAATGTCACATACAACCACAACATGAGCTCCCAACCCCACCCCTTCCATTGTGACAAGGACCCCTGGTCCTCACATTCCACCCCACCAACCTACGGATACTTTGTATCATCCTCTGCCGTTTCCGCCACCTACAAACAGACCCCACCAGCAGAGATATATCTCCATCCCCACTCCTATCTGCATTCTGTTAAGACCATTCCCTCCACAACTCTCTTGTCAGGTCCATGTGCCCCCCCCCCCATCAACCCACCTTTCCTCCTGGCACCTTCCCCTGCCACCGCAAGAATTGCAAAACCTGTGCCCACACCTCTCCCCTCACCTCCATCCAAGGCCCCAAAGGAGCCTTCCACATCCATCAGAGATTTGCCTGTACTTCCGCACACATCATTTACTGTATCCGTTGCCCCTGATGTGGTCTCCTCTACATTGGGGAGGCAGGATGCCTACTTGTGGCACACTTCAGAGAATATCTCTGGGACACATGCATAAAATAACCTCACCGCCTTTTGGCCGAACACTTAACTCCCCCTCCCACTCCCCCAAGGACTTGCAGGTCCTGGGCCTCCTCTATCACCAAGCCCTTACCATCTGACGCCTAGAGGAAGAACACCTCATCTTCTGCCTTGGGACCCTCCAGTCACATGGGATCAATATGGATTTCACCAGTTTCCTCATTTCCCCTCTCCTCACCTAATCCCAGATCCAACCTTCCAAATTGGCACTGCCCTCTTGAACTGTCCTACCTGTCTAGCTTCCTTCCCACCTATCCACTCCAGCTTTCTCTCCGACCTATCAGCTTCACCCCCACTTTCATCTACCTATTGCATTCCCAGCTACCTTCTGCCAGCCCCACCACTCCCTCCCATTATTCTCTTAGCCTCCTTGGCCCACAAGCCTCATTCATGATGAAGAGCTTAAACTCGAAACGTTGATTCTCCTGCTCCTCGGATGCTGCCTGATCGGCTGAGCTTTTCCAGCACCATACTCTCGACTCCCAACTCCTATACTCAATGCACTGACCGATAAAGACAAGTGTACCAATATGTAACATTGGGATTATATTCTTCCACAAAGCTGCCACTGACATTATGGCAGGAAATCAGGAGAACTCCCAGTGAAGTTCTGTTCCTTGGTAGCTGATTTTAGTGTAAAGTTGCAATTTTAAATGCAAAATAATTATTCATATTAGTCAGGTATTTAAATGATTTCATTCACAGTGGTAACTGAGTCAGAAACTGCAATAAGATACAGGTGTAGTGGCAAATTTGCAACTCTATTAAAATATATTATCAAGCTATGCTTGTTAATGCAGTGATTTCAAAACTTATCAGTGCAAGAAATTTTCTGCAAAAGATGAAAACAATCTGAGGGGAATGTGGCTAAGGGGGAAGTTGTGGGATTCCCTTAACAATTTAAGGTATTGCTGTTGACACTAAATACTGACAAAAGTCTGGCAGCCTGCTGTAAATATTGTTAACAGGAATTCCCTGCAAATATTAACACAATCCTGAGGAGTCCCTGAGGATTTGAAAACATAGGCGGGGACTTCCTTAAAAATATTGACACTCTTCTGACAACTTCTGTAGACATGAATTTTAAGGAATCATTGCAAATATTGACACGGATACAAGGAAATATCTACAGATCAACGCACAAACACAAAGATTCCTCTCAAATATTGACACACACCCAGGAAATCCCCTGTAAATATTAATACCCTGGCACAAAGAGCCCCCTGAAATATTGATGCAGATCCAGTGAGACCCACAGTTATTTTGAAAGGCAGCGCATTTTTACTCAAAAGATAAGAGTCACATAATTGAAGAAAATGTTTTTATTGTTAGTGCATGGCAATAAAACAATTGTAAAACCTGCACAATTCTCTAACACGGTATTTATGAACCGTGAATGCTCAATGTCCCAGAAACAACACATTTGGGAATCTCCTTACCAATTACAGTTCAGAAACCTATTGTATAAATGTTTTCAAAGCACAAAAGCAGCGAATATTTTATTCCAGATGATGAAAACCCCACTACCACATGACCACTGTGAGTGTCAGAACACCTGGGTTTTGCTTCAAACCTGTAAAAGAAATGACTTCTGACTACTCCTGGATACACACAGCCCTGCAGTGGTTCCAATAGAGGCAACTCTGCTGATGGCTTCATTAAAGATGCAAAGATAATTTGGTATCACTTTAATTAGAACTGAAAAGCCACAAAACACAGCAGTGTGTGAGAAAAGGAGGCCGCCACGGGTCACAGGGGGATCTGAGCAGAGGGAATCTGTATCCCCATGTCATCTTTTCTGTGAAAGTGATTTGAAAATAAATGGATTTTGGTGATAAATGTTTCCTCATAACATCTTCCCATCTCATTTATGTAAGCTCTTTACCAGTGAGTACATTACTTATGTAGAAGAACACGTACTGGGAACAAGCTGTTTTTAAGGTCACTTTACCAGTTGGTTCACAGCGAGTGATTAGGATCTGGAATTCACTGCCTGAGAGTGTGTTGGAGGAGATTCAATTGTGACTTTCACAAGGGGCTTAGATAAGCACTCTCCAAGCTTACTCTACTGATTAATAGCCCTACAGTGGAAAGAGGCCATTCGGCCCATCGAGTCACACCGACCCTCCTGACTGCATTCCAATCAGACCTACCTCCACCGCCCCCTATCCCCACAACCCCACATTTACCATGGCTAACCCACCTGGCCTGTACATCCCTGGGTACTACGAATAATTTAGCATGACGTATCCACCTAAACTGCACATCTATGGACTGTGGGAGGAAACTAGAGCACCCAGAGGGAACTCATGCAGTTACAAGGAGAATGGGAAAACTCCATTTGGACAGTCATCCAAGTCTGGAATCAAACCCGGGTCCCTGGTGTTGTGAGGCAGCAGGATTAACCACGGAGGCACCATGCCACCACCAGTATGATCATTGGCTGATCCTTTGTGACAATGCCGTATCCCTACTTTCTCTGCATATCTCTTGATGCTTTTAAAATCCAAAAATGCATTCATCTCTTTCTGGAATATATTTGGTGATTTGGCCTCCACAGCTCTCTGTGGTAGAGAATCTACTCAAGTTTAGAGGTCTATTAGTGAAGAAATGTTTCACCATGTCAGTTTGAAATACAGTCCATATCCTGAGACTGTGACTATTGGTTCTAGACTTCCCAACCAGGGAAAGTATCCTCCCCATTTTCAATTCTGCCCAACCCTGCTCAGAATTTTGTATGTTTCAATCAGATTCCTCCTCATCCTTCTAAACTCTAGTGAATACAGGCCCAGTCGAAAAAATCACTGCTCATTTAACAGTTTGGATATTCCAGTATCAGCCCAGTGAACCTCTGCTGCACTCCCATTATGGCAAGGATCTAAGATGAGATTCCCGACAGTGTGAAAACAGGCCCTTCAGCCCCACACTAACCCTCTGAAGAGT
This sequence comes from Chiloscyllium punctatum, assembly GCF_047496795.1. Lineage (NCBI taxonomy): Eukaryota > Metazoa > Chordata > Chondrichthyes > Orectolobiformes > Hemiscylliidae > Chiloscyllium > Chiloscyllium punctatum. The sequence continues at coordinate 100,357,993 of NC_092755.1, read as the reverse complement.
AACCCTCCCAGACTAATTTCTCCCTGACTAATGCACCTAACACTGTGGGCAATTTAGCATGGCCAATTCATCTGGCCTGCACACCTTTTGGAAAATGGATCACCCAGAGCAAACCCACACAGACACAAGGAGAATGTGCAGATGCCACACAGACAGTTACCTGAGGTGGGAATCAAACCTTGGTCCCTGGTGCTCTGAGGCAGCAGTGCTAACCACTGAGCCACCGTGCTACTGTGTCTTAGGTAAGGTGACAACAACAGCACTCCAGACTCCAGGTATGGTCCCACCAAGGCCCGGTATAACTGCAGTAAGTTATCTTCACTTCTGAACTCTCCTGAAGAAAGAAAAGAAAGTTGGTTGTGTCTGGGGTCTGACTGAATTGCTTTCACAGAGAGCCAAATGAGAGTCAGTGGGCTGAATGGCCTACTTTCATTCTATGATTAAAAGATTTTGGGGGAATATTTACTTCACAGGTCAGCCACTCAAATTTACACCAGCCCAATTTTACTTTTAATTGTTAGTTTTAAAAGCGGACAGTGTGTTAAACAAGCATTGGAGACACTCCTTTCAGTTCCCTGCTCAGCAGGTTAAGTTAAAATTACTGTGTAGACACCAGTAAAATATGATTAAATCTAACAGAGAAGACCCAAGGGAAGAAGATATTTGAGTAAGTCAAAAATGATTTGTTGCTTGTTTTCTTTTCATTTATTTTTGTTAATGGCGGGGAATGAAGCACGTCCCTTACCAAGCATCTAGAGCCTGAAGGTGTTGAACATTCCCAGGGCAGGCTGGATGTAAAGTATAGCATTCCATCCTCTGGCTTGTTCTCCTTTTCTGTCCTATTCCAGTGCTCAGAAAAAAGCCGTGTAGTGGAAAAGAGTAATTTAAATTCTACCAGTCTGGATGGCAACAATTACAACCCCTTAATAAGTGTCTGAATTGCTTTCTGCAATAATTGTCATAATTATGGAGACTATAGACTAGAGCTACTAAAACAAAATGCCATCTGTCCAGTTACTAAACCTGATGGAAACAGCTTGAGAGAAGGGGTACGGGATTAGCCAGGGTTCGTTTTGTCCTGCATCTCTACATTTTTTTGTACATTTGCATAATTGGTGGAATTTTTGGCACGCCCTCTCCTCTGCTTAATTCTGGCCACTTGACTTTGTAAGTAAAAGTATTTAATCAACTGCGTCGCAACTGTTGTACCAAACTCTATTCTCTGGATACTTTGCTCAAGAATGTTATAATTTTTAATGAGGTGATGTTTCTTCATTCTCTGCAGCAATTTAAAGGAAATCTATTAATGTTTAAATAGGGTCGTTTTCAAAAAAAATCTGAGCAATTAAAATTGTGATCAAAAATTCATAAACTGTAACAGAAAAGTGAGTCTTTTGTCATTTTAATGTGAAGATGCAAACTATGGAGGTTATATGTTTCAAAATAAAATCACCTCATCTGTTTGTGAGCAGTGACTAAAATATTAGAGCCAATCTTGCTCTAGTGAATGAACAGCAGTTGATCTGAGTCTGGAATTGAGGTAATACCTCTTTTGCAGAAAGGTTTCAGTTTCTCACAATGGAATCACCTACTACTAATGCTTACTTTGTACCTGGAATGAGGTACAGGTGTTGACAAGAAAGATATTTTCCTGCTTTTGCCTTCAGTTTCAACATTAAAGTAACATCGGTCAAACTGAGACGGATTACGTACTGGAGAAATACAATCATTGCAGTTCCTGTTGACTATCAGCTGGTGAGACACAGCACAGGTTAGATTAGGAGTAAAGTCCCCTTTAGAAAGTGCAAATGGGCTTCTCCAGGCCTGATATTGTAGGTTGGATATAATGTAAAAATATCTACGCTGTCTGACCAATACTCCTTAGCCCTAGCCTTAGTGCAGACTCTTATAACTCATCAGTCTCACATTTCTCATATCATTGCAGTAAAGTCAATTTAAACTGAATTAGGGGCACTTTTTCCTTTGGGCTGTTGATTGTCCAAATAGAATTTAAACTGCCCAAAAGTCATTTCACGCTTGGCTCATATCCAACAAAGTGAAGCGTTTTTCGTCTGATCACACTGGTGATTTCATGCATCAGAGTTAAAATAGATGTAACCCATTATATTACCAGTTCCTGCAACTGACTGCATTCTTTATTGATCTCAAGCTTAAAAAAAATTAGCAATAAATCTAAGTAGCATTAATGAATCAGATCCACTTGGCATGAATCCACAGACTGAAATTATTGTGTACTGAAACATTTCATTAATTATTATTAGATGTTACAGTTGTTCAATATACAATGAGACATGGCAGACTGAATGGTATGGTCTGATTCTGATAGGGGCCCCAGTAGCCACACTGGAGACCTGCAACCTACTTTGACACAACTTCAATGTTTATTGACTTCAGGAGCCAAATAAATAATGAGGAACTGGCTTTCTCACCAAAACATGAGCTTGATCTTGTAGGGCAAAATGCACAAGTTATGGTCCTGAGTCTAACTGAGATAGAATGTTTACTGGGGTGAAACTCTGAGCTGGTGGAGGATGCAGTTGATGACAGTGTCATGAGGGTTCAGTGGCTTCCTCTTTTGAGGCAGAGGTGCGGCTGAGGGTCTCTGATGCTGGCCTCTTTGCTGGATGCTTTCAGTGTCTATATAAAAGAGGCAATTAATTGTGCAAGAGGGATAAAGGATTGTGTAGTTTAAAAGTAAGTTTGCACTGACATTAATGGGAGTGTGGCACAGCACAATGAAGGGTGCTGGGATAGTTGGCTATTGAAGTCTGCCCATCATGCTCTTTGACTAATTTTGAGAATCATTGCGTAACGATTGAGGAGCCTGATGTCCATTGCCTCCTGCTGGTCTTGGACTTCTCAGCCTGGTTATGGGTCAGCTTTTCCTGCATTGAGACAAAAGTAGAGGTTGAGTGTGATGGCAGTGGATTGAGGAGCAGCTACAGGCAATGCAGGAGAGGTGAAGTGCCCCAGTGAGTGAGGGCAGATGCCAGGCATTATCTTCCAGCTTGGGAAGATGAGATGGAATGAGGCTTTGAGTGGACATGATACATGCAATACTTTGAATTGCAGTCCAGGAGTCTTCTTAGAATCCCTGCAGTGTAGAAACAGGCCCTTTGTCTCAACAAGTCCAGACAAATCCTCTGTAAAGTATCCCACCAAATCCATTCCCTATTAGTATACAAATACCCTTGTCTAATGCATCTAACCTACACATCCCTGAACACTATGGGCAATTTAGCGTGGTCTATTCATCTGACCTGCACATCTTTGGATTGTGGGAGGAAACTGGAGCAAACCCTCGCAGACACAGGGAGAATGTGCAAACTCCACAAAGTCGCCCGAGGCTGGAATTAAACCTGGATCCCTGGTGCTGTGAGGGAACCCTGCTAACCACTGCAGCCCTGTGCCGCCCGAGTGCCGAGTCTTGGTGAGATGCTTGTGCAGTGGCAGTATTGGTGCTCATGCTGGCCCTGATAGTGTAAGATGGCAAAGAAAAGATTTGCAGAATTAAAAAAATCTACTTTCCTTATACTAGTAGATGTCCCTTCTGACTTGAGACATAGCACTGACACAAGTTACTACTTGGCTTTGGGTTGGTTTAATCCAGTGGTGTGGCCTCCTGTGCAGGAAAAAGGACAGTCTGTCTTTCTACCATGCCATCCACCAGCACCTCCATGTCCCTGCCAATGTAGCTGGCTTTCCATTCCGTACCATCATGGTCCATCATAGTGAGAGATGCAGTTCTTGGCTTGCAGTATCTGAACTGGTGTGGGCCTGGGCTTTAAATATGGAATCAGTGGTGTGACCGCCAGACTGTCCTGGCAGTGGTGAGTAACTCTGCCTCTCCTGCCGTGCGATTCCATGTGAAGAGTGCCATGGAGTGGCATAGATATCACTCACTTCAGTTGAAGATGGGAAAATTCTGTCCAATGCAAATCTTTTGGGACAGAATAATGGCAACAAAGTTAACAATTTATATTTGCTTTTTATAACACTGCTGAATTAGTTCACTCGTATAATCTTGCACAAAGTCCTTGTAATCCTTTATCAAGGCGCCAACCTTAACCTGGAGTGGATTTCGGGCAGGCAAATGATGGGCAAGTTGTGAAACACCCTTGCAAGCCAAAGTTTCAGACCAGGGTATCTTAATACAGAGGCTTTATTGAAATTTGACTGGTAAGTTTCATACACAATTACATGGGCAGTTGGAAGCTTGTCCATTTCCTGAACAGGTTTTCCGGAGGGCTATACCTTTTCAAGGGAGCTTCCATTTCCTCCTGTTTCTATTTGCTGTTTGTTACTGCAAGAGTGAACTAAGTCAGAAATGAGTTTCAAGCCCCAAGTTTTATAATAGCTCCCTGGATGACATGGTTGAAGAAGTGAGAGTGAGGAGGACAATTTTCTCTTATCAATGGCAGGAATATTCCAAGAGTAGACACTGAAAAAGCCTAAGAAACTGTGTTCAATAACTCGAGACCTGGATTATGTCTGGAGTGACTTCACAAGAGAAGGAAGGTTGAATGCAACACTTTATTTTCCAATTCTTTTCATAGTACTAACCATCCTTCCTACCCTTCTCTCCCAACAGTCTGAATAATATCCTCACATCCAGTGTTTCATAGGCCACATTAAGCAACCTCAAATTTTCATTCTCGTCACACACTTACCTCATACTTTACTCGCAGCAGACACAAAAGAATTTTGTTTTTATTTTATTTTCCTTGCCTTAATTCATATCCAGATACTGATTTTCAATACTGCGCTTGTACTTTGCCTTGTTTCTCTCCCAGCATGTGTACCAACTCTCAATAGAAGTCCCACGTCTCTGTACTTTACAGACTTGGACATTCACAAACTTTCACCTTGTTTCAGCGGGAGAAAATTCATAAATTCATAGAAAATAGGTGCAGGAGTAGACCATTCAGCCCTTCGAGCCTGCACCACCATTCAATATGATCATGACTGATCATGCAGTTTAAGTATCCCATTTTCTCTCCATACCCTTTGATCCCTTTAGCCACAAGGGGCACGTCCAGCTCCCTCTTGAGTATATCTAATAAACTGGCTCCAATATGTTCCTCAGGGAGAGAATTCCTCAGCTTCACAACTCTGAGTGAAGAAATCCGTCTTCATCTCAGACCTGAATGGCTTGCCCCTTAGTCTTAGACTGTGATCCCTTGTTCTGACGTCCAATCATCCGGAATTTTCTTCCCACACCTAGCCTGTCCACTCCCATCAGGATTCTATATGTTTCTATGAGATCTATGATGCATCCTTCTAAATTCCAGTAAGTACAGGCCCAATTGATCCAGTCTTACTTCATATGTCAATGGCATATAACACCAAGGAGAGAAGCAACACTTTGGGGTGAGGGCCATCCAATCTGATGATTGTATCAGAGCTGGAGCAAGAAGGTCTCAGGATCAGTGATCCACTCCCCTGCCCCCCTCACCTCGACCCACAAAAGTGTTGGAACTTTTAAATTGGGTTTTTATCTGAACATGTATCCTTCACCTTATCACGAATAAATGCAAATTTGACAATATTGGGTTTTGTTTTTATTTCAGAACTTCTGCATTCACAGTGCTTTGGTTTTGCATGTTAGCCTTTTTCTCTTTCTTCCAAGCTCTCCTGAGAGGCAAGAGCCTCCAGAAGAAGACACCTCAGAAGAGAACAATCTTTGAACAATGTTGTCTCACTGTCAGATTGGCACCTTGCTGGGTGAGAGAGTGAGTTTGATGATTTGGTACTTGTTGAAGAATCTGGGAAGAATTTCTAAACAGACTGGGATGTTGAATGCACTGCCATATACCTGGGGCGCTTAAAGTACAGTGACCAGCTTTCTATACATACCAAGAAAGTATTAGTTATTGCAAACAAGTCAGTTCTAAATGCAGGCAATCAAAACATTACTTATCAATTATGACTGTTTAATTTAAACTCTACCCACGTTAAACCTCATAGAGATATGCAGACAGGTACAGACAAATTTTAAAAAAACATAGATGTTATGGATGGTAGCAAAAACAAAAAAAACTCCACCGTTGAATAGCATCAGTGGCGTGTCCCTTTGCTTTTTCCATATTCTTCTGATCTCCGATCTTCTGCTTTCCAAGTCACTCCAGTTCTTTACTAAAGACACAGGACAGTTGGCAAATTAATTGTGTAATCTCTCAGTCACTGGTTAGAGGCAGCAGTTCTTGGCAAATGACAAGAGATAACCAATAATCTTCTAATCCTTTGTTGTTTCACTGCAATGAGAGAGAGGATAGTGTCTATTTAGAGGTTGAAGGCTTTCTGCAGCTATCTATTGTTCACACACAGGCTGTCAACCTTCCCAGAAGCTAATCAGAGAGTTGTCACCATGCTAAACATCACTGCTCCATATAACAGGTCCTGAGTGAAAAACCAAACAGATGGCCATCGAATACATAGCCATGGAGCCAATGACCCAGAAATCCTCACTGCTTGAACAAAGCAACAGTGTAAATACAACTCACGAGGAATTTCATCAACTTATTTTAAAACTGAGACTAATCTTCCGTCCATAGCAATTTTTTTCCCCAAATTTTGTCTACAATCTGAAAATAAAATTTAAAAATGTGGTCTTTCCAGCAGTTTGGTCAAATATTCTGTTTCTGTGTGTGGGTTGTGTCACGACCAGAGATTTAATCATTTGCTACAAAAAGTGATTTTTGATGTGATTTCAAACTGATGCTCACTACTCTCCACCATATATTAGCACGTTGTGAAATTTCCATAACTGGCCTGAAGACCTTAGCTGAAAGGATATTTTACAAGAAGCAAAATGACAGTTCAAGATTTTGCATTGCATCTATTAATGTTAATGGGCAAAACAAATGATATATGATGTAAATATGAAATGTCAAAGTTTGTGTTCCCCATACACGGGAGTTTGAGCTTGAAGAATGGAATGAGTTCAACAATACTCCTGCCCATGTACACTGTTAAACCTTCAATCTGGTTTTCTAAAAGCATTTTGAAGTGACATCATTTTATCCATAGATATGAAGAGGATATGAATAAAATTTGCTTTTATGTCTTCAAGCTACATGCAGCTATATTTGAAAATCCTTGTTGATCCCAAAATAATTGCAAATTGACTTCAGCAGTTGCAGTCCTCACTTTCTACGAGAGGCGATTTGCAGTGATATGTCGACAGTGTTAAATTTGCACTCCCACTTATTCTATATTGATCAGACTTCACCTTTCCCAGCCTGTGAGCTACGATATTTAAAGTAGATTTCCCTTGCCCACCGAAGATTTCAATATAACTTATGGATCCTCCAACGTTCTTTCACTTTCTGATCAATCCTTAAGAGGGGACTGCTCCAACAAATCATTGGTACTCAATGTCTTGGTGTGACTAGTGTTCAAGTTCCATGGAGTTCCTAGCTCACACTCACTGCTGAGTGTCTCTTAGCAGGTTTAAAATATTTTTAACCTAGTCTGCCTCAAGGAATTTTACCACAAAGTGGTACTGCAGCTTTTCTTGAAGAATGACGGCTGTACATTGCAGCTAAATGGAATCTTCACCACTTGTTATCATGCTGGAAGATGAATACTCCCCACAGCAAATCATGATGTAAGATTCATCTGACAATTTTGCTACTAATATCCTATTTCCAAGAAAGGCCTGCATTGTCCAGAGGAAAACTACCTGGCAGCATAATAGGAGGAAATGCTTGACTTATGCAAGATGTAGCTTGATGACTTTTTTTTCTACTAATTTCATGACAGATAAAGGACAGTCAGCCAAATTAGAAACTAATACAATGACCTCTTTATTATTAACTTTTTAGTTCTTAGGAAACATGCAGCTAACATATTATCTAACTGTTTGTTTGACCAGAATCTAGATATTAAACATGTGTGATCCATTCTGACAGGTTGTAGTCTTTTCTGAGTTCTGAACTCAGGATCTCCTCTTTGCAATTGTTGGTCTCGAGTTGCTGCAGTCAAAGTCACTGAACTGCCTTATTTTCTATGCGTTATCCTAGTCTTCCGCACTGTTCAAATCGTGCCCACCTTGCACAAGACCCTAATAGTTCTGCGATCATTTGTTCAAAACTTGTGCAAACAGGAGACATCTATGTCCATGGTTCCTCTTATCAGTCTTATCTATCCCTTTTTCAAATTGAAACAGGAAGTTGTAATGATGTTAAAATATTCTAGGATGTGACTGATAGTTTTACAGAAAAGAGTGCGAGCTGGAGGCAGCCATTTTGGGAATGGTATAAGTGTCTGATGGAAATTATGAGTGGGTCCTTGAAAAGCTTCTTATAGAGGTATGAATAGAACAATTGAGTTAGAAACAGTTCATAATAAGTTTGCTTACATTTCATATCTGTGGAAAGAAAAATAAAGAGCAATGGTTGTTGTTTTAAAAAAAACAAAGGGAAAGTGATGGCCAGCATGAAAGTTGCTGTCCTACACAGTAAAATACATCATGCAAGGAAAAAGCTTCAGTTAGATTCAACACTGGAAGTGGATATTGATTCACAGACAGAAAATGCCAATATCAGTGAAAAGTAAGGACAAGAGAAAGACCTCTCTTGGAGTTTAGCTCAAATCAAACAGTGTCAGGAACAACAGACATCAGCTGTGGTTGCTGTCTCACAAACTCCGGCAGATAACCTGACTTTTATTGGAGTGCAGTTGAAAGTAGTTCTGTCACTGCTTTGTCTCTTTGATGTAGTTAAATGAGTCAGTGTGCAATGTTACTGGGACAGGGCAAGGGCAGAGGCAGAGGAGAGGCAGATGTTGGAGTGGGTGGGGGGGGTGGAAATGAGTGAAGGAGTTGGCAAGGAAGGATCCTCTAGTTACGTTGGAAAAAAGGTCACAACCTGTTCCGTTTTTGCCACAGTAAAGTTAAAGAGGCCCACAGAAAATCAGAGCCTCTTCGTGGAGAGATTCCATGATTGTTACAATGACACTACACCTTACGTTCGAGTCAAATCATTGCTAAATAAGGGTTTTGTTTGCAAACAAAGATTAAAAATTAGATTGATAAAGAATTTCAAAGGTTTGGAAGAATGTGACAAGAATCTGAAATGTTGACACTTGCTTTGCTGTAATGTTACAAGTTGTGATTTGTTCTCAAAACATACAGATCAGCTGAATTTTGTCAGACATCCAATTTGAACTCAGAATTTGGAAATTGCTTTCAGGACAAAAGAAAGGGAGATAGAAGAGATTTGACAAATATTTTGTTCATTGTGCTTTTTCTTTAAGTTGGTCTTACAAAATTCCTGAGAGACTTTAAGATAGCTGAATGCTTAGTTAGCTCAGTTGCCTGGACAGCTGGCTTACATGGTAGCCAGTATTAACAGTGTGGATTCATTTCCAGTACTGGATGAAGTTACCATGTTGCCCTTTACCTGCGGTGTGGTGACCTTCATGTTAAACTCACTACCAGTTGTCTCTCTCTGAGGGAACAGCCCTATGATATACTGGGCCAACCTAGCAGAAAGCGAAATTAAGGTGACATGAGTTCCAAAGAAGTTAAGATTTTTGCAATTTTATTTGTTGCTGTTTACTTTGTGAAAAGCCCAAACTTCCCCCAACAGTATACTTCACTGCTCTCCTTGATTATGAGGCATTTGTGATCACCTAGTTGGCATTGGAATCATGCCTTCAGGAAATTCCACTTCTGCCTGCCAGCTCGCTGCTGCTTGCTTGCTGGTTTTGGAGGTGACCCTAACCAGGCCAATGCAGATGAAATCTGCAAGTCAAACTCATCCAAGCCTCAGGTGGTAAGCTTGAGGCAGTTTGTTTCCTGACTCGACCCTATCCACGTGACTGCCATTTCAAGTTAAAGTCAGAGCATTTTTTTAAAAAAAAGCTTTCCCAATATTAAATGCACATCCTCTACCTTTTATAAAATTTATAGCAAGGTGGTATGAGGTCAGAGGCCAAGCAAAGATTTGCTCCAATTCAGCAGCTGTCGGGATTTTTAAAACTGTTCCCTTCCTGCCAAGCTCTATCTACTGTGAAGTCACATGAACTAGACCCAACACACTGAAGCAGTCAAAAATCCAGGCAGATGCCTTCTTTTCATTTACACATCATCTATTCTATCTGTTATACTGTGCCTCTCCTCTGCCCTGGGCAACAGCCCATTGTGAAAACATTAATGTTGATTGTAACATACTGCACAACAACACCACTAGAGAGGTTGGCACAGAGACCTTCTCTGAACAAACTAACTCTAGAGACAGAGAGAAGCTGAGCCATGACAGTAATTAATGAATGAGCACAGCTCTGCACATTGTCTGCAACAATTCAGCCAGCTCATCAACTCTCTTGTGTGACCACTCAGTAATTAGCCAACTACCCTTGTACAATTTCATGCTAACTCACTATTTCCATTTTGCAATTATATGCTAACACACCATCGCCCACTGTAAAATCTCACATTAACTCAAAAGGTTTTTCTTATCTGGAGGATCAGCCATGATCTTATTGAATAGTGGAGCAGGCTCAGAGGGTTGAATGGCCTACTCCTGCTGTTAGTTTTTATGTTTACTTTCACACTAACTCAGCAATTACCCCTAACAGGCTAAGATAGTAGTTTAATATACTTGGCTATTCAAAAGGCAATCGAGGTATGGCACAGCAGACTCATGGCTAAGGTCAGTCCATATGGATAGGCGAAAGTGAGGACTGCAGATGCTGGAGATTTGAGTTGAGAGTGCGGTGCTGGAAAAGCACAGCAGGTCAGTCAGCATCTGAGGCAGCATTCCCGATGAAGGGCTTTTGCCCAAAACATTGATTCTCCTGCTCCTCGGATGCTGCCTGACCTGCTGTGCTTTTCCAGCACCACACTCTTGACTCAGTCCATATGGAGTAAGAGGACAAGTTGTAAAATGTACGGAAAGCTGCCTGTAAAAAGAAAATGGGGTTTACAATGTGAAAGAGGTACTCCGCTGTGGAAGCGTTTCATTTTTGTGGTAACATGTGCTGGGATCACTACTTTGCCTCTTTTAGTAGAACAATTGGACTCTAGAATCGGAAATATAATCTCAAATTTTGTGGTTGACACCAAAGTTGCCATTAATATAACAAAGGGCAAGGCATTATTAAATACAGAGATGTTTGTATATTTGGTAAATGAACTACTATGTAAGATTGGAGTGTGGGTGTCAGCAAATGTATTATAAATAACTGCACAATTTTCTTATTGGGCAAGATTGAACAGATTAAATCTTTAAGTATATGATAGGATTTACCAGGGCATACATAAGTAAGATGCTTCCATTTGTGGAGTTGGCAGAGAGACCTGGACTTGGGCAAAGAATATAAACTGGTCAGCAATAAGCTCAATAGAGAGTCTAGGAGAAGTGTCTTTATCTAAAAAATAGTTAGAATATATGACTAAAAAAACCACTGGATGTAGTTGAACTGATTAGTATAGATCGGAAGATAGGAACAGGTGAAGGCCATTTAGCCCCGCAGGAATGTTTCACCATTCAATGAGATCTTGGCTGATCTGTGGTCTAACACCATGTCCCTGTCTTTGGCCAATATCCTGTAAAATCTTTGATTAGCAAAAAATTATCTATTTCAGATTTAAAACTAACAACTGATTTAATATCAACTGCTAGATTGGAATAAAGTTCCAATCTCTATCAACCTTTGTGTGTAGAAATACGTCCTAACATCTCTCCTGAATGGTTAGACACTGGCCCCTGGTTCTAGAATCCCCAAACGATGGAAATAGCTCATCCTTATCCACCTTGTCTTTTCCCGTTATCTTCCTGAAGACTTCGATCAGATCACCCCTTAACATTTCTAAGTTCTATAGAAAATAGGCCGAATTTATAGAATCTCTCCTCATAACTTGACCTCTGAATTTCAGGTATCATTTTTGTAAATCTTCATTGTACTCTTTCCTAGGCTAGTATATCCTTCCTAAGGTGTGATGCTCAGATTTGCTCACAGTACTCCAAGTGGGATTTAACCACGGTTTTGTATAGCTGCAGTATGACTTCTGCATCCTTGTACTTCATTCCTCTAGATATAAAAGGGTTAGCATCCCACAGATATATTTAAGATTAAATTAGTTAAGCACATAAAGAAGATAGGTATAGATAAATATGCCTTAGGTTAGGTGAAAAAGATCGGGAGCAGCTTTGAGTGACAACTAAGCATTGTTATAGTTTGAATTACTCGTTTCAGGATTATAAATATTGCGTAACAATATACACATAAATTCTCACATTAATTTCAATGTGCAACCTCAGACTAACTGATCAACTTCACCATATAGTTTCACGCCAGCTGACCATCTCCCTGTATAATTTTATTATAACTCAGTAACTCCCCTATGTAATTCCATTGACAAATTGTTTTGTGTGCATTTATATTAACTCATCAACCCCAGAATCATTTCTCATTAGCTCAACTTCCCTTGTGTAATCTTTCATTAAGCAAACAGTGCCTCCGTATACTTTTGCTTTAATTTACCAACTCCCACAATATAATTGTGCACCAGATTGTCAAAAGCTCTGTGTAGTCCTGAGGTCAGTCATCAACTCCACTGTCTATTCTTGCAATAAATCATAAATGCTCTTCCCCCAGTTTAACTTGCATTAACTTACCAGCTTTTTCATTCAATCTGTGAAAATTCCAGATGGACTCTCATTTGGTTATGATCCCATTTATAAGATACAAGAAAACCTGGAAATTGGTTACTATTTGGTTTGAAAGGCCATCATCTTTTAAATAACAGAGTGCGCTGAAGAATTGGAGTAAAAAATTAAGCAGCAATTTTCCAGTGTTGTGTTGAATTGCCAATAAAAAGAAATAATCTTTACTGTACCAACTTCAACAAACTTAATGTAAGCAACAATGAAATAATTATACCGAACAGGTAAGTTAAAGATCATTTACATCATTTATGCTATATACAATTTAGACTATAAGTCAGAATTAATTGTATAAATATGAGCTAACAGACAAACTGCTGTTAAATATCCCTGTTGTTCTTTAACATCACAGACTGCTCTTTAAATGGTTGACATGGTCAAGATAGATTCCACGTACACTTTAGTGACATTGTGGCTAACCAAATCTCATTAAAACATTTTTAAAGGGATTGGAAATCTTCACTTTAAAGATCTAGTTTTGGATCACCTTCCAACCCTTGTACAGCCTCAAAAACTGCTCATGTCTTGATTCAATTCCTTTTCCTGGGACCAAGATCTCAAGGACTCTTGTGATTGCTCCAAGCATCTAATTATTGGCATAATTTCAACTTCTATCAAATAGAAAACTTCACTGAGTTGCAACTGAGTTTCTCTAATCTCTAAACCTTCTCAGTTGCATCAGTTTGTAGGCTTCCTTCAACCCACCCTTACTGTGCTGAGCTAGCATTAACTGCCAGGGACTTCGCTAAGTGACTGGTGTCTGCTAAACAGCAACATTAGCACTGCTTGAAACCACTTCTTTGTTTCATCGCACTTCCAGTTTTAAGGTTCAACTAACTCAAAATGCATCTCCAGCTCAGAAAAGCCCACCTACTGTTTGTGAATCTACCATTCTAGCCCTCTGAGAGCAATGTGACTCCAACCTTTTAAGTATAACAGACTTCCATAAGCATCAACTGCATTCATACCATTTCTGCAGTTAAACTTTAATTTCTAAATGTTATATTCTGACTAGAATACATGGATCATAAACTATATATTCATGACAAATCTCACATTGATTTGGATTTTGCAGGAGGAATGTTGAGACGATTAACACTCACCATTGTTGCAGAGCAAAGTGAACAATAATTTCCACTGTCCATATGTGCACAGTTAAATATGAAAATCAGGAATTTATTGTTTAATTTGCTCTGCACCTTTGCCATATAGACACCTATTGAAGGATTCGATATTCAAACACATGAAAGGTGTGAAGCTGTCCTGTTGGCCCATTTGACACTCATTAAACACACCAGAAGAAGTTATGGTCTTTTGTTCAATTATAAGTGAAATTTTAACAATATGTTTCATCTCAATTTCATCAAACTATTTGTCTGTCATGCCAGCTTACTGTTATAGGCATGGAGTCTCATTCTTTCAGATTTTGATTATTGATGGTTTAAAAATAAGGCAGTCATTTTTATTTTTCATTTTTCTTTGTCTTTTGTGTCGCTCTTTCTCACAATTCAATTTGCTTTCTCTCAGTAATCTTGCGTCAAGTATATGACTTTACATTAGGTTAAATATTCCTTTGATTCATATTCAGGTAAGGTGAATCAGTAAGGGCTTCATCAGTTCATCTGCTTGAATAATCTTATGAGCATAGCCTCTCTCGCTGAGTAATCTCACAATAATAAACCCATGATAAACAGGAAACTGATTAGATGGTCTCATTTGTTTTTTTTTAATGATTGAGCTGCTATTTGTGGCTCTAGATGAAACTCACTGGTACTGGAAGGTATGCACATCTGGAGAAGGTCTGGAAAAGGGTAGGAACTGAGCTAGGGACTTAAGGAACATAGCAACAGGAGTTGGTCATTCATTCTAGGTAATGCCTGACCACCCAGCTCCACAGCCTGTGCTATCCCCATATCCCTTGATGCCATTTAATATCTAGAGATCTATGAATCTCTGTCTTGAAAATATTTAATGACTGAGCTTTCACAGTCCTCTGTTGTACTGAACTCTGTTGTACTGAACTCTATAAACTCACCTCCCTCTGTTTGGATAAACTCCATTTCACCTCAGTTCTAATTTGACAGTTCCCTTATTCTTGTGGTATGAGGTAATGGTTCTGAAAGCATTAAGTTTTAAATTACACTGGGTCCACCTAGTTTACTGATGCCACACAGTCTGTGGGTGGAGACAAGGGGGGTTTACTATAGCCTTTGAAGAGAGTAGTTTCCAAAGGTTCTAGCAATTATCCTTGGTCAAATACAGTTCTACTTATTGCTATCATGCAATAAACCTTGTTATTGAAGAGTATTGGAATTATGTAGATACTCCATTAGGTGTCACCTCTTACCATTAATCACAAGATAGGTTCAAGATAAAGCAACAATGATGAAGTGAACAGCAGTAAACTACCTCAAACAACTCTTAGGCAATACCACATACTGTTAGAGGTGACAAATACCACAAGATACCCAGAGTGGCTATTTGGGAAAATACCACAATGCTGAAACTGTATTTTTTTATTCCAGACCACCCAGCAAAAGGAAACATCCTTTCTTCATCTACCTTGTTTCAGTTGAATCACCTTTCATTCATCTAAATTCTAGAAGGGACACAATCTCAATCTGCCCAATTTCTCCTCAAAGAACAGTTCCACCATCTCAGCAATTAGGCTGGATGCCATCTGCTGCACTCTTTCTATAGGTAAGGGGACCAGTACAGCACTTAATACTCCACTTAATATGGTTTGACATATGTCTACAAAATTGAGGACTGCACCTTTTACTCCTGGACTGAAGTCCTCTTGCAATACCTTTTCCCTTTTGAACTGCTTGTTACACCTTCACATTACTGACAAATGAATAAGGACACTCAAGTCCCTTTGGCCTTAAATCTTCCCAATCTCTCACCAGTTAAGAAGTGCCCAGCACCTCCTTTCCTAACAATGTAGGTACAGATCCATGTATATTGTCTTCTGCCGTTTTCTTACTTGATCATTCAGCATGTCTGAATCTCCTTGAAGCCTGTTTTCAACCTTCTCATAGTTCACATTTCTACCTAGTTTCATGTCATCCACAAATTCAGAAATATTCCATTGGACTCCTCATTCAAATCACTGATATAGATTGTGAACAGCTAGGGCACAAAATATTTGTCGTACCCTACTCGTCACTGCCTGCTAAACTGAGAATGACCTATTTACTCCTACCTCAGTTTTCTTTTAATTCAACAATCCTAAATCCGTGCCCCTAACCCATATGCTCTAACTTTGTTTATTAATTTGATTGTCAACTTCTGGTGGGGGGCCTTATCAAAAGCCTTCTGAAACTCCAAATACTTATACTTCCTCCTTATCCATTTGGTTAGGGGTATACTCAAAAAACT
Organism: Chiloscyllium punctatum; assembly: GCF_047496795.1. Lineage (NCBI taxonomy): Eukaryota > Metazoa > Chordata > Chondrichthyes > Orectolobiformes > Hemiscylliidae > Chiloscyllium > Chiloscyllium punctatum. Next base: position 100,341,917 of record NC_092755.1, on the reverse strand, counting down.
GCAACATACAGTCATACATGATTTTCTGTTTCAAAAATCCATTCTGTTTTCAAAAAAGTCAATATTTTCAGATCATTATTTTCTAAGTGTCCAGTTATCACAACTTTAACAATACATTTCAGCTTTTCCTTACTGTTGAAGTCAGGCTAATTTTCTTCCCTTTTGAAACAGTGGAGTTACATTAGCCACATTGGGTGGCACAGTGGCTCATTGGTTTGCACTGTTCCCTCACAGTGCCAGGGACCTAAGTTCAATTTTGCCCTCAGGTGACTGTCTGTGTGGATTTTGCATATTCTCCCATGTCTGTTTGGGTTTCCTGGGGTGTTCTGGTTTCCTCCCACAGTCTAAAGATGTGCAGGTTAGGTGGATTGGCCATGCTAAATTACTCATATTGTTCAGGGATGTGTAGGTTGTAAGGATTGGCCATGGGAAATACGGGGTATGGGGACAGGATAGGGAGTTGGGACTGGGTGGGATGCTCTTTGGAGGGTCAGTGTGGACTTGATGGGCTGAATGGCCTGCTTCCACACTGTAGGGATTCTATAATTCTATGATTCCGCTTCAATCTGCAGGTATTGCCACAGAATCTGTAGAATCCAGCAAGGTAATCACCATTTCCTAATGTTGTTAGTGCTGTAATGAAGTCAGTTCCCAAGATGAAAGCAAAATAAAATTACTGGGAATTCAATAAACAAATCCTGAATTAGTCTTGCTTATTTAGCTGCCAAACACTATGAGTTTATTAACTGTATCATACTCAGCAAGTACAATCACGAAAGAACCAGACCATTCTCTCCACTGAGTCCACCCCACCTTTCAATCAGGTAATGACTGGCAATCCTCAACTCCACTTTTCTGCTTTGTCCCCATAACTTTTGATTCCCTCAATGATTTTAATCTGTTTATCTGAATCTTGAAAGTATTTGATGACCTGATCTCAACAGCTCTCTGCGGTAAAGAATTCCACAGAATCATCATCATCCATGAGAAAAAATACCGCTTTCCATCTCTGTCATAAATGATTGACTCCTCACACTGAGATTATGTTCTCTGGTCCTAGAGTCTCTATTAAGGAGGAACGGTATTCCACATCTAAAATAATATAAGACAAAACACTCTGGATGCTGGAAATGTAAAACAAAACAGAAGTTGCTGGATAAGATCAGCAGGTCTGGCAGCATTTGTGGCTAGAAAGCAGAGTTAACATTCTGAAGAAGAGACACCAGACATGAAATATTAATTCTGTTCTCTCTCCACAGATGCTGCCAGACATTCCACATCTACCCTGTCAAACCCCCTAAGGTTCTTAAGTTGCAACAAAGTCTCCTCTTATTCTTCTAAATTCCAATTCATCTGCTCATGAATTTTTTAAAGGTGAACTGAAATAGATTTTGAAACAAATGTTCCAAAATGGTGGGCAGTGCATTACTGACAGGGAATAAGATGTGCTTACACTGGCTTCCATGTATCACACAATGTAGTTGAATAGTTTTGAATACCTTCCACAAACCACAAACAATATCAACAGTCTTTAATTGTTACTATCCATTTCCAAAGGTTTTCACCACTTCCTATTTTCATTCATTTGTCTACAGGAGCAACTAAAAGGTTTCATGCAAACTTTGGAGGACATGATCAGCATCAAATATTTTTTCCAACAACACTGAACATCTTTCAGAAAATTTCAGCTGTTGTTGCTAATTTCCCACATATTTACAGCCTTCCAGGAGTCTCTAAGATTGAACACAAGATGAGCAATATCATTGCATCAACACGTGCTAATATCATGAGCGTGTTTTGTGTTGGTAAGTAACATGTTTGGTTTCTGATTGGAGGGATAGTAAAACAGAGCTCCTGGAATCCAAGTTGATCTCCTGAAATCAGTTAAGGCTGGATAATTATTGTACTTAAATGGAAGTTCAAGTGTTCAACACATGATGCCTGATAGAGTACCAATGTTAAATATTCAGGGATTGGTGGTCTTTATAGAGAAAGGCCTGCTATATGAAGTGAAACTGTGGGATACAGGCCCTACAGCAAACCAGGCTCTTAGGATTTTCTCCTGTATTCTCTTCAAATCCTTTTGTCAACCATCATGGACTGGTTGGAGTACACCTCATGTGCTTTATTGAAATGATGGCAAGTACATGTAATTTCTATTAAATTGGGAGCTTGACTACTCTTGTAGATTAGCTGTATACATCAGGATCCATGTGTGCAAAGCTTTTCCTGATAGTATTGTTCCGATTCCCAGGAAAAGTAGAAAGAAAACTTCCCCATTGGCCTCAACCAAACAAGAGACTGGATAAGATTTCACTTTTTTAAACGCTTTGCTGTAACTACAAAACTGAAATCAACAAATTAAAGAGATAGTACCAGGTGGATATATCTCTTTAAACAGGTGATACAACAAAGATAGAATTCTCAAGTTGTTTGCTCAGTATCAGTCTTCGCCTCAAAGTCTTTCAGAATGCGCGCACACACACTTGCACACAATTCCTCCACTCACAATCTTCTAGGATTTAACCTGATCTTCAGCTGACAGCAGCTCGCAACCAACATGAGTCCCATGGAGTTGGTGGCAGGTGGCTTCTTTGCACTCAGATGCTGATTAAGGGATCTGGCACGGTGGATGGGAAGGCTGGCTGGGAGGCTGCCCCTCTCCCAGGAGTCAGCACCCATTTCCCAGCCCTTGCTGCATCCTGGTAGTCAGATTCAGCCTCACCACCACGAATCCAACATCAATCCCTGGCGAATGTCCCATATTATTAGTAGCAGTAGCAACCCTTGATCCTGGTGGTGGTGTTGGACTCTGATTGGTCTGACACTGCTCAGGTAAATGTTACTTTCTTACAAAATTGCATCGAGACTCCTGAAAACATTTAACAATCTGTAGAAGATTGAACCTTGCCCTCAAATAGCAAATTCTACCCAGTGACTGTAGGATGTGTAATTATTTCTGTATAACCATCATTGTAACTGTATTGTGCGAATGTGGGCTGATGTCTAACATGGACTATTGCTGCCTGTATGTAACTCTACATTATTTAACTGGCATTATTGACTTTAAAGTTTGAATAGTCTCAAGTTAGTCCTTTTGTGCATACTGCCACCATTAAGTAATGCTGTTTTTTTTAATAACTTTTGAATAAGGCTTAAATCTACAGATGCTGTTCTGTATTGAAAGTGTGCAATGCTGGCTGAAGAGATTTGTTCATAACATTTGGCAAGGTTGAAACATAAAATGTAGACAATATGATATCAGACAGCGCCTGATCTTTCAGTGCTCAAAAAAGCTATGCACTCAGTACAAATTTAAGAAAATGTTCCATTACCCATCAATAGTCGTCTTCCATCCTCATTAGCAGACACAGCCACAAATGATAAGGCAGCCTGGCAAACATACAGTTTTATGAAGGATTGACAAAAGGGCTGAGTACTATCGCTTTTAGGGCGATGCTTGCAGTAATGCATTGACATTGGAATTGCTTTTATAAATCCGAGTAATAACCTTGTCACTTAATAAATAAGAGGAATATGATGAAAAGTGACAGCAGCAAAACAAAGAAAAGGTATTTCATAGAATCCCTACAGTGTGGAAATAGGCTATTCGGCCCATCGGGTCTACACCAACCCTCTGAAGAGCATCTGACCCAGACCCACCCCCCCCTACACTATCCCTGTAACAGTGCACTTCCCCATGGCTAACCCACCTAGCTTGCACATCTTTAGACTGTGAGAGGAGGTTGGAGCAACCAAGGAAACCCACACAGACACAAAGAAAATGTACAAACTCCACACAGTCACCTGAGGGTGGAATCGAAACCAACTGTGAGGCTGTATTTGCTCGACATTGATTGATCAAATTTTGGAGATGGAAGTTTCTGAAAGTGAATTATCCCCGAAACAGATTTGCTCATTATGCTTCTGTGTGTTAACTGATGTGTTGCCCTGCAGTTTAGTATCAGAGCAGAATAAAGCTCAAAATCAAGTATTAATTGCCCATTTAAAGACTTTAATTGGTAATATAGCAGGTTTTCATTTATATGCCTTCGCATCAGGGGCTTAATCGGGATGGAGACAGGAAGGTGCTTGGGGTACCACCCATTACACACCTTCTTGATGAAATGCCCTTCCTGCCTCCACAATGTCGCATTTCAGTACTTAACAATAGGGATACTTTGCAAATCAGGACAAAACAGGAACGGGGGCGGGGGGGAGGTGCTGAAGGATTGGGAATGTCATTTATCCATATTTTTAAGTTCTGGGTCATACTGATTTCATCACTATATCTAGTTATGAAGTGATTCAAAAGCTTAGATGCACCATTTTTGGGAAAGTTTGCAAGCATTAATGCATCCTCTTTGGTGCATGTTACCTGAAGGATGCTTTTATTTGTATGTTAGTGTATTCTGATTTACAGAACCATTTTACTCTCCCTGGTGGGCATGAAAAATGACAAGAAAGTTGCAAAATGCTAAAAAAATGAAGCATTTTTTTAGCATTTTGCAACTTTCTTGTCATTTTTCATGCCCACCAGGGAGAGTAAAATTTTGACATGGAAAAAAAATTTCTGAAATTTTCCTCATAAGTTTTAAATGCTTATTTCAGAATCGCTTTTTTTTGTTCACTCACGGGTCTAGGACACTACCCTGAGGAACTCCTGCAGGAATGCCCTGGAGCTGAGATGACTATGTCCAACAACCACAACCATCTTCCTATGTATCAGGTATGACTCCAACCACCAGAGAGTTTGTCCCCTGATACTCCGTTGATTCCAGTTTTTCTAAGTTTCCTTGATGACTCACTCGGTCGAATGCAGCCTTGATGTCAAGAGCTGTCACTCTCTCCTCACCTCAGGAATTCAGCTCTTCTGACCCTGTTTGTATCAAGTTTGTAATAAGATTAGGACCTGAGTAGCACTGGCAGAACCTAAACTGGGCATATTGAGCAGATTATTGATGAGCAGGTCGTGCTTGAGAGCTCTGTTAATGACCCCTTCTGTCACTTTGCTGATGATTGAGAGTAGGCTGATGGGGCGGGAATTGGCCAGTCTGGATTTGTCCTGCTTTGTGTGTGCACAGGATATGACTGGGCAATTTTCCACATTGTTGGGTAGATGACAATGTTATAACAGTACTGGAACAGCTTGGCTAAGGGAGCAGCAAGTTCTGGAGTATAAGCCTTCCATACTATTTCTGGAATGTTGTCAGGAATGTTGTCTTTACAGTATCCAGAGCCTCCCTTACCATTTCTTGATATTATGTGGAGAGAATGAAATTGGCAAAAGACTGGTAAATCGGAGAAAGTGAGGACTGCAAATACTGGAGATCAGAGTCAAAGAGTGTGGTGCTGACAAAGCATAGCCAGTCAGGCAGCATCCAAGGAGCAGGAGAGTCGATGTTTCGGGTATAAGCCCTTCATCAGGAAATTAGGACATCAGAAAAGACAGGTAACTGTGATGCTGGGGACCACTGGAGGAGGTTGAGATGGATCATCCACTTGGTCCTTCTGCCTGAAGATTGTGGCAAATGCTTCAGACTTATCTTTTGCACTTATGCGTTGGCCATCATTGGAATGTCTGAAGAAGTTGCTCACCTGTCAAATGGATGTAACTTAACCACATCCAACAGGAAACATTATACAAAGTGACGCATTTTCACAGAGAAACTGAAGATCTAGTAACAAAAGTGTAATGTTTTACCCATGCCACCTTATATATCCTCAGTAAAACCTTTTTCTTCCTTTCCCTCTCACTAAGTGCAACTCTGACTTCAGCAGCTGGGTTGGAGGGAGCCTGCTTTGTGATTGTCCCCATCTTCTGGAAAGCCCTGGGCACTGGTTCCCTGATGCCTTTGGGTTATGAATTCCACTGAAAGTTTCCCGCCCAAATGCAGGACCACCCTCCTCGATTTGAACTTCTGTAGGCATTGCAGGTGCCTCTGGAGTGCCCTGAATAGAAAATTCTGTGGTTCTCCTCCCCATGGGTGGGAGCTAACAAGTGGACAAGATGCATGCAATAGTGAGAGTTGTAGTCCATGAGCCTTGGTAAGATGAGTTGTCACCCTGGTCGTATGAGGTAGCAAAGAGAAGGTGATAGCACTTACCCTTACATAATTATTGATTTTCTTCCTGGACGTCTTACTTGGCCAGGGCTGCTGTTTGGGTCCAGGCTGGCCTGGTCTGGTGGTATGAAGAGAAAGAACTGCATTCCTCTCCATTGTACTGTCAACTAACACCTCCATGTCCTGTCTGCTAAATAGAAAGCGAGCTCTCATTCAGTGAGGTTTTATGACGTGGAAGTAAGGGGCAGTGGTTGGAAGAACAAAAGAGAAGATCCAAGATAGGATAGAGTATAGAAAAGGTGAAATGACAAAGATCTCATGGATCAAATGGGAAAGAGAGTGGTAATGGTTGTAGTAAAGAAACAAAGCATTGGTGCAGAGTGAATGCCAAATTAATGAACGGTTCTGTCCAACTGCAAAAACAAAAGTTAAACTACCCTGTGGCCGAAGAGAACTGAATCAAAATGAGAAAGAGTTGATGGTCTGAAATTGTTGATATCAATGCTAAGTCCAGACTTGAAGTCCTGCTCCTTGAGCTAGTGTTGATTTTTACTGGAACACTGCAGCAGGCCAAGGACAGAAATGTGAGCAAGGTGGGGGGTTAGAATGGCAAGCATCTGGAACCACTGGGTCATGCATTCAGATGATGTGGAGGTGACTGAGTGACAGTCAGCCAATTTACCCCACAGGCCTCATTGTGATCAGCAAATGCAGTAGACTCATTTGAGAAAAGTACAAGTAAATTGCACAGGAAGGTGCCGAGGGAAGGGAGGAAGGTGTCAGAGACTCTCTGAGCGGGTGAGGGTGTTGCAGAGGGAATCGCCCGTTTGGAATGCTGAAAGGTGAAGGGAGGGTGATGATGTCATTGGTGTGACATCATGCTGGAGGTGACAAACGATGGAAGGTGATCCTTGGAACATAGAAGCCTTCTGGGTGAAAGGTGAAGACAAGAGAAAAGCTATCATGGTTCTAAGAGAAAGGACAGGGGTTGAGGGCAGAAGTTCTGGGAATGATTGGAGATGTTTTATGGCCCTGCCAATTGCAGTCAGAGAGATTCCTCAGTTGAGAAAATATCAAGAGCTATTTAGAAGCTCTAGTGTTTTGCCACAAACAGGAGATTGAATGCACATCAATACACTCTTCTGGTTCCTCCACTGAGAGTTGTTAAGTATCTGTACTGCAAGTAAATGGGCAGATTGCTCACAAGTAATGTTAGATTTAACATTCTTTAGTGTTAATATCATGATAAAGTCTGTTGGGGAATAGATCGGCTGTTACAGGATCTGGAGTTTATGCTGGAGTTGATTCCTCAATTGAAATGTTTTTGCCACACCTCAACCATGTTAAAAATATTTACCAAATAGAATTTAGTAACTTAAAAAAAACCCTGTAAGATCAAGTATATCTCAATGATCTCAGAAAAGGTACTGGACATTAGTAAAACCAACATTGTTGTCATGTTTGCCAGAATCAAGATTATCCCAACGTTTACTCCATTTCCAGTTGCAGCCATAAACAATGATAATGATAATGCACTTTTAGAATGAGGGGAAGGAACAACACAATATATCTTGATATATCAAAGGAATGAAACCCTTTCAGGCTATGAACTAATCATTCGTGCAAAGAGTCAAAAAAACTCCTCTCCATAATGTCCAAAAGGTACTAATTTCAATAAAACAATAAACTGTCAATAATCAACTATTAGTTACCAGTTCTCAACCTTTTAACTATCTGTACAAACCTGAAATGCTTCTGGGACATTCTGACCTCATGTAATTCATTTCAAGCTGCTTTCCTAATGGGTTGTATATTAATTACATAGCATTGCACCACTCCCGTTGCCAAGCTAAGTCCAACCCAAGACAATAAAGAACTGCTTACCTCATGGATAATTAACATTCATTTTTGAATGAATGTATCAGTGAGATAGATTATACATCTATCAAAGTACTTATATCAGCAAAATCAATGAAGGCACTAAGTAACCCAGTTTTCACTCTTTTACTTGTATTAATATAGATATGTAATAAAGTACTAAGAAACACATTGAGGTTGTTTTTTTTTTCAGCTGAATCCAAACCTGTTGCAAAAGTAAGCAGACATAATGAACTTATCCAAATAATTTCCCTCAGTACTGCATCTTTGTTTCATTACAAAGACTTAGGCACCAAGAAATAGAGATAAGTACTCCACATTTCGTTTAAAAGTGAGCAATGAAAATGAAATCCCAATCACATTATAACCTCAAACATTTGATTACAATGGTATCCTTTCTAAGCCAGGGGAGTTGATTTCTCAGAAACCATTTTATATTTTCATTGAGGGGAAAATGATTAAGGGTTAATGTTTCACTGGAGCTATATTGCTTTTTGAAACTCCGTGCTTAGCTCAAGAAATAGCTATGAAGCATGCAAAAAGCTGTATGTATAATGCAGGAAGTGGTCTCATTATGTCCGTCTGATTGGCCACTTGATTCAATTTGAGAAGGCATCCAAGTTGGCAATTAAACTCGGGCAAATTCTGAATTAAAGAATTATAAATGTGGTGGTTGTTTTCTGCAAGTACTTTGTATTTGTGGTGTAAGAAGAATTGTAAATGCTAGTTTGAACACATATATTTATAACCATGTTTGAAGAGTTGGAGATTGAGGGCAGACTGAGAGAAAGAAACTTCTTCTGAACCACTCAGTTCCAACCTAGGAGGAGAGAGAGAGGTAGATTCATGCACTATTAGTGTAGGATGGGGTCTAAAATCAGTCTACAGAAGCACTGTTTGCTTGTTTGCTCTGTATGTACTTGGAGTTCCCAATTAGCTCAAGGCAATTTGTCTAAGATGTTACCCTGTGCAGAGGGCGATCAAAGTTGTTAATGTGTTTAAGAAGCTTGATTAAATATTTAGACAAAAATATGATTTTTTAAAAAGTTTTAAATGTATAACATTATTAAAGTCATTATAAAGTGCACACCTGCCTTTGAGCTAAAGACTGACCACAATGGACATATTGGGGCTGCATGGTGGCTCAATGGTTAGCACTGTTGCCTCACAGTTTCATAGACCCAGGTTCAATCCCACTATCGGGCTACTGTCTGTGTGGAGTTTGCGCATTCCCCCTGTGTCTGCACGGGCGTCCACCGGGTGCTCCAGTTTCCTCCCACAGTCCAAAGATATGCAGGTTAGGTAAATTGGCCATGGGAATTGCAGGGTTACAGGGATAGGATGGGTCTGGATGGGATGCTCTTTGGAGGGTCCATGTGGACTCAATGAGCTGAATGGCCTTCTTCCATACTTTAGGATTCAATATACAGTGGAAACTCAATTATCCGAACGTGATGGGTGGGCACTATTTCGTTCTGATAAACGATTATTCAGAAAATTGATTAAATGCCTTTCCTTTGGGACACGGAGTTTTAAAGTCTGCGCCCTATTCAGGAAACTGCAGCAGCACACAGTGCGCGAAAACCAACCCCCAACACCGCGCCCCCCCAACACCGCTCCCGTCCCCCAGCACAAAGTGCACAACCCCCTGCCCCCAACCCGGTCCAACACCGCCCCTGCCTCCAGCGCAAAGCACGCGAGGCCCTGCTCCCAACAGAGCCCTCCACTGCTGCTCCCCCCTCATTCCCGGCCCCTCTCTGGGGCAGCCAGACTGTACATCAACAACAAGACTGCTGCTGCTGCAGTTGCCTTTGTGGGGTAAGTCTCCAAATAGGGCACAGGTACACACACACACACCCACACACACACAGCCCCACACACACACACCCACACACAACATTTTTACTGCAAAGTTTTGACAGGTTTCATGTTTGCCCTGTACAGGACAATATTGGAGAGATTATTCCTGGGAAGCTGTTGGTGGGGGGGGGGGGGTGGGGGTTAGGGTACACCCCTCTGTAGAACGCCAGGGAAAGTGTGGGGAGAGAGAGAGGGCAGAAGGTCAGCATTTGGAGACGGTGCCTGTTTAATCACTGTAAACAAAAGACGCGATCACTGCTGGAAACAGGTCTTTGATGTAATGTTTTCATCGGGACCTCAAGATCTCCTTCAGATAATCCGATTTTTGGATAATCGAGGTTCCCCTGTACTGAACTTAGTACATCATTGAGGGTTTATGGAATCCTTCAGAATTCAGCTCACTGCAGGGCCCCCACCAATCCTCACCAATGAGCCTTGCTGTAGCAAGAAGTTGAAATCCTCTCTGTAGCTAATGAATTCGCTAAATTTGCAATTGTCTGCACAGTCAGCAATGAAGACCACTAGTTTACTACTGCTGGCAATATGTGGGCAAGTTCCTTACCTGACTTCAATACCCTCACCTGCAATCTTCTTCCTGACCTCTCCGCCCCCGCCCCCACCCCCACTCCGGTCTATCACCTTGACCTCCTTCCACCTATCGCATTTCCAACGCCCCTCCCCCAAGTCCCTCCTCCCTACCTTTTATCTTAGCCTGCTGGACACACTTTCCTCATTCCTGAAGAAGGGCTCATGCCCAAAACGTCGATTCTCCTGCTCCTTGGATGCTGCCTGACCTGCTGTGCTTTTCCAGCAACACATTTTCAGCCTGATCTCCAGCATCTGCAGTCCTCATTTTCTCCTCGAAGATTTTAACTTTCCGTGAATCCTCTTGCAAGGATGCCTTCCTTGAAGAAGCTCTCTTCCTCCCTCTACAAGGATTTCAGTGAGTCCCTCTCTCACTGCACACCCCAGGTCATCTCCTTTGCCTCATTTCTCCTCCCCCCACCTTGTCTCAGTCAAATCCCTCGAACTCAGCACCACCTTCCTAACCTGCAATCTTCTTCCTGACCTCTCTGACCCCACCCCCACTCCGGTCTATCACCCTCACCTTGACCTCCTTCCACCGCTTGCATTTCCAACACCCTTCCCTCAAGTCCCTCCTCCCTACCTTTTATCTTGGCCTGCTGGACACACTTTCCTCATTCCTGAAGAAGGGCTCATGCCCGAAACGTCGATTCTCCTGCTCCTTGGATGCTGCCTGACCTGCTGCGCTTTTCCAGCAACACATTTTCAGCTTTGATCTCCAGCATCTGCAGTCCTCACTTTCTCCTTCAAAACCCTCACAACCTTGTGCTTCCTGCAGTCAATGTTCTCCAATCACAGTCGCTATCTCTTATCAGACGTTAGAGTTTTCATCACATAACTAACCAACTCCAACCATCCCATCGAGACAAACGTCCTTTTGTTCCATCCCTGATATTTTTCTAATTAATAAATTAAACCATTGGATGACAAAAACACAATTTTTTTTTAAAGGTATTTATTTTCTCTGGGGCTGCTGTCTGAACTGTCTAGACTTTTTATATTTCTCAAGATTCTGGATCAATGTTGGAGATGTGACAACCATATCTCTGACTGAGGTCTTGTAAAGGCACCTCTTTCTGTCCCAGGATTTGCATATATTCAATTTTTTTTAAACATCCACTTAAACCTCTGATATAATTTTGCCTCCAGCAGAGTATTCTACTTGTTACAGAAATGCTTGTTATGCCTCTTACTTAAGAAATTAGTTCTGGATACCATAGTTTTGAAGAATACAAAAGACATTCTTTTTATAACAAACAATCTATACCCAAATATTAAGCAGCACGCATGAAGGATTCAAGTTAAGCTGGAGTCTAAGATCTTTATATCCTCAGCTCACATTTTATAATGTAGGAATGACTGCACGAGTATTTCTTTTAAAGGTATATTGCCAAACTGACTGTAAGACAGAACACAACAATCTCAGCCTTTTCACTCTCTCCACTTTTAGAAATAATTCAGGGATCCACTTTTTAATTAAACTTTAAATAACTCTTCCACTATTACTTGCCATTATTTTCTGGTTCCTTTCATCTTCATTTCCCTCTTTGCCACTACATCATATTAAGATTTATTTTTTACATTAAGTTACTACATAATGGTAACTTATATTTGCATAAAAACTTCACCATTCTAAATTTTTCAAAGACACTTTGCAGGACTGGTATTGAATTACATTTGACAGAAGGTCACATAAACAGACTTTAGAACAAATGTCAAAATAATAGTCCAATGAAAGAATTTTAAGGAGCAATTTAAAGAAAGAGAGAGAGGGGGAGATGCGTGCAATTCTGCAAATTATGAGGGGCATTGATAGGATAAATAGAGAAAATCTTTTCCCTGTGATAGGGGAGTCCAGAACCAGAGGGCATTGGTTTAGGGTGAGAGGTAAAAGATATAAAAGAGACCTTTGAGGCAACTTTTTCATGCAGAGAGCTGTCAGAGGAAGTAGTGGAGGCTGGTACAATTGCAACATTTAAAAAGCATCTGGATGGGTATATGAATAGGAAGGGTTGAGAGGGATATGGGCGAAGTGCTGGCAAATGGGACTACATTAGTTTGGGATATGTGGTCAGCATGGACGAGTTGGACTGAAAGGTCTGTTTCTGTGCTGTACACCTTTATGACTCGATGACTCTATGTTCAGAGTGAATTACAGAGCTTAAAGCCTCAGCAGTGAAAGCCAATGTATAAATGCATAAATCCATGTTATTGTTTTTAAAGCATTGTGTTCATTCAAATAGCCTGCGGATGTTTTGCATAAATGAATCCGATTTCTTACAATTGGAAACTTATGCCTTTATTTGTGCCTAGCAGATAAGATATACCCCAGGTCCAACAAGTAACCCTGACTGTGCCAAGCTTATAGATTGCAAATTAAGGTAGCTGAAAAATGTGTTGCTGGAAAAGCGCAGCAGGTCAGGCAACATCCAAGGAGCAGGAGAATCGACGTTTCGGGCATAAACCCTTCTTATGTCCGAAACGTCGATTCTCCTGCTCCTTTGATGCTGCCTGACCTGCTGCACTTTTCCAGCAATACATTTTTCAGCTTTGATCTCCAGCATCTGCAGTCCTCACTTTTTCCCCTGCAAATTAAGGTAGACATGCAGCACACTTTAAGCTTATAAAATGGTGGATGAATCCTTGCTCATAGCCAAGTTTCATAGCTTAAAACAATTAGTTCAATTTATTTAAGTTTAAATAATGTACTGAAGTGAAGCTATTAATACAAGTAATATTTTAAAATACATCAATTACAGAGAATCCATTAGCACATACTGCTCTCTCAATTTATTCTTGAATGAAAGAGTGCCTTGGAACGTTCTATTGCAGTATCAATCAGATATTCAAATAAAATATGCAAGTTGATCATTCATGGAGCCTTTGCTCTGAGCAGCCTTTAGAAATCCATTTAGAACTAAAGGACGCAGAAAGGTCAGCATCAGATTTCCCCTTAATTCCTTTGCAGTAAGATATAAATTATTTCAAACAGACAACAATCTCATTAATGTTTAAGCATAAATATCTTGGCAAGAATTTAGTGCAAATTTGTGACAAGCACCTTTAATTGCCAACAAATTGGAATCAAAGCCTTTTTTTTTTGACTCGAGATCAGTTGCCCAAATTTCCACATTTCTTTTTAGTTGTTTCCTTGATCCATTTCGGTCGCAAAGTGGTGATGCTGCAGGACTAACAATCTGGAGATGTGAGTTTCAATCCAACCATGGCAGCTGGAGGAATTTAAACTCAATTACTTAATAAATCTGGAATAAAATGCTTGTCTGCTCATCATGAAAATACTGGACAGCTGTAAAAACCCATTTGGTTCACTAATGTCCTTCAGGTGGGAAATCTCTTACCCATCTGGCACGCACATAACTTCAGATTCACAGCAATTTAAAAACAAATAAACCTACATTTTCTAATCAACTTGTTGAGAGATGCTATTACACACTTCTGGTGCAGCAGGACCTGAACCCAGGCATTGGGACACTATCATTGAGCCACAAGAGGGTCACTGTGGTTGACTCTTAACTGCTCTCTGAAATGACCTGTCAAACATTCATTTAAGATCTCAAAGTGCACTACAGAACAATATAGCATGTGTTCCCAAGTCACACAGAAATTCAAGAAGGTGACCCAACACCTTCTCAAGGGCTACTGGGGATACATAACAAATGGGAGTGCTGATCACATCCAATGAAATTTATATTTGTCCAGTCAGAAAATAACTAATATTCATATCCTGCAATGGAAGATTGCAGAAATCGTTTTCAGAACGAGGCCTTGCATTTTCTTATTTTCCATTCAGAGTGTGCTTGGGATTAGTTTGAGATATAGAAGAAAGCGAGGACTGCAGATGTTGGAGATTAGAGTCCAGAGTGTGATGCTGGAAAAGCACAGCCAGTCAGGCTGCATTCGAGGAGCAGGAAGGACTTATACTCGAAACGTTGATTCTCCTGCTCCTCGCACGCTGCCTGCTTGGCTGTGCTTTTCCAGCACCATGCTCTTGACTAATTATAAGACATATTGCTATTGTAGGATTATTTGAGACTCATTAATGTGAGGAGATTTTGAGCCCAAAGAGCTCAAAGAGTTTGAATAGTTACAATGTCTTCTTATGCACATGTGCATCGGTACAAATCTTGGTAGTGAACTGTAAAAAATAACAATTTATATCCATTCTGAAGAAGGGTCTCTGGATTTGAAAAATTAACTCTGCTTTCTCTCCATAGATATTGCTAGACCTGCTGAGTTTCTCCAGCAATTTCTTTAGCTTCTGCAGTTTTTTATTTTAGTTTTATATTGATTGCATTTTTTTATCATGCTGATGCCCCAGATTAAAAACACTGAATACCAAGCTTGAGGGGTTGTGAGTGCCTGGTCAGCAGGATGCAGGTTTCTGACTGTAAGTCATATGATTCTTGGCTCTGCATCATAAAAGGTGGTTGTTCCAATATCGGTTTTAAGATGCTCTGGGGTAATAATATTAGGAATGTACATCTTCACATTACTGCAAAATCAATACTCATGGCATCTTTGTTTGGGGAAGAACTAAAAGACAGTGAAACTTGACTTGCTGGTGTTTTGCTGCAGCATTTCCAGAGCCTGCTTTTAAAAGGATGTGAATCAGCTCTGTACTTGTAAGCTTCAAGTTCTGAGATGGTCAGGTGAGCAAATGAGAAGATGCCACTTGAAGCAGATGTGTTATAATTAAGGCTGTCACATCAGAGGTGAGACAGCCATGCGACTGAAAACAGAAATAATATCAACCTGCAAATAAGCTCTGATGAAGAGACATCTAGACTCAAAAGGTTGGCATGCTTTCTCTCCACAGATGCTTTCTGATTCATTGTGATTTGCAGCATTTGTTCTTTTTCAGTACAGATACCAGCATCTGCAGTAATTTGCTCCTATTATATCAACCTGTGTTTAGAGTCACCGAGTCATAGATAGACACAGCACAAAAACAGACCCTTCGGTCCAACTTGTACATGCCGACCAAATATTCTAAAAAAATCTAGTCTTATTTGCCAGCTTTTGGACTGTATCTCTCGAAAGCCTTCATATTCATGTACCCATCTGGATGCCTTTACATGTTGTAATCGTATCAGCCTTCACCACTTCCTTTGGCAGCTCATTCCATCAATGCTCCACCCTCTGTGTGAAAAAGTTGCCCCTTAGATCCCTTTTAAATTTTTCCCCTCGTGCCTATGCCCTCTAGTTTGGGACTCCCCCACCCCAGGGAAAAGACTTTATTTGTTTACCCTATCCATGCCTGTCTAAATTTTATAAACCTCTATGGAGTATGGGTTAACTTCAAAAGCTAAGAGGGAGAGTGCACCAAAGGGAAGGCAAACTTTGGAGAGGTTGGGGGGTGAGCAGGAGGAATTGAGACATCTTAAGGGTCTTCTTCTATGTCCCAGATCACCATCTCCCCCTTCCCTTTCCCACCCACAGCACAAGCATTCTGATCTGCCAGTCTTTCTCACAGCCCCCAGGTCCCTCTTCAAATTGCCAGGTGGAAAGTGACCCTGAAGAAGGGTTACATGAGAAATGTTGACTTCTGCCCCTCCTGATGCTGCCTGGCTTGCTGTGTTCTTCCAGCCGCCTACCTATCTATTTTAGTCTCTTACCTGTCTATTTTAGCCACCTGAGGGACAGTTTTCAGTCAATTACCTGACACCTGAAGAGGGCCTTAGTAGATGTTAATGACTATTTATGGTTTACTTGTGTGAGTCATCCCAGCTCAACTCAGCTCTGTTTAAGAGTCCTGAAGAAGGGTTACACTCGAAACATTAACTTCTCCACCTCCTGATGCTGCCTGGCTTAATGTGTTCTTCCAACCTCCTGCCTGTCTACTACAGGTGGAAAGTGAGCCTCATTTGGGGCAAGGGCAGATGAGCCATTAGCCGGCCTCACCCTTAAACCCCAAAACATTTCTGACAGATAGTGAGCAGGCAGGGAGACAGGAGGAAGGTCAGGAGGATCTTTACAGACAAGCTGTGCCTCGATGCCGGTTGGCAGGATGCTGTAACATTCTGCTCAAATTTACTGTCCAAAGACCACTATGCAACCCATGCAATACATTAATAAATCTTAAGCGGATATGCTACTTTGATGTGGGTAATTAGGAGATAGAAAAGGCATGCTATTTCTGATTGCATATCTATAACAGAGGCATCAACAGACAATGTAGTAAGGACCTGCCTTCGGGTTTACCACACGCAGAAATAGAATCTATAATTATTTGTGTTATACTGCTGGAATGTGGTTAAAATGTGGTTGGATCTTAATATCTCTCCCCAGTTTTAGCCTAAAGCCTCTTGTGCTGAAGCTCTGCCACAGTGGCATATCATTCAATATCTTGGTATTCTGAAAGCTGCCCTTTCACCACTCTCTCCTCTGCTTTCATTCAACTCCTTTTGAGACTCAAGAGCAGAGCCCTAGTTTTTTTCTAGTTTCTCATTGCAGTTTAATGTTCTGATCAGCATTCTCATAATTCTTCCTTGCAATCTCTTAATGACTTGAATATTTGATCAGTATATTTTCAGTAAGCTGTGACAATTATTTTCACCTCTATTTCTAGATCACTGGGGTTTGCTCTGAATCATCACAAATGTACAATTAAATTTACAGTAAGATAACTCTGAAATCTCAGCCCACCCTCGCCTCCCCCTAACTTTCATAGTATCTTTGAAACCAGTGGAACACTCATCTGCAGAATTAGTGATTTCACTGACTTCAAGTTCACAAAATCCTCTCTTGCTTGTCTTAAATGTAATTTTCTCCCTCTTCAGGAACCTCACCATGGCCAGAAATTCTTTAAATAATGTAGTGAATTATTCATGAGTGCTTCGAAAATCTAGATATTCTGGTTGTATCTAATTGACTCAGATCACTGGTACTGATCCATTAGAAGAGAATATGCTCAGTAGAATAATAAAGAGCCCATAAAAGTTAGCAGATGTAGTATCTTTATGACCTCATAAAGCAAATGCTTTTTATTGTTATTGAACAAACACGTAATCTGATCTTTACAACACAATATTTGAGACCAATAGAAACATCATTGAATGCATTAAGGGTAGGAATCCATGGCAGGTTTTGCGTTCTGAACAATTAGCTTTAGCACACTAAGTCTTTTCTACTTTTGTTCCTACATAATATATTACTGACTTAATTAGGCAGCAGTTACTGCATTGACACCGCTGTCTCGTTCAGCAGTAGCAATGCCTCTTTCAACCAATTGAAGAACAAACCATTATTCAACATGGATCACTTTCCCAGTATTAGCCATGCCCACTTGGTAGATAATGTGATTCTACTTCACATGTACAGATCAATTGTGCATAGACAAAAGTTATAACATAAAAATGAGGTTCCAATTAGATATTGAGAGGGCTTTGTACGGGTGGTACTGGAACTTACATTAATTTGGATCTGAATTTCGATTGAAAACAGGTGGGAATATTCCTAAATACTTACTCCTTAATTAACTCACCATTAGACTAATTAGTGGAAATGCCAAATGGGTGTGTTTCTGTTGATCTTCCATCAAAGTTATGGAGACGAATTGGAAAACTTCCTGAGGAAACTCTCAGAAACTATATTGATTGCTATCGAGTAGAACATAATTTAAAATAGCAAGCAAAACTTTAATTTATATAGTAACTTTCACAACCAATGGATGCCACAAGATACTTTATCATGAATTAAGTGTTATTGAAGTGTAGTTAGGTAATGTAATTATTTGTTGTTGTTTGAATGTTGAATATTCATCAGAACCTCAGGGATAACTTCTCTGCTGTTTTCAAAACAAAAATATGGGATCTTTTACTTCTAATTGAGAGTGCAGGCAGAGCCTCAGTTTAACATCTAATTTGAAAGGTGGGATGTCCCACACTGCAGGACTCCCTCTGTACTGCATAGAATATCAACATTGACCTTTTACATTCAATTCCTGCAATGGGACTTGAACCCTGAGGCAAGAGTTCTCCCAATTGACCCATGTCTAACACATAAACTCTTGTGTTAATACAACATTTAACAACTTTCCACAATACCACAGTTTCTTAATATTGCCATTTGTACACTTAAAAAATTACTTTATGCAGTTGGTTTTAGAAATGCAAGGTGGAATCTTATAAGAGATCTGAGTGATATGGCCCATGGCCAAACGTGTGGCAGAGTCAGGCAATAAGTGCAGTGAGGGAGGATCCTCACAAACCTTTACAGATGTACCATAGAAAACATACTGTCCAAGTGCTCGATGGCCTGGTAGGGCAACTGCTCTATCCAGGAATGTAAGAAACTATTGTGATGATGCTGCTCCTCTAACAAGGTTTTGTTGTTCTTTTTTTTCAAAAGGGGTTGTAAAAGGCAGAGTGGCCAGCATGGCTACCAGAGACTGTCTAAGTCAACAATCAGGGGAGGCCTTTAGGTATTATCTAAAGCAGTTCTGTAATGAAAAGGGAGTGGCCAATTCTCCTAGTTCAGGGATGATTCTAGTTTGATTTGGTTTTTTAGCAGTTAGAAACTGCTGAGGACAGAGAAGCAGCTACAGTGAAAAGAGGTTCCATGTTTCAGCAAATGATGCCTGGCTGATCCTCTCTCTCTAACATTTTTCCTATAAGAACTTGGGTTTATTTTACCTTTTTTCCAAGAGTTATATTTATGGAGGTGTTGCAGGAAATTGGAACAGCATCATTAAGGTGTGATAGAGTCAGCTGGGTTTTCAGATAGGTTAAGTTATTCTATATTCTGTTCTTGATTGTTCATGTTTGATTTAGTAGTCTGCAAATAAATTCTGTTTGATTTAAAACTGAGTGGTTTGACCAGCTGCATTACTCCTGGAATATCCATTTTATATCTGCCTAAAATAACTAAAACATTTAGAGTCTGGGCTACCTTCTTAAAAGGTTCTGAGGGGATGCAACATGGACCGTAATTCCATAGAAGTTTGTGTGCATAGCCCAGACCATCACAGAAGCCAACGTCCCTTCCATGGACTCGATTTACAACTCTTGTTGCCCCAGAAAGGCTGCTAACATCATCAAAGACCCATCCAAACTAGGTCATGCTCTCTCACTACTTCTCCCGTCAGGCAGAAGAAACAGAAGCTTAAACATGCATACCAGCAGGCTCAGGAACAGCTTCTTCCCTGCTATTATTAGACTGATGAATGGATTCTCTAACTTCTAATAATGTTGATCATGGTAATGATGATCTTGCCTTGCACATGTCCTGTATGGTGTAACCTGTATGCTTCACTCTAAATTTTTTTTCTACCCTATGATCTCTATGTCCTTGCTTACCATCACCTGATTGTACTGCTCATAAACAAAGCGTTTTACTGTACTTAGGTACACATGGCAATAAATCAAATTAAATAATCTTTACGTCTAGATCATCTTGCTCCACCTTTGGCAATCAGCGTGGTGAGGTTCTCACCAGACAGTAGCAAGATAACTATTGATGCTAACTATTGATTGTTAAATGTCTTGTTAATGCCACAACTCACCTCATTAGTATCAGAATCCCACCCTTACCAAACAAGCTGATATCAGGAAAACCTGGCAAGGAAACAAGAGGATGTACCCAGCGAGTTCATCTCCATATTGGGTACCAGTCACAAACAGCTCAGGGTGTGAGCTGAATGCACTCCTCCTCCATGGGTGTTGCAAATGGCCATCTGCCATTTCATCAGCACCATCCTGGTACATATACTGTGCACTGACGGTGTGTTTTAGACACACCCACAGACATTGCAGGACACGCCAAGTTCTGGCATTGAAAGGCTGCAGCAGGGACAGGTGACCAGTACACAGACTGGATTCAACTGCAGTTTGGGGCTGTTCACTTGCTCTCTTAGTGTTCACTCATTAAGTACCTACCTGCTTGCTCATAGTCCCCCTTGCTTTGAGTTAACTTGCTGTGCCAGTTGGTGCAGTCACAGAAACCAGCAGCCAAGCATCCCCGTAGACTAGTGGGTACACATCCTGCTCTAGGGCAGCTTGTTGTCTGCACAGGCGTCCATCCATTACAGCACCTGGATAGCCATGATCTGCTACTGGAACCTATACAGGGAGAGTCAGAATGAGATGCATGGAAGTTAAAGTCATTGACATTGATGTACACTGTTTTCATTTCAAAAATATCTCCTTTGCACCAAAATGCACCCAATACGTTTTCTTCTTTCTCTTTCTCCATCTTCAGCTAAGTGCATTCCCTGGTTCTGTAGCTGGGATGGAGTGAAGCTGCTCTGATGAGGATCACTTTGCCGCTAGAGGTGGGACCCCAGAACAGGCCAGACACATCAAGGATCTTTATTGCAAGAGGAAAGTGAGATCTTCCTTGGCTTGAATACCCAAAGGTTGGAGGTGGAGGCTGAAGGCAGGTGGAGGTGGCGGGTCTGCCTGAGTGGAAACCACCCATAGGCCAGTGTGTAGTTCCAGTTATGGCACTGTCTCCTTTGAGCACCT
Organism: Chiloscyllium punctatum; assembly: GCF_047496795.1. Classification (NCBI taxonomy): domain Eukaryota; kingdom Metazoa; phylum Chordata; class Chondrichthyes; order Orectolobiformes; family Hemiscylliidae; genus Chiloscyllium; species Chiloscyllium punctatum. The sequence goes on along the minus strand of NC_092755.1, from coordinate 100,321,045 downwards.
GGTGTCAAGGTTTCCCATCTCCATTTCACCATGACTTTGGTCCGAAGGTTGGTGCAATGAATTGCGGGTGTATGTGGCACCACTTTCCAGTGGACTCTGAATGTCCTGGACTTGGTTCTCTATGGTTGCTGCCAAGCAGTCCATGGAGGTGGGCAGACTGTCAGTCTGCCCTGGTGTCCCTCCCTATGCATGTGAATGAAGTCGCTGATTGCAGTGTTATCTCCTGCCTGGGGCAGAGAAGGTGCCTGGTCTCTGGCAATCTACCAAGTGTCCTGAGGTGAGTTTTAGTTGCCTAGCTGTGGAGCTGTTACAGTGAAGTGCTTGCACACTTTCTAAACTTAACCTTCCCACCGACGGGGCAGTATCATGCCTGGTGCGGTCTGTAGGAGGCTGCCTTGCTGATGCTTCTTCTGCTGTCATGTTGCTGATCTTGAGGGGTCCAAGAGGGAGATTTCTCAACAGAAGACACGAGGAGGCTTGTAGAACCCGCAATAAACGAGAGAGAGAAGGTGATTATGGCCAGTGGCTGGAAGTGGTGCTCAAAGACTGAGAGTGAAAGTAGAGTTAATAAAGAGTAGTGGTGTTCTGCAGGATGGTACTTACTCACCTGCCTGGACATTGCTATCTTGATATTCCTGCAGGGGCAGCCTTAGTCCTTTTCTGTGAGGGCCAGCATTCTGTCCTGGTAGGGGTTGGACATCGTTCTCCTGGAATGAGGAAATGAGGGGAACTGCATGTGATGAAAGTTGGTGGTATGGTCATTAGATTTTGGATTAGTGGTGCTGGAAGAGCACAGCAGTTCAGGCAGCATCCAAGGAGCATCGAAATCGACGTTTCGGGCAAAAGCCCTTCATCAGGAATAAAGAAAAAAGCTTTTTTTTAAAATTCCTGATGAAGGGCTTTTGCCCGAAATGTCAATTTCGATGCTCCTTGGATGCTGCCTGAACTGCTGTGCTCTTCCAGCACCACTAATCCAGAATCTGGTTTCCAGCATCTGCAGTCATTGTTTTTACCTCGGTATGGTCATTAGTCCTGGTGCATGTGGGGGAAACTTGGGGAGATGTTCTGAAGGGCTGAGGAGGTGGTGTGAAGATCATGCCATGTTAGTGTGTGAGAGGGGACAGCGGGTGAGGGAATATGTTGTAGATAATGGTGAGGATGATATGGGGCATGAACCTTGGTCAGAAATTGGTGCAGGAGCAGAGATGGTGTGCGTGTGAAGTCTAAGTGAGAAGAGTGTGACAGTGACACTGGCAAAGTGGAGAAGATCATTAACCTTAATTTCATATCAATTGCTGTTCCTCCACATCCTGGAGACAGCACTGATCCTGGTGGTGATCTGGGACCCAGTTTGTACAGTCTGGTGGTACGGACCCCTCTGCTGATTCTCCAGAAAAGGGACGCCTCTCTATTGCACCACCTATCACTAGACCCTCCAGGTCCCTGTTGAACAAATGCAATGCCTTTTCCTCTCCCCTTCCTTGCCATGTTCCAAGTCTGTCCATTAATGAGCAAGGCAGCTTCAGAATGCCAGTACTTGTCTGGATGCACAGCAGTATCTTAACTATCGAGCTGATGCAAGGGATGCTGGTCTTTCAGTGGATATCCATTGAGTGGTGAGTCGTTCCAGGAATGTTGTGTGGTAAGATGGGGCAGAAATTGGAGATCAGAGATACATAAGGAATGGTAGGTAATTAAGATGAGTTTGGTAAGATGGCGTAAAAAACTCATTAGGCAATGCAAAATAAAACCCTTGATAAAACTCAAATGAACTGGGACTTTACAAAAAAAAAGAAAGATTCAGCCCACAAAGGTTTTTGAACTTGGTCAATGTACACAATGTAGACAATGTAGACAGCATTATGTTCTCTTGCCAAAGTGTAAATTAATATGACAAACATATAAAAGTTACAATAGTTAAATTGAAGAATTCCAAATTTATAGAAAAACCAGAAGCAATATCAGTAATCTTTGATATCTTCCAGTTTAATTCATGTATAAATGTTATATGTATAGTTGAAAAAGGCTCCAGTTATTAAATTGTGAAGTAAAGGGTTAATTATACCTTTACTCTGAAATAGTAGTCTCTAACCTTTATATGCATAAAGGTCACTTTTTGAATTTAAGTGCAACCTAGGATCTTGCCCAAAGAAAATATCGAATAAACAGATTATTTTAAGTATTTTAGCTGAAAACCGAGTATATATAACGACTCATTTTGTCCTCAACTCACTAAATCTCAGTGGTGACAACCAAGACTTCATATTATCCGCCAGTGCCTTGAAGTCTGGGTTGTAGTGTGAGACTGATAGCAAATTAAGTGGCTGTCCATGAGGTGGGTGTAATACCTGGATTTGATTATATTCATTTGGAAAAATGCTGTTTCACAGAGGCATGTGGAGTCAAAGTAAGCTTTTACTTTAGAAGTATAAGATGTTAGGAGTGGGTACTTTTCTCCATTTATCAGTCACCCAAAATCACTGTCCCTTGATTTGACTTTCAGCTAAATAACATGTTGCATAATTGTCTCCACATCCATTCCACTGCTTTGTAAATCAAATACCTGTTAGAATTTGATGGCTAACCCAGCAATGTTTACTTGAAGAATGGATTTGAGACAAACATAATGACATGTTCCATCATATCTAATTCCTGAAATTACCTGATGAATTGCTCTGCTCACTTCCTCATGTGTGCTCAGAAGTTTCCTGGATAGAACCAGGATAGAACTTGGTCTTTAATCTTTTTCTCGTATTTTGTCCAGATTCAAGGAGTGTCGCAGCGATACATTTTTTAAATTGGGAGGACCATAGACCTAATTTCAGTTTTAATGCATTCTCAGCACTGATCATATGTGCCAAAGTCATTTGCCAACAGTTCATGTCAGCTTTGATACCTGTAAGGAACCTTACGGAGAGCAATGACACATTGACAGCTTATTGCACACTTCATTCCTTGATTTAAGAAAAGTGACAATCTCAGGCATCAGATCGAAAAATCTTTTGCAGGGCCTTCTCTCCACTTGCCCACCTGACATTTGTATGAAGAATTAGTTCACCACAGGCAGTACTGAGTTTATATCCAGTAAGGATTCAACAAAATGCTGAAGGGCTTGAATCAAGTTTACAATCTTCTCATTACATGAGAAAAGTGCAGACATTTACTCGCTAATGTGTACAGGTGGATTATACAGAGACAATTGACAAAAGAGGGGAACTCAGGATCTGATCTGCAAAATGCGTCAAAGCTCACATTTTTGCCAAGCATGGCTGGTGCAATATCAGCTGTGATGGAAATCACTTTCTTGATTGGAATATTTTTCTGAAACACCTGCCTTTTGTTTTCACAGTAGAGATCCTCACCATTGTTCTCTCTAAGGGACAAAAGGGTGAGATGATCCTGTTTAATTGTTATATCCTCAAAAACCAGCTGCAAAGAGCAATCAGCTGGCTTTTTCAGTCATGTTGATGAACTTAACAAATTGCAGTGAGAAGCATTCACAATTCTTCAAGCCCTGCTGTAGTTGCTGAAAGATATCTACGGACAACGATTCCATACGTCTTGCTGCTGTGGAAGTACCATGTGACATGCTGAAGATTGCAGTTATTATTTCTTCATTTTACTTAAAGTCTTTGAATAAAGAGACAGTGGCCACGGTCGTTACCTCTTTAATAACTTCACCATCTGTGAGTGATTCCTTGCGTTTTGCCAGAAGATAGTAAATATGAAGTGATATTTCAGTGCAGGCCTGACCTTTTGCTGTTGTTTCGAAAAAAAAATTGCTGAGCTTTCAAAACGGCATTCGTCAACTTCCTTTGTATGAAGCGTACAGTTCAAGAGAAAACTATCTTCGAATTTACTGTGCATTCTTGTGTAGTTTCATTCAAAATTCTGCTATTAACTTATTCATTTATTTTTTTTAGGTTAGGTTAGGTTACATTACAGTGTGGAAACAGGCCCTTCGGCCCAACAAGTCCACACCGACCCGCCGAAGCGCAACCCACCCATACCCTTACATTTACCCCTTACCTAACACTACGGGCAATTTAGCATGGCCAATTCACCTGCCCTGCACATCTTTGGACTGTGGGAGGAAACCAGAGCACCCAGAGGAATATTTTGTTGATATATAAGGCAAATGTTCTTATTTTTTACATTGTGAACAGAATCTCATTTTCCCATTTGTTTTAGTTTCTTTTTAGATGGCCCAGGTTCATCACTCAGCCTTATCATTTCATCTTGTGATTTGCAGTGTCATGCTGCCATTGGCCACTCGACATCTGGAACGTCCAGAATGTGACTGTTCGGAAGTCTGGACGCACAGGAGCTCACTACTGGGCTCACAATGAGTTTCTACTAGAGCTCTTGGTCATCTCGTGTCTTTTGCATATCCGATGTGAGTCTTGGCAGCGTTCCCCATAATTTTTCTTTGATTTGCATGGAATTATTAGATAAGCAGCTGAAGGAACGAAAATACAGCAGGTCTGAAGAGAAAGGACAGAGGACTGGAACTAACTGAACCACTCTTACTAAGGGTCTGCATGGACATGATGGCTCGGTTAGCTTTTTACCTATGTTTAGAATTAAGATATAATGGCTTCACAAATTGGATCCTAGAATATTTCTTATTGTTTTTACTTATTTGTTTGCATTTCTGCCATAAAACTTACTTCTCCCTGCAACGATAATTTATCTGGATCAAATGATCCAACTAGCTAGCAAAGCCTGTGAATAGCACACTCCAGCCACATGGCATCCAGAAGTGGAAGTCATGCAGTGCCTTAATATTCAACGGTTGTGACAATTGTGGTTGAATATCAGAGATGTCGATGGCGAGGGAATGTGAACAGATGGTCCGATTAACTATTCGAGACTCTACAATCAGCCTGTCCAGCATGGATTAGAGAGCATGGCTCAAAGAATCGTGACTGAGCATGTGCATAAGAATATCCTTCAGAGTGACATCAGATTGCACAGAATTAGGATACTGCAAAATTCCAGTGAACTCCCTTTTACCCTCCACTTAGATACTTATGTTCAATAAAAGCTGTTGATGTTTGCTTACCTGATCTGCAGACTTGATTGTATTACATCATGACAAAAGGTGACCAGACCGCAGAACTGGAGGCAAGTTGGCAACTGGAGTGTCTGAAGTGAAACCCAGTGGTAATACAGTACAGTGTACAATCCTACAGTAAGTGAAGGATGAGGCCAAGCCAGTCATCTGACCACAAAACTGTGGGAAAGACTTGAAAAGCAGTCTCCCTGCAGTATGGTGCTATGGGAGAAGGACTTTAAGACTACCCAGTCACCAATCGAAGAACAGGAACTACAGAAGAAAAGAAAATCCATGCAACCCTCTAAAAAGGTCTGAGTATTGTTTTGACCACCGTAAATCAGTAATGAAAATACCTAATGAACAAAAAGGCCTTTCCTTTAGTAGACTTCCTGGATCATGTTGAGGATTTTAACCAGACCATGCCCTGTATTAATGGATGCCTGTTAATTAGCAGACATAGCATTACCTCAAGTCTTGATCACAAACTTAGACTAGGTTAATGTACTGTTATACTTGATCTATAGAAGCATTGACATCATTCTCATCTGACAGGGTATAGAAGGAGATAAATAAAATACTAAAGTCTTCCAATCTATTTTAGATTATGCGATAAGCCCATGACATATCAGGCAAAGCTAAATTGATGCAAGCAGGAGCTATGAGAAACCATTGTTTCCTCGATAACTGATTTCTGTTGTCTTGCTGATAATTGTCAGAATGGAACTGTTATGATCCAAGATGATATCACCAAATTAATGTTATGTTCTGCATTGGGAGCAGTAACCTTTATTGTTAAAGTAGACAACAAGTGAGATCTGCCCAATTACTCAGAGAATAAAGTCACAAGATTCCATTGTTTTGAGCAAACTATAATAAATTTCACTACAAAAGGTTGAACAATTATGTAATCTCCAATACACATACAGCTTATTTCAAGAAACAGGGAAAATTAACTATGGACTGTCATTTACCAGAAATCAACTCATTGTCAGTTTTGATGAGGTTCTGGAAGTATTCTCCCTGTAGACCTGCGTGAGATTTCTTATGCTGTTCTCCAAACCTCAATTTATTGGCTATACATGACCTATGGGTCCCTGCTTGTCCTATCATCCCATTTGCCTGAAATGGGAGATTGTGTCATTGTCAGGATCCACTGAGATTTTGCCATTTTCAAAGTTCAGTCGTGTGCATCATCAAACGTTGTCAGACAAGAGCTGTCCTTCAACATGGACATAGAGAACATTAAAAGAAATTCTTCTCAGTGCGCATGGTTAACACATCAATCCAAATATAAGTGATCATTGTTATTACCATTTAAGAATCAAATCACACAGGTCAATTGTCTTTCTCCTAATCATGTCCAAGAACACTGTTTAAGGGACTGCTATTTATCTCCCAGTGTCCAGTGTAGGCTATAGTACAGTCATGAAGAGAGCAAACCAGAAATCAAATTGGCACATACCTACTTTGTTGAATTAAACAGGGAGCGGATTAGTTTCGATGTGGATGAATGGATAGTTAAGGGGATGGCGTACATAGTCAATGAGCCAAAACCAGTAGCAGCAGAAACTGGCCAGCCACCTGGGAGCAAGATGTTCCAAAAGCCATAGGACAAAACAGGGACAAGTCCCAACTAAACTGGAGAAACACAGTTGCTCCCTAAGCAAGACTGCTCTGGCAAATGCACTAGAGATAGTTCAAGAGCTGCTAATAATTCTCAGACATTCAAATTGGTATGTAATATCCAATTGAGGACACATATAGAAAAGTGCTGAAATGGGAGTAGTAGAGGAAGAAAATTGAACATAGAATGTTACAGCGCAGTACAGGCCCTTCAGCCCTCGATGTTACGCCGATCTGTGAAATTAATCTGATGCCCATCTAACCTACACTACTCCATTATAATCCACATGTATGTCCAATACCCATTTAAATGCCCTTGACGTCGACGAGTCTACTGCTGTTGCAGGCAGGCCACTTCACCCGCCTACTACTCTCCGAGTGAAGAAACTACCCCTCGAATGCATACTGACCTGCTGTGCTTTTTGAGCTTCAAACCTAGTGACTCTGACCTCCAGCATCTGCAGTCCTTACTGTCACCAAATCTCAGTCTTTTGTCAGCCTGGGTAGCCCAGGCCAGATTAGAGAGCCACCTTTTGGCTTTAAAAAGCTCCCAGCAATCTTTCAGAAGCTGAAAGACCAGGTAGCAGCTGAACTCAGCAATTGCGCAGTGTACCTCGATAACTTAGTAACCTGGAGTGAGTACAGACCATAATCCCTAAAACATACACTGGAAAGAAAAGGTTCAAAGTGACCAGTGTCAGATTGTTCAACTGGAGTTGGCTGTTATAGCTGTTTAATCTAAACATCACTAACGCTGACAGACAGAACAATGGAACCGCTGTTGTCTTATCCAGAGTGTAAATCCCCACAATGCAGCAGGGAACTGAAAATGCTGACATTCGAGTGTGAATGGAATGAATGACCTCTCTTCTTCCTCTCCTTTGGCAGAGAATATGCAAACAAATTGAAATTGATTTCACTCTTTTCCTGTGGGGGATGAAAGAATGTCAGGTACACAATATGTGAAAGAGATCAAGAATTGTTTTAAAAGCTATACTTTTAAATGAACTTTGATGGATGAAAACTTGGCTTTCGCTGATCACATGATTCAAGTTGATGACTATTTCTGAAAAGCTCCAATCAACAATTAACAGAATTACTGGACCTGCAGAACAGACTGTGCCCCACTCCCCAGAGTGTATTAATACAAAACCCTGATCCTAATTGCCCCAAGTGGCGGAGTGTCCGTGTTCCAAGATGCTGGACTGAGACCAGACGCTACCCTTGACTCACTCTGGAGGCTTTCCAGACTGACGATAATCCCTGTGACTTAATTTAGGACTACTCCTTTCATGTGTTTGCCACATAAGCTGCTGGCACATGGTGTAGGTACGGCATTGATGCCATACATCAACATGTTCACTGCCTTGACTGATCAGTGCTGACAACCATGACAAGCTCCTGGCTTTGTGATTGCACTAAACAACACGCCAAGACAGAACTACAGTGAATCTTTAAGCTGTGAGTCAGGCAGCAAGACAGAAAGAAACAAGGTAGAGATGCTGTGAGCATCCAAGTAGGCACAAATTGCATGAGTGCTAAGAAAGCAAATGAAAAGCCTTGAGGCAATTACTATGCATAGAGTGTACCCTGAGATGTTAGGGATTGCCTTCACGTCAGAAATTGTAACTATCTAGTTTCTCTCTAGTGCACAGGAGAATAAGAAGTTGAACATAAATTAAGACAAAATTAGGTACTAACGACATATTGATGCAAGCAAAAATCCTCTCACTATTGTGATTCTTATCCCAATCTTCAAACCTTGGATGGAAAATTAGACATTTTTCCCTGACCTCAACAACCTTATTTTTCCCAATTTGCCATATTTAACTGCAATGTTTCAATGAGGCAGCTCCACACCCTCTGAATTGCAATCACGATCGGCACCAAATGCTGGCTTAGTCAATGGCTCCCAAAGCCATGAAACCAAAAACTTTCATTTTTGTCTAACCCACAGTGCAACTAAACTGGTCGTGCCAGATACTGACATGATAGTGACCAAAATATATTTCTCTGGCTCTGAGATTTACCAAGATCAGTGCAATAAATGAAAATAAAATGATTCAAAGGATAAAAGATCACATCAATGTTTTTCGGCTCAAGACAGTTTCATGGAGACAACTTAGATTGGACAGTCTTTTCATCTCTGGAATTTGGATTCAAATCAAATTGGATAAATTTGATGAAGGTGTTAATTTCAATGCTGTATTAATGAGTATTTGACTGCCATACATTCAAACCTGTGTTCTTGTTGGGGGATGTTAAAACCTTTCTGATGAATGGCATATAGGACCCTCTTGTCATTCAGTAAGTGAACCACATGGGATCTTGGTGATAAATTAAAAACTGGATTTCCCTGTTGCCTATTGATCCTGTGCTGTTGTCATTCACTGTCATATCTTGCTTCAACATAAACATGAAAGAAATGGTTTTGAAAAATAAACTTAAGACAGAGAGTTGACAGGTGGCTCTTATTAAATGTGTTATGTTTTCTTACAATGATACAAAAGCTGTCACCAGAGTCCACAGGAGACATATGGCTGTAATTCAACGCTGCAGAATGAAGGAAGCCTGAGTATTAGTCGTTATCTTTCTTGTGAGAGAGAAATGCCAACAAAACAAAGTCATAAACTTACAAAGTTAATGATTCCAGACTACTAGAACTGACATTTTCCTACCAGGGAGATTATTTGCTTTATTATTCTATAGAACAAGAATAAGGTAGAAATAGAGACTAGCAGAGAAATGCGTAACAAGGATCGAAAGGGAAAAGAAGTAGATCACAAATGCAAGCTAACCTTTCTAATCGGCACAGTGTGAGTGGAACATGTGGATAGCATTAGGGCGAACCTTCCTCACCTTCATAAATTTCAAGCCTTATTGAGACTTGTTCAGTGATTGTCTGAAGTTCCCAGTCAAATTACTTAAGTATGATGAGTGCCTCAGGCAAGTTGACCAACTCGGACCTCATGTCTTTGTGCTTTAGAACTTTGAATCACTATTATTGAACGGGATAACTCTATTTGCATGATTGTTTAAATCTGTGGCCATTTTCCACAAAGTCCTTTTGATTTAAAGAAACATTTTGCAGCTTTAGTCCACAGTCAAAGATAAGGACTGTGGAAAGACGTAGACTTTATATGTCTCCAACCTTTGGGAAGATGAAACATGATTTGAAAAATCTTTCACCACAAAATATATGAGTCAGACACATACAACTCAACATATGACATAAGGCTTTTCATCCTCTTTCCCGTGTCACCCTTATTAAACAATGTTTCAGCATTTCTTAACCATTAACTTACTTCATCATTTTACCATCTGTGCAGTGATAATAAGGAGGTCAGCTGTGTGGACCTCATAGAATGTACGTTCCCTGATTGGGGTTGTTAAACTGGAGCCCTGGCTGATTGATAAGAACAGGAATGCCCCCCCCCCCCCCCCACCTCCTCCAATTCTATTGTGATGTAATCCCTACCCTCCCCTTTTACTTTTTTTCATGTCAGCATTACTCTTATCAGGCCAGTTCAGCTGATTACATGGGTGTTTTCCTGGTGGCGGAAATATTGAATAAAATGATGTTTTTACTAAGTCACTGCACACACACACACACAACACAGGTGCAGCGGTAGTGTGGGGATGAAAGAATAAAGAAAATAAACAGGAGATTTAGAGAGTCTCCTCATTCTCTGGACTGGCTCTGAGCTGGCTGGTCAGGGGCCCATTTACTGTACACATGTGGAAAAGAAAGAACAAGAATGTCAGAGGCTCTGTTCACTCTGAGAGCTGGCTCTGGGGGAGCTGGATCAGTGTGAAGGATTCTCCATTTGTAAATAAAAGGTGACTTGGTGCTGGGATCTCTGGAGTTATTTCAATCTGTACAAGGCATCTGGAATCATAGTATCTTTACCAATAATGTGAACATTCTTTACATTTGAATAATTGACTGGAGGTCTATGACCAGTGGAGTGCCACAAGGATCAGTGCTGGGCCCTCTACTTTTTGTCATTTACATAAATGATTTGGATGCATAAGAGGTACAGTTAGTAAGTTTGCTGATGACACCAAAATTGGAGGTGTAGTGGACAGCGAAGAAGGTTACCTCAGATTACAACGGGATCTTGATCAGATGGGCCAATGGGCTGAAGAGTGGCAGATGGAGTTTAATTTAGATAAATGTGAGGTGCTGCATTTTGGGAAAGCAAATCTTAGCAGGACTTATACACTAAATGGTAAGGTCCTAGGGAGTGTTGCTGAACAAAGAGACCTTGGAGTGCAGGTTCATAGCTCCTTGAAAGTGGAGTCACAGGTAGATAGGATAGTGACGAAGGCGTTTGGTATGCTTTCCTTTATTGGTCAGAGTATTGAGTGCAGGAGTTGGGAGGTCATGTTGCAGCTGTACAGGACATTGGTTAGGCCACTGTTGGAATATTGCATGCAATTCTGGTCTCCTTCTATCAGAAAGATGTTGTGAAACTTGAAAGGGTTCAGAAAAGATTTACAAGGATGTTGCCAGGGTTGGAGGATCTGAGATACAGGGAGAGACTGAACAGGCTGGGGCAGTTTTCCCTGGAGCGTCGGAGGCTGAGGGGTGACCTTATAGAGGTTTACAAAATTATGACGGGCATGGATAGGATAAATAGGCGAAGTCTTTTCCCTGGGGTCGGTGAGTCCAGAACTAGAGGGCATAGGTTTAGGGTGAGAGGGGAAAGATATAAAAGAGACCTAAGGGGCAACCTGTTCACGCAGAGGGTGGCACGTGTATGGAATGACCTGCCAGAGGATGTGGTGGAGGCTGGTACAATTGCAACATTTAAGAGGCATTTGAATGGGTATATGAATAGGAAGAGTTTGGAGGGTTATGGGCCGGGTGCTGGCAGGTGGGACTAGATTGGGTTGGGATATCTGTTTGGAATGGACAGGTTGTACTGAAGGGTCCGTTTCCATGCTGTACATCTCTATGACTCTAATTGAGCCAATTGGCACCATCTGAATAGTCTTGACTTTCAGGTTTTTAAAATTTCCACAACAAAGATTTTCTTAGGAACAGAAAGTTCTATTTGTTTGGTTCTCACAGTCCTTTAAACCAAATAAAAATAGCATTAATCTAGGATAACAGCACTTAATGTCTGGATTCATGCCTTCAATTGAAACAGAAGAAAAATTAACATCATTTGGTTCCACAGTGAATTCCTCCGTGGTCAGTGTCTATAATTGTATTGAGTTTAGCTGGGTCCCAGATCAATGCTATTAGATTAGAGTGTTTGGGTTCTTCCTGCAGTTCAATTCAAATGAATACTTTAGCATTCCTGCTTCATCAAAGTCTTCCTCAAGATATGAATTAGAAACATTTTTCCCTGCATTTGCTTTCAAGTCTGATTCCCTGCATCCAACTGCAGTTGCTTCTTTTGTCACAGTTATTTGACTAATATCTACATCCTTGTGTTGGAAAAGAAAGCTGATTTCTTTAATAGGCTGTTTGGTATTTGTGTTAACCAACAATATTTCCTTGTAACATCTGTTGTTTTGAACCATCATATCAAACCAAAAATGCATTTTTGGAGGCTTTGTCATGTGGCCACTGTTTTTGAAACAATCTAATTTAAACTTCTTCACTTTTTTTTAATCCAAATCTGAAACATCTCTTTATTGACTGAATTGACAACAATCGGTGTGCGGAATTTGAATCTCAGTTGCTGTCAGATCACGACCTAAGTTTACCAATTCGGATTGAAGTTTAATTTCCTGCACCTCAAGTTCAATGCATTTCCTACTTTCTGCCTCCGAATGTAGGCCTTGCTCATCTTCGTCAGAGTCAGTAGGGAATTTTCCCACTTCAAAGTTTACATCTGAGAAATACTGACACTTCCTGACTATAATTGACAGATCCCTGATGGATTTTAAAGGAGAAATTGTAGGAGAAAACTCAACAACCATTCTGCATTCTTTCAGTTGTACACGGCTTGCCTGAATATCTTAAGTGTTTCATTTCCCAGGGAAGTGTTGTCATTTTCAGAGCACAGAACAGTGAAAGATCTGCACATAATGCTGCTGTGAAATACTCTTAAAGTAATTTCTATATTACTATATGCATTTAGTTGTAGATAATTTACTTGCAGTTCCTCATTCTCCTGCACACTGGGCAAAATATCCACTTCCTGAATGTGGCAATCAAAATTTAAACCCAGTGGTATTTCTTTAGCATCCAGTGACAGATTTGGCTTTGCCATTGCTCTGGTCACCTCAGTCAATGGAAAAATAGCTGCAACCTTTACTTCACACTTCTGTGGATTATTGAAATTCATGTGGATCTGTGTTGGATAAAATAATGGCTCTACAGGGGTTAATGCTCATGGTACATTAACTCCACCCATTCAACTCATGTCTCACCCACTCTGGTGGAGGGATATAAGGCGTTCCATTCCAGCTTTCAAAGGGAGCAGACATATCTAGTCCAACTCCCTAAGGTCCCAGGGATTATGTCTAACCTAAAGTTGTTAGACATATTGCTAATATGTAATAAACCTTCCTGTATTCTAATAGCAGCATCCCTTCTGTAGATACTCTACAATTATGCATCCTCTGCCACCAATCGTTAGACAGGATGAATTAGTGATAGAGGGCTACATTAAACAACCCTTAACGAGTACCACATACTGTCCACAGTGGTCAACAGGAAAATACCACAGTATTTTTAAAATGTGATGAGAGCTGTGTCTCTGTCTTAATTTCAGGCATTAAGCTCCAAACCATTGCCACCCTCTGGATGAAACATTTCTACCCAAATTCCTTCTAATGCTTCTGACAATTACTTTAAATCTAAGTCTCCTTATAACGTTGAATGTCATCAGTGAATATTTGGAAACTGTCATTTGTTTTTAGATGTTGCTGCTGAGGGGCAACGTGTAGGTGAGTAATATTGTCATACAGCATTGAAACAGGCCCTTTGGCCCACCATGTCTATGCTGATCCCATTTACCTTCACTTGGTCCATACCTTATATGCCCTGCCATTTTAAGTGCTCACCCAGATGCTGCTTAACTGTTCCAAGAATATCTGTCTGCAGCACCCTCTCAGGCAGCACATTCCATATTTCTCTCACCATCTGGGTAAAAACACTTTTCCTCAGATCCCCTTTAAACCACTGACTCCTCACCTTAAACATGTGCCCTCTGGTAGTGATGTTTGAGAAGATTTATAGCGAGCTAACTTACATACATATGCCCTCTGGTCTAGAGATGTCTGCCGTGAGGGAAAGATTTTCATGACCTACACTGTCGATGTCTCTCATAAATTTGAATACCTCCGTCAGATCCTCCTCAGCCTCCTCTGCTCCAGGGAAAACAAACCCAGCTTACTCCAGTCTGTCCAGGTAACAAAGATTCTCCATTCCAGGCAACATTCTGGTGAATCTCCTTTTCACACATTCCATTGCGATTTTGCCTTTCTGATAGTGTGGTGACCATAACTGCACACAGCATTCCATCTGTGGCATAACCAATGTTTTATAAAGTTGTAACAAGATTTCCTTGTTCTTATATTCTATGCCCTAGCTAATGCAGGCAAGTATCCTGCATGCCTTCTTCATTACCCTGACTACCTGTGCTGACACCTTCAGGGATCTATGGGCTTCTTCACCAAGGTCCCTTTGTTTCTCAGTACTCCTCAGGGATCTGGCAATCATTGTGTATATCCTTCTCTCATTCGACCTTTCAAACCTCACACTCATTAGGGTTAAATTCCATCTGCCATTGCTCTGCCCAGTTATCAGCTGATCAATATCAGACGGTAGCGCCAGACCACCCTCCTCACGACCAACAGCACCACTAATTTTTGAGTCACCTGAAATCTTACTAACTAAACATTCAACATTCACATCCAAGTTGTTAATATGCATAACAAACAGCAAGGTACCTTACACTGATCCTTGCAGTGCATTGTTGGTTGCAGGCTTCCAATCTCATAAATAACCCTCTACCATCACTCTTTGCCTCCTACGTGCAAGCCATTTGAATCCAATTGGCCAATCTGTCTTGAATCCCATGGGCTCTTGCCTTTTGGACCAGCCTTCCATGTGAGACCTTGTCAAATGTCTTACTGAGGTCCATCTAAACCACACCAATTGCACCACCTTCATCAATATATTTCCTCACATTTTCAAAAACTTAGTTAAACTACCTCCAACAAATCCATGGTGACTATCCTTGATCGATCCCTGACTTTGTTGATTAATCTTGTCTCACAGATTTTTTTCCGATAATTTTCCTATCACTGAAGTCAGACTAACTGGTCTACAATTAGCTGGCCTATCCCTGCTGTCCTTCTTGAACAAACGAACCTTATTAGCTATCCTGCAGTCATCTGGCACTTCGTCTGTGGCTAATGAAGTACTAAATATCTCACTCAGGGCTCCAGCAATCTCCTGCCTTGCCTCCCACAGCAGCCTTGGATGCATCTCATTAGGTCCTGAGCATTTGTGCACGTTTATGCTCACCAAAATATCTAATAACTCCTCTTTATTAATTTTAACATGCTCTAGAACCTCATTTTCCCAACTGAAACTCCAGCTATAATGTCTTTCTCCTTCGTGAATGAGAAAAAGATCTAATTTTTGGCAGCCACCGCTAATGTCTTCACTCAGACAGATAAAACCAATGATGTGCAATAACTAATTTCCATTAATCATCACACCTTCTTTTTGGTTGGACAATGTTTGAAAACAAGCTCAGACCAAAATATATCCCCCATTGGCATCATCAATACAGATCTATGACAAATATCAATAACATTGTACTGACTGAAGAATTATTTTTAATGAGTGTTGTAACAATGAGCATTTTTTGTTTATCACAGTGAATTTTCTGAACACATTTGCAAAACTAAGCTGGTTGAGGCAAACAAGGCAAAGTCAAAACCATCAGTAAAATAAAACTGCATGCTGGAAGAAGATCAAAATAAAATGGGGTCAGTGTGGTGGAAATCCAGAGAACAGATGAGAAGGGATTATAAGATTAGCTGAAAGGTTAAAGCTGTTCACATATTAATACCCTCATGGTCACTAAGAGGTTCATTTACAATCAGGTTAGTAAATGCATGGACCAAGTTGATGTCAATTGTTGATTGCAGTCAGATCCAATGTGATCATCTGAAGCACCGACCTAGAAAATACAGAAGTCGAGAGAGTCATGTTTGGAATACTGACAGAGTCATCAATGGAGAATTGTTTCATGTATGTGATAAGGGAATTATGAGAGGAAATGGTTGGGTAGTAAGTTATGTTTTATGTATGTAACTTGGCAGAAACTGGCAGAGTAAAGTTGAAGTCGTCTTTTTCATTATCTTGCAGTTTGACATAGGATTTTCAGGAACCCATCCACTGAATTCTCTCTGCTTCTGTCAGAGTTTTGGAAGGAAAGTTTTGAGGCATTTGGAATACCCCAGAATCAGAAGGCTATGGACTAAGAGTGCTATTGTGACAAAAAAAAACATGTTTGCTATTTTTAGAGATGATGATATGTTTATATTGTTGTTGTCGGTTAGACGAATGTAATGATAATGGACCAAATTTGACATGAAACATCATTGAAGTCACACAAGTGTAGCATAACATGGAAATTCAAAATTTACTGATAGTACTCTATGTTTAACCAGGGGATGTGCTGCTGAATTCCCAACGGAGTGAAATCTAATTGAAAATCAATGTATTAATGAGAATGTCCACTTTTACCCTGTTAGTCTCACTGTAACAAAAACAATAAAAATTTACACTTAGGTAAATAAGCAGCTGGGCTTTTAGTTATGTGCCCATTGGTAGATACTCTCTTTGAACTAACTTTGTAGAACATAGAACATAGAACAATACAGCACAGAACAGGCCCTTCGGCCCACGATGTTGTGCCGAACTTCTATCCTAGATTAAGCACCCATCCATGTACCTATCCAAATGCCGCTTAAAGGTCGCCAATGAATCTGACTCTACCACTCCCACGGGCAGCGCATTCCATGCCCCCACCACTCTCTGGGTGAAGAACCCACCCCTGACATCTCCCCTATACCTTCCACCCTTCACCTTAAATTTATGTCCCCTTGTAACACTCTGTTGTACCCGGGGAAAAAGTTTCTGACTGTCTACTCTATCTATTCCTCTGATCATCTTATAAACCTCTATCAAGTCACCCCTCATCCTTCGCCGTTCCAACGAGAAAAGGCCGAGAACTCTCAACCTATCCTCGTATGACCTACTCTCCATTCCAGGCAACATCCTGGTAAATCTTCTCTGCACCCTCTCCAAAGCTTCCACATCTTTCCTAAAGTGAGGCGACCAGAACTGCACACAGTACTCCAAATGTGGCCTAACCAAAGTCCTGTACAGCTGCAACATCACCTCACGACTCTTGAATTCAATCCCTCTGCTAATGAACGATAATACTCCATAGGCCTTCTTACAAACTCTATCCACCTGAGTGGCAACCTTCAAAGATCTATGTACATAGACCCCAAGATCCCTCTGTTCCTCCACCTGACCAAGAACCCTACCATTAACCCTGTATTCCGCATTCTTATTTGTTCTTCCAAAATGGACAACTTCACACTTGGCAGGGTTGAACTCCATCTGCCACTCCTCAGCCCAGCTCTGCATCATATCTAAGTCCCTCTGCAGCCGACAACAGCCCTCCTCACTGTCCACAACTCCACCTATCTTTGTATCATCTGCAAATTTACTGACCCACCCTTCGACTCCCTCATCTAAGTCATTAATAAAAATTACAAACAGCAGAGGGCCCAGAACTGATCCCTGCGGAACTCCACTTGTAACTGGACTCCATGCTGAATATTTACCATCTACCACCACTCTCTGACTTCGACCGGTTAGCCAGTTTTCTATCCAATTGGCCAAATTTCCCTCTATCCCATGCCTCCTGACTTTCCGCATAAGCCTACCATGGGGAACCTTATCAAATGCCTTACTAAAATCCATGTACACTACATCCACTGCTCTACCCTCATCCACATGCTTGGTCACCTCCTCGAAGAATTCAATAAGACTTGTAAGGCAAGACCTACCCTTCACAAATCCGTGCTGGCTGTCCCTAATCAAGCAGTGCCGTTCCAGATACTCGTAAATCCTATCCCTCAGTACCCTTTCCATTACTTTGCCTACCACAGAAGTAAGACTAACTGGCCTGTAATTCCCGGGGTTATCCCTATTCCCTTTTTTGAACAGGGGCACAACATTCGCTACTCTCCAGTCCCCTGGTACCACCCCCGTTGCCAGTGAAGACGAGAAGATCATTGCCAACGGTACTGCAATTTCCTCTCTTGCTTCCCACATAATCCTAGGATATATCCCGTCAGGCCCGGGGGACTTGTCTATCCTCAAGTTGTTCAAAATGTCCAACACATCTTCCTTCCTAACAGATATCTCTTCTAGCTTATCAGTCCGTTTCACACTCTCCTCTTCAACAATACAGTCCCTCTCGTTCGTAAATACTGAAGAGAAGTACTTGTTCAAGACCTCTCCTATCTCTTCCGACTCAATACACAGTCTCCCACCACTGTCCTTGATCGGACCTACCCTCGTTCTCGTCATTCTCAGGTTTCTCACATACGCATAGAATGCCTTGGGGTTATCCTTGATCCTATCCGCCAGGGATTTTTCATGCCCTCTCTTAGCTCTCCTAATCCCTTTCTTCAGGTCCCTTCTGGCTATCCTGTATCCCTCCACTGCTCTGTCTGAACCTTGTTTCCTCAACCTTATGTAAGCCTCCTTCTTCCTCTTTACTAGACATTCAACCTCCCTCGTCAACCAAGGCTCCCTCACACGACCATTTCTTTCCTGCCTGATCGGTACATACATATCAAGGACACGTCGTATCTGCTCCTTGAAAAAGTCCCACATTTCCACCACATCCTTCCCTGACAGCCTATGCTCCCAACGTATGCTCCTCAAATCCTGTCTTACAGCATCGTAATTTCCCTTCCCCCAATTGTAAAAACTTCCTTGTTGTGTGCACCTATCCCTCTCCATAACCAAGGTGAAAGTGACAGAATTGTGGTCGCCATCACCAAAATGTTCACCCACTAACAAGCCCACCACTTGTCCCGGTTCGTTACCGAGTACCAAATCCAATATGGCCTCCCCTCTGGTTGGACAATCTACATACTGCGTTAGAAAAGCTTCCTGGACACACTGCACAAACACCGCCCCATCCAATCTACTTGATCTAAAGAGCTTCCAATCAATATTTGGGAAGTTGAAGTCGCCCATGACTACGACCCTGTGGCTTCTGCACCTTTCCAAAATCTGTTTCCCAATCTGTTTCTCCACATCTTTGCTGCTATTGGGGGGCCTATAATAAACACCCAACAAGGTGACTGCACCTTTCCTATTTCTGACTTCAGCCCATACTACCTCCAGAGGCAGATCGCCCTCAAACTTCCTTTCTGCAGCCGTTATACCATTTCTAATTAGCAATGCCACCCCCCCTCCTTTTTTACCACCCTCCCTAATCTTACTGAAACATCTGTAACCAGGAACCTCCAACAGCCATTCCTGTCCCTCATCTATCCATGTTTCCGTGATGGCTACAACATCGTAGTCCCAGGTACCGATCCATGCCTTAAGTTCACCCACCTTATTTCTGATACTCCTTGCATTGAAGTATACGCACTTGAGCCCATCTCTGTGTCCGTAAGTAGTCCCTGTCAGTGCTACCTTCTCCACAGCCTCCCTACAGTCTTGGACATCCTGACACACAGCTAGCTTACTTGCTGGACTACAAGTCCGGATCCCATCCCCCTGCCAAATTAGTTTAAACCCCCCCGAAGAGTGCTAGCAAACCTACCCCCCAGGATATTGGTGCCCTTCTGGTTCAGGTGCAACCCGTCCTGTTTATACAGGTCCCACCTTCCCCAGAATGCAGTCCAATTGTCCAAATATCTGAAGCCCTCCCTCCTACACCATCCTTGCAGCCACGTGTTCAACTGCACTCTCTCCCTATTCTTTGCCTCTCTGTCACGTGGCACCGGCAACAACCCAGAGATGACGACTCTGTCTGTCCTAGCTTTTAGCTTCCAGCCTAACTCCTTGAGCTCTTGAATGACCTCCCCGCCCCTCTTCCTACCTATGTCGTTGGTGCCAATGTGTACCACGACTTCTGGCTGCACACCCTCCCCCTTAAGGATTCTGAAGACACGGTCCGAGACGTCTCGGACCCTAGCACCCGGGAGGCAACAAACCATCCGAGAGTCTCGCCCATGTCCACAGAACCGCCTGTCCGTCCCTCTAACTAGAGAGTCCCCTATAACTAGCGCTCTCTTCTTCTCCCCCTTTCCCTTCTGAATCTCAGAGCCACAGACCCCTTCACTGCAGCTTACACCTGCAAGGCTGTCCCCCCCAACAGTTTCCAAAGCTGCATACTTATTTTTTAGGGGAACGACTACAGGGGAACCCTGCACTGCCTGTTTCTTCCCCTTCCCACCTCTAACTGTTTGTATATTCAAGATATTAAATTGCTCCATTGAAATACAAAAAAAACCTACACCTGGTAAAAGTTTGCTTAACTTCAGGTTTTCTTAATATTAGTCCAAATCTCTTCATTAGGTACTCAATATTCTAATCCAACTGTTATCATCTACTTCACTACCTGAAAATTATAATGAAGAGTGAAAGATATGAAGTACTTTCAACTCTTTGGCTTGGTCTCTGTGAGTATGTCACTTTTACCTGCTTGATGGCTCACTGCTGCTGCATGGCAGTAGATTTACAGAACTGATAGGAAAGAGGAAAGGCACAGAGATCTGCAATGATCTTTGTTAGCAGCTTGCATTGAGGTCAGCAGCAAAGTACCCTTTTTTTACCTCAAAATGCAGGTCAATATTTTTAAACCACTTTCACTCATGAGATGAATCATCTTTGACAGTGATCCTGGACATTAATTTGGGATATCAGAATGCAGAACCTGTATGATAGATATATATATGGAATGTTCAGGAAATAGAAACAGTTCATCAAATGGGAGTTAATTGCTCTTTGCACCATCTCTGGCTAACCATTTGGACAACCTTCTTTGGATTTCCAACTGTGCAACCCTACGATTTTCTGTTTGTTTAAAGAGACCAGAATGAGTATTATTGATACTATTCTTTTGCAAATTAATCAATAATTGGATACATTATGATCATTGTAACCCACTGGTGTGGATGTAGTGATTCAATTACCTGCAACATATTGTTATTAAGACCAACCTTCAGCAATGACCCCCACATTGGAGCTTGTCATCTTCTCCTGCGCCTCATGTAAAACATGTTAATGAAACCATACTTTGGAATAAATATAGATCAGGCATTCCATTTTCAAGTGTTAGGATGATTATTGATGACCATTATTGACTGGGTTCATTCAAGTTTATGACATTGGAATGTCACTATTATGTGATTACTGCCAAAATCATTTTTCGCTTACTATTGTTCTCCAGGCTCTAAGTAGACACAGAAATTCTAGTGTTCGCGGCTAAAGTTACATACATTTACTTCTTGCCGTTCTGTAGGATATTACTTCAACTAAATCTTATGCGTAGGCTATTGCAACCAGGGGAGGAGGAATGAATCAGCTCTCCTCATTACAGACTCACATACACAAACAACTAATATATAGCTGAGGGAACTTGTGGTGTCCATGACGTATCAGGCTTCAACCTGACACCTTGATTGGTTAGTGGACTCTCTGTAGTAGCAAATATTGAAGTTATCTTTTAAGTTCTCAGTTTCCAGATATTTTGATCCACTCAGCATTATCACTGAGTCTTTTGTCTTGAAAGACAAATATAGAAGAGTTCTCAGCCCAGGTTCAGGTTTGTTTTATATCCATGCACTGCCAAAGAAAGCCCTTAAAAAGAAAAAAAAATAGCTTTTTCGTTAATTCCAGTTTGCTGAAGATTTTGTTTTTAGGCTTGATCATTGTAGGCAAGATTCCATCTTCAACAGGTGAAGATTTTCATAATGGTGTAAATTACCTAAGCATGAGGACATTTTTATGCCTTCCATGGGAGAACTAGCAGGTTCCATAGCTTTTGAAGAAAAATGTTATCTTCAGCTCAGACTGCCTTTTGTCTAATCCACATTAGTTTTGTGAAATTTAGACAGCTTGTGTGAGCCAGTGATATCTGTGGCCATTTTAGTTAATGGTTTTGGTCACTTTTCAAAACCTTTTCAATTCTGTTTGATGTTGACGTTAATAAATTTTTAATTTTCATCTCTGAAAATACCTAAGGAGATACCTAACTTTATATCAAAGGCAATAGGCAAAATTTAAAGCAAAATTAACCTTTTACTCAATTTGCTTTAACTTGTTTGGGTTTGTTTTTTCTCTCTAGATTTATTTGAGAATGATATCAAGAATTTCCACCACACTTCTGAGTATCAATGAACAAATAAAAGAAGAAATGCAATTATTTCATGCTGTCTTTTTACTGATTCAGGGACAGAAATTTATAAGCACTTTTGTCTTCGAATGTGTGCAAATTTTTGGTACTACATGAACGCAACTACTAGTGCAGGGTTCAGATCACAAAAGGCACACCTGCTCTGCTACAGAAGATTCAGATAAAAATTGTCAAGGGCCAAATCTGGAAGAAACATTGTAGGCATAAAGCAGGTATATTCACTGTGGATTGGGCACAAAGCACCATGGCTGGGATTCCAGGTCTAAGCTGTGTTAGGTTTCAAACAGAGGATGTTGATTACCCTTTTAAATATGGAGCCATTGTGACTAATGCCAGAACAGGGCATATCGCATTCCAGCCTCTCATGAAAAAACTTTCATAATTCTTGCATGAAGGCTCAAAGTGCTGCCACCTTAGTTTGAAGCTTTGTGTTAGCAAAGGCTATCAGAGTTTTTGTCATTCCGACATTTTGTTCTTGAGTAGAGACTTAAGAGTGTGGTTATATGAGAAGTACCTATTATCGTGCCTCATGCAGTGGCATGTATACATTAATGTTGCTGATGCTGTCAGCTCTCTTGCCAGTGTTGCCTGCTATATTGAACCCTTAGGCATCTATTTCATACTTGAAAAATGGTTGTGATGCAATGAAATCTTCCACTCTCAGAATGAATTTACTTGACTGCAAGTTGTCCAAGCCTCATGTATTTTGGCGTTAATGGTGTTTCTGTTATTCTAGTGATGCCGAAGGACTAAAGTTGCTAATCACTTCTAATATTCCATGCTTTACATTGCTCTCAATTCTCTTGTTTTTCTTGTGTGATTAGCATATGCATTTGGTTCTCTTCCTATTCATTTGAAAACTAATGTCTACTTTTTTTTTCATGTTCTTAGAGTCATAGAGTCATAGAGACGTACAACACAGAAACAGATCTTTCGGCCCAACTTGTCCACGCCGACCAGATATCCCAACCCAATCTAGTCCCACCTGCCAGCACCTGGCCCCATATCCCTCCAAACTCTTTCTATTCATTTACCCATTTAGATGCCTTTTAAATGTTGCAATTGTACTAGCCTCCACCACTTCCTCTGGCAGCTCATTCCATACACGTACCACCCTCTGTGTGAAAAAGTTGCCCCTTAGGACTCTTTTATATCTTTACCCTCTCACCCTAACCTACTCCCTCTAGTTCTGGACTCCCCCACCACAGGGAGAATACTTTATTTATCCTATCCATGCCCGTCATAATTTTATAAACCTCTATAAGGTCACCCCTCAGCGTCTGACCCTACAGGGAAAACAGCCCCAGCCTATTCAACCTCTCCCCACAACTCAGATCCTCCAACCCTGGCAACATCCTTGTAGATCTTTCCTGAACCCTTTCAAGTTTCACAACATCCTTCCAATAGGAAGGAGACCAGAATTCCATGCAATATTCCAACAGTGGCCTAACTAATGTTCTGTACAGCCACAACATGACCTCCTTACTCCTGTTCTCAATACTCTGACCAATAAAGGAAAGCATACCAAACACCTTCTTCACTATCCTATCTACCTGTGACTCTACTTTCAAGGAGTTGTGAACATTTACTCAAAGGTCTCTTTGTTCAGCAACACTCCCAGGACCTTACCATTAAGTGTATAAGTCCTGCTAAGATTTTGCTTCCCCAAAATGCAGCACCTCAAATTTATCTAAATTAAACTCCATCTGCCACTTCTCAGCCCATTGGCCCATCTGATCAAGATCCCATTGTAATCTGAGGTTATTCATTGTCCACTACACCTCCAATTTTGGTGTCATCTGCAAACTCACTAACTATGCCTTTTATGTTCACATCCAAATCATTTATATAAATTACGAAAAGTAGTGGACACAACACCGATCCTTGTGGCACTCCACTGGTCACAGGCCTCCAGTCTGAAAAACAACCCTCCACCACCACTCTCTGTCTTCTACCTTTGAGCCAGTTCTGTATCCAAATAGCTAGTTCTCCCTGTATTCCATGAGATCTAACCTTGCTAATCAGTCTCCCATGGGGAACCTTATTGAACGCCTTACTGAAGTCCATATAGATCACATCTACTGCTCTGCCCTCATCAATCCTCTTTGTTACTTCTTCAAAAACTCAGTCAAGTTTGAAAGACTTGATTTCCCATGCACAAAGCCATGTTGACTATCCCTAATCAGTCCTTGCCTTTCCAAATACATGTATATCCTATCCCTCAGGATTCTCTCCATCATCTTGCCCACCACTGAGGTCAGGCTCACTGGTCTATAGTTCCCTGGCTTGTCCTTACCACCTTTCTGAAACACTGGCACCACGTTAGCCAACCTCCAAAGCAAAGCATACCGAATGCCTTCTTCACTATCCTATCTACCTCCAACTCCACTTTCAAGGAGCTATGAACCTGCACTCCAAGGTCGCTTTGTTCAACAACACTCCCTAAGACCTTACCATTAAGTGTATAAATCTTGCTGAGATTTGCTTTGCCAAAATGCAACACCTCACATTTATCTAAATTAAACTCCATCTGCCACTTCCCACTGTAGTCTGAGGTAACCCTCTTTGCTGTCCACTATCCCTCCAATTTTGGTGTCATCTGCAAACTTACGAATTATACCTCTTATGCTCATATCCAAATCATTTATATAAAAATGATGATCTTCAATGAATTCCCCATTTCAAACAATTTCACTGCAGAGAGCAATGCCATCTGAAAACCTGAAGATTTTTATTTTGTTGAGATCTCAGTTGAAACCTCAATTACATTTAGGAAGAATGAAGCCATGTTATGTTTTAAAACAGAGTACTTTTCATTCTACTGGGAAAAAAACAAAACAACATTAAAATTATGATAGACCCGAATCAACACAGGTTAAACATGAATTAACAAGTAAATTGTGGCCAATTATAAATTGTGCTTGATATGGCAGACATTACTAAGAAAGAGCTGACAAATTAGCTCAAAAGTCCATTCAGCGTTTATGTCATCACTCTCTGTCACAAAGTCCTTTAGAACTCTGTCATCCTCGTAAAGAATTTCAGCTCTTTTTCTTCTTGGATTAACTTGATCCCCAGTTGACTGCATGTTCAGAGCCAACATGTGGTCTATGGGCACAGTCTTTACCAAAGATGATGCATGTCTGCAAAACTCTATAACTCTGCTTGCGGCATTGTGGATCATGTAAATCAGCCAATATTATCTTTAAGCAACAGGAACAGCTCCAGCAATCCTGTTCTAGCTTATTCACAATTTTTGGATCTAGCTCCTGTATTCCTCTGTCTTCTTGAACTACGCCACTGGGAATAAGATCTTATTTTGAGCTTGGATAACTTTGTACTCTTTTAAAATGGTTTCAACCAGTTTCAGTCTCTGCAGAAACATTGGTTTCCAATTTCAGTTTTAGTCTTACTTCCTGAGAAACTGAAAGGACTGGAAGGGGTTATGGGATTGGGGGTGTTGAGTCTGGGTGGGAAGCTATTTGGAGGGACGGTGCAAACTCAATTGATCCAAATAGCCCCTATCTGCACTATGGGGATTCTATGAACTTCTAAGTTTCCTTTCTCAGTTTCTGTTTTCAGCTTGTGTTCTAAATCAGGGTTTGACTCAAGGAATAGACGCTTTGAATTTACAAATTCCACCGTAATATCTTGTTTGGTTCAATGCCTTGTATCAATTTTCATCTGATAATACACTTGTGAAATGCCTCAGAACATATTGCTGTGTTAAAGGCATCAAATGAATCAACATTATTTTCTCTGGCTGTGTAGGTTCATTATCACAACTGAAGAGAAGCAAGAAGATTGTTTCCAATGCTCTATAATATCACTACCTAAAAAAAGGAAACATAAGCCCAATAGTCAACTGAAGCACCATCTGCAAAAACTTTCAATAAACAACTATTGATTAGATATCAAGCTGCCAATTAACAAACACTTCAGATGGAACTGGAATATTTTCTGTGAAAGAATGTCAACAACTATCTTCAAATGATTCATTGAAGAAGTGAAGAAAATTAAGCATCTTACCTCCTTATTTTGGAAGACTTTGTGGAGATCTTCACCAATATACCTCAGTTAAATATTCAAAGATGAATATGGATTGATATGGAAGAGTCAAAAAGAATTTCTAAACAGGAAATTGTGTTTAACTAATTTCCTGGTGTCTTTTGAAGAGGTAACAGAAAGACTTGATGCAGGTAACATTGCTGATGTGATGACTTCCAGGGTCATTTGATACAGTGTCACACCACACACACTTGGGAGCAAAGTTAGAGGCAATGAAATAACAGAGATAGAAACAGCATGGATATAAAAGTGACTTGAGTGATATGAAAGAGAAAGCAATGGCCAATCGATACTTTTTGGGCTGGAGGCAGTTTTGTATTGACCTACTTCAGGGGTTGGAATTCCTGATGTACATTAGTGTGACAGCAAACTTGGGAGAATTGTAAACTATGAGTACAATAGTACAGAACTCCAAAAGAACATGGACAAGTTAGCGGATCGGGAGTGGCAAAATTAGTTCAATACAGAGAAGTGTGAGGTGATGCATTTTCTTATGAAGAACATTGAAAGACAATCTAAAGTAAGGGGGTACAATTCTAAGGTGGGTGGGGACAGGGTGAATATGCACCCAGGTCTCTGAAGGTGGCAAGCCAAGTTGAAAGAGCCACTAATAAAGCATAACAGCAGCCTCAGCTTCATGGGAGCATAGAGTACAAGATTAAAAAGGTGAGATTGAACTTGTTCAAAGCAATTCTTAGATTTCAGTTGGCATATTATGTATACTTCTGCAGACCACATTATCAGAAGGATGTGAACACACTGGAGTAAGTGTAGAATTAGTTACAAGAATGATCCTAAGCATGAGAAATTTCAATTCTGAGGATAGATTGAAGAATTTGGGACAGGTCTCCTTAGAGAGAAGGTGGCTAGGAGGAAGTAAAAGAGAAAAGATCTGGACAGAGTAAATAGGGAGAAACTGTTTCTGCACCTAAAAGCATCAAGAACCAGAGGACTCAGGTTTCAAATGATTTGCAAAAGAAACAAATAAAAGATGAGAAGATACTGTCTCACAAAGCGAGCAGTTAGCATATGGAAGGTACTGCCTAGACATGTGGTAGAGAGACAGAATAGAGACATTCAAGATGGTATTGGATGCTTATATGGATCAAAATAAAGTGAGGAAAAATTGCAGGAGATTGGCACTATGTAATGATACTTACTTAATGAGCCAGTGCTGACACAATGGGCAAAATAATCTCTTTCTGCACCATAATACATCTGAAGAGATATGGGATTCCTAATAAAATTATCACAATCATCTCATTGATGTATGTCAGCACCCTAGTAATAGTATGATTCAAAGTGATGTCAAATCTTTTCAGTATAAACAGGAATTCTTCAGCAGGACACACTGGCATCTATTGTGTTATTGTAGAGATTCCAGACCAGTTTATCTGGAAGACGATTAGATGATATCACAACATGGGACATTCCATTGAAAAGGATTTTGCCTCATCTTCACTGTGTGGTATAGTGAAGTCAGCACCATATATAGTTAGTCAGTCTGCAATGTGTAATGTTACAATCATGTAATAAAACAGCAATAGTCAGTAAAGGACAGGATCCAGACTTTCTGTAGGTCTGACATATCATAACAGTGTAAGTTGTTGGTGTTAAGAAATCCAAGTCTCGACAAATACCCAGTCTTTATGAGATATGTTCTTTTGATTCATGCATAGGCTGTGGACATAACTGGCTAGGTCAGCATTTATTGCCCATTCCTGGTTGCCCTAGAGAAGGTTGAGGTAAGATGCCTTCATGAACTGCTGCATGTTACGTGAGCTAACAAACAGGGAGGCAGTCAGCCCATATCATTCTGGCAGTGGTATCTGACCCAAGAAACTGCGTCAGGACCTATTTTATTGACCATTGTACTTGGTGGTGTAATGAGGCAGGTTGCAGAATTAGAGGAAACAAGCATGACAAGGATTTGCAGAAAAATGGCAGAAAGATCAAGAAGAATGCGTTTTTGTGCTGGAATATTTGTTGTTAGAAGTAAAAGCAATATTATCTTAAAATAAAGAACTGAATGTAAAATAAAGACAATACAAAGATAAATGATAAAAATATTTAAATGAAACTAATTTACTGAATTTTTAAAAATGAAATTATTATTGACAAGCCTCCTCATAATTCTAAAAAATGGTACTCAAATATATTAATGTGAAATATATCAAAATATATTTAGCTTAAAACAGGTACAGCATATATATAATTTAGTTTGTGTAAATATTTTGTGATGGGCAGAAACAATGCAATTTGTATTGAATATTTTGTTTGGAGTGTAAAGATAAAATTAAATATTTTCAAAATATTGCACCTGTGTGAGTGTCAGTTTCCGTGCTGAGAGAAAATAATGTTAGTGTTGGTGTATAATGAATCAGATGCAGGCGAATGCACTTTGCTGGTCTATGTGTTGTTAGAAGTAAAAGCAATATTATTTTAAAATAAAGAAATGAAGTAAGATAAAGACAATGCAAAGATAAAGGATAAAAATATTTAAATGCAACTAATTTACTGAATAAGTAAAAAGAATTTACTATGTATTTGCCTAATGGCAATATTAGGCACAAGATGGCTATGTTCATTCACCTCTCACTCAGTATACAACTGTAAATGCAACAAAACTTTCAGTTTTAACTAACATTGTGACTGTGAAAGTGAAATCAATGTCTGGCATTGATATATCTAGAAACGATCACCTAAATCCAAGTATTACTGTCAGTGATTGGCTGCTCCTCTGAACTATTGCAGTCTTCATGTAGTGTAATTTTTAGAAGCCACTGAACAAATAAGAATTCCCCTTTTCGAGAGGTAGCATTATGTTGAAAAGCTCCTGGAAAGATTATGCCTTTTTAATTTAATGGAACATTAAGCCTTGACTACTTGAACAACCTTTTGCTCCCTTGAAGTTCTGACCCACAGGATTCTTTGGTTTTGTTACTCCAATGCTTTTCTCAAGGTTGTGGTCTTCTCCTTTGGCATGCTTTCATGGCGTATGGTTGACTTCTAAAAGGCTACAGAGAAGGCTCTTTGAAAGTGTTTCCTCTACCCTCCAACCTATCGCAGCTAGGTCTCATAACGTTCCAACAAGTTTCTGAAAGTAAACAGGTGATGGCAGCCAATTTTGTATCATAAGAACACCCAGTTACTTCAAAGATTTTTAATGAACATCAGCAGAATATAGAATAATGTTAATATAATAAGAAAATGAATAAAGAGAACAGTGACCAAAAACTTAAGGGAAATTAGCAACAGGTAATAGTTTAAATGCAAATAAAGAAGCATATAAATTGGTAAGAAAAAATCTTATACCAGAGGATTGGGAGCAGTTTAGATGTCACCAAAGGAGGGCCAAAAGATTAATTAAAAAGGGGAAAATAAAGTATGAATGTAAACTTGCAGGGAGCATAAGACCTGACTGTAAAAGTTTCTATAGATATGTAAGGAAAAAAAAATTGGTGAAAACTAATGAAGTCCTTATGAAATGGAGAGATTTATAACAGGGAACAAAGAAATGGCTGATGAACTAAATTTGTACTTCACTCTGTCTTCACAAAGGAGGATACAAATAACACCCCAGAAATGATAGGGAACACAGGTTTTAGTGTGACGGAGGAACTGAAACAAATATGTACTAATAGAGAAATGGTGTTAGAGAAATTGATGAAATTAAAAGCTGATAAATCTCCAGGGCCTGATAATCTACATCCCTAGGATGTGGCCTGAGAAAAAGTGAATGCATTGATGGTCATCTTCCAGGAATCTTTAAACTCTGGAACAGTTTCTATATATTTGAGGGTAGCTAATGTAACCCCACCATTTAAAAAGGGAGGTAGATAGAAAATGGAGAGTTATAGACCAGTGAGTCTGACATCAGTAGTGGGAAAAATGCTAGAGTCCATTATCAAGGATCTTATACCAGAGGACTTAGAAGACAGTTGTAGAATCAGACACAGTCAGCATGGATTCACAAAAGAGGAATCATTCTAGACAAATTTACTAGAATTCTTTGAGGATGTAACCAATAGAATTGATTGGGGAAGCCAGTGGATGTGACTTATTTGGATTTTCAGAAGGTTTTCAACAAAGTCCAGCATAAAAAAGATTAATGAGTAAAATTAAAGTGCTTGGGATTGGCAGTGGTGCACTGAGATGGATAGAAAATAGGTTTGTGAACAGCAAAAAAAAGGACAGAAATAAATGGGTGTTTTTCTGAATGGTAATGAGTGACTAATGGAGTACCACAGGAATTAATACGAGGACCTCAGCTATTCACAATATATGTTAATGATTTAGAAGAGGAAACTAAATGTAATGTCTCAAAATATTCAAGTGACACAAAGCTGGATGGAAGGGATACAGAGATTTTGCAATGTGATGTTATGCACTAGATCAGACCACTCAAAACATTCTTGAGCAGGCAACCCAGACCCTAACTTTGCAATTTGTTTCGGTATGTTTACAGTGAAAATTACCCGGAGTACGTTAGTTAGGTCGACAAACAGGTTTTAAACAAACAAAAAAAAATTTACAAAATTACACAATAAAATACAAAGAACAGAATAAAGAACCCTTACAGTCTATCCAAACCACACTTTAATTATGCTGTTCTGAATATACACAATAGTCCCAATAAGCAAACCCCCTTAAAAACCAGTACAAATGCTTACAGGTTGAAGTTAGAGGGGCAGAAGGAGAGGGAGAGAGCCTGTTTCCACATAGCACAACTCCTACCTAGTTCTGGACTGAACTGGTCAGCTAGAGAGCTGACCACACCCTTTTCATTATACAGGTCACTTCTAAACCATGACCACTTTGGCCCGAAGTCTCATCTGTTTCCATATAAATAAAAAAAACCCTCTCAATACCCTTTCCTCTCTGTACCAAACCAGTCTAATCGGCACTGGGAGCGTTTACAACCCCTCTGAAAGAAAAACAATATTCCTGAGAAAAGGAACAGCTTTTTGAAAAGGTGATCAGCTTTGTGACACCCTCCCCTTAAAAAAAGGAAGCATCAATACCAAAAGATGGCCTCATTTTTAAAACCCTTCAAAAACCCGGTTAGTGGTCTAAACACACATATATAGTATACTATACTAACTATAGACATACAAACATGCCCAACTACATGCGAATTCAGGCCATGGCACACCTGCAAACGAATGTCCCCATATCTCATTCGAGTCTTGATAACGCATTGGCAATCATATTTTCACAGCCTGCCACATGCACAACTGTCACATTGAATGGCTGCAACAAGCTCCATCCAAACAGTCTGGCATGTTTGTCCTTAGATTTTCCCACAAATGTCAATGGGTTGTGATCAGTGTATATGATTGCTTTGCTGGTAATATAAACACTGTAATGTTGTAATGCCAACACCAAACTTAAAGTCCCTTTCTCCATCATTGAATATTTCTGTTGATGAATGTTCAATTTCCTGGAAAAATACCCAATGGGTCTTTCTATCCCCTCATCAAACACCTGCAGGAGCACCGCACTGACCCCCACATCACTGGCATCGATAGCCACCTTGAAAGGCTTGTGTAATCGGTGTAGCTAATACTGGAGCAGTGCTCAACACAGTTTTTAGGCTGTCAAATACCATTAGACAGTCTGCTGTCCACTGAAACGTCTTGCCCTTTTTTTGCAATTCGGTGGAGCAGCCACACTGCTGAGGTTCGTCATAAACATTCAGAAAAATCCATTCAATCCCAGGAACCGTAGTACTGCTGTTTGTGTCGAAAGTGAGGGAAATTCTCCAATTAGTTTCATTTTTACATCCCATGGGGCCATTTGTCCATGTCCAATAACATGGCCCAGGAAGGTGACTTGGGCTTTGGCAAATTCACATTTAGCTAGGTTTGCCACCAAGCCTTTCTTCCGAAGCCGATCAAACAAGTCTGATAAATGCTATAAATGTTCCTTCCATGAGTGACTAAAAATCACAAGGTCATCAATGTAAACAACACAATTGAGTAACTCAGCAATGACCTTATTAGACAACCTCTGAAAGGTGGCTGGAGCGTTTTTCATACCAAATGGCGTGACTTTGAATCGACATAACCCCTTTTGGCATTAGGAAAGCTGAAATTGCTTTTGCTGTCTCTGACAGAGGTACATGTCAGTAGCCTCTGAGCAAGTCCAACTTAGAAATGAAAGTTGCTTGTCCTACATTTTCGACACAGTCCTCCAACCGTGGAATTGGATATGCATCAGTCTTTGTAACGGTGTTGACTTTGCGATAGTCCACACATAACCGTTGGGTACGATCTAGCTTTGGCACTATGACTACGGGTGAGCTCCAGTCAACATAACTTACTTCGACTATGTCATCTTGGAACACGCGCACTATCTCCTTCTGAACCTGTGCCAACTTGAGAGTTATGCCTATAAGGATGTTGCTTAATCAGAACAGCATCTCCTACCTCTACGTCACGCACAATTAGGTCAGTACTTCTCTATTATTTTCGCATATCGCCCCATGTGATAATAATAAGTCTTTCAGGCCATTTTGAGTTTCTTGTGCAAGGTAACTAATAATGTATCCCAATTTTTGACAACTTCCTCTTGTCCAATTTGATTTGAGGAATGTCCAATTCAGAATACTCTGAACTTGGTTCTTCCTTCTGAGCTGTCATCATTGACACCTTCTCCTCTTGCTTTCCTTCACTATCAAAATACCTTTTGAGCATATTCATATGACACACTCCATGAGGTTTCTTCCTGTCTGCAGTTCTTATCAAGTAGTTCACCTCACTCAATTTCCTATTGATTTGATAAGGTCCACTAAACCAGTCTTTTAAAGGCTCACCTGTCACTGGAAATAACACCAATATCTCATCTCCAATTGCAAAGTTGCAAATTTTTGATTTCTTATCTGCCTCCTGTTTCATTGGATGTTGTGATACTTGTAAATGTTGTCTAGCCAACTCTACAGCTCTATTTAATCATTCTCTAACATTTGACACATAGTCCAAGTGGGTGGTCTCTGAATTCTGCCTTAGTAATTTCTCCTTAATCAATTTTAACAGTCCTCTTATTTCATGTCCAAAATTTAATTAATTAATAAATTTGGTCAATTCATTTGGTGTATCTCTGATTGCAATAAGTACAAATGGAACTCCCTTATCCCAATCATTTGGATAATCCTGACCATAAGCCCTCAACATGGTCTTTAGTGTTTAATGCCATCTCTCTAGTGCTGTCTGCAATTCTGGATGGTACGCAGTAGATTTGAATTGCTTTATTCCCAAGTTATCCATAACTTCCTTGAATAATTTGGATGTGAAGTTTGATCCTTGATTTGACTGGATCTCTATTGGTAGTCCGTATCTAGTAAAAAATTGAAATAATTCTTCTCCAAACCTTTTAGTTGTGATATTGTGTAATGGGATTGACTCTGGAAATCTAGTCGACATTTCCATTATTGTTGATAAATTCTGATTCCCACTTTTTGTTTGAACTAGGGGACCTACACAATCAATCAAGACTCTTGTGAAAGGTTCCTCAACTGCTGCAATAGGTATTAAAGGTGCAGGGTTTATTACTCCCTGTGATTTTCTGATTAGCTGACATGCATGACATGCCTGGCAAAAACCAACTACATCCTTGTGTATTCCAGGCCAGTAAAAATGGCTTTGTATTTTAGCCTCGTCCCTAAATGACCTCCAAGTGGTAGTTCATGCACCACTCGCAGCACCTCCTTTCTATACTCTACTGGCAAAATAATGTGATGAATCTCTGCCCATTTTTTCACCTGCTTGAACGTGTCATAGTCTCCATTTCCTCATTAAGACATTATTTGTTAAGTAATAACACACAAGATGCATTCACTTTCCTTCTCTGAATATGCCTTTTGATACAACTGTTTTAATTTCTCATCTTTCTGCTGTAACTCAATCAGCTTAGCAGAGTTAAAAATACTTGCATGTTCCGTCCCACTTATCTGATCAAAAAAGGTCGCGGGTAAAGCTATGTCAGCTTCCTTATCTGTGCCTTTTGAACTCTCCTGCTTCAACTTGTGCCTCTATGATCTTGTGATCACACAATCTGGGAAAATTCCTGAATAAAAATCCTTCATGTCTTCAGTTACCTGCATCTCCACTGGCTTTTCAGCTGGAGTAGGCAGCACACCTACTCTGTGAATCAGCGATATCATTTGGAAGGACAAATTGTATTCCTGGAGCTGAGAGTTTGTCCAATACTCCAACCAGAAATTCTCCACTCTTCTCTGGATTCTCTAACCTCACTTTACATAATTGAGCACTTTTTATCTCACCATGAAGTCCTGTTGCCAGTATCTCTTCTGGCAATAGTCCCTCAGGAGTACATATCTCCTCATCCTTCAGCATTACAGGCTGAGAGGTTCCTGTGTCCCTTAATATTGTAACCTCTTTACCTGCTATTCCTGGCCTATGTGAATAAACTTTACCCTTGCATGTATATTTTTTAAGCAGATCTGGCACTTCGTCCTTAATCAACCTCTGATCAGCTTGTACACTCTGAGGCAGTTGTCTAACTTCCCTTGTGCTTTTTGTTACTAGTCCAACAAAACTCCCAGGCTTGTCTGGTTTTCCTTCATCTGGACTGTGGGAGGAAACCGGAGCACCCGGAGGAAACCCACGCAGACACGGGGAGAATGTGAAAACTCCACACAGTCAGTCGCCTGAGGCGGGAATTGAACCCAGGTCTCTGGCACTGTGAAGCAGCAGTGCTAACCACTGTGCCACCGTGCCGCCCCATTACTATCCCAAGCTTTGTCTACCCAATCAAACCAACACCCGAAATAAAGACCCTAGCACCTAATACTCCTGTTTAAAATCCCGCAAAGAGCCCCCAGTCTGTTATGGACTAGGCCAGACCACTCAAAACATTCTTGAACAAGCAGCCCCAGACATAACTTTGCAATTTGTTTCAGTAAGGATACAGTGAAAATTACCCAATGTAAGTTAGCTAAGTTGACCACCAGGTTTTAAAACAGCCAGAAATGTATTCGCAAAATTATATAATGAAACACAAAGAACAGAACAAAGAACCCCTACAGAACTCAGTCTATCCAAACTAGACTTAATTATGATCTTCCAAGTATACACAACAGTCCCAATAAGCAAACCCCCTTAAAAAAAGTTTAAAAAATGGAACAGATGTTGACAGGTTGAAGTTAGAAGAGCAGAAAGGGAGAGGGAGCCTGTTTCCACATAGGTGAATCCTAACTAGTTCTGGATGGAACTGCTCAGCTAGAGATCTGACCATTCCCCCTTTCATTATACAGGTCACTTCTAAAACATGACCACTTTGGCCTGAATTCTCATCTGTTTACAGATAAACAAAAGACCTCCCTCTCCCTTTCTGCTCTTCTAACTTCAACCTGTCAACATCTGTTCCATTTTTTAAACTTTTTTTAAGGGGGTTTGCTTATTGGGACTGTTGTGTATACTTGGAAGATCATAATTAAGTCTAGTTTGGATAGACTGAGTTCTGTAGGGGTTCTTTGTTCTCAATACCCTTCAAAACTCTGTACCAAACCAATTTAATCAGCACTGGAAGTGTATATGGCACCTCTGAAAAAAAAACAAGAACATAGTTTCTTTGAGAAAAGGAACAGCTTTTAGGAAAAAGGGAGCAGTTTTGTGACAGTGATTTGGACAGTAAGTGGGCAAGTTTGTGGCAGTTGTAGTACAATGTGCTAAATGTGGTCCAGTTGCTCTCACAGTTCAAAGATGTGCAAGTTAGGTCAATTGACCATGGTTCATTTGTCCATAGTGTCCAGGGTTGTGTAGGCAAGGTGGATTAGCCATGGGAAGTATAGGGTTTACAGAAATAGGGTAGGGGTGTGGGTCTGGGTTGAATGTAGCATGGCGAGGTTAAGGGGTGTGGATTTGATGGGCCGAATGGCATCC
Organism: Chiloscyllium punctatum; assembly: GCF_047496795.1. Lineage (NCBI taxonomy): Eukaryota > Metazoa > Chordata > Chondrichthyes > Orectolobiformes > Hemiscylliidae > Chiloscyllium > Chiloscyllium punctatum. The sequence goes on along the minus strand of NC_092755.1, from coordinate 100,284,947 downwards.
ACACTGTCGAGATTCTACAATCCTCTTGGATATGAGCATAAGAGTATAGTTAGTAAATTTGCTGATGATACCAAAATTGGAGGTGTAGTGAACAGCGAAGAAGGTTACCTCAGATTACAATGGGATCTTGACCAGATGGGCCAATGGGCTGAGAAGTGGCAGATGGAGTTTAATTTAGATAAATATGAGGTACTGAAGTTTGGGAAAGCAAATCTTAGCAGGACTTATATACTTAATGGTAAGGTCCTGGGGAACATTGCTGAACAAAGAGACCTTGGAGTGCAGGTTCATAGCTCCTTGAAAGTGGAGTCGCAGGTGGATAGGATAGTGAAGAAGGCATTTGGTATGCTTTCCTTTATTGGTCAGTGTATTGAGTACAGGAGTAGTGAGGTCATGTTGCGGCTGTACAGGACATTGGTTAGGCCACTGTTGGAATATTGCATGCAATTCTGGTCTCCTTCCTATCAGAAAGATGTTGTGAAACTTGAAAGGGTTCAGCAAAGATTTACAGGAATGTTCCCAAGGTTGGAGGATTTGAGCTATGGGGAGAGGTTGAATAGTCTAGGGCTGTTTTCCCTGGAGTGTCGGAGGCTGAGGGATGACCTTATGGAAGTTTATAAAATCATGAGGGGCATGGATAGGATAAATAGATAAAGTCTTTTCCCTGGGGTGGGGAATTCCAGAACTAGACGGCATAGGTTTAGGGTGAGAGGGGAAAGATATAAAAGAGACAACTTGTTCACGCAGAGGGTGGTACGTGAATGGAATGAGCTGTCAGAGGAAGTGGCAGAAGCTACTACAATTGCAACATTTAAATGGCATCTGGATGGGTATATGAAAAGGAAGGGTTTGAAGGTATATGGGCCAGGTGCTGGCAGGTGGGACTAGATTGAGTTGGGATATCTGGTTGGCATGGACGAGTTGGACCGAAGGGTCTGTTTCCGTGCTCTACAAATCTATGACTCGATGACTCTAAGTAGTGAAACTAGTATTCAAAAAGAAAAAGGGAAAAGGTTTTGAGAGTCACCAGAATTCCAGGGACATTGCTGGTGTAGCAGTAGGCTGGAAACTGGACTTGGTGACTAGACAGCAATGAGTAGTGACAAAACATCACGTGGGGAGACACACACAATCACAAAAGAAGAAACAGCTCCCGAACTCAGGCATGGATAGTAATCAACCATTCCAGGCAACTGAAGAACAGCACCAGACTCAAGAATGTAGGATTGGATAGAAAGAGTTGTGAGGTCTAGAACATCTAAGACAAAATTGGCAAAATGATCACATCTGCACATTACTGAATGCATTGGGAACCATTGTGAATCATGTAATTGCCAGATATGGCATTAATGAAAATGAAATGTTGTTGGAAGAAGTATTGAGGGCATTCAATTCATATTTCAGAGGGTAGCAAACTTTAAAATGCAAAATCTCATCAGAAAAAGTGGAGGCCTGAGGAAAACCTGAATTAGTTGATGAATGTTCTTTACAAGCTAATCATGAATTCCGCACATGTGAAGCTGAAGGTAGAATTAATTGACAATGGAACCATTGTCAGTGTATCAGATGAGACTTGGTCAGACTTTTTTTTAACAGGCCAAAGGGGACTTGGTGGCTAGGAAATGAAGTACAGATTGTTCGGCAAACTGAACTTTGGAGACAGAATAGGACATTTGTTCAAGGGGTAAATGAGACTCCGATGATTAAAAAAAAATCAAGACAATGCAATATTTTGGCTGCAGGGAAGAAAGCAAGCAAAAAGGACAGCCCACTAAAATGGAGAAAAAAGTGTGCTAACCACCATCCATAAGGATCCAAATTGTGGACAGAACAAGCCAACAGATAAGATGACTGCCCATCAGAAATATGCATTGAGTGCCCTCAATACGTCTTCTTGCAACATTGCATCTTAATTAATGCCTTATCTTGCAAATATATCATTCACAACGGTTCCCAACACATTCAGTAGTGGACAGGCATGATCTTTTTGCTATTTTTTGCCTTAGATGTTCCAGATCACGTAACTCTTTGCTTTCAATCCCATATTCTTGAGTCTGGTGCTGTCCTTCAGTTGACTGGAATGGTTACAACTGAGGAAGAGTGGAACATTTAAAAAAATAATTCTAACAAAGTAAACCAAAAGGGAAATCTGTAAAGGCAAAGCACCTTCATGTGGTGGAATAGACCACATGACCAGAAAAAAATATTTGTTATAACTCAAGGATTCTGAAAACAAATACAGGATTGTCACATTGGAAGTGAATGAACACACCATGGAATTTATTCTCGATACAGGAGCCAGTATCTCACTGTTACCAGATAATACTAAGTGGCATAAAAAGATTGTATTGCATTCATCCTCAAAGAACTGACGGACTCCTGGAGGAATATCTTTGGAAGTAAAAGACCAATTCACAGCAGAGTGTAGGGATAAGGGATAAGAAATCATGGAATCACTTTACGTCATTCAGAATCCCGATTGTTCTTCATTAAGCCGTCAGGCATATATTAAATTGATACAAATGTACAAGACCAACAACACTGCAGAAGAACAAAGAAGCAAGTTTTGAAATGAATTTCCAAAATTGTTCACGGGTTTAGAGAAACTTAAAGACAGAATCACCAAGTGATAATGCAAAAGCAATTGGCTTGAACACAGTAAGAAAAGTCTTAGATAAAATTAAAGATGAAATAGAGTGTATATTCAGGTTAGGAGTAATTTCACTGGTTACAATGATGATGAGATTATGTTCAGGAATGTGTACAGTGCCAAAAGCTAATGGTTCACTAATAATCTGCATGGATCCAGCTCAATGAAACAAAGCTGTCAAGGTGAACATCAAAAAAAAACCCTGAATTTCTGCTTATAGTTTCAAAAGCTACAGCAGAGTCTCACCCATGAGTGCTGAGGAGCCCAGGAATGCATGTATTGACATCAGATTATTATTTCATCTTGGTTTGCTCATTCTCAGGCAGCAGAGAGAAACTAGATGATGCCAATTCCAACTTTAAACTCAGATTGGTTTCCAAGTCATTGCATCTTGCTGGCATTCTCTCCAGCCACCCACTTTAGCCAAAGCTCCCCAATATCTCAGGATATGTTCCAGATCCATTGACTGCCTGAGCCTTCTGTCAATGGAGGTCACATTGACAGGGCACTAGCTTCAATGCATGATCATGATACATGTTAGACTTACTTATAATAGAATGCTGGCTTCAATACTACACTTTGGAGTGGGGACAGAGGCTGGGAGCAGATGGGCTAGTACCAAGATCTATGAACAAATTGAGATTCGGCCAACAATAAGTAGCTGATTGGTTTGAGGAGTGATGACCAGTTTTGGGTGATAAAGGCCATCTACCTGCCAACAATGATGCGATTGGCTCCTGGATAGCTGAAAGGCTTGTGGGTGTTAACACTATTGCCAGGAGTCTTTGGACGTCTGGAATGGGAGGTGGTGTGCCTCTTGCAATAGAAAATCTCTGAAGCCTGAAGAATGCTATTTATCTTCTCCCATCATTTACTATAAATGGTTAGTATTAACTGATAAGTCAGAGACTTCATAATTTGTGAAGCAGTTGCTCTGTGCCTCCTGCAAGGAAGTGAAAAATACCTGGAAAAGAGTGATGGAAGTGCAACCAGTCCTGGAAAGCAAAATGATCATCTCAACTAACCCTGTGGGCAGGGGCCATTAAACTATCTCTCCTGTCTTTCCCTCCATCCATGACACCTTTTTCTTTGTCTGTCTAAGTCTATGTGTAACTGTGTGTAGGGGAGTTTTAACTCATGAAGTTCTATGTCTGCAGTTCTATAGTTGTTTACCTATTCTGGTCATTATCTTGAAATTACTATTTTTGAGGTCTTACATTTTAAATTAGGTCTTAACTCCTTATATTCAACTGTTAAGACCTCACTCCTTTGTTTTCTGTATTGTTGGCACTGATATGTACAATGACCACTGGTTGTTCACCCACTCCCTTCAGAATGTCAAATCAACAGCAGTTTAAAAAGGGAGAAGAGCAGACAAAGGAAGCACATGGTGATGACAGCACAGGAGAGAGAGAGAGAGAGAGAGAACCTGCACAGTTACTGCCTTTGCTGTTTGAATTTGTGTGTCGCTGGACATCGGAGTGTATCTGGGAAAATTAACAAACAGTGAAATTCACAACTCATCTTGGAGGAACTGTTGGGCGAAGTTCACAGCACAGAATCAGATAAGTTAATTGTTGTTTTAAGTCCGTTCAAGAGAAAGGCTGCAGTAGTGAGTATAGTGGATTCTTTCTTAATTATATGTTTTTGGAGCTAAGTCTCTTGATTAAACTTAAAATGTAAGCCATAGCTATTAATTTAACCTGGTGCAGTGTTTGTAGAGGAATAAGACGGTGTTATTTTCTGGGTCTGTAGATTGTGAAGGAACAAAAATGGCCTTTGCAGTGAGATGTACTTCTTGTCAGATGTGGGAGTTTAAAGAGAGTTTAAGGGTTACTGTGGATTATATCTTCCATAAATGCTGTTGGATGCGAGTCTTATCAGATCAAATGGATCGGTTGGAGAGACAGATAGAAGCAATGAGGAATTTGCAACAGCAACAGTATGTGATGGATGGCAGTTATAGAAAGGGGGAAAGTCTCAGATACAGTCACATAGATGGGTTAAATCCAGGAAGGTTGAGAGAGGTTGGCACCTAGGGCAGGAGTCTTTTGTGGATATATCCATTTCAAACAGGTATGCTGTTTTGGAAAATGTAGGGAGTGATGGATTCTCAGGGGAACTTAGCACGTTCAGCCAAGTTTCTGGTATTGAGACTGGCTCTAATGCAACGAGGGGTACGCCGGCTTCCAAGAGATCAATTGTGTTAGGGGATTCTGTAGTCCAAGGTACAGACAGACATTTCTGTGGCCAGCAGAGAAAAAGCAGAATGGTGTGTTGTTTCCCTGGTGCCAGGATCAAGGATGTCTCAGAGAGGGTGCAGAATGTTCTCATGGGGGAAAGGGGCCAGCAGGAGGTCATTGTCCACATTGGAACCAACGACATTGGAAGGGAAAAGGTTGAGATTCTGAAGGGAGATTACAGAGAGTTAGGCAGAAATTTAAAAAGGGGGTCCTCAAAGGTATTAATATTTGGATTACTCCCAGTGCAATAAGCTAGTGAAGGCAGGAATAGGAGGATAGAATGCATGACTGAGGAGCTGGTGTATGGGAGAAGGATTCACATTTTTGGATCATTGGATTCTCTTTTGAGGTAGAAGAAGCTGCTCTAAGACATCCTTAGCCCTGGCATCAGAGAAGCAACATATCATCCTGCAATCTCTTTTACATCCGCAGAAATGCCTGCCTGTTCTCCTTACTAATGAATTCCTTTTCACTATAACCCAGCCATTCTTTTTCCTCCTCTCTCATGCAGCAGAGCCACCCATGGTGCCATAGATCTGGGGGGTTTCTGTTACTATCCCCTGAGATGTCATCTCACCCAACAGCATCTAACAGCATAGTTCTATTAGAGAGTGGAATGGCCACAGGAGTCTCCTACCTTACCTGCCTTCCTCTACTCTGCCTGGTGGTCATCCATCCACTTCCTGCCTGATCAGTCTTTACCTGTGGTTCGATTATCTCTTTGAATATGCTATCCACGATAATTTCAGAATTACAGATGCTCTACAGTGTGTGTGTACCCACAGCTCCAGCTTTGAAATGGATTTAGCCAGTAGATGCAGCTAGACAGTCTTCCTGCACTCATGGTCACCAAGGACGCCGTAGGTGTAAATAATTTTCCATGTAACACAAGAGGCATATGCAATAGATACAAACTCTGCTGCAGTGATTTCCCTTTAGGTTAAACTCTTTAGTTACTCCCTTTAAAGAATACTAATTTTGCTCGGGATTTTTTTCCACCCCAAACACTCCCACTACAGTCCATTCCCTGCCTCATTTTGTTTAAGCTAATGCAATAGTTTAATTGGTAGATAAAGATAGAAGTACTAACTTGAGTTTACACCAAATACTTTGACATGGAGATCTTGGCATCACCACATGATGGTTATGGTCCATTCCTACTAAAGCAAGAATCCTCTCCTTGTAGGAGGTGCATAAATGAAAGTTGAGCATCCTATTATCTTGGCTGCCTCTGCCCTATTAGAATGAGACAGAGAGAGAGATTAAGTGAGATGTAAGTGATTACCACGGCTGTTAGTTTTGATTCAGGAAAGATGTGACGTATACCAAGTGAGTGAGTGGGAGGTCCAAAGAGCAGAAAATGGTGGTAGTATTGGGGGAATTTAGTGCGTGAGAGCCATTGAGGGAAGATGTTGCAGACAATAATGAGAATAGTAGACTATGAGCTATGGTGGGGGGTGGGAGTGTGCTGTGGTAGAGTTAGAGTAAGAATGAGTGTGAGATAACAGAGGGAAGTTGGTGATACTTATCCTTACAGAGTACAGAAGGTATTTTACCTTGTTTCTGCACTGCTGAGCATACCTCAGGCTGTGGTCAATGTACCGAATCTGAGTGGAAACATCAGACTAGGCAGTTGCGAGAACGGCCTTTTGGACCACCACCCCATCTACCAGGACGTCCAGGTCATAGTCAGAAACTGGGACACCAATCTCCCTCGATTGGCCACCTCTGGTACTATTCTTCACTCACTGTAACTAAGTAATCCCAATTCCTGGCTTGCACCTGAATTGGGCAGCGCTGGATTTTAAACATGGTGCCAATGGCAGGAAGTCTGACAGTCCTAGCAATGGTAAGTACACTCTCCAATTGTGAATACAAGATGGTATTGGAACAATGCCATGGAGGCATGGTGCTTAGTCAATGAGGAGCAGTGTAATATCCCTGAAGGAAAATCACTAGCTCTCAGAAATTGACATTTAGCAACATTTTGGAAACATTCAGCCCTCTGTTTCTCTCTGCACTGATGCTGGCTGACCTGCTGAATTTTTCCATCTCTATCCGCTTGTATGTCAGATTTCTAGCATTTGGAATATGTTCTTCTTTGGCACAGTAGGAGGGGAGTGGGGGGGGGAAGCGACATGTTGACCCACTGATGTACTGGCCATCTCTCTTTTGCAGCTTCAAACTGCAACATATGGCCATCTCACTATTTTGTGAACTCTGTAGTCGCACCATGATGGAAGATGTCATCTCAACCAAAAGTGTCTAAAATAGTAGTTCTGTTAGAAAGTGGAGTGGCCACAGGGGTGTCCTACTCTACTTTACGTACTGCATTTGTTTGAGAGTCATTTTACATAGTGATAGGGGTGTGAAGCATAGACCTTGCAGTATCAGTGGATGTAACTGAAATGTGTTGGAATTAGGTTTTCAGAGGATGCCTTTGTGGAGATAATGTATGTTAAAAATGCTGCAATTGATATAGCCTTTACTTTTAACAGATTAAATTTGTAGAAACAGGCCTTGGAGTATAACTTTTGGAAGCAAGTTATAAGGTAGGGTCATTTGATTGAGCAGAAGAGTGTGAAGTGGAGATCCTACTGTCTTCCTGCCTCACTCTGATTTATGGCAGGAACCATGGAGTGTGGCCTTCCTGCCAAGGCTCAATTGAGATCCATTAAGGAACTACCTCAAGGCTACTTATAGGCCTTATATTAGGTAGGCGGGTCATGTGTTTTTCAGGACAACTACTCAATAATTCCCCATTGGTTTTGCTTGCAGTCGACTGGGGGAATTCTCATTCTCAAGCACTCTGTGTCCACTGAAGGGATATAAGATTGGGAAGGAAGGGGCTTATTGAAAGCTTTTGCTTCAAGTTACCCTTCTCTTGCTGGTGAGGCTCTCCTTGCAAACCTCATTATCCCCACACTCCTCTGGGGATCCAATGGTGATCCTCAAGGTATCCCATGAGTGGCTCCTGGTTCCTGGTGTTGTTGGCATTCTGCACTAGGATAATGTCCGCAATGATTCTGTTGATGAGGATCTTGGTGTACATGTCATCCGTTAGTAGGTGTAGGATGCAGTCAAGTTCCTGAGGGCAGATAATTTGGGTGATAATCCACAAGACTCCACAACAGACAGAGTCAAAGGCTATGGTGTCGTCAGAAAGACTTCATACAGCAATTGATGCGGTTCTGTGCATTTTTCTTGAATTTGAAGTGCGTTGAAGTCATGTCTGCAGTGTGTCTTAATGGATGAAGACTACACTATAGCTCTGGCAGACATTTTTCAGGTATTTATAGACATAACTTAGGACTAATGATCTTGCCTGTGGTAGGTAGCACAGAGATACTTATGCAATGAACACTTGTTTCCTTTCAGAATGTATTCACTATTTCCGCATCCCTGAGATTACCAGCACACAGGTTATTTCCCAGATGAGGGACAGGATGTTGTGCATCCATGTGAGGAGTGTATCTCTGCTGCCTTTCAGTATTTTGGCACAGATTCCTTATGCTCCAGAAGGTTTGTTGTGTTTTCCTGGTTGAACAGCTTCCTTTAATTTCACTCTGAATCAGCATGGTGCCAACACTGAGCCAGATGAGCTATTGAGGCATGGATTTGAAGGAGTTCAAGTCCAACTTGAGAAGCGCAATTACTGATAAAGTTGATCTAGAAAAATTTAGATTCAAAATCCATTGAAATGAGTAGGTACGTTCCTTTTTAAAATATATTCAAATAATCTAACTTGAAGGTGAAAGACTGACACTGAAGAGTTTAGATGCAATGAGATTTTTTTACCTCAGCATATCCATTATTGGCAGCCCTATCGTTCCTGACCCACTCGCAGGAAGGGATTATCGGTGGGCATGTCTCCCGGTAGATGACCCCCTGCCCCTTCTCACAGTCTGAACTCAGGATAACAAAACATGCCTTCACCTTCATTTATATGCAGATCAATTCTCATTCTTTTCCCTTTGGAAACTAAAAGAAATGAAATCAATACAGCGCGAGCTGAGCCTCAGGTGAGTTTTATGGTGTTCAAGTCGGTCCAGAGCCCACGCCTGCTTGGGGAGAAGCTGTTGTACGGAATAGCTGATTTCAATTATCAATTCCTGCAGTGAAATTTCACTTCTCCATGCTGACACCAGCATTCCCTGAGGGGGTAGAGTGCATGTGCCAGGCATGAAAATAAGAAACAACAAAAATAAACACTTCTGATTCAAGCTCTTTGAAATGTCTCCTGCAATGCACTTTCAAGTGTGTGAATTGTTGTTGAAGCTTACAAAATCACCAGCAAAGCAGGAGATTGCCAATACAGCAAAAAAAAATTTAATGACAACAACAAACAGTGAGTTTAAAGCGAAGAAATTTTCAGCTTCTCTTTATTGCATCACAAAATAGTAAGAAATCAGCTCCCTGTCATTGCATTGCAACAGACTCCTGCCTACATATTTTACAGTACACAAACTGATTCACTTTTTTACCCTATGTTTTGCTTTCTCACCTTAGAGGGACAGCTGGAAGGGCATGTGTGCAGGATGATTCATTCACTGTTCCTTCTCTGTACCTCTATGGAGATTATTCTGGTGTCTATTCATCCTTCATCCTATAGTTTCATAGCGGTCAGTACGGACCAGTTGCTGTACCATTCGAGGGAAGATTTAGGTGAAGATCAGTTTTACCCAAAATAAAGCGAAAGTGAGGACTGCAGATGCTGGAGATCATAGTCAAGATTAACTGGTGCTGGAAAAGAACAGGTCAGGCAGCATCCAAGGAGCAGGAAAATTGATGTTTCAGGCAAACGCCCTTCATCAGGAACAAGGTTCAGCATCACTCTGACCTTTACCCAAAATAAGCAAGAACGACCTGTGAGTTACCCCAACAAGTGCCCACCTCAACATCCACAAAATGGAGTATAGTTTGGTTCATAGCTTTTACTGTAGATTCTCTGGCATGAGTTAGATTTCCTACAAATATACAGGAATGACAGAAAGATTCATGTAACTGAGGGCATTCAACAATCTGTAAACAGGAAATTTGTTTAAACTCATGTGCTATCTTGCATGAGCTCTGCTTTGGATAGTTATATATTTAGGATTCAAAATCTCTCAATGCCAACATAAATATTATTGTATCAAAAAACATATGTAGCTGATGTTAATTGATGGGTATCAAAAGAAACTTCTACCCACTTAACTTGTGCCCACGTTCAAATATTCCCTGACATTGGTGGTGGGCAAGTTGTTGGAGAGAGTCCTGGGGGACAGGAAAGGTAAGGATTGATTAGGGACAGTCAACATGGCTTTGTGTGAGGGAAATCGTAGAGTCTTTTGAAGAAGTAACAAAAGGATTGATGAAGGCAGAGTGGTGGACGTGATCTATGTGGACTTCAGTAAGGCATTTCATAGGCTTCTCATAGTAGACTGGTTAGCAAAGTTAGATCACATGGAATACAGGGAGAGCCAGCCATTTGATATATTAGTGTATAGCCCTTTGGCTCAAATGTAGGAGACAGAGGGTGGTGGTGGTGGTGGTGGTGGAGGAGGGGTTGGCTTCTAGACTGGAGACCTGTGACCATTGGTGTGCCAGAAGGGTCAGTGCTAGGTCCACTGCTTTTCGCCATTTATATAAATGATTTGGATGTGAACACAGGAGGTATGGTTAGTGAGTTTGCAGCTGACACCAAAATTGGAGGTGTAGTGGACAGCGAAGAAGGGTTCCTCAGTATGATGGGATCTTGATTAGATGAACCAATGGGCTGAGGAGTGCCAGATGGAGTCTAATTTAGATAAATGTGAGGTGCTGCATTTTGGAAATGCAAATTAAGGCAGGATTATACATTGAATGGTAAGGTCCGAGTGAGCATTGCTGAACAAAGACACCTTGGTGGGCAAGTTCATGGCCCATGAAAGTGGAGTCACAAGTAGATAGGATAGTGAAGAAAGCATTTGGTATACTTTCCTTTATTGGTCAGTGTATGGAGTCGAGGAGTTAGGAGGTCATGTTGCAGCTGTATAAGACATTGGTTAGACCACTTAGAGTCATAGAGATGTACAGCATGGAAACAGACTCTTCAGTCCAACTCGTCCATGCTGACCAGATATCCCAATCCAATCTAGTCCCACCTGCCAGCACCCGGCCCATATCCCTCCAAACCCTTCCTATTCATATACCCATCCAAATGCCTCTTAAATGTTGCAATTGTACCAGCCTCCACATCCTCTGGCAGCTCATTCTATACACGTACCACTTTCTGCATGAAAAAGTTGCTCCTGAGGTCTCTTTTATATCTTTCCCCTCTCACCCTAAACCTATGCCCTCTAGTTCTGGACTCCCCAGCCCCAGGGAAAAGACTTTGCCTATGTATCCTATCCATGCCCCTCATAATTTTGTAAACCTCTATAAGATCACCCCTCAGTCTCCGACGCTCCAGGGAAAACAGCCCCAACCTGTTCAGCCTCACCCTGTAGCTCAGATCCTCCAACCCTGACAACATCCTTATAAATCTTTTCTGAACCCTTTCAAGTTTCACAACATCTTTCCGATAGGAAGGAGACCAGAATTACATGCAATATTCCAACAGTGGCCGAACCAATGTCCTGTATAGCTGCAACATGACCTCCAATGCCTGTACTCAATACTCTGACCAATAAAAGGAAAGCATACCAAATGCCATCTTCACTATCCAATCTACCTGCAACTCCACTTTCAAGGAGCTATGAACCCGCACTCCAAGGTCTCTTTGTTCAGCAACACTCCCTAGGACCTTACCATTAAGTGTATAAGTCCCGCTAAGATTTGCTTTCCCAAAATGCAGCACATCATTTATCTGAATTAAACTCCATCTGCCACTTCTCAGCCCATTGGCCCATCTGGTCAAGATCCTGTTGTAATCGGAGGTCACCCTCTTTGCTGTCCACCACACCTCCAATTTTGGTGTCATCTGCAAACTTACTAACTGTACCTCTTATGTTCGCATCCAAATCATTTATGTAAATGACAAAAAGTAGAGGACCCAGCAGCGATCCTTGTGGCACTCCACTGGTCACAGGCCTCCAGTCTGAAAAACAACTCTCCACCACCACTCTCTGCCTTCTACCTTTGAGCCATTTGGATACAGAACTGGCTCATTCTCCCTGTATTCCATGAGATCTAACCTTGCTAATCAGTCTCCCATGGGGAACCTTGTTGAACACCTTACTGAAGTCCATATAGATCACATCTACTGCTCTGCCCTCAATCTTTTGTTACTTCATCAAAAAACTCAATCAAGTTTGTGAAACATGATTTCCCACACACAAAGTCATGTTGACTATCTCAAATCAATCCTTGCCTTTCCAAATACATGTACATCCTGTCCCTCAGGATTCCCTCCAACAACGTGCCCACCACCGAGGTCAGGCTCACTGGTCTATACTTCCCTGGCTTGTCTTTACCGCCCTTCTTAAACAGTGGCACCACATTAGCCAACCTCCAGTCTTCCAGCACTTCACCTGTGACTATCGATGATACAAATATCTCAGTAAGAGGCCCAGCAATCACTTCTCTAGCTTCCCACAGAGTTCTCGGGTACACCTGATCAGGTCCTGGGGATTTATCCACCTTTAACTGTTTCAAGACATCCAGCACTTCCTCCTCTGTAATATGGACATTTTGCAAGATGTCACCATATGTTTTTCTATAGTCTATATCTTCCATATCCTTTTCCACAGTAAATACTGATGCAAAATATTCATTGAGTATCTCCCCCATTTTCTGCAGCTCCACACAAAGGCTGCCTTGCTGATATTTGAGGGGCCCTATTCTCTCCCTTGTTACCCTTTTGTCCTTAATATATTTGTAAAAACCCTTTGGATTCTCCTTAATTCTATTTTCCAAAGCTATCTCATGTCCCTGTTTTCCCCTCCTGATTTCCCCCTTAAGTATACTCCTACTTTCTTTATAATCTTCTAAGGATTCACTTGATCTATCCTGTCTGTACCTGACATATGCTTCCTTCTTTTTCTTAACCAAACCCTTAATTTCTTTAGTCATCCAGTATTCCCTATACCTACCAGCCTTCCTTTTCACCCTGACAGGAATATACTTTCTCTGGATTCTTACTATCTCATTTCTGAAGGCTTCCCATTTTCCAGCCGTCCCTTTACCTGCAAACATCTGGCTCCAATCAGCTTTTGAAAGTTCTTGCCTAATACCGTCAAAATTGGCCTTTCTCCAATTTAGAACTTCAACTTTTAGATCTGGTCTATCCTTTTCCAAGACTATTTTAAAACGAATAAAATTATGGTTGCTGGCCACAAAGTGCTCCCCCACTGACACCTCAGTCACCTGCCCTGCCTTATTTCCCAAGAGTAGGTCAAGTTTAGCACCTTCTTTCGTAGGTACATCCACATATTGAATGTGAAAATTGTCTTGTACACACTTAAGAAATTCCTCTCAATCTCAACCTTTAACACTATGGCAGTCCCAGTTGATGTTTGGAAAGGTAAAATCTCCTACCATAACTATCCTATTATTCTTACAGATAGCTGAGATCTCCTTGCAAGTTTGTTTCTCAATTTCCCTCTGACTATTGGGGGGTCTATAATACAATCCCAATAAGGTGATCATCCCTTTCTTATTTCTCTGTTCCACCCAAATAACTTCCCTGGATGTATTTCCAGGAATATCCTCCCTCAGCACAGCTGTAATGCTATCCCTTATCAAAAATGCCACTCCCCCTCCTCTTTTGCCTCCCTTTCTATCCTTCCTGTAGCATTTGTATCCTGGAACATTAAGCTGCCAGTCCTGTCCATCCCTGAGCCATGTTTCCGTAATTGCTATAATATCCCAGTCCCATGTTCCTAACCATGCCCTGAGTTCATCTGCTTTCCCTGCTAGGCCCCTTGCATTGAAATAAATGCAGTTTAATTTATTAGTCCTACCTTGTCCCTGCCTGCCCTGACTGTTTGACTCACGTCTGTTCTCAGCTGTATCAGTCTCAGATTGGTCTCTTTCCTCACTATCTCCCTGGGTCCCACCCCCCACCTTACTAGTTTAAATCCTCCCAAGCAGTTCTAGCAAATTCCCCTGCCAGTATATTAGTCCCCTTCCAATTTAGGTGCAATCTGTCCTTCTTGTACAGGTCACTTCTACCCCAAAAGAGATTCCAATGATCCAACAATGTGAATCCTTCTCCCATACACCAGCTCCTCAGCCATGCATTCATCTGCTCTATCCTCCCATTCCTGCCCTCACTAGCTCATAGCACTGGGAGTACTCCAGATATTACTACCCTTGAGGACCTCCTTTTTAAATTTCTACCTCTCTAATCTCCCTTCAGAGTCTCAACCTTTTCCCTTCCAATGTCGTTGGTTCCAATGTGGACAATGACCTCCTGCTGGCCCCTCTCCCCCATGAGAACATTCTGCACCCTCTCTGAGACATCCTTGATCCTGGCACCAGGGAAACAACACACCATTCTGCTTTTTCTCTGCTGGCCACAGAAATGTCAGTCTGCACATCTGACTACAAAATCCCCTAACACAATTGATCTCTTGGAAGCCGGCGTACCCCTCGTTGCATTAGAGCCAGTCTCAATACCAGAAACTTGGCTGAACGTGCTAAGTTCCCCTGAGAATCCATCACCCCCCTACATTTTCCAAAACAGCATATCTGTTTGAAATGGGTATATCCACAAAAGACCCCTGCACTAGCTGCCTACCTCTCTTACCCTTCCTGGAGTTAACCCATCTATGTGACTGTATTCGAGACATACCCCCATTCCTATAACTGCCATCCATCACATACTGTTGCAAATTCCTCATCGCTTTTATCTGTCTCTCCAACCGATCCACTCGATCTGATAAGATTCGCATCCAACAGCATTTATGGCAGATATAATCCGCAGTAACCCTTAAACTCTCTTTAAACTCCCACATCTGACAAGAAGTACATATCACTGTAAAGGTGAAAGTGAGGACTGCAGATGCTGGGGATCAGAGCTTAAAAATGTGTTGCTGGAAAAGCGCAGCAGGTTAGGCAGCAAAGGAGCAGGAGAATCGACGTTTCGGGCATAAACCCTTCTTCAGGAAGAAATTTTCCTCCTTCACATTGTACAGACCCAGAAAATAACACTGTCTTATTCCTCTACAAACACTTGTGGGATACTGCAGACAATTCTGGTCTTCCTACTAATTGGAAAGATGTTGTGAAATTTGAAAGTGCTCAGAAAAGATTTATAAAAGGATGTTGCCAGGGTTGGACGGTTTGTGCAATAGGGAGAGGCTGAATACACTGGGGCTGTTTTCCCCTGAGCATCGGAGGCTGAGGGGTGACCTTATAGAGGTTTATAAAATCATGAGGGGCACAGATTGGAGTAACGACTATGGCTATTCACCCTGTTTGGAGAAGTCCAGAACTAGAGGGCATAGGTTTAAAGTGAGAGAGGGGAAAGGTATAAAAGGGATCGAAGGAGCAACTTTTTCCATGCAGAGGGTGGTGGGTGTACAGAATGAGCTGCCAGAGGAAGTAGTGAAGGTACAATAACAAAACTTAAAAGGTATCTGGATAGGTATATGAATAGGAAGGGTTTAGAGGGATATGGGTTAAATGCTGGCAAAGGGACTAGATTAATTTAGGATATCTCGTTGGCATGGATAAGTTGAACTGAAGGATCTGTTTCCATGCTTTACAAGTCTATGACTATTATCCTGTTCACAGCAAGACCATTGTACAATACTGAGTAAAGCATGAGTCATTCACAAAGTGGGGGAATAAGAAACTGCAGAACGAGCTGCATTTGCAGATTTTAAATGCTTGCTTCTGAAAAGGAGATGTTTTTAAGGCTAAAAGGAAAACAGCAAGAGAATGGGGGCTAATTGACAACATTTCCAAAAGAGTAAGTTTCGGCACCATAAACCACAAACTACTATTTGTTTGGATACATCAACAAAATTAAAACTAGTACATAAATATGGTGTGGAATAGAAACTTGATATAATGCACCTAATTTCTGGACAATTAGGTTCAGGCTTCAATATTAGGTGACAGTATCCTGTACCAGTTCTGCCCAAGTAGTCCAGCTGCCAAATTGACATTCATCAGCATCCAAGTGCCAGAGGAACCCCCAATAACCCTAACCATAATCCTCGTCCAGTAACCAGGCTCCTAATGCTCCACCCAGCTCCATAAACCCTCCTGAGGACCACTGCCAGGACACAAACAGCTCAAATCCCACTTTCTTTTCACTTTCAGCCTGGTAGCTATCACTGGCAGGGCAAGCCATTTAAGTTGAATTTAATAGTTGGAATATTTCCTGCCTCACTGTTCCTCTCTGTGGAAATGCCCCTAAATGAGTCAAGCCTGGCACTCTGGACTTGGACAGTCACAGGGCTGGCCAAGTGCAGAGACCAATTGGGCCAAATTGTACCTGGAACTTCACTAAAATGTGCTAAAAGCACCTTTACCAGTGACACAACATACCAAGAAAAGTTTTTAAATGAAATTAATGGAAATTAATACTTTGAATGTTGTCCACCCCGAGTTACCATCCAACGATATTCCTCTGAAAATCTTATTTCGCCAATTGCTAGTGAGGTTGAGATATTATTCTCCAGAGTCACCCCTTCAATTCTAGCCCCCTACCTTCCTGCCCTCCATACACTCCTTCTGGCCCAGTTCATGCCAATGAATATCAACCAGTATAAACTCATAACAACCCACTTACTATCCTCAGCTCTCATACCCTCCATGCAAGTTCACCAACTTTGGACATGGGAGAACCGTAAGACCCATGCTAAAATTAAATTGAATGTAATTTTAATAATCTGCTATAGCTTTTGAGGGGTTGGTTAGCTTAATTGGTTGAATTACTGCTTTTCAATATAAAAGAAATGCCAACGGTGTTGGTTCAATTCCTGCACCGGCTGAGATTACCACAAAGGACTCTCATCCTCAGCCTCTCACCTCATCTGGAAGTGTGGTAACACTGAGGTTAAACTCACCACCAGTCATCTATCTCTAATGGAATAGTAGTCCTATGGTTTGGTAAGAATATGGTGTCACTAATGTTAACAGCTTTCCCTATATATTTAAATTAAAAACTCCCATTCTTGAAAGCCAGTTTGAATCTCTCCTTTCTCCAGTGGTTAATCTTTTTTAGAAATGGGTTACTTTTCTTATCATGTCAAAAGGTAGCAAGACTATTACAGGCCCTTTAATCTGCAAATCAAATTGTTTAGCTCAGAACCCCTGCTGAGATGACAAGCTTTTGAAAGTCAGCCATGAATTCACGAACAGTCCTCAGAAATATGACAAAAAAAACTTCTAAATCTATTGGACTGATGCTACGTCAAATATCCAGCCAACTGTTTCTATTTCGTCAATGACAGCTGCAGCCAGGTTTAATTTAAAATGTTTAAAAAGAGTAGAGTTTTAAACTTTTGATTTTGATATTTGAACAGACCTTATCCATCTTCAAGATCCTTTACGTCTGCTCCATAGCTCTGATTCTTACAATGCAATAGCCAAATGAGGTTAGGTTAAAACTCAGCACAGAGTTCAATAGGTCCGAATTAGCTCACATTTCCCTCATTTGCGATTTGCATCCGGCCACTTTTCCCCTACTGTTAAAAATAAATCCATAGGAATAGGGCAAGGCATACACATCTGGGTCCTGCTCACCATTTTGGAAGTTTTGTTGAGTATCCAGGATTCTACAAAACTCCAGGCCAATGACTGTGTTATCTATCTATCAGAGATGTACTTAATTTGGATGGATGGGCAGTGAATGGTGCTGGCGTATGTTCAATTCTTGCACTGTCTGAAGTTTCCCTGAAGGATTTTCCTGCTTAACGTCTCTCTGCAGCCGAGGTGTGGTAAGCCTCAGGTAAAACTACCACAATTGTCTCTTTTCAATAAGACTTGTGACTGTGTCTTTTACTATAAGCTACTTCATAGAAAGCTTAGTTTTGAATGAAATCAATATGGAACACTGAAATTGTTAGAACACGTGATAATTCTCCATCCAAGAAAAATAGCAGTGACCTGTTCTATCCATGTGTTCCAAGGCCTTCAAATGTAATAGCATTTTACTTGATGCAAGGAAATGTAACATCCACTATTTTTAATACTACACTTGCTGTGACCAGCAAGAGTGAGTCCAGTGAGTGATCCATTATAGTCAAAAATGCTTAACTTTTGTTAACCCAAAGACAAAGTCTTTCAACTATAAGCTATTTTCTGTGTGATTTCATATGGTTTTATTGCTGAACAAGCAGTCCAACTAATGACCTGCTGATTTGAACTATAATCCCACCATAGCAAGTGGGAAAATTTAAGTTCAATTAATACATTTGAAATAATTAGGTATTCTCAATAATGACCATGAAAATATTAAATTGCCAATTAATTTACTCATTCTTCAGTGGAGGAACTCTGCCATTCTGAGCTGGTCCAGCTCCCATGTGATTCTCGACCACTTTTTGAATTAGCCTTGCAAGCTATTTAGTGTCTAAAAACTGCTGTAAAATGTTAGGTGTAAAATTGATTGGCACGGAGCCAGGCATGAGAAATGAAAAAGGCATTATCTACAGAATGAACAGTGCATAGTCTTCTTCATAATCATCTGGAAACTTGTGCCAAAATTGGGAGAGTTGACTCACAGCATAGATGAGCAACAACCTGATGCAGTCACACTGAATTCTACTATCTTTCAGCTCCTCGGAGGCGAAGGGTGACAATGACAAAGAATTGGAGGGAGACTTCCCATGTCTACCCCCTACCACTGATCAATCCTAAGGAGATAGCTGCTACATTGGGTCCGTGGCCTAGTAGCAAGTCATGGGGAAACTAACAAGAGGGGAAAACATTTTAATACATTCTCACTAAAAAAACAGAACTTATAATGCGGCTGTTCATGACCATATTGGTAAGAGTGACACCTGCATATAGGCAAAGTTGCACTTTCACACTGAGGTTACTCTCTCACATTGTGGCAGTATCATTGCAGTAAATGGGATACATTTAACACAGATCTAGCATCCCAAAAGGCAGTATCCATTATGTGCTGTGGGCAGAATTGTATTCAATCACAAATTGTCACTTGATGCTCTGACATACCTCCCCACTTTGCCTTTAGAACAAGCCAGACAACCTATCTTGGTTCAATGAGCAATCCAGGCAAAGATGTCAGGCACAACACCAGGCATACATAAAAGGGTATCAATCTGGTGAATTTACAATGTCTTTATCCATTCTAAAGACAGAGCTAGAACAATCTCATAACTAATAGATCAAATCAAAGTTCTGTGGTCCTGCCACATCCAATCATGTTTGGTCGTTTGCAATTAAATGACTGAAGGAGGCAGCTACACATTTCAGAATGCAAGTTAGGGTTGCTATGTTTCTGTTCCATCTTAGACCATGTTCTATGCATATTAAGGGAACTCTGTTTCTGGTTATGTTATAGTTCTGATTTGGCATTAGTTTCAACTCACTAACATGGTGACAGAGACGATTACAGAGAGTGGTGAATTCGACCTGGACAATCACAAAGACCAACCTCCCATCTATAGAATCTACCAACCAGGCCGGCTGTCAAGGAAAGGCCACCAGCATTCTCAAAGATCCATCCCATCCTGGCAAGGTTTTTCTACAACCTCTACCATCGGGGACAAGGTACAGAAACCTGAACACATGCACCAGCTGTTTTCATAATAGTTTCTACCCTACTGTTGTGAGAATACTGAATGAACTCACAAAACTCTTAACATTCGCCTGTACCTGTGTTTTTGTTTTTACTCTTTATCTATTATTTACTATCCATGCTACTTAACTCTGATCTGCCTGTATTGCTCACGAGACAAAGCTTTTCACTGTGCCTCGGTACATGCAACAATAAATTCAATTCAATGGCGTTTGCACTTGATACTCTCTTGGTTCTGGTTCTGACAGTTTCCGCTGGATTCCATTCCTTGGCAGTTGGGTTCAAACTTTCCATTTGATTTTGAGTTTAAGACATTTGATAATTGCATGCTGGTCATTAACACTTTTCATCTTCCTCTGTTTATCATGTAATGCATCACGCACTCCTAGAAGGATCGTCAGGAGTTGTCTGCTGAATAGAGGAGAGAATAATCTTGTTGAGTGCTGTTGCTCTAAAACACAACATAGCCACATGCAGGCCAGGCTTTGTTTGACCTCACTTGATTGAGGATATACGGTTTAAACTGTGTTCTACTGTTTCATCGGGTCCTGGTACTACAGTGAGGAAATGGTACTTCACACACACACACACCATCTTAAAGGCTGGCTCCTTTATTTGTTCCATTTAAGGTTATAAGGTCTGTTCACAATGTAGTAATTTTGACAGGAAAATTGCCACTGCAGTTCCAAAGTAAAAGCAGTCTTATTACAGGTTTCTTATTGATAAACTCTTCTGGTCTGCAGTATTTATCTGTTGCAAGAATGAATTCTGTCTGTAGATAATGCTTTAATCAAGATTTGGAGATGTTGGTGTTGGACTGGGGTGTACAAAGTTAAAAATCATCACACCAGTTTTATCCAACAGGTTTAATTAGAAGCACTAGCTTTCAAAGCACTGCTCCTTCATCAGGTGGTTGAAGAGTCCACAATTGTACGACACAGAATTTATAGCAGAGTTGCCAGTGCAACCCTGAGGTACACTATTGAAGTGCAGAAGCATCTTGTAAGTGGATCAGCAATATACTATGACGGTTTTTAGAGGCTGGAAGATATCAGATGCCAATGCACCAAGTTGGAGGATGCAGGTGGTTGGTGCCCATACAGCATGTTGAGACATTAGAGCCCAGGGTCCAACATGGAGACTCTTCAGAGCAAACAGTGAATTAAATTCACAGATACTCACTCTGGTTTCCATGTCAAGTTTCCTCAATGTTTAGCTTGTTTTTGGTGAGTTCGATATGATAGGAAGCAGAATATTAAAGACATACGTTGTCCCATCAACAAGGCTTTTTACAAATAATAATCCGCCTTAATCAGCAACTCACTGCCACCAAGATAAAAAAAGTTTACATTGCTGCTTGTGAAAAGCATAAAAGAGAAACCAAAATATAGAGATTGGGCGCAGACATCTTGCCCAACCTCTCATAGCACACTCTGTTCAGACCTCTAGGTTTCTGCCCAGAATGAGACAGTTACAGATCATTATGAAGAGGATGGGTCCCTTGATAATTGACATTTTAAAGGCACCGGTCAGTAGATAGCGGGAGGTGAAATCAGTCAATGTCTGTCACCTTTAAGAGCCAGTTAGAGATTGATCATGCACCGGTTAAACTGACTCACATTAGGCCTCGCCTAACCTTAGCCAAACTAAATATAATGATGTAATTGATCATGCCATGGTTTGTGGCTTAGAAAGAGAGTTAATAAGTAACAGCTTTCAGTGGCCAGTTTATGCATCACGTTTGAAAGTTATCCTGTTATTCAACTTGACATAGAAGTCCCTTGAAGTCTTCAAGAGAGAGGGGAGATACATGGCCTGAGCTGAACCTGGGGTCAAAGTTGCCCTGTAAGTTCACTGCTCTGCTTTAATACATAATATTCATTACTTAATGAAAGTTCCCTGACTTACTGCAACAGTCTGTCTCCTGTTGCCTTACTGGTTCAAGTCTCAAACAAACAAATTAACATGTGGGTTTAAATTGCAATCAAAAAAGTACAGGTAAGATTGAAGGGTTCTGGATTAGTGGTGCTGGAAAAGCACAGCAGTTCAGGCAGCATCAGAGGAGCAGTAAAATCGACGTTTCGGGCAAAAGCCCTTCATCAGGAATACAGGCAGAGAGCCTGAAGGGTGAAGAGATAAATGAGAGGAGGGTAGGCTGGGGAGAAAGTAGCGTAGAGTACAATAGGTGAGTGGGGCGGGGCTGAAGGTGATAGGTCAGGGAAGGTGGTGGAGTGGATAGGTGGAAAAGAAGATAGGCAGGTAGGACAAGTCATGGGGACAGTGCTGAGCTGGAAGTTTGGCACTGGGGTGAGGTGGGGGAGGGGGAAAATGAGGAAACTGTTGAAGTCCACATTGATGCCCTGGGGTTGAAGTGTTCTGAGGCGTTCTTCCTCCAGGCGTCTGGTGGTGAGGGAGCAGTGGTGAAGGAGGCCCAGGACCTCCATGTCCTTGGCAGAGTGGGAGGGGGAGTTGAAATGTTGGGCCACGGGGCAGTGTGGTTGATTGGTGCAGGTGTCTCGGAGATGTTCCCTAAAGCGCTCTGCTAGGAGACGTCCAGTCTCCCCAATGTAGAGGAGACCGCATCGGGAGCAACGGATACAATAAATGATATTGGTGGATGTACATGTAAAACTTTGATGGATGTGGAAGGTTCCTTTAGGGCCTTGGATAGAGGTGAGGGAGGAGGTGTGGGCGCAGGTTTTGCTATTCCTGCGGTGGCAGGGGAAAGTGCCAGGATGGGAGGGTGGGTTGAAGGGGTGGGGTGTGGACCTGACCCGGTAGTCACGGAGGAAACGGTCTTTGCGGAAGGTGGAAAGGGGTGGGGAGGGAAATATATCCCTGGTAGTGGGGTCCGTTTGGGGGTGGCGGAAATGTTGGCGGATGATTTGGTTTCTGTGAAGGTTGGTAGGGTGGAAGGTGAGCACAAGGTGGGTTCTGTCCTTGTTATGGTTGGAGGGGTGGGGATGAGGGTGGAGGTGCAGGATGTGGATGTCTTTAACCACAAAGGGAGATTGTGGTCTTTAAAGAGGGAGGCCATTTGGTGTGTTCTATGGTGGAACTGGTCCTCCTGGGAGCAGATACGGTGGAGGCAGAGGAATTAGGAATATGGGATGGCATTTTTGCAGGAGGTAGGGTGGGAAGAGGTGTAATCCAGGTAGCTGTGGGACTCGGTGGGTTTGTAAAAAATGTCAGTGTCAAGTCAGTCATCATTAATGGAGATGGAGAGGTCCAGGAAGGGGAGGGAGGTGTCAGAGATGGCCTAAGGCTTTCATGTCTTTTAAAAAAAAAAATCAAGGGAGAGCGGCCAGCTCTCTCGCCGTACAGGTCAGTTCAGTTCGGGGGGTCAGGCGAGTCAGGGTCACAGTTGAAACTGGAAGCTTTTTCCCTCCTTCTGCCTTCATAACCTGTAAGCTTTTTGTGTCATTTTTACTAAGGAGTCTCTTTATTGGGCCTGTTGCAAGTATTTTGAAACAGCATCATTAAGTCGGGATAGCCTGTTGGGTTCGGATAGCATAAGTTATTTGGGTATGTTATTTTCATTATGTTTCATTCCGTAATTTTGTAAATAAATTCTGTTTGTTTAACACTTAGCAATTGGACCAGCTAATTCACTTCAGAAATATCCACTGTACACTTACCTGAAACAAATTTGCAATGTTACGGTCTGGGTTACCTGCTTAAAAATGTTTTGAGGGCTCGGGCCTGGTCCATAACGCAAGTCCTCTTGAAATCCAAGGTAAAAACAAGGACAGCAGATGCTGGAAACCAGAGTCTAGATTAGAGTGGTGCTGGAAAAGCACAGCAGGTCAGGCAGCATCCGAGGAGCAGGACTCTAATCTAGACTCTTGAAATCTAACTTTAGCCTCACGTTCACAATACTTCTAAGTTCATTCACCATCTGCAAATTGACCCAAATTTTAAGTCATTTGCAAATTTGTTGCAAATGTTGACTTTAGATTGTGGCATTCACAGCCGGAGGATGAATAAGCAAAAACTAAAAGCACTTTGAATGTGCAAAATAGTGAACAACATCTTTAGAAATTGCAACTGATCATGAAAATCCTTAAATAAACAATTATTTCAGCATCAAGTTTTGAGTACTGTTTGGAATGGTTTACATTTTTAAACATTTGCTCGAGTTAGACAGTGTCGAAATCTCAAGGTTATTTCATCCAAAAGAAGAGAAACTTAGTTTTGTTTGACAACACCACCTGTTCCTCAGTGTGGCAAACTGCCATAATAACTAAACACTTCAAGCTTAGAAAACTGTACTGCTAGATTGAATCAGACAGTCTGAAAGTTGGAAAAAGTTTAAGTCCTTGATAGACAGAACGACAGCAAGACTTGTGTAAGAAATGGTTGTATCCTCAAGGACAACAACTGAAGAAACTCGACTAGGGAATTAATGAGGCGAAGAAGTGGGTTTGAGATTGTGGGTGGTTTTGGGGTGTTGGGTGTGTGTTTTAGGGCATATATAGTTGGAAAACTGGGATGCAGTTGAGGAGAGAACAGCAAGAAGAACATGCCGATGTATAGCTGTTACACATTGCTTCAACTTCACCTGTATACTAAACTCTTTGTACATTATAATTGCAGATTCACATGCACATTGATTCAGTATCTATACACTCTCAATCTATTATCAAATAATTGCAGATGGGAAAAATGGAGGCACACATTTCTTTATTTCCTGTTAAAAAGCAAATTATGCTTGCACATAAAAAGTATTGTCAATGAATATTTCACAGCCAGCTTCACTGGTCTTAATATACATGCATGGATAGTTCCATGAATAAAAATCATCATAGTCTCACCAGACCATAGGGTTGTGCTCTCATTAGAGAGAGAAATGACTGGTAGTGGTTTAACCGGAGGGTCACCACACCTCAGATGAGGGGAGAGGTTGAAGGATAATCCTTCATGGCCACCTCAGCGAGTGCAGGAATTAAACCTATGTTGTTGTTTTCATTGTCATTTCTATGACAAGACTCCTTTGGCTATAAATTCTGTGAGCATGTAACCTCCACAACCAACTGATGAGGAGCAGCGCTCCAAAAGCTAGTGCTTCCAAATAAACCTGTTGGACTATAACCCGGTGTTGTGCGATTTTTAGTTTTGTCTTCATTCTGCATTGCAAACTCAACATCCCGACAACTGAGCTAATCAGCTGTAGCTTGATGGTTATCATACACGTGAGGGGGTCAAAAGGAGAGAACATAATTAAATTTAAAGCAAAACACAAACCTTAAAAATTTGGTGAAAGGAAAACATGGTATTCCTTTCAGCAGGAGAAAAAAAACCTTACAAGGAGAGGCATGTGAACAAATTGCAGCCAGTCTTGTCTTGTTGCATTCACGCTTATCCTTTCTGAGGAAGGGTCTAATTCTAGTGGTGTAATGTTTAATGCCTTGATTCTTTCTTTCTGATTCACCTCACCTAAGGCTTGCAAGCCACAGTGTTCTCATCCTGATAATTTGAGAGCAATTGACCTATTTCTGGGTTGGACTGATTATCTAACAATAAGAACAGTGGATCAATAGCTCTAAAAGCTGCATATTTAAGGTGCTCCTCATTAATGATTACACAGGCTCACTGGCTCTTGAGCAGCTTTAAAAATCATACAGCACTGGGATATCTCACCAGAGAAAGCTGTAAAAACTATAAGTTTGCATCATATTCATCAATATAACTGCCTTAGGGCTCCCTTAGATTAATTATAATCCTCATAGAACAAAGCCTTCAGGGATTTTATTTATTTATTTTTTCTTTTACATTAATTCAAAATAATGAAAATAAATTCATAAATGTAAGTAGGAGAGCTTAGAAAGATTGGTTAGCTATATTGATTCTTTAGATGAAGCATTGCACCGAAAACTTGTTATGATGGTTTTAACATTGGTACAGTGGTGACAGCAGATAGAAGACATTTTGACCATTAGAAACGATGTTACTAATTGAATCAGTGACCCTCAAAGACAAACCATATAAATGTATGGGTTCCATATGTAGAAGCTGTGTAGAAATACAGCTAGCTAAGTATAATTAAAGTATGAATTTTACAGCACCTTTTCCATAGTAAAGCATCAAGACATTTCACATAATCCAACAGAAATTGACACCAAGATAAAGACGAGATATCTTTGTTAAAGAGAAAGATTTTTAAACCCCTCTTAAGCAGAAAGAGTCCTGGTGAGGCAGTAAAGCTTAGGGAGGGTCAGAATTTACTGCCTAGGAGCATAAAGGCAAAACTTCAGATCATAGGCCAAATGAAATGGCAAGGCCAGAAGACCTTAAGAGTTGAAGAAACGCTAGAGTTTTCACAGGGTTTTGAGGGGCCTACAGGGAATTGGAGAGGCAAAGGAGGGGTTTAGATATATGGATGAAAAGGATAAAAAGCACAGCAATTTATAAAAGTTGGAAGGTGAAAGTTGTCCAGCAGAAAATTTAAGTAAATAGAGGAAACAAAAATAAAGAGGCAACTCCCTCCTGACATACCCATAGCATGTCCATCATCTGCAAGGCACAAGTTAGGGGTATGATGGAGTTCATTTGCATGAATAATGGAGCTCCAACAATACTCGAACTTCAACACCATGTGAGATGAAAAAGCCTGCTTGATTGGCAGTCTGTCCGTCACCTTCAAAACACGCATGTAGAGTGTACTTTAGCAATTCATCAAGACTTCAAATCGTACCTTCCAAACCATCTGGAAGAACCAAGGCAGCAGATGCATGATAGTGTCTATCACCCACAAGTCACACACTATCCTGACTTTATATCACTGTTCCTTACTGTTGGGTCAAAATCTTGGATCCCCCAAAACACCACTGATGTACCTACACCACTTGGATTGTAGCTGTTCAGAAGTCAGCCCACCCTCACCGCCATCTCAAGTTGCAAGTAGGGATGTGGAACAAATGCTGGCCTACCCAGTGAAGAAAACATTCTGGTGAAGAATTTTAAAAAGCTGAGATTTTAAATCAGGGCTAAAATGCCTGTTTTCACTCATCAAATAATTGAGATTTATCCAAGTGTCGTATTAGTTTTGTTGATAACAGCTATGTAGTGATAGAATAGTCTCAGTGAATGAACAAAATAAAGTATTTTCTTTTCCACTTTTGCGAATGGACATACATCGATCTAAGGCGCAAGTGAGCACTGCAGATGCTGGAGGTTAGCGTGGTGCCAGAAATGATTCCTGATGAGGGGCTTTTGCCCGAAACGTCGATTTTCCTGCTCGTTGGAAGCTGCCTGACCTGCTGGGTTTTTTTCAGCACCACTCTAATCTTGACAAACATCAGTCTAATATTCGATTCCCTGTTGCACTGTTTCCATACAGCTATCTGTATCAAAAAAGCTTCTGAAATCCCTACCTCACTTATGAGAACCAGAGCACCCAGAGGAAACCCATGCAGACACGGGGAGATGTGAAAACCCCACACAGACAGATGCCAGAGGTGAAAATCAAACCCAGGTCCCTGGTTTGAGGTGGACTGTGCTAAAAAGGCTCAAAGTTTAGCATTTGATCTCTGGCACTCTAAATAAGCCAGAGGGATCTCTGCACTGTTCGGATATAAAATAATAATACTGGATTAGTGGTGCTGGAAGAGCACAGCAGTTCAGGCAGCATCCAACGAGCAGCGAAATCGACGTTTCGGGCAAAAGCCCTTTTACCCTATAAAATAATAATGTTTGTGCAGCATTTGTAATTGTACTCTCTCAAAACTATTTATGGTTCCATTGTTCAACTCTGCGTGTGACTTAAAATAGCTAAAAAGAGTATTTAAATTTATCAAAACAAGAACAAGTAGCAGCAAAAGAGCAGATAATGTTTCTTTTTCAGTGGCAATGTGAGTTTTCTGTAAATAAAATGCAAACACTAGCCATTTACTGTATTTGGGTATGTATTCTAACCATTGTCACCATTCTGCTTACATCAGGGGCGTCCATCGCACAGGTCCAGGAAGGGTGTTTCTTCCTCTAAGCTCAAATTTTACTCCTTCAGCTCAAAGTCAATAGAAATGTGGAATAATCTTAAATCAGACTCACAAGATGATGCATGTGTACTAGAAATTAACAGAGTATCTGGTTTTATCAAGGCAAAAGAAATGCATACAATGTGGTATTTTTTTTCATTGGGAAAGGGTTGAAAGAGCCTGCCAATTTCTGTTGCATTCCCCATGGCAATGCCCTGACTAATTTGGGAACTGAGATTGGCAGTTATCTCCATGCAGAACCAATTAGCATCCTCGTCTCATTCTGTACAAATTGGCGTTCCTTTCTAATGATAAGGTTTTCCATTTCCTCTTATTAACACTTAAGGAAACTAAAAGGATGCATTTATCGTCAAAGTTGGTGCCAGCATATACTACCCAGTCCTAAATGCACTTGAAAAGGTGTTGGGGTTTACCTTTCTGAAGCACTGCAGCCCATCATAATAGCGATATTAAAAACTAAGTGGCTTCATAGATTATTTCAGATAGCAATTGTTCTGGAGTCACATTCAGGCAGAATGTATAAGGCTTGTAGATTTTTACCCACAAAGGACATTGGTGAACCAAAATTTTTACAACCACCCAGTTACTTCATATAGTCATCATGACCGAACTTATTCCTAATTCCAGATTTATTTAATTAACTGAATTTAAACTCCCCAACTGGCAGGGTAGGATTTGAACTCGTCTATACTGGATTATTAATCCAAGCCTTGGATCAATATCTGGTGAAAAGTTCTTCCTCTAAGCTGTTATATAACTAAAATTAGTAAATGCAGACTAACAAGATGTGCTAGTCACTGCAGTCTCCTCATGGGATTTGAGGAGAATATAACAATATAATCTTGTCCATTGCAATTAATTCTAAACAATCACTTTTACACAACAGACCCAAAAGCTTTTGTTAGCTATGTAACAGACATAACAGGCTTAACTTGTTCTTCATCATCGTGACACTGCTGATGGCAACTGCTACAAAAACAATTGTTATTGCAATCAAACAAAATGAAATATAGAGTTAATAAGTTTGGAAATCCTCAGAGTTGATTGACTAGCCTGGGGGATTTAATAAATCCAAAATCAATCCAACTTGACAATGGAACATCAATTTCTGTACCAATTTCATGTTTGCAGTCTGTTATCAATGTCTTGATGGTAAAATTGTCTGTGTGTATACTTTGGTGAGCTGCAGCTTACATCTGTTTGAATGGGCACAACTCCTGAGCAACAAGAGGGAAAGTTGAAGTTCCATAGTCATGTAGTTCATGGCAATAGACTCCTTTACTGACTATTTCTTATCAGACTGTTTCAAGTTTCAAAAGAGGCCGCTACTAGAAAACAGAAGTGATTGAGATGATGAAGGAACTGGGTTAGGGGGGACAGTTACACAAATTGGATGCATTCTTATGCATGATGAGAAAGTTGAGAGGTGGTAGGTTTGATGCAGAACTATTCTAAAAGAATCTAACATAGCTCAGAACAGCAGAACCAGAGAGAAGAGCTTGCGTTTTAACAGGCTTAGAATAAAAATTTTAATGTTGGCAAATGTATAGAGGTGGTGTTGCAGGGAGATGGTGAAAGCAGAAAATGAGGATTCATTTAATACACATTAAATAGATTTATTCCAACAAATAATAAATTTTAATACAATAGGTAAATAGCTTGAGACATGGATAAGGTAGATGGAGCATCTTGAGAAGGAGCAGGTGACTTTTGAACATTTTGTTCCTAAAGCTGTCCAAAACTGGAAGTTTCCACACCTCATGTCGGAATATGTTGTTGATTACAGAGATTAATTGTATGACCAGTTAACAATTCCATGATTATATCGTGCATTTGGGGAAATGATATTGTGGTAATATCACTGAACTCTTAAATGCAGAGTTCCAGATTAATGTTGAAAGATAGGAGTTCAACTCCCACTATAACAAATAGTGGAATTTAAGTTCAATTCATAAAAGTCCCAGTGGTGGTGATTGTTGCAAAAACCCACCAGGTTTACTCAACCCATTCATGAAAGGAAGCTACTGTTCTTACCTGATGGGACCAACATATGACTCCAGGCACACAGCAATGTGGTTGACTAAAACAGCCTGGCAAACCACTCAGTTCAAGGGCAATTAAAGTGGAGCAATAACTGCTGCTTTAACAATACCCGCATCCACTGAAAGGATAAAGAAACAATGCAAATGACTGAATGATATAGTGTAGATTAGATTAACATGGGCCTGGAAATGCCCATCTTCTAATGTTCCGGAAAGTAGATAATGAGCAGTTAGCTAAACAATCAAACTTGATGAGATTGAACAACTTCATATTATTGACTAGTAGCACACCTGAAGCAGCATTAGACAATTTCTTTATGGATGGTCTTTCCTGCAAGATCTAGTCATTTTAATTTTTTTCTTTAGCCTTTGACACATGGTCTTTCTCTGGACTGCTTTCAATGCATTTGCAACCTTCCTTAAATAAGGAAACCAATACTGTACACTACTTCAGATGTGGTCTCATCTGTGCCCTGTATAACTGAAGTGTAACCTGACTTTGATTCCCCTCATTATTATTGCTAATACTGTATTAGCTTTCTTTTTGCTGCACTTTTAAGCTAACCTTTTGAATTCAAGCACCAGAATCCTTCTACATCTCAGAGCTCTGCAATCTCTCATTTAGATAATGGTCAATTTCACATTTTCCCACATTGCACTCATTTGCCTGATTTTTGCCCACTCACACAATCTCTATACCTTTGTAGCCTCCCTATGTCTTCTTCACAACTTGCTATTGTATCTATCTCATCAACAAATTTAAACACCATGCTTTCACTCCCTTCATTCTTGGTATTTACATAAATCAAAAAGCAAAGGCCATAGCTCTGATAGTTGCTTCTTATATAGTTTTCCCAAAAGTGAGATTAGACTGACTGACCTGCAGTTTCCAGCTTTATTGCTTGCTGCCTCTTGGACAAAATAACATATTTGGTGTTATAGAGTCCAACATCTTAGCGAAACACTGCTACAGTCAGTGGTTATGTCAGAGTCTCACCTGCATAATTATTAAACTATCTCTAGACCTCCCTGCTCCCTCAGTACTTCCCCAGTTTCCAAGTTAAAAATCTTGTTATTAGCTGTAACATTTAATCAAAGATATTCATCTTTAGACTGAAGCAATTGTTAACCCCACCTGTCCCCCTCAAAGTCTGTTGATTGATTCATTCACTGTGCATTCCTCTGCAGCTGGGCATTTGAAATGGCATACGACTACAGTTTGAAGGTTGTCCTCAAACTGTACATTTTGCAGCTGAAAATGAACAAAAAAGTAGCATTAGTAAGTCAGGGTGAAGCCAGGTCAGAGTATCATAAATGCTGATTTATTTGATCTCCGTCATGGTATCTTCCAATAAAGGAGATCTGCCAATAAAAGGCTGCTGGATGGTAACATTGCAATGTGGAAGACAAGCTGAAGAACATCACCATTCAATTACAATAACAGGACAATGACACCTAGAGGCTCTTGCTCCACATTCGCCAACTTAGGGTAAAGATAAGAGTGAGTGAAGATGACTGCAGGGTATAAGTTTATTTCTTCAAAAGATTGCATGAGAATCAACCAGAACCTCTTCAGCGATTGCTGCTTTCCCTGGAAAGTTGGCAGTCGGAGCTGCTGAGACTGCACCTGAAGTTACAGCAGGACATTCTTGACAGAAGGGGATGACATGAGGGGAACTTTAGGATTGCCTATGGACACATCTGACAGTGTCTCTGGAATACTGGAGTGAGCAGTCATTAAAACACATTGCATGAAATACTACCTGTTAGGCCTGTGTTTAGAGGATGTAGTTATGATAATCTCAACAGAGCATTGCAATATAGAAATGTACATACACTATACCAAAAACAATCTCGATAATTTGCCATTGCTCTGTTAGGTCCTTGTTACTTTTCACTCCAATCAAACTGTAAAATGGGTACCCAGCCAGAGATAATTGAGTAAT
Source organism: Chiloscyllium punctatum (assembly GCF_047496795.1). Taxonomy (NCBI): domain Eukaryota; kingdom Metazoa; phylum Chordata; class Chondrichthyes; order Orectolobiformes; family Hemiscylliidae; genus Chiloscyllium; species Chiloscyllium punctatum. The sequence continues at coordinate 100,253,383 of NC_092755.1, read as the reverse complement.
ATAACTTTAATTTTGAGCATATCTGAAACGCAAGACTTGGATCTGCTTTATACTGTTATGCAGATGAATCAATCATTTATATTTACAAATTGCCCTCTAAGCCACTAAAATAGACGGAAATACAAACAACTGACCAAACCAATTTCAAATATTCTGTTCGCTTGCAAAGCTAAGAAAAAAAATATTGATGTCATTTCCAAAATTAAACCGTGAGATGACGCCCCTCCAGACAATAGAGAATAGACTTCTGTATGGCGAGACACTGAAAGGAAACACTGAAGAATAACAATAACTGTGGGAGCAGAGATTGCATGGAATACCATAGAAACAGAAAATACTTTGAATTGCTGCTAGAAAAAGGTCTATTGTTTATCATTTTTCTATTACATTGTAACTTGTGCGTTTCACATTTCTTACACTATTTCTGCCTGTTACGATTGTGTAGCTTGTGCTCTTCATGTAGCATCCTCTGTGCTGGAAGAATGCTGTCTGGTTTTTTTTAAAACTGTGTCAGTTGTATATGGTAGAAATGACAAATAAAAAGATACTCTACTCTAAAATCGAAGCAGCTATAGGCCATTCAAATCTGTGAGCCTTCTCCACTATTTAATATGATCATCCAACTCATTGCCCTGTTCCCATTTTCTCCCCTTTGATCCCTTTAGTCCTAAGAACTAAATCTAATTCCTTCTTGAAAACATTCAATGCTTTGGTCTCAACTGCTTTTTTTGGCAGTGAATTCCAGAGTCTCACCATGTCTGGGTAAAGAAATTTCTCCTCACCACCGTCCTAAGTGATCTACCATGCGTCCTTGGACCTTAAATCCTGGTTTTGGACTACCTTGTCATCGGGGATATTCTTCCTAAGTTTCCCCAATCTAGTCCCGTTCAGATTTCATAGGTTCCTCAGAGATTCCCCCCTCATTCTAAACTCCAATTGATGTAGTCCTAACTGATCCAAGTTCTCTTTATACATCAAGTCCTGTCACCGTAAGAATCTGTCTGAAACCTTTATTGCACTCAGTTTATAGCCAGATCATCTTTCCTCAGAGATGGAGACCAAAACCTCTCAAAATTACTCCAGATGTGGTCTCACCAAGGCTCTATACAATTGCAGAAAGACATCCCTGTTCTTGTTTCTAATCCTCTCACTAAGAATGCCAACATATTTTCCTTCCTCACCACTTGCCTGCTTACTTTCAACAACTGGTGTACAAAGACATCCAGATCTTTTTGCCCTTTCTCAATCCATCGCAATTCAGATAATAATCTGCCTTCTGATTTTTTGCTATTCAAGTGGATAACTTAACACTTAACCACATCATAAGTCATCTGCCATCCATTGGTCTGCAGTTTCGGTGCGTCCAAATCACACTGAGGCATCTCAGCATCCTCCTCACAACTCACTCAGCTTTGTGTTGCCTGCAAACGTGGAGATATGACATGTAGTTTCCTCATCTAAAATCAGCCCCAAATGAAGAGTGATGAGACACTCCTGACTGTACAGCTCACTGACAGTGTTCCTGCAATTCCCTCAACTGATTGCAATGGACCTATTCTGGGCTAACAATGGCCCAGCCCCCAGCCAGCAGAGGTACCATGACTGCTCTGAGCAGACAACTGACCATGACCGAGCCCCTGGCCATTTATCATAGTCCCAGACTTGCTCTGCTGGAACCCCCCAGACTGAAGAGTATCTCTCCGGAGTTGACGGAGGATTACTCACCATGACTTTGAGGCACGGCCCTTTGCTTGCTGCAGATGGTGTCTTTGGCATGTAGGTGGCTGGCACATGGTGCCAATGTAAAACTGGCATACAGTGCCATACAGCAACATGTCCACTTCATTATCATGATTGCCAGCAGTCATCAGTCAAGGTGCCTGGCATAGCGTTTGTGATAAACGGTAGTAGAAATCAGAAGTGTAGTGATCCTTTCAATTTCTGGCTGAGGAGCTAGTCTGCAAAAATGCAAGGTGAGGCAAGAAAAGGCAAAGCAAGCCAAAGCAAGGATGTCTTGTGCAATCCTCTAGGTAGGTGCACGTTGAGCATGTGGAGAGACAGTGAGTGCTGAGCCCTGATATGCAGCCTACTTTGTGTCTGCAAGCTGGGCTCCCATCCTGGGTGCAAAGTGTCCTTGCAGCTGCATTCCAACATCCAGTGTTGCAATGCAGAAGTGCCAGGCCTGCACATGGCAGATGCCATGTGGATGGCACAGTGGCTCGGTGTTTAGCACTGCTTCCTCAGTGCCAGGGACCCAGGTTAGATTCCCGCCTTAGGCGACTGTCTGTGTGGAGTTTGCACATTTTCCCCATGTCCACGTGTGTTTCCTCCAGGTGCTCTGGTTTCCTCCCACAATCCAAGAGATGTGCTGGTCAAGTGAATTGGCCATGCTAAATTGCCCATAATGTTCGGTGCATTAGTCAGGGGGAAATATAGAGTAGGGAATGGGTCTGGGTGGGGTTATTCTTTGGAGGGTCGGTGTGGTTTTTGTTGGGCTGAAGGGCCTGTTTCCATACTGTAGGGAATCTAATCTAATCATGTCAACATCATGGGTATGTAGTGAATGGGGTCTTTGCCAGGGGCACATGCCCTGAGATGCTGGTGGCTGGTGTCCAAGATGGGGATCCGGTAGAGCAAGCAGTTTCTATCCATGGGGATGGAAGATTGGGAGCCTGTACATTAATGAGATCAGATTATATGGTCATGTCAGTGATAAGGAGTGCCAAATAATAGGCCTCTTGCTGCTGTCTAGTGAGAATCTTGTCTTGATGTCTGGCACTTGGATGGAAACTGTGACTTTTTGGTCTCTATGTTGAGAAGGGCCTCACTTGCCATCTTATTTTTCCCAAATTTTTCATTGTAGTCAATCTCAGAGTGGCTAGGAAGATTCCACACATGGTATTTAATGCTCAATTTCCAGCATATACCAGTGACCCTCTCATCTTCTGCTAGTGTGAAGGGTGATGGCAGATAAGGCAAATAAAAGCAAATGCTATTCAGTAACATCACCTCCATTTAAATTATTTTCTGAAAATAACAATATTATGAAGCAAAATTACAGAAATCCCTCTAGTCCTAGAATGTTCCAAGATTCTGTATATTTTTGCAATCTTGTCATGGTCTCTTAAAACAACTTGCTTTATTCAAATCTTAATTTTATTTCAGTGCTCGAGTCCTCTGAGGATTAAAGCACACTATGATTACATCTTCATCTTTGCCAAACAAATCCAATTTCTTCATCTGCAATTTCATTTCTGTGTTTATTCTGTGGATTGTGTTTGTATGGGTCAGGGGTTATTGTTCCAATAATGAAATATTCCTGCTGCTCCTGAAAGTGGAATTAAGGGCTTCGAAAATCCAGGACTCTTCTACCATAAAAGTCAAGTGTCAGGACCTAGATACCCTGAAACTGAACAAACCTATTTTTCACAGCACGCGACATTTGGGAGGTGGGGGTGGGTGGTGGTAGTGTGGAGCATGGGGGACATTTTAATCAGTTCGCTTGTTTGATTTCAATCTATGGAGAGTCATGTGAGACCTGCTACGTAAAAGCGATTCAATGCAACATAGACTTGTTATCCAGGACAAAAGCAGCGCACACAGTTTGGCAGATGATGCTGAGGTCAGGGCCATGGATCACTAAAAACATTCAAAAGGAAATGTGTTCACTCATTTCTAAACATTATAACTGAAGATTGCTTAAAAAAACCTGTCTCAACTGACCCACTCCCTCCATTCTATTCCCACCACTCAATAAGAATATTAAACTTTAACACAGCTTGCTAGCAGTACCATTATCGTCACTGTTCGATGTATCAATCCATTGCATGGACCAATTCATTTATTGATAAAGGCACAGGTGTGCTATCCATTGTTCCATCCATATTAATCATAGGTAGTACAAGTGAAAAATTTAGAACTTAGGAATAGGAACACTTGAACACATGATCAGAAACATACATGCTATTATTAGCTTTGACCTTGTGATTTAGATGGGCAAAAGAAAAAATAAACTATTTAATGGAGTACGGATTTTAAAACAATTGGGAATGAACTGAGAAGGGTGTATTGGAAGATCAAACAGAGTAGAACACGAATATGGAATATTCATCCTGATGTACCAGAGTGAAGTACACTCAAGGAGCACAAATAAAGCAAATAAAATTACAAGAGGAGAAGATTAACACAAAAATCAACATCACAGAGGTTAGAGTCAGACTCAAGGAAAATGAAATACTTTGATTTAGGAAAATGAGGGGATAAGAAATATCAAAAATAAGTAAAACCCCTAGTGTGGAGCAGGCCATTCGGACCATCAAGTCCATACCGACTTCTGAAGAGCATCCCATACAGACTCACCCCATTCTGTAACCCATTCCACATGGCTAATTCTCCCAGCCTGCACAGCTCTGGACACTATGGGCAACTTACCATAGCCAGCCCACCTCCTCTGCATCTCTTTTGACAGTGAGCGGAAACCAGAGCACCCAGAGAAAACCAAACAGACAAAGGGAGAACATGCAAAATTCACACAAACACAGTTACCTGAGGCTGGAATTAAACCCAGGTGCTTGGTGCTATGAGGCAGCAGTGCAAACTACTGAGCCACCTTGTGGCTCCAACAGTACAGGAAAGGCAATCAAACCAGTAGTCAGGGAGAGAAAGGATAGTCTAGTAAAGGAACTGATATTGACCATGCTAGGCACAGAGGAGATTGATTGGATGTGTTCACAGTAAGTGACAGTGAACAGGTAAATCCCCGAGGGATGAACGGGTGAAATGAGGAGGCTGCAGGAGGTTATGCATTTTAAATTATTTTGTGCAACATTCTCTGTTGTATTAGAAGTCAGGGATTCCTGAGCAGCTTAGGCAAACTGATAGAAATTGTAACTTACTCAGTACAGGATTTAAGACTGCCCAAATTAAATTCACAGTAAGATCATGACAGACAGCAGAATAAGGAAATTTATCACATCTCCTGGGCTGGATTTAGCCTAATTTTACCCAGCATAGCTTCAGCAACACCATTGTAATTCCAACCCACTTATCACCTCTAGATTTCTCAATCTCCATGAGTAAACAAGAACAGGAGTAGGCCTGTTCCGCTTATCGCATCTAGATATTTTTCAACATGATCGTGGCTAATTCTCTTTTTCAGTCATACTGCTGCACTCTTACCATATCCCTTGACATCTTTAACTTTAGAAATCTATTTCCTTTTTAAATATTTTCAGTAAATTCATCTTCACGGCCTTTAATGTTTTAAAGAATTCCATAGGTTCACCACGCTGAGTGACGACATTTCTCAACTCAGTCCAAAATGGCCAACCAAGTATCCAGAGACTATGACCCTTTGTTCTAGGTGCCTCTCACCAAAAGAACCTCCATATGGTAATTGTATCTTTCCTTCATCAGGCAGACCAAAACTGCACACAATACGCCAGGTGTGGTCTCACCAAGGGCCTGTACAGCTGCATTAAGATTTCCATGCATTTGTACTCATATCTTGCATTGACACCAACAAAACCATTTGCCCCCCTAACTGCTTGCTGCACCTGCATGCTTGCTTGAAATTGAAATGACAACTTTTGTACATTAAACATTTCCCAATCTGGATTCCACATGTGAATAACACTTTGTCATTCTAATTTTTTCTACCAAAATGGACAACTTCACATTTATACAAGTTGTATTGCATCTGCCACATGTTTGCCCACTCTGAACTAATTGCCCTGATGCCTCTTTCCATCCTCCTCAGTACTCACCCAGTATCTAGTTTTGTGTCGTCAGCAAACATGGAAAGATTGCACATGATTCCCAGGTCCAAATGTTTCATATACTGTGAATAACCAAATCCCAAATACTGCTACCTGCGTTGCCCTGTTTGTCATCACCTTCCATTCTGAAAATGATCTAAATATTCCTACTGTTTGTTTCCTGTCAGCTAATTAATTTTCATTCCATATTCCTGTATTACTACCACTTCCATGATCTTTGATTTAACATTTTGATAATCCCTCATCTACTTAATGGTTAAGTCATCAAAAATCTGCAGAAGGCTTGTCAAACATAATTACTGCTTTTCATGTTGACCTTGCATGATCCTGATGTCATTTTTTAAAATTTGTTTGATGTTCTTTGCAAGCTTCCCTTCCTACTTTAGTTTTCCATGCTTACTGAACCTCCTGGTCCTCTGCTAAACTCTGAACTGTATCCAGTCCTCAGACTTGCTAATTGTTTAGCAACTTTGTAATACTCATCTTTGGAAATAGTACTAACCTTAACTATCCTTTTGGTAACCATGGTTAGGCCACTTTTCCCAATCTGTAGTCCACTTACACACTCTATTGAATACTCAACAGCGGTGCCTTTTTGGCTTGACTGTATGAACTGTGTAATTAAATCCTTCCATTGTGTCACAACTTTCTCCAACCACAAGTTCTTTCTATAGTTATTCCTTTTCTTCATGGATTCATCTCACACTTCTCCTCAACTCCTGTTTGGTCTTTGCTCAAGAAATAACTTGGAATTATTTATAAATTGTATCTCAGCGCTTTGCGAACATTTTCTCTCTATCACCTCATTTAGAGACTTAAAGTTGTTGTGAACTCCTCTGTAAAAACTATGAGAGCAGCAGTACGGCTGTAATAGTTAGTCAGACTCCCATTGTGACCACTGGTTGAAACGATGCCTCCAATCCCTCCCACTAAGGGTCCTGTCTCACACTTTAAGCAGCATCTGTTTAATCTCATCAGAATAAGTTTAGTGTAGAACTACATAGATTTATCACGATCTCTGAATCCTTGCTGACAGGTGTTAAAGGGAAGGAATGTAGAAACCTGTGAGCACAAATAATATCTCACCACCCTGACTGGGTTTTTGTATCCCTTGCCTGCTAACAATAGGCCTCATTTTCCATTCTTCAGCACTTTTTTTTCATGGAATGAACCCCACTCCTATTCACATTTATTATGGCTTGTTATTAAGGGTTTTCATGGTATAATGTACAATATTCAGGTCCTAGATTAAGGAAAGTGGTCTTTGTGGTCCACACTCTTCCTATAGCCTCTTTTTTAATGGTTAAAAAAAGGCCACCTGCATTTGGCTCGTGATCTGCTTGGTATGGTGGTGGGCAGGATTCTGAATCATGTGACAAATGTCATTGGCAATGGCTCAAAAGGATCCAATCAATTTTTCAATAGTGTGGGGACTTTCACAGAGGAGTCTGCCTTCATTGCATCTTTTGTAAAGTAATGGACATCAAAGGGTTAATCCACAAGTTAAGTTGAAGCACTGCCCCATCTGATGTCAAACATTGAGTGGAAGATCAAGCAGTTTGGAGAAGATGGGGCTGAGAGGAATATCATGCAGTCTCCAGATGGAGGCACTTGCCTTACCCGCCCCTTGCTGGTCAAAGTGAGAGTGCAACATGTATACACGTTATGTAATAAACCACTTTTCATTTTCCAGGACAAGACCCTTTTCTGCCAAGGCTTATTCATGTTCCATCCTCCACCCCAGATTATTGAATAGCCTTTAAGATTAGCATAGGAAGGAGGATTGGAGTGAACACTCTCCCCCAACTCAAAATGGTTAGTACCTACCCATTTATTATTACAAGGTAAAAACAGTGGCTTTCTCCTCACTGGTATAACGATCTTAGGCACAGTTCAGGATTCAGTAGCAAGCATATCCCAGCCCCCACCATAAAGCAGAGCTAACAGGAGCGATCATCCCAGCCCCCAAAAGATGAGGAAGTTTGGGAGTATCGTGTGTGATGGCCAGCAAGGAGCTTTGCACCATCAAGAGTAAAAAGTTCACATTTTCCAAAACAGGTGTTGAACAGCAAGACGGAATTCTCATGAGTGAGTGGTGCAAGGCCACTTGGAATCCATGACCATGAGTAAATATTAACATCTCAGCACTGACTCACTTCACCTCATCGATACCCAGTTTCCCATTCTCCCAGCAGCCACAGAGACTAACTGGCGGTAATTCCTGACATGAAGGTCAGAGCAGTAACCTGGTGACTCCAAACTGCCAGTCGCTCCTTCAGACATTCATTGGTCACCAACACCTCAGGGCATACCCTATATCCAGCAACTGCATGTGTGCAACCACACAGCCCACCTCCAGTTCATCATGACTGTCAGGCAATGGTGCCAATTACCCTCCATCTGACATGTACAGGGCAAATAAAACAGGCAGGATAGAGGTAATCCAGGATAGTTGCTCACCACTAGCCCTGGACCAGAAACGCGACTGGATTTTAAAAATGGTGGCAGCATCAGGAATCCAGAAGTCCTGGAATGGCCAGTACATCCGAATGTGGTGAGAGGGAGACTACAACAAGCAGGACATCTTCAGGGCATGGTTTGTAGGTAATGAGACAAGTTTGGGAAGATAGGGTAAGGGAACCCACTAAGGTTCACGAAGAGATGCCCTCCGTGAAAATCAAAATGGACATTTAGCTGAATTTTGGTCAAATCCAGCCAGTGGTCTCCTAAGGCAAAGGTAAGTTGGACTGAATGTGATATCAGATATTGCTAAAGATTGGAAGGAAAGGTAGGAACCGTGCTGAGCCTGGAGATCGTGTGAAAGGGATCGTACTGCAAAAGTGAACAGCAAAAGAAATAATAGCAAAAATAGTCATATGGGGACAGTGGACCGTCAAGTCTAACATTGCAGCAAAAGCCATCCAGTTGTTGCTTTAATCACAAATGCTGTCCAGTACCTGTTTCAAGAGTTCAGAAACACAAAAAGATGGATTTTTGGGACTGATTCAAATAAGCTTCAGGATTATAATGAGACCTGCATATCCTTACAACCATAGAAGATCAATTGTTTAAAAAAAAGGAAATAAAGTAGAAGCCACAGAGATAAAGTACATGCCCTATAGCCACTCCAACCCAAGCCTGCTAAGTAGCCCACCTGCTCAATGTTGACCTCACTCTTTGTGCACCTTCTCTGCATCTGTAACATTGTATTCTTTGTTCTGTTCTATTATCCTAATGCACTTTGTATAGTAAGCTCTGCCTCAAGTGCATGCAAAACAAAACTTTTCACTGTACCTAGGTACATGTAACAATAATAAATCAAATCAAATCCACACGCCATTGGCCACTAATGTATTTCCAGCATCACAAACTCAACCAAAAACATCCCAGTCCCCCTCACGATCTAATCCCTCCAGCAAAAAAAATCTTTATCAGGGCATTTTCTTTACTGAGATGGGGCCCCAATGAGTCTGCAAATTTCCCACCTCAAGGTAACTGCCTCTTGAACCAAACTCTGGCCCCTTGCACCAGTTTTTAAAAAATAAATGGCAGTTATGTTTTCTTCTTTATCCTCTGGGTGTGGGTAATGCCACTATCATTTCTCGTCCTTAAGTCTCTGATAAGATGTTGGTTGTTCTTCACATTTATCAATTCTATCCCTGGGAGAAAATTTTATTTCAGAAGTGCATTGGATAGATACATAAGAATCATAATTTACCATTGAAGAAAAACACAAAGGTGGTGAGCCAGGGATTCCCTGATCTTCTCTTGCTGATCATGTGAAAGTGAGAGAGTCTATTGTTAAGCAATGGGGTTTGTAATGTCTGCTGATGGAATGGTGATGTGATTGTGTTTGTAGAAGAAGGGGCAGGGATGGTTCTTATAGGTGGTTTCACAGCCACATTGAAGAAAGGTCTGGCAATTTTGGAAACTGCTAATTTGAAAAGGGAAGAGTGGATCACAACTCAACCTTATTGGGGGAAAATGCCTCATCTCAGAAGAAAAAAATAATTGTGAAGTTAACAATATAGGAAAAGGAAAAGATTATAACAGCACAAAAGGTCAGAGCAAGGCAGAGCAGATAACGGGACAAAACGTGTATTAGGGAGAACCACTAACATCAATAAACCACTAGTGATTTATATTAAAAAGCAAGCATGGGGAGTGGGTAGGTGGTTGTGAGCAAGAACCTGTTGGAAAGAGAGAGAAAAAAGTGTCAGAGAGAAATAAAGAGAGAGGATGAAATAAAGAGGGAAAGAAAGAGAGCAAAAGACAGATGTGCATTTTGAACAAAGAAAATTACAGCACAGGAACAGGCCCTCTGATCCTCCAAGCCTACACCAATCCAGATCCTTTATCTAAACCTATCACTTATTTTCGAAGGATCTGTATCCCTCTGCTCCCTGCCCATTCATGTATCTGTCTAAATAGATCTTAAATGATGCTATCATGCCCACCTCTACCACCTCCACTGGCAATGGTTTCCAGGCACCCACCACTCTCTGCGTAAAGAACTTTCCACGCATATCTCCTTTAAACATTTCCCCTTTCACGTTCTATATCATCTTGCATGACCAGATGATTCAAAATGCTTTGTAGCCAATGAAGTACTTTTGACGGGTAATCATTGTTGCAGATGACTATTCTGGTTGAGAGACATCAGAAGAAATGGGTGAAGAAAGTACATGAGATTCCAGTCAGCAAAGCTCTGGTGAAAGCAAGTTACCTACATAATGAGGAAATTCCAACCTTTTGAACTTGAGCTTTGAATTCCCAAAATTGGAAATTCATCAGTATGGAAATTTAGAAGCACAGCAGTAAATGTTAGAATTTTTATTATAATTGGAAAATTAAAATCTATATTGAGAATGGAACCAAATGTAATCTACATTTAAAACGTGCTTGTACAATGAGTGTTGTGAAGTGGGGCAGGAGACAAGGCTGTGACCTGCTTTGTGACAGTGTGGCTGGTCAATGTCAGAATTATGACACCATGAAAAGTAACCATCTGCGCTCTGTCCAGGGATTATAACTCAAACTGTGAACTCTTACAGGTAAACAAATAGGCCTCAGCATCCGTAAAGCCAGAAAACAAATATTTGACAGACTGTCATATCATGCTTCAATATTTGTCAGTTTATTTGAATGAAGTGGAAATATGTCACTGCATTAGAAGCAACAAAATAGCCTCTAATTATATGGATAAAGTTCTACAGTGCAGCTGTAAAATGCAGAGAAACAGCTTAGTGAAACAAAAGTGGGATGATAATTTCGTTGTAATTCATGTCTTGTACCCAATAGTTAGAAGAATGAACCCATTGGAGTAAATATTCAGGGAGTCAGGCCACCAGTACAAAGCGACTTGAATGGACGTCAATCCTGACAGAGACATCCATGAAAAAGATTTACAAATCATTTTGACAAACCAAATAATACTTTTGATAAATGTTGCTACAGAAATAGGGGTGATTATGTTCCTTCCACCCTCCAAGGAATAATAATACATTTTAAGTATAAAATCAAGTCAGGCAGTGAAAGAAAACAATTATGTGAGTATTATAGACAAAACAACTGCCTCTGGTAACTCTTGCATCTTTGTCCCACTTATATTAACAATGCCTGCAGCTGAGGCTCAGTGGACTTTGAAACCGTTTGGTATTCTGTACCAGTGGAGATATTGTAAAATTGTGTGCAGTCAATTGGGAATGGTCCGATTCCTTACAAATGCTATTATTTACTTTAAACATTGATTTTTAAAAATCCTCTTAGAAAACACTTAATGACATTGAAATAATACAGCTGATTCTCTAATGTCGCAAACAAAACCAATCCTTTACAGATGGTACGTACTCAGCAGTGAAGCAGGTTGGATAGTAGTTACATGTACCTAGGTACAGTGAAAAGTTTTGTTTTGCATGCAGTACAGGCAGATCATGCTATAAGAAAATGCATCAAGGTTAACAACAATACAATTCAATATTACAGCTGCGGAGAAGGGGCACAAAGGTAACATTAAGCAGGTAGGCTACTTAACAGGACTGTCTTGGTTGACGAAGACTTCACCTTAAGACTTTAAGCCCTGAAAGCCTGGTTCCTCACACCACCTCTCCCACACCCATAGTCCCTTATCTCTTCCATGTCAACTCACTGCTCCCAAATGCCCTTTTCATGCACATTTATCTCATGTGCACTGCATACATGAACATTGCATTGAATTATAAAATCATAAAAGTGGTGAAGTGCAGAGCTGTTGAGAACATAAAACATCCATCGGTTGTTTTTCCAACCCTAAGTGTCAAGCAGGTTATGAATATTAAAACATTAATAACAGAGGTTTCAAATGCTTCATGCCTCTTAATCTTGTCAAAATAAATATCAACTTATTGACAAAACAGATCACAGAAAGAACACCTCATTAGAACCACTTAAAGTTACCAATCATGCAAAGTCAGCAATTCACTTGAGTTGTCAAAGCAGAACCCCCCACTGAGTGAATACTGTTATTGGTCTGGGCTCACAGCCAAGTCTTATTATGCATGCTTGGCTATTTCTCCATCACTTTCCACCCATTTATTTTTATGAAGGGAACATAGCCAAATGGAGCATCACTTTTTATAGCTGGGGTACACTAACCAACTAGAATGCAAATTCCACTGATTTGCTTCCAACAGACTGGACTTCAACAATTGGAAGCAGCAGACAGATGTCTGGCTGTGTTTTTTTTAACACTGTTGCATCAAGTTACAGTCTTGGAAGCCTGTTTAAATCCTAGGGAAGAAAATCTGTTTGGAGGGTTAATTAATTTTACTAAAGATGGCAAATGTAATATTTTTTGGCAAAAGTAATATTGCAGATCTATGGAGGCTATGCTCACCTCTCCAGTTTGCTCATGAATTCTGATGGTTGACAAACAGTTGAAACTATGCGCAATGGAATGGCACGGCACTGGAGTCACAGGTTTTAGTGCCCTCCCATTTTTGCCCCATTCAATGGGAACATGGAGGACTGGATTCTGATTGTCAGGGAACTGTGCCTTTTTCTCATATCTGATCTGAAAGCACAAGCAGAGAAGTGAGAAAGATGCAGCATAAATTCTGGTTTTCATAAGCCCTGACCTTCGCTGCCCTCTGCAGATTTAGAGGTCTTCTCAATTCATCAGCAGCAGCGAGTGAATAAAACCTATAGTACGTGTGTGAAGTTAATCTACTGCAGCTGGAAGCAGTGAGGTTGAGGCACGTTTGATATAAAATTAAAGCGGAAATATTGATTAGACCTTACTGAATCAAAGTCTCTAGTTTAATATCCAGATGTGTTCACACACTGTTCTGTTGGGTTAATCTGTTACAGAGGAGCTGGGTTTAATTTGTTCTGCCTTATGCAGTCCTGTCACTGGGGACAGCAGTGAATGCAGTAATTACCTGGTGGAAATGTGTTTCTGTTTTAAATGAAATGGATATTCTTCCTGCACTGCTTCCTCGTTAAAGTGACTAATGAATAATTAAGGCAAGACATGATGAAGAGGTAGAAGTAGGAATCGGAAAGCATGCTTTTGATCAGTGGCTACCTCCAAATGGATGATGTAAATAATTACGAGTCTCGCTAATGATTCTTCTGCACGTGTCATTGCATTATTGATCAGAAGACAGTTATTGTTGGCTATCTGCTTAAAAATCAATGGAGAATATTGTTATGATATCATGAGGATGGCAGGATTTCAAACCGGATTTCCCCATAGTGACTCGATTATGCTTTAGAGAGGACTTATCAGAATCATCGTCCAGCTCTCTCCCTTTCTGTGAGATAAAAAACAGAGACAATCTTTAATCTTCACAAACTGGTGGGTTCAGAGACAGTAAGAGGTACAACTTTTTAAAATTTCAAATGCTACCCTGACCTTGACCTGAATTTGCTCACCACCAGTTTTACCAGAGATGGAAGAATGGCATTCTCAGGTGGCAGGTCAGTCATTGAAAGCTTGTTAAAGGGGATCAATGTCATGATCACAGAATCTATGAGCTGAATTTTACTGGGATACCAGAGGTGCACACTGCTCAGGGACTGAAAGCAGGAGGTGACTCCTCTGTAGCTGACAGCAGAACCCAGAAAGACACATTGCCAGCGATAGTGAATTAAGAAGACCAGCCAGCTCAGTCAGAGACCTGGTAGCTCAGTAGCACCTGCACAGGCAGTGATCATTGCTGATGCTGCAGTAACAGAGAGACAATGCATCAATGGCTGAGTACTCTTGAAGAAGTGTGAGGCAGGTTGAGGGATATCAAGACCATGCGAGGCTAGGCAGGGGTTAGATTAATGGAATTTGGAAGGAGGGGTTTGTGTGGGGTATTCATTAAGTACCCATGCCAATGGCATCTTGGATATCATCATGGCCAACAGAGGCCTCTCCAAAGGTGATGGAATAGAGACTCCAGTCGGATACACATACATATAGACATAAAAATACATAGACAGACAGACAAACATACCGCATTCTAGAAGCTGCTTAAAAGCTTCCATATTTCACAGAGTGGAGGTCTCCCTGAAAGGCAGCATCCCCTGCCTCCATTCTCCACCACCAGCCCAAATGTGAGCAAAATCCTCACAGAAACCCTTAAGTGGGTCAATTGACCACCCAAACCTGTGGCCCATTTGTCTGCCACTGACAAAGTGGAATGGCTCCAGGGAGATATTTTGCAATACCCTGATGCGTTTCCATACTATTTTACCAGCCTTCCCTCCTCCCAGCCCCTTCCTAAAGCATCAGGAAAGATATAATCTGACTGAAGACATTAAAAAAATATCCATGGTATTTATAGTCCTGGTGGTGAGAATGTAATTCTGTATTCTGGGTGTTTCAGGAGTTATCATGTTCTGTAAAAAATATTCTTTTATTCAGTTATACATGTACATTGTTTTCTGCTGTGGGCATAGATTCCAAGTTTTTTAAAAAGTGCAAGCTTACTATAAGTTTCAGAATAAAAAGTGTGTCAAGTCAGCAAAAAGCCATCACCTATCGAGAAACCATGCTTCTGTTACAAGCATATGATGTTTGAAACCGGTGAGAATACAGTCTCATGCCAGGTCATAGAGAATGATTGATTGATGTAGCAGAGATGGAGGCCATTCAGCCCATCTTACCTGTGCCGGCTTTTTGAGCGAACTGTCCAACTAGTCCCCCTCTCTTTGACCAACCCTTGCAATATTTTCTGTCTCAAGAATTGATCCAATCCATTTTAAATCTCCTATTGAATTTGCTTCCAATTGAGCAGTGAGGTGCAGTCAGGAGAAGTTTGACTATCTGCCTGACTATTCTTGGCACACCCTCAACTAGTGGGATGCCCTCATCCAAAAAATAAGGTCTTCACATGGTCCTCAACCTTCTAAACTCACTGCAGTGACACTAGATGCCACTCAATCTTTGAAAGCCTGAGCTCAAGCTCCTCCAGTTGATTATGTTTTTGCAAATATGGTTGTTCAGTCTCAAGTAGTGTCGAAGAATCCTCACATGTTACAGGATCTGCGCTTTACAAAACTGTAGAACCATGCCGTGCCTTTACTGAGTAGATTAATCACATTTAGCAAACATTGAAAGGCTTACAGAAAAAAACGTATCAGTCAGTGGCCTCCTTTCTGCTGAAAATACCTTTAAATTTTTTTCAGCTTGTTCTCTGATGCTCATGGATTCTTCATTCTACTCCCCTACCCTCAAAATCCTGCAGCCACATGCTTTCCAAAGTCTGGGATCAAAGTACAGGATAATAAGCGCTAGTGTTGCAGGTATGGTATAATTAATGTTCAATATTATTTATAATAGCCTCTCTATTTTTCAATGAGGTAAAAACAATGACTGCAGATGCTGGAAACCAGATTCTGGATTAGTGGTGCTGAAAGGGCACAGCAGTTCAGGCAGCATCCAAGGAGCTTCGAAATCGACGTTTCGGGCAAAAGCCCTTCATCAGGAATAAAGGCAGTGAGCCTGAAGCGTGGAGAGATAAGCTAGAGGAGGGTGGGGGTGGGGAGAGAGTAGCATAGAGTACAATGGGTGAGTGGGGGAGGGGATGAAGGTGATAGGTCAAGGAGGAGAGGGTGGAGTGGATAGGTGGAAAAGAAGATAGGCAGGTAGGACAAGTCCGGGCAAGTCAAGGGGACAGTTACTGAGCTGGAAGTTTAGAACTAGGGTGAGGTGGGGGAAGGGGAAATGAGGAAGCTGTTGAAGTCCACATGATGCCCTGGGGTTGAAGTGTTCCGAGGCGGAAGATGAGGCGTTCTTCCTCCAGGCGTCTGGTGGTGAGGGAGCGGCGGTGAAGGAGGCCCACGACCTCCATGTCCTCGGCAGAGTGGGAGGGGGAGTTGAAATGTTGGGCCACGGGGCGGTTTGGTTGATTGGTGCGGGTGTCCCGGAGATGTTCCCTAAAGCGGTCTGCTAGGAGGCGCCCAGTCTCCCCAATGTAGAGGAGACCGCATCGGGAGCAACGGATACAATAAATGATATTAGTGGACGTGCAAGTAAAACTTTGATGGATGTGGAAGGCTCCTTTAGGGCCTTGGATAGAGGTGAGGGAGGAGGTCTGGGCGCAGGTTTTACAGTTCCTGCGGTGGCAGGGGAAAGTGCCAGGATTGGAGGATGGGTTGTTTGGGGGCGTGGACCTGACCAGGGGTTGAGAAGTCTCTGCAAACTTTTAGAAAGTGGAATAACACCCAGATGCAGAATTGCCATCTCTATTCCTTACAGATCTCATTTGACAGTAGAGTGCAGGGCATGAATCAGAGCAAACTTGAGCTCTGCGGATCGTTTGAAGTCAATGCTGAATTCAAACTTTTGTCTGTTGTAAGTGGTAACTGCAGTGTTGGAGTCACAAATCCATCAAGTCAATATAAAAGCTCTCGAAGAGCAGGTAAGATCTATTTAACTGCCATGATGGACTTTAGCAATGCCTTCAACAAGATTCTGCATGGTAGACTGATTAATAAGTTTAGATCACAAAGGATCCAGGGACAGCTAGCCAACTGGTTACAATATTGGCTTGATGGAAGGATACAGAGGCTGATTGCAGAATGTTGTTCAGATTGAAAGCCCTGTGACCAACGGTGTGCCACAAAGATTGGTCCTGGGTCTACTGTCATTCATTATTTAACAATTTGGATGAGAATATAGGAGTCATGGTGAGTAAGTTTCCGGGTGACACCAAAATTGGTGGTATGGTGGACAGTTAAGGAGGTTATCTAAGAGTACAACGGGATCTTGATCAACTGGGCCAGTGGGCTGAGGAATGACAGATGGAGTTTAATTCAGAAAAATGCAAGGTGTTGTGTTTTGGTAGACAAACCAAGGCAGGACTGATAGAGTTAATGGTAGAGCTCTGGGGTGTGTTGCCGAATAGAGACACCTAGGTATACAGGTATTTATGTCCTTGAAACAGGTGTCACAGGTAACAGTGCATTTGAAGAAGGCAATTGGCATGCTTGCCTTCGACAGTTAGAGCATTGAGTACAGGAGTTGGGTCATCATGTTACAGCTGTACAAGACATCGATAAGGGCACATTAGGAGTACTGTGTACAATTCTGGTTGCCTTACTATAGGAAGGATGTTAATAAACTAGAAAGAGTGCAAAAAGGATTTACAAGGATGTTACTGAGACTGGAAAGTTAAAGTTGTAATGAGAAGCTGGATAGGCTGGGACATTTTTGCTTGGAGCATAGGAGGCTGTGGGGTGACCTTATGGAGGTTTGGAAAATTGCGAGGGGAATGCATAAATGAATAGCCAAGGTCTTTTCCTCAAGATAGGGGAGTCCAAAACCAAAGGGCATAAGTTTAAGATGAGAGGGGAAAGATTTAAAAGGGACCTAAGGGGTAACCTTTTCACACAGAGGGTAGTGCATATATGGAACGAACTGCCAGAGGAATTGGTCAAGGTGAATACAATTACAACATTCAAGAGACATTTGGACAGGTACATGAGTAAGAAAGCTTGAGAGGGATATGAGCTAAATGCAGGCAAAAAGGACTAATCAAGTTTAGGAACCCTGGTTTGCATGGACGAGTTGGACCAGAAGACTTGTTTCCATGCTGAATATCTCAATGACTCCATGAGTCTATATCCTGCTTATTCTGTACCTGAATTCCCTTTTAAAGTGCACCGTTTAATTTATCTTTTGTCAAATTGCACATCTTCATATTTCTTCGTGTTAAGTTTCGACTACTGTGTGTCAGCCCATTTCCTTGGTTTGACTATATCCTCCTTAAGTTTAGATCAGAGTGGTGCTGGAAAAGCACAGCAGGTCAGGAAGCATCCGATGCAGGATTCCTGATGAAGGGCTTTTGCCCAAAACATCGATCTTCCTGCTCCTCAGATGCTGCCTGACCTGCTGTGCTTTTCCAGCACCACTCTGATCTAAACTCTGGTTTCCAGCATCTGTAGTCCTCACTTTTGCCTAGTTGATTATGGCCTCCTTAAGTCTGCTACATATCTTAGTAATTTTTTACTATTGGAGACTTCAATAGTTTTTGATTTTAGTAACTTTGATGCTCACTGTACTTGATTCTTAAATTTGGGTGTTGTCTCAGGAGAAAATAAACATGCTTAAAAAGAGCTGGAAGTTGGAGTTGGAAAGCATGTAGGAGATGTTTCACAGCACTGTCATTAAAACTGTTATACACAAAGCTATGGCACTCTTGCGCTAATGCAAACCAGGGTCATCTCTGCATTGATCTAAGATTAAAAACAAAGCTACTTTTCTGAGTTTCTTATGACGGGCATGGATAGGATAAGTAGGCGAAGTCTTTTCCATGGGGTCAGGGAATCCAGAACTACAGGGCATAGGTTTAGGGTAAGAGGGGAAAGATATAAAAGAAACCTAAGGGGCAACATTTTCATGCAGAGGGTGGTACGTGTATGGAATGAGCTGCCAGAGGATGTGGTGGAGGCTGGTACAATTGCAACATTTAAGAGGCATTTGGATGGGTAGGGTTTGGAGGGATATGGGCCGGGTGCTGGCAGTGGGACTAGATTGGGTTGGGGTATCTGGTCGGCATGGATGGGTTGGACCGAAGGGTCTGCTTCCATGCTGTACATCTCTATGACTCTATGACTCTACTCAGTCCACCTCAGTACGATATATATCAAAAACAGCAGTGACCCTTCTGCACACATCTGGGGAACTACACTGCATGCTTTCTCTGTACAGAAAAACGTATCCATTCTCTGCTCCTGCTCCTCAGCCAATTTTATATTCACTGTGCCGCAGTCCCTTTAATCCTATGAATTTACTTTTGCTGACAGGTCTATTTTGTGACACTTCCGTTCAATGTTTTTTGAATGTCCACATCTGCAACATTGGCATTGCAGGCATTGATACTGATAGAGATGAGAAAAGGTTAATCTGGGAAACTTAAAGGAGGAAATAGCTGAGTATGAGAAGAGGGCAGAATCACTGCCTATAGCATGTTCACCACAGCAGAGCGAAAATGGCACTAATTAACCTCCAAAGACTAACAGTGGTATTAGAAGTGGAATCTCACAAAGGTCGATACTGAATTGGCATAAATTTGAGAAACTGTGAGGCAGCAGTCTCAGACCATAGTTAAATGCATGTTGAGTCAATCTTAAGTAAAATAGCAAGTTATGATTGCGTTGGGGTATTCCAGAATGCAACTGATAAGTAGTTTAACAGAAAAGGTAGGA
Organism: Chiloscyllium punctatum; assembly: GCF_047496795.1. NCBI lineage: Eukaryota > Metazoa > Chordata > Chondrichthyes > Orectolobiformes > Hemiscylliidae > Chiloscyllium > Chiloscyllium punctatum. The sequence goes on along the minus strand of NC_092755.1, from coordinate 100,233,926 downwards.
ACATCAGTTGCAGGAGCTGTACTGGAAATTGTTGAATTATGTGATGGAAAATACAACTAGTGTCCTTGATAAGCTTTTGGAAAAGTTCCTTAAAGGAACAGTCAGGAATAAATTAGCATATATCTATATACTGTTCTAGAATAACTTGTGCAAATCAAGGAGAAAATTGCCCTTAACCCCAACACCGAAACTGGATGTGAAAATAGCAAAGTGAGTGAGAAATGAGAACATGAAACAAACCTCTCTGAATGTTTAACTAAAATCAAACCATATCAAGCACAACAACTCTGTGCACAGATAGCCTGGCTGCTATCTGAATGGCCCAGGGAGGTTGGCTGGCTGTGTTGGTGAGTGAAGAGTTAGATGGATGAAAGTGACTCTCCTATGGTAATTTTGTGAGGTGAAGCCAGTGGATTATGTCTCCCGAGACAGAGCTCGCATGGTGTTAGAAGGATCAACTCAAGTCCCCTCCAGCACAGTTAGACAAGAATTGACATCCAGCACAAGTCTGTATCCCCCAGTGATTTTAAATAGGCCCCTTTGAAATAAGGTGTTGCTGGCAAACATCAAGATTTATGATCGGTTTGAGAAAGGAGTTCAGAAGTTTGAAACTTTGTGAATTTTACTTTTTGATTTTAATTTAAAACCACGCTTTTCATGCTGTGAGGAGCTTGAGGTGATCCCAAGCATACAGATAGGTTGAAGTTTGGCAGACAACCAATTTAACTGAGAATTTAGAAATTGTACAAGAGAAACAAGTAAACAAAGAGATAAGGGAAATATTTTGTTTAGTATACTTATGCTGTTCTTTAAAGTTAGTCATACAAAATTACTGAAAAGATTTTGAGATAATTTGGAATATTTTAGCAAAGGAAAGGAATTGAAAAAAATTGAAAAAAACATTTTCAAGTGGAAATTATCAGAAGTTTCATGATTTTGTTTAAAAAATATGAAAAATTGCAACACAATGTCACTTTTTGACTTGGGTCATGCCTTTCGTCAGATCAGTAAACACAGAGAGCTAATTCTTTTCAGTTCTATTTTTTTGTTAAGTTCACTATTCACCTTTCATATTGCTAAGTGTGTGTTTATGGAAATTTATATGCATCAATTAATGGTTTTGTCCTTCAGAACCTTGGCCTTGATTGGTCAGGCCACATGGTATTTTCTGAGACAAAGTGCTTGAGAACAGGAGAACATCAATTGACTCAGATTAGTTATGTCTCCAATCTAAAAGTACTGTTGAAAATTGCTGAGGTGGGACATAACCATTTCTAACATTGGGATTCTAAATAACTTGCTCAGGATCAAAAACAGGCAACTCAGACTGTTGAGGCTTTTGGGAGGGGTGATATGGATCATGGGATTGTTTAATTATTGTCGAGGACTTAATAGAATAACAGAATCCCTACGTGTGGGAGCAGGCCATTTAGCCCATCGAGTCCACATTGCAATCCCGAAGAATATTCCCACCCAGGCGCATCTCCATGTGACCCTGCATTTCCCATGCACATTCCTGAACACTATGGGCGATTTAGCATAGCCAATACACCTAACCTGCATTTCTTTGGTCTATGGAAGGAAGCTTGAGCAAACCCACGCAGACTTTGCACAGTCACCCAAGGCTGGAATTAAATCCAGGTCCCTGGTGCTGTGAGGCAGCAGTGATAACCACTGAGCAACCACGCCACTCTATTTCATTAAAATAGTTGAGCCCTACAAGAACTGAGGAAAGTGGAGAGCTAATGCAGGTTTTTTTTTTTTTTTTTTAGATTAGATTAGATTAGATTACTTACAGTGTGGAAACAGGCCCTTCGGCCCAACAAGTCCACACCGCCCCGCCGAAGCGTAACCCACCCATACCCCTACATCTACACCTAGACCTAGATCTACCCCTTACCTAACACTACGGGCAATTTAGCATGGCCAATTCACCTGACCTGCACATTTTTGGACTGTGGGAGGAAACCGGAGCACCCGGAGGAAACCCACGCAGACACGGGGAGAACGTGCAAACTCCACACAGTCAGTCGCCTAACAGTTCGTGTTAGTTAAGAGATAAGTGTTTAGTCAAGACTGATTTACAAGCAGAAGGAGATTCAAAGGAAAGAAAAAAACGTCATTAAAAAAATTAAAGGAATCTATTAGTTCGAAACTAGATAATTTTTGAGATGCGAAATGTCTGAAGGAATTTAACAAGTTACGTATGGAAACCTGAGATACCTAAGTGTAATAAAATGAACATATAAGAAGTGAACAATTTATGTTTCAAGGATATTTTAAGAATAATTTATTTGGGCAGTAAAAGTTCTCTCAGACTCATAAATCAAATTGAATGCCAGTTAATGTGGTGGCCCAATTAGGTGCCCTAACTGCCTTTACAGTGTCCTGAGAGGAGAATTGTGGGAAGGATATTTTTGGTTGGGGTTCTCCTAGAATCTTCTCTCCTTTTGCAAATAGAACACCTGCAGTGTGTGCCAGATTCCTCATTGCCCCTCTGGCCATGCCTTCATCCTGTGGACAAATGGTTGGGGCATTTGAGTACAGGTATGCATTGTCTCTTAAGCAGACTCTGAGGGTGCTGGACCTGGCTCTCTGTAGCAGTGCCAACCTATCCTTGGAGGTAACCAGACTCAGTGCACTGTTCTGGGCAATGAGTACCATTGTATCCCACATATCTGTCCACCACTCTGATCTGCCCTGGGCATGTGGATATTGCCCCTGATTGCTGACACCTCAGGGACCTCTCCTCTCTGAGGCTGAGCTGGTACCTGGGCTGATTCTTACTCAGCCAGCCACTGGACCACTGCAGTGAGGTGCTCAACAGATTGTTCTTATAAACATTCTAAGTATGATGTTTCTACTGAGATAGCAGTATCTGGGCTGGTGGAGGCTGCCTTGCCAATGCTTTCCCTGAGACATTGGAACTCCCTTCCTCAGAGGTTGAGGAGTTCCCTTCTAGTGGAGCATGGATTATGGAAATCCCGTTGGTATCTGCAAGAAACAAAATGGAGAAGGCATTGCAGCTAATTGTTAGAAGTGGTGATACTGACTCTGGAGTTACTGTGAGAGGTGGAGTGGAATGAAGAATGGATTCCAGGGCACGAATATCTCATATCCCTATAGGAACAGTGCTGGACTGCTCCTGCGAGGGATAAGATTCCCTCTTCATACTGGGTCATGATTCTATTACTTTGCACCACTCCATCCTCTTGTGAGCTCTTCCCTGTGAAAGAGAGAAAGGGATGAGTTGAATGGGATGAAAGTGATTGGTATGGCTGCTCGTGAGAGTGACAGACAATGAGCCTTGGTGGGAGGCAGGTGCAGCAGCAGAGCTAGAATGGTTGTGAGGTAGTAGAGAGAAGATTGTGATGCTTATCATGGTGTAGCAGAGCAGTACTTAGACCGTTGTGATGACCCTGACCAAGGGGCAGACCTCAGACTAGACTGGTAGCGGCTGGTGTTGTGGCCTCCTTTGCTGGTCCTCTGGTAAGAGATGTCCCTTCTCTGCACCACCTCCTCTGCCAGGGCCTCCAAGACCCTTTCGGAGAATCATGTAGTCATTTTCTCCTTCTCGAACACCTTCTAGTTGGATGTCCATCACTGAGCAGGGCAGCTTCGCAAAGGTACAAGATGGCCCTTTAAATATGCTGCAGGCACCAAAGATGGTGGTTTTTCTCAACAGGTACCCAGTGAATGGTGAATTGGTCTGGGAACAGCATGTGGTATGATTGCAGGAGGGCCCTCATAGAGCTGGGGATAGGCAGGTAAAGGGCCAAGTTTGATAAAATACATTGCCAGATCTCGCTCGGCCTTGAGGTAAGAAACCCTCCAAAATACTTGTTGAAACCGATGCTTAGCCAAATAATGTAAGACTCAGGTCATAACTGCTGATGGAATAGATGCGGGTGGCAGGGTTTAGCTCTGATTTTGTTATTAAGTAACTAAGGGAAACAAAATACTGTTGATTTGCAGTGAGCAGGTGCTGTGAAAACACACAGTTTGATTTGGCAGAATAGGTTTCTTTTTAATTCTTGTTGAGCAATTGGAATTGGCTTTTGAATCTTAGTGCTCTATATTTAAATATTATATAAATTCACAGCTTTAAAGGATGAGCTCATTGTTGCTGGAAACCTGAAGATCCTCTTGACCTGGCACTATATTCAAATCACCATTATGAAAGGTGAAATTTAACCAGAGAGATCACTAGATTTGCAAATCTGGACCGGTAGGCTAGTATCTATGCAGCCAAACAAAGTAGGAATATGTTGGGTCCAATTTGTGGCCACATTTAAATATGACAACAGTGAAGTTGCCGCATTCTGCTCTAATACAGCCAGGGTGAATCAGCTAAGCTTCGAGTACTCAATTGATATCCAATGACTCTTCGATTAGATTCCCTACACTGTGGAAACAGGCCCTTTGGCCCAACAAGTCCACACCAACCCTCCAAAGAGCAACCCACCCAGGCCCATTCCCTTACATTCACCCCTGACTAATGCACCTAACACTACGGTGCAATTTAGCTTGGCCAATTCACTTAACCTGTGCATCTTTGGACTGTGGGAGGAAACCCACGCAGACACAGCGTGAATGTGCAAACTCCACACAGTTGCCTAAGGTGGGAATTGAACCCAGGTCCCTGGCGCTGTGAGGCAGCAGTGCTAACCACTGAGCCACATTGCCACCTTGGCTGGAATACATTTCTGTGGTGTCTGGATGAAAATAGAAAACAGTTTGACCATAAATCCCTGATGGTCAGTTTTTCTGCTGATATTAACTAATAACATTTGCATTCAGAGATTGACATTAATATAAGGTGCCAGCATAACACAGCATTTTTGAGCTGAACAGAGATGTGAAAACCCTGCTGCTGTTTCACAATGGTATTGCCTGGTTGAGAATGCATGAAAAGCTGAATAACCAACTCCTCTTTCTTATGTTTTCACGTGATCAGAGCACACCGATTTAAGGCAAAGAAGCAACATTAGCAAAAGGAAATTCAGCAGGTTGTGAGACGGGATGTAAGCATGTTGGAAGCAAATTCAACAACTTTCAGTAGCACCTGTGTAAATACTTGAAAAGGAAAAAAGGCATAAAGTTGAAAGCATGTGAGGTTGTGATAAATTCTCCCATAGACCCTGCAGTAGCCCATTTTGGCCTCTGAGTGTAGACCGCCATTCTATATTTCAGCGATATTCAGGGACAATCATTAAGATGAAAGATGAGTAGATCTAGAATTTTAACAGAAGACTTAACAAGAACAGGACATGACTCAGCACCAGACATCTCAAAACCTCTCTCCTCAACTTCCAAGCTTGAGTCAGGAAGCTGGTGATGTATTCATCACTCATGTTTTGCTAAGTGTAACAACACTTGAACCTGCACACAATCCAGGAGACAGCAGATTGGCTTCCATGCCACTGAGATAATAATATTCATTACTATCCACTCTCTGCACTACTGTCACAATGCAGCTATTACAACTCACCAAGCCTCCTGCTAGCTCTTCCCACCGCCATGATTTCAATTCCTACAAAGACCAGAAGTATACAGACCTTGCAAACATCATCACCTCTAAACTCCACTTCAAGTTATAATTTTCACTTGGACCTATATTTATACTCCTTCTTTATCACTGAGTCCAAATCCTGGAACCTCCTTATGAAATACTTTCAATACAGGAACTCAAGTGCTTGAAGCAACAGCTCCTTCTCAGGTGCATTTGGAATGATCAAAACATCTTTACCTCAATTCCAAGGCAAATCTTAAATAAAGGTTAAATTGGATAATATTTCTTACTAGTTAATATATCAGAAGTGATTATATTAGGGTGGCATGGTGGCTCAGTGGTTAGCACTGCTGTCTCACAGTGCCAGGGTCCCAGCTTCAATTTCAGCCCTGGGTGACTCTCTGTGTGGAGTTTGCACACCCTCCTCGTGTCTGCGTGGGTTTCCTCCAGGTGCTCCGCTTTCCTCCCACAGTCCAAAGATGTGCAGCTTAGGTGAATTGGCCATGTTAAGTCTTCTGTTAAAATTCTAGATCTGCTCATCTTTCATGTTAGGTGCATTAGTCAGAGGGAAATGGGTCTGGGTGGGTTACTCTTCGGAGGGCCGAAGGGCCTGTTTCCACACTGTAGGGAATCTAATGAAATAGAAATAGAAGTTATATGTAGAAATGGGCACACCTGTTTTCAGCATTCACCATATCTGCTATGATCCCAAACCGGACTAACAAATTTACCCTATAATCTGACTAGGGAACAATAACTTTTTTTTAAGGAAGACAAACTTTGAAATCCCACATGAAGATAACAGAAAGGCAAAAACTAGGGCATATCATACTGCGAAAAGTTAGTGGCACTCTGGAGGACTGGGAGAACTTTAAATGTCAGGAAAGACTTACGAAAAACTAAATCAAAAGAGCTAAGATCCTTACAGGGTTCCTCCAGAGCCCTAACTATGCAATTCTATCAAACAGTTCCTGGAACCTTTTCCTGAGCCCAGTTACATAGAACGAGTAGCCTCCAGTGATCTTTACAGCTGCAAGATAGCAGCAACCTCCTGAGTGAAACCTACTTAGCTTTGATCTCTCTTTCCATCTAACTAACTCTAACCATTGAACTTTTCTTTAGTAACCCTTAAACTATTTTGAGTGACCTATTGAAAACCTAACGCAAGTCCCACCCCTACTATTAGGCAGAACGAAATGTCGCAATAATTGGAACTTGCTGTTCCAATATTTATAGATTCCTGGCTTACACAGTAGGTGTCTATTACAGAATTCACAATCAGATATAGTGTTTTGAACTGTATAACATAAATGTGCTGAGTGTTCAGATTATGCTGTTCATTTGAGGGAATTATTTTCATACACCAAATAAATAAGAATGTGACTGTTTAAAGTTGAATAAAGAATACAATATCCAGACTTAAATATTGATTAAATAATTAACTGATCTACACTTGATTCAAGGTATTTTCTGATCATTTTACAAAGCATGTCATTTAGGATTGTATTGAATTTAAATATAGATAAATCTATCACAACTGAGCATGTCAGGTTCAAATGTTTCTTCATTTAGTTGGAGATTGATGCATTAACCATGTTTATGTTAGACATCTACATCTAAACCTTATTCTACTGCTGACAGAGCTGGTAAACTGCAATTTTCTGGCATGGGTCATACTCAACCATAAAAACTGACTGAAAGTTTTATAGGAAACAACACAGTTCTCATGAATCACAAGTAATTTCACCAGCTGGAGTCCCATATTAAAGATTGGAACTGGATGGCAGCTGATGGAGTTGTAACTTACAGATTTGTAGAAGTGATTTGTCAAAGTTGATCTCCATAAATTGGTCACAGTTTCATGCAACTGGTGGCACATTTTGGTAAGAAGGGAAATCAGAAGGTTTTTTTTTTCTTATTTCAGTCCTAAACTAACGGGAAATCAAGGTTTTGGAGTGGACATATAATTCATGAGGCCATCCTTTAAGTTTCTGTATAGAAGGATTTATTGGATGTTGAAAATTGGCAAGTGGCTTAATTGTATGATAAAAGCATGAGGAACATGATTGCAATGATGTGGTGGTGTCAGAGTTGGACTGGGGTGGACAAAGTTAAAAATAACACACCAGGTTATCATCCAACAGGTTTATTTGGAAGTACAAGCTTTCAGAACACTGTTCCTTCATTAAGTAGGGAGCTACCTGATGAAGAAGCTGCGCTACGAAAGCTTGTACTTCCAAATAAACCCGTTGAACTATAATCTGGTGTTATGTGATTTATGATTGCAAAGGTGACGGTGCTTTTGAACCTTTTGGTAGGTAAAAGTACTGTTTATGCCTAATCTGTCAAGGATAGATTGTCTCAACTGGATCAGTGGTTAAGGTATAACAATTCACCTTTACGTTCCTGGACTAAGGGGGAGAAATCAAGTAGTGTTTCTGACCCTTGTCTGCTCTCCTGCTAGAAAGCACATATGCAGGATGACTTGGTAAAGGCAGGGCTGAATTTTACTGTGATGTTTCATAACGATTAAACAGCTTGAAGAGACTTGACACCTCACTCTGTGCATGAAGTACTAAAGTTGCCTTCTGGAAAGGCAAGAAATTGAAGCTGAGAAAAACGAATGTTACTTTTTTTAAAATAATGTTCCTGAAAAGATTTTTTTGCGATAGTGATGTCAGCATTACTATGGTGTTACAGATACAGGTAACAATGCACAATTAAAGAGCATTGTACCTCTGAAATGCCTGTTCAAGTTAAAAAAAAGACTTGTGTTTACATATGGTTCAAACATAATATAATATCCTGAGCTGCTTCACAAAAGCATTATATCACAAATGCGACACTGAACTACAGAAAGAATTTGAGTTATAAAGAAGAATCAAACTAGACTTGAAACTTTGTTTCTTGCTCCACAGATTCTGTTGACCTGCTGAGTTTCTGCAGAATTCTCGATGTCTGTTTTAGAATTCTAGCATTGTGGTATTTTGCTTTAATTTTACATTAGATGGTGTCAGGACAGATAGCCAAGTGTTCAGAGAGGGAGGTTTTATGAAGAATATTTTAAGGAAGAAGCATAGGGAAGTGAAAAGATTCTAGAGGGCATTCCAGACCTTAAACCCAAGATTTAAGTAAGTCTTTGACTTTAGGTCCTAGACAGCTGGTGACATATTTACCATTGGCGGAGTAATTAAAATTGGGAATGATCAAGGTGCTAGAATTGGAGGGGCGCAGATACCTCAAAGGATTGTAGGACTGGAGGCGATTCTGAAGATTGTGCATGGAGCAAGGTCATGGAGGAATTTGAAAATAAGTATAAGATAAGAAACGTTGCAAGATATTTTTTTGTTTTGATGCTGGGAGATTACATAAGTGCATACTCATCAACTTTCATCTCCAGAAGGAAAAACTAGTGTGCACTTTTGTAAAGCTATAGCATTACCTCAGAAAGTGGTGAATAAATGGGAGAAGAATTAGTAAAATGAATTTGTCAGGAATTTTACATTGGCTACTGTTCTGTTATTAAACCAACATTTACATGCAGGAATCTGCAGTTATTGTTCCCAAGTGATTTAAAATCCATCTCAAATTTATTCTTTATGATTAAACTATGTTCCAGCTTGATCTAACCCTGACCTTGCCAAATAATGAACAACTCTGTAGTTTTACAATGAGTAAGTCTTACCATGTTGAATAAAAAGAAATTTGATGTAATTATGGAATCAGTAACCCTTATTTTGTTGAATAAACAGCCACCATGTACAACTACACATTAAGCAATTCTGGCACAGCTGAATATAGAACAATTTCTATTCTGCATAGCTATTGATGCCAAACATTAGCAGACATGCGGGAGATAAGGAATTAGGCAGGAATCTGTGCTCCTAGATCCTCTTTCTTGCCCAAAGTAAACATGGCAAGTTCATAGCAGCGTGATGTACTCACACGCTATATGGTCATGGAGAATGTATTGCATTGTTGTTTTGCTCCAAAGGAGACAAACAGGAGACACACAGCAAGCTGAGCAGCATCAGAGGTGGAGAGGTTCGACATTTCGGGTATAACCCTTCTTCAAGAATGGAGGTGGGGTTAGGGGGAGTTGCAGATAAAGAGAGAGGGGTAGGGTTTTGGGTAGAGAGAGGGGCAGAATGGTCAGATAGTGATAGATGAACAGAGGTGGTGAGTACAACCTGGTTGGTCGATGGGATGGATGAATCCAGTTGGCAAGAAGGGTCGGTAAGTGGAACGGAAGGGAGGAGGCAGGGCACGAAAGGTAGTCAGGGGATGGGTGGGAAGGTTGTTTGAAATTGGAGAACTTGATGTTGAGTTCTCCAGGCTGTAGACTGCCCAGGAGGAAGATAAGGGGTTGCTCCTCCAATTTGCGGTCTGATTCACTGTGGCAATGGGGGAGGTCGAGGATAAACATGTCAGAGAGGGAGTGGGAAGGGGAAGTAGGTCCAAAGCAGATATGCAATGACTGATTAAATTATGAAAATTGACCTGGATAAATGAATAGCATTTTCAGGCAGTGTGTTGGAACAGTTTGATTTTTGAATTTAATTCTCTGTTCCCTTTTTAAATTTTCATGTTGTGGACATAAGTCTTCATCCAAGCATACACATATTCATTACAAAATGCATAATGCTGTGCATATAATACATATTGCAGCCATCGTATATCATTACAGGTCTGATCAATACTGGGTCCTGCAGCAAAGAAGCCAATCAAGCTGATTGGGAGCTATCTCATTTAAACTTAACTGGATAACAACAATTAAACAGGTTTACCGATCTACTAGGGATGCCTAGGGAACCCAGCTGAGCCCCTAAAGAGCTTCAAATATGGATGAGTTCCTTGTCTTTTTTATAATGAGGTGAACAGACCAAGTTAGAATCCTTCTGGAGGGAGGGAACACCTCCCTTAGATCAACCAACTGTCTCAATTTTGTCCTTTCTACTCAAGTAGTGCTCAGGATCTCCATGTCACCCCTTCTTGGTTTTGCGCTTAAAATGAGTAAACTGTGTGGCCTGGTTAGCTTGATCTTGAAATCTTAGTGGTGACGAAGACCAAAATTAGGACAGCTGGTTTGAATTTCTTTGTAAACTTAAAATTGTAAATGCAATTCCCTTGGCGCTGTTTGTTCCCTCTATACTAAAGGTTGAATTTTTTAAAGGAATTCATAAGGATTCTATAACATTTTATGAGCCATAGTTGTCAAGTTTCAAATCAGCACATCTGGATTATTGAGTCATTCTGCCCTTATAGGGGTCAAGGGAGTCAAATTCTGCTTGTTGCTTTGATTATGATGGCTCTGCACTGGATGGTTTAATTCACTGAACAGGCTATTACCAGGCTACTCATGAGAAACAATTGTGTTCATTTGAGTTATTTTCACAAAAAAACCTCTATTAAAAGCTCTGATAAATGACACTCATAAACCTGTGTGCAAAATGTCGATTGAAAGTAAACCTGGTTTACACTGAGATTAAATTTTTGCAACCTGTTTTATGAATAATATTATCAGTAAATCATGAGAAATTCTTTATTCAGTTGATGGAAATAATTGTGGAGCTCTGTTTGTTCGGGGTAGGCGTTTGACAAGGTGTCACCATAAAACTATAGCCATTCATCATCTAGACTTTGAAACTGTTACTCATCAACACCCTCTCAAGAGTACTTTCCAAACTGTGCTATCATCTAGAAGGACAAGGGGAGGAAATTTATGAGAACACCACAATCTACATGTTTCCTCTAAGTCACATTACAGTCCTGACTTAAATTACATCACCATTCCTTCATTGCTGCCTGGATCAAAATTCTGGATCTCCCTTCTTAACAGCACTGTGCTGCCCTTACATTGTGTCGATTACAACAGTTCAGGAAGACAGCTCACCCCCACAATTCGGGATTGACAATGCATTCTGTATCCAACTATGCTACAGTTCCTGAAATAATTTATTTTAAACAACATTGGTATGGGTTTTTCCGTGGCACCAAGAACACACTTGACAATATTTCATGATTTGGAGATGCCGGTGTTGGACTGGGGTGTACAAAGTTAAAAATCGCACAACACCAGGTTATAGTCCAACAGGTTTAATTGGAAGCACTAGCTTTCGGAGCACCGCTCCTTCATCAGGTGATTATGGAGGACACAATTGTAAGACACAGAATTTATAGCAAAAGTTTCAGTGTGATGTCACTGAAATTATACATTGAAAAATACCTTGATTGTTTGTGGAGTCTTTCATCTGTTCAAATACCATGATAGTTTCACTTCTTTCATGTGTAAATCACAAAACTTTTTTTAAAAGTTGCATTCTCAGGTTAACTGTAACAATTGGTGTTAGCTAGACAATATGTTGAAGGTGTTAGCCCCCTGTGTTCCCTGTCTGTGCCATAATGTTTAGACTGATGCTAATCTAAAAAGTGAGATAACAGAGTCTTACATAAATTCATGCAGTTTCTGAGCAAAGTACAAAGTACAGTGTAACTCTGCAAGTACAAATTCACCCCATAAATGTATATGTGTATGTGTGCATGTGGGTCTTTGTGTGTGTGTGTGTGTGTGTGCGTGTGTATCTGTGTGTGTGTCTGTCTGTCTGTATGTCTGGGTTGGAGGATTGTGAGTGTGAGAGAGACTGTATATATGTGTGTACATGAGTGTAGAGTGTCTTAAATCTGTAAGGGGGTGCATATGGGAGTGTGTGTGTCTGTAGGAGTGTGTGTGTGTGTGTGTATGTGTGTGTGTGTGTGTGTGTGTCTGGGGTGGGGGGTTGTGAGTGTCTGTGAGAGAGAGTGTATATGTGTGAGTGTAGAGTGGTCTAAGTCTCTGAGAGGATGCATGTGTGAGTGTGGGAGTGTGTGTGTCTGTAAGGGTGTGTATGAGTGGCTGTGTGTGTGTCAGTGTATATGTGTGTCCGTGTGTATGTGTGTGTATAGGAGTGTGTGTGTATGTGTAGTGCAATGGTGGTCACCTGTAATGTGACATGAACCCAAGGTCCCGGTTGAGGCCCTCCCTATTGGCACCGAACTTAGCTATCAGCCTCTGCTCGGCCACTTTTCGCTGCTACCTGTCCTGAAGTCAGCCTTGGAGGATGGTCACCTGAAGATTCGAGATTGAATGTCCTGGATCGCTGAAGTGTTCCCCAACTAGGAGGGAACCCTCCTGGCAGTTGATTGTTGTCTGGTACCCATTCATCCCTTGCCGTAGCCTTTGCTCAGTTTCACTAATGTACCATGCCTCAGGGCATTCTTGCCTGCAACGTATAAGATAGACAACGTTGGCTGAGTCACACGAGTACCTGCCACATATATGGTGGGAGGTATCCCCGGACGTAATGGTGTTATCCATGTCCACACTCTGACACGTCTTGCAGTGCATACCATGACAGGGTTGCATGGAGTTGTCCTGAAAGCTGGGCAGCTTGCTGTCTGAGGTTTGGCGGTTGTTTAAAGGCAAGCAGTGGAGGTGTGGGGAAGGTCTTGGCGAGGTGCTCATCCTCATTGATAATGTGTTGCAAGTCACGAAGAACTTAGCGTAGTTTTTCTGGGGATGTGGGGACACCTTCCACCTTGTACATGGCAGGTACACATGTGACTCAGCCAATGATGTCTACCTTATACGTTGCAGGCAAGGATGCCCGGAGGCATGGTACATTGGGGAAACCGAGCAAAGGCTATGGCAAGGGATGAATGAGCACCGCACAACAATCAACAGCCAGGAGGGTTCCCTCCCAGTTGGGGAACACTTCAGCGGTCCAGGACATTCGACATCTGACCTTTGGGTGACCATCCTCCAAGGCGGACTTTGGGACAGGCAGCAGTGAAAAGTGGCCGAGCCGAGGCTGATAGCTAAGTTCGGTACCCATAGGGAGGGCCGCAACCGGGACCTTGGGTTCATGTCACACTACAGGTGACCACCATTGCACTATACACACACATGGACACTCCTACACACACACACACAGTCACTCATTTACACACACACACACACACACACACACACACACTCCCACACACTCCCACACTCACACATGCATCCTCTCAGAGACTTAGACCACTCTATACTCACGCACACACATATACACTCTCTCTCACACTCACAACCCCCCAAACTAGACAGGCAGACACACACACAGACACAAAGACCCACATGCACACATATACATATATGTTTGTGGGGTGAATTTGTACTTGCAGAGTTACATTGTACTTTGCTCAAAAACTGCATGAATTTATGTAAGACTCTGTTATCTCACTTTTTAGATTAGCATCAGTCTAAACATTATGGCACAGACAGGGAACACAGGGGGCTAACACCTTCAACATATTGTCTAGCTAACACCAATTGTTACAGTTAACCTGAGAATGCAACTATTAAAAAAAGTTTTGTGATTTACACATGAAAGAAGTGAAACTATCATGGTATTTGAACAGATGAAAGACTCCACAAACAATCAAGGTATTTTTCAATGTATAATTTCAGTAACATCATACTGTAAACTTTTGCTATAAATTCTGTGTCTTACAATTGCATCCTCCACAACCACCTGATGAAGGAGCAGCGCTCTGAAAGCTAGTGCTTCCAATTAAACCTGTTGGACTATAACCTGGTGTTGTGTGATTTTTAACTTTGACAATATTTCAATTCTGGTTCCATAGACCACATTAAGCTTCATAAAAGACAAATATGATGACTCTTTTAACGGAGCCAATTTTGGTTATGGTAGAATATTTTGATGTTAAAAAATGCATTTTATGGCTATTTTCAGTTGTAAGAAGGGTCACATAACAAACCAATGAAAATATAAAAAGAGGATTGACAATAGAATAAATGTTTTATCTGCTGAGGATTTTCACTGAGTTATGAGGCAGAAGAATTTGATTCGACATTATTTGGGGCATGGGTGTCTGCAGTTGTCCTTAATAAGAGGCAACAAACATTGCATGTAGTTGCTAGCTCATGATACCTGGCCAACTCTCTGCAAAGGACTGAACAAATCTATAATCCTTATTGTAACCGGCAACCAGGCAGGCAATGATTAGTGGTAATAAACATAGAATCAAAGAGTTTTGATGTTGTGGCCATTACGGAGAGGGACTTCAATGTTGTGGCCATTACGGAGACATGGATAGAGCAGGGACAGGAATGGCTGTCGCACGTTCCGGGATTCAGATGTTTCAGTAAGAACAGAGAAGATGGTAAAAGAGGGGGAGGTGTGGCATTGTTGGTCAGGGACAATATTACAGTTGTAGAAAGGATGTTTGGGGACTCGTTAACTGAGGTAGTATGGGCTGAGGTTAGAAACAGGAAAGGAGAAGTCGCCATGCTGGGAGTTTTCTATAGGCCTCCGAATAGTCCCAGAGATGTAGAGGAAAGGATAGCAAAGATGATTCTCGATAGGAGTGAGAGACACAGGGTAGTTGTCATGGGGGACTTGAACTATCCAAATATTGACTGGGATCACTACAGTATGAGTGCTATAGATGGGTCAATTTTTGTCCAGTGTGTGCAGGAGGGCTTCCTGACACAGTATGTAGACAGGTCTACAAGGGACGAAGCCATTTTAGATTTAGTACTTGGTAACGAGCCTGGCCAGGTGTTAGATTTGGAAGTAGGTGAGCACTTTGGAGACAGTAATCACAATTCTGTCAGGTTTACTTTAGTGATGGAAAAGGATAGGTGTACTCCACCGAGCAAGAGTTACAGCTGGGGGCAGGGAAATTACGATGCAATTAGGAAAGATTTAGGAAGCGTAGAATGGGGAAGGAAACTGCAGGGGATGAGCACATTAAAAATGTGGAGCTTATTCAAGGAAAAGCTCCTGTGGGTCCTAGATAAGTATGTACCTGTCAGGCAGGGAGGAAGATATAGAACGCGTGAGCCGTGGTTTACTAAGGAAGTGGAATCCCTGGTCAAGAAGAAGAAGAAGGCTTATGTTAGGACAAAATGTGAAAACTCAGTTAGGGCGCTTGAGGATTACAAGGAAGTCAGGAAAGACCTAAAAAGAGAGCTCAGAAGAGCCAGGAGGAGACATGAGAAATTGTTGGCAGATAGGATCAGGGTTAACCCTAAGGCTTTCCATAAGTATGTCAGGAATAAAAGAATGACGAGAGTTAAATTAGGGTCAATCAAGGATAATAGTGGGAAGTTGTGTGTGGAGTCAGAGGAGATCGGGGAAGCACTAAAGAAATATTTTTCGACAGTGTTCACTATAGAAAATGAAAATGTTGGCGAGGAAGATACAGAGATACTTGCATCTAGACTAGAAGAGATTGAGGTTCACAAGGAAGAGGTATTAGAAATACTGCAGAGTGTGAAAATAGACAAGTCCCCGGGGCCGGATGGGATCTATCCTAGGATCCTCTGGGAAGCAAGGGAAGAGATTGCCGAGCCTTTGGCATTGATCTTCAAATCATCATTGTCTACAGGAATAGTGCCTGAGGACTGGAGGATAACAAATGTGGTTCCTTTGTTCAAAAAGGGTAGTAGAGACAACCCTGGTAATTACAGACCAGTGAGTCTTACTTCAGTTGTTGGTAAAGTGTTGGAAAAGGTTATAAGAGATAGAATTTATAATCATCTAGAACAGAATAATCTGATCAGGGACAGTCAGCATGGTTTTGTGAAGGGTAGGTCATGCCTAACGGATCTTATTGACTTTTTTGACAAAGTGAACAAACAGGTAGATGAGAGTAAACAGGTTTATGTGGTGTATATGGATTTCAGCAAGGCATTCGATAAGGTTCCCCACAGTAGGCTAAGATACAAAATGCAGAGGAATGGGATTGTGGGAGACATAGCAGTTTGGATCAATAATTGGCTTGCTGAAAGAAAACAGAGGGTTGTAGTTGAAGGGACAGATTCATCTTGTTGACCCGTTACTAGCGGCGTACCGCAAGGGTCGGTGTTGGGTCTACTGCTGTTCTTCATTTTTATAAATGACCTGGATGAGGGCTTAGAAGGGTGGGTTAGTAAATTTGCGGACGACACTAAGGTCGTTCGAGTTGTGGATAGTGACGAAAGTTGTAGTAGGTTGCAGAGAGACATAGATAGGATGCAGAGCTGGGCTGAGAGGTGGCAAATGGAGTTTAATGTGGACAAGTGTGAGGTGATACACTTTGGACGGAGTAATCGGAATGCAAAGTACTGGGCTAATGGTAAGATTCTTGGAAGTGTAGATGAGCAGAGAGGTCTCGTGTCCATGTACACAGATCCCTGAAAGTTGCCACCCAGATTGACAGGGTTATTAAGAAGGCATACAGTGTTTTGGCCTTTATTAATAGAGGGATTGAGTTCTGGAACCAGGTGGTTATGCTACAGCTGTACAAAGCTCTGGTACGGCCACACTTGGAGTATTGTGTACAGTTCTGGTCACCGCATTATAAGAAGGATGTGGAAGCTTTGGAAAGGGTGCAGAGGAGATTTACTAGGATGTTGCCTGGTATGGAGAGAAGGTCTTACGAGGAAAGGCTGAGGGCCTTGAGGCTGTTCTCATTCGAGAGAAGAAGGTTGAGAGGTGACTTAATAGAGACATACAAGATAATCAGAGGGTTAGATAGGGTGGACAGGGAGAGCCTTTTTCCAAGTATGAGGACGGCAAACACGAGGGGACACAACTTTAAAGTGAGGGGAGATAGGTATAAGACAGATGTCAGAGGTAGTTTCTTTACTCAGAGAGTAGTCAGGGTATGGAATGCTTTGCCTGCAACGGTACTAGATTCGCCAAGTTTAAGTGCATTTAAGTCGTCATTGGACAGGCATATGGACGTACATGGAATAGTATAGGTGGGATGGGCTTCAGATTAGTATGACAGGGCAGTGCAACACCGAGGACCGAAGGGCCTGTACTGTGCTGTTATGTTCTATGTTCTATGTTCTATGGTTTACAGCATAGAACCAGATCATTTTGTTCAACCAAACTACATCGGCCGTGTTCCCAAACTAAGCTGGTCCTACCATGATTAGCAAAAAAACCCTGAAATAAACAAGAATTTAAATAGAACATGAATTATGATCTGTTCATCATCTTCATCTGTTTGATCTGAAATGAAACACTATTATTTTCCTAATTTCAATTTAGCTCTATATTTAGGCCATCTGCATACTTAGTGCAACAATCTCCAGTATACCAGTGACTTCAGACACAATGTCTGATTTTTAGATCCATCAAAATGACACAAATCTGGGGATACATCTCCCTGAGTTCATCTTTCTGCAGTGACCTTGGAGGAGAATCTTACATTCAAATCCTCCACATTGATTTTGCACTGACTCTGCTCTTTGACTGTCTGAACTAAATCTCAACACACATCATGTGCACAATCTAGAAGGCATAGGACATCATGGAGTATGTGTCCAGGAGACCCTCACACTCTAGAGATCCAATTACATACCGTAAGGGGCCACTGGCACTTCAGCATGCAGTGAGCCTTGACCTTTCAGGAAAATATTGAAAATGCATCATTTTGCCAGTACCCACTGCAGCTTCTGTGCTTTGGATTTACAGCATCTGTCTAACAGATTTGATATTTCCCATGATTTATGACTTTTCATTGAACACTTCACAACACAACCCTCTACTCATCATGCAATTGTCATTTTTCTTCCTAAATAATTTCAACACATTATTTTCACATTTTGATGAAAGAATAGTAGAAAATTGCTAAGTTTTAAATGATGCTTTGTTTGTTTATGGCAGATCATTAGTCTGAGACATGCAGTAGCCTGTCTCTCACTATACCTGAATGAAACTGTTTAGCAATGCAAATGCCATTTATTCACATTCTCCTCAGCAACAGTAATTCTACCGGGATATGAAGCTAAAACATCTCTTTAGCTGAGCTACAGCCCAAAGAGCACTTCTGCTTCAGTAATGAGGAGACAGCCAACTATTTTAGATAACAATTTGGAAGATAACATCGAAAAGATTGAACTTTGCAGTATACATTTCTTGGCTTTCATGGATCAGTGGTCATAGAGATCATTTACTCTTTGCACCCCACTTCCAGGGAGATTGTGAGGATAAAAAACCTTCTGGTAAAATGCCAATCACAAAGATCTGGGCACTCTGTGTCCCTTTATGGAAATGTATGACCCTCCATTGGATCACATCCATGTCATGCAGAATGGTTTTGGCTAGCCAGCAAGTAAAAGCAAAACAATGGCTTTTAAAATGTAAAATTGGGGAAACTCATACCAGGGAGTCCACTTATTTTCCTATTGTGGCCATAAACCACAAAGCGATTAACACCGACTCCAGTTCCATCCTGTATGATCCATCCCAAGTGCATGCATCCTTGCCATGACTCTCAAAACACATTTATAACATATGATAGTATTATGTGACTGTAAGTTGTTAGTACTATCCATTTACCAAGTTGGAAAGATAAGTTAACAAAAGTTATTGACCGAATTTTGAGTTTTTTAAACTTAATATTGAATTATTAATGGATTTACCCAAAAACCTTGTGTAATCTATATTCAAGACCTGAGGAGAAATACGATGCAGTACCTGCCTCGCCATGTTCAGTATACCTCACCATCAACAAGCAGAAACAGTCATTCAGAAACTGGGCAGATCAGAAAATGAATTCATGATCTGGCTGAGGTATCATGGATTATTGTATCTGTAGTGTCCTGGAAAAAAATGTCATATAAAAGTGCATTGATATGGAACCAATTTCAAAATAATTTTTCCTTTTGCCTATATTCAAATAACCTTCTCCCATTTTAATCCTTCTCAATCTAAACAATACCATCATATTTCAATCGTTCTGTTATTTCATATCATCCCATTCTGTTCCAAACAATTCTACCTCAACCCATTTATTTCCAGAGCAATTCCTATCATTCCAAACCATTTGATTCCAATCCAGTATATGATTCTGCTATTATAAATGAGAAGCAAAACAGGCCCAGTACATATTCTTAAATATCAGGATCTCTTTATTGAAAACTGTGCATTAGGATCCTTCAGTTGAATCCCTCTATTAAGTTCATTGTGTTAACTCACTTGTATCATGGTCCTTCCTGGTCTGTATATTATTCTTCTCCTAAAAAGATAATAAACTAAGATCTTTATGCTGGGATGCTTCTATAAAGACTTAATATTCAGATCATGAAGTCATAGAGTTATACAGCACGGAAACAGACCCTTTAGTCCAACTTGTCCACGCTGACAAGATATCCTAAATGGATCAAGTCCCATTTGCCTGTAATAGGCCCCACTACTACAATACTTTGATTAGGAAGTTTCCATTAGAATTTTTAGTCTAAAATCCCTCAATCAATATTCATGGACTAAACTATGAGTATTAACACCACTGCATCATAGTCTCTTTATTTGGTTTCCTAACACCCCTCTAGTAGGATTCCTCCATATCTGTAAGGATCTATATCTTTCAATCCCTGTGCAAAAAATGTATCTCTGAATTCCAATTTTGTGCATTCTCTGTTTGGATCACTAAATCTTGATTTGTATTGTAGGCTGCCTTTATTGAGATTTCTCTGTGATGAATAATTCTAGCATTGTATTGCTGGCCTCTTTCATGCTGTGGTTGTTGAAACAATGATTTTTCTGTTTGAAATGTAGGTCACTTTTATGTGCCTTTGAAATATTCAGTGACAGCCTCTTAAAAATGCTACAGTAACTGTGCTGAGCCACACAAATACAAAGAGCACAAGTAGTGGAACCCCCTTGTGTTTTTTCTGTATTTTGAGGTCTAACAAAAATACTCCAGTAAGTCGCTGACAATATGGATTTTAGGGCCCACTCAAAATTTTGACTGATTTTCAAAGCGTCTATTCCTATGCATTCAGCAATTAGAATTTCCTTGAAGGATGGTTTAATAGAGCTCTCTAATCAGAGACTAACCTGAATACAAGAGCACTAATGAAACCTCTGAGAAATCTTCTTTGAATTTAATAGCAGAGAATTCAGCCTTATCATTGAGAATCAAATTGTTGAAAGATTGACTTCATCCGTCCAATTTTGGTGAGCTGTCTTCTTGATCCGCAGCAGTCCATTTGGTGTAAATACTCCCTTGATACTGTTAGAGAGTGACTTTGATCCAACAACACTGAAGGAACAGCAATACTTTTTCAAGTTAGGGTGGTGAGTGACTTGTGGGGAACTTGCAAGTGATGGTAACCCCATGCATTTGCTGCTCTTTCCTTTCTAAATGGTGATGGTCTCAGGCTTGAAAGGTGTGGATTTCTGCAGAACACCTTGTAAATGGTACATCCTGCTGCTACTGAGCTGTTGGTGGGAGAATGAATGCTTGCGGATATTGTGTCGATCAAGCGGGCTGCTTTGTCCTTGATGGTGTCAAGCTTCCTGAGTGTTGCTAGAGCTGTAAGTAGGGAGTATTCCATCACACTGCTGACTTGTATGTTGTAGATGGTGAACAGGCTTTGGGGAGTCAGGAGTTGCTACAGCATTGCATGCTTATGTGCGGAGGTCATTATTCCTGATATTATCGTGGGCAGATACATTAGGATGAGGTGAAATGTGCTTCTCCCTGTTGTTGGTTCCTTCATCCTTCTGTGGCAGACCCATTCTTGCAGCAATATCCTTTAGGACTTGACCAGGTCAGCCAGTAATGGCACCGCTGAACCACTGTTGGTGATATTTACTGAATGCATTCTGCCACTGTCAAGTGGTGTCCAGCAGGAGACGTACTCATTTATCAGCTAAGCAGAGATGATATTGAAGAAAGCAAACAAGAGATTTACCTCTGCTGGGCTTTAGATTTAGATTTAGATTTTATTGTCATGTGTATTCAAGTACAGAAGTACAAAAGTACAGTGAAAAGTGTATAATGTTCCCACACATGGCGGCAACTAAGGTACAAAGGTACAAAGTAGTTAAAAAGAGAAACAAAGTTAAAACGTTAAGCATTACAGACCATCATAGTATAAGTAGAAAATTAAAGAAATAAGGTAATAGTTAACATTAAAGTCCTTCTTAATATAAACTAGAAAAATGAAGAAGTAAAGGTAAAACTTCACCAGTCTTTAATTATTTTTACAAGCATATGTGTTAAGAAGATCAATGCTTGCTATTTCGTTCTATCTGTTATATCCAACAAGTCATAAGGCTATGTTATGCGACTTGTGCAGATGACTGATTTTGCAATAGAACATTATCACTGGTTGGTGTGCCTGCTCAGTGAACACTTGATTGATAGCTCTAAGTGGTTGTGGTATAGAAATGTTGACATTCATTAGAAATTAATTACTCAACTAAAAGACTTGATTTCATAAGAGAATATTTGAAAGTATTCCAATTTTTTAAATGATTTAGTATTTTAAGTTGTGATATCAACAGAAACAGAAACCAGATTCTGGATTAGTGGTGCTGGAAGAGCACAGCAGTTCAGGCAGCATCCAAGGAGCTTCGAAATCGACGTTTCAGACAAAAGCCCTTCATCAGGAATAAAGGCAGAGAGCCTGAAGCGTGGAGAGATAAGTTAGAGGGGGGTGTGGGTGGGGAGAAAGTAGCATAGAGTACAATGGGTGAGTGGAGGAGGGGATGAAGGTGATAGGTCAGGGAGGAGAGGGTGGAGTGGATAGGTTGAAAAGGAGATAGGCAGGTAGGACAAGTCCGGAAGAGCTTCAGGGCAGAGGAAATGACCTGGGAATTGCAGTGGGAGAGGGACTCCCTGAGATTCTTGTAGAGAGAGGAGGAAAACTTCTTCAAGGCAGGCATCCTTGCAAGAGAAACAGAAACTGTTCTCATTGGCAAGAAGAAGGCTAAGAGGGGATTTGATAGAGACATACAAGATGATCAGAGGATTAGATAGGGTAGACAGTGAAAGTCTTTTTCCTAGGATGATGACGTTAGCGTGTAGGAGGGGGCATAACTACAAATTGAGGGGTGATAGATTTAAAACAGATGTCAGAGGCAGGTTCTTTACGTAGAGGGCGTGGAATGCCCTACCTGCTAATGTAGTCAACTCAGCCACATTAGAGAGATTTAAACAATTCTTAGATAAGCACATGGATGACTTTGGGATAGTGTAGGGAGATGAGGTGAGAATAGTTTACAGGTCAGCGCAACATTGAGGGCCGAAGGGCCTGTTCTGTGCTGTATTGTTCTATGTTCTATAGCTTTATTCATATTAGCATGGCTCCTGAAATCTGCCCATGGAAGACTCTTGATAAGTTGACAGGGAGGGGTTGAGGACAAAGGACAGCGGGTAGATGAAATTGTTCCTTCTGAGTTCAGAATCATCAGTCCTGTAGAAGGGTGATTGGACCCAAAATCTTAACTTGGATTTCTCTCCACAGATGCTGCCAGTCCCATTGAGACTTTCCTCCCATCTCTGTTTTTGTTTCTGATTTCCAGCATCTACATTTCTTTCAGTCTTCTCTCATTTTTTAATGAGTTGTCACTGAGTGAATAAGGGCTATGAATGGGGTAGGGCACGGTTGGCATAGAGGTATGAGTGGCCATGGGCCTGAGTTGGGGAGGGTGCGTATGATGTATGAGGGATTATGGAGCTTAGTGCAGGAGCATAAAGTGAAATACAATGGACATGGGTAGAGTGTGGGGAAGGGGGTGTGAGGGATGTGAGCTGGAAGGATAGTTATTGCTTCTTCTTTAATTCACCTTCCAAAGAACTCATTTTCACAACCAGCAGCCTCTGCTCTTGTTCTGTCGCCACCGGGTCCAACTCCCTGCTGTTTCACCATTCCGCACTGAAAGTCCAACATCCCAGGGCACTTTTATCCAGATCAGGTTTCTGAAGCTTGGAGTTTTGATGACTCTGCATTCCTAACCCAGGAGCGAAAATCCAGGCCTTGATATTAGAAGCGAGGATAGGGAAGAAGGGGAGGAGTAAGATTGGAAAGGATGTGACCACTGTGAATGAAAGGATAAATGTTTAGAGGGTTATGTCATCCTCTAGGACCTTCCTGGAACACTTGCACACAGTAGAGTAAGCTGTTTTCTTCACAGTGATCAGGGCGAGAGATGCAGCTGGAAAGGATTAAGAACTTGTTTTATAACTTCAGTCTTTTCTTATAGCTGTCAGGTGTAATCATGTGAAATATGCAAACTGACTTTCAGCGCAGAGCAATATCCTGCCTGGGATATCATTTTAAGTATGAGGTAGAGACTTGCAATTGGGGTGCATCAGTATTTTATGAAATGTTATTCAGTAAAGAGTCATATACTTCAGAATATGCAGGAAAGGGGCACTATAAATTTCCAAAATTGCATTTTTGAAGCTTATAGAGTCAATGTGTCTAAAATAGAGTTTTGGCTCAAAAGCTGAATTGAAAACTTAGCTGGTGAGGTAAATGATCACTTAAAGCTTTATGACCAATAATAGTACACAGTTTGTACCACAAATCACCCATGCTGTTGGTCATGGAATCTTATTCAAATAAGTTGACTGTAAACTCTTCTAAACTAAAGGTGATAAATTATAAGTAAGGTAAGATTGCCATTGTCCCAGACAAGAGACAACTAATGGTGAGTTTAAAGTACAGTAGGAGAAAATTAGTGTAGATGCTGGAATCTGAACTGAAAACAAAAAATGTGGAGATCACAGAGGATCAGGCAGCATCCATGAATCACCCGATGTAATTAGTCATTAGTAGTATTAAAACCTCTTTAATCGAGGGTCACCACGCTTCAGGTGAGGTTGAGAAGGTGAGACCTTCATGGTAGCCCGAGCCAGTGCAGGATAAACTATATGGCAGCTATGGCTCATAGGCAATGTACTTGCCTCAAAATGAATAGGCTTTGGTTTTTGATTCGATTCCCTACTGTGTGGAAACAGGCCTTTCAGCCCAACAGTTCCACACCAACCTTCCAAAGAGTATCCCACCCAGACCCATTTCCCTCTGACTAATGCACCTAACACCATGGGCAATTTAGCATGGCCAATTCACCTAACCTGCACATCTTTGGATTGTGGGAGGAAACCTGAGCACCCGGAGGAAACCCACACAGACACGAGGAGAATATGCAAACTCAACACAGACAATCACCCAAGGCTGGAATCGAACCTGGGACCCTGGTGCTGTGAGGCAGCAGTGAGCCACCGTGCCACCCACTTTTAAATTCCACCCACTTTAAATTCTGCCTGAGTGACGGAAGCAGCATCATTTAGTTTGATGTTCCAGGCAAAGGTTGAACCTGTTGAACATGTAGTCTTTTCCATGTCAAACAATGTTGAAGCTTCTTCTGCCTGAACTTAAGGGATCCAAAATGATGCAGAAGGTGCTGAAAGTACTCAGGTAGCAGCCGTAGAGAGAAATGGAGCAAATGACTGCTTGTCAGATTTCTAACATCTGCAAAATTGTGTTTATGTGTCACATTTAATATTTCAATCCTACACCTCTTTGTATTTAACTTTGTTTTTGTATTTCACAAAAATTACTATTTATTACAAACAGAAAGCAATTGTGAATCATCAGTATACAACTCTATCAGTTAAAATCCTATCCTTTTATAAAACCTCTTTGACATGCATGCAGATTGACGCAAAAAAATGGTGTTGTTGGTAGAAGGAAAGATTGGGAAGGCAGTTTAATGTTCCCTGTCAAAGGATTCACCAATTCTTTTGACTTGTCAGGAACTGATCTTCCTTCTCCAGGTGCTTTCACGTGCTTGTAGGAGGCACAGAGCGACTGGTTCACATTTAAAAAGTCTCTGACTTACTGGTTACTGACCACGATTTACAGCAACATAGAAATCAAATAAATTGGCTTTCTTCAGGCTTGAGGTTATTTTCCTGCAGAGAAAAGGACATCTCCTTCCCTTTCAGAGGTCTGATGACGTCTGTCTGAACATTCACACCCACAACTACATGGGAATCAATCACAAAGTCATTGGAAAGCAGAAGGCTTTTGTCATTAACAACTGGTCACTATTCCACAGATTAATTAGCAGCTTCTTGTTGTCAGTCAAACCTCCATTTGTTACACAGTCCTTTGGCTTCAGCTTGTCTGCAACTAGACCATCCCACTGTTACAACAAGCAACTGTACAAAGCAGCATTTACAATGAGTGTCAGATCACTTGTTTTTAAAGAGTGTGGTAATCCTTTCCACAGTCCTTCAGTTTTAAAACAGCCCCTTTTCTTATTTCAGTCCACACAAAAAAGTACAGAAACTTTTAGAAATATAGTCTTTACATCTTGCATGTTTCTCCAGGAACGCTCACTTTGAAAATGTGCTTTCTTCACAGATCTAAAGAAGAGCTGGAGAATTCACCCTGGAGGACTAGCCAATCAGTGATCAGCCAACAATACTAAAATAAATTATCTGAACATTATCATCTTGATGTTTGTGGGATCTTGCTGTGCAGAGGTTGTTCGATTATTTTGCAAAAACAACTATACTTCACAAGAGCTCGTTACCTGCAGAACATTTTAGGTTGTCCTGTAGTTGTGAAAGACAATCAACATACATTTTTCTGTTGTTTTAAGTAAAACCATAAAGCATCTATGTTAATTTAACCAGGAAGATCAGTGTTTATACTACAAGCATCTATAACTGGTTTGAGAAGGCATTATTCCTTATTAAAGCTACTGCGGTAACGCACTCCTGAATTCACTTGTCAGTTTTCTGCAGTATCTAGGTGTTCTCTCCTTCTGACTCCCCATGGCATTTCAACTTCCACAGTACACCAATAAAGAGAGTGATAGAATGAGGTCTGGATGAATACAGCATCAAAAACATTTTAGAACCTCAATATCATCCAGAAGAAAGCAACCTGTTCGATGAGAACCCAATCCTAAAAAACTTGTTTCCTCCACTGCAGGAGTACTTTGGCTGCAGTGTGTACCATTGAAGATCTGAACTCTCGTGGGTGGGGGTCCCTTGGTTCCACGATCGGTCAATAAACACACCTGTAAATGACTCTTTGTCAATCACGCAAGCAATCGTTTATTCTATGATAGGGCCCAGTTAGTAGACTTTGATTAGCCCAGAAGTATGAATACTTCTAAATCGTCAAAAGAATACGACAACTTTACAGAGTTGTATAGGGTTTATATACATTGTTTATAGTTAGACATGGAGCATGATCACAGAGTAACAGCCAATCAATGCATGATATTACTTCATTGATAGCTGCTTGATTCAATGATATTAACTGGTAAGTAACTTAGATCATAATGGTTTTATCAGTCTACTTCTGCATTCTAGTGGTTAGCTATTTATGTAGCTTTAGAGATTAGCTGCAGGTAGTCATGTAGGCGCAGGGAACCATTTTGTGTCCAGCTGCAATTTATAATTAACCGTTACTTCTGTATTTTATTGGAATTACAACAGTCAGCGGTTTCTTGTTTCTGTCTGGTTCAGTGCAATCTAATTTAGCAATGCAGAAGCCATTTTGTGCAGCTCCTTCAGCCATTTTGCCCTATCTCCCAGATGCCCATATCCTCACCATCCACAGCATTAACTTGAAAGTAACTTCTAAACCCATGGCCTCTACCACCTAGAGAATCAAGGCAGTAAATGCTTGGGAACACCACCATCTTCAAAGTTCCACTTCCACCTTTCCCCTGCTCCCCCAACATGTCGCAAATATTCCTGACTTCTAACATTATCACTGTTCTTTTATCATCCCTGGGTCAAATTCTTGGAATTCCCAATCTAAAACGCTATGGGAGTACCATCACTTCACAGACTACATCAGTTCAAGAAGGTGACTTGCCACTATCTTTTCAGTGGTAGTGAGAGTAGGCAATCAACACTGCATGCTGTCAATGCTCATGCCTCTAAATTAATTCATGAAAATCTTGTGTGAGAAGAAACATGTGTGAAAAATGCAAGATCCACAACCTGATTATAAATAAGACCAAAACTGTTGAGAAAGTAATGAGAAGGCAAATAGTGCTCACACCTGCATATTTACCACAGTAACTTCAGGTGCAGGCAGATGTGCGATTTCACTTGTAAATTGGAATGTTGCTGCTAATGATGTTATCGTCATGAAAATGCATCTCACTGCACAGCTGTTCATTGATTAGATTAGATTACTTTACAGTGTGGAAACAGGCCCTTCGGCCCAACAAGTCCACACCGCCCCGCCGAAGCACAACCCACCCATACCCCTACATTTACCCCTTCACCTAACACTACGGGCAATTTAGCATGGCCAATTCACCTGACCTGCACATCTTTGGACTGTGGGAGGAAACCGGAGCACCCGGAGGAAACCCACACAGACACGGGGAGAACGTGCAAACTCCACACAGTCAGTCGCCTGAGGTGGGAATTGAAACCGGGTCTCTGGCGCTGTGAGGCAGCAGTGCTAACCACTGTGCCACCGTGCCGCCCATATTTCTCCTACATTGAGTGACATGAAGTTCTTGTTCTTACCTGGTGGATCCAAAGCAGCAGAACGTTATCTCAAAACTTTCAAATTGTGTAATGCTTTAATGGCACAAGTGTTAACGACTTCCAGTCAATGATTTTTGAGATTTATAGCTCAAGTTGATGATAAGTATGTAAGTTAGCTCGTTGAGCTGGAAGGTTTATTTTCAGATGTTTCATCACCATACTAGGTTAACATCATCAGTGAGAGTCTCTGGTGAAGTGCTGGTGGTATGTCTCGTCTCTCTATGTATGGACTTGGTTTCTTAAGGTGGGTGATGTCATTTCCGGTTCTTTTTTCAAGGGAAGGTAGATAGGATCTAAATTGACATATTTATTGATGGACTTCGAAATGAATCACTTTGCATTTATCCAGGTTGAATTCTAGCTGCCACTTCTCAACCCAGCTCCATCCAGTTCTGAAAACAAACCTTCAAGCTCAGCGAGCTAACTTACAGACTTACTGCTAAACAACCTCTCCAGCATCGAAAATTATCTATTAAAAATTGAGAATCTCATTCCTTTACATCATATGTGGTCCTGAAATGTTCTCTCCACTTCAATTTACTCTGGAAGAGTATGGCATCTCAAACATTTGACCAATAAGTGATACTAGCTGCTGTGTGTTAGCAATAAGAGTAGCAATACTATTAACAGGAATCTGCAGTCAAACCAAAAAGGTACTCTGCTCATCAATATGACATATAAATTTCAGTCCCAGTGTGATGTTAGGTATCTAAGCAATACATCTCAAACCATGGTGGATCATTTCAAACAAGATACGGCTTTGGCTATTCCACTGGTCGAGCAGTGGATGTGGTGTATATGAACTTCAGTAAGGCATTTAATTAGGTTCCCCACGGTAGCCTCATTCAGAAAGTTAGGAGGTGTGGGATACAGGGACATTTGACTGTCTGGATACAGAATTGGCTGGCCAAAAGAAGACAGTGAGTGACAGTGGATGGAAAGTATTCCATTTGGAGGTTGGTGACCAGTGGTATCTCGCAGGAATCTGTTCTTGGGCCTCTGCTCTTTGTAGGTTTTGTAAGTGACTTGGATGGAAAAGTGGAAGGGTGGGTTAGTAAGTTTGCCAATGACACAAAGGTCGGTGGTGTTGTAGATAGCCTTGCAGGCTACAAGACATTGCCAGGTTACAGAGCTGGGTGAGAAGTGGCAGATGGAGTTCAACCTGGATAAATGTGAAGTGACTCATTTTGGAAGATTAAGTTTGAATGCTGAATACAGTGTTAAAGACAGGATTCTTGGCAATGTGGAGGAACAGCGGGATAGATCCCTCAAAATTGCCACCCAAGATAAGAGGGTTGTTAAGAAGACGTATGGTATTTTGGCTTTCATTAATGGGGGATTGAGTTTAGGAGCCGCGAGAATTTGCTGCAGCTCTATAAAACCCCAGTTAGACCACACTTGGAATATTGTGTCCAGTTTTGGTTGCCTCATCATAGAAAGGATGTACATGCTTTAGATATGGTGCAAAGGAGATTAACCAGGAAACTGCCTGGATTGGAAGGCTTGTCTTATGAAGAGAGGTTGAGTGAGCTAGGGTTTTTCATGCTAGAGAGAGGATGGAAGAGAGATGACTTGGTAGAGGTGTACAAGGTAATGAGAGGCATAGATAGAATAGATAGCCAGAGACTTTTCATTGAAAAATGTGGTGCTGGAAAAACACAGCAGGCCAGGCAGCATCTAAGGAGCAGGAGAATTGACTTTTCGGGCATAAGCCCTTCTTCAGGAAATTTCTCCTAGCCAGAGACTTTTCCCCAGGCCAGAAATGGCTGTCATGAGGGATCGTAATTTTAAGGTGATTGGAGGGAGGTAGAAGGGAGATATCAGAGGTACGTTCTTTATGAAGAGAGTGGTGGGTGTGTGGAATGCACTGCCAGCAGTGGTAGTAGAGTCAGAGACATTAAGGACATTTAAGCGGCTGCTGAACCAGCACATGGATGGCATTAAATTGAGGGGTGTGTAGGTTAGGATAATCTTAGATTAAGGTAAATGCTCAGCAAAACATCATGGGCCAAAGGGCCTGTACTGTGCTGTACTGTTCTATGTTTTATGTTCTAATGCCAACAAACAAGCTGCTAGCTGTACCCAATCATCTCATGCTTGCACACTCAAAAACTCAACATTAAATCTAACTCCACAACTGAACAACAATTGCTAAATAATTCTGAATGTGTTTATAAATATGCTGACAACGAATTTAGGATTGTTAGTCAGGCTTGCAGTGTGGCACATTTACATATACTGGGAGCTATGTATATTAATACACAGGGCTGTATTCTTTGTAGACAAAAAGAAAATAAACACACTTCTCACCTTTTTTAATTCAACAAAACAGAAGACAGCCATTCTGTTGTTCATTTCTCAGGGCAACGCCTTGACCAATCAGGGTCAACTTGCCTATATTACCCATAATCCAAACTGCCTGTCATCATCAAACATGTGCATCCACTTGCAATCAATCAGCATTCCCTTGTCTTTCCGTTATTTATTGTATATCTTGTAAATTATCCTGCCAGCATCCGAGGAGCAGGAAAATCGACGTTTCGAGCAAAAGCCCTTCATCAGGATTCACCACCATTCCTGATGAAGGGCTTTTGCCCGAAACATCGATTTTCCTGCCCCTCTGATGCTGCCTGACCTGCTGTGCTTTTCCAGCACCACTCTGATCTAAACTCTGGTTTCAAGCACCTGCAGTCCTCTCTTTTGCCTTGCAAATTATCCAGATGAGTATGAGTCAAAGAGCTTCGAAAATATGTATTTTTCTGTACTAACAAGCAATTATTTTAACTGCTCTTTGAGGTTTTTCTTACTATCACCAGATTCAATGTTTCTATCTCTCCCTTTATTTACCTCTCTGAACTGATTTGACATTGAAATCATCATTCTAATACATATTTTTATCTTCAGGCATTGCACTGTTGATTTCACCGTCCTCCAATGTGATTGGTTCAGAGGATACACCATTGCTTCCCCTCTCCACTCAGATCTGGGATCCAAATAGAAGGTGTCATGTCATTTCTCACTCCTAGTACAAGCTATCATGTAAATGGAATCGGCAAGGGCTATCCAAATGGTGGCTGACAGTCAATGGCCTGCCACAGCAATTTTTGGGTCATGATAAACATAAAGTGAGTCTTGCCAGTTAAAAAGTCATATCTCAGTGACATACCACCAGCATAGAACTCTAGTTTTATTACATTTGATTGGCAGTGGAAGTGAAACTTTCTGACACCAGTATCACTATAATAGTTTAAGTGAATCCATCGAGCATTGATTCTGCCATGTACAGCTTCAGTGTAAATGCTGAGATTATGACCTGTGGATTTACAGTCTCAATGCCTGTTATTATGCTGCCCTGTATTATAATGTCCATGTTTCTGTAAAGCAATCAGTAAATGAGCAGCTTGAAAGTACTCACCTTCTGCTGGAATAATATTTAATAGTTCCAACTGTCAAGATTTATGTGCAACATTAAAAGCATGTTTTGATGCCTGTAACAGAGTTTGTGAGTATACTTATGCATGTGTAAAAATTGCAACGACTGTGTGAGTAAGTTGAATGCTGTCTCAGCAACATTGCAGGTCCAGAAAAACCTCTTTGCTGATAGGTGGCACAAATCCTCCTAGCTGCTTACTGAGAGAAAAAGAAAATCCGGTTTCATCTACAACTTTTGTTCAGAGTCCAGAAAATCCTGTTCCTCTTTGTTCCAATAAGGGTGTGAGAGATTGAAGTCACTTGCTCAGTCATCATCACCCCCGTCTTCTCTCCCCACCCTGGAACATCGCCTTTCCTCCAGTCAAAGGTTATTCCTGTTTAAGCAAGTGACTTTGATGCTGAGGAGAGAAACCCACCTTGCTAAGTTTTCTGTAACCACACAGTTGGAGAGAGATTTTATATCCGGTGTTCAGCAGCACATTTGATCTTCATTTAGATTAGATTTTTTAAGATTAGATCCCCTACAGTATGGAAAGAGGCCCTTTGGCCCAGCGAGTCCACACCGTCCCTCCGAAGAGTAACCCACCCAGACCCATTACCCTACCCTATATTTACCCATGACTAATGCACCTAACACTGTGGGCAATTTAGCATGGTCAATTCACCTAACCTACACATCTTTGGATTTTGGGAGGAAACCGGAGCAAACCCACGCAGACGTAGGGAAAATTTGCATAATCCACACAGACAGTTGCCCAAGGCGGGAATCGAACCCAGGTTCCTGGTGCTGTGAGGCAGCAGTGCTAACCACTGAGCCACCGAGGAGTCCCTTAGCATGCCGCTTGATAGAAGTCACTGGAGACAGACCCCAAAACATTTCCCCATCCCCACCCCCAATAAAGGACGGAATATTTACACATTCTGTGTTACAACAATCACATACAACATTGTCATCGGCACATTCCACCTCCCCTCTGACTCGGGATGTAGGTTTGCTTGCTGAGCTGAAAGGTTTGTTTTCAGATGTTTCGTCACATTACTAGATAATATCTCCAAATGAAGCTTCTCAAAATTCGCTATCCCCTCTGACTGTAATGACCCACTCCAGACATTTAGCAGCTGCATCATATTGAGTGGGAAACAAAAGCAGAAATTACTGGAAAAGTTCAGCAGGTCTGGAACCATCTGTGGGGAGAAATCAGAATTTTTGCAATTGCCTGCCAATAATGCTATCTGTTTTCCAGTCCTTTCATGTGGTTATCTGTTTATACCCTAAGTTGTACATAATTTGGTATTTATACCATTCATCCTCAGTCCCTCTTGCTTATGGAATATAAAATCTCTCTCCAATCGTGTGATTACAGGAAATGTAGCAAGGTGGGTTCCTCTCCTCAGCATCAAAGTCATTCACTTAACAGGATAATACCTACAGCCGTTTGTCTAAATTCCTTAATGTTAGTTTGTTAGTTGCAGACGAAACAGATGCAGGTAGACGTCTCAAATTGGGATTTGCCTTTGATCAAACTTCATATGGCATCAGCCACTCCCACACACTCCTTGTTTAAAGAATCTTGTTGAATGAAGCTTGAATAGTTCTGTTTTTAATTCTTTCATTGCATATGATGGCTACTGGTAAGGCTAGCGTTTATTGACCTTGGGAAGATGGTGGTGAACTGTCATTTTAAATTGATCCATCTGGAACAGTAATGCTCTCAGTGCTCTCAGGAAGGGAGCTCCAGGATTTTGATCCCAAGAGAGTGAAGGACCCACTTCATATTTTCAAGTCAGAATGGTGCATGACTTGGAGGAAACTTGGCAGGTGATATTGGTCGGATATGTTTGTGCCTCTAAAAGGTAGAGATCACAGATTTGGAAAGTGCTGACCTTAAAGACCTTGATGATTTTGTTGGAGTGCATTTTGTTGATTGTACGCTCTGCTGCTACTGTGCAGCATTGTGTGGGGGGACTGAATGCTAAAATTGGTAGATTTCATTCCAATAAAGCTGGTTGCTTTGTACTGGATACCTTTGAACCTCTCAAGTGATGTTTGAGCTGCACTCAACCAGACTAACAGAAGAGTATTCCATCACATGCCTAATTTGAATGGATAATTATTGAGAATTCAGGAGGTGAGCTACCTTCCTCAGGTATTTCAGTCTCTGGCCTGTTTTGTAGCCACAGTATTGATAGGCGCCAATGTCCTGTGCAGGTGCGACATGACCTCCAATTCCTATACTCAATACTCTGACCAATAAAGGTAAGCATACCAAATGCTTTCTTCACCACCTTGTCTACCTATGACTCCACTTTCAAGGAACTATGAGCCTATACTCCAAGGTCTGGTTATTCAGTGACATGCCCCAGAACCTTACCATTAGATGTATACATCCTGCCCTAATTTGCCTTGCCAAAATGCAACACCTGACATTAAATTAAATTAAACACCAAATGCCACTCCTCAGCCCTTCATCCCATCTGATCAAGGTCGTGTTGTACTCTGTTTATTATATTCTCTTGTGTTTGAGATGCTAATTGCTTTGCATTTATGGTGCACAAATGTTATTTATCTCAGCCCAAGCCTGGGCATTGTCCAGGTCTTAATAGATTTGGGCTGTTTGGGTATCTGAGGAGTCACAATTGGTGCAGAATATAATGTAATCATCAGCAAACATCTCCACCTCTAAGCTTATGATGTGAGGGAAGGCCATTCATAAAGCAGTAGAATATGGTCTGGCCGAGGACACTACCCTGAGGAATCCATACAATAATGTCTTGGACCTGTGATGGTTGGCCTCCAACTGTAGCCATCTTCCTTTGTGCTTGGAATGTGTCCGACCAGTAAAGGGTTGCCCCAGTTTACATTGACTTTAGTCCTGCTCCGACTCTTTGATGTTACGCTTGGATGAATGCTGCTTCGATGTCAAAGGCAGTCACTGTCAAATCACCTTTGGAATTCAGGTCCTTCATCCATGTCTGGATGAAGCCAATATTGAGAGAATAGTTCAGGCAGAACTCAGCATCAGTGAGCAGGCTGTTGCTGAGTAATGTATCGACGTGTTTTCCAAAACCACAAGACCTAACAAGAGAATGCCCTGCAGCGCGTGATATAAGCTACCTAAACTTAACAGAAGCTTTTCTCAGTAAATATTTGGTGCACTGAAGAACAATGCCAATCAATACACTGATTTATTTCACAGCAAGGAAGAGCAGAAATTAAAATAGATCCATTTAATTCACACTTTTTAAACTATCTTCATACAATAACATAAAATAAGAAAGAACATTACTGCATGTCCCACACCAGTGGAAGAGCTTATTTGATTTAAATTGGATAATTTTGGGCTATTCTCTGTTCCACAACCATCTTTCAAAAGTGCTTTAGTCACTTGATTGCTTTGCAATACTTTAATTATCTGTGACCCTGTCATTGCCTTATCTCCTTGTGTTCACAGCTCGAGGCCTACAGACTTTCCAACACAATGAATGTCAAAGGTTTTCCAATGATTTAGACAATCTAATGAGTTGTACCCAATGGGAAAACAACATCAATGCTAACTCTATAACATTTTAACCACTTATCGGTGATTTTGTCGAAAAATAAAGGATGTTTTCTGGATTCTTTCCATCAGGTATGTTGTTTCTTTTGGCTGATTGCAAGATTATGACAGGAAGGTACAATTTTAATGTGAGCACAATTAAAGAGAGGAGTTTAGAAATTAAAACACACAGTGGGCAGTTGAAATGTGGAATTTTGTGCCGAAACTATTCTTTAACACAGTATTGACAAATGATTTAAGAAGTTATGGTTGTGAGAAGAAGAAGATTATTTATAGTCAAGTGTAGTAAGCCGGTATAATGGTCTCTCTCCACATTTATAGATCTGATTATACAAAATATAGAGCAAGATTTTCAGCGTCTAGATGGGGCGAGTACAGCTGAGGCCAATCTGTCCTTCCCCAAATGGTGGCCCGGTTACTAAAGACATTCGTACATGTAAAAGTTTGAAAGACTGAAGAGAAGACACCTTGAAATGGAGGGAGTCTTGTTTTCTTTCTTACCTGAATTGCAGGCCTGTCACTTCCACAGATTTGGATGACCGCCACTGATATGGACATTAAAAGTGAGCCTACTGTCTGACTGCTAATTAGCCAATTCAGAGAACCCCATTGTAGGGTGACTGTATCCCACACAGCGCAGGTTTCTGATCTCTGTTTGATCCTGTCAACATCTGTGTTCTCACCTAAAGAGCAAAGTAACATCCTGAAGTTATGGAAAAGGAGATGAAGGCATACTCAAGTGAAAACTATTTGTCATAAATCCATCAAAGGATTTGATGGTAAATCTGCAATTCTTAGACATTGAAGCTCTGCCAACAGACAATTTCAGAACTTGGACTAATGTTTTTTTTAAAAACCAGGGTTTTACCAGCTTTTTAAATGGAATAATTTTGGATCATTGTCTGCTGGCCAGGAGCCTTCCAGAAGAGCCTTGAGATATAAATCAGCCACGTTGAATTAAATGGCAAAGTTGGTTTGAGGTTCTTGTTCCTCTGATCCTAATAGTTGGAGATCAGAGTTGACAAACAGTAATCATTGAAGCATAGAAGAGTAGTGACCATGAGTGGAATCTGACCCCCTCCTCTCGAGTGAGTGCTGATGGGGGCGTGGTATTTAATTGAGTGGGATAATGATGGGTGGGAACTAGGTTGTCTTCCCATGTTTGCTGAGATGAAGAGTGGGAAGGTGCATAGATGCAATTGAAGCCCTTAAGTGGGCTATCGAAGGCTCAGTGGATGGGGTCTCACGACTTGAGAAGTTGGAGAAGCAAACCATGTTGCTCACTGCTAGGCACTCTGTGCCCAGTTGAGAAATCTGGCATCAGGTGGAGGAGTGCCCTTGGAGGTCTG
Source organism: Chiloscyllium punctatum (assembly GCF_047496795.1). Lineage (NCBI taxonomy): Eukaryota > Metazoa > Chordata > Chondrichthyes > Orectolobiformes > Hemiscylliidae > Chiloscyllium > Chiloscyllium punctatum. The sequence goes on along the minus strand of NC_092755.1, from coordinate 100,197,708 downwards.
GTGCTTGCTTTTGTTACTGACTCTCTTCACCTCTTACAACTTCCACCCCATACCAACTCCCCCATCCCATCATTACTCACCTGTAGTCTCGGTACCTCTGTCATTCTAAAGTGATCTGAAGGTACAACAAAGAGCTGCTGACCCACTGGAGTGGGGTGGCCATGGAATCAGGGGGCAGGGTTTTCTGATCCCAACTTCCTTGATCTTTAGAAGGCTCTTGTGCCAATTCAGCACTAGATTGGCACCCTAATGCTCTCTCAGTCGCCAATATTAAATTCCACCCTTTTGAAGCAAAACAACACATAGGTCCCACAGGAGACTTTTTAAAAATCATCTTCTTAGTGGTAGGTCATGAAACCATTACTCAGTGGGAAGATTGAGTTTTCCATCTGATTTATGCCATACTAGCAGTTGTTAGCTTGCAGGAGCCAATTCCTGTTGAGATTGGATTCTCTGTTCAGGACAGTTCAGATGCCAGTGAAGTGAAACTGAGAATTCTGAAGCATTTTCTGTCTATACTTAATGTATTTCTTCCTGTTCATTATCTAAGTACGTCCAGTTGTAATTTCCTGTTGCATTACTGTAAATGATATTCCCTAGACTCTATGGCTAACCCTCTTTCATTTGTAATGAGATCTGTGCACAGTCCACATTATTTTTTTTCCATGAGTGATTCGTTAAGTGACTTTCCAAACTCATAGGCTGAGATTTTGTTGTGAAAAGCAGGAAATAACAGCATTTATCCTCGCTACCCTGCATACTCATACTCACCATCAGATAAAAGCATCGACAAGCTGAGAATTCAACTCTCTTGAGATAAGTGGCACTCGTTCATTCATTCTTCTCTCAATGTCAGAGAAGTCAGAAATGAACTTGAGAGGAAAGGATCTGTGGATGGTGCTGGGAGGATCCACAGAAGTCTCCCTCTGGTTCTGCAGCCTTTGGACACAGATCTCTGGAAGTTCTGCTCTGAAACAATGAATAACAAATGAGAGTAGGAATAAATGGGTCTTCTTCCAAGTGGTAGGCAGTGGCTAGTGGGGTGCTATAGGAATCAGTGCTTGGACTCCATCTATTCACAATATACATTAATGATTTAAATGATCAAACTGCATGTCATATTTCCAAGTTTGTAGATGACACAAAGCTGAGTGAGAGGGTATACCGTGAGGAAGATGTGGATAAGCTTCGGTGTGATTTGGACAAGTTGAGTGAGTGGGCAAATAAATGGCCAATTCAGAATAAAAGGGAGAAATGTGAAGTTATCCACTTTGATAGCAAAAGGTTGAGGAAGGGGCTGGTGCAATGAGACCTGGGTATCCTCATGCACCAGTCACTGAACGTAAGCTTACAGGTGCAGCAGGCAGTAAAGAAGGAAATGTTATGTTGGTCTTCATGGCAAGAGAACTTGAGTAAAGGAGCAGGGATATCTTGCTGCTATTGTACTTTGGTAAGAGTAAAGCTGGAGTATCATGTGCAGTTTTAGTGTCCTTATCTGAGGAAGGATGGTCTGGCTGTAGAGGGAAGGTTTACCAGATTGATTCCTGTCGTGGTGGGAATGACATAGGAGGAGAGATAGGATTGGTCAGGACTTTGTTATCTTGTGCTTAGAAGAATGATGGGGAGTCACATAGAAACCTATAAAAATCTAACAGGGTAGATGCAAGGTGGATGTTGTCAATGACCAGAGGATCCATAACTAAGGTTCATGGTCAGTGGTAGGTCACTAAGGACTGAGATGAGGAGAAATTTTTTCATCCAAAACATTGTAAGCCTGTTGAATTCTCTGCTTTGAAAAGTGGTTGAAGTCAAAACATTGAAGACATTCAATAAAAACAGAGACATAATTCTGAGGACTGAAGGGATCAAAGGACATGGGGAGAAAGCAGGAATATGGTATCAGCCGTGATCACATTGAACGGCAGAGCAGGCTCAAAGGGCCGAATGGCCTATTTTTTTCGATATTCAATGTTTTAATATTTCAATGTTTCACACACTAAGAAAGGCACTCAGAACAGGTATCAGGACTATTGCTAATTTTTTGCATCCAAGAAGGATTCAATACAATGTAAAGCTACTTGAAGTGGAGGTACTGATGTGAACTAGGGTGGACAAACTTAAAATCACAACACCCAGGTTATAGTCCAACAGGTTTATTAACTTAAGCTACTTGAAGTTAGCAATGTTTTTGGAATATTTGTAACTATCCTCCTCACAAAGGGGTGGAAATACTTATCACTGCATCCCACAAGCATGCTTTCGCAAGTGGCTTTATGGACTTTGAGATTCCTTTACCTAGAGAACTGCAAGTAGTTTTTCAAAGCTTTGAAGCCACATCTCTCAGAGGCTGCAGGATCTGACTGATTGCTCCTGTTGCCAGGTGGTGTGGCTAAGGCTCTGCCTTTGTAATATGCTGCTGTCTCCTGAAGTGACCATTTTCTAGTCAGCTCTCTCAAATCTTTGTTCATGCTGGATTGTTGATACATAAGCACACTCTCAAACATCGATACAGTTTGCTGGAAATCCATTCCAGGCCTCAGATGCTGAGAGACAAGAGTCACTTCAACTCCAAGCAGCAGTGCTTCAAGAACACAAATGTTTGTCACCAGGCTTGGATTCTTGTAAAGTGAAACAGCTGTTGTAAAGAAGCATGTGCACATAAAACCACTTTGTGGTATATCAAATGTCTTGATATATATATATATATATATATATTTCTCTTTTTATTGGTTTTTAAGTTTAGCGACAGCTGGGGAGGCAACATGTTAATCCAGGGACCCAGTTAATGTTCTGGGCCATGGCAAGTCAGAAATAAATGTTGACAATATCCTCATCTCATGAATGATTAAAGGAAAACAATCTAACTATTGAGGCTGTAAGAGTTCTGGGTTGAGAAACTCAGCCCCTGACTTCCCAAAGTCTGTCTATTATCTATAAGGTACAAGTCAGGAGTGAGTATGATAGAATACTCTCCATTTGCCTGGAGGGTGCAGTTCCAGTAACACTCAGGAAGCTTAGTTGATACTATCAAAGGCAAAAGCAGTACACTTGATCAGCAACCCATGAAGCAACTTAAATTTTCACTCGCTCTCCTAGCAGTGCACAGGGGCAATAATATTAGATTACTTACAGTGTGGAAACAGGCCCTTCAGCCCTACAAGTCCACACCGACCCTCCGAAGAGCTATTCACCCATACTCCTACACCTAACACTATGGGCAATTTAGCATGGCCAATTCACCTATTTTTGGACTGTGGGAGGAAACCAGAGCACCTGGAGGAAACCCATGCAGATACGGGTAGAATGTGCAAACTCCACACAGACAGTTGCCTGACGTGGGAATTGAACCTGGGTTTCTGGTGTTGTGAGGCAGCAGTGCTAACCACTGAGCCACTGTGCCACCCACAGATGTGGGATAAAGAATGAGTAGCTATAACTGCGAAGCAATCACCATAGTCGGCAGGACTTGAACCTGCGCAGGGAAACTTCTGTGGATTTCTAGCCCACTCCCTTAACCACTCAGTCACTGTGTTGTATATACCATTCCACAAGATGCACTGCAACAACTTGACAAAGTTTCTTCACCAGTGATGTCAAAAGCCATGAACTATACCATCTAGATAAACAAGGACAGCAAACATATTCCTATGTGCAAATCCAGCTCTAAGTTATTCAACGTCCTTGGGTGCAACTCATATTGCCATCCTTTACTGCCACTGAGAACAAACCTGGATGTCCTGCCCTCCAGCAATGTGAGTGTACCTACATCCCAAGGACTGCATGGTTCAAGAAGACAGCATAGGATATATTGGGGTAGATTTCCCTGACCTCACATTATTGTGCGAAGTAGTTCCAAGTAGCAGGTTACTGGCTATCTTCAATCTGTGAATAAATGAGAGAGAACTAATTGAGGAAGTAAGAAAGGAAGAGATTTAAAGAGAGATGTAATGGTATGGAAGCAGTGCATCCTATAATTGCATGGCTTCACTGCGATCTACATTACTGCACTGATACCAATTCTGGGAAATGTCTTTTCTAAGTAAAGGCATGTAGATAAGAATTTTTAGGTTGGAAAATAACTGGTGCAGGATGATTGTGTTAAAAGTTATCATTTTAAGCTGTGAATATTTTTTTTCTCTGAGACCCATCCTAAAGATATATGGATAGCATTAATTGTTCTTGAGCTTCTTACGAAGTTGCAGTATTGAACAGGGATATGTAGCCTTAATAACAGAGGTACCTCATTGCTTCATGAGGTTAAGCTTTCACTGACATATCAGCTGATGGCATTTACTGTGAGTCATGACTCATGGTTGTTCAGAGAGTGGTACCTTGAAGAGATCCAATTCCACCTCTTAGCGCCACTCACCCCTTTGCTGTTTTTGACATCTTTCTGCGCTGACAACCAAATCATTCTATTTTTGGCATGCCAATGGATTACATCATTGCTGTCATGGATGCAAGATTGGCAAAGTTTTATTTCTAACCTACGGAAATTCATAGCAGAGTCACGACACCATCGGTGTAATGTAGGAGGAACCTTGGCAGTGTGACCCTGTGTGCAGTCAGAATGTAGATGATTTTACACAGAGATCAGCTTATAAATTATTACACATGCTGCTGAAGCTCTAGAAATGTGCAGAATGATTCTGGGCCCATTCCAGGTATAATTACACAGTCCTTGTTTGAAGAGTACATGATGAAGGAGGGTGCAAAGGGATTTCAATGTTTGTATAATAATGTATAGACTGTATGAATACATGATGTCTGAATCTTAATTACTTCATTTATGAATTGAAGACATCTCCAGCTAATTTGAAGGGATTTGTCCTTTCACAAGTGTCACAACGGGTTTTGAATGTATTGGATCATAAATGTGAATCAGGTAGCTACAATGTTAAGTCGCCATTGAGAGTGCAAATGAAATTGATGTTCCAAAGATGAAGGTGTAAATGACTGTGTCTGCATCCATTTATTATTATAGCAAATTGTAATTGACCTGTAGGCGGAATACTTTACGAAATGTCTCAGTACCCTTTGAGGGTCAGTGAGGTACACCCAGGGGACACTGCACTAGAGTGAGAAGGATTGGTAATTGAGCCCTTGCATTCTGCATATTGGAAATCCCAGATATTGACAAATGGAATTTGCATCAATTCAACACAGCTCAACTGGACTAAGTAATATGCTGAACAGAAGCTAAGTGAAGTAGAACTAAGTGAAGAGAAAATCTGAGCAAGGAAATGCTCATATGTGTCATATTTAGGCCACAAGCAAAGTTAATGCTAACACAATTACAAATGGAAAGTGCTGGGGAAACTCAGCAGGTCTGGCAGCATTTCTGGAGAGAGAAACAAGAGTTAATGCAACATGAAACTTCTCCAGAAATCAGGAAGGTTAACGTGCATGGAGAAAGTGAGGACTACAGATGCTGGAGATCGGAGCTGAAAATGTGTTGCTGGAAAAGCACAGCAGGTCAGGCTGCATCCAAGGAGCAGGAGAATCGATGTTTCGGGCATAAGCCCTTCTTCAGGAATCATTCCTGAAGAAGGGCTCATGCCCGAAACGTTGATTCTCCTGCTCCTTGGATGCTGCCTGACCTGCTGCGCTTTTCCAAGGTTAATGTGCATGTCTGCTTTCAGCTTTCAATAAGACTAGGAAGTTCAAATACTTTGGAACCCAGTCAGATGATCAGTAGGAGAATATATGATAAACCAATTAGGAATTTACTGTTCTATGCCCAGTGTTCATTATGTGCAGGTGAACTCCATGAATTCAAATTCCCCACCGGGGACCTTAACTACGGGGAGTGTTTCGTGTCAAATTGTAGCATAAATATCACAATTTACTATGCAATAATGTTAATGGATAGAAAATTAGGAGATGGGTGATTGCATTTCCTCAATGTATACTCCCAGTAGGCGAGGCTCCATGTTACCAACATTATTTATGAATTAGCCCTGTTTATTCAACTTTGCAGATTAAAGCACTCATCTTAGGTTGTCCCTCATTGACCTAACTCAAGCAATATAAAGATATTCTGCAGTGGACAGAGTTATCTACACAGAGAAATTGAGGACTGCACATGCTGGAGATAGGAGTCGAGAGTGTAGTGCTGGAAAAGCACAACAGGTCAGGCAGCATCCGAGGAGCAGGGAAATTGGCAGAGGAGATGACCTGGAGGGGGTGGTGGGGTGGGGGGGGTGGATGGGAGCTGCAGTGAAAGAGAGACTCATCCTTGTAGGGAAAGGAGGAGAACTTCTTCAAGCTCAGCATCCTTGGAAGAGGCTTCGCAGTAAGGTTAAAATTAACTAGGAGAAGGTGAGGAGTGCAGATGCTGGAGATCACAGATGAGAGTGTGCTGCTGATGAAGGGCTTTTGCCCGAAACATCGATTCTCCTGCTCTTTGGATGCTGCCTGACCTGCTGTGTTTTTCCAGCACTACACTCTCAAGAGTAATGTACATCACTAGTTGGAAAATAATTGGCTTACCAAAAGTGAATAGTAACTGCGAGCCATCTTAAAATCTTTTCAGTGTCAAAATTATAATGTAATGAAATTCAGGGCAGTACTTGGCCAGGACATGGATAAATCTGGGTGAAAAATGAAAAGTGTTGCCCTTAACATCCACCTAAGCTGATAGGACTTTCAAAGGATTGAAGAAGTGTTAGTTAGCAGGCACACTGTTGCGGTTACTGCCTACAATAGCAAAATAAAATGGAACATTACAATGTATTGCTAAGACACTCTTATACAAAATAAAATGTGTTCTTTTGGAAGAGTTTGATTAGGCATCATCAGGAACAATGTTGCTAGTATGAAATCTCAGGGAGTGAATCACTAGGTTAGCATTACAGCTCAGTGGGAGAGATTGGCTCAGATTGAATACCAAAGAAGGTAAACGTTTATTGTAAATGATAATCAAGGACACACAAATGTAAATAAAGAAGCGCTGCAATACATAAGGAGTTGAAGCGTCCGAGAGATTAGGGCAAGCAGTCTCAAGGGTAGTGTATGTGCTGGAGATACTCCAAGGTGGCATCATAATGTTCAGGATTGTCTCAAAATGCAGGATAAAGCATGGGGAGAACAGCTGGGGAAAGAAGCTCCTGAACCAGGGTCTGTGATTAAAACAGAGCAAAAGGCTCATAGCTGAACCGGAAAGACTCTGAAGGCAGGACAAATTCATGTTAATGATCAGAATCATCAGTTACTCACCAGAGATTAATTCATTTTGTGAATTATATTATAGATAAACTGTAAAACAGATTATAAATGGTTAAATAGGTGTTACAGCAAAGCAAGTGAATTTTCTATGTCCAGCTTAAGAGCTAATTGGCAGGCAATGTTGCAACATTGTCTCTGATGGCCTTTCCTTGTGTGGTACACTGCGCATTTTCACCTGTGTTTGCCGATCTGTCATGTTCTCCAGCATTAATTTTACTTCAAACTGATGTTTCTGTAGCTGTTCAGTTGAGCCTGACATGTTTTACATGCAGGTTGCTTCAGATCTTCCCAACAATTTTTTTTATTGGTTGAATGATGCGAAGCATGCATTAAATCATATTATTTTTCTCTCTCTTTTTCAGCTCTTTATTCATCTTTATGAGTTGAACAGAAATAATTCCTACAGACCATCATCATAAATTCATAAATTTTGATTCATTCCAAGTAAATTTTTCAGCCTGTTCCTCTTGGGTTTTTGATTTTTCTCTCCCCAGTAGAGAGTTGAAGATTTAACTGTATAATTCAGAAGAAATTGAAGTATTCCATTCTTCTTCCATATTCAGGTCTGCAAGTTTATCTCAAATAGTTTTCTACAAAATCTATTGTGTCTCTGAAGTCTGACTGATTCTTTGGTTTGTGGCTAGTACAATGTCATGGCATGTTGATATACCTGAAGTTACAGATTCAGCAATGTCAACCACCTAGAGCATCTGTAAGTTCCTGGCAGATTGATTGTACCTGCATTCCAGCACTATTGATCCTTTGTATGGAATTGGTGAATTGTGGTATGCTTAAAGTTTAACGTTCAAAGATTTTGTCATGTCTATACCTTTCAATGTCTGTATATGTTTTTTAGAATTTGCAGGGACAGTATTTTGTCACTTGTCCCTTTGCCTGTCTTGACAATTATCAAATAGTAATCTATTTCCTGAGGGTGATCATTTGAATTTTTTCAGATATCTTGGCTGATGCTTTCCCTGGGATTGACAGCACTCATTGTCTCCTTGTTGACATTGTCAGATTCGGGTCTGTCAACCTTTTCAGGTACACACATTTGGTGGGAAATCAATATTGGTATTGTGGCTTAAAGCCAACCCTGGAGCACGGTCAGTTAGGGTCTGAGCACACTGCGCTGCCTCTATCAATAATCTTTTCTGCTACATGCCTTACAAAATTGATTGAAATCTAGGCATTTAGTGGAGCATGTAAATCTGCTACACTTATCTGCTCTGCCTTTACACCTCCAGGGCAACAGTAATCTGATTGGCAATTAATTTTTCTCTGAAACCACTCCATTTAAGAGCAATTCGGGACGAGCAAGAATTGCTGGCATGGGCAATGGTGCAGACATCCCAAAGAAGGATCTTAGACCCTCATAATGCGCTGTTCAAAAACTCTCATTGCCCTGTCTCCCTGACCCTGTCACTGTCCCCTGACCCTCTCACTGCCCCCTGACCCCCTGACCCTCTCACTGCCCCCTGACCCTCTCACTGCCCCCTGACCCTCTCACTACCTTGTCCCCCTGACTCTTTCTTCACCCTTTGCCCTCTCTGCCTCATCTGCCACCGTGTTTATTAACTCACTGATCGCTTCATTTCCAGCTCCACCCACCATCTCCTCCGTCTGACCTGCCCATCAGATATCCTTTCCCTCAGTCATGCCACACATCCTTGGCCCAAAATCCCCGTCTCCCTCATCCAGTGACCAGATCTCAGGCTTAGTGAAGGTATGGACATCCCACAGCTCACAATGAGAGATCATTTCCAATCTTCCCCTGCTGCTGATTGTCTCAGCAGTGGGCCTGTCAGTGAGCTTGATAGAATGTCTTAGGGTATTGAGGCAATCTGTTCAACTGGTCTGTCTTTGCCCATGCAAAGAGCCATATTTGATATCATATATAAACCGATGTAAATTGAGGTATTTTACAGTCTGCAGGAGTTGAAGAATCTTACTGAGTGACAATGTGCAGGCTCAGGGACAGTGTATGTGCGGATACCTAAGTGTGCATGTAGCTCTATTAGCTTAAAGCACAAGATGAAGCACTCTGGCTTTCCAGATGCCATCCTCCAGCTTTCCCATCCCTTGAGTTGTACAATTTTGTTACCTGATGTATAGGCTGTTGTACTTTGAGAACTTCTGTTTGTTACAATTTGTCATAATGACCTTCTCTCTGCCTTAAACTGAGTTCTTTTGACTTCTTACTTCACTTGTATCAACTCCTTTCTGTTTCTTAAATGTTCTGTATGTCTTCCTGATCATCCTTTCAATCTTTCTTGTCTCATTTGCTTTTCCAGTCTACTGTAATCTTATATTTTTCTTCTGTCTCCATGGAGATACAAAGATAAGCTGCTTCCTTTGTCCCTAGGCAGCAAAGAAAATCTCAGGGAGTCGGATCTGTAAATCTTTTCTTTAACAAGAATGGAACGTTTTCCTTTTAATGCATCCATAAAGACACAAACAGCATTGACACGTCAAAGGGGCCAATTTAACAAGCTCAGCTCCGAGGAATGGTAAAGGCATAGCCACAGTATCTATATGGCTAGTTCAGTTCTGTTTCTGATCCCAAGACAATTACCAGAGTCTGAATACCTTGAATTTAAAAGTAGCACAAAGGCATTTAAATGCTTTATTGACCTCACTCCTCTTGACCTCCGAATCCCCTCTGTCTCCACAAACTTTCTATCCCCATATATTTTGTTTCTGTTGTGCCTTTCCTCTCCTCTCTTCTCTTCTCCTCTCCCCTCCTCTCCCCTCTTTTCTCTTCATCATTGAATACCATGCCTTCATACTCTCAGTCAGAAGTTCTAGAGTTCGTCATTCCTCTTGAACGTAGAAAAGTACAGCACAGAGTAGGCCCTTTAGCCCACAATCTTTTGCTGAGATTTACTCCTAATGTAAAATATAGTAACTTAACCTCCCCACCCCTCAACTCACTGCTCTCCATGTGCATGTCCAGCAGTCGCTTAAATGTCCCCAATGACTCTGCTTCCACCACCACCGCTGGCAACACATTCCATGCATTCACAACTCTCTGCATAAAGAACCTACCTCTGATGTCTCCTTTATACCTTCCTCCTAATATCTTCAAACTATGACTTCTCATTCCCTCTGCACCTCCAATTTTCCAACTCCCTAAAGATCCATCATAAACTTTACCTCTTTAACCAAGTACACACTCCTTTTCAAATCTCCATCATTTTCCCTTTAACTTCTTTGATTTGACATCCACCATTGGATGATACCACCTTTCCACAACCTGGGCTGTTTTACAATGCTAAAGGTACTATATTTGCACAAGTTTTTGTTTGAATTGATAGCCCGCTGTATTGGAATTTTATTGCTAATTTCCAATTGATAGAGCTGCTTGCCAACTTTAAGGTGACACAATAGAGCATGCACTATGTTTGGCTTGCAAGGGGTGGGCGGGGGAGCTCTTTGAACATATGAGTGGTGGCTATTTGGTTTCAAAGGTAGATTTGTGCACTGCATTGAAGTTGATGCATTCACTTTTGCTTATGCTGAGGTGTGATGTTTTGCACTGCAAAACCTCTGTTTATAAATTAATTAACTTCAAGAATCCTGCTTCCAGCTGTGATGAAATGGCTGGTATTTAATTTGCAATGATCAGAAAAATTCCTGCTGGAAATTCCTTTGAGCTCCATGGTGCTTTTAAATTTGCGGTGGAAAGCTCATTTCTTGAGGGCACAATCAGGCACATGTCATCATAACTTCCATGTTAAATATGCACCTGTCCGAGCTCACCTGCATTTACTGACTGAGACCATCCGTCCTGGTAAGAATGTTAGCAACTTCACTGTTTACAAAAGGACTTTTACAGGATTGTACATCCTTTTGAACACAACACATGGATAATATTTACCACAGGGACAATACTTCATTCAGGCAAGCATTAAACTTTTATGCCAACAGATCCAAATATTAGTCGATAAAAGAGGAGACCTTGCTTGCAAATGGGCAAAAGCAAATTACTTGTGGAAAGAGAACATTAGCTTCATAAGCATAAAGCGTTTCCCAAATGCAATGTTTCTGTGAATGCAGTATGTTATAAATGACATGCAGGTAATGGACAAACTTTTGAATCTAGCCAACACCCCTTGACAAAGTGATTACTAACCTCTGGGACAGAGCTCCTGATGAATCAAACAATGCTACCCTTCTTGCAACAGCATTCATTTAGCTGGTCATGAAAAAAGTCTCAAAAGTTGTGCCCTTCACCAGTTTCTCTTTTGTCCCTCTAAATTATTTTTTGTTTCACTTTTGTCTGATATTTCTTCTCCTCAGTCTTATAAGAACATATGTGTTCAAAAGCCTGGCCCTGCAACATTCTCCAACGAATGTGGACAATAGACGATAGACAAGAGACAATAGGTGCAGGAGTCAGCCAGTCTGTCCTTCGAGTCAGCACCACCATTCATTATGATCATGGCTGATCATCCTCAATCAGTATCCTGTTCCTGCCTTATCCCCATAACCCTTGATCCCACTATCCTTAAGAGCTCTATCCAACTTTTTCTTGGAAGTATCCAAAGACATGGCCTCCATAGCCTTCTGGGGCAGAACATTCCACACACCCACCACTTTCTGAGTGAAGACGTTTCTCCTCAACTCTGTTCTAAGTGGCCTACCCCTTATTTTTAAACTGTGTCCTCTGGTTCGGGCTCACCCATCAGCAGAAACATGCTTCCTGCCTCCAGAGTGTCCAATCCTTTAATAATCTTAATCATATCCCCTCTCAGCCTTCTAAACTCAAGCATATACAAACCCAGTCGCTCCAATCTTTCAGCGTAAGATAGTCCCGCCATTCCGGGAATTGACCTCGTGAACCTATGCTGCACTCCCTCAATAGCCAGAATGTCTTTCCTCAAATTTGGAGACCAAAACTGTGCACAATATTCCAGGTGTGGTCTCACCTGGGGCCTGTACAGCCGCAGAAGGACCTCTTTGCTTCTATACTCAATCCCTCTTGTTATGAAGGCCAGCATGCTATTAGCTTTCTTCACTGCCTGCTGTACCTGCATGCTTGCTTTCATTGACTGCTGTACAAGGATACCTAGATCTCGTTGTACAGCCCCTTTACCTAACTTGACTCCATTTAGGTAGTAATCTGCCTTCCTGTTCTTGCCACCAAAGTGGATAACCACACATTTATCCACATTAAACTGCGTCTGCCATGCATCTGTCCACTCACCTAGCCTGTCCAGGTCACCCTGTATTCCCCTAACATCCTCCTCACATTTCACCCTGCCACCCAGCTTTGTGTCATCGGCAAATTTGCTAATATTACTTTTAAAATCTTCATCTATATCATTAATGTACATTGTAAAAAGCTGTGGTTCCAGCACTGATCCCTGCGGTACCCCACTGGTCACCGCCTGCCATTCCGAAAGGGAGCCGTTTATCACTACTCTTTGTTTCCTGTCAGCCAACCAATTTTCAATCCATGTCAGTATTTTGCCCCTAATACCATGTGCCCTAATTTTGCTCACTAACCTTCGATGTTGGGCTTTATCAAAGGCTTTCTGAAAGTCCAGGTATACTACATCCACTGGATCTCTCTTGTCCATCTTCAGAGTTACATCCTCAAAACACTCCAGAAGATTAGTCAAGCATGATTTCCCCTTCATAAATCCATGCTGACTCTGATCTATCCTGTTACTGCTATCCAGATGTGTTGTAATTTCGTCCTTTATAATTGACTCCAGCATTTTTCCCACCACTGAGGTCAGACTAACTGGTCTATACTTCTCTGTTTTCTCTCTCCCTCCTTTCTTAAAAAGTGGGACAACATTAGCCACCCTCCAATCCGCAGGAACTGATCCCGAATCTATAGAACATTGGAAAATGATCACCAACGCATTCAGGATTTCTAGAGCCACCTCCTTCAGTACCCTGGGATGTAGACCATCAGGTCCTATTAGGCCTTCAGACCTAACAGTCTCTCCAACACCATTTCCTGCCTAATATAAATTCCCTTCAGTTCAGGTCCTTCAGCCACTATTACATCTGGGAGTTTGCTCATGTCTTCCCCAGTGAAGACAGATCTGAAGTACCAATTCAACTCTTCTGCCATTTCTTTGTTCCCCATAATAAATTCACCCGTTTCTGTCTTCAAGGACCCAATTTTAGTCTTAACCTTTTTCTTCTTTTCACAAATCTAAAAAAGCCTTTACTATCCTCCTTTATAGTTTTGGCCAGTTTACCTTCATACCTTGTTTTTTCTTTGCATATTTCCTTTTTAGTTATCCTCTGTTGTTCTTTAAAAGCTTCCCAGTCCTCCAATTTCTACTCAGCTTTGCTATGTTATGCTTTTTCCCTTTTGTTTTTATATGGTCCTTAACTTCCCTCGTCAGCCACGTCTTCCTTTTTGGAATGAACTGATCCTGCATCTTCTGCATTATACCTAGAAATACCTGCCATTGTTGTCCCACTGCCATCCCTACTAGGGATGGCAGTGGGACCATTGAACTTTGGCCAGCTCCTCCCTCATAGCTCCATAGTTCCCCTTATTCAACTGAAATATTGTCACTTCCGATTCTACCCTCTCCCTTTCAAACTGCAGATTGAAGCTTATTGTATTGTGGTCACTACCTCCTAATGGCTCCTTTACTTCGAGGTCCCTCATCAAATCCGGTTCGTTGCACAACACCAGATCCAGAATTGTTTACTCCCTGGTAGGCTCAGGCACAAGCTGTTCTAAGAATCCATCTCGGAGGCACTCCACAAACTCCCTTTCTTGGGGTCCAGTACCATCCTGATTCTCCCAGTCTACCTGCATGTTGAAATCCCCCATAACAACTGAAGTAATATCTTTGCGACAGGCCAATTTCAGCTCCTTATTCAACTTACACACTACATCCAGGCTACTGTAGATAATTCCCATTCGGGTCTTTCTACCCTTAGAATTTCTCAGCTCTGTCCATACTGACTCTACATCCCCTGATTCTAGGTCCCCCCTGTGCAAGGGACTGAATATCATTCCTTACCAACAGGGCCACCCCACCCCCTCTGCCAGTCAGTCTGTCCTTACGATAGCACGTATAGCCTTGAATATTCATTTCCCAGGTCCTGTCCACTTGAAGCTATGTCTCCGTTATCCCCACAACATCGTAACTGCCAATTTCCAACTGAGCCTCAAGCTCATCCACCTCATTTCTTATGCTTCGTACATTCATATATAATATTTTAAATTTGTTACTCCACTCACCCTTCCTATTAATCCCTATTTCACTTGACCTTACGGCATGATCCTTTTTTGAGTTTTCTGCTCCATGGATTCTGTTGTCTTTCTTGACTTCTCTTGTTCTAACTTTCGCTTTAACTTCCTTCTTAAACTTTCAGTTTGTCCCCCCCCCCCCCCCCCGGCTATTTAGTTTAAACGCAGCAGTGTTGCAGTGACAAACCTACCTGCCAGAATGCTGGTCCCCTACCTATTAAGGTGCAACCTGTCCCTCTTGTATAATTCATCCTTACCGCTAAACTTACCCCAGTGATCCAAGAATTTAAATCCTTGCTTCCTGCACCAGATCCCCAGCCACACATTCAAATCCATTATCTCCCTGTTCCTGTCCTCTCCAGCCCGAGGAACTGGAAGCAAACCAGAGATAACCTCTCTGGATGTCCTGCTTTTCAGCCTTCTTCCGAGTTCTCCAAAGTCCCTCCTTTTCTTCCAAGAGATTCAACCTGTTCCTGACAGATACTTCCCCTGGGGTCTCTTACACTTGTCTCATCTCTGCCTTCCTCATCGTCTTCTCCCTTCTACTCTCTTCTGGTATGCTCGGTGTAATAACCTCACTGAAGGTCCTGTCCAGAAAGATCTCGTTCTCTCGGATGAGCCTGAGGTCATCTAGTTCTTTTTTCAGTGCTGCAATATGCTCTGTCAGAAGCTGAACGTGTACACACTTTCCACAGTTATACGAGCCAACTACACCAGAATCCCTGACCTCCCACATCATGCATGCAGTACACTGAATCAGCTTGGCAGTCATGTCTTCACCCTCCTCAACTGTGGCGAATCACTTCTCTCAACTTCTTTGTCGAAGACTCCTGAGCCAAAGACTCGCTCTTTCCTCAACAGAAACTTCCCTCGAGTGAACCCTTACTCTGCAGCTTGCAGCCAGAGGATCTCTCATAAGGTGGTGATGATGCAGGAGAGTCACACTCACTTGTCTTCCAAGGAATGCTGTGCAGATGAGTGAAGGCCATTCACTTGTACTCTGGGCAGAGGTGGAGGTCAGAACTCCACACGATGCTCTCCAGCAGCCCTACAATACAACAACTTGATCCAATGGGGCAAGTGAGGGATGGTTCCTCCACATCAGGTCTCCATGCAGGTCATGTCTGTGACTGTAGACTAGTACCATCCAGACAGAGGACATCACTTATCCTTGAATTCTCTGCTCCAAACAATGGGAGGATGCACTGGGGCTATGGTGTATTTGCCCTTGACCAGCTACAAAGACATTTCAGTGAGGTGGTCATCAGTGTTTGCTCCTGACTGTATCCTGAGCATCTGAGCTGGTGGAAGGTGCAGGAGACAGCCTTGCTGGTGCAACTTCTGAGAGTTCTATGGATTCTTCCTCAGAATTGTGCTGGAGATGATGTCTCCTGGGGTTGCTTTCTCAAAGATGGAGAGTGTGCAGGTACCACTGCTCCTTGCAGGATTCAAGAGAGTGAATATGTTGTGAAATGTGGAGAGAGGTGGGGTCAAAGGTCTTACATCTTAAGAGTACGTTTACAGTGGCGATAATTAGAGAGCAACACAACAATTCTTATTTGGTTGGCAGGACATGGGGATTACAATCACTACCTGAATTGTCTGTATCCTGTCACTCGAAGGCAGTGGTCCTCTCCTCGGAGGGCTGAGGAGATGGACGCAGGGCATCTCACCACCCACCTTGACTCTTTCTGCACTGTTATGGGCCATTTTCTCCTGAGGCAAAGGGAGTGATTGAGTGAGAAGGAAATGATTGGCACAGCTATTTGTACAGGTACAGTTGGAAGAAAAGTTTGTGCGGTGTGTTGGGGTGGGTGAGAGTGAGTGAGGGAGGATGTTGCATGAAATAGTCATAGTGGTAAAGGATGAGCCATGGCGGAAGGTAGGTGCAACAGCAGAGATAGAGTGAGGATGAGGTATCAGAGAATAGAAGGTTATGAAGCTTCTTGTAGCATTGCTGAACATTTTGCCCAGACTTTTAACATGGCATTGACCCAACTGGCAACTTGATATTAGATGGCACAGTTTGGTGCCATGGTCTTCTCTGTCAGTGCTGTGGAAAGAAAATAACCCCCTTCCTTTACGTGAACCTATCCACTGAAATTTCCAGGTCCCTATCGGCAGAGTGGGGAATTCTTCACACACAGAAACCGTGAGGGGCAGCTCCTGACTAACAGTGTTTGACCTGATACACAGCCTTATTTTTAATATGGCACAAGAGCCTGGGATTCCAGGTGGTCCTGCCAGTGGCGAGTACCTCAAATGCTGGTAAGCAGAAGATAATGGAAGCAGGACACTTTTGAACTGTGATGCATAGATAATAGGCCAAGCTGCAGACAATAACGTGAGAAATGTCACTTGAACTCAGAGAGAGAAACCCTGCATGAAACTCCTCAAATTTGATCCTTAGCCAATTTCTCATAAAACTCAATCCCGCCATGCATGTCAGAAGCCACATTGGTATCTATCTTTTCCTTTGAGTATGTATTGAACACCTTGCATGTCAAAGAGAAATATGTTTTATTGAATTTTTTTGAGTTCTGTATCTGTATTTCTGTAAATAAGAGGTTAAGTCAAAATGAAGACTTTGCAGGTCAAATTGTAGTTGCCATAATCATTGTTGACTGACATTTGACTAAGATGCCAAACGTTCAATTCTGATACCAAGATCCTTGGGATTTGTCCTGTATTTTGTATTGTTGAATGGCAGCTCCTTTCAAGTTTAGGAGGCATTTATTAATGACCATCTGAAAAGCACAGACAAGAAAAAGTCGGGTTAGCCTTGGTCCATCCAGGCATGATGCAACCTATGTGCAAGTCAAGCTACTGTATTTGAAAAATTCAATTGCACCCTTAGTTTATTGCTAACTTGCCATAATCATGTGACCTCCAGCTCTGCTATAAATGCCATTGTATGCAATTCATAGCAGCTATTAAGTACACATCACTTGGATCATGGTGCAGAAAGTGAGCTAAAAATGTGTAACAATTCAGAGGCGTAAGAGAGCCAGCTACTGAAGGTAACAGCAAGGAAGAACTTTGAATTACTTGGTAAGTTAAAAAAATGTTCACTGTTGTTGTGGAATCAAAAGAATATGAGTCAGGAAGTGATGTTTCAGCATTATAAAACTGTTGTTAGACTGCTGTTAAAATATTGCATTCAATTGTGGTTGCCACATCACAGGAAGGATGTGGAGAGGATGCAGAACAGGTTTACCAGCATGTTGTCTGGAGTGGAGGGTACAAGCTATATGGAGAGACTGGACAAACTAGACCTGTTTTCTCTGGAGTGGCAAAGGCTGAAGGGAGATCTGATAGAAGTTTATAAAATTATGTGATCATAGATTGGGTTAACATTCTGAATCTTTTTTTCCAGAGTTGAAATGTCTAATACTAGGGAACATGCATTGAAGGTCAGAGGGGGGAATTTCAAAGGAGATGTGTGAGGGGCAAGTTTTTTTACACCGAGAATGGTAGATGCCTGGAATGTGCTGCCAAGTTGGAAGTGGAGGTAGATATGATTGGGGCACTTAAGGGGCTTTTAGATAAGCACATGAATAAGCAACAAATGGAGGATATGGACCATGGGCAGGCAGAAGGGATTAATTGAATTTGGCATCATGTTCAACACAACATTGTGGGCTGAAGGGCCTGTTCCTGTGATGTCCTGTTCCATATTCTGTGAGATATTTTTCCCCACTCTCAGTGGCAAAACCAAAAAAAACAGAAACTGAATTAATTAAAGAGCCTGAACATATAAGAATTACAGACCTGCTAATCAGTGCTGATGAAAGTGTCTTACAAGTTACATCACTGCCTAGATCTCACTGAGGGTCAGAAAAGTCAGATACGAGAGATTGTACAGGCTTTGAAGACACACTTTGAACTTCATGTTAGTGATATTATGAATGGTATTTGTTTAACATCAGAGCTCAATCAGAAGCTAACGATCAGTAGTTGTCCATACTGATAGAGCTAACTGAACATTATGACTTTAGACAAGCGCAAGATGATCTCATTAGGGATAGGACTGCCTCAGGTATAAGGGATCCTACCATAAGAACACATCTGCTGAGAGAGGAGAAACTTACTCATAAGAAAACTTTCAATGAGGTTGTCAAAACTCAGCCATAGCATGTTATTGGCATGAAATGTTTCAGGCTTAAAAAGAACAATAGATTGTGGAAAAGGAAGAAATATTTGCAAAAATTCCAAATGAGAGACCAAGACCAGAGGACAGGATGTAAATATTGCAGAAGATGCCATACAAAAGCAAGGGAAGAATATCTATTGCAGGGAAAACAAGGAAACTGCAAGAATCTGGATCACATTGCATGCAAATGTTGGCTAGATAAACAAAACAATCTCATCAAGACATAAAACAAAAATGCTGGGGAAACTCAATTGGTTTGGCAGCATATGTATGAAAGCAAATGGAATTAATGTCTTGAGTCCAGTATGACTCTACTTCAGATCAACTGTTTGAGAATTTATCAGATGAACTGAAACTGCACAAGACAAAAGGATGCAGTTGAAGATGTCTGGGGTCAAGTATATGTGTTGAAGTTGAAAGAACTTCACTCAGATCCTGTAGAAGTCAGAGCTGTAACACAGATTCAGCAATCAACAGATTTGAAAGCACTACTTAGCCAACTTCCTGCCTAATTTATCAGCAGTAGTCTTCGGCCACTGAAGAAGAAACAATTTTCATTGAAAGTTTAAAAATTAATGTTGACAATGCCAGTGCTGTGGTACAATGATGTCAATGATTAAAGTTATTTTGCAATGTGATGCCAGTAAGACACGATTTGGAGCAACTCTTATATAACCAGGACAATGAGCTGCATTTGCATTTAGGATATTAATGCAAACTGAGCATTAATAGTTACAGAAAGAGTCCTGGACATTGTCTTTGGTTGTGAGCATTTTTAATCAATAGCTGTTCGAGAGAGATGAAATGATATTGAAGTCCAATCACTGGACTTCAAACCACTAGCCACTTCAAACCATTTTTCACAAATTGCTTCCATCTACTCCAAAGCATTTGTGAAGAATGTTGCTTAATTTCTAGAACTATCAACTGAATATGACATACAGACAAGCATGGAAAATGGATATACATCAACAAAATGCTGTGGAGACCAGCACTCCCTATGAACTAAGTTTGAGGAATGTCAAACAGAGCATGAAATATTCTAGAGTCAATAGCTCAACATGCTTTGGACGTCATCAAACCAGCACAGATATTGAATGCAAATGATAAGCATCTCACTCCAATCTAACAAGCTGTGCAATAAGATGCAACTCTGCAAGTGTTACAGGTAGCAGTGAAGAAAGGAAGGCCTTAAAAACGTTAAGGAAGCAATTATTACTGTGAGAGAGTATAGGGTATAAAGAAATCATCTTGGACTAAGGAAATAGATTCATTATCTCTAAGAAGATGAAAAGAAAGCAATTCTAAAGAATATAAAAGCCATCAAGGAATTGAGTCTAGTCTGAAAAGGCAGGAAAAGCACTGTACTGGCCACAGTTGAGCAATGAGATTAAGGACCACATGAGCCATTATAGTTCTTGTACTTGTAACAAGTTCCAAGCTAAGCAAGATAAAGAGCCATTTATGGCGCATGAAATTCTACATCAGTGCCACACAAGAACAAGCCCCTCAGCTCACCATGTCTATGCCAACCATGATGCTAAACTAATTCAAACTACCTGATCATGGTTCATAACTCTCTGTTCCCTGTCTGTTCATGTATCTGTTCAAATGTCTCTTAAACCTTGCTGATGTATCTGCTTCTACCACCTCCCCTTTCAGCACGTTCCAGGCAATTACCACTGTCCTGTAATAAAAAAACTTACCTCTCACATCTTTAAACTTTCCCCTTCTCACCTTAACACTACGCTCCCTAATATTTGACATTTTCATCCTGGGAAAAGTACTCTGACTGTCCATCCTATCCATGTCCCTCATAAGTTAATATACATCTCTCAGGTCACCCCTCAGCCTCCAATGCTCCAGCAAAAACAATTCAAGTTTGTCCAAACTGTCCTTATAGCTAATACACTCTAATCCAGGTAACATCCTGGTAAATATCTTTTGCATCCTCTTCAAAATATCTGTATCCTTCTTACAGAAATAAAATGTGGCCTAACTTAAGTTTTATACAGCTGTTAACTTAACAGCCTAACCAATGAAGTCAGACATGCTGTATACCTTCTTTACCCTCTTATCCAATTTTGTTGCAACATTCAGGAGATTATGGACTTGCACCCCAAGATCCCTCTATATACCAATGCTCCTAATGGCCCTGCCATTTACCATATATTTTCCTCTTGCATTTGACCTCCCAAAATGCACCAATTCACACTTGTCTAGATTAAACTCCATCTGCCATTTCTCCTCCCAACTTTCCAATTGATCTATATCCTGATATATCTTTTGATAATCCTTGTCACTATCCACAACTCCAATAATTTATGTGTCATCTATAAAATTACTAATCAGACCACCTACATTTTTAACCACATCATTTATATATATTACAAACAACAGAGATCCAAGCACTGATCCTTGTAGAACACCACGAGTCACAGACTTCCACTCAGAAAAACACCTATCCATAAGTAACCTCTGTTTTCTATGAGCAAATCAATTTTGTATCCAACTTACCAACTCACCATGGATGCCATGTGCCTAATCTTCTGGACCAGCCTACCATGAGGGATCCTGTCAAATGCTTTAGTAAAATCCTCATAGACAATATCCTCATATATCATCTCCATCACTTCATCAAAAATCTCTATCAAATTTGTGAGATCAAATCAAATTTCTCCCGAAAAAGCCATGCTATGATTTCCTGATTATCCCTGTTGTCCTTCTTAAACAAAGGAAAAACAGTGGTTATTCCCCAATCTTTTAAGACCTCACTTATTGCTACAGAGGATACAAAGGTATCTATCAAGCCTTCAGTAATATCCTCCCTTGCTTCCCTCAGTATCCTGGGATAGATCCTGTCAGGCTCTGGGGATTTATATACCTTAATATTTTCCAAGATACCCACCACCTCCCCTTCTCAATCCTGACATGTCCTAGAATATCAATGTATTCCTCCCTAATCTTACCACTGTCCATGTTCTTTTCCTTGGTGAATACCTATGCGATGTACTCATTAAAGATCTCACCCATTTCTTCTGGCTGCACACATAAATTCCTTCCTTTGTCCTTCAGAGAACCTACCCGTTACCTAGCTACTCTCTTGCTCCTAACATACATATAAAATACCTTGGGAGTTTCCTAAATCCTAATTGGCAAGGATATTTTATGGCCCTCTTTTAACCCTCCTGATTCTTTGTTTAAGTTCATTCCTGTTTCCTTTATATTCCTCAAGGGCTTTGTCTGAATTCAGTTTCCTAAACCGTACATATACTTCCTTTCTTTTTGATTAATCTTTCAATATCTCTTGTCATCCAGGGCTTCCTAACTCCTACCGTCTTTATCTTTCCTCTTCATAGGAACATGCTGGTCCTGGACTCTGAACAACTGACCTTCAAAAAACTCCCACATGTCAGATGTGGATTTACCCTCAATCAGCCATCTCCAATGTAATTTCTTTAGCTCATACTTAATACTAGTGTAATTAGCCTTCTCCCAATTTAGCACTTTCACCCAAGGACCAGTCTTATTTTTATCCATAACTATCTATAAAACTTATAAAATTGTGATCACTGTACCCAAAATGCTCCCCTACTGAAACTTTGATCAGCTGGCCAGGTTCATTCCCAATACAAGGCCTCTTCTCTAGTTGAACTACCTACATATTGCTTCAAGAAACCCTCCTAGATGTACTTAATAAAAATTCCGCCCGATTTAAG
Source organism: Chiloscyllium punctatum (assembly GCF_047496795.1). Taxonomy (NCBI): domain Eukaryota; kingdom Metazoa; phylum Chordata; class Chondrichthyes; order Orectolobiformes; family Hemiscylliidae; genus Chiloscyllium; species Chiloscyllium punctatum. The sequence continues at coordinate 100,175,375 of NC_092755.1, read as the reverse complement.
CACCTGGCACTAAGGAAGTCCCAGCAAGTGTTGGAGAAGTTAAGATGATCCATTAAAATAACCCTGATCAGGCTACAAATCTATCTCTAGCTCCTGCTGACTATTGGGAGACATATGTTATAACCCCATCATAGTGATTGCACCTTTCCTATTGCTGACTTTTACCCATATGGCCTCACTGGATGGATTCTCCAAGTGTCCTCTGTAAGTGCAGCTGTGACAGTCTCCTTAATCAGTAATGCAACTCCCCAACCCCTTTTACACCCCTCTGTTTCATGCCTGAAACATGCATACCTTGGAACATTGAGCTGTCATTCCTGCCCTTCTGTCAACCAAGTTTCTGCAATGGCTACAACGTCATAGTTATACATAATGATCTAGGTCTGAGCTCATCTGTCTTATCTCTTATACTCCTTGCATTAAAATTACTACACTTCAGACCGTCAGTCCCATTATGTTTAGATTAGATTAGATTAGATTACTTACAGTGTGGAAACAGGCCCTTCAGCCCAACAAGTCCACACCGCCCCGCCGAAGCGTAACCCACCCATACCCCTACATCTACATCTACATCTACCCCTTACCTAACACTACGGGCAATTTAGCATGGCCGGCACATCTTTGGACTGTGGGAGGAAACCGGAGCACCCGGAGGAAACCCACGCAGGCACAGGGAGAACGTGCAAACTCCACACAGTCAGTCGCCTGAGGTGGGAATTGAACCCGGGTCTCCGGCGCTGTGAGGCAGCAGTGCTAACCACTGTGCCACCGTGCCGCCCACTTGTTCATTAGCTTGGACCAGCCTGTTCTTCCTATTAGACTTACTTGACCTAACGTTGACCACCTCAGTCATTCCATGTGCTGACCCATTACTCTGGTTCCCTGCTCCCTGCGTCACTAGTTTAACTCGCCTGTGTGGCACTCGCAAATCTCCCTGCATGGATATTGGTTCAGGTGCAGCCCGTACTTCTTGTAGAGGTCCCTCTTGTTCTAGAAGAGCTCCCAATGATCCAGATACCTGAAGTCTTTCCTCCTACACCAGCAGTTTGTCTAATCATTCAACTGTATTACCTTCCTATTTCTGGCCTCACTAATACATAGCACAGAGAGTAATCCCAAAGTTATACCCCAGAGGTCCTGCTTTTCAACTTTCTACCTAATTCCTAAGTTCCCTTTGCAGGACCTCATCATGTCTATTCCTTCTGAGGAGACCTCTTCACACTCACAAGAACTGAATGTCTTTTCATTGTTGGCTACTGTTCTGATCACTGGGAGTTAAATTAGCTGATATTAACGACTTCTGGTGAGATTATCAAATGACTGAGACACGGTACAATTGGTATGGCATTGTCATGAGTGACTGATTCAGCCACTTCATAAAGGTTGGGAAATTCAACGCCATTCATCATTTTCACACTATCCTCAGTAAAATGAAAAGGTCAAGGTGGCCGTGAAAATCATTAAAAAGATCATACAGAAATTGATCAGATCCAAAATAAACTTGTACAAGTCAACCCTCAAATGGAGAAATATACCTAATGAAGGCATGGAAAGTAATCCAGTTCAATCACTAATTTCACATTGTACTCAAACTATTCTTCTATTGGTGAAAAAGCTATTGAAACCAAAAATAGTAACCAACATGAGTGACAAAATCTAGGTGAAATGACAGCAGAGCCAAGTTTTATTTTGGTAAGTGTACCAAGCTATTGCAAGAACTGAGCATAGAAAGCCAGTAAGAGTGAAAACATTCAACATTTTCAACACCCATCAGTCCATGTGGGACTTCTTTAGAATAGTGTGTCAACCCCATCATTTGCAGCAGCTATGACATATAGATATATCATTGCAGCCACAGATGCCCACATACAACTGGAGAAACATTGTGCAGGCATTGGATCAGAAAAATGTGATCTTATCACTTGCATAGAGTACAGAATGACAATAAATTCCAGAAATCCACTGCTCCTCAGCAACAGGAGCAAGACAAGAACAACAGTTACCATGGCAATGACATGTGCCATGGGAACAGCATTCCTTGGAGCACAGACATCAATGCAGGAATGAGCAGATAGCAGAGAAACAGCCAACAGCAACATGCACACACATCATTGGGAGCCTGTATAATTTAAAGACTACAGATTCAATGCTTGCACAGATAATAGTGGAACCGACTAGAGCTCACAACTGTTTTATTAATGAATGATACTTTTCTTAGTTACATGCATATTGAGTAATTTGCGTAGCTTCTAACTGTAAATAATATTGCTTGCAGTTTTTTTTATTCTTATGAAATAAAGAATGTTTGGAGAAACATTGTTATACCTTTAGTATACTGGCAGGTTTCTCATAGCTAAGCGACCTCTGTCTCAGCTGGAAGCATCTTTGTATGCATGTGGTGGCAGCTAGATGGGATGTCATTAAGAACAGAAAATAAAAGGAACAAATAGTATTAAGCACACACTTTGGGCAGTTCCTGTCCCCACCCCATAGGAAATCAAGCAATCTTGAGAGGGTCTCTTAACTGATAATACAAGTCACTTCCAGCTTCGATTACTTGATTGAATGTGAGAGTCGGGACTGCCTTTCATGATCTCACTGAATATTGAACAGGATCAGAGAGGAGAGTTAATGAGAACACAGATCATAATCTCATTGTTCAACATGTGTTTCCTGTACCACTGGGGCTGCTGCTATTCTTTTTTTCTTCATCAATGCACATAAATGAACCTGGGTCCTTGGTGGATTTTCCCCCAGACTCCTGCATTCCTGCTAAATCTTGTGAAAGGTAACACTGGGCCAAAAGTGGTAATGGTTTTGAAATTCCTCAAGGAATTGCAAATGACTGTCCTTAGTTATATTCATGAACCAGAATGCGCACTTCAGTCACAGTCTCCTTATCTACCCTACACTTCCTCATGTGATACCGAGGTTGCTATTACAACAGGCGCCTAACATGTGGGAGGGGGCAAGGGTTTTCCTCTAAGATGTCTACTTGAGTCAAGCAAAGATTATGGGTAAAAGGGATAATGAAACTTGCTGTACTTACTTGGATTTTTCTCTCCCTTGCCCCCATCTCCCATGGCAATTGGATTTGGGACCTTCTTCCCCTCAATTCTGTCCCTTGAAATACCTATTGAAGGTTCCAGTCCCCATTAAGATCGTATGTGGGGCCTTTGTTTCTGCCCCTTTATTGTTCCTTCCTAGACCTTCAATTTCTGTAATTGTGTCATAGAGGTGTACATCATGGAAACAGACCTTTCGGTCCAACCCATCCATACTGACCAGATATCCCAACCCAATCCCACCTGCCAGCACCCAGCCTATATCCCTCCAAACCCTTCCTATTCATACCCCCATCCAAATGCCTCTTAAATGTTGTAATTGTACCAGCCTCCGCCACTTTCTCTGGCAGCTCATTCCATACATGTACTACCCTCTGTGTGGAAAAGTTGGGCATAGGTCTCTTTTATATGTTTCCCCCATCACCCTAAACCAATGCCCTCTAGTTCTGGACTCCCCAACCCCAGAGAAAATATTTTGCCTTTTTACCCTTTCCATGCCCTTCATAATTTTGTAAAACTCTATAAGGTCACCCCTCAGTCTCCGACGCTCCAGGGAAAACAGCCCCAGCCTGTTAAGCCTCTCCCTACAGCTCAAATCCTCTAACCCTGGCAACATCCTTGTAAATCTTTTCTGAACCCTTTCAAGTTTCACAACATCTTTCTGATAGGAAGGAGACCAGAATTGTACGCAATATTCCAACAGTGGCCTAACCAATGTCCTGTACAGCCGCAACATGACCTCCCAACTCTTGTACTCAATACTCTGACTGATAAAGGAAAGCATACCTTCTTCACTATCCTATCTACCTGCGACTCCACTTTCAAGGAGCTATGAACCTTCACTCCTTGGTCTCTATGTTCAGCAACACTCCCTAGGACCTTACCATTAAGTGTATAAGTCCTGCTAAGATTTGCTTTCCCAAAATGCAGCACCTCACATTTATCTGAATTAAACGCCATCTGCCACTTCTCAGCCCATTGGCCCATTTGGTCAAGATCCTTTTGTAATCTGTGATAACCCTCTTAGCTGTCCACTACACCTCCAATTTTGGTGTCATTAGATTAGATTACTTACAGTGTGGAAACAGGCCCTTCGGCCCAACAAGTCCACACCGCCCCGCCGAAGCGCAACCCACCCATACCCCTACATTTACCCCTTACCTAACACTACGGGCAATTTTGCATGGCCAATTCACCTGACCTGCACATCTTTGGACTGTGGGAGGAAACCGGAGCACCCGGAGGAAACCCACACAGACACGGGGAGAATGTGCAAACTCCACACAGTCAGTCGCCTGAGGCGGGAATTGAACCCAGGTCCCTGGCGCTGTGAGGCAGCAGTGCTAACCACTGTGCCACCGTGCCGCCATCTGCAAACTTACTAACTGTACCTCTTACGCTCCCATCCAAATCATTTATGTAAATGACAATAAGTACAGTGCCCAGCACCGATCCTTGTGGCACACCACTGGTCACAGGCCTCCAGTCTGAAAAATAACTCTCCACCACCACCCTCTGTCTTCTATCTTTGAGCCAGTTCTGTATCCAAATGTATTCCGTGAGATCTCCCGTGGGGAACCTTGTCGAACACCTTACTCCATATAGATCATACCTACCACTCTGCCCTGATCAATCTTCTTTGTTACTTCTTCAAAAAACTCAATCAAGTTTGTGAGACATGATTTCCCACGCACAAAGCCACGTTGACTATCTCAAATCAATCCTTGCCTTTCCAAATACATGTACATCCTGTCCCTCAGGATTCCCTCCAAAAACATGTCCACCACCAACATCAGGCTCACTGGTCTATAGTTCCCTGGCTTGTCTTTACCACCCATCTTAAACAGTGGCACCACGTTTGCCAACCTCCAGTCTTCCGGCACCTCACCTGTGACTATCGATGATACGAATATCTCAGCAAGAGGCCCAGCAATCACTTCTCTAGCTTCCCACAGAGTTCTAGGGTACACCTGATCAGGTCCTGGGGATTTATCCACCTTTACCCATTTCAAGACATTCAAGACATCCCCTACTTGAGGGAGCCTGTGTACTTAATGAACCATGACCCAGTAGGATGGGTCAGAGCTGAGGTCAAGTAGGAAATGGCAACAAACCCTGACCAACCTGAACTCTGCCTCAGCAAGGAGCATTCTGCCTTCCTGAATGAGCTGATATACACTGCAACATTTCTCCTTTGTCCTCTGTGCTTCTAGACTACCTTCTCAGCTTTCTTTAGTTAATGCACTGAGCTGCAGCCACTAATGACCAGTGATCAATGAGAAACAATTTCGAGGAAGAACTGCTGTGTCCTATTCACTTTTTCAGCACTCTAAGTGTTCCACTCATTCTGTTCACTACAGGTATAAAAGTAATTACTTTTCAACCTTTTTTTTATATTGCATATTTATTGTATGAAATATACATGACTTCTAATAACATGGCCGCTTACCCTACCTATTATGGTTAAAATAATGAAATACAATCCTGGATGTGTTATTAGATCAAGGTAATGTTAAGGGATACAGTGGGAAGATACAAGTGAGTTCAAGGTCAATGATTGAATTGAAATCAATTAAATCAACAATCTCAACAAAGTTGCTGCACTGTGTAATGTGCTGCCTCAGAGGGATTTTGGAAACAGATTCAATAGTAGCTTTCTAAAAAGATTCAGATACATGCTTGAAAAAGAAAGACTACGGGTAAAAAGTAGGAGAATACGAATAATTGAACAAGTCTTTCAAAGAGCTAACACAAGCATGGAAGGCTGATGTGCACCTCATATCCTCTATTATTGATTGAGAGCCTTAGTGCAAAAATGGAATTGTCCTATTGCTGAAACCCCTTCAGTCCCATTATACGTGGAATGCCCTGCCTGCAACAGAAGTGTACTCATCAACATTAAGGGCAGTTAAATGGTCACTGGATAAGCATATGGATGATAATGGAATAGTGCAGGTTAGGTGGGTTTTAGATTGGTTTCACAGAGTGGTGCAACATCCAGGTCCAAAGAACCTGTACTGTGCTGTAATGTTCTATATTCTATGTTCGAAATCTGAGCTGATGTGCTGTATTCCAACACACAATGCATAAAATTGTTTCCTTTACGTCAGTAAAAAAATTAGGTTTTTTACAAAAACAAAGGAGGGCATGGATAATAAAATGCACATTATAAAGTTGTACGCTATTTATTTCCTTTTATGACTCCGACATGTCCCCAACTCCTAGCCTCTGGTGTTCAGTTTCCGATAATCTCTCACTTGCACTAGAAGCTGATCTGCCTGCTGTGCATTTATTTATAACACAAACATTTTTTTTCAATTCTTTATTCTGTCCAATCTTCTTTTTAATGGGTCCTAATGTCCAGAGAGGATCTTTTTGTGGTGCAGTGCTACCTCTAAACTAGACACTTTAGTTCAAGTTCCACTCAGGGATTGATGGCCAAGGAAGGGTGCACAGGCTGAGTATCAACTTCTACGTTCCTCCAGCACACATTAATAGCAGATGGAAAGAGCAAGAGAGATTCATGGTCAACCATGTGATAGGAAGTTGGAGAAATTATAACTTTAGCAATCACTATCTACAACTCCTGGCTCCAACATGCTTGCAAAGTGTATGTTGCCAGAGCAATTCAGGCTTCTTGGGGAGTCAGTTGTCTTAGTAGCCTAAACAGTTGGCATGGATCAGATTGGTGCCAATAGCGTGGGGTTCAATCCCTTTTCTGGTTGCCATGCAGCAAAAATACCGAATAAAAGCATGGTGACATGGTGACTCAGTGGTTAGCGCTGCAGCCTCATAACACCAGGGACTCAGGTTTAACTGCAGCCTGTCTCTGTGGAGTTTGCATGTTCTCCCTGTATCTGCATGGGTTTCCTCCAGGTGTGCCAGTTATCTGCCACAGTCCAAAGATGAATCGAAAAGTGTGATGCTGGAAAGGTCAACTCACCTGCTCCTTGGATGCTTCTGACCTGCTGCACTTTTCCAGTGCCATACTTTTCAAATCTGATCTCCAGCATCTGCAGTCCTCACTTTCTCACAGTCCAAAGATGTGAGGGTTAGGTGGATTAGCCATGCTAACTTATCCTGTTATGTCCAAGAATCTGCGTGCCGAGTGGGTCAGCCATGGTAAATTCAGGATTGCAGTGTTAGACCATGAGGTGTGTCTAATGGGGTGTTCTTCGGAGGGTCAGTGCAGACTCAATGGCCAACTGGCCTCTTTCTACGCTGTAGGGATTTTATTGTATTCTATTCTTTGAGTTCATGAGCTGCTTCAATAATTTCTAATTGGAACTGGATTGGAAACTATCAAGCATAGTATCAATAGATGGTCTGATAATTGACTAGAAATATGACTATGGTTGTGGTTTAAAAATATAAATGAAACTGTACACAAAAAAAACTCATTGCCTGTAAAGTGCTTTTGGATATCCTGAGATCACAAAATGTTGTATATGAATGAAAATTCCTTCTTTCAGATATGATCTGTGATGGCGGAACATATTTGGGGGGAACAGGTGATTTTGATCCTTTGGTTCCCAAAGTTTCAAACTAAGTCATTTAATGTTTGTTTCTATTCCAGATTAATTGATAGAGATTTATTGTCATTATTAATGAACAGTTCCATGGTCAGGTGATAGAACTACTAGAATGGCAAATAGCAAACAAAATGGACCTTGGCCTTCCTTTGTCTTGTAATTCTTATGTGAGGGATGTTTGCTTGATTATCTTTGGTGAACAGGGATCAGAAGAAAAGAAATCTCCAGGTGATACCTCATGAAAGGCTTTCCTACATTTTCTCAACTGAAGTGTAATCACAGCTTTTACATAAACAAAGGGACAGCAAGGTTCCACAGTAAATGAATGACTTGTTAATCTATGGTGTTGACAGAAGGAGGGATCTTAGGCAAGATATCAGAAATCCTGTGTTTTTTAAAAAAGAAGCTCTGCATACTTATACCTCTACCCAAGATGCCAGACAGTAATTTGAATTAAATTGCATCCGAAAGTCTGCTCCTCCAAAAAGGAACTTGTGAATGTGAATTATCAATTACATAAATGCAAGTTCCTTCATTTTTTTTCTTTTTTTCAGACTGGAGTTAAAAAAGCTTAATTCAAACACTCAGATCAAAATGCTGCAAATGCCCTGCAAAAGGTGATATTTGTTGGCTGTTCTTCAAGCAATCCTACATGGGAATAACTGGGCCCAGATCAGGTTGGTAACTGAATAGTTACACAGATCTTTGACAGAAGCACTTTAGTCAAAACTCTCGGTTCCTAAATGTTTCATGACAATTACAAATAATCTATTTTATAGAGTTTGGCTGAGGGATAAATATTGGTCAAAGCACTAGAGAGAATTCCTGTGTTCTCTTTTGATTAGTGCAATGAGAGCTTTTATAGTGACTGTAGAACAGAGGGAGTACCGGTTTATTTGATTTCATTTCTGACGCTGCAACATTCAATACAGCATTGGACTAATCTAGCATAGTTTAAGTTATCTAGTTTAATTTAATGATTAGGAGAAAGTGAGGACTGCAGATGCTGGAGATCAGAGCTTAAAAATGTGTTGCTGGAAAAGCGCAGCAGGTCAGGCAGCATCAAAGGAGCAGGAGAATCGACGTTTCGGGCATAAGCCCTTCTTCAGGAATCATTCCTGAAGAAGGGCTTATGTCCGAAACGTCGATTCTCCTGTTATTTTAATGATTAGCCTGGGCTTTATGGTCATTGCAGGAATAGGGCATGAATCTTCAACCTTTATAAAGAATAAAGAAGACAATCTCATTGCCTAATACTATCTGCTTTAAAGTTTTCTAATAATCTCCCACTGGTACTTCATGAGAGGCTTTCCGAAAGACACCTGTTCTACATCCACTATATTTTCCCATAGACAGAGGAACCTTGATTATCCGAAGGACACAGGCAGGGAGTATTTCATTTGGTTAATCGAATGCTGGATAACATAATTAGCCAAGCATCGGGACCTTGCAATCTTCTTTGGATAATCCGAAATTCGGTTAATCGAATGCCGGATAATCCAGGTTCCTCTGCACAGTATCTGTTAACTCCTAAAAGAATACTGAGACTTGTCAGCTATGATTGTTCTTTTTGAAATGCATGCTAGCCATTTCTATTTTCTCTTCATTTAGATGGCTGGTAATTTTATCTTTAATTAAAGGTTGTAAAATTTTACCCACCACAGATGTTAACCTAAATGGTCTGCAATTACCCAGATTAGCTCTGCCTCCCTTTTTCAAGATATTGGCACTTCTCCAGTCCACCAGTATACATCCTGATTGAATAGAGCCCTGAAATGTAATTCTAGAGCATCGACAATACTATCCCTCAGGATATATTCTATCAGGCCCATTTTTTTCTTCCTTTAGCCTAACTAAATTATATAAAATGTTCCTTTTATCCATCATAATATCACTCATCTGTTCTCAGCCACTTCAGGAATCACTTCTTCTGTAATGTCTTTTTTTGTAAAGAGCTGTGTAAAGTACTTCTTCAATACCTTTGCCAGTTTTTTAATCTACAAATCGTAAATGCTCTCCACTCAGGAATCATATAATTCTTAACTATTCTCTTTTCACGGAAATACTGTAAAATACCTGAATATTCCTTTTGATACTTCTGAATTTTCTTTCATGCTCCATTTTCCCTCATCTTACCCTCAACCTCCTCTCTTTCTTTTATATTCTACTGCAGTTTTCATAATTCATAAGACCTATAGTCCTTATAGGGCCTCTTTTTAATTGTTTTTCCAATCTAATTTTGTAACCTGGCAGCTAAAAGCTACTATCAGTTTCTTTTCTTTAATAGAATAGATTTATTCAGATATCTTTGGGGTTCCTCTTGCTTTGCTTGCTGTAACTTCAATCAGATTTCAATGGTAACCTCAGCTCTCACAAACATGAGTGGGGTTTCTGTCCACAGAAACGATGGCAGCAGAGGGATGAAGCTCTGAGGAAATCTACCCTCATTTTGTATCTTTGAAATTTGTTTAACATTTCATGGTTAAGACACCTTGGAAACTGAAATCACAAGACCCGATAACAGTTTCTTTAAACTTCAGTTTGATGTGCATTCAATTTAAGCACTCCGTACAAAAGTATAAATCACAACTCTTCATTCAAAAGCAGCACAAGAAGGTGGGCATATTTTAAAGTTAACTTTTTAATCACTGATGTGTGATCTTTAAGTGACAACAAATCAATCATTCAATGTACAAAGTCTTAAAATTAAGTTGGATTTTCCTTCTCTTCATGGTGCTGTCGAATGCTTTGCATTTTTCCTAGTCAATTCTTTATAAAATCCCCTTCTTAAATTGCACACAGCTTTGAAGATTTGTTGTCACTGACATCAAAGTCATGCGTTGGAAATTTCTGCACATGCATAATATCCATTTTATAGTTTGCCCCTTTGGCTATTTACTGTCTTCAAAAGAAAAAGGTGTGTTTGCACCTAACTGAATATTATTTAATTTGGATTTGTTCTTTCTGTGAATGATATTCCATTCATATTTCATTTGCACTTTCAGGAGCTACAGAAATGTCCTTGCATTGAATTTAAAAGAAAGAATGCTGAAAATTAATTGGGATAGACTTGGCATTTTAAAAAAAATCCATAGCATATTCAGTGTTTCAAACAGGACAATCATATTTTGGTTTTGCTAACATCTTTAACTTTTCAATTTTTGATTAGGGAAATCACCAGATGTTATGCGCAGGAAGCAGAAGAGAGCAAGGCAGAAACTGATATGTTAAATTAAATATAAGCAATGTTCCTGTTAACACAAGAGGATCTGTAATGCATTCATTGCACTCAGTCTCATTATTGACGACTGCTGGAAAATATTGCATCTTCGAAGGCCAATTACCGTCCATCTTCATTGACATTTTATGAAAATTGCTGTTATTTTTTAACTCTTAGATCAGCCAGCATAGCTGCACAGGATGTTTTTCAAATTGAGCATTTTTTTTGGTACAAGGATATAAATGGACATGTAGAGACATCTTAATCCTGCCAATAATAGAAGCATCGTCATTGTCAGGCAAGGGTCTCACACACTACCTGCATGCTGAAACATTGGCAGTCAAGAAGGCCAGACCCTGTGCTCATCAGGTACTTAAGTGTACAACAGCAGGGCTTCCTCCCTACTTAGGGACTTGAGGTAGGGTGTCCTGGCACTTGGAATTTTCTGGCTAATCAGATTCCAGCACTCCAATGCCTCACAGAGGAAGATGTGGATGCAGCTGGCTTAGCACCCCTAGGGCTTGTAGGATAGCGGACTGATCAGAGCCAAAAATAGGCATTGATTGTTTGGAGGGAGGGGATTCTTGGGAGGTTGGGTCTCACAGAGCAGGAATCATGTGGTGAATTTTGCCGTGGTGGTCAGAAAAGCATGGGTTCACTGTCAGCAGTTATTCCCACCCCATTCCTCTTTCCTCCATAATACAGACATTATTCCTGATAAAGCCTTCTCAACAGCCTCCCCACCAATTAACAGCCATCCAGCACTGGTTCACCTGTTGAGTGAGCTGCCTGCAAATTGCCCTGCCTAAAATATGAGATATTGCATTTTGGTACAACAACAAGGACAAGACTTATACAATTAATGGGAGGATATCAGGTAGTGTTGTAGAACAGAGAGACCTAGGGGTTCAGGTATGTAATCCTTTGAAATTTGCATCACATGTAAATAGAGTGGTTAAAAAAGTATTTAACATGTTGCTTTCATTGCTCAGTCCTTTTGAGTATAGGAATAGGAACGTTATGTTGATGCTGTACAGGACATTAGTGAGGCCTCTTTTGAAGTCCTGTGTCCAGTTCTGGTCATCCAGTTATAGGAAGGATATTACTAATCTAGTGAGAGTTCAGAAGAGATTTACCAGAATGTTGCTGAATACACAGAGGGTGGTTTGCATGTGGAATAAACTTCCTGGGATGGATGTAGGCACAGATACAATGTTTAAAAGATGTTAGAATATGTACATGAATAGGAAAGTTTTGGGGGAATATGGGTCAAGAGCAGACAGGTGGCACTGGTTTAGTTTGGGATTATGTTCGGCATGGACTGGTTGATCTGTAGGATCTGTTTCCATGCTGTCGGACTCGATGAAGCTCCCTGGGCAGGAGGATGCCCTTAAGCAGTCCTTAAGTGATTGTTAATTGGCCACTTCAGCATCTTATGTGGAGTTGGGGCATGAAGGTTCATCAAGAGTCTTCTCACCCAGTACTTACTTAAATGGAGGTAGGAAGTCATCAGGCAGAGATCCTGATAAAAACTTGCCTCATTTTCCAGAATTTCTACCTCCTTTCTCACTTGCTGCAGGACCAGAAGCCACCCATTGACTTTTGCTATCTTCAATGAAAACAATAAAAATTTATTAAAGGCTACCTGAATGTAGTTTCGTACATAATGAGCCACGAGCTGCTTAGAGCTCACTACACTATAGCAGGAGGGTGATTGACCTATATAGCATTTCATTGAGTAAGCACTTTGAAAGTTCTTTGGATTCACTTTCCTCAGAAGACTTAATAATTGGGTTCATCCCAAGGCAGAGAAGAACCTGCAGGATGATCTGATAAAATCAGCTTTATGGATGAAGTTCTTTTTCTCACTCCAGATTTTCTTCTGTTCTTTCGAGTGTGGTTTTCTGTAACCTCAGCACTGTTTAATCAGTTTAGCCTGACCAGTTCATCTCTGTTTAATATGCCTGACTAGGATTTGTTCAGAAGCAGAAGCAACTGAAGCTACAGAAAACAGTTCCACATTAGACCCAGCCATTGCTGATGCCTTATTTTAATTTGTATTGATTCTCCGATGCTCCTGACTGTAGAATACCAGTGTTGATTTGTATTTACTAAGTGGTGTAGAGTACAGCAGTGTATGCCCATTAAACAGCAGGAGAAACACCAACAAAATAAGATGGTACTATTTACCATTTCACTGCAGTATAATTCCACATACCAACTCATTCTGAGAACGGAATACGAATCAATATTGACTTGATTGGATTCCCTCAACTATGAACTAAAAGCATTCATTGATAGTGTCTTCACCCAAATATTATTCCGATGTAGACTTGGTTGTTTGAATTCTAAATGTCAATAATTTATTCATCTGTAACAATCATTGGAAGAATGAGTCCACATCTAATTAAACTCTGGAGGATTTAAGTGCAGCTCATAGCAGGTATTTCTTCCTTTGAATCTATGCTAATAACTAACATTGTGTCTGAAAGACTTCCCTTTTCAGTTCTTTGAAAATGTTGATCTCCCAGCATTTGTAATTCTGGCCGAATGTGGCTCACTATGGCTCTGCGAGATGCCTGGTTCCTATGAATGATTGGTCTGAGTAAATTGTCCAGACATTCCTCAGAATGTAAGTTAACAGAGCTGGTCAGCAGAATGAAAATGCCCCACAGCTGTTCCAGTTATGCTCAGTCGAACTACAGGAAATCCATTGGGAGTTAATAAGCTTGCAGATAAATCACATTGCTGAAAATGTGTTGCTGGAAAAGCGCAGCAGGTCAGGCAGCATCCAAGGAGCAGGAGAATCGACATTTCGGGCATGAGCCCTTTTTCAGGAATGGGGAGAGTGTGCCAAGCACACTGCTCCTGCTCCTTGGATGCTGCCTGACCTGCTGCACTTTTCCAGCAACACATTTTCAGTTCTGATCTCCAGCATCTGCAGTCCTCACTTTCTCCTAGATAAATCGCATTGCCAATATTACAAGGTGGCCCATGATCCATATCCCAATTAGATGACATGATATGTATTTAGATATTAAAAAGAATTCAATGACAACCAGCAATGAACAATGTTAAGTGGACTTCAAACTACATTCTTACTAAAAATAAAGTAACTCCATATCTTTTGGTCATTATTTAAGTCATTGTGCCAAGCTACAAGGAAGTCCAATGATTGGATAGTGGAAAAGAGATGGAGAGAAAATCAATACACAACTAAGATTGGCGCTGTCATGTGGTTAGTTTTGAGAGGGCTGAGTTGGAATGACTATTGTGAACACTAGGCATTAGTGAATATGTGATAATGTTTTGATCAGATTAGTACTGATCCCCTTACCTTTAGATGACTGCTGTGCCTGGGAATTCTAGGAAAGTACTTCCTGTTATTAAAGTGTCTAGGAATCCTTGAATCAAGCAACAAAAAAGATCTTCAAAGTAACCAAGCCAAGCTTTAAAGCACTGAGCACAATTCTGCAACTAAATGTCTGTAAATTTTGTAGTTTAAATGTCCAGCAGACACTATGGAAACAACTGTGAAAGGGTTAAGTGTTTTCAGGTAAGTTAGGTTGCTAGGCTGCTATAAGTAGGTCAGGGCATAGAGTGCCAGTTGACTCAGGTGTGTCCTGCTACCAGGTGGGTATGGTGTTAGAGCTCCAGTTTGGGTCTGCTATGGGAATATTGGATCACAGGGGTGTCAGGGTCCTGCACAATTGAGTTGGGTGGTGTCTGGTTGAGACTGGGCATTGAGTTGTGGCATAGTAATAGTATTGGGTCTGGTGGTAGAGTCAAGTAAGGGTTTGGGGTGTAGGGGTGTTGGGTCGAGGATGTCTGGGGTCAGAAGTGAGGATTATAATGACAGAAGGGGATCAGTGATGAGTCAGGGATTCAGTTTAACAGTTCCCAGGTGTTAAAGTAACTTTTTAATCCTTGAACTCTTCCTGAGTTCAGGATAAGCGAGGCGGTTGCGTCTGATTTCTCGGGCTTTGAGGAACTTTTATTGGAGAGCTGCAGATGTAGGGAAATTACCCATTAGAATTTTCAATTTCCCGAACATTTCCCACAGTCAGCTGTGTCAGGAATTCTGCATTATCCCAGCATGCAAATCCAGCCTATGTTGTTCCAACAACAATCTGGCCTCCCAAATATCTGGGCTAAAGGATTTTGAAATGCTAGTATTGAACTGGGGTGTAAAACCTGTTGTACTATAACCTGGTGTTGTACGGTTTTTAACTTTGGACGAATGGATGTTGCTTCTGTTGGGATAGCAGAGGACCAAAGATCTAGGCAGAAATCTGACAGAAAGCATCTCTGAGAAACTCTTCCAACCCTGTTAATCCCAGTTGATGGAAACCCGAGCACTTTATGTTTCATATCTCGAGAAACCACTATCATAGAGGATGGAAGTTTTGAGTAATTGCTTTTAATTTTCCAGCTTTGAAAAAAATCATCAATCATTTTAAACAAACTATGTGAAAGGCTTAGCTCTGTCTACCTGATGGTTTCAGAGCTAGCGAAGATAAAGGGTCTCTGAGTGAAGTGTGCTGCTGGCCACTCGTAGCCTGACTCACATGGGGCCCCAATCTAAGAAGGCCACTCGCGCAGTTATGCCTTTCAGCTCCAGTAGCTTCACAGATGTCTCACGATCGCAACCTGCACCATGCAGGTCTACCCAAGGTATTCTTTTGTCTTCAAAGGGATATCTGGTCAGCATGGACGGGTTGGACCGAAGGGTCTGCCTCTTAAATGTTGCAATTGTACCAGCCTTCACCACATCCTCTGGCAGTTCATACCATACACATACCACACTCTGCGTGAAAAAGTTGCCCCTCAGATCTCTTTTATATCTTTCCCCTCTTACCCTAAACCTATGCCCTCTAGTTCTGGACTCTCCAATCCCAGGGAAAAGACTTTGTCTATTAATTCTATCCATGCCCCTCATAATTTTGTAAACCTCTATAAGGTCACCCCTTAGCCTCCGATGCTCCAGGGAAAACAGCCCTGGCCTGTTCAGCCTCTTCCTGTAGCTCAGATCCTCCAACCCTGGCAACACCCTTGTAAATCTTTTCTGAACCCCTTCAAGGTTCACAACATCTTTCCAATAGGAAGGATACCAAAATTGCACGCAATATTCCAACAGTGGCCTGACCAATGTCCTGTACAGCTGCAACATGACCTCCAACGCCTGTACTCAATACTCTGACCAATAAAGGAAAGCATACCAAACGCCTTCTTCACTATCCTATCTACCTGCGACTCCACTTTCAAGGAGCTATGAACCTGCACTCCAAGGTCTCTTTGTTTAGCAACACTCCCTAGGACCTTACCATTAAGTGTATAAGTCCTGCTAAGATTTGCTTTCCCAAAATGCTCCACCTCACATTTATCTGAATTAAACTCCATCTGCCACTTCTCAACCCATTGCCCCATCTGGTCCAAATCCTGTTGCAATCTGAGGTAACCCTCTTCGCTGTCCACTACACCTCCAAACTGCAAACTTACTAACTGTACCTCTTATGCTCGCACCCAAATCATTTATGTAAATGGCAAAATGTAGAGGACCTAGCACTCCACTGGTCACAGGCCTCCAGTTTGAAAAACAACCCTCCACCACCACCCTCTGTCTTCTACCTTTGAGCCAGTTCTGTATCCAAATGGCAAGTTGTCCCTGTATTCCATGAGATCTAACCTTGCTAATCAGTTTCCATGGGGAACCTTGTCAAATGCCTTACTGAAGTCCATATAGATCACATCTACTGCTCTGCCCTCATCAATCTTCTTTGTTACTTGTTCAAAAAACTCAATCAAGTTTGTGAGACATGATTTCCCACACACAAAGCCATGTTGACTATCCCAAATCAGTCCTCGCCTTTCCAAATACATGTACATCCTATCCCTCAGGATTCCTTCCAACAACTTGCCCACCACCGAGATCAGGCTCACCGGTCTATAGTTCCCTGGCTTGTCTTTACCACCCTTGTTAAACATTGGCACCACGTTTGCCAACCTCCAGTCTTCCAGCACCTCACCGTGACTATCGATGATACAAATATCTCAGCAAAAGGCCCAGCAATCACTTCTCTAGCTTCCCACAGAGTTCTCGGGTACACCTGATCAGGTCCTGGGGATTTATCCACCTTTAACCGTTTCAAGACATCCAGCACTTCCTCCTCTGTAATATGGACATTTTGCAAGATGTCACCATCTATTTCCCTACCATCTATACCTTCCATATCCTTTTTCACAGTAAATACTGATGCAAAATATTCATTTAGTTCCTCCCCCATTTTCTGTGGCTTCACACAAAGGCCGTCTTGCTGATCTTTGAGGGGCCCTATTCTCTCCCTAGTTACCCTTTTGTCCTTAACATATTTGTAAAAACCCTTTGGATTCTCCTTCATTCTATTTGCTAAAGCTATCTCATGTCCCCTTTTTGCCCTCCTGATTTCCCTCTTAAGTATACTCCTACTTTCTTTATACTCTTCTAAGGATTCACTCGATCTATCCTGTCTATACTTGACATATGCTTCCTTCTTTTTCTTAACCAAACCCTCAATTTCTTTAGTCATCCAGCATTCCCTATACCTACCAGTGTTCCCTCTCACCCTGACAGGAATATACTTTCTCCGGATTCTTGTTATCTCGTTTCTGAAGGCTTCCCATTTTCCAGCCGCCCCTTTACCTGCGAACATCTGCCTCCAGTCAGCTTTCAAAAGTTCTTGCCTAATACCGTCAAAATTGGCCTCTCTCCAATTTCGAACTTCAATTTTAGATCTGGTCTATCCTTTTCCATCACTATTTTAAAACGAATAGAATTATGGTCGCTGGCCCCAAAGTGCTCCCTCCACTGACACCTCAATCACCTGCCCTGCCTTATTTCCCAAGAGTAGGTCAGGTTTTGCACCTTCTCTCATAGATACATCCACATACTGAATCAGAAAATTGTCTTGTACATACTTAAGAAATTCCTCTCCATCTAAACCTTTAACACTATGGCAGTCCCAGTTGATGTTTGGAAAGTTAAAATCCCCTACCATAACTACCCTATTATTCTTACAGATAGCTGAGATCTCCTTACAAGTTTGTTTCTCAATTTCCCTCTGACTATTGGGGGAGTCTATAATACAATCCCAATAAGGTGATCATCCCTTTCTTATTTCTCAGTTCCACCCAAATAACTTCCCTGGATGTATTTCCGGGAATATCCTCCCTCAGCACAGCTGTAATGCTATCCCTAATCAAAAATGCCACTTCCCCTCCTCTCTTGTCTCCCTTTCTATCCTTCCTGTAGCATTTGTATCCTGGGACATTAAGCTGCCAGTCCTGCCCAATCCTGAGCCATGTTTCCGTAATTGCTATGATATCTCAGTCCCATGTTCATAACCATGCCCTGAGTTCATCTGCCTTCCCTGTTAGACCCCTTGCATTGAAATAAATGCAGTTTAATTTATTAGTCCTACCTTGTCCCTGCCTGCCCTGACTGTTTGACTCACTTCTGTTCTCAGCTGTACCCATCTCAGATCGATCTCTTTCCTCACTATCTCCCTGGGTCCCACCCCCCCACCTTACTAGTTTAAATTCTCCAAGCAGTTCTAGCAAATTTCTCTGCCAGTATATTCGTCCCCTTCCAATTTATGTGCAATCCGTCCTTCTTGTACAGGTCACTTCTACCCCAAAAGAGATTCCAATGATCTAAAAATGTGAATCCTTCTCCCATACACCAGCTCCTCAGCCATGCATTCATCTGCTCTATCCCCCTATTCCTGCCCTCACTAGCTCGTAGCACTGGAAGTAATCCAGATATTACTATTCTTGAGGACCTCCTTTTTAAATTTCTGCCTAACTCTCCGTAATCTCCCTTCAGAAGCTCAACCTTTTCCCTTCCTATGTCGTTGGTTCCAATGTGGACAATGACCTCCTGCTGGCCCCTCTCCCCCGTGAGAACATTCTGCACCCTCATTGAGACATCCTTGATCCTGGCATCAGGGAGACACACACCATTCTGCTTTTTCTCTGCTGGCCGCAGAAACGTCTGCCTGTACCTCGGACTACAGAATCCCCTAACACAATTGATCTCTTGGAAGCCAGCATACCCCTCATTGCATTAGAGCCAGTTTCAATACCAAAAACTTGGCTGTTCATGCTATGTTCCCCTGAGAATCCATCACCCTCTACATTTTCCAAAACAGCATACCTGTTTGAAATGGGTATATCCACAAAAGACTCCTGCACTAGCTGCCTACCTCTCTTACCCTTCCTGGAGTTAACCCATCTATGTAAACATTCTCCAATTTTTCACCTCCTCTTCAACATGACCATATGTACTTGGGAATCAAAATGACCTTCTTGCTATTGCTTTTATCTGGATTGTCCTATACACCTCTGCTGCTATTCTTATTTTCACATGATCTCATTTATGTTATTGATGAAGTTTCTGTGTCAATCTCTCTCAATCTTTTCTCAGTAATTTCTCTGGTGAGGTGTTGGTATGTAATTTGGTCATGTAAAGAAATCAACTTGTAATTCAGTGGCTACAAATGATCCAGTCCATAAATCTCAAAGAAATGTCCACATTTGCTGGCTTGTGATATTAAATATCATATTGATGACCAATTTTATGGTTTGATCCTCTTTGGTCAAAAACCACTTTGTTTTCTGTTAGTGCTTTCTCAATATTAAAACTTAATTTTACTGATCCCCATGATAAATAACTTATCCCAGTTTGACCATATTTTATTCAGAGCTGAAAATGTGTTGCTGGAAAAGCGCAGCAGGTCAGGCAGCATCCAAGGAACAGGAGAATCGACGTTTCGGGCATCAGCCCTTCTTCCTTGGATGCTGCCTGACCTGCTGCGCTTTTCCAGCAACACATTTTCAGCTCTGATACTCCAGCATCTGCAGTCCTCACTTTCTCTTCATATTTTATTCAGCCAATTCCCTGACATGAGAGCACTTTGTTCCCTCCTCGTACCACCAATGGCAAATAACAGGATGCACTATCGCTATCCACCCTAACACTAATTTCACCTAAGGCTGGAATGCTGTTGTTGGTGGATTGACTAGCCAGTTTCACACCAGTTCTCCATAAGAGAGTGTGACTTGGAGACTCCTATACTCCCTTTCTAAGATGACAAACATGGCCGCGGTTGTATCAACAATGAAAGTAACATATAAATTTGTAACTTCCATTTCCACAGTTTAGATTAAATTAGATTCCCTACAGTGTGGAAACAGCCCTTCAGCCCAACTAATCCACACCAAGCCTCCAAAGAGTAACCCACCGCCCCCCTAACTAACGCATCTAACACAATGGGCAATGTAACATGACCAATTCACCTAACCTACACATCTTTGGATTGTGGGAGGAAACCGGAGCACCCGAAGGAAACCCACGCAGACCTGAGGAGAATGTGCAAACTCCACAGAGAGTCACCCGAGGCTGGATTCGAGCCCGGGTCCCTGGCACTGTAAGGTAGCAGTGCTAACCACTGAGCCACCGTGCCGCCCAACTGTGCTAGCTGGTGCTAGAAGTTTGTCTTTCATCTTCAATGTGCTTTTGTTTTGCTCTCTGACTGAGTGCAATGTTGACATTCCTGCTTTAGAACACTTTTGTTCACACATCTCTCATATGTGCATTTGAGGATTTTCAGATTCTTGAGCTATCTTTCGTTTTACCACACCTCAGCCACATACATAGTTATAATTGGAGCTGTAACTCAATCTAGAATGATATGTTTCCTTTACTCCTGCAAGTCATTTGGATGTGGTTGACTTGCCCCACAGATGTAACCCTTTGGCTGCAAATGGACCATTTAAATGGTTAGTGGCGACCATAGCATTGTTAGCATCTAAATTTCTGACTTTGAAACAGTGAAATTAGCTGGCATGGGCTGGATCTTGCTGCAATATAGTAGGTTCCCCTAATGGCTCAGGAATAGCTCTCCCCTACAATGACCAGCCATCTTTTTCTGCCATTCCCATGACTGTGGTCTCATCACATGCCTCCTTCCACCTCATCCTCTTATTTGTGCTCAAAGATTTGGATTAGCTTTTATTGTTTTTAAGGCCTCCCATGAATATGTTTCTCAGGTCGATTTCTACTTTAGTGTTGATAGCACAGGGATTAAACAGTTAATTTGAGAATGGGATCTTGACAAATACTTCATTTCATGGCATGCGACTCTCAGTGTCATACTATACAGAGGAACCTCGATTATCCGAATATCATTTATCTGAATATCAGATTATCCCAAGGAGATCTCAAGGTCCTGATAGAAACTTTACATCAAAGATGGTGTTTTCAACAGTGATCGTGTCTTTTGTTTACAGTGATTAAACAGGCACCGTGTCCAAATGACTGACCTCCTGCCCTCTCTATCTCCCCACATTTTCCCTGGAGGTCTACAGAGGGGTGTACCCTAAACCCACCTTCCCCAGATAATCTCTCCAACATTGTCTTATACAGGGTAAAGGTAGAACCTGTCAAAAAGTTGCGTGTGTGTGTGTGTATACGCACGCGCTATTTGGAGACTTACCCTACAAAGGCAGCAGCAGCAGCAGTCTTGTTGTTAGTGGCCAGTCAGGCTGCCCTGGAGAGGGGGCAGGGGTGGACGGGGGGAGGCCACACGGGGGTGCAGGGGCAGGCGGTGTTGGACGGGGGGGGGGGCGGTGGGGGCGCAGGGGTGGGTGGTGTTGGACCGAGGTGCAGGGCTCTCACGCGGTGTGCTGCTACCTCATCTCCTGAACGAGAGCAGACTTAAAAAACTCAGAGCCCCAGAGGAAAGGCATTTAATCGATTAACCAAATAATCGATTATCTGAATGAAGTAGTGCCTCCCACCTCGTTCAGATAATCGAGGTTCCTCTGTATATGAGTACAGAATCTTATTAATTGCAGCATATCCCATCATGCTGCGGTTCCTTGTACAACAATGATTAAAACCCACAAAGAAATCTAGCTCCATCATGGTGATGAAAGATTTTATTTTATTCTCATTGCATTTTATCCATTTCAGGCAAATGCATAACTTTCATTTGAAATTACACTTGGTTAGAACTGAATTGGCCCATTGTTTCGAAATATGCAGTCAGTGCCACTTTTTAGAATTATGTACCATGCTGGTTCACTGTCTACAAGAAAATGCTGTGCAGAAGGAGCATGTTTTCAAATTGCTCAAATGTTTCCAAAATCAAGGTTAGGAGCTCCACAAATGTATCACAATGATCTTCAGCCTGTAATTTTGCAAATTAAAAAAATAAGGAAGTTCCATCTCACTTTCAATGTCATC
Organism: Chiloscyllium punctatum; assembly: GCF_047496795.1. NCBI lineage: Eukaryota > Metazoa > Chordata > Chondrichthyes > Orectolobiformes > Hemiscylliidae > Chiloscyllium > Chiloscyllium punctatum. The sequence continues at coordinate 100,153,274 of NC_092755.1, read as the reverse complement.
GTTTATAGCTCTGAATAAGGCTAGCACATTCTCAGCTACAGACAGCCATTTTGAACAACTTTATTCTATACCACCATAACAACAGGGCAATTATGTGCTATACAATATGTACGTTTATGGAGGTGCCCTACATTTTTGGAGGTGCCATTGCTTGGTGTAATGCTATTAGACAATAGACAATAGACAATAGATGCATTCTGCCCTTCGAGCCTGCACCGCCATTCAATATGATCATGGCTGATCATTCCTAATTAGTGGGTGGCACAGTGGCTCAGTGGTTAGTGCTGCTGCCTCACAATGTCAGGGACTTGGGTTCAATTCTAAACTCAGATCTGTGTGGAGTTTGTGTGGAGTTTGCACATTCTCCTCATATCGATGTGGGTTTCCTCCAGCTGCTCCAGTTTCCTCCCAAGGTCCAAAGATGTGCAGATTAGGTGGATTGGCCGTGCCAAATTGCTCATAATGACCAGGGATGTGCAGGCTAGGTAGGTTAGCCATAGAAAATGCGAGGTTACAAGGATGGGGTTGGCCTGGTTGGGCTGCTGCTCTTTCGAGGGTTGTTGTGGATTCAATGGGCTGAATGGCCTGCTTAACCACTGCAGGGATTCTATTAGATGCTGCTACACAAGTGGCTACAGCATGGCTAGTGGAAAAGTCTTGATAACTGAAGATGACTGCAGATAGCCTTGAGCTACTCTGGGTCTTGAGGACCTAGTTTTGGACGACATCACCTTGGTATGAATGTCTGGGCTGGCTCATTGAGAGGCAACAGCAAGAGCATCAGTGGAGCAGCATCAGTAGGGGAATAAACGCTGTCAACTTGAGATATGGTGTGACTGTCTCTACCAGGTTGTTTTACCTGATGTGGCAATGCTTGTGTTATCTCCTGTAACATATGGAACCAGAGATGGACATTGTGGTGCTGAAGAATTCAATAGACGTTTATTATAAGTAACTATTTAGTACAAACATTAAATTTCTCAGACATATAAGTGGCTGGGCTAATATTAAGCTATTTTGTTAAAATAAAGAAGCATGCTTCCAATAGTGTGCAATGCCTTAAGTGATCCATGGGTAAGAAGGAGTATGAGACTTTTAGGCCCTCAGATCACATGTTAACTTGATGTTGTCATGAACACTCTTAAAGTGTACTGATGTACTGACCATGAGGCATAATACGACAAGAAAGCTCAGCACATTTGAGAACCACAGTGAGGCCTCAACAAACCTCCTGGAGGAAGGTATGCTGGATTACTGTTTGACTCTCCAAACTGTGAAATCTGTAAACATGGTAGCATGTATAGAGAGGTGGTCACGTTGCAGACTCAGATTCCATAGGCAGGAAGGGGATGGGTGACCACCAGGCAGAGCAGGAGGGCTAAGCAGGCTGTGCAGGAATCTCCTGTGGCTATTCCCCTTGAAGGAAATGACCTTTCAGGGAATAGCAACTGCAGCCAAACTCATACTCCTTCTTACCCATGGATCACTTGAAGCATCGCACTCTATTGGAAGCATACCGCACAGGGAGGGAGAAATAGGCATAGAAATGCTATAGTTCTAGGGGACTCAATCATAAGGGAAATAGACAAGTGTTTCTGTGGCTGCAGACAAGAGTTCAGGTTCATGTATTGCCTCCCTGGTGCTCATGTCCTGGATATCTCAGAGCTTTTGCAGGTCATTCTGGAGATGGAGGGTGAACAACCAGTGGTTGTGGTACATGTTGGTAGTAATGACATAGGTAATAAGAGGGATGAGATCCTAAAAAGCAGAATATAGAGAACTAGGAAGAAAGTTGAAATGTATGACCGCAAAGGGAGTTATCTCAGGGTTACTACCAGTGCCACAAGCTAGACAGAGTAGAAACAGTAGGATAGATAGGATGAATATGTGGCTGAAAAGATGGTGTGAGGGGGATGGTTTCAGATTCATGGGGAATTGGGATTGGTTCTGGGGGAGGTGAGACCTGTACAAACTGGATGGGTTACACCTGCGCAGGACCAGGACTGATGTCTTTGGGATAATACTTGATAGAATGGTTAGAGAGGGTTTAAACTGGTGAGGCAGGGGCATGGGAACCAGAGACGTAGGGCAGTAGGTATAGAAATTGAGGGGGAGGTAGAAACCAAGGCAAACATGACTAAGAACAGGCAGAGAAATGTTGGAGAACAGAGCAGGGAAGGTGGTCTGAAATGCATGTGTTTCAATGTAAGAAGTATAACAGGAAAGGTAGATGAACTTAGAGCTTTGGTTAGTATTTGGAATTATGACTGCATTACAATTACAGAGACACGGCTGAAAGAGGGACAGGAATGACAGCTGAATATCCCAGGATTTAGATGTTTCAGGTTTGATAGAAGGGAATGTAAAAAGGGTTGAGGAGTTGCATTACTGGTAAATGTTGTGAGGGAGGATTCGTGCAGCAAGGCAATATGAGTAGAACTCAGGAATAGGAAAGGTGAAATCACAATGCTGGGGGTATTCTACAGGCATCCCAACAGCCAGTGGGAGATAGAGGAGATAATATGTAGACAGATTTTGGAAAGATGTAAAAACAGCAGGGCTGTTGTGGTGGATGATTTTAGCTTCCCCTATATTGACTGGGACTCACATCATGCCAGGGGCTTGGATGGGGCAGAATTTGCAAGGACCATTCAGGAGGGTTTCTTGACAAAGTATGCACAGTCCAACCAGGGAAGGGGTTATACTGGGCCTGGTTCTGGGAAATGAGTCCAGCCAGGCGAGTAAACTTTCAATTGGGGAGCATTTCAGGAGTAGTGACCATAATATCATGAGTTTCAAATTACTCATAGATAAGGATAACAGCAGTCCTCAGGTGAAGGACGAATTGGGGAAAATGAACTACAATAATATTAGGCAGGAACTGGAGAATGTTCATTAGAGGCAGCTGTTCGATGGTAAATCCACATCGGACATGTGGGAATGGCACGCTCCTTTGAGAATGAAGGATAGGTTTGGCACGTTTTGTGAAACTTGGATGACCAGGAATGTTAGGACCGTGATCAAAAGGAAAAAGGAAGCATATGTAAGGTTTAGGAGGATGGGAACAGACAAAGCCCTTGAAGTATATAAGGAAAATAGGAAAGAACGTAAACAAGGAATTAAAAGGGTGAAAAGAGGTCATGAAAAGACATTCGTAAACAGGATTGAGGAAAATGACATGCTTGCTTTCATTGGAAGGGGCACTGAGTATAAAGAAAGACAAGTTATGCTGCAGCTTTATAGAACCTTAATTAGGCCACACTTGGAATTTTGTATACAGTTCTGGTCACCACATTACCAGAAGGATGTGCATGCTTTGGAGAGGTACAGGAATGGGCTACCAGGATGTTGCCTAGGATCCAGGATTTTAGCTATGAAGAAAGGTTAGATCGACTGGGTTTGTTTTCACTGGAATGGTTGTGGACCAACATGATAGAAGTTTCTAAGGTTGTGAATGGCATGGATAGAGTGGAAAGTGTGAGGCTTTTTCCCAGAGTGGAGGGGCCAATTACAAGGTTCAAGGTGCAAGGGGGTGAGAGTGGGGAGGATGAGTGAGGCATGTTTTTCACACAACAGGTGGTGATGGCTTGGAACATGTTGCCAAAGGAGGAGATAGAAGCAGACAGAATAGCAGAGTTCAAGAAGCAACTGAATGAATACATGAACAGGAAGGGAATAGAGAGTTATGGATCTTGTAAGTGAAGACCATTTTAGTATGGAAGAGCAAAATGTGTCAAAGCAGGCTTGGAGGGCAAAAGGGCCTGTTCCTGTGCTGTATTGTTCTTTGTTCTCTGTTCAATCACCAGGAAGTGCACTCTGGCCAGGTCCAGCAGTGCTGTTAAGCAATTTACCCCACTTCCTCAGTGCAAAGAATTAACTTCAAGCTAAGGCCTCCAAACACTTCATCCCTAAAGACAGGAACTCCTCTTCTTTGATGTTCCATCTGTGCATCTCCTACTTTTATCTTGTGCCGGACTCGGTACAGCCAGCATCAGTTCCCTTCCATTGAGTGGGTCTCACCTTACAATGGCAGGCAGCCCTTTAATGGTTGCATGACACAGCATTAGTGCATATTGCTTGATCCTTTGCTGAATACCCAGGCAGGAGCCTCAATGCCTCTTCTCAATCCAATGCCATAATCTTTCCAATGAGGAGGAAGTGCCAAATTTGAATACTGCCTACTTCAAAGAGTACACTTTTGGGCAGGTTGCAAAACCCAAGATATAATGCATTTTAGTTCTTTTTTTTGCAATTTTGGATTCCTGTTCTTTAAATGGAATGTTTTAATTTTGGGCAGATTGCCTGTGAAATTCTCTGTCAGTGTCACATCCTGCCTTGTCTTGTGCCTGTCACAGTTTAATATCTGATCTGAAATGGTTGCTTGATTGAACTGAGTGAAGAAGCCAGTTTATTACTTTGTGGTGTGACCACTCCTTCCCCACCTCACAGGGCAGTCTCTAATGTAACAATCAGATTTTGTTTCAAGATCTAGTAAAGTGCTGACAGAGTATCTGTTCGGAATTTTGACATTTGTGACCAACTCCCTCAGTTGTGATCAGGAACAATCTGGTATGAAAACAAACAGATAAAATAACCTCTCATACTGCTCAGCCAATCTTTCATGCAATTTTCATCCCATGATTGCCATATGTTTATCAATAATCAGAGTTACTTCCCTATTTTCTGGTTGACAAGATATGCCTAGAACAGTTGGACCCTTTCAACATACGGATGAAGGAAAATTGGGATGAATGCGCACAGATGATTGAGCATCCATCTCTCTGTGTGCCTGATTACAACACCTAGATCCAGCAATGTTTGTCTGGCCACTCCAGTTTGAGGCTGGATCTTGATTTTAGGTGGGTAGAGCTATCATTGCACAAGGCAGATTTAAATGCTGTATTGAAGGCCCCTATGCCATTATCTTCACTCCCTTCATTAGAACAAACAATTCATCAAGTTGCTCAAAACCTCTCGGTAAGTTCAGAAATATTTCCTGCAGGAAAACGCCATCTCATTTACCCTTAGAGCCAATTTGCTCAAGGTGTTATAGTATGCTGTGAGGAACCAAGTCAGTGTAGTCTCCCCTACCTCCCTTAGGATTGAGTAGGAGTGCCAAGACAAGCTTCAACATAATAGTACACATGGGAGGGAAATAATGCTTTTCCTATCAAGTCATTGTGGCCAGGATAAGAGCACACAGGAACCAAGGATGTGAGCTGTTCTTTTTTTTGCCTTAAATAACCTTATATCTTAGAGCCATTGAGATTGCACAGTATTCCATAGTGAATCTTGCTGACAGTTAAAGCCAGGCGTCAACACTATAGCAACAAGAATGAATAGGTGGGACATTAATGAGAACAATCAGTGGAGCTTCAGGGAGCCAGGGGTGATACATCTAATGGAATCAACTCATGTAGGACTGGAGCTTGTCGAGTTGGTTTTAAATGGGCTTTAATGAATAGCCAATTGAGGTGACATTAAGACCATAAGATATAGAAACAGGGCAGGCTTTTCTGACCCTTGAGCCTGCTCTGCCATGGATGATCCAACATTCATCATGTTCACTTTCCTGACCTTTCTTCATAACCCCTGATTCCCCCCACCTGTAATTCTTTACCAAGCCATCTTATCATTAATGGACAAATCAAGACTGGTTACTGCTGACTGAATGTAAATAAGTATAATTCAGTCTCAAAATTGACTCAGCTTTCCTTGTGTTTCTGTGCAGTAACTTGTACTCAGTATTTGGCTGAGAGTCCTTACTCCCGATCCATATGTGGGCCCTGGATCGCTGTATTTCTAAGAACATTCCTCCAACAAACAAGATGATATGTGAAATCCAGCCTCTCCTCCCTCTCCTGATTTACCACTGTAATTCCTTTTATATGTATGTTAGCAGCTGTAAATTTATTGGCGTGACTATGGATATTGTTATGTCCAGATTACAGCATTGTATCATGTTTACGGGGCTAATTACAAAGATGTCACATTCAGCATCCTTCACTGAATGCTGATTAGGTCAAACTCAGAACTAAACATTGTCCATCATCTGCCCATCACAGGGTGAATGTAATTTACAAATCTTTGTTCCTTTTCACTTCTGCCTAGTATTATCTTGCAGAATAATTTGGGCTTCCGTTCAAAGTTTGGGAGAAGATTTGTAGCTCGGGCTTCCGTAGCGGCGTTGAGTAATCAAAATTAAAGGGAGGAGGATGAGTGTTTTGGGAGTCCTGACAGGTCCTATCATCTTATACCAAGCACATTTTTCAAGGTTACCTATAGCAACTGGAGTTGGCCCACCACAGCAGTGTTAGAAGTACTTTCTGTGGTTCAAATGCACACAGAAGAGGTCTATGAAATTGAATTTTGTAGTTTTAAGCCAGTTCATTATGGGAATGGCCAAAAGCCTCAAACTTGCTCCTAACAGTCATTTTTTCTTGGATAAGCTGCATTCCAATTGGCTCAAAAAATGGAAAAATGTAATACCAACCAGATGCTTTTCTGTAGCTGAAGTACATTAGAGCTGAATAATGGGACCTTCCCTCCCTATATAACTGTACCTGATCTATGAGTGCTTGGTGGGAAAGTGCCAAAATAGCTTTCTGCTACATCAATACATTCAATATCTAACCCAGGCTAGCTTGATGGAAAACTGTTGAGGGCATTTAGTCCTGCATGCAATCCATTCAATGCCTGACCTGGAATTGCTTGATTCTGACACTGAGTGTCTGAAATATTAAGTTTTCTGTGCACCAGCATTCTTCAGCTCAATTTGTTCTTTAAAAAAATCTAAAATGCTTGGGAAAAGTGACTGACTCCTTGCTAGTATAAAACATTCTCAGAACACAAGTCACCCATTGTACTCTATGCTACTCTCTCCCCACCCCCACCCTCCTCTAGCTTATCTCTCCACGCTTCAGGCTCACTGCCTTTATTCCTGATGAAGGGCTTTTGCCCGAAATGTCGATTTCGCTGCTTGTTGGATGCTGCCTGAACTGCTGTGCTCTTCCAGCACCACTAATCCAGTATTTGGTTTCCAGCATCTGCAGTTATTGTTTTTACCTCTACAATTTAATGCTTGTCAGCCAACAATAATTGGGCAGAGCTTGAAACTGCCTCTTTGAAATAATATAGATTAGACTCCCTACAGTGTAGAAACAGGCCCTTAACCCAACCAACAGTTACCCACCCAGACCTACACACCTAACACTATGGGCAATTTAGCAGGGCCAATTCACCTGACCGGCACACCTTTGGGAGGAAGCCGGAGCACCCAGAGGAAACCCACACAGACTTGGGGAGAATGTGCAAACTCTACACAGACAGTCACCTGAGGCTGGAATCAAACCCGGGACCCTAGTGTTGTGAGGCAGCAGTGCTAACCACTGAGCCACTGTGCCGTCCACAATGTTTTCTTATTTTGACTTTTGAAAAGTCCATGGACTAGAATGCATTTTTTTTTTCTCTCCAGTTGGCTCTATGGATTACTTTTCATTATTAGTCTACTTTTGAAATTAGTTTAAGTTAAGGCTTTGAGGATGTTTCTGATGGAACAACTAGATTATCTTCTCAGCCACATCATCGTAATTCACTATGCAACCCAACTCCCCTGCAATTCCTGAGATTGTTGTAAGGATGACAATATGTTTTCACATTGAATCTGAACAAAGATGCAAATGTTATTAATCAGGGGAATAGTTCCATTTTATATTTCTACCATGATTCATGTGATGACTGGAGTTGAGATGCAGTTTTGTTAAAGTTGCTTATTAATCTTAAATACAGCGCAAACACAGATTCAAACAACACTGAGATCTTGTTGTAAGCCACCCTACCACTCAGCCATCATCATTCAGAGATGGCTCAGAACATGATATTATTCACCTTCTCTAACCAAGTCCCAAATACATGGTTCTAATCCAGCAATAAAAGCTACTGCACCCCACTTTGCTGACCTTGAGTTATAAGGTCCATCTTATTAGTGTAATAAACCAGACAGTAGCACTTGACAAAGATTTGATTTGCAGAAGCAGATTATCAGATATTAGAGCTGTTAAAGGGCTGTTTGATGCCTTTAAAAATGAGTCTGTTCTTGGAAAGGATTCTGTAAGTAATGTCCAATACACTGACTTTTAAAGTCCTGGAGGGAGCAGGCATTCTTTTAGCAAGGATTGATTTTTCAAGAAGAGCAAGCAGACTTTGAAGCTTACTGCAGGTCTCTTTGAAGTGTTTGTTGCAAATAGACACAGAAGCAATGATTCCACCTTCCAAATGTCGTGTGAAGTTTGTCCCTAACTTCAGGAAATGTTTGAATACAGCAAACAGACTGAACGTCCACAGAGGTCAGCATCTATACATAGCATGCTGAATATATGCATATTGAGATTGCCTTAGCAGCTTATTAATACATGCTATCTGTTTAACACAAGTTGCTCAAAGCAAAAGCATTGCAGTGTTCAGTGACTACATTGGTGTTGTACATTGGGAGTGTGCCAGTATATTACTTGATGGAACTTTGTTGTGGTATTATGAGTCTTGCCATCTGGATGGAAGTCAGTGGGAGACCAGAGCTGATTCTTTTGGAAAGGCTGCTAATCAGGCAATGGTGAGGAAACTGCATAAGTGTTCACCTAGAATGAAAAACCCAGGTCAGAGGTCTCCCCTTGTGAGAACTCTTGGCCAGATATCCATAGTTCAGCTTCTAGAACTAGCTTCTAGAACTTCTTGGTTCTAGAAGTCAGCCAATGGATTCTGGAGCACCCAGATTGTAAGTAAGTAATGAATGGCTGAGATTTATAGACTGGGAATTAGCAGGGAGAGTGTGTATGAGAGGCGGTACCAAGGTGGGGTGTATTTCTCACCGACACACCTCTTTCCCAATGTCCTGTAATTTGGTGACGTGCTGATTACCTTTGAACAAGACATTCTCCACATTCAAGGTGACAAGTGGCCTACATGCTTTCCCTGGTCATAGATGGTGTCTAGGCTGGGCTTTTGCCCGAAACATTGATTTTCCTGCTCCTCAGATGCTGCCTGACCTGCTGTGCTTTTCCAGCACCACACTCTTGCCTGCAAATCGGTTAACCCCAACAGCAGCAAGACAAGGTCTTTAAATGGTCATTATTCAACTTGGGTTTATCCAATAAACTGGCACAAAGGAGATGTAAACAATTGTAGAAAAAGGAGTTCTGTGATGTCAACTTACAATTATGACTTTTGAGCATTTTTTTTATCATGGTGATTTGTTTTTACTTTTCATCTTTACTTGTGATTTTAACAATAAAAAGAGCAAGGTGGATTTGGTTTGATTTTAGTTTGGACCAAACATGATCTGTCACCACCCACTCAGATTGCTGCTTTCACAGCTAATATGTTGTCTTAGTTCAGTTCCTTTAGAAGCATCAGTTTATGTAGAGACTGTTAGAATTTGCTGCACAAAACTTGCCCATAGGATCTGCACTGCTAGCTGGCTGTCAAGGTCACATACACCTTAACTTTCATGTTTTGGGATCATTCCAGGCTGCTGCTGGAGACATCATTAATCAGCTCTATGTCCAGACGTATTAAATAAGTCACTCTTGTGTTGTTTTCGTAAACTAGCAAATTAATTTCCTTCCCCAAGACCAACCACTGGAACAAAGAGGGGATGCTGCAGTTTTAAGATTGGTCATCCCCCTGAAGGTCTGAGGACTGGGGACTAGATTATGCACTGATACTGAGTTGCACACTCCCTCACATTAAGTTCAACATGAAGTGGAAAGGATTCCACTTACTAATGTATATCTCAAATGTAGCTGTCAGTATTACCCTGGCTACTGCTGTGGTGCTTTCACTTTAAGGCATTCCATCAGTACTCAATCTGTACAGGAAAGTGACAGTTTGGCTCTTGATTGATCAGTGCATCCCTCTAGGGCCTTGGCTTATGACACCTCTGTGGCAGCTGAGAAGACCAGTTTAAAGTAGGCAGAATGATTTCCATTCATTCACAAGTCACTGTAGGAAAGACTCTTGGCTTGCATATAAACAGCTTTTCGGTGCTCAAACAGATCATGGGGCACTCAATTTTGCTATTTGGGGATGTATCATCCCAGAGATCTGGGTGCACACTCATGAAGGGATTCAACAGCAAGAGATTAAAAGCCCATTCTCAACTCTTCAGATTCTGGACTTGTCCATTTTGAAATGCAGCAAGGCCTAGCCATCATCCTGGCTTGAGCTAACAAGTGACAAGTAACATTCATGCCACACAATTGCTCTGCAGTGACCATGTCCAATGAGACTGCATACAGCCATCACCCCTTGATTGCTTCTAACATCAGGGGTCTACCGTTTCCCAGAGTCTGAACTTGACCTGATACATGGGTACTGTGGCCACAACAGCAGGTCAGAAGCTGCAGCATTAAATCTCCTGTTGTCTCCCCATTCCCTTCTTCAGGCTCATGCCCAAAACATCGATTCTCCTGCTCCTTGGATGCTGCTTGACCTGCTGCGCCTTTCCTGCAACACATTTTCAGCTCTGATCTCCAGCCTCTGCAGTCCTCACTTTCTCCTACTATTCACAAGGCACACATCAGGAATGTGATGGAATACTCTCCACTTGTCTGGATAGGTGAAGCCACAAATACATTCAAGAGGCAACTGTCCATCTAAGACAAAGCATCTATTAACATCTGATCCACCACCTTCAATGCTTATTCCCTTCACATCTAATGCCTAGTGGCAGTGGTGTGTGCTAGCAATGAGATGCATTGCAGTAACTTACCTAGACTTCTTCAAATGTACTTTTCAAATCTATGACCTCTCCCATTTTGAATGACAAGAGCACCAGATGCATGGGAAAAGTGTCTGCTGGACGTTGCCCGTTCAAGACATGCACCATCCTGACTCGGAACAGTATCGCTGTTATTTCACTGCTTCTAGGTTCAATTCCTTCCTAACAATATTATGAGTGCATCTACACCCCAAAGACTGCAGTAGTTCAAGAAGGCAGCTCACCACTGCCTTGTGGTGGGCAAGTTGTTGGAGAGAATCCTGAGGGACAGAATGTACATGTATTTGGAAAGGCAAGGACTGATTAGGGATTATCAGCATGGCTTTATGCATGGGAAATCATGTCTCACAAACTTGATTGAGTTTTTTGAAGAAGTAACAAAGAGGATTAATGAGGGCAGAGTGGTAGATGAGATCTATATGGACTTCAGTAAGGCACTTGACAAGGTTCCCCATGGGAGACTGGTGAGCAAGGTTAGATCTCATGAAATACAGGGAGAACTAGCCATTTGGGGACAGAACTGGCTCAAAGGTGAGAGGGTGGTGATGGAGAGTTGTTTTTCAGACTGGAGGCCTGTGACCAGTGGAGTGCCACAAGGATCGGTGCTGGATCCACTACTTTTCATCATTTATATAAATGATTTGGATGTGAGCAGAAGAGGTACAGTTAGTAAGTTTGCTGATGACACCAAAATTGGAGGTGTAGTGGACAGCGAAGAAGGTTACCTCAGATTACAACGGGTTCTTGATCAGATGGGTCAACGGGCTGAGAAGTGGCAGATGGAGTTTAATTTAGATAAATGTGAGGTGCTGCATTTTGGGAAAGCAAATCTTAGCAGGACTTATACACTTAATGGTAAGGTCCTCGGGAGTGTTGCTGAACAAAGAGAACTTGGAGAGCAGGTTCATAGCTCCTTGATAGTGGAGTTGCAGGTAGATAGGATAGTGAAGAAGGCGTTTGGTATGCTTTCCTTTATTGATCAGAGTATTGAGTACAGAAGTTGGGAGGTAATGTTGCTGCTGTACAGGACATTGATTAGGCCACTGTTGGAATATTGCATGCAATTCTGGTCTCGTTCCTATGGGAAAGATGTTGTGAAACTTGAAAGGATTCAGAAAAGATCTACAAGGATGTTGCCAGGGTTGGAGGATTTGGGGTGTAGGGAGAGGTTGAATAGTCTAGGGCTATTTTCCCTGGAACATCGGAGGCTGAGGGGTGACCCTTTAGAGGTTTATAAAATCATGAGGGGCATGAATAGGATAAATAGACAAAGTCTTTTTCCTGGGGTGGGCGTGTCCAGAACATGAGGGCATAGGTTTAGGGTGAGAGGGGAAAGATATAAAGAGACTTAAGGGGCAACGTTTTCACACAGAGGGCGATACTTGTATGGAATGAGCTGCTGGAGGAAGTGGTCGAGGCTTGTATAATTGCAACATTTAAAAGGCTTCTGGATGGGTATATCAATAGGAAGGGTTTGGAGGGATATGGGCCAGGTGCTGGCGGGTGGGACTAGATTAGATTACATTACATTACAGTGTGGAAACAGGCCCTTCGACCCACCTATACCCCTACATTTACCCCTTATCTAACACTATGGGCAATTTAGCATGGCTAATTCACCTGACCTGCACATCTTTGGACTGTGGGAGGAAACCTGAGCACCTGGAGGAAACCCACGCAGACATGGGGAGAACGTGCAAACTCCACACAGTCAGTCGCCTGAGGCGGGAATTGAACCCGGGTCTCTGGCACTGTGAGGCAGCAGTGCTAACCACTGTGCCACCGTGCCGCCCACCGATTGGATTGGGATATCTGGTCGGCATGGACGAGTTGGACGGAAGGGTCTATTTCCGTGCTGTATGTCTCTATGACTTTATAAAAGCAGAGTTAACATTTCAAGTCCAGTGACCCTTTGTTCTGACAAAGAGTCACTGGCCATAACATATAAACAGATGTGATTTGACTGTAACCAGGGTTTAGAGTAAGTGAGCAATGAGTTAAGGGGCATCACTTGAGGTCCTTAGAATTGGAAACTCAGCGAAAAATGGGTTTGAGGTGGGACAAATATTTCTGTAGACAGTGCATTGCGAGATTTTCCATCCCATACTGATCTTATAAAATGCATCCCAACCTCAAAAATCTTTCCTCCATTCCATTGATTTCCTATAGTGTGAAAATAGGCTCTTCGGCCCAACAAGTCCACACTGAACCTCCAACGAGTAGCCACCCAGATCCATTCTCTTACCTTATTACTCAACGTTTACCCCTGACTAATGCACCAAACCTGCACATCCCTGAACACTATGGGCAATTTAGCCTGGCTAATTCACTCAACATCGTGTAGGAGGAAACTGGAGGAAACCCACGCAGATACAGGGAGAATGTGCAAACTCCACACAGACAGTTGCCCACTGCTGGAATTGAACCCTGGTCCCTGGTGCTGTGAGTTAGCAGTGCTAACCACTGAGCCACCGCTCACACAGAAGGATAGCCCTGTCCAGTTAAACCACACTTAATATAACATGAAGTGAAACAATGATGAAGAATTCATAAAATACATCTAGCGAGGACAATCTGGGCCTGGACCTTCACTATGCTTTCCTATTTGGAATGTCGGAATCTTCTTTACAAAGCCATAACTTTTTGAATCCTAGTTGTTCTCCTGCTCGAGCTCCCACTTCTATTAAGTCAAGTTTGACTTGCATTAGAAATATTTACTGGAGCACAATGGCTGCTGCAGAAATTGTGCAAGGTATTTGCAAGCAGACTGGGCTGAATCGGCATTGGAATTTCAATAAAAGTATGAGCACAGTGCAGCTCAAGAGAAAAGCGTCTTGCAAAATAGACCATGCTTGCTATAGGTAGAATGGTCCTGAGCTAACTAGTACCAAGAGGCATTGCTGCTTCCAGCCTAACAGGAGGCAAATGCACTTACAACACATTCAGCAATTAATATTCATGAATTGCTGTGAAATTCCTAGTGTATTTTTAGGAGTAGTAAAAAGTTAATCAAAGAATATTGCTTCACTGGTATTCCACAGTGTTGGATACTAAATAAATATAATTGGGAAGAGTGGCTTTATAGTGTGACTGAGTGCAAAAGAGTCGTTAATGGGTGATCATGTCAAATTATTAACTGAACTCACTCACTACTTTAGAATTAGAATCCCAACTGTGTGGACACAGGCCTTCAGCTGAACAAGCCCACATCAATCTTCTGAAGAATATCCTATCCAGACCCATTCCTCTATATTTACCCCTGATTCATGCACCTAACCTGTTCTTCCCTGAACACAATGGACAACTTAGCACAGCCAATTCACCTAACCTGCACATCTTTGGATTATGGGAGGAAACCCATGCAGACACAGGGAGAGTGTGCAAACTCCACACAGAGAGTTACCTGAGGTTGGAATTGAACCCAGGAACTTGGAGCTGTGAGGCAGCAGTATTAACTACTGAGCCACTATGTTGCCCTTTACTGCTGTCTATGTTTTGTGTTCTAGCTGTCCATGAGTGATGTTCTTGCTAACATGTCCATGTTACCCCATGGAGTGCCAAGTAGAGATGGGGGATTAGGAGTAGTATTTTGAGACCAATTTGTTTTCAGACTTAAATACTTTTTTTATTGGCTCCTGGAAAATAAATAGTGCGTCCTTTACCCACTGCAGATAGATTATCAAATTATGGCTGTTTCATATATACATCAACCTATGCAATGACAAGTACAAAAATGGATACAAAATTTAACAGAACAGTGAATGAGACTTTACTGAAGGAAATATGAACTGCACATTGAATGAATTAATTTACTTACTCAAAGTACTGTGAAACACATTCTTTATTTTTGAAAATTTTGGTTATTTTGGAAAGACATTGAATAGTTTCCCAATAATCACACCATGAACTTCAACTTTAATTCAGTAAAACATTCCAAGCCCTTCACAAGGAACATTATGGAACAAAATTTGATTTTGAGCAACATAAGACCATATTGAGATATATAACCAAAGTCTGGTCAAAGAGCTAGGTTTAAAGTAACGAGGGAAGTGATTCCTGGGCCCTTGCTGAGACATTTGTATCATCAATAGTCACAGGTGAGGTGCCATAAGACTAGAGGTTGGCTAATGTGGTGCCACTATTTAAGAAAGGTGGTAAGGAAAAGCCAGGGAACTACAGACCGGTGAGCCTGACATCGCTGGTGGGCAAATTGTTGGAGGGAATCCTGTGGGACAGGATTTACATGTATTTGAAAAGGCAAGGACTGATTTGGGATTGTCAACATGGCTTTGTGCGTGGGGAATCATGTCTCACAAACTTGGTTGAGAATTTTTGAAGAAGTAATGAAGAGGATTGATGAGGGTAGTGTAGTGGACATGATATAGTTGGACTTCAGTAAGACATTTGACAAGGTTCCTCATGATAGACTGGTTAGCAAGGTTAGCTTTCATGGAATACAGGGAGAACTAGCCATTTGGATACAGAACTGCCTCAAAGATAGAAGGCGTTGGTGAAGGGTTGCATTTCAGACTGGAGGTCTGTGACCAGCAGTGTACCACAAGGATCAGTGCTAAGCCCACTGCTTTTTGTCATTTATATTAATGATTTGGATGCGAACATGGGGAGTATAGTTAGTAAGTATGCAGATGACACCAAAATCGGAGGTGTAGTGGACAGTCAACAAGTTAACCTCAGAGTACAATGGGATCTTGATCAGATGGGCAGGTGGACTTTAATTTAAATAAATGTGAGGTGCTGCATTTTGGAAAAGCAAATCAGAGCAGGATATATACACTTAATAGGAAGGTCCTGGGGAGTATTGCTGAATAAACAGACTCTGGAGTGCACGTTCATAGTTCCTTGAAAATGGAGTCACAGGTACTGTATAAAGGATAGTGAAGAAAGCGTTTGGTATGCTTTCCTTTATTGCTCAGAGCATTGAGTATAGGAGTTGGGGAGGTCATATTGCGGCTGTTGGGGACATTTGTTAGGCTACTTTTGGAAAATTGCATGCAATTCTTGTCTTTCTCCTATTGGAAAGATGTTGTGAACCTTGAAAGGGTCAGAAAAGATTTACAAAGGTGTTGTCAGGGTTGGAGGATTTGAGCTATAAGGAGAGACTGAATAGACTGGTTTCCCTGGAGCGCCAGAGACAGGGAGAAGACCTTTTAGAGGTTAATAAAATCATGAGAGGTGTGGATAGGATAAATAGACAAGCTGGTTGAGTCCAGAACTGTAGGGCATAAGTTTAGGTTGAGAGGGGAAAGATTTAAAAGGAACCTAAGGGCAACTTTTTCACACAGAGGGTGTTGTGTGTTGTGCCAGAGGAAGTAGTGGAGGCTAGTATAATTACAGCATTTAAAAGGCATCTGGATAGGTATATGAATAGGAAGGGTTTGGAGGGATACGGGCCAAATGCTGGCAAACGGGACTAGATTAGGTTGGGATATCAGCATGCGAGTTGGACTGTAGAGTTTGTTTGCATGCTGTACGTCTCTATGACTCAATAACTCTCATGCCTTAAAAAAGAAAAATAAGTAAAGAGGTGAAAAGTTTCAGGGAGTGATTTCCAGAATTTAAGGGTTTCACAGATGAAGGCAGAAGTACTAGTGATGGGTTAATTAAAACTGTGGACAATCAAGGAGCCAGATTCAGATAAGGGGAGTTACCTCAGGGTTTTGAAGCTGAAGGAGATTCTAAAACAAGGAATAATCTGAAAACCCCATGGGAATTTTAAAATTGAGACATTACTTAAGCAGCATCCAATGAAAGTCAGCTGGTATAAGGGACAATGGATGAATGAGACCTGATACAAGTCAAGAAATAGCCAGCAAAGATTTGAATTACCTCTAATTTCCAGAGGGCAGAATATGGGGAGGTTGGCCAGCAGTGCATTAAAATTGTCAAATCTAGAGATATCCAAGTTTTAAATGAGGCTATCAGCAGGAGATGAAGACGCTCAGAAACAAACAGCACTACAGAACTGAACAAAGGTGGTCTGAGGGATATTACAGATGAGTAGTTATCTCAGAGTTAAATTTGACACCAAGATTGCAGACCATCTGATACAGTCTCAGACATTTTCTCAGGAAAGGATTAGAGGTTCTGGCTGAGGAATGAAATTTGTGTTGTGTCTTAAAGAAATAACATGAGTTTTCTCAATAAATAGTCATCAGAAATTTCTGTTGCTTCAGCACTGTATGGCAGATAAGCAATCTGACAATTTAGTGACAGTCGGCAGTGAGATTGAACTGGCTGTTGTTAGCACATCTTTGAAAACTGATGCAGTGTTTTCAGATGCTGTTGCTAAAGGGCAGCAATTACATGAAAAATAGAAACGGACTAAGGATAAATCCTTGAGGGGCACCAGAGCTAACTGTGCAGGAGGAGAAAAGAGAATAGTTTCTTGGCGATACTATGATTATGATGAGATAGATAAAGCATTGCAAGGGATTGACAGAGAAATTATAACAGAAAATCACTGGCACCCATGACATACAAATCAACAAATTTACATTGAAACTCCCAATACAGTGACATCTACAGGCATTGCAAGGTAATATAACCTACACTTTAATGTCAAATTGCCATAGAAAGCATTCACAGTAGTTTTCCGTAACATGGAAACCATGTACTATATATATTTTACTCGAAGATTAATTGAGTAACAAAAGAATTCTGCTGGAGGTGACTACACTAAGGGATGGATGATATCTTGTACCGAATTAGATTAGCCTGTTCCAATTTTGTTGTAAATCACGAATACTATTTTAAAATGAAGACAGATATCATAAGTCTAAATAACTAAAAGATAAATGTAAAGAAGATACAAGAATTACTTCTTTGCACAAATGTTGACACAAGTCTGAAATAATCTGTCACCGAATGATTAGGTATACTCAGACACAATTAGTTTGTAGGCTCAGATAGCTTGAATGCAAGACGAATGTGTTTTGTGAGACAGATTTTTCTTAAGATTAACTTTGCTTATGACCCTGGTGGGGGAGCATGGAAAGATTTGATAGATCTCTTCTTCAGCTCTACAATCTACTAATTAGCACAACACAAAGCAAATTCCAATAACCCTAGTTCAGCAAGTTACCAGTGAATTGTGTTTGAACTTCTGTATAATTGGAACAGAGTTCCAGGCAGCATCAGAGTCTGGAAGGAATTTCCACAGGCATAAGAAGCAGAACGTGAAGCTTTACTGACACTTTCTAGAGGCAAAGAATTCTATTATTGAATTTTTTTGCAGATACTTTGAGTAGACACAGGCTGGAGGGAAAATTCAACAAAGTGGACGAAGAATGTCAGATCGGCTGCTCAATATACATCTTACATAAAATGGGATGTCCCCATCCCCTTGTGCATGGTTTTTACATATGTGGCTGGCAAATTGCTGCCCATTGTGATGTTAAATTTGCTTCCAGAGTGTTAAAGGGTCATTGCAACATTCCTTTTTCTTCAGCAGTGGTTACAATGCAGCTATCAGGTTCTTATATCATAGGAACGACATTATTGGATAAGACTAGACACTATCTCGTGATTCCTTGATGATTCTGTGTTATAGGCCAGTGATCCTGTTATTAGTTTGAGCATCCTATCATTTGGAGAGGCCAAAGGCAGAAGTGGACTTCCTGAATTATCAGAGGAAATTTGTCTTATCACTTAATCACTAACAGCATTTTCAACTCACAAAAGGTCATTATCAATAATGTCTCTAATTGCCTGCAGAAGCCAACAGGGAGATCCGGGATACCGCATGTAGAATTATTAACAAAATCTCCATGAAATAATTAATCTGAGGTTTTGGACATTGGGCTAATGTATGTATATCATTAAGGAATCAATAGACTGTTTTCTGGTCTATCCAAATAATATAATTTAACTTGCAATGTAAGAGCCTTCTCCATGTCTATCTAGACCTCTTCCACTCTAATTATTCACTTCTTGGGTTATATGACACAAGTCCCAGTGGGATGAAGAAAGCTGCTCTTCCTCAGAAATACTTTGAAGTTTACTGCTGTTTAAATCTGGCTGGTTTTCACCTCGTGTGAAGAAAAAACCCTTAATATCTTCCATGAATTACATATCAATGCAAAGACTCCTACTAAATTACTAAGTGGCTTCCTATGGTATGAAACCCTCAAGAAACTCTAGAAATACAACACAAATCTGACAACAACAGAAAAGAAAACAACGTGTTAACAAGTTGGCTTAATATTCCTCATTATAACTGAATTCGAATTAATACTAACCGCTTAAAATGATAAACCAGTCA
Source organism: Chiloscyllium punctatum (assembly GCF_047496795.1). NCBI lineage: Eukaryota > Metazoa > Chordata > Chondrichthyes > Orectolobiformes > Hemiscylliidae > Chiloscyllium > Chiloscyllium punctatum. Next base: position 100,134,219 of record NC_092755.1, on the reverse strand, counting down.
TTTCCATTTTCAGTTGTGGGACCTGTGATGTATTTCTGGTACCTTCTGTTTTTATTTCAGAATCCATTTTTTTCATTACAATTGCATATTGTTCTTTTGTCCACAGTAAACATTGCACACTACTTATTGAAAAATAAGCAGAACATAAAGAGAATTAAACTGATTTTGCCGGTCTCTGCATAAGGGAGAAGGAAGGGTGATAACTAATTGTGTTACAAGTACAAGGGACTTGTGCAAAAATATTAAGATCAGACAATTTGCTCTTTTACAAGAGAATCACATGAATAGTTAATGCAGCTCAGCTGTGCTGCTGTGTCTGGTTCATTATTGTCTAAACCTCCAATAGCCTCCAGTAGTGCAAGCTTTCAAAGGCAAATGCTCAGCATTGTTCGGTATCGGGGATAGGCCCACAATTGAAATTGCAAGTTCTTTCATTTCTGGTTATCATTTGTTATTTCAGACATGTCAAAGAAAAATATTTAGTGGTTTCTCAAGCTTGTCAAGCCAGAAAGAATTCAGCAGTTCTGTGCGTTACATAACTCGTCTGAAACACACATACACTGCATAATTCAACACTACTTCAAAGGGCATGGACTCAGGAAGCCAGAGGAATAGGCATCCAATGAACTCTGGACACTGTAGAATCTCAGATATTTCCACTACCAAGTGTATAAATATTATATTACAGGAATAAATAGAGCAAGTTTAAAAATGATAAATATAATAAGACTAAGGCTTACACAACATTTAATCCAAGATCAAGAACAAATAATTTCAACAACAAACTGCATTTGTGTAGTGCCTTTTATATTGTAACACACACAAAGGCATTTCCAGTCACAGTCTGACAAACGTTAGCATTCACCTACTGCTTATTATTTGAATCTACACTGATTATATATGCACATAGCTACTTGCGTATTAGCCATTCAGTGAGCAAATAAAATATTTCAATGCCCTCATAGATTATCCAAAAGGGACACCACTGTCGTTCCTTCCCACTTCCTGAAGCATTTCCTACAGACGCAGAAATTTCACCATTTGGTCAGGAATTATATGCAACCTGTCTCAATGATAAGTTTCTCAAATAATGAGTATTTTTTGGAATACATGTCAGCTAGCCAGTCGTGTCCTTCTACCATTTGATGACAACGTGGTTGAGTGAATTGAGCTGGAATGAGCAGATTGCGTTATGAGGAAAGGCCAGACAGGTTAGCGCTGTATCCTTTAAAGTTTAAAAGCATCAGAGGTGACCTAACTGAAACATAGAAGATCTTAAGGGACTTGACCAGGTGAATGTGGGAGAATCTTTAGGGGGTCATTGTTTATAAGGTTAGAGGTTGCCTATTTAAAACAGAGATGAGGGAATATTTATTTTTCTCTCCAAGGGTCGTGAGTCTTTGGGATTCCCTTCCTCAAAGGCTAGTGGATGCAGAAGCTTTAAATATTTTTAAGGCAGAGATAGATAGATTCTTGATTACCAAAAGCATGAATAATTAATGGAGACATGCAGGAATATAGTGTTGAGGTTAAAATCAGATCAGCAATGAAGGTAGTGGAATGCACTGCCCTGAAGTATGGTGAAGGAGATTCAATTAAGGCATTCAAATGGCATTGGATGATTATTTGGAGATAAACAATTTGCAAGAATGTGGGGATAAAGCAGAAGTTTGGCAGTAGGCAATGATGCTCACTTGAAGAGTCAGTACAGGTATAATAAGTCAAATGACCTTATTTGCCATGTTAAAAAATTTCTTTTTCTCACATCATATTTGCTCCTGTTGCAAAACACTTCAAATGAGCAGGGGTCTCAACTTCTGTCTCACCACCAAAATGGACCCGTTGGTTCTGGCAGCAGACACAGAGGAGTTCATCAGACGAATGAGACTCCGGGAATTCTTTCAAGGTGCTGGCAGAGATCCCACTGATGAACTAGAACAGTCATCACTGGGATCTGTAGAGGAGCAACCAAAGAAGGTGTCAACATGGACCCCACCGGAGGGCCACTGCCCTGGGCTTGACATGTATGCTCAAACTGTCAGGAAATATATAAATGCCAGATTCATCAGCCGTATCCACAAGGTAGAGCAAAACATCACCCGTTCACAACGCAATGCCATCTAGGCTCTCAAAACCAATCACAACATTGTCATCAAACCAGCAGATAAAGGAGGAGCCATTGTCATTCAGAATAGAACAGATTACTGCAAGGAAGTGTACCGACAACTGAACAACCAAGAACACTACAGGCAACTACCAGCCGATCCGACCAAAGAGCACACCCATGAAGTAAACACACTGATCAGAACTTTGGATCCAGTCCTTCAGAGTTCCCTACACGCCCTCATCCCACATACTTCTCGTGTAGGCGACTCCTACTGCCTTCCAAAGGTACACAAAGCCAACACACCAGGACATCCCATCGTGTCAATGGATGGATGGGCACCGCACAACAATCAACAGACAGGAGGGTTCCCTCCCAGTTGGGGAACACTTCAGTGGTCCAGGACATTCAGCCTCGGACCTTCAGGTGACCATCCTCCAAGGTGGACTTCGGGACAGGCAGCAGCGAAAAGTGGCCGAGCCAAGGCTGATTGCTAAGTTCGGTACCCATATGGAGGGCCTCAACCGGGACCTTGGGTTCATGTCACATTACAGGTGATCACCATTGCACTACACACACACACAGATATTCATACACACACACACTCTCACATACACACGGACATAGGTACACACAGACACCTACACAGATACCCACACACACCCTTATAGATACACACACTCCCACACTCACACATGCACCCCCTCACAGACTTAAGACACTATGCACTTACTAAACACGCACACACACACACACACACTTTCTCACACATCACAATCCCCACCCCAGACAGACATACACACACACAGATAGACAAAGACCCACATGCACACACATATCTTGTGGGGTGAATTTGTACTTGCAGAGTTACATTGCACTTTGCTCAAAAACTGCATACATTCATGTAGAACTCTGAGATCAAAAACTGCATGAATTTATGTAAAACTCTGTTATCTCACTTTTTAGATTAGAATCAATCTAAACATCAGGTCATAGACAGAGAACACAGGGGGCGAACACCTTCAACATATTGTCTAGCTATCACCATTGTTAACAGCTAACCCGAGAATGCAACTTTAAAAAAAAGGATTTTGTGATTTACACATGAAAGAAGTGAAACTATCACTGTATTCTCATAGATGAAAGGCTTAACAGACAATCAATTCTTTAATGTATAATTTTAGTTACATCACACTGCAAATTTTTGCTATAAATTCTGTGTTACGATCGAGCCCTCCACAATCACCAGATGAAGGAGCATCGCTCCAAAAGTTAGTGTGCTTCCAATTAAACCTGTTGGACTATAACCTGGTGTTGTGTGATTTTTAACTTTAAGTCTATACCTTTTCACTCTTGTTCCTTTTACAAGTTGTCATAGCTTCTCCCCATCCACCCTATCCAGCTTACTCATTATTATGAAAAGCTCTATCAATTCCCCTCTATCAGGCCAGGAATCAGACCTATCAAAATGGGAGCACCTATCTCATGCTCTGCAGATTCACCCTCCCCATCTACCTCCTGGGACCACAACAACTGGTAAAGGGCAAAGGTGGGAGGAGGAATATTAGGTATTCAAATCCTGACCTCCAGTGAGGTGGAGGCCCTCAGGTTGGCCAGAGAGCAGGGTGGATTGTCTATATCTGATGCAGAGATCAGAGTGATGGACAGGGAGAATGTGCAAACTCCACACAGACAGTTGCCTGAGGTGGGAATTGAACCTGGGTCTCTGGCGCTGTGAGGTAGCAGTGCTAACCACTGTGCCATCTATTCTTAGAATTGGACGATAGCTTTAGACAGTGGATTTGGATTGGCTCAGGCTTGGAGGGCCGAAGGGCCTTTTCCTGGGCTGTAAATTGTCTTTGCTCTGTGTTCTTTGTAATGTTCAGTGTGAAGAAGCTCACAGCTCCATTTGCATGAAAGCAAGTGTGCTGAGGACCTGGACGGAAATAGCTGCTAATTGTTTCATTTTCCCTCACAGGCGTTCTGGAGGGGACGTGGATAAACCATTTCTCAAGCTCTTCAGATCACTGCTGGGAGAGAGAGTGCTGAGGCTTCAGAGGATGCAGTGTCACTTCCATCCCCCATAGCATTCAGTAGCACCAATACAGTCAGCTCAGAGGGTATGTGCTTGCAAAACAGCCCATGGTCCCAATATGTTGAGTCCCTCACCGAAATAAAGGAACAGCTGGTGGACGTTGTGTGTGACAACTGAGGGCCCTGACAGTGAGAAGCCTGTTGGAGGACCATTAAACAGAAGAGCAGAATTAGGCCATTTGGCCCATCAAGTCTGTTCCACCATTCAATCATGTTTGATATGTTTCTCAACCACATTCTCCTGCCTTCTCCCCATAACCCTTGATCCCCTTACTAATCAATAACCAATATATTTCTCTGTCTTAAATACACTCAATGACTTGGCCTGCACAGCTTTCTGTGGCCATACATCACTTGCGCCTGATAGTAAGCCTCTGGTATTGATCATAACCAATCTGCTGGAATCACAACCGTGAGTGGGGTAGAATCTGACAGAGGTGCATGTACAATGGAAGGCTTCATCCAGACTGTGTTGTATCATTGCTCAAGGCAGTGGGTGCATGGGCTCCCCCTTGGAGATGTTGGCAACCTTCATAGACAGCCACGTCCAGCAGTGCTCCGACTAGATGCCAAGTGTGAATACAAACCTGCAGACCATCGCTGTGGCCATGACCTCACAGTAGGAGTGGCCAAGCAAAAGGTGAAAGGTCAACCTAGACCACCCTCCAGGTCCATATCCATCTGCGTGTGGCTGGGAGATGCCATAGTACAGCAAGAGGCTGGAGGTGCTTCAGCCTTGGCAGCTGCCTCTCAAGGCTTTCCAAGACACAGCCCCATGACAGTGACCAGAACTATCCCAGCAGAAACAGGAATAGTGAGGGAGCTTCTTCATGGGTGCTGTGCCCCTTGGATTGTTGGGGTCCTCTAAGCTCAGACAACTAAAGGACATCTACTACAGTCATTGCAAGCTATGGTAAGAGCAACCTGTCACTGCTATTGCAACAACAATGCAGGCATTGCTAGTCATCACAGCACGAGGAAACTCATTTAAAAGAGCATTTAAACACATCAGGAAATCAGGAAACTGTTTGTGATCAAACAGTTTTGGAGCTCTCACTCACACCCTGTTTTCAGTGAATCATTCCTCATGAGCAGCTTCTGGAACCCATTGTCCCGAAATCCCAATGTGGAAATTCACTGCTGGAATAGAGTTAGGGTGAAACCCTCTTGATGTTATGCAGCAGGATAAAAGCTGAGGCTGAGTTAGGGTATCAGCATGGTTACATAAACAGGTAGCATTTGGCAGATTAGACTCAGGCTGCCTTCCATGATAGTGATGGATGCTGGACGTGCCTTAGAATGAATTTCTTGTGGATATTACCAATGAGGTTTTCCTTTATTCTGACCTCTGCTGTGGGCAGACAGTGTAGCACACTGTTCTGTCCAATCTCATCTTCTTCAATTTTCTTGTCCAATGAGAATTGCAACCACCTACCATTTCCACCTACCCCACCACCACCCCCCACCCCCAACACACTCTGAGGGCATTTCAAGCTATGCTGTTAAGGCCTCATAGACAATGATGATCCCTCGCTGGGTTACACTGCAAAACTCTCCAGAGTGTTCTAGGCAGCCCAATCAACTTCAGCAGTGTTGTCTGCTCAAAAGTGGACCTTGTGAAGACGTAGGAGTTCTGAAGCACATGGACATCATTGTTCATGTTTGGATCAGGCACAGATCTGCAAACTTTGCATCCTGTAGTCATGTGCTAGCTGAACATTGAAGTAATAGAACACCTTTCTGTTTTTGAGTGAGGCAGGCTGGTGACCATTTGGATGCCAGAGCACTGTTTAATAACTGGATTCCTTTCTTGCACTTCAAGGGAATGCTCACTGCTCCATGTACACTGGATGCCAAAGAGCTGTCCAAGATTTAGGGACAATGGCACTGGGCATTTTTGTTCCTGAGACTGTTTAGAGAGATGAAGAGGGCAAGTCAAAGGGTGTGCGGTTGCTGTCCACCAAGTATTCTCCTCTTGTTAGTGTCATCATTCATGATCTAATTCAGCAACACAGAATTAATCAGCTCGGGTTCAGGTCAAAAATATCTATGCTTCTGAATTTCTCATTTAGCCTCCTCAGTGGTTCTGCCTAGTAGATCACTGGTTACCTTAAAATACATGCCTGGTGTATTTTATTCTACAGAGCTCGTGTAACACTCAGAGCTCTTATCACTGAAGAATGGTTATCATATTATGTATTCACAATGGATGATCATTTAAACATCCTATCAATGATGCAATTGGAGGCTTATTTCCATGCTGACACAGTGAATTACAAATGGATCGAACCTATATGAGAGAATAGAGTTCCAAAAGATTCCTTGACTTTGAGGCACCCTTAACTTCCAAAAGCAGGTAATGATGTCTGTGCAATAGATTCCACATATCATTATATGTATGAATACCACTGACTTGAAACTAATCTGTGAAATATTATATTAGATCTTTAATTATATTTTGAGCTCATAAAAACTCAGAGCCTTTTTTATGGATAAAAAGAATTCTGTATTTCACTTGCTGATATTTAGTATTCAACTCTACTCACTGATTTTAAAAAAAATCCTTTTTTGCTAATAACCAACAGATACACATTCGTCTTTATACAGATTGACATTTCTTGCATTGCCAACTACTGTCCCCTTTGGATGAATCCAATTCTATTACATAATGCTTCAATATATTGACACCTTCAATGTGCACATCGATCATCTGGATGGCTTTGTGATCAAGATCCCAGGCTGCTATAACAGTAAATGCAAGTCATGAAACAGGTCCTTTGCAGAAAGTATGAAATGTACTTAACATGGAATTTGCTTCAAACACAGAGAATGATGGTGAACTTTAGCAAATCTGGCAACATCTGTGGAGAGAGAAACAAACTCAACATTTTGAGCCCACGACAGTTCTGAAGAAGTCATACCAGACTCAAAACATTAACTTTCTTTGTCTTTCCACAGATGTTGCCAGACCTGCTGGGTTTCTCCAGCATTCTCAGTATTTGTGTCAGATTTCCAACATCCACAGCTTTTTGTCTTTAATGGAATTTTCTTCATTCAGTTTCAGTTGTCAGGAGCATGAGGACATGTCAAATTGGTAAAATATTATGTCATGGCAAAGTATAATTTCTTTAAAAGTTTGGACTGTTTCCTTCCGGTATTCCTATTTAATAATCCTCTGTCCTATCAAGTCCTTAATAAAAATGCCTGCCACAAGGGGCACCTTACTGCAAGCCTGAGGAATGATTAGATTACTTACAGTGTGGAAACAGGCCCTTCAGCCCAACAAGTCCACACCGACCATCTGAAGAGGAACCAGCCAGACCCATTCCCCTACATTTACCCCTTCACCTAACATTACGGGCAATTTGGCATGGCTAATTCACCTGACCTGCACATCTTTGGACACTTATAACACATCAGTGTTATATTTTTGTTTTATAATACTCCTGTGAAGCACCTTGTGACATTCAATTTTGTTGAAGTATCTACGTGACTTTAAGTTGTTGTTGTTGCCAGGAGGTCTGGGTTAGTGGATGAGGTAGAAGTTGATAAACAAGTAGGTAATTGAAAGACTGGTGGAATTCTGATTAATCACAGAGTGCTAGCCACAATCTTCCAATCCACCTTGGTTACAGGGGTGGTGCCAAAGTGCTACAGAACTGCAAATGTTACACCCATGTTCAAAAGCATGGAGGAGATCAAAACCTGCCAGTTTTAGGACAATCAGTTTAATGTTAATGCTGGAACATGTTTAGGAACAGTGGCTGGGAAAAGATTAATGAACAAATTACTCAGGTTAAGACATTTTCCCATTATGCTGACTACTTTTTGTAGCACATCTGCTGGTAGGGTTTATTCTTCAGAATTTAAATCTGTTTCTTTCTGTGAGTCACTAAAGCTCAACTTAGTAAACATTTCAGTAATTATCTTACCAGGTAGCTTATTGAGCCAATTAGCTACAAGAACATAGAACATAGAACATAGAACATAGAAAAATACAGCGCAGTACAGGCCCTTCGGCCCTTGATGTTGTGCCGACTGAAGCCTACCTAACCTACACTAGCCCAATAACCTCCATATGCTTATCCAATGCCCGCTTGAATGACCATAAAGAGGGAGAGTCCACCACTGATACTGGCAGGGCATTCCATGAACACACAACCCGCTGAGTAAAGAATCTACCCCTAACATCTATCCCATACCAACCTCCCCTTAATTTAAAGCTGTGTCCCCTAGTAACAGCTGACTCCATTCGCGGAAAAAGGTTCTCACGGTCAACCCTATCTAAACCCCTAATCATCTTGTACACCTCTATCAAGTCACCCCTAAACCTTCTTTTCTCCAATGAGAACAGCCCCAAGTGCCTCAGCCTTTCCTCATACGATCTTCCTACCATACCAGGCAACATCCTGGTAAACCTCCTCTGCACCCGTTCCAGTGCCTCCACATCCTTCCTATAGTATGGTGACCAAAACTGTACACAATACTCCAGATGCAGCCGCACCAGAGTCTTATACAACTGCAACATGACCTCAGGACTCCGGAACTCAATTCCTCTACCAATAAAGCCCAGTACGCCATATGCCTTCTTCATAGCACTATTTACCTGGGTGGCAACTTTCAGAGATCTGTGTACATGGACACCAAGATCCCTCTGCTCATCCACACTACCAAGTAGCCTACCATTAGCCCATTTATCCATCTTCTTATTACTCCTACCAAAGTGAATGACTTCACACTTGCCACCTTTCTGCCCAGCTCTGCAACTTATCTATATCCCGCTGTAACCTGCCACATCCTTCTTCGCTGTCCACCACTCCCCCGACTTTCGTAGCATCCGCAAACTTGCTCACCCAGTCGTCAAGCCCCTCCTCCAGGTCATTTATAAAAATGATAAACAGCAATGGTCCCAAAACAGATCCTTGTGGAACACCGCTAGTAACTGCACTCCAAGATGAACCCTTACCATCAACTACTACCCTCTGTCTCCTTCCAGCCAGCCAATTCCTAATCCAAACCTCTAATGCACCCTCAATGCCATACCTCCGTAGTTTTTGCATTAGCCTACCATGGGGTACCTTATCGAACGCCTGCTAAAATCCATATACACCACATCTACTGCTTTACCCTCGTCCACTTCCTTGGTCACCTTCTCGAAGAACTCAATAAGGTTTGTGAGGCACGACCTGCCCTTCACAAAACCATGCTGACTATTCTTGATCACATTATTCCTATCCAGATGTTCATAAATCTTATCCCTTACAATTCTCTCTAAGACTTTGCCCACAACAGAAGTGAGACTCACAGGTCTATAGTTACTAGGGCTCTCCCTACTCCCCTTCTTGAACAAGGGGACCACATTCGCTATCCTCCAGTCTTCTGGCACTATTCCTGTAGACAACAACGACATAAAAATCAAGGCCAATGGCTCCGCTATCTCCTCCCTAGCTTCCCAGAGGATCCTAGGATAAATGCCATCAGGCCCAGAGGACTTATCTATTTTCACCCTTTCCAGTATTCCCCGGACCTCTTCCCTACATACCTCAAAGCCATCCATTCTAATCACTTGTGACTCAATATTCACATCAGCAACAATGTCCTGTTCCTGAGTGAATACTGACGAAAAGTATTGATTTAGTGTCTCTCCAATCTCCTCTGCCTCCACGCACAACTTCCCACTACTATCCTTGACTGGACCGATACCTACCCTAGTCATCCTTTTATTCCTGACACACCTATAGAAAGCCTTAGGGTTTTCCCTAATCCTACCAACCAAGGACTTTTCATGTCCCCTTCTCGCTGCTCTTAGCTCTCTCTTTAGATCCTTCCTGGCTACCTCAATCACCCCAACTGAACCTTCACGCCTCATCTTTACATAGGCCGCCCTCTTCCCTTTTGCAAGTGATTCCAATTCCTTATTAAACCACGGCTCCCTCACAAGACCCTTTCCTCCCTGCCTGACTGGTACATACTTATCAAGGACACCCAATAGCTGCTCCTTGAACAAGCCCCACATATCATTTGTGTCCTTCCCTTGAAGCCTATTTTTCCAATCCACACATCCTAAGTCATGCCTCACCGCATCATAATTTCCCTGCTCCCAGCTATAACTCCTGCCCTGCAGTGCACACTTATCCCTCTCCAACACTAGAGTAAAAGAACTTGAGAACTAGGAACAGGAGTAGGCCATCTGGCCCTTCAAGCCTACACCACCATTCAAAAGGATCATGGCTGATCTTTTCATCGCCTCCTATCCTCTCACCATAACCCTTAATTCCTTTATTGTTTAAATAATTACCTATCTTAGCTTGAAAAAACATTCAATGAGGAATCCTCAACTACTTCACTGGGCAGAGAATTCCACAGATCCATGACTATTTGGGTGAAGGCTTTTCTCCTCAATTCAGTCCTAAGTGTGCTCCCCCTAATTTTGAGGCTTTACCCTTTTGTTCTAGTTTCACCCGCTAGTGGAGACAGCCTCCTTGCCTCTATCTTATCTATTCCGTTCATAATTTTTTTGTTTCTATAAGATCCCCCCTCATTCTTCTAAATTCCAATGAATATAACCCTAGTCTACTCAGTCTCTTCTCATGAGCCAACCCTCTCAATTCTGGAATCAATCTTGTGAACGTCCTCTGCACCCCCTCTAGTGCCTGTACATCTTTTCTCAAGTAAGGAAATGAAAACTACATGCAATGGTCCAGGTGTGGCCTCTCCAGCACCCTGTACAGCTGCAAAACAATCTCCCTGATTTTCATCTCAATCCCTCGAGCATTGAAGGACAAAATTCCATTTGCCTTCTTAATTGTCTGTTGCATTTGCAAACCAATCTTCTGTGATTCATGCACAAGGACACCCAGGTCCCTCTGCACAGCAGCATGCTGCAATTTTTTACCATCCAAGTAATAGTTATTTTTACTGTTCTTCCTACCAAAATGGATGACTTCTCATTAATCAACATTGTACTCCATCTGCCAGAACTTTGTCCACTCAGCTAAACTAATCATATCTCTCTGCAAATTTTCACAGTCCACACATTTGCTCTACCATTCACATTAGTGTCATCCACAAACTTTGACACACTACATGTGGTCCTCAATACAAATCATCTATGTAAACTGTAAACAATTGTGGTGCCAACACTGGTCTCTGAGGCACACCACTAGTCATTGATCACCAACCAGAACAGCACTCATTTATTCCCACCCCTTGTTTCCTGTTAGTTAACCAATCCTCTGTCCATGCTAATACATTATCCGTAATGCAATGGACGTTTATTTTATGCAGCATCTTGCTGAATGCCATTTGTAAATCCAGATATACCACATCTACTGGGTCCCTATTGCAGATCACATGATTTCTTGGAAATGCTATTTCAATCCACTGCTAAAAGTAATGAGCTTCTGACATTTAATTAAAATCACGCTCATAAAACTGAAAACCAAAAACCATTCACTTCTGCTTTCGAACCCATGTTCCCAAATAATAAGACATATAGCCTCATCACACGGGCACTATAGTATATGAACAAAATGAGGAATTCTGCAAGAGTACAAAAGAAATTTGCTACAATGATCCCAGGGATGAGGAATAACAGATATGTTGATAGATTAGAGAAACTGGGATTGATTTCCATTGAGCAGTGGAGACTCTGAGGAGATTTGATAGAGGGATTTGAGATTTATTGATTGCTTTGTTACTTTCAATCCCACCACCACTAAAGCAATTTGTCTGCAGTGTGTACCGCACACAAGGTATTTTGCAGCACCTCCTTCTGCAACATCTTCTAAATGCATACGCAGTTTTCGGGCCTCAATTGTTTACAATATATATTAATGACTTGAATGAAAGGACTAAACGTATACTTGATAAGTTCACTGATGACACAAAGAGAGCTAGGAAAGTAAGCTCTGAAGAGGACAAAAGAATCTGAAAAGGGCTATGGATAGGTTAATTGAGAAAGAAAACGTTGGCAGATGAAATGTAGTGTGCAAACATGTGACACTGTCCCCTTTGGCAGGAAGAATGGAAAAGCTATATAATATTTAAATGGAGAGAAATTGTAAATTCTGAGGCATGGAGGGATTTGGTTGTGCTGGTACATGTTTCACAAAAATTTCATATGCAATGGGTTAATGTCAAAAGCATTTCTATCAAGGTCCATTTAACTGTTATCCAGAATGGGGTTTTTAATGAAGAGAGTTTGGACAGGCTGGGACTACATCCACTGGAGATGAGAAGAATAAGAGGAGGTCATATTAAAGATCCCAAGGGAATGTGATGGGGTGAATGCTGAACGAGTGTTTCCCCTTATGGGAGATGCCAGAACTAGGGGACACAGATTATAAGTATGAGATCTGCCTTTCGAAACAGAGATGAAGAGAATTTTATTTTCACCAGTCGTTGCTAGTGGAATCTTCCAGGTCTGCCTCGAAGTTTTGGAAAGGCTGGGGCAGGGTGGGGAAGTTATTTAGGCAGGAGTCAAAAATTCTGTTTCCTCTCATAGGTTAAAGTTTTTGTATTATCCTCACAGAACCTTTCAGTTGGGTCAGCTAATCTGAAAGAGGAGCCTTTTAAAAGATTCAGGTTAATGTTGGTTATGTAGAAAGGAACTGAAGGAAAGGGATCTTAAAGGGTGTGGTTGTTGGGGGTACTGGAAGGATTCTGGGAAATGGACGAAGAAAACTAGGAGGCAGAGGGGAGAATCACAGTGGAAGAGACAAAGGGCTCAAGAAAGACTGGGAGCTGCATTTTTAAGATGGAACACAATATAGAGGGAGAAAGAGTAGGTGAACTGAATAAGTAGAAGTGTAAATCTAAGGAGAGGCATGGAGATCTGAAATGGAAAAGCTGTCATGGACAATGGGGAATACATCTCACCAAGTACAGGTGACTGTAGGGCAGGCTTTCACCAGGTACTTGAGCAGCCTGATAAAGGCCCAGAGGATAGCTTAAGTATACCGTGATCCCAAATGGAAAACAAAACATCTCATTCCTGATATTTCTTCGCAGCATGGTGGCAATGGGCAGCATGGTGGCACAGTGGTTAGCACTGTTGCCTCACAGCACCAGAGACCTGGGTTCAATTCCGGCCTTGGGCATCTGTCTGTCTGGAGTTTGCACATTCTCCCCGTGTCTGCGTGGGTTTCCTCTGGGTGCTACGGTTTCCTCCCACAGTCCAAAAATGTGCAGGTCACGTGAATTGGCCATGCTAAATTGCCCGTAGTGTCAGGTGTAGGGAAATGGGTCTGGGTGGGTTGCTCTTTGGAGGGTCGGTGTGGACTTGTTGGGCCGAAGGGCCTGTTTCCACACTATAAGTAATCTAATTAGTATTTCCATCCCAAATGTTTTGATCAATTTAACACAGCAGCTGTAGCAGCATTACTGAAGGTAAGAAGAAGGAGAAGGGATGTCCAGAGCCAACCAGAACTAGGCTCAGAAGGATGTGGCTATGGCTGAGCAAGCAAACCCTGAAGAGGAGAAACAGGATCTGTCACCTTTATCTGCCACCTCTTGTATCCAGATCTGCAGACATACCTAGGGATGCAGCACTATACCTATGACACTAGAGATCACAGTGACATTGACCTTCCCGATTCTTGGCTTCTTCTAAATCTCATCTGGGAACACGTGGCATCTCTCTATTGGCAACCATGAACTATGACAGCCAAGGTGCCTGAGGTGTTGAATTTTTGGTCATTTCTGGATTCCCTCAACCTCAAGAGTCTATCAACTGCACATGAATGACACTCAGAGCTCCATGGCATCATCCAATCAGATTCCCCAACAGAAAGGGGTCTCACTTCTTCAATGTCTGGTTCATTTGTGACAGCTGGGTTCAGGAAGCAGCCACGTCATTTTCATTCAGCATGAATCCCAAGTTCCTCGAATGGTCACTTCCTCCCCCATTATCTCTGGGGCTGCTCCTTGGGTGATGAGGAGGAACTCCAAAGGCATGACGAATTCCTTCATGCAAAACTCTCAGTCCGATGCCGAATAATGCCTTAAAGCTGCCCTATGCATCCACAAGGACCACGCACTGAACTGACAATCGCTCTTCTGAAGATGTGGTTCCATTATCTGGACCACTCATGAGCAGCCCTCCTACACTCACAGGATAGGATCTCCAGAACAGTGAAAGTTCACTAACTCAATAACAGAGTGAGAAATTACAATAGGCAAGTTCGGCCTATTTCCTCAGACAAGGGAGTAGGAGAAGCCTGATGGAGATGCTGAGGGAGCCAGGGTGTACTGAAATGAAGCCTGATAGTGATCACATTTGAGGATGAATGATTTTGCATTAATATATGTTGACAATCAGAAGGTTGTGCCAATTTTGGCAGAGGCATGTCTGTTTCAAGGGACTGCTTGTCTCATACCTGTAAAATATTAAGGTTTTTTTTTATTAATAATTGAAAGTCAATTTGTTTCTTTTGCATCAATGACCACCTGTTTAGTTACCTGGTCAGAACATCAATATAGAGTTATTTTCTGTCAGAGAAAGCTGTGTACAATACTAATAAGAAGATTAAGGTATGGTGGATGTTAGCTGTTAAAGAGTTCTGAATGAAATGTGGTCAGTGCCATTAAGTACCTACAGTTGATGAAAAAAACAAAAAACCATCATACAATGTGTATACCTGAGATACCCATGAATTCTAAAACCATCTTTTCTGACTGAATCCTTGACCCACGTAAGCTTTTAGTGAAAAGCTATAGATGCCCACGTTCTCTTCATTGTGATATTGGGTCAGTGATCTGATGGTAGATCAGCTACTGAGTATTATAGTTCCTTTTATGTTTTAAATGTTAGGTGCAGTACCACAGTGGTATGAGTAATGTCACATTAATAGCTGTAACCAAATGACAGACAATGACTGCATTTGAGGTATCTAATGGAGATGCCTGACATCCAATCTTATGTAGGGGTTAGAATGGTGCTGGCAATACACAGCAGGTCAGGCAGCATCTGAGAAGCAGGAAAATCGACGTTTCGGGCAAGAGCCCTTCATCCTGCCCAAAACATCAATGTTTCTGCTCTTCAGATGCTGCCTGACCTGCTGTGCATTTCCAGCACCACTCTAATCTTGACTCTAATCTCCAACATCTGCAGTCCTCACTTTCGCCTATCCAATCTTATATACGCTGGTCCTCTGCAGCTGAAAATTTACAATGCTAACTCACACTCCTAGGGGTGTGAAGCATTGTGTTGATAGTGGTACGCACAATGGCAGATCAATGCAGATTATTTATTCTATTGTGGCACTGAAATCAGGTTATTTTAAGCTGCACACGAGTGCTAACCTCCATCCAGGTTGTCAATCAGGATGGACTACTGTTGCCATTACTAAAGAAAGGAACTACTCCCCTGGTCAGCATTCAGGAGAATCTCTGGAGAAGTGTTACTGAAGCATAACTTTAAAGCTATAGAGCAAAGCATTTTGCCTGCTCTCTGCCATCTCCAGAAGGGGTTATGGGCGATGAACAGAGGTTGAGTGCTGCTTACACATGTGCCTGCATATGTGCATATGCAATGAGCTGAGAAGAATGGAACTTTGCAAGGAAACCCAACTGGTCCCCGAGAAGGAGGAGTTTTAGGTCTGCCTCTACATTTAGTCACAACAATCAAGATTTTGCTAAAGTACTGTCTTCCCTAGAGACTGGTGAAGACAAACTGGAATCTCGACTAACAAGGGAGCCGAAGTTTATCAGAATGGGTGGGAATGTGGAACTGAGGCCACAATCAAATCAGATCAGGCTCAAATGTGTGATGACTTCCTCCTGCTAACTTGGGTGTTGGCATGTTCATCTCTCAACCTGCTGCTTTCCAGAGAAAAGAGCTTCAGGCTGATAAGGCTTTCTGTTAAATATAATTTATCTGATACTGTAAAATTTGTAATTGAACATTTATTTTCCTGTTCCTTGTGACACATGCCATTAGAAGAAACTGTCCCGAGTGTTTAAGGGAATCCAGTTTGGGCAATTTGTATTTACAAGTTCATTTTCTTGATACACCCATGCCTTAACCATTTGACTTTGGAAAGGAACAATGTGCAAGGTTATATGGAGAGGACAGGAGAATAATAATAACTGCAATGCTCACTAGGAAAGACAGTGAGTCAAATTATATTCGTGTGCACTCTGACAATGTGTAATTCTGTCAGTGAGTGCAGGGGTACTGGTGAATGGAACTGTTTACATCGATAAAGGTTTTGATGGTAGATTAGTCGAGACAAGCCAGGGATGAAGTTGGGGCAATGTTATGGAAGCAGGAATAGTCGTCCTTGGTAATTGAACAAATTGAAAACCATTCACAATATTTCTTGTTCAAATGTGCACTTGCATTATAGTCATCCACATGAAACATATTGACGTTCCCACCAGTACAGAATCTATCCATATATCTTCACGTTTTTTTTGCCTGCCTTGTTACTGATCCTGTAGCTCAGTTTTATCATCATTTTATAATGTTGCACTATCTGTTGGAAACAGGAAGTAAAACTATTCTAGTATCTTGATGTCCTGGACGGCTACAGAATCAGAATGTGATGAGTACAGATGTGTTGGTTAGGTGAGCCTAAGGCAAGAATAAAGGAGTGACAGAATGTGGAGAAGTTCAATCATCTATCTTTGTAATGGTGTGAAATATATCAATCTAATCACCTGTGCTTATAGTAATAACATGATGGGAAGAGATTGTGAGAGCATATAACCAGGGTAACAGATGATTGGAAGGGATTGAGAAGAGTGAAATGCATGTTTGTTGGCTGCATAATATCAAGTGTATATATCTTTGATGAATTATGATCTGATGCTGGTTTGGATGAAATGTAGTGATCAGCAATAGCTTTAGTGTAAGTAAAGTGAGGGAGATTTTGAATATTATCATCATCTGGAATTGTGAAATGAACCATACTAGAGCTTACATGTTGGATTGCATAGGATGTCGTTGAAATAAAGACCAGACACTGCATCCTTACAAGTGCAAACTATGTGCACTCTGATGTTTAATGTAACATAACAAATGAGAACAGAGCAGTGCAATACTTTCTTCCAGTTATGAAAAATAGAGACACCCAGAATGGGTTCTGTAGAACTCTCATTGTTACTGGCCCCAGACTGAATTTTTAAATTCGTAATCACATTGAGTGTGATGTTGCCATTCACTTTTCAATCCAGTTCCTTCATATAATCTGTAATCTTTTCTCCAGTAGTTCAATTGAGCCATTGGTACTAATTCCAATCCTTCTACCGTACTGGCTTGGTAGTTTTCAACAAACGTTACAGTCATCATGCTAACTTTTGCCCCTAGGTTGGGAGAGATGAGTCATTCAGGTATCCCATTCCTAATTGCTTTCCAGCACCATTTGTAAATATGAGGAGGGAATAGGAAACAACAATGGCAGTATGGCACCAAAATGGAAAACTCACAACTAAAGGTCGCAAATGACTAATTACAGAGTGCTCTGCAACCATAGCCACCACAGAGTCATTGAATAGCAGGTGAAAGAAAACAAAACTAGAAGAAAAAAAGCAAATTTCAAATTCAATTACCTCATTAAAAGTTTCACACTTGGAATATTGTTCAATATCTTCTGGAAATAACAGGTGATTACTGGATTGCCTTCACAAGCCAGATGCCGAAGCTGCCAAAGGCTCTTTAAGGGGTGTACATGGCTTGGTGGCCTGACCATATTATTGATTGGCAGTTGGCAGATGGTAAGAAGATCTCTGAGAGAAAAGTCTAATGCGGATAAAGATTTTGGTTACGAAACTCCTCTATCAGATCCTGGCAGCTTATGACGGGAGTCAGAAAGCAGGACAGCTGGTAGGGTGCTGTCTGATCTGCAGTGCTGTGAATCACAGCTTATCAGCTGCCTCTGTCAGCTCATTAGTGTCTCGATAAAGCCGTGGACCAGCTCCCTCAGGAGTTCTATCCTGTGAATTGGTGAACAAATCTTCCTGCTTGTTTAATTTATTCTGAACAGCTGCAAGCATAAATATCTCGTCTTTATGACCTGATTACAAGATTGTGGCTTCCCTGTAAACTGGCTTTCTCTGTTTCCCAAAAAACATGCACAGACATACACATGGAGATGCACACATGCACAGAGACATGGACAGACCCATATACTTAAAGTGCAATCACAAATAGGCTTGCCTGTGCTGAAATCTTCCAGCTGCCCAGTAGCACAGAGGGATTGTTAAATCATGTATTATTCCTTTATGCAGTGGGGTAATTTATTTTTGGTATACACAATATTCTACAGTGTCTGTTTCTTTTACAGAATAACTAGGACGATTTCTTGAACCATCAGGCAAGTATTCTCTGTACGGACCGACGTTCAAAATATTCGATTCCCCAGGGTTTAGATGTATTGAGTTCATGACAAAGCACTCTATGTGTCACTGATCTATTTTGTTTGGGATGTTTTATTACTGATTAAAGTCAGAACTTGCTGATATTGCTATCTAGTGCCATATCCAACCATACCCATGCCCACACCATCATGACTCATCTTCCCAAAGCCATCCGCTACTCACTACATATATTTATTCCTTTGGGATGGGATGCATAGTCATAACAGCGAGGGTTTCCTGTCGAACTGCTGAAGTTTGTCCATAATTACTGATCCACAGTTACTTTTACCCTTCCTTGTACTTGGATAGGGAGCATTTCACCATATGCATACAAAACCTCAGTCCCTCAGAAAGAGCTGTTGTAAGGGGGTGTATGATCATGAGAGGTATGGTGCCTTCTCACATTGCTGAATGACAGAATTAAATTGTGCTCCACACAATTTTGGGAGGCTTTTACAACAATGCTATTGGAGGTTCAGATAGTTTTATGTCCCTAATCCAAATCTGTTGAACTGAAATGCAAGACCCCATTGCTGCATCCTTTAATTGTTGGCCTCAGTGGTCCAAGGACATTGCAAGCCATGCTTTCTTAGAAGCTTCCTATGTTTCTCCCCTTCACTAAGTAGCTGTGATTTATTGTCACCTTATCACAATCTCTTCTTAATTGTTGATCAATTTAGTATTGCTGTGTAGTGCTGTATTTATTTTTCTTGCTACACCCCCTCGCCATCTCCACTGGTTCCACTGGAGGAATGAGACAGTAACATATAAGATGATGTGACAGTGGCATCATTAGTAATGTGCGAGAAACTGAGAAGAGAGACAAAATAATTTGTACTAGGGGAAAGATATACCGTGTAAACTCGAGCAAAAATTGATCTCATGTAAAAGTGAACCCCTTATCTTTGTTTAAAAAATCTTGTGTTTTCCATATATTTTGTGTAAAAGTTCACTGTACTATATCACATTATAAACCTCTTACAAAGGAAACTGCATGTTCCCATTAACCCACTTAAATGAAATTACATTCATTCATTCATACCAGTAACTCTACTCAGTGCTCGTTGTTTACTATATTGCATCTCTATTTATTCATTCATTCATAACTCTCCTTAGCCCACTTGCTTTACTACAGCACATTTTGATTCATTCATTCATTCAGACCGGTAATAACTCTGTTGGTACTTAGCACACTTTGTTCACTATACATCCAAAAGTTAATACTGTTAAAAAGTTAATCATTTTAATTGTGGCATTACATCTGAATAAAAGTGAGATAAATTAGCTACATATATCTTTAACTCTTTCACAAATTTGTTAATGTTGCTGAGGTTCATAACATACGAGAGTAAATGGGAAAGAAATAGAAGAATTTGGTGGGAAAGTTCAAGATGCTTACACACTCAGAATTTAATAAATGTTTCATTTTAAGTGTGCCATTATACCAGGCCATGACGACGTTGAACAGTGTGATTTTGCAGGATTTTAATGAATGTTTTACGTGTTAAAGTTTTGTACCGGTATGTATAAATAAAATTTACTACCAGTAATTCATGCTTGTTTCTCTTGCTTTTATCCAGTACTTACCTTTCCTGTAATTCATTTCATTTTTCTTCTTTACCTGTGATTAGTTGAGCAATCAAATCAACTGCTAATAGAGTCATAGAGTCATAAAGATGTACAGCATGGAAACAGACCCTTCGGTCCAACCCATCCATGCCGACCAGATATCCCAACCCAATCTAGTCCCACCTGCCAGCACCTGGCCCATAACTCTCCAAACTCTTCCTATTCATATACTCATCCAGATATTTCAAAATACAGCATGAATTTCAGCCCGCATAATAGTTAACCATATAAATTGAAGCTTTAAAAATAGTCTAAAAAAATTGACTTTTTCATGAGTATATACTGTTGTGCTATAGTGTAAATGAAAGAGATTTTCTGAAACCTACCAGAATCAAATATAAATCTTTCTTTGGTAGAGGGAAACCTCTTAATTACTGAACTAAATAAGTCGACGAGAAAATGATTCCAAGGATTATTCAACAGAGGAACCAATTGTATGTCTTCAAGAACCTGCTGATAGTTGGAGTAGACTGCTGTGACTCTTTATACTGAGTCTACGGTTCTATTTGGTTTACAGTGGTGGAGTATGAACCACTAGTGAGTCTTTACATGAAGAGGAACTTGTTTTAACAGCAAGATGCAGTTTGTTGTATGATAACAATAGGCAGAAGAGATGTTGGTTAGTTAGACATAATTAATAATTAAATAACAGTTTTTCAGGACCCAAGGATGACATGTCAGACCCCACTGGGATCTTAGGTAGATAGGCAGGAGGCTGGAAGAACACAGCAAGCCAGGCAGCATCAGGAGGTGGAGAGATTGATGTTTTGGGTACAGTCCTGAAGAAAGGTTACACCCCAAACATTAACTTCTCCACCTCCTGATGCTACTTGACTTGCTCTGTTCTTCCAACCTCCTGCCTATCTACCTTGGATACCAGCACCTGCAGTTTTCTTTTGTCTATAACCCAATGGGATCTTGAATTGGATTCCTCAACCCAGAAATGTATAACGTCAACAGATTGGGTGGAATCCAGTGCTGAATCCAACATTAACACTTTCAGTGCCATTACCTTATACATCAGAATCAATGGTCCCATTGTTCCATTCATTGTTACAAGGCTTCAATGTTTAATTATTATTGAAGGAAATCACTCACTGTTGCATTCTTTGCTGCTACTCCTACTGTTTCATTCTCACTTGAAGTAAGACCAAGGATGTTGGAGGTCAAAGTCTGTTGATAAAAATAGAGACACTATGCAATTCTGTGAGAACATTGAACATACCCAGTTGACAAGGACAACCAAGCTTTTCTTCTTTGCATTTCATAATCCCTATGCCCTGACACAGATCACAAATTGCTGTCCAATACAGATAAGCGAATGAATAATGTAGCATGCATTAATTGTGAGGAGAAAGTGAGGACTGCAGATGCAGATGCTGGAGATCAGAGCCGAAAAATGTGGTGCCGGAAAAGCACAGCAGGTCAGGCAGCATCTGAGGAGCAGGAGAGTCAATGTTTCGTGCATGAGCACTTCGTCAGGGACCTGATCAAGAGCTCATGCTCAACATGTCGACTCTTCTGCTCCCTGGATGCTGCTTGACCTGCTGTGCTTTTCCAGCACCACATTTTTCAACTCTGCATTAATTGTGATATGAGTAAAGGAAATATTAATACCACCATACCACAAGAATCAGAAGGGTTAATTTACTTGTATACGCTTGGTTATTAGAAGGACTCTGAGCCAAAATCCATATATTCCTGACTATAAACTAAAGCTAATTTTTAAATAAAGCAAAACACTGCTGATACTGAAAACCTGAAATAAAGACAGAAGATCTTCAGCCTTTTCAGGGGAATGATCTTTCATTAGAACTATCAAATAATAGAAATGAAGAAATTTTAAAGCAGATTTCAAGACAGGATATCGCATTTTAATTTATGTTCCACTTCCACTCTGAGACCTCTATCCTTGACCCTCTACATTGTTCCAATGAAATTCAATGTAAACTCAGAGGTAGCACCTCACCTTTCAATCGGGCAATTTTCAACCTTCCAAACCCAACAATTTCAACTCATTACCATTGCCCCATTTTTTCAAACATAGACAAGCTGGAAGAACACAGCAAGCCAAGCAGTATCAGGAGGTGGAGAAGTCAACATCCTGAAGAAGGGTTACATCCAAAACATCGACTTCTCCACCTCCTGATGCTGCGGGGCTTGCTGTGTTCTTCCAGCCTCCTGCTTGTCTACTTTGGAATCCAGCATCTGCAGTTTTTTTTGACTCTAACCATTTTTGCAAACAGCAGTTATTAATGATGTTGTAATTTCTACATACACCTCCACCAAACGCATTCTTCTTTACCTGCAACATTTCCCTTCCTCTTGATTTGTGTCATCATCCTTTTTATTATTTAATTACTTCTCCCTCCCATTATCATTGACCTTCCCTTCTGTTCTTTACTTCTCCCACCCCTTACCTGATCTCTGAACTTGCATAAAACCTGTGATATCGGGAATAGTTCCCATTCTAGTGTTTCAGTATTGCACAAAATTAATTCTCTTTGTTTCTCCATAGACATTGTCTGTTGTGTTGAGTATTTCCAATATCTTCAGTTTTTACTATTAATTTTTAAAGCTGATCTTTTACAGGATACTTCACAAACATTCGTCTGTACATTTCTGTCATTTCCTCAAATTAATTTAATCAGGATGATTTTCTCTTTGTAAATCCATTGGACTTTTCTCACTGGTTTAGGGGTGACCTTGTAGAGGTTTATAAAATGATGAGGCTTATATGTAAGGTGACTGGCAGGTGTCTTTTCCCTATTGTGGAGAATTTCAAGACTGGGGGAATTTTTTAAAGTGAGAGGAGAAAGATTCTAATAAGATATGAGGGGCACGGACAGTGGTTCGTGTGTGGAATGAATTTCCAGAGGAAATGGTGGATGCGGGTACTGTTACAATGTTTAAAAGACATTTGGATAAGTAATGTTTGGAGTGATATGGGCCAAGCGCAGGCAAGTGGGACTAGTTTAATCTGGGATTATGGTCGGTATGGACTAGTTGGGACTAAAGGGTTTTTTTCTGTGCTGTGTGACTCGATGGCTATGATTCCAAATTGACTGTCTCTAATTTACCAGTACCTTCATAAATATTTCATCCCGTATTGTAGAATCTGGATTTCATGCTATCAGAGTACCACATGTAACTTGAGCAGAAACGTTAGTTTTTCAATCACAGGATGTAGGTGTCACTGTCTAGATCAGTATTTATTGCCCATCCCTAATTGCCCAGAAGGCAGCAAAGGATCAACCACCTTGCTGTGGGTCTGAGGGCACATCAAACCCAGGCCAGGTAATGACAGTGGGTTCCTTCCCTAAAGGACACCAATGAACTAGACGGGATCTCCACTTCTCACAGTCAGCAACAGGTTAATGGTCACAATAAACTCTTAATTCTAGATGTTTATTGAGTGCAAATTCCACCATCTGCCATGGTAGATTTGAACCTAGGTCTTTCGAACATTACCTGGGTCTTAGGGTTAATAGTCTAGTGATGGTACCATCAAGCCATCACCATCCTTGCAGAATGGTGGTGTCCATACCTCTGGACAAGGAGGGCAAGGTTTAAGGCGTACTCACTCCAGCGATGTGTAATAACAAATTTGAAGAGGTTAACTAAAAATATCAGTAGGGGACATAGAAAAGACACGATGGGGCTGTAAAGCATCTTGAACATGGTCACTCAACTTTATATGTATTGGCAGCAGGCCTTCAAAACCACACTACTTAGCAATAGACTTGCAGAACAGATCTAATGCGCCTGTAATATCCTGTGTATCCCATTCTTAAACAGAGTTGTGACATTTTCTTACCATTTGTTTGACACAATTCTCATCTGCAAAGATCTTTAATATTATGATTTGTACCTCAGTTAAATGTGTCCCAACTTCTTTCTGTATTCTTGAATGCAAACCACATGAGCCTGATTAAAAAGGTTCAAGTTTTACTGTGCTTCAAATGTCAATCTGCAAATGTTGCAATCTGCAATTGTTAGCTACTTCTACAGGCCCACTTTCAGCCTCCCATGTAAAACCTGTAATTACAATTCTTACTCCAACAGAAAGTACATCTATGAATGAACCCATTCTTTAACTATCCATTTTTATTGTGTGCTTTTAAAAGTTCTTGCTATTTTTCTTATTGCCTGATTTGAACTATACTCCTTGATCATCTCTCTGAGCTTGCATTTTACTTAATTTTTATGCTTTTTAAAGATATTTGCCATATTGTCCTTCTTTACTTTCCTTTATGTTTAGCGTGTGTTTTTAAATATTACTTCTTTTTGTAACTGCCTTTTATTAATTCATTGATCTTCCAACTTTAATACAGATTACGGGAATGTAGCTGGCTACATTTTTGAGATATGCAGCAATTCTTCCCCACTGACAACCATTTTTAATTACATGCTATTTTGAATTATTGCTGGGGTGAAATTTATCTTAGTACACAGTGCATTAAGTGGAGGTTGAACTTTTAATGCATATTTTTATATATTGCCAGGAACACATTTCTGTTCAATAAATTTTCTGGAAGCTTTATTTTGGTGGATGATATTAAAGTATGGTATGACTGAATGACCTACATAAGTAAAGCAAATCAATTTTTCCCTGGAGCTGAGGGGTGACCTTATAAAGGTTTGTAAAATCATGAGGGGCATGGATAACACAAATAGACAAAGATTTTTCCCTGACATGGGGGAGTCCAGAACTAGAGGGCATGGGTATAGGGTGAGAGGGGAAAGGTATAAAAGAGACCTCAGAGACAACGTTTTCACTCAGAGGGTGGTGCGTGTATGGAATGAGCTACCAGAGGAAATGGTGGAGGCTTGTACAATTGCAACATTTAAAAGGCATCTGGAAGGGTATTATATGAATAGGAAGGGTTTGGAGGGATTTGGGCCAGGTGCTGCCAGGTGGGATTAGATTGGGTTGGGATAACTGGTCGGCATGGATGGATTGGACTGGTTCTGTGCTGTACATCTCTATGACTCTATGACTATGACTCTAAATCAAATAAACCAAATCAACTGTTTGTTAATTGGTATAATATCAAATTACAAATTTTGCAATTCTTGAGAGAGGGGGAGATGCACAAAGAAAGTATAAACACAGAGCCACAAAGATATATTGGCTATCATGGGTGGGTCCAGCATTTCTAGCTCATCCCTAATTGCCTCATACCATGAGTGAATTTTTAGAACCATATCAGAGGTCAGTTAAGGGTCTGGAGTGGGTCTGGATTCGCATGTAGGCCAAACCAAGTAAGGATGATATATTTCCTTCCTCAACAGACATTACTGAAAAGGTTGGATTTTTAAATGACAATTGGCAGTGATTAATGGCTAATATCAGATTAACTCCTAATTCTAGATTTTTAATGAATTCAAGTTTCATTATAGTGGGGTTTGAACCCACGTCACGAAGGGTGGCAGCTTGACATTCCGGGTTACTAATGCAATGACATTACCACTATATCACTCCCTCCCCAATGAGTACTGTGGAGTACTGTGAACAGTTTTGCTTCCCTTATCTAAAAAGTGATATATTAGCATTTGCGACAGTCCTGAAAGGGTTCACTAAGTTGATTCTGGGTAGGGAGGCGAGGTTGAGTTGTTTGGGTTTGTACTCAATGGAGTTTAGAAGAATAAAAAGAGGCTTTATTGAAACAGTCAAAGGTTCTTAGGGTCTTGACAGGGTGGATGTGGAAAGGTTGTTTCCCCTTGTAGGGCAGTCTAGGATAACAGGGCAGGTCACCCATTTAAAACAGAGATGAGGAGCATTTTCTCCTTGTGGAATTCTTTATTGCAAAGGGCTGTTTAAGTTGGGTCACTTAAGTATATTCAAGACTGAGACAGACAGATTTTTAATCAGAAAGGGAATCAAGGGTTAAGTGGATAAGGCAGGAAAGTAGAGTTGAGGATTATCAGATCAGCCATGATCTTATTGAATAGCTGAGCAGATCTGATGAGCCAAATGGCTGACTTCTGTTTCTATGTCTCATGGTCTTATTTGAGTATAATTTTGCCTTCCTCTGATATCATCACGTTTATAATTCCACAAGGATAGGTGGGAAGCTAAGGATAGGAATGGAGACTAAACTGCTTTTCCCTAATCTAAGATGACTATAAATATTTAAAGTACACAGTTTCTTATAATATAACACATTAGAGCAGCACACTCAGCACAGACTGAGAATTAAACCTATGACCATTCCAATCGGACTAACTGGGATACCAAATTATTGGGAAGTTCCATAACTGATGGTTCATATTCCAAGAAGCATACCTTGGTCTGGTCCTGCCAGCTGTTGGGGAAGCCCTCGGAGTTACCTCATGCAGTACAATGTTACATACAAAATCCAGCACCGAAACAGGGCATTCAGTCCACTCCGTCTGCATCTAGACTTTATATCCTACCAGAGTCTTCCACCATGCTATTATTCCAAGATGAGTAATTGGCAGGTTCAGCATGAACATGTCAGTGGAATACAAGGGGCATTTTTAGGTTCTTTTACCTATTTTGGCTAATTTTTCATTATTTTTGTGAGGAACCCATCTGTCTACATCACTGAATTAACTTTCACATGTTTGCAAGTGAGGCAAAATGACACTTTGCAGAATAAATATAGAGGTGAACTCTATAAAATTTGTAGCTATTGTTTCTATCCTATATCTAGCTACCTTTGGAAGATGTCAAAACAACCTGCTAATTTGTCTCTAATGCCATAAATACTTGTGATTTATTACTAAAAGGTAAAGTTGCCACAGTCTTACCAGACCATAGGACTGCTCTTTCATTAGGACAGAAATAACTGGTTGTGGTTTAACCTGATTGTCACCACATCTGAAAAATGTTGAGAAGAACAGTCCTCCATAGAAACCTCAGCTGGCAGAGGAATCAAACTCATGCTGGTAGCGTCAGTGCATCACAGCCAATTGAGCTAACCAAACCCCATAGCTTTGTAAATAGAAATAGAACAAAAGTATTTGTAACAATAACAAAACATAATTTTAAATCAGTTAATCTTGCTTAACTCTATAAATAGAAAAAATATTTGCAACTGTGCTAAAACTATGTTACAAATACAGACCTACACACCTGACAAAGAGCTTTATCATACTGGAATCTGTTGTGTGCTTTGCAACTCACAGAGATCTACTCAGTTATATATTACTAGCAAGTGCTTTACACAATTGTGCTGTTTGCTTTTATAATATTTCCAGGATATCTGTGGCAAATATTTGGGAACATTTTATAGAACATCCAGGCAGATCTTTTTGCTACAGCCTGTGAAACACCCATGGGTTTTGATGTGCTCAACACAGTAATGAGGCTCTTGGCACATCCCTGACATTCTGCTTTTTAAAATCTTTCTCCTGATTAATTCAATACAATTTGCTAATGGTACTCATAAAAGGACTTCACATGGAAAACATGAGGGATAAAGTGAACCCTCACTTACCTAGACCAAGCTGGGTGGGTGGGCAATTAATATTAAATGGGCATTTGCTAGCTGACACCCAGCTCTCTCCCATTGTCTGAATTTGATTTGTACATGTGGATAGGTCAGATGTAGCAACTGAAAATGTGCTGGTTGCTCAGAACAGATGTCTTATATTGCCCTAGCCCTCACTAAATTTTGCAATTTCAACCTTGCAGGATCAGATATTCCTGGAAGAAATAAATATGTGTGCCAACCATTTAGATGATGAGATGGGGTGTTGCGCTAAAGTCACTTGGCTGGTAATCCAGAATCTCATATTGATGCTTTTGGGGCCTTTGGATCACTGCAGCTGGTGCAATTTAAATTCAATTAATAAACCTGGAATTAAAAGCAAGTCTCAGGAAGGGCGACCACAAAATTATAACAGATTATCATAAAAACCCATCTGGTTCAACAATGCCCTTTAAGGAAGGAAATCTGTTGTATTTATGTGCAATTCCAGATGCACTTCACTGTAGTTGACTCTTGACCACTCTCTGAAATGACGTCGTGATCCATTCCATTCAAGGGTGGTTTCAAATAACCAACTACTGGTCCTGTTACTGAAAGCACACGCACATCCCATCAAAGAAATAAAAAAAACTTGCCTCTTTCAAAACAAAACTGCAGGTTTTACTGGACAGTTGGGCATTGCTGTTTAAGAAGGGTACTCTGCCATTGGGTAATATTCAGCATTCACCAGTTAGGCACTCCATTTCATCAGATGCATGAAAAAGATTCTGCAAATGTCATATTTTCCTTCCAGTCATAATCTCTCATCTTTGCTTCTGTGTGCCCCATCTGCCATGCAGCAGAAACAGCCTTTCCTGTTGAAAACCCAAAGGCTTTCATAATTTTGAACTTCTCTATGAAGTTCCCCTTAACTTTCTTTGTTCGAAAAAAAATGCTAAACCTTTTCAGAACCTTAAATTACAATTCCAGGCAAGTCACTTGTGTATCGTTGCTGCATCCTTTCCGTGACCATTAACCATGGAAATGTAACGGAGTGCATAGTGATTGGAATGAAGTTGGTCAGGTGAATCTCATTCTGTATGTGTTTTCTGATTGGCTGTCACCTTGGGCCAATCAGGGAGTCCTGGCTGACAGATATTAACAGGGCTGAAAATGTGTTGCTGGAAAAGCGCAGCAGGTCAGGCAGCATCCAAGGAACAGGAGAATCGACGTTTCGGGCATCAGCCCTTCTTCAGGATCCTGAACAGATCCTGAAGAAGAGCTGATGCCCGAAACGTCGATTCTCCTGCTCCTTGGATGCTGCCTGACCTGCTGCGCTTTTCCAGCAACACATTTTCAGCTCTGATCTCCAGCATCTGCAGTCCTCACTTTCTCCTCAAAGATATTAACAGGGGTCTTGTTCAGGGAGAGGTGGGCACCACGTAGACTAGAGTGTTTTATTTCCCCCTCCAACTCTATTTTGATTTAATCTCTGCCCTCCCCTTCACTTTCTTTTTGATCACACAGCTTTGCCCTTTGCTGAGAAGGGCACTGCTTGTCACTGGCCACTTGGCTGCTTCCTTTCTCCCTGGTGGCGGAATATAAATAAAAAAACTATATTAAAAAAAATTAAAAATAAACTAAAAAGTAAACAGGGGTCTTAGAGATTCTCCTCACTCTAGGAACTGGCTCTGAGCTGGCTGGTCAGAACTCATGTACTGCGCACATCTAAAGAAAGGGTGACTTTGTGACTGGTGCAAAACTCAGGTAAGTAAAGAAAGAACACTTTGGACTACTTCTCAGGAATGAGCACAATGTCATGGTTCAGACATTTAGGGACTTGCTCCCTAATTCAATAATGGGTGGTTTCAGCACACATGTTCATAGAATCAAGACAACCTGAGTGAAGGATTCATATTATTCAAGACCACAGTTAAAGATGTGAGGACTCAGTTCCTACAGGAAAACAGAAGTGTGTGGCTCTTCAATAATCCCATCCTCTCTTGGAAAAGCGGTGAGAGAAAATTGTAAAAACAACCAGGCCATGCAGCCAGGTTAGGATAGGCATTTTCTTTGACATGGCGAAAGTGAGGACTGAAGATTAGAGTCGGGAGTGTGGTGCTGGAAAAGCACAGCAGGTCAGGCAGCATCTGAGGAACAGGAGAATCGACATTTCAGGCAAAAGTCCTTCATCAGGAATGAGGCTGGGAGCCTCAGGGGTGGAGAGATAAATGGGAGGGTAGTGGGGCTGAGGAGAAGGTAGCTGAGAGTGCAATAGGTGGATGGAGGTGGGGGTGAAGGTGATAGGTCAGTGTGGAGGGTGGAGCAGATAGGTGGGAAGGAAGATGGAAGGGTACGACAGATCATGAAGCTGTTGCTGAGCTGGAAGGTTGGAACTGGGATAAGGTGGGGGGAGGGGAAATGAAGAAACTGGTGAAATCATTGATCCTGAAGTGGAAAATGAGGCATTCTTCCTCCAGGTATTGGGCGGTTAGGGAGTGGCAATGGAGGAGGCCCAGGACCTGCCTGCGGAGTGGGAGGGGGAGTTGAAGTGTTGAGCCACGGGGTGGTGGGGTTGATTGGCACTTCGAGTAGGCATCCTGTCTCCTCAGTGTAGAGGAGACTGCATTGGGAGTAACAGATACAGTATATTTACTCTGTCTTGGAGGAGGAATGCCTCATCTTGTGCCTCAGGATCCTCCTACCACATGGCATCAATGTGGATTTCACCCATTTCCTCATTTCCCCTCCCCCATCTTATCCCAGTTCCAAAATTCCAGGTCAGCACCACCTTCATGACCTGTCCCACCTGTCCATCTTCCTTCCCACCTATCTGCTCCACCCTCCCCTCTGACCTATCATCATTATCCCCATCCCCATCCACCAATCACACTCTCAACTACCTTCCCCCAGCTCCCCCCCCTCCCATTTATCTCTCCACCCCCTCGGTTAACAAGCCTTATTCCTGATGAAGGACTGTTGTCTGAAATGCCGATTTTCCTGCTCCTCGGATGCTGTCTGACATGCTGCGCTTTTCCAGCACCAGCACTCCCCATTTTCTTTGACATGCCAAGGCCTAGGCAATTGAATCACACTGAATTTAACCTCAGTGGCAGTCTCCTTCCATGAGTACATCACACAGCAATAACAGGTTGGAAAGGTCACAAGAGACCAATACACATACTGCAAGAAGCAACAATTAAACCAGTCAACACTTTGGAATCAAGAGGCCCACCTCAAACAATCAGAAGCACCCTCTGAACATCATGCTTTTACATGCATAATTCATTAGTAATGGTCACAAACTATTTGGAAATAAAGTGGTTTTTGTGGTCAGTTGAATTCCAGAGATATTCCACAGATGTTTGAATGAACATCCACATGGATGCATCAATGATCTTTCTTAACCTTTGACAGGTGCACCTTTCATCAAACCCTATCAGCTAATCATGATACTCTTTCAAGGTGATGACTTTAAAGTGTTCAACAGCCTGTCGAAATAGCTCATCCGTGACCTGGGTAACTGAATTGCAAACAGAGTGGTCTTTGTCAGGGAGGAGTACATACCAAAATTGTTGTGTTGCTTTTATTGATATTGGATAGTGCTGATATTGCCACTTAGTTTCAGATCTGGTTCAAAGAGATTCTATCACTAAATTGTCTTCCTTTCTAAGATGTGACTTCCTTGTGTGATAATTCATGTGGTTACGCATCTCTGTTATTTTCAATAAATGTCCTGTGTAACAAATCTTGCTGTTCCTCACCTTCTGACTTCAGATCCCCTTCTATCAAAATTCCACAACACACCATATCCACATCCTGACTCCTCCCCTCTTGCTCATCATTGTGTCTCTTTAATTTTTCCAGGAATCTGTGACTTCTTGATGCATCCATTCTGCTGTGGGGTACAAAATAGTTGATTTATCCATTTAAGTGTCTCATCTTTTACCTTTCTGGACCTTTCTGAAATGTTCTAAGGGCAAATTTATAGCCACCATAATTAATGCAATGTGCACTGAGAGGCAACCATGAGTAAATTTGCACATCTCACCATTAATTGGTGCTTAATAAGTCCTTAATGGCCCAGCAAAACTATCTCTGAGCCTGTGTGTTAATCTAAATCACTCCCAGGAGAGATTTTAGGAGCCTGGGCAAAAATATGCTAATAATCCATTTGTGCCAACACTTAACATTGCTCTCTCTTAGCACATACTTTAGCACTCAACGAAGTAGATATATCTTGATACAGAGTGCGCTGGAAAGTCATCCGATTGTGCCAACAGTCAACTTGATCTACTTTGAAGGCTGGGCCTCATTAAGATAGGGAACTGTAGAAGCAAACTTAAGGGACCCAGCACAGCTCGGGGTGTGTCTTGTTTGGTTTGCTGGTCGAGACAAATACAGACTTGTGGTGCATGTGGGAAAGAGTGCAGAGTGGTCTATTCTCAAAAGGAATAGACCTCTGTTATGGCAGCACAGCCCTGATTATTCTTACGAAATAAGGTGTGTTCAAGGTCTTTCACTACCCACAAAGTAACTTGATTCACCTTTAGGTTCCTCTGGAAGGACAGCATTCTGGCCACAGCATGCAAATTACTACTCAGTCTAATGAAATACAACACTTATTCTGGGGTCCTAGTTATATCAAAGGACCCCAATTTAAACACCCATACAAGCTGCACACTTGTTTTAAGCAGCTACCTATCATAAGATCCCTGGCAAGATAGTAATGGCAGAAATGACGAGGGTGGGAAGGCTAGTTTTAATCTCTAGCTATTTTTTATTGGACGGAGAGACAGCTGTTCTGGTTACATCATGCAATGGGCCTTAAAAACTCTCCTAATATGTCTTTCATAGTGTGAAAATCATGGCTTTATTCACCATCAAGGCCCCCATCTCCTTTCTTTCTCATGTTGCCCGATAAATATCCTGACTCCTGGTTTGTGTCACTCTTGATTGTCCATTTTAGCCAGGATATTATCTCTACAAATGAAGGTGACAGCAAGCAGCAAATACAAATCGAACCCACATAAAGTCCCAACATAAACTATGTCCAAAAAAAATACCTGAGGCTGGATATTGATGAAAATTTAATGAAAAGGCACTCATTAAGGGCAACAACACTCATCCTATTGCAAGAGATCTAACTCAATGAAATGCAAAAGCTATCACAATGGTTATCATCCAGACACACCCTGTACCCTGTAAACAGCCAGATTCAAGACAGGAATTCAGGTCTGTATTAAACTAGATAATCTATCATTAACAGCAGGTCATCCCAGTTTTCCTGATTCCTAACAAAATAAAATTGCAGATAATCAAAGTAGAATTTGACTTGTTCAATATTATGAAACAAATGTAATTGAATTAAGTCATGGAATATGGTCAAAAACCATTGGTAAAAATCCATAAGTCCCATGTAATGAAATTGAAATATGACATAATCTGTCACTGTTCATCAATTTCCCTCTCTATCATTGTCTTCGTTCTGGCCTCACTTGGTTCATAGGACTGTTCCTCTGAATCAAAACTTTGTGAATCTGAAATACCTCCCAGGAGCTGCAAGTATCATCACAACTGACATGCCAGAATAGTACTGAGTGAATACTTATCCTTTAGATGAAATATTAAATTATGATTGACTACCTGTCATGTTGGTACAGGTGTTTGTATGGGTTCCCATAGCAAATTTGATGAACAGCAGACAGTGAAGAGTTCTCCACTGTCCTGCTCAAGGCTTCACCCTCAGCTCGCACCATCAGAAACAGATTAATTGTCTATTTGTTTCAATCATACTTGTCTGGTGCAGTTTGGACAGAATAACATTCACGCTTACCTCAGTGGTTACTGCATTTCGAAATGAAATTAATTCTGTGATGAGCTTTGTGATATTTTAATGTGGTAAGGACAAAGAGTCCAAGGTGAGCAAACCCTTCTGCATTACTTAGTCCTCTAATTAGGCACTATTCTGTGGGTCCTCTGCAAGTGTTGCAGTGGTATGTAAAAGCCTTAGCTTCTGTTAATATCTGATTTGAAGTTAAGTAACTTTTTTTTTGGTCATTTTTTTTCTCCCCTTATAATCCTAAACAAATTTATCATTGTTGGCTTTTGACAATTTCATTAAAAATAATTGTACTTTTTCTTAATTGTTCAACTATGCAGGTATCATTGTGGTTTGGAGCAGCCCTCTTGAGTGATCATTGGGCAAATGATCATTAGTCCTTTCCACTGGAACTGCAGACCCATTTAATTACTTACTTATTCACTAATAATTGAAAGACAGGAAAATCTAATGTACTGCAATTTGAGTAATGGAAATGATGGATACATATCCCCACATAATAAATATTTATTTGACCTTGCGACATTCACAGGTTGTGAAAAAGTCTTTTATAAATGCAAGTTCTTTCTTTCCAAATTGTATTATACAAACTGAATGGCCAAACACTGTGCATTTAGTGCTGAATAATCCTTTCCAAGCCTTTCATCTCTTGAACATATCAGTTGTTTCGTTGCTGTTCCCGGTTAGCAGTGCCTGATGTGCAGACAGCACAAACTGTGCTGAATCTTTCATTACTGATTTCATTTTTCTTCTTTCTCCATCTGAAAGACAGTACTTTTTTTAAAAAATGCAGACAGCCAACATCTACAAATGACCTCAAAGGTTCATCCCTATCTCAGAGAAAAAGATGTAGAATGGCTAAAAGTGAGTCACAAATCATGACTAACTGGTGCAGTAAGCTCTTTTCTAAGTGAGAAGCCACCTGGCAGAAGATTATAGTCCAACAGGTTTATTTGAAATCACAAGCTTTCAGAGTGTTGCTCCTTCGTCCAGTGAAGTCTTCACCTGACAAAGGAGCAAGACTCCGAAAACTTGTGGTTTCAAATAAACCTGTTGGACTATAACCTGGTGTCATGCGACTTCTGACTGTGTCCACCCCAGTCCAACTCCAGCACCTCCACATCATGGCTTTTCTAAGTAACAGATAGAAATGAAACTGTTCTACACATCTGTTGTCGAGTGGGCAAATTTGTTCTGCACTCACCTTGGGTTTTATGATCACGATTTAAACAAAATAACTGAAATATGTTTTAAAGATCCACTCACAATATTTTTTCTAATGGAAGCAGTTTGACTGCGTAAACCTTTGTTTATATTATTACATTTCTGATATTGAACCAAATTCAGGCTTCTTAGTAACCCGAGACTCAATCTAAAAGAATAACTATTCAGGTATAAACCAACATTAAATATGACATTAACTGCGGCCAGAATTCCATCTTCAAAGTTCTGGGTAGTATAATTGGCCCAAAAGTCACGATGCAAGACCACTCTTTCACTAAATAGTGTAATTCCATTTGGTGCAAACCTTGCAGAAACGTAGGTTTCCCGTGTCACTCAAGACTGAATTAGCAGGCTGTGTGTGGATCATTGGTTTCAACTCAATAATCTTAAACCAATTATAGGAAAATATAGAATCCTACCTTCCATACCATACCCCCAAAGGGAGAAAATTAGAAAAACATCTAGAACCCAAAGTATTCATAACATATTAATTTTTGTCTCATTGGATTGTTTTGATCAGTCAATTTAAGGGCATATCTGTTTGTGGGTTGATCTTTGGACTATGGACAAGTATGTGTGTAGGATTGTGGGTGGAGTATAGGGAAAGTGGAGGACAGGAGCACATGTGTGTAAGCCAATTTTTTTGGCTGTAACAATGGTCTATGTGGTCTGATGGAGAGAACAAAAAAAGTGGAACTTAAGAGGAGCTGGATATCAAAATTACTGTGGTTGGAGAGACTGTTTCAATGATAAATGTGTTTAATAGGAAGGATGGGTATGGAAAACAGAGGTGGAACAGCAAGGGAGGTTTAGAAGGAATTGGAATTGGGATGGAAAAAGTGGAATAACATGGGGAGCATGGAATAGAATGGGATGGAATTGGCATTTGTGGGAGTGGATGGCACAAGAGGGATAGCAGGGGAAGGATGGATAAATGGGATGGGCATGGCTTGGCATTTAAGAAGTGACATGAGTTGAAAATAGTTAGAAATGACTATGCATAGCGGTCAATATTCACCACAGGATCATTGGTGTAAGCAAACATATTGTTTATAAAAGGACCAAAGTATTGACATTAAATGGCTTCAGTGATCACTTGACACACAGGTTGACCAGGTTTCATGAAGCCAACATGGACTGAAGGCCAACAAGGACCCAAGAAAAGGCTGAGCTAAAATTAACATCTTCTTTACATGCGATTAAATAGCAGCAATCCGTGTGAAAAAGTATCTCCTATTTCAATTTATAACTTTGTGAGAATGTTCCCATTCCAGAAATGGAATCTCACCTACAATGAAGAAGCCTAAAAATATAACTACCACATACATGGAATACACAAACAAGCTTGTGTTTCGATGAGCTTCATTTGATAAAAAACAGAGAATAACTTCTGTGTCTCAAAAAGAAAAAGTACCTGATGACAATACTGATTGGATGAAATGAAATGTCATGACACCTAAAATTCAAAGGATACCAAGATTTGTGTAAAGATGTGTAGGGTTGGGTGATGTTTGTTGCAGTTGTGAATATGTTCACCAAGCTGAGAAGTTGATTTGCAGATTTCGACAATACTTGCTACTGCTAATGGTCCAAGGCACTAACTAGCGAACCCTCTACCTCAAGGACATTCAAAGGACATTAAACTGTGCATTCCTTTGCCTTATACTGGACAATATCTCCTCTTAACTTTAGTCTTGTGTGATGAGGACTCATGTGATTTCACAGAAGAGGACAGTATATTACTTTTCTGCTGTTGCCACTTTTAAAAGTTGCAGAC
This sequence comes from Chiloscyllium punctatum, assembly GCF_047496795.1. Classification (NCBI taxonomy): domain Eukaryota; kingdom Metazoa; phylum Chordata; class Chondrichthyes; order Orectolobiformes; family Hemiscylliidae; genus Chiloscyllium; species Chiloscyllium punctatum. The sequence goes on along the minus strand of NC_092755.1, from coordinate 100,097,749 downwards.
CACTGACTGTATCTGGGCATTTATGCCAAAAGTATGCAAAAAGATGGAGTATTCAGTGCTTTTGTTACTTTTCACACCTTTTCTGAGCAGTAAGATGGAAGAATCAATCAATGTCTAGATAGAGGAAAGATCTAAAAAGCCCAGGGAATTTTTAAAATGTGATTCTGCCTGAGCTTTGCTCAAGGATCACTTTACTTGGGAGTCACTAATGGAGTGGAGCTGCCTTGCACCATTTGCAATATTCCTGGTGTTTTGGCATGGAGCCCAAAGACTAATCTACTTTCTGTTTCTGTAATCTGTTCCTTCATGCCAGATGGATAGATAAATTCTGGTCTCCTACTTTTGAATAAAAAATGTACTGACAAATGTTCCTTCACCATTTGGGTTGTGGCACTTTGTCTGTTGCTTGTAAACTTGAGCTCTGAATGCATGCAGATGATTAGAAATGGTTAGGAAAAATTTTCAAATTTGTTACTACGGTTATCATCTTTAAGTATCAACTGGCTGCCATCTCAACACTCTTTCTGGATAAAAAAATAACTGCCAACATGATATTGTTTGAGTATTTCCATATGTTAGACATTGTAACATAGAGCACAAAGACTGGCTGCTGGTTGAGACGGTTGTCTTGAAATTTATTAGCAATGCTAACTACTTACAATATCTCAAATTTACACAGAGTTTGGGCTTTGTGTTTAGTGGCTTCATAGAGAAAGATAGAGTACAGAAACTTGTAGAAGTGATATGGCAATGCTAAGATTTGTAGCAGAATCAGATGAGAATTCCAGCAAGGCTAATCATGGTATTAGGAGCATTTTGCCCCATCTTTTATGCTTTTCAGAAGTGTAGTGGCAAGTTTCTTGCTAGTCAGTGGCAAGTTTTCAATTAAGGGAAACTATTCTTTGTTCATCACCTTGTTGATGGCCCAACCTATCTCATTAATAGTCAGTTTTCAATGTTACCAAACTTGCCAAAAACTCAACATAGAGGCAACTTGGAGGTCACCTGACAAATTCAGCTTCCCACTTGTTTTGCAGGACCCATATGTTGACCACCAAGCACCACCATCTCCAGGGAACATTCGAAGGACAATGGCTACATGCAAGTTCTACTTGCAGACTTTTTTTAGCTAATCTTTCAGGAAGGCTACGACATATTTGTGGACTTAGTAGAACTTGAACCTAAGCTTTCTGATTCACAGGTAGGGAACACTACCACTCCACCTGTTCTGAGTTCTACTGATAGATATTTTCCTAATCGACCTGCTCAGAAATATTATGACACAGGTCTGGAGCAGGTGAGACCTGGAACCTCACTTACCTGGGTTGGGAGGGAATACTACTGCTGCACCACAAGAGCACTCGAAGTTCTACTTAAATTCTGTTCAACATTCATCCCTCAAACAACATCATTAAACAAGATATCAGGTAATTTATGTTATTGGTATTAGTTGTTGATTCAATTGATTGCCATGCCTTCCTATATTACAATAGTGGCTACATGTCAAAGAATAATTAATTGGCTGCCAAGTGCTTTGCCTCACTGTGCACACCTGAAATATATAATTTCAAGATTTCCCTTTTCACACTCATTTATTTGGAGAGCTATCATGTTTTACTTGTGGCTGTTCTTCTATTAGTATTTCCTTGAGATCTCAAAGGTCTCACTCTTTTCGATCTCAACCCTGATTAAATTCTTCTTCTGGTCATAGAGTCTTAATAAACATGCAGTTCAAGTAATCTTGAATATCCCCATCAGCCTTTTCATTCTGATCTACAATGCTTGACAGTGTACCAAAGCTATACAAAGATTTTCCTGGAGTATATGATATCCTCAGGCTATAGTCCTGGAACCTGATCATCATTCATTGCATCCACAAAGGACAGTCATTCAAATATCTATCAAGTAGAGGGACTGGCAGCTTGCAATCAATTTTGGTATCAACACTACACAAAACACAACTTTTCATAAGCAAGAATTGTGTCATGAGTTCATAACTCAATTATGTATCGATCAGTGGCTTCTCCTTTTTTTTGTGTGTGTATGTGAAATACCTGTCTTTGATGCATCATATGCCACTGAAGGTGGATGTATCCCTCAAACTATATCACAAATTCTGTGTAATTGAAATGATAGCTATCCAATGCATCTTCCCAGTGACACCTAGGAAAACAGATCTGTTCACCTTTTGACTTTTAAGACTGGCGCCAACATTTGGCAGAAACATTTCCAATTGCTTTTGAAATCCTCCTGCCCTTCAACAGAATTTCCAGAATTAAGATGGTGAGTCTTGCAGGTAGAGCAAGCTAGTCAAACTAGTCCCGGGGCATTTTTGAATTGACTTGTCAAGATAGAATTTAGATTTTCTTCGAACAGTGATTGGTTTATTTTATCTACAGATATTCTCTGTTGTTTTTATGGCCACACATCACTTGCATTATAAGCAATGCAGTGGTGTTGTATTTATAGTGAGGCAGCAATGGCATGTAGCAGAGCTTTCATTGATGGAATCTTTATCTGCACTCAGTCATTTCCCTCAATATCATTATTAATGTTTTGATAAAATCATGTTTACTGCAAAAAAAGGTTTATTTCAGTAGGATTGGAAAGGGAAGCAGAATATTAATGTAGTCGTACTAAGGGCAACTTCTTCAAGCAGATGGTGGTACATGTATGGAATGAACAACCAAAGGAAGTGGTGGAAGTGACACAATTACAACGTTCAAAAAGCATCTGGAATAGTACAAAGATAGGTGGAGTTGTGGACAGTGAGGAGGGCTGTTGTCGGCTGCAGAGGGACTTAGATAGGATGCAGAGCTGGGCTGAGGAGTGGCAGATGGAGTTCAACCCTGCCAAGTGTGAGGTTGTCCATTTTGGAAGAACAAATAAGAATGCGGAATACAGGGTTAATGGTAGGGTTCTTGGTCAGGTGGAGGAACAGAGGGATCTTGGGGTCTATGTACATAGATCTTTGAAGGTTGCCACTCAGGTGGATAGAGTTTGTAAGAAGGCCTATGGAGTATTATCGTTCATTAGCAGAGGGATTGAATTCAAGAGTCGTGAGGTGATGTTGCAGCTGTACAGGACTTTGGTTAGGCCACATTTGGAGTACTGTGTGCAGTTCTGGTCGCCTCACTTTAGGAAAGATGTGGAAGCTTTGGAGAGGGTGCAGAGAAGATTTACCAGGATGTTGCCTGGAATGGAGAGTAGGTCGTACGAGGATAGGTTGAGAGTTCTCGGCCTTTTCTCGTTGGAACGGCGAAGGATGAGGGGTGACTTGATAGAGGTTTATAAGATGATCAGCGGAATAGATAGAGTAGACAGTCAGAAACTTTTTCCCCGGGTACAACAGAGTGTTACAAGGGGACATAAATTTAAGGTGAAGGGTGGAAGGTATAGGGGAGATGTCAGGGGTGGGTTCTTTACCCAGAGAGTGGTGGGGGCATGGAATGCGCTGCCCGAGGGAGTGGTAGAGTCAGATTCATTGGCGACCTTTAAGCGGCATTTGGATAGGTACATGGATGGGTGCTTAATCTAGGATAGAAGTTCGGCACAACATCGTGGGCCGAAGGGCCTGTTCTGTGCTGTATTGTTCTATGTTCTATGTTCTATGTTAGGAAGGGTTTAGAGGGATATGGGCCAAATGTTGGCAAATGGGACGAGATTAACGTAGGATATCTGGCTGGCATGGACGAGTTGGTCCAAAGGGTCTGTTTCAGTGCTGTATAATTCTATGGCTCTATATTGACATCTGTAAACGTAGTGGCAGATTTTTTTTTGGTTCTGGAGGACATTTCTGGTGAAATATCAAACCCAGTCTTTCACAACCACATTATGCATGGTGGTGGGAAATGGCAAACACAGACTGTGATGACTTGTTATGACGGAGCAGAAAGCGCGGTAAGCCTGGCCCGGTGACTGCACAAACATAAATGGAGGGCGAAGGGATTCCGGAGCTTTACAGCAACCAATTATCATTGTGTGCAATACTGTTCAGGCTGGAACAGAAATCGACTGTCACTCCCTATGAAGCGGTGGCTTTTTAAAAAGATCACACTTAAGGCAAGCACCAAACCTTGTGTGTTTAATATCCACATGAAGTAATGGTACTTTTCTCAGCAGTTGGAGTAAACTGCGATTGGCGTGAGTGTGTTGAGAGAAAGAGAGGAGGTGCTGCCGAACTCCCATCTCTCTGATGAATCAGGCACCCTACGCAGAGGCAGCCTTTGAACGTCACTGAGCGGGATTGAGCGTTCCCAGGTTAGCCAGCGATAAGAGGCTGCATTCCTAAATTTAGACCGCTTGTGTTAACCAGAGAGCTCTGACCTATACTGTCTGCAGCGAATCCGTGCGGATGACTGAGCTCATGCATAAATTTTCACAGCGATATCATGCTGGTCTTGTGTGCTTTCATATTAATAACTGCCCGCTGTTGTGTGTGCGTTGCATTTTGAGCGGTCATTCATATTCTCAGAATATTTGTACAGGGGATACAAAGCGGACACTTTTTTTTTAATGCGATGGATGAAGGCGTTTCCCAGCCTGCTCATAAAATATCAATAAAACTAGAACCAATGGTAACCATTTCCAACAGGAAGTTTCAAAAATATTGGAAATCGGAAACAAACGCACAAAACAAAACTTTGCAAACTAATTCCTTAAAGGTCCCAGCAGGAGCGGGAGAATTTTACTTTGAAATTGAAGAAAGTCATGCCATTGCGTCAATCCAAACAGACAACTGCTGGAAACGTCCAACTAGTTCACATTTATGTTTCATTACTTTAAAGGGTGTCTTTTCTGTTTTGGTAAAGGCTGCGGACTGACCTGCAGAACCAAATCATTTCTAGAGTTTACATTTCCCCAGGTTTTTGCAGACCATAGGACCATAAGAAATGAACAGGAGTAGGCTGTTCGGCCCCTCGAAGCGAAAGTGAGGGCTGCAGATGCTGAAGATTAGAGTCAAGATCTGAGTGGTGCTGGAAAAGCACAGCAGGTCAGGCAGCATCAGAGAAGCAGGAAAATCGACGCTTCGGGCAAAAGCCCTTCATCGGGATCGGCCCCTGGAGCCTGCTCCAAGCTTCAATAGGATCATGGGTGATGTGACATTACTCAAATTCACTTTCCTGCATTTTCCCCACAACTCTTGATTCCCTGACTGATCTAGAAGCTATCTCAGCTTTAAATGTACATAAGGTCTCCGTCCCAACAGTCCTCTGTGGCAAGGGGGTTCCAAAGATTTACAACAGCCAGAGTAAAAATTCCTCCTCATCTCAGGGTTAAATCAGTGCCCCCCTTTTTTCAGAGACTATGGCCTCTGGTCCTAAACTTTCCCATCAGATGAAACATCCTCTCTGCAAGTATCCTACAAGCCCCTTAAGAATCCCAAATGTTTCAATGAAATCACCTCTCAATTGTCTAAACTCCAGTGAGTAGAGTCTTAAAGCTGTTTAGCCTTTGCTCACAAGACAAGGATCAGCATTACTGGGGATCAGCCTTGTTAATCATCTCTGAGCTGCCTCCAGTGAAATGATATCTTTCCTTAGGTAAGGGGATGAAAATTGCTCACAGTACTCCAGATGTGGTTTCAGCAGTACTTGTTCAGTTGCAGTAAGTCTTCCTTACTCTTATATTCCAACCCCTTTGAAGTAAGGGTCAATATTTTATTCGCCTTCCTAGTTACCTGTTGTACCTTTGTGCTGGCTTTCTGTGTAATCATACACAAATTCCCCCAAGGCACATTAAGTTGCAGTTTTCTGCAGTTTTCGCCATTTAAATAATATATTGTCCTTTTATTATCCTTTCCAAATTGAACAAATTCACATTTTCCCACATTATACTCAATTTGCCAACTTTTTGTCCACTTACTTAAAATATTAATATAAGACCATAAGACCGAGGAGCAGGAATTGGACCATTCAGCCCATCGGGTCTGCTCTGCCTTTCAATCATGGCTGATACATTTCTCAACCCCATTCTCCCGCTTTCTCTCCGTAACCTTTGATCCCCTTGATACTCAATAACCTATTTATCTCCATCTTAAATATACTCAATGGCCTGGCCTCCACAGTCTTCTGTGGCAATGAATTCCATAGATTCAACACTGACTGTCTGAGGAAGTTGCTCCTTATCTCCATTCTAAAGCATCTTCCATTTCCTCTAAGGCTATGTCCTTGGGTCCTAGTCTCTGAATGGAAACATCTTCCCAACATCAACTCTGTCCAGGCCATTCACTATTCTGTATGTTTCAATTAAATCCCCCCTCATCCTTCTAAACTTCATCAAATATAAACCCAGAGTCCTCAAGTGTTCCTCATATGTTAAGCTTTTCATTCCTGTGACCATTCTCGTGAATGTCCTCCGAACATGCTCCATGCCAGTACATCCTTCCTCAGCTAAGGGGTCCAAAACTACACATAATACACCAAATGTGGTCTGCCCAGAGCCTTATAGAGCATTATAGAGTCTCAGAAGTACATCCCCGGCTTTTATATTCAAGTCCTCTCAAAATAAACGCCATAATTGCATTTGCCTCCCTAACTACTGACTCAACCTTGAAGTTTACCTTGAGAGAATCCTGGACTGCAAATCATAAGTCTCTTTGCACTTCAGACTCTGAATTTTCTCCCCATTTAGAAAATACTTCATGCCTGTATTCTTCATAACAAAGTGCATGATGTCTCAATTACCCATATTGTACTCCAACTGTCACTTCTTCACCCACTCTCCTAACCTGTCCAAATTTTTCCGCAACCTCTTCACCTCCTCAATGCTACCTGTCCCTCTACCTATCTTTGTATCATCTGCAAACTTTGCCAGAATGTCCTCAGTTCCTTCATCTAGATCATTAACGTATAAAGTGAAAAATTGTGGTCCCAACACTGAGCCTTGCGGAACACCACTTGTCACCGGCTGCCACCTTGAGAAGGACCCTTTTATCCCCGCTCTCTGTTTTCCGCTAAACAGCCAAGCTTGTACCCATGCTAGCACCTTGCCTCTGACACCATGGGCCCTTATCTTACTCAATAGCCTCCTGTGCAGCACCTTGTCAAAGACCTTCTTGAAGTCCAGATAGACAACATCCATTGGTTCTCCTTGGTCTAACTTGCTCATTACTTCCTCAAAAAATTCCAGCACATTTGTCAGGCATGACCTCCCCTTGATAAAGCCATGCTGACTTTTCCTTTTTTTTACCATACACTTCCAAGTATTCAGAAATCTTATCCTTCACAATGGATTCCAGGATCTTACCCACGACTGAGTTCAGGCTAATCAGTCTGTAATTTTCTGTCTTTTGCCTTACTCCCTTTTTAAACAGGGGTGTCATGTTAGTGATTTTCCAGTCCTCTGGGACCTTTCCTGACTCTAGTGATTCCTGAAAGATCACACCTCCACTATCTCTTCAGCTATCTCCCTTAGAACTCTGGGGTGTAGTCCATCTGGTGCAGGTGATTTATCCACCTTCAGACCATTCAGTTTTTTCTAGCACCTTCTCCCTAATGATGGCCACCATAATCAGCCCTGCCCCTCAGTCTCTTCAATTTTTGAGATATTACTTGTGTCTTTCACCGTGAAGACTGATGTGAAGTAATTATTCAGTTCCTCAGCCATTTCCTTGTCCCCACTACTATCTCACTGTAAACTGTTTGTATCCCTCTTGCAACCTGCCTTTCCACCTTTTTTTTGTCATCTGCAAATTTGGCTACAATACATTTACTTTCTTCCTCCAACTCATTAATTTATGTTGTAAATAGTTGCGCATCCAGCACTACTCCCTGTGGAACCCCACTGGTCATGGGTCACCAACCTGAAAAAGAACCTTTTTTCCCTGCTCGCTGATTCCTGCCCATTAGCCAATTCTCCTTCCATGCAAATATGTTACCTTCAACACATTAGGGTCTTATCGTATGACTTAAACATTTGTGAGATACCTTGTTGAATGCCTTCTGAAAGTCCAAATACAACATATCTACTGGTTCCCTTCGATTTACTCTGTTTGAGACTTCCTTGAAAAACATTAATAAATTCTGCAAGAGGCACAGGCCAACATTCTGGTTTGCTATGATCTTTACTAACTGTCATGAAAAAGAAATGACAAGAACATTGGATTTACACACATAATATCTTTAATATTACAGAAAAATACATTTCTGGATCAGGGAGATTACAGAAAAAAATTAGCCCTCCACCTCAAGGATAACTGTACATTTTGGTGTAGAGTCAGAAGTCACACAACGCCATGCTTTAGTTCAAAAAGTTTGTTTATAATCAGGTGAAGTGACAAAGGAGCAGCACTCTGAGAGCTTGTAATTTCAAATAAACCTGTTGGACTATAACCTGGTTTTGTGTGACTTCTGACTGTCCAACACCAGCATCTCCACATCATGGCTACCATTTTGGAGTAAACATTGCAGGCATTTGTGCATGGCTATGTGATTTTATAGATCTCTATGTGTTTAAATGTTGATAAAGGATAATCCGTGTGTGTGTGTGTGAGTGTGTGTGTGTGTGTGTGTGTGTGTGTGTGTGTGTGTATGTGTGATATACATACATGTGTAAACAAATAAATGTATTTTAAGTGTCTGTATAAGTACATGCCGATATTTACATGTGAATGTATTTATGGGAGAAACACTCTTCATAGACATGAAGGTTCTTACAAATAAAATCTCTTATACCATCACATATTAAACATAAGCAACATATTCTCCCACATTTGAGACAATCTAATCCCACTGTAGACAAGCCTTAAAGTAAATTTTGCCTGGTTGGCTTTTCAATTTTCTCCACAGTGGAGAACAATCAAACAATCAATACATGGAATGTTAAGGATTACAACATAATCTGCAAGCAACCAAAACAGAAGAAGTAAGAATAATTTCCTTGTGTCAAAAAGACTTGTAATGGTGGCTCCACAGGCGCTTGCCTTAGCATAGGATGCTTTCCTCAAGCATTTGAAGAAGTTGTTGCATGATCTTCATCACTGAGGAATACACAACATCATTTTTGTATCTTTAATCAATTCAATTCTAGGCAGTGCAGAACGGAATTAATCTAATCTGTAAACTGTATGACACAGTTTAAATTAGCAGAGAAAAACACAATAGAAAAAGATTAGTGATTTTTGAGAAGATTTGTAGCTTAGGTTGATGGTAAGTCTGTAAATTAGCTCACTGAGCTAGAAGGTTTGTTTTCAGACGTTTCATCACCACACAGGTAACATCATCAGTGAGAGTCTCCGGTGAAGTGCTGGTGGTATGTCCCATCTCTCTATTTATAGGTTTTGGTTTTGTAAGGTGTGTGATGTTATTTCTAGTTTTATTTTCAAGGGACGTACCAGCAGTGCTTCACAGGCAACTCTCACTGATGGTGTTACCTAGTATGCTGACAAAATGTCTGAAAACAAACCTTCAGGCTCAGTGAGCTAACTTACATGCTTAACAGGAGAACATTTCTGAGCAAAGTGCCCATTTTTCTAAAACAGTGTGAAGGACATTGACTGTCTTGGGCGTGTTCTTCATTCTTTTTATTCTGTTTGAAGTCTTTAATTTGATCATTCTTTTCTAACAACTCTCCAGTCATGTAGCTTAGTGGCATTTACCTCACCTGGATCCATGTTTTTATGTGCAGTTGTATTCAGATGATTTCCCTCAATTCATTTCTTTTCTCCTCCCCCAATATTACTTCCTGAGTCCACCTGGATCTAAATGAGAGAATATTAGAGGTAGAGTTGTCACCGTTCAGACGAGACACTAAACCAAGGTCCCATTTCCCTCCTCTGATGGTTGTAAAAGATTCCATTAAACTATTTCCAAAAAATCAAGGGAGCTACCCCCCGGGGCCTTGGTCAATGTTTATTACTTAATCAAGATCACAGAAACAGATTGTCTGGTTGTTGCTGTTTGAGGAAACTCGCAGAATAAACATTTCCTACAGCACTATACTTCAAAATACTTAATTGTGAAATACTTTGACTTCCCAGTGGTTGGGAGAAAAGCTTTACAAATGCAAGTCTCCCTTTCTTTACTCTTATCCACATGTTACATACGTTGCATCCAAATTCACATCAAATTCCAAAGGCAGGAGCTTGTTGTCTGTAGTAAAGTGCAGAAATCAGGCCCAAATGTTTCTCCTCACCACATCCTGGTGATGCCTGGCTGCCCATCTGACTGGAGATGGTCCTGTTAAGCGACTGCTCCCAGGAATGCCATCTAACTGACTGCAGCAGATGGGATAGGCACCCAACTGGTCCAAAGGAGATGGAGAGAAAACTTCGCTTCTGTTGTAGCCATAATGGGTGTCATGGTGATGCCAATGAATTACTATTTCTAAAGACCTAGGCTAATGCCTTAGATATATTTTCAAATCCCACCATGATAGCAATGAAATTCAATTCATGAAATACAAAGAGAATCTTAGTATTGATGACCATCAATAACAAAATCTGCTATCCTACGTTGGTCTAGTCAATGTCTTACTTCAAATCCACAGCAATGTGATTGACTTTTAACTGTCCAGTGAAACAACCCAGCACACCATTCAGTTCGGGGGCAACTAGAGGTGGGCAACAAATGCGAGCTTTGTGCCTGAGCCAAGTTTCAAGATGGCACTGGTAGAATAGGCAATGACTGGGCTCCTGAGCTTGGGCCTTATCCACTCCATCCACTTCATTTTTTTTTCCTTTTCTTGTGTTTATCTCGTTTTAGTTTTTGTTTCTACTTATCTTCTCAGAGCGCTCGATCATGGCAGTATTGGGGACATTGACATTGGTGAGGAAGGTGGAAAGCGGTAGGATGGTGGCTTTGTTGGGGTCCGGAGCATGGAGACAGCTGGTGAGCTCTGGTGAGGCGGCCGGTGAATGCAGAGTGGGACTCTGGTAGTGGCAAGGAGGCAACTGGTGGATGGGTGAGCAGAGGATCTTCATCAGCTGCTACATCAGTGGAGGCAGCAAATCTCCTCTACATTGGGGAGACTGGGCGCCTCCTAGCAGAGCGCTTTCGGGAACATCTCCGAGACACCCACACCAGTCAACCAAACCGCCCCGTGGCCCAACATTTTAACTCCCCCTCCCACTCTGCCAAGGACATGGAGGTCCTGGGCCTCCTTCAACGCCGCTCCCTCACCACCAGACGCCTGGAGGAAGAACGCCTCATCTTCCGCCTCGGAACACTTCAACCCCAGGGCATCAATGTGGACTTCAACAGCTTCCTCATTTCCCCTTCCCCCACCTCATCCTAGTTTCAAACTTCCAGCTCAGCACTGTCTCCTTGACTTGTCAGGACATGTCCGACCTGCCTATCTCCTTTTCCACCTATCCACTCCACCCTCTCCTCCTTGACCTATCATCTTCATCCCCTTCCCCACTCACCCATTGTACTCTATGCTACTCTCTCCCCACCCCCACCCTCCTCTATCTTATCTTTCCACGCTTCAGGCTCACTGCCTTTATTCCTGATGAAGGGCTTTTGCCCTTCTCAATTCTTTGAGAAGGTGACTAAGGAGATAGATGAGGGGAAAGCGGTAGATGTGGTATATATGGATTTTAGTAAGGCATTTGATAAGGTCCCCCATGGTAGGCTACTGCAGAAAATACAGAGATATGGCATTGAGGGTGAGTTGGAGGTTTGGATTAGGAATTGGCTGGCTAGAAGAAGACAGAGGGTAGTAGTTGATGGCAAAGGTTCATCTTGGAGTGCCGTCACTAGCGGTGTTCCGCAAGGATCTGTTTTGGGACCATTGCTGTTTGTCATTTTTATAAATGACCTGGAGGAAGGGTTAGAAGGTTGGGTGAGCAAGTTTGCGGATGATACGAAAGTCGGAGGAGTTGTAGACAGTGAGGAAGGATGTGGCAGGTTACAGTGGGATATAGAGAAGCTGCAGAGCTGGGCAGAAAGGTGGCAAATGGAGTTCAATGTAGCTAAGTGTGAGGTGATTCACTTTGGTAAGAGTAACAAAAAGATGGGGTACTGGGCTAATGGTCGGATACTTGGTAGTGTGGAAGAGCAGAGGGATCTTGGTGTCCATGTACACAGATCTCTGAAAGTTGCCACCCAGGTAAGTAGTACAGTGAAGAAGGCATATGGCGTACTGGCTTTTATTGGTAGAGGAATTGAGTTCCGGAGTCCTGAGGTCATGCTGCAGTTGTATAAGACTCTGGTGCGGCCGCATCTGGAATATTGTGTGCAGTTTTGGTCGCCATACTATAGGAAGGATGTGGAGGCACTGGAACGGGTGCAGAGGAAGTTTACCAGGATGTTGCCTGGTATGGTAGGAAGATCCTATGAGGAAAGGCTGAGGCACTTGGGGTTGTTTTCATTGGAGAAAAGAAGGTTTAGGGGTGACTTGATAGAGGTGTACAAGATGATTAGGGGGTTAGATAGGGTTGACAGTGAGAACCTTTTTCCACGTATGGAGTCAGCTATTACAAGGGGGCATAGCTTTAAATTAAGGGGGGGTAGATATAGGACTGATGTTAGGGGTAGGTTCTTCACTCAGCGAGTCGTAAGTTCATGGAATGCCCTGCCAGTAGCAGTGGTGGACTCTCCCTCTTTATGGGTATTTAAGCGGGCATTGGATAGGTATATGGAGGATAATGGGCTAGTGTAGGTTAGGTGGGCTTTGATCGGCGCAACATCGAGGGCCGAAGGGCCTGTACTGCGCTGTATTCTTCTATGTTCTATGTTCTATGAAACGTCGATTTCGCTGCTCCTTGGATGCTGCCTGAACTGCTGTGCTCTTCCAGCACCACTAATCCAGTATTTGTGATGTCGGGTCAATGGTGAAAGACAGCACCTGAGGAGCAGCGACTTCAGCATTGGTTAGTTCCGGTGCTGGCAGCAGTGAAGCAGCGGCAGAAGGATCATGGACTCTTAATATTTTGGACGGTGCGATGGCTCAATGGTTAGCACTGGTGTCTCACAGCACCAGGGACCCAGATTTGATTTCAAATGCACATTTTTCCTGTGTGTGTGTGTGGGTTTCCACTGGGTGCTCCAGTTTCCTTCCACAGTCCAAAGATGTGCAGGTTAGGTGAATTGGCCACAGTACATTACCCTGGAATGTCCAGGGCTGTCTAGGCTAGGTGGATTAGCCATGGGAATGAAGAGTTTCAGGGATGGGGTAGGGGAGTGGGTCTGACTGGGATGCTCTTCAGAGGGTCAAAGAGATCTATGGCTTGGAAACAGGCCTTCCAGTATAACTTGCCCGTGCTGCCCAGTTTTCACAATTAAGCTAGTCCCATTTGGTCAGTGTGGACTGTATGGGCCGAATGGTCTGCTTCTGATCTGTAGGTATTCTACGATTGTATTTTTTCACAGTAAAAAGCACATGACAATAAAATCATTCATTCATTCATGAGAGTCACGTCCATGAATAATAAAGAAAAAACTTGCTGGCAGTCCCATTTGGAGAGCATAGCACTACTGAGGCATGAGTGAATGTGCTCTCTGATAAATTGCAAATTATTTAAAATGATTCATAGTCACAGAACAATATTGTGCAGAGAGGCCAACTCCAGGGATCTTTCAGATTTCATCCAAAGGATGGAGCCCCCCTGGCTCTGGCAAGATCGTAGGCAGATAATTCACATTAATTGTGTCCCTGTCATTTCAGGAGGAGTGGCCACCTGCTTTGCAAGATTAGCCTGAGACAGGACTGCATCTGGTCAATATTGCTCAGTCCCCTTCCCCAGCCCACAATATTCTCAGCTACCAATATTTACTTGTGGCATACCCCAATCTGGCAAACAGTTGCAGCCAATATACACCCTGACACCTGGCTCCAGCTCATGGTCCAGCTAGGAGAAAGTGAGGACTGCAGATGCTGGAGAGTCAGAGTCGATAAAGTCTGGCGCTGGAAAAAGCACAGCAAGTCAGGCAGCATCCGAGGAGGATCTGATAAAAGGGTCCTGCTGAAACGGTGACTTTCCTTCTCCTTCGATGCTGCCTGACCTGCTGTGCCTTTTTCCAGTGCCACACTTTATCAACTCCAACTGTTCAACAGCTCTCAGCCCCTTTATTGTCTGTGATTTGCCATGTTGCTTCTTCAGAAAAGATGTTATAATCAGACACTTGCAGGATAGTGTGTACAGTAACAAGGTGTCAGAATCAGACAGTGTGTGTGGAATTAGGATATTATAATTCGATTCTTACAGGACATTGTGTGGAGGAAGGAGATACTATAATCAGGCCCATGCAGCACAGTGTAAACAGATACAGAAGATTATAATCAAAACATTTGGGTCAATTTGTACAGTGAGAAGTGATAATAATTAGACTGTTGCAAGACAGTGTTGTAAGGGAGATAAAATAATAATCAGGCCTTCACAAAATATTGTACACAGAGTATCCTGAAGCAGTATGCACGGGGAGAGTATATTATAATCTGGCTATCCTTTTACAATGTATACAGAGAGTATTGTATAACCAAAATGTCTGAGGACAGTGTGTACAGAGAAAGCCAAGTACACTTGCAAACCAGGGAACACAAATTGTGAGTATATTATGATCAGACATCTCTGGACAGTGTGTGCAGACTTTGGATATTTGAATGTCCCAGGATAGTGCATATAGAGAAAGTTGATTATACTTCGACTCTAACAGGATAGTTTGTACAAACATTTGATATTATAATAAAATTGTCACAGGACAGTTCAAGGGTATTATAATCAGAGTGTCGCTGGACAGTTTGTACACTAACTGGACATTATAATGAATCTTTCTTGAGACAGTGTGTACTGAATATGAATATGAATCATGAATATGAATAGGAATCCTGAAGAAGGGCTCATGCCCGAAACGTCGATTCTCCTGCTCCTTGGATGCTGCCTGACCTGCTGCGCTTTTCCAGCAACACATTTTCAGCTCTGATCTCCAGCATCTGCAGTCCTCACTTTCTCCATGAATATGAACGGCACAATGTATACAATCAAAGGATATCATAATCAGATTATCACAGGACAGTGGATGCATAGAGAAGGTATTACAACCAGGCTGTCCTGGGACAATGTTCACAGTGAGAGGATATTGTAATTGGACTGTCCTGGGACACTCTGTAAAGAGAGAGGATGTTATAATTGGACTGTTCTCGGACAGTATGAACAGAGACAGGATGTCATAAACAACTTTCCCTGCCATGTGTACAGAGAGAGGATGTAATCAGAATTAGTTAGGAAGATTTGCCCAGCGTTAGGTAAAAACCATCAGCCTTTCCCAGGATATGGTTATACAGTGAGAGCTTATTTTAATCAGACCTCACAGACAATGTGTACTGAGTGTGGATATTAGATTAGATTCCCTACAGTGTGGAAACAGGCCCTTCGGCCCAACTAGTCCACATCGACCCTTTGAAGAGTAACCCACCCTAGACCTATTTCCCTCCAACTAATGCACCTAACACTGGGCAATTTAGCATGGCCAATTCACCTGACCCGCACATCTTTAGACTGTGGGAGGAAACCGGAGCACCGGGAGGAAACCCATGCAGACACGGAGAGAACATGCAAACTCCACATTGACAGTCACCCAAGGCTGGAATTGAACCTGGGACCCTGGTGCTGTAAGGCAGCAGTGCTAACCATTGAGCCACCAAATATTATAATGAGACAGTCCGGGACAATTTGAACAGAGAGTGGACATTATAGTCAGTATATTCTGGGATGGTGTGTCTGAAGAGAGGTTATTATAATCAGACTGTGTTGGTACAATGTTTACAGGGAGAGGATATTGTAATCAATCTGTACAAGACAGTGAGTCCAGACAGGGGAAATTCTAATGAGACTGTGTTTGGATAGTTTCTACATTGAGGCGATACTATAATCTCATCCTCGCATTGTATAGTCTAAAGGGGTTGATATTATGAACAGAATACTTAGGACTTTGATCATACAATAATCAAAATGTCTACAGACATTGAATGCAGATATTGGATATGCAGGTCAGTCTATCCTATGTGTACACAGAGATAATATTATAAATCGAAACTGCATGGACATTGTATACTGCTTTTGGATATTGTAATTAAACTGTCCCAAGATGGTGGGTACAGAGACAGGATATTAAAATCACACACACCTTATTCAGAGTATTTAAAGAATTGTCTAATAGTCAAATTGTCCCTGGGACAGTGTGTACAGAGAAAGGATTTTATAATCTGTCTGTCCCAATATAATGTGTGTACAGAAATAATATTGTGATGAGACACCTACGGACACTGAATATATTTAATAGTTAGCTTTTGAGAGGTTAAAGGTGTCACTGGTAATGGAGAGGGAGTATGATTAAGGTGATGTGATTGAGTATTAGCCATGATTACATTGAATGGTGGAACAGCATGAGGGGCCCAGCAATGAACTCCAGTTCCTCTTTTCCATGTTTCTATACTTTAGTCAAACTGTCCCTGGGATGTTGTGTACAGTGAGGGATACTATAATTAGATACTCTGTGACCATGTGCAGAACACGAATATTAAGATCAGATTGTCCCAGGACAATGTTTCCAGAGGAAGGCTGTTATCAAAAGATTTCCCAGGACAGTGTGTACAGCGAGAAGATATTCTAATCATACTGTCCCCAAGACCATATCTACAGAGTGAGGATACCATAATCATACTGTCCATGGGGTAGTGTCTACAGGGAGAGGATAGTATCAGCAAGTTTTCAGGAGATTTGTAGCTCAGGTTGAGGTGCTGGATGTAGGTTTGCTTGCTGAGTTTGAAGGTTCATTTCCAGACATTTCGTTACCCTACTAAGTAACATCTTCAGTGGGCCTCTGGGCAAAGCACTGGTGATGATTCCTGCTTTCCATTTATATGTTTGGATTTCTTTGGGATGGTGATGTCATTTCCTGTGGTGATGTCATTTCCGGTTCTTTTTCTCAGGGGGTGGTAGATGGGGTCTAACTCGATATGTTTGTCGATAGAGTTCCAGTTAGAATGCCATGCTTCTAGGAACTCTTGTGCATGTCTCTGTGTGGCTTGTCCTAGGATGGATGACATTAGTTTTGTTGGCAGACTACTCAGACCCCTTGGCATCATGGTAGCCCACAAACCCACCAACACACTAAAACAGCAGCTAATGAACTTGAAAGACCCTATACAGACAACAAGCAAAACTAATGTCATTTACAAAATACCATGCAAGGACTGTAACAAACACTACATTGGACAAACAGGCAGAAAACTAGCCACCAGGATACATGAACACTAACTAGGCACAAAAAGACATGACCGTCTTTCACTAGTATCCTTGCATACAGATAAAGAAGGACACCACTTTGACTGGGACAACACATCCATCCTAGGACAAGCCAAATAGAGACATGCACGAGAATTCCTAGAAGCATGGCATTCCAACCGGAACTCTATCAACAAATGCATTGAGTTCGACCCCATCTACCACCCCCTGAGAAAAAGAACAGGAAATGACATCACCATAGGAAATGACATTACCAACCCAAAGAAACCCAAACATATAAATAGAAAGCAGGGAATAATTGGCAGTGCTTCGCCTGGAGGCCCATTGAAGATGTTATCTTGTACGGTGATGAAACGTCTGGAAATGAACCTCCAGCTCAGCGAGCAAACCTACAAGCAGAGGATAGTATCACCAGAATGTCCCAGTTGGTTGAGGGTACAATTATAATACTTGAAAGACATTTGGATAGGTACAGCAATAGGAATGGTTTGGAGGGATATGGGCCAGGAACAGGCAGATGGGACTAGTTTAGTTTGGGATTATGTTTGGCTCTATGATTCTATCTCCGTAAATGCAAGCAGGTGATATTATAACCAAACCCAGGACAGTCTATCGAGAAAAGATATTGGTGTTTGGGCAGAGTGTAGAGGCATAGTATATTTTCATCAGACAAACTCTGGACTGTGAATACAGAGAGACATGATTATAATCTGATGTCCTAGGACTATTCTGTTCAGGGAATGAATAATATGCTTGGCCCATTCGTGGACAGTGTGTACAGAAAGGAGATATTATAATAAGACCGTCTGAGGACAGTGCATACAAAGACATGATTTTATAATCAAATACTCCAAGGACAGTGTGTACGAAGAGAGGATTTTGTAATCAGTATTTGTCAGGATTGTTTGGACAGTGAGAGAAAATTATAATCTGTCTAACCCTGGGACAGTGTTTACAGGGAGAGTTTATTATAATCGGATAATCCCAGGACAGTACGTTTACGGACAGGATTTTATAATCAGAGACTCTCGGGTAATGTGTACAAAGAGAGGATATTACTGTTGGACTATTGCAAGATAGCGTCTACAGGAAGTAGGTATTATAAACAGGATTTGTTGGGACCATTTCTACAGTAAGAAAAATTATAATCTGACAGTGTGTTCAGAGAGGTACTTTATTATCTATATGAAAAAAAAACATCTAGTTTGTCTGATCCTATCTGTCTAGGGATTATACAGCAAGATAGGCAAATGAGGTTCGCATTAATTGGAATATTATATTCCAGCTTGGATAAGCAACTCCATTATTATTCTGAGTTATGATGAAAAATCATCGACCTATAGCATGAACAGATGTTGCCATACCTGCAAAGTATTTTCATCACTTTCTGGCTATATTTCAGACCTCCGGCACCATCAGTATTATCATCTTCCGTTATTCTGGTGATAATTGTTTTACTGTCTGTGGGAGTTTTGTTCTGTGTAAACTGGCTGCCTCAGTTCCTACGGTTCAACAATGACTCCACTTCAAAAGCACTTCATTAATTGCAAAGCATTTTGAGATTTCAAGTGATTATGAGCAATGCTACATAAAGACTAATTTTAATTATATTGTTGTACCATGTGACTCACAGTATGGTAGAAGGCAAGTTAGTTGGCCCTAAGTTTTTTTCTTGTCTTCCATGTTCTATGCTCGTATATCTGTGGGAATATCGCAAGATGAATACAAGTGAGCTGTATTGCTTTGGGAGTATTCTGTTGGATAAGTACTTGGGACCACTATCATTTTGGGCTTTAGAGAATGGAGTGAATACATGTGGCTCCTTCTGTCCTGGGTATTCCAGTCGGATGAGAATTTGTTCTCTGCTCTGTCTGCTTAAATGCCAACATCTGCAGTTACCTCGTGTGAAATAAGTTGTACTCCAGCTCCACATTCTTTGAGCAGCCTATTTTGCTCACCAGCATTGTCACCTGCTGAGATTGGGGTTGGGTCACGGCATCAGACACTGGAAACGACTGCACTGCAGCAAAATGCCGGAAAGTTAAAGTGATTTATACAACTCGTGCTGGCTTGAATTTGGTAGTCATTTTGAATTTAAGTAATCTGAAAGGCTGTATTTATCCAATTAAGAAAAGTCAATCTAAAACTGCGAATTTGGATTGAAATGCAGTTAAAACCAGAACACAAATTTCAGCTGTTGATCAGTTGGAACTCATTAAAAACTGTCAGGAAACCAGTAAGGTCGTTTTCCTTCTGTGTTAAAGTCCGGTAACACACAATCGTTCACCTGAAAGAAAGCCGAAACAATGCAAATATATGTTACTTTATTTATTTAAAATAGTTTCTCCTGCTGAACTCAAAACAGAAGCTCTGGGATCGCCCTCTTCCCTCCCCCAGCTGTCAATTCCGCTAATGAGTGCGGATCCGTGGCCTACATCATAAGTTCGCTGTGCTTCTCAAACCAACACAAACACAAAGAAAAAGAACCAGATCACTGCTTCCTGCAAGTTGGATAAGGGACTGTTCGAACCCGCAAGGGTTTAACCTGGTAGGTGGACCCATTGTTCAACAACAATACGTTAATGAGGTTTTGAACAGGATTAAAACCCTCTCAATGTTGCAACATTGTTTTCCTGGAGAACAGCAGTCTGCCGCTGACCATCATTTCAGAAGCCCCCAGGGACTGAGTGAGACAGATGCTCCTTCAGACAGAGTAAACGAGGAGCGTTGCACTCACTGCCTGGCTGACCTCGCCTGTGGTCCCTGGCGTTCTGGCAACCTTTTCCAGACAAGATACCTCGGCAGTGCTGACGGGCGCTCCTGGGATTTAATGACCTGGTCCTTACAGGAAACATGAAAGTGCCGCCGCTGTAGCGAGAAGCTTCTTCAAAGTTTTGTCAATCGGACAACGTTGCTGTGAACTGACTCCTCTTGGTTTTGTTTTTACAATTTGCGACGGGATTTTACCATTTACCAACCGAATGGGAGAATCAAAGACGTCATTCTACTGGGATAAACCCTACCCACATCAATATTTTATTAATGTAGATATTATTGACAAGAAGCTGCCTTGTTTCTGCTCAGCCCACGGAGCGAGCTGCTGTCTGAGGATTGTTAAACTCCGATACTGCACCCAATCCTCAATTCATCTCAAATCTGTAACTCGCTCCTCCCACGGAGAGGCAACTTCCACTGGGTATTCTCTCCAACCCAATCCAACATACGGCATTTGTTTCCGTGCTTCTGGCATTGTCAGCACATGACTCAACGAATTTGGACGTGATGCATTGAATGGCACGGACAGGGTCGTGGAACCGCTTTGACTCTGCACAATGTTCGGACGCGGTCAATGAACTCCCCCGTTCCCCAGTGGACTGACGCCTTCATTGCAGGGATTCTGAAGGCACGAGAAGATGAAATATTTCTCAACACGGAGAAAGGTCAAAGCAATGGGAATGCAATCACTGGAGACTGACTGACAGAAATCTAATCCGGGCCACTCAATAAATGTTAAGGTACAGAGAGATGTACCCAGTCCTCATTTGTCAGAGATTTTACACAGCACTACTTCTGAAGCTTTGACTTCCATTAATGTTTAATTAATTTTGAGCAAAAAAAAGATTAAAGAAAGTGAAATTCGGATGGAAATAGCCCCTGGCAATCTTATTAGATTTTCGTTTCTCCTCTCGCTCTATTTTCTTTAACTTGGCAATGCGGATGATCCTTTTGAAGTTTTTCTGTTGAAATTGAATAGCATTGGTTTCCGATTTGCTGCTGTTTCTTTTTGTTCACCTCAATCCGTGCATGCATCCTGTCAGAAACAGTCTGAGCAGTGTTGCCCCTGCACCGAATGAGCGCATGGGTCCTGGGTTGGTGGGGACTTGCAGCACAACGGCACGCCCTTCGCCAGGCCGCCCCTCTGCAGCCCAGACTCCAGCTAGACCCTGTCGTTCCCCCATTTGCTTCCAGCACTATGCTGAGCAGTGAATTGCTCCCACTTTGCTCATCACTTTTACATCGGATGGGCTGAGAAAGCCAGAGAGCAAATTTTAAAAAAAAATCTCTGGACTGGAGGCTTTTTGAGGCAGAATATCGTGGTGTTTAACACTAACAGGGGATTTAAAAAAGAATCGTTGAGTTTCAGCTAAAGTTCTGCCCCTACCGGTTGAACGGATAAATATTTCAGTTTGACCGACAGGTACTGCCCCAAATTCAATTACCACCGCACCCCTTCCCTATGTGTCCGGGGTTACCTGCCCCCCCCCCCCCCAGTCAGAGGGAGAAACCATCCAGTGGTTCCTGTTTGAACATTCAGCTTGGAGCAGGGTCAGGATCAGTTGCGGCCTCCTATCCCAAGCTTTAGTCATTCTAACAAAACGCTCCATCCATACCACAGTACACACTTACACACGTACATCCAGTTTATATGCACAGTACATACATTCTGTACATACATGTACATACATACAGTATATATACACACTACATACATTCTGTACATACACATACATACATGCAGTATATACACAGTACGTACACTCTGTACGTACATATATATACACAGTACATACATTTTGTACATATATACAATATATACACAGTACATACATTCTATACATACAGCATATACACACAGTACATACATTCTGTACATATACATACAGTACATACATAGTACTTACAGTATATACATACAGTACTTACGTACATATATCCACACATACTGACAGGTCACTTTGTGAGGGGTGAGGAGAGGGGGGTGTTGCACACCCGTGGGTCTGTAGCCCAGCATGCAAGGCAACCTCTACAGGGACAGCGGAGATTGAACAAGATCGAAATTGCTAACCTACACGAGTCAGGAGGTTGGATGTTTTACTGATGCGCTCACGATCAACAGTGGGGGCGACGAGACCCGTTGGGACATACATAAGGGCACGCAGCAGGTGGGCCGAATGGCCTGGTTTTCTGCCGGTTCGCTACACTGTTCATTGATGGCTCTAAACCAGATCCGCTTCATCCATGTTCATCCCTCGAGACCCGGTTAACGGTGGCTATACAAACTGAAGGCCAATAAACAGGGTCAGAAAGCTGTTGAAAACATATGCGGTGTATGTGGAGGGGGTAAATGGCGGGTGCTGCGTCGAGAAAATCCATTCTGGAAGGGCGTTCTTTCCTTCCGATCCCTTTGGGAGTGCAGCGATTTGGAATTAGATGGGCCTAATATATTATCCAATACATTAGTTCCTTTCTTCTCATCATTGGCACAAGGTTCTGGTTGTAGCCATGCCGTAATTCTATCTATCTATGCCGGGTTTTGTTTTAAATTGACCAGTTTACAAAAATAAAGACAAGTATGCATTCCCAGTAACTAACATCTCGAAGCTTTGCTTGAGCGGCAGCGTGTGGAGTAACATTAAACTCCCTACACTCTGAAACACCCCTCTCACCTCTACCTTGGTGTTTTCGATATGGCTTTGATCTCCACGCTCCAAACTGAATAAGTAAATCTGTAACTTTGAAAAGGTAACTGAGTACCTTCCAAAACCAGGGCAATTAAACATTCGTTCGATCCCATAGAGTCTTAGACGAAAAGGATATATTAAAAAAATCGCTTTTTAATTCTGTTTGAATATATTTCAACCTTTTACACAAATAAAATCGAACGGCTCCACGATTTTGTTGGGGTGTTTTTGTCTGCGTTTGACAGCATTCTGGAACAAATGCAGCGGGAGTGAGAATGATGGAGAGTCGGCACGTTAGGAGCAGGGGAATAAAACAACAGCGGAGCCCAATGAATCACATTCCACACGGGAAATCAAATCAAACCATCCTCAAGTCAAAATTCAACAAAGGAGATAGCAAATACCCGAACATGGATTCCTAGTTATCGATCCGCCTCTTTCGTTTTTGTTAAAGACTGTCCCTGCATCGTAAAACTGACTCGATGTTCCATCAGTAAATTAAACTTGAAACATTTTTGTTTTGTCGTTTTCAGTCCTTTTTCTTGCCAAAGCTTGAATCTCGATGGGCTTTGAAAGGTCGAATCCCTTATTTTAATGATTGAGCACATACAGGTATATACACAACTCTGGGTTTACATTTTATTTTAATAAAGGCATCCAAGTTACTTTCGTTTCGAACGATCAAAGCTTTCTGCACTTTTTAATAATAGTTTCTCTTGCAAATGTCTGTGGAGGTCAGTGAAAGTGCTCACTGTCCCCCCTCCCTTTCACCAAGGGTGCAATAAGAACAGCAGGATGTACGCGCTGGCCAATGCTGTCTTGCACAAGTGCTTTCTGTTGGAGCCGTTATTGAGGCGGCACGGGGATGAGTCCGTTTTCGGCTTTTTGTAACACTTCCGTTTCTTTTTCGTTGTGGGCGACGTGGAGTCCTCCAGGTTGTTTAATAGTTCCGGGCTGAGCATGTCTAGGGACTGGTCCAGTTTGGCAGAGAAAGTCCCCATGGGTGCGTCGCTCAAGCCAGTTTTATAGGTCCCGTTTTTGGTCAGGTCGTTCTCGGTGTACCTGTTCTTGGAGATGTTCTCTTTGTCCTTGAGCGAGTTGGTGGTGGATCCTCTGCTGTTGTACGATGAAGGGGCCGGTTTGGCTTTGGTGTAAATGAGGGAGGACTGCTCGCTGTCCGGTTGGCAGCACTTGATGGCCCCATCACGCGAGCCGGACCTCGGTGTCTCCACCGTCGGCAGTTTACCCGCTCGGGTCCTGGTGCTGAAAATACTGGTGCGGATCTGGTGAGAGGAGTCCAAGCAGGTCTCCAAGTCGCGGTGATCCAGCGTTTTCAGGTCGCTGTGGAACAGCCGCGGCGGGACATGGCACTCCAAGACTGAACTGGAGCCCCGGAAACGCCGGAACCATTCCCACAGAGACTTAGCCCGGCAGTCACAGACCCACTGGTTACCGTTGAGCCGGAGGTACTGCAGGGAGATCAGAGGGTCCATGGTCTGCCCACTCAGCACGGTGATGTTGTTATTGAAGAGGTACAACAAGCCAAGTTTGCCTAGATCATGAAAAGCCCTCCTGTGCACCAAGCCAATGCGGTTCTGATGCAGTAACAGCTTATCCAAACTCCGCAAGCCCCTGAACACGTTTTCCGACAGACTCTGGATCCTGTTGCCGTGCAAGAACAAAGAGGTGAGGTTGCCCAAGTCCACGAAGAGGTCATCTTCCAGCCTCTCCAGCACGTTCTCCTGCAGGTACAGGTACTGCAAGGAGACCAGCCCTCTGAAGATGCCCGTGGGCAGCTGCGAGAGGCCGCATCGGTGAAGGTGCAGGGTGTGAAGGCGCACCAAACCGTGGAACGAGCTGGGAGTCAGAGAGCGGAGGTTAATGTTCTCCCCGATGTCCAGTTCCTCCAGGCGCTGCAGGCCCTCGAACGCCCCGGCCTGGATGACACTGATGTTGTTGGAGTGCAGCCACAGCACTGTCAGGTTCTGCCGGGAGCTGAAGCTGGTGGAGCTCACCGAGGGGATCTTGTTGTTCTGCAGAAAGATCCGTTGGCTCCTGAGCGGGATCCCGTCAGGAATCGATTTGAAACCCTGCTGTTGACAGCTGACAGTCATGGGCTCGCTGTAACAGGTACAGTCGTTGGGACAGGCCTCGGCTTTAGGGAGATACTGCAGGCAGAGTGCGAGAAAAAGGAGCCGGTTTCCTGCAGACCAAGGAGAATAATAGCATAGTCATTATGGCCGGTGATGGCTAACTGCTTGAGATTGAGTGGAGCCACACACTGTCCTCACTGCACAAACCCGAGTGTCTGTGGGCAGCTTCTCAGTCCAGCTGCACTTCTATTAATGACAGCCGTGAATAACTCAGCTCCTCTCCCCTGCTATCACCAACAGCCCTTGCTCATCAGCGTGTTACAGCACCCACACTCTCATACTGCAGGCCGCCTACACGCCAGGCTGATTGCCTCCCTCTCTACCAAGATATACTCACGCCAAACCCCAACCACACACACATACTCCACCCTCACCCCACCCCCAACACACACACACACACACACACAGACACAGATACTGTCTGCATCTATGGAATGGCCAGAGCAGGATGGAAAACCTATTGTGCTCAGGTGTGGGAATGGAGCGCCCCCTTTCCCGCACACTGTCATTGTCTCAATTTAGCGAGGGTCATTTCAAAAGCCGCCCGGAGTTCAATTTATTCCAGGTATAAAGTGAATGTTTTGTCAGTGAAGACAATGCAAGTGTGTGTGTGAGTGAGTAAGTGTAAGTGTGTGTAAGTGAGTGCGTGTGAGTGAATATGTGTGTGGGGGGTTGTGTGTGGGGGGTGGGGGGTGGGGGCTGTGTGTGTGTCTCTGTGTGTGTCAGTGTTTGTGAGTGTGTGTGTGTGAGTTTGTGTGGGGGTGGGGCTGTGTGTGTGTGTATGTGTGAGTTTGTGTGGGGGGCTGTGTGTGTGTGTATGTGTGAGTTTGTGTGGGGGGCTGTGTGTGTGTGAGTGTGTATGTGTGAGTTTGTGTGGGGGGCTGTGTGTGTGTGTGTTTGTGAGTGTGCGTGTGTGAGTTTCTGTGTGGGGGTGGGCTGTGTGTGTGTTTGTGAGTGTGTGTGTGTGTGTTTGTGAGTGTGCGTGTGTGAGTTTGTGTGTGGGGGGTGGGCTGTGTGTGTGTTTGTGAGTGTGTGTGTGAGTTTGTGTGTGGGGGGGGTTGGGCTGTGTGTGTGTTTGTGAGTGTGTGTGTGTTTGTGTGTGGGGGGGGTGGGCTGTGTGTGTGTTTGTGAGTGTGTGTGTGTGTGTGTGTCGGGGGGGGGGGGGTGGGGGAGGTATATCCACACCATTGCCGTTTCCCCGTCACCATTTGCTGTCAGTTTAAGGTTGGGGACTGACTGACAGAAAGCTACAGTCACGCTCCCGCTGTGCGGTGGGAGAACGACGGAGCAGTTACAAGTTAAACTCCGACACGTGGAGACATCCAAGGTGACCCCTCCCTTTGCCAGAACAGTGAGCCATTAGTGAAACAGGACACTCTTCCTGGCCATACATCTCAAGACAATTCCTGGGGAATCACTTTGTGTTTCACTTTCCCACTTTCTACTCAATGGCTGTCGGCTCTAACAATTCACCAATTCCTGCGGTCCGCTTCCTTATAGCACAGTCAATTATGGTTCTATACACATCTCTGTGTCCGACTACTTATACTTACCCCGTTCCTGCAGTCTTTATCCCTTTAGCAATCCCATCTTTCTCTTCCTCTCCCTAGATCTTTATCTGTATTCCTGTTCTCATCCAGTCTCTGTACCGCTAATTGTCTGGATCTTTATTTTACTCCAGACTTCCAACATCCGCGACATTGTGCTCATCGATCTTGATCCCTCTCTATACTAACCTATACTTTTATCACTTAATGGTAAACGCACGCACATCTCTCATTTCTATGCATCTGTCCCTCCTGTTCAATTTCAGTCCGTTCTCCACCTGTACCCTCTCACTGTTATATCTTTATTCGCCCCGCTTTCAATCAATCAATTTGCTTTATCTATCCGACCGCCTACTATCCTCTGTATCCATATATCTGTCGCTTCCTTCAAGTCTCTGTGCGTCTTTATTCTAGTTTCTGTCTAATTTATTCTGTTACTTTCCAGTCTATCTGTATTTATGCGTAGCTCTGTCTATCTTTTTATCGCTTCGTGTATCTTGCTCTTTCTGAGTGCCTATCTCAAAAGAATTTCAATTCCTCTCTGTACCTCTGTCTGAATCCTTCTATCAGGAAAACCCCCAACACTCATCCCCACCCTCCTGTCCAGATTTTGATCTCCCTCGCCCCTCACTGCCTCACTTAGACCTGATCCTGGCAAACATTTGCACCTCACCTCCACACACTCGAACCTATCGGAAACCAGGAAAACTCGCCATTGTATAGCTCACAGGACGTTTCTGTCTAAGACCGGGTTCTATAGGGGCTGGGGCAGAGGTGGGAATCGTTCAGGTACTGCAGCACCTGAGCACCTGTGTGTGTGTGTGTGTGTGTGTGAGAGAGAGAGAGAGAGAGAGAGAGGGAGAGATACCGGCTCCGGGTTGTTAAGTAGAGAGACTGTCCTGTCACATTCACTGCTGCAATGCCTGAACAATTCTCCCGAACCACCATAATCCTACGGTCTGTCTCCCAGTGTTCATTAAAGGGAACCCTGGTCACCTCTCCTGACCAAAGATTGCAAATCCTACACCCCCAGCCTTCCCCACTCTCATCCCTCTACCCTCTGAGAGATTAGCCGGTGTCAGTAGTTTTGGGTTATGAAAACACCGTTCCAACTTTTTTCTGGGAATTTATCTAGCCCCCGGCGTGGGGAGGGAGGGAATAGAGGGATGGGGGAGGAGGGGAGAGAGATGTCGATCGTTCTGGATACGCGGTTCAGTCAGAGCCACTATTAACTAGAGACAGCCGGTCCGGTTGAAGAGCACTCTGACATTAAACCAGCTCCTTCCTCATTGACACTGGTCACAAAGTGTGGAACATTTCCCACCGTTTCGTGTTCTGCGCCCCTGCTTTAATCGGTAAATTCCCGGTGGACAAGCAATTCAGTCTGAATCTCGACACAATCTAAAATGCTGCAATTTCCCCTCAGCTCCCCCTCCCCTGAGCTTATTAAAGGCAGTTTTCCTGCCTGAAGTTGCTGTTAACCGCTCCCTGCCCTCGTCCCCCCTCGCTCCCAGGTAAGACAGAAGAGGAAAGTTGTTCCAGTTTGGTTTCCTTGAAACCTTCCCTTACCTTCGGCCATCGCCTTGTCCGTGATCGCCGAGCGGCGGGACCGCTTTCCAGGAGGAACCAGGCTGTGGGATGGGGCGGCTGGAGCTGCAGTTAAGTCTGAGGCGTGCGGGCGGTTTGCACAGGACGGTCCCCCGGCGCAGTCAGCATCGCTCCGGAGCGAAACACAGAGGGGAGCAGATCCACATCCACAGGCCTGGTGTGGGCATCAAAGAGCCCCAGAAGTCAGCAAAGTCCGATCCATTAGAGCCGCCGGGAGTTGGGGAGGTGGACAGTAAATGCGGAAGGATGTCTTCTGTCCCCCTGGTGCTGGAGCTGCTGGAGTTAGAGACAGAGAGAGACACACACAGGGAGAGAGAGAGAGAGAGAGAGGAGACTGACCCGCTGTCAGGTCCGAGCGCCACCGATTGCAGGCTCACGGTGCAGAAACAGAATGAATGTTTTATGGAGCTGCTAGGGCGGGTTCACGTGGTCCGACGTGCAGAGAATCTGTCATCAGCAGCTTGTCAAAGTGAGACAGAGAGAGAGAGAGAGGGAGGGAGAGAGGATGCACCACTCCAACAGGAGCAGATATGCCCAATGATTAAACAGGAGCCTGAGCCAGGAGGGAGCAGAAAGCCGTCCATGTGGGGAGTTCTCAAGGTGGACAAAAGGACAGAGGCCAGTGCAGTGAGTGGTAACTAGGCTGGGTCTAATTCCAAATGCACTTGCACTTTCACACATCAGAAACACGGATCAGAGGCTACACGTGTGGGTGGGGAGGGGGAGCTGTTTAGGAATTCAGGGTCGGCAATGCTGGGGTGTGCCCCCCTCGCATTGGTTAGGAATCAGAGGTGCCCCAACCCCGCCTCTGATTGGGAAGCTGGGGCAGGCGGCAGTGGGCAGTCCTGGATGGAGAGGGAATGACGAGGAAGCAGGAGGACAGCTCCAGAGGGGCAACCCCCCCCCCCCCCACACACACACACACACACAGAGCCCACCATGTTCCAGATTTCCCACCATGTTCACCCCAGCGTCTGGCCAGCTTGGCTCAGCTACAGACTTCGGGGGGGCCGCACAGGGTATAGGACAAGGCTTTTCCAATCTCCATGGGAATGTCTCCAGATGGACAAGGGGAAGACTGATTGCAGGGCCATGGGAGCCTGACTTTGCAGAAACTGAATGTCCCATGACAGCAATGAGTTAAACTCCCATCACCACCGAGGAAACCAGCTAATTAATTATTTATTTTGCAAAACTATGGCCAAAGCCATCTGGTTCGCTATTTTCTTTTAGAGAAGGGAATCTGCCATCCTTAGCTGGACATGTGACTGGAGACCCAAGACAATGTGGATGCCCCATTGATCTAGGTGCCAGTGTATGTTAAATGAGAGCTCTCCCAACCCAGCCAACTTTTTCAAATCTTCCTTCCTAACATCTGGGGGCTGGTGTCAAAGCTGGGAGCTCTATCTCACAGACTACCCAAGCTCCAGTCTACCAGCTAACCAGATTTCTAACTCTAGTCCCAAACTTTCACATCAACATTCCCACCTATGTCTAGTTCCACCAGCAGAGCACACCCAGTAGTGGCTCAGTGATATCGAACCAAGAGAGTTCAAACTCCAGAAAGTTTCAGATGGAATTGGTGAGACCATATCTGGAATATTGTGTGCAGTTTCTGCCTTCTTATCTGAGGAAGGAAATTCTTGCTGTAGAGGAAATATAGCAAATGTTGACCAAATGGCTTTGTAGAATGTCAGGACTGATTTATGAGAAGAGATTAAGTCAATTGGGACTATATTCACTGACATTTAGGAGAATGAGGTGGCATTTCATAGAAACCTGTAAAATTCTAACAGGACTGGACTGGTTGGAGGCAGGTGGATGTTCCCAAGAACTAGGGGTCATAATTTAAGGATAAGGGTGAGATGAGGAGAAATTTCTTCAGTCAGAGAGTGGTAAGCCTGTGGAATTCACTATCACAGAAAGTGATTGAGGCCAAAATATTTTGTTTTTAAGAAAATGTTAGATTTATCTCTTGTTGTTAAAGGGATCAAGGGATGGGGAGAGGGCAGGAATAGGCCATCGAGCTGGATGATTGGCCATGGTTGTAATGAATGGTGGGGCAGGCTCAAGGGCCGAATGGTCGACCACTGCTCCTGTTTTCAATGTAATGTGGTATGAAATCTCCTGATTACCATTCATTGGATTCCCCCAATGAATGTGTCAGTATTCCACAATGTTGAAGACCACGTAGCAAGAACACTGCTAACAAGGACACAGAAAGGATGCTAACTCTTCAAGGTCTATCAATAAAAATGGGGCTTAGTAGCACTCGTATTAATTAAGTTGATTCACCTCTGAGGACACAGCCCATCATGACCTCCATCTGAGATTTGCACCATCACAGATGACTTTCTTCAACCAATTTGGTCCACACCACATGATATCAAGAAGTCAAATCTTTGTTGGCCGACGTGATGAGCTAAGCAGCCTCCTTCTGTACTGTAAACATTTTTGAGTCGATAAGTAAATCATAGAATCCCTACAGAGTGGAAGGAGACCATTTGGCCCAACAGGCCTGCACCGACCCTCTTAAGAGCATCTTAACCTTACCCAGGCCTTCACTCTGTCTCCATAACCCACATTAACCATGTCCCATCCACCTAGCCTGCACATCATGGGGCAATTTAACATGGCCAGTCTACATAACCTTCACATCTTTGGACTGTGGGAGAAAACTGGAGCACTTGGAGGAATTCCGCACAGACAGGGGGAGAATTTGCAAAGGCCACACTGTCACCCAAAGTCACCAGGCCCCTGATGCTATGAGGCAGCAATGCTAACCACTGAGCCACCCTGATGCCCCAAATAGCTGAGGACACTGGATACAGGAAAGACTGTGACAAGATGCTTGATGCAGAACTGAAGACTTCCAGAACCAGCCACACCTTGAATCAATTATTCTACTCTGGATGCTGCACTGGTATTTTCCTGATAAGGATGAAAATTGTTCATACTGAGCACAAAAGCTTGAAAAATCTAATATGGCAGTTTCCACACTATCAGATTGCTCTTAAGCATCAGCAAAGTGCTGGAAGGTGCTATCAATACTGTTATCAAGCAACACTTACTCAGCTTGCTCTCCAACACTTAGCCTCGGTTCTGGTATGACTACTCGATTCCTGATTTTTTTTTTTGTTCAGCTTTAGTCCAAACATGGTCGAAAGAGCTGAATTGCAGAGGCAAGGTGCGAGTCTCTGCTCGACATCCGTCTGCACAGCATTTAACTGGGTGTGGTCCCAAGGAGCCTGAGAAAAAAAAAGAAATTAGTGAGAATCAAGGGACACCTCCTCACTTGTTGAAATCATGCAGCTAACATCAATGAAGCATTGAAATGTGATGGGATCCTCAGCATTTGCCTGAATGAGTGCTGCTCTACCAAGACTCAAGACACCCAACATTAGCCAGTCAAAGGCTACCTACTTAAATGGAATCTACATTTGTTGTTGACTGCTGGAACCAAACGACATGCTAGATTCTTGTGCTCAAAGGATTGCCCTATAGAATGGTCTTCCTGTTCATTGCCAATGATGAGCAGTAAATGGGCCTCAGTGAAACATATCAAATACCAAATAATAGAAAGTGAGGACTGCAGATGCTGGAGATCAGAGTCGCAAGTGTAGTGTTGGAAAAGCACAGCAGAAAGGGCAGCATCTGACGAGCAGGAGAATTGATGTTTTGGGCACAAGCCCT
The DNA here is from genome assembly GCF_047496795.1 of Chiloscyllium punctatum. Taxonomy (NCBI): domain Eukaryota; kingdom Metazoa; phylum Chordata; class Chondrichthyes; order Orectolobiformes; family Hemiscylliidae; genus Chiloscyllium; species Chiloscyllium punctatum. The sequence goes on along the minus strand of NC_092755.1, from coordinate 100,066,098 downwards.
TCATCAGTACCACACTCTCGACGATGTCAAATACCAACCAGAGCACACAACTCACTCTGAAGGAGGATAAACTGAAATGGGAAAGGAGATCACAGATATATTCCCCTTGAAGACAGGATGGTTCACAATAATTGTCTTTCCAAGAGCTTCACATCAAAGTGCTCCTTCAAGTCAATCCTACCCAATTTCAGGATGCCTATGCTTCCACATCAATCTCCTCACTGCTCCAGGATTCAGAAAACTTTCTGTAGACACCTCTCTACTCCCTCCAGGGTATACACTATCAGTGAAATACAAACCTACCCTCTCCAGACAACCCTACCCCCACTGACACCGTCCCACTTTCTCTAAGTAACCTACTTCCTCCAGCTCAATTGCCCATTCTTGAACACTCTTCAAGACATCTACCAACTGCTTTAGGATACATACCCTTCCAAAACATCTTTAATTGCCTCAACCCCACAGCCCTAACATAATATTTATATTCCTGAATGCATTCGGATTACTGTCAGTAGCTGAGCTATATGTAGACAAACAACTGCATCACTCAGTGTTATTTTCAGTGAGAAATCATCTTTAATCATTTTTCTCATAAAATATAAATATGCTATGAGGTTTTAGGTGTCCTTTTGTAAGAATGCAGCTTACTGAATACTGGTGTTTTAATCCATGTGCTGGTAGTTAGAGATGTCCTGTTTTTGTTGGCTTCTTACCAGAAACATCCCAAATATAAGCTAGGTAGGAGGAAATCACTGTAGCTAAGAATAAGGCTACTGAGCAAGATCAGTGAGAGACTCCATAGCAGGTTCTGTCAGGCTGCGAAAGCTTCTAGACTACCAGAACACATGCAAATCCTGCTGTAAACCAACACAAAGCTATTTGAGACAGACATCAATAGAGAATAACTCACAACTCAAGGGCAAAAATCTATCAACCGCACTATCCTACAGTTAAAGCTGCCCACAGACTGAAGGAGGGATACACAGAAAATCTGAGGGTCGCCACAAGAAAAAAAAGAACAGATCTCAGCCAGTCATGTCACTTTAAATACCACAGCTGACAGTTGCAAACATGCTAGTGGGATCATTTCCCCTGATGACCTTTGACGTAGCAGCATGAGATGATATTTTGCACAGTTATGTGGAAAAATAGTAGGAAATGTGTGAAAGGGAATGGCAAACAAAGAAACACAAAACATGAGCTTTAAAATGAAGCATTGCCTCTGTTCCATGACTATTAGGCTGTGCGTTTCATACAGGTGGAATATTTGTGTCACGTTTTGCACCAAATTGGCTCAAATGTCATGTTCATCCATGAGCAAAACAATCACAAATGAATAAATTGCAAAAATGGAAAACAGTAGAACAGCTAAGCAGTGTACTGCAGGACAACTAGCAACTGGAAAGAGCATCAGTGACATTATTCAGAACACTTTCCAACGTCCTCTTCACTGTCGTTTAATTTTCCAGTAACTTGAGGATATTGTACTAAAAATAAAGGGGTCATGTTTCTGTGCAAGTTCGCCACTCTCCTGGCACAACCTCAGCAGAAAACAAGCTGAAACCAGCTGTTTACATCATTTTAAGAGACATTTTGCTGAAGTTATGGCAATAGATTGGGAGAATCCCCACAGACAAGTCTGGCTAAGGATTCTAAGACAGCAAACACATAATTCACAATAATTGATCAAGTGGACCCATAAAGTTGCCAGTTCTGGCTTTAAAATCTTCCTAATAATATGTCCTCCCCCTCTACACCTTTTCCTTATTCCCCAGAGAATTAACTTCATTGACCTTGTGGAGTTGCCTGTGTATCAGTTAACAGAGCATTGAGTATAGGAGTTGGAAGGTCATGCTGTGGCTATACAGGACATTGGTTATGTCACTTTTGGAATTGTGCGTGCAATTCTGATCTCCCTCCTATCAGAAAGGTGTTGTGAAACTTGAAAAGGTTCAAAAAAGATTTACAAGGTTATTACAAGGCTGGAGGATTTGAACTACAGGGATAGGCTGAAGAGGCTGGAGCTGTTTTCCCTGGAGCATCGGAGGCTGAGGGATTACCCTAGAGACGTTTATAAAATCATGAGGGCATGGATAGGAAAAATAGACAAGGTCTTTTCCCTGGGGTGGGGAGTCCAGAGCTAGAGGGCATAGGTTTAGGGTGAGAGGGGAAAGATATAAAAGAGACCTAAGGGGCAAGTTTTTCACACAGAGGGTGGTGCGTGTATGGAATGAACTGCCATAGGAAGTGGTGGAGGTTGGTTGGTACAATTACAGCATTTAAAAGGCGTCTGGATGGGTATATGGATAGGAAGGTTTGGAGGGATAGGGGCCAAATAGGGGGAAAATGGGATAAGCTTAGGTTGGGAATATCTGGTCGGCATGGACAAGTTGAACCAAAGGGTCTGATTTCGTGCTGTATGTCTCTATGACTCTGTGACTATGAATAGAGAGATTCAGCAAATCGCATGCAATCAGATTGCACCAGTGTCATTCCATGTAAGTATTTGGTTAAATTATATGTTTAGAGTCTGATGGATACCAGGGATCAAATCCTACCTTGGCAGATGGTGGAATTTAAATTCATTACAAATATCTCAAAATAAGAATTTACTGCTGACCATGAAATCATTGTTGATCGTTGGAAAAACCCATCTGATTTACAATTGTTTTCAGAGAAAGAAATATTCCATCCTTACCTGGCTTGACAGAACCACAACAATGTGTTTGACTCTCAAATACCCTCTGAAATGGTCAAGCAACCCACTCAATGTATTAATCACTGCAAAGAAACAATACTGGATGGGCTACTTGACATTGATTGAGGAATTAGAAATAATAATGGTAAAATCAGGCCCATTGACTCTGCAAAGTCCTCCTTACTATCATTCGGATGCAAGTGCCAACATTGGGAAAGCTGTCTCACAGCCTAGTCAAGCCAACAGCCTGACATAGTCACACACATGGAATCATACCTGATAAGCAATATCCGAGACACCATCATCACCATCCCTAGATATGACCTGTCCCACTGGCAGGACAGACCCAGCAGAAGTGATGGCACAGTGGGGTATGCAGTTGGGAGGGAGTTGTCCTGTGAGTCCTCAGAATTGATTCCAGATCCCATGAAATCTAATGGTATCAGGTTAAATGTGGGAAGAACACTCCAGCTGATAACCATATACCATCCTCTGTCTGCTGATGAATCAATACTCCTCCATGTTGAATAACAGTTGGAGGAAACACTGAGGTTGGCAAGGGCACAACATGTACTGTGGGTGGGGTGTTTAAACATCCAGCACCAAGAATGGCTCAGCAGCAGCATTACTGATCGAGCTGGTCAGGTCCTAAAGGACATAACTGCTACACTGGGTCTGTAGCAGATGGTTAGGGAATCATAAAGAGAGGAAAATATACTTGACCTCATCCTTACCAATCTGCCAGCTGCAGATGTGTCTGTCCATGACAGTATTGGTAAGCATAATCACTGCACAACCGTTGTGGAGTTGAAGTCCCACCTTCACATTGAGAATAACCTTCATCATGATGTGTGGCACTATCACCGTGTTAAATCAGACAGACTTCAAACAGACCTAGCAACTCAAGACTGGGCGTCCATGAAGCGCTGAGGATCACAAGAGCAGAAGAACTGTTCTCTAATACAACCTGTAACCTCATGGCTCAGCATGTTCCCCACTCAACCATTTACCATCAAGCCAAGAGATCAACCCTATTTTATTGGAAAATGCAGGAGGGCAAGACAGGAGTAACACCAGACATACCTAAATGTGTGGTGTGAACCTGTTGAGGATACCAAACAGGACTACTTTTGTGCCAAATCGAATAAATAGTCAGTAATGGACAGAGTTAAGCATTCCAAAAATCAGAAGATCAGATCTAAGCTTTGCAGTCCTGCACATCCAGTACTGGAACGTAGGGGACAATTAAACAACTCACTGGGGGAGGAGACTCCACAAATAACTCCATCCTCAATGATGGAACTGCCCAGCACATCGACGCAAAAGATAAGGCTGAAGCATTTGCAGAAATCCTCAGCCAGAAGTGCTTGACTTCCTCCAATAGTCCCCAGCATTACAGATGCCAGCTTTCAGCCAATTCGATTCACTCCACTCAAGAAACAGTCAGAGGCTACTGGATATAATAAAGGCTATGGGCCCTGATAAAATTTAATGAAGACTTGTGCTCAGTAACTTACTGCTCCCCTTGCTAAACTCTTCCAGTACAGTTACAACACTGGCATTGACCCAACAAGATGGAAAATTGTACACAAAAAAGCAGAAAACTTCAACTCGGACAATTACCTTCGCAAGTGTCTACTCTAGATCATCAGTAAAGTAATATAATGTGTCAACAACAGTGCTATCAAGTAGCACCTGCTCAGTAATAACTTGATCAGTGAGGCCCAGTTTGGGTCCTGCCAGTGCCACCCAGATCCTGACCTCATTACAGACTTAGTTCAAACTTGGACAAAAAGAGCTGACTTCCAGAGGTAAAGTGAGAGTGACAGCCCTTGACAACAAAGGTGCATTTGACCAAGTGTGGCATTAAGGAGCCCAAGCAAAACTGGAATTAATTGGAATCAGGGGGCAAACTTTCTACTGGTTGTAGTCATATCAGGCACATGGGAAGATGGTTGTATTTGCTGGGAGTTAGTCATCTCAGCTCCAGGACATCTCTGCAGGAGTTCCTCAGGGCAGTGTCCTAGGCCCATCCATCTTCATCTGCTTCATCATAAGGTCAGAAGTGGAGATATTCGCTGATGATTGCACAAAGTTCAGCACCATTTGCGACTCCTTACATGCTGAGATCTGAACAATATCCAGACATGGGCTGACATGTGACAAGTAACATTCACATCACACAAATGCCAGGCAATGATTACCTCTGATAAAAACAATCTAATGACTGTCCTTGATATTCAAAGATGTTACTATCACTGAATCCCCCAATATTGAAATACAGGGCTACAATTGACAAGAAACTCACCTGGATTCACTATAAACCATATGTCCAGGGATGTGTAGGCTAGGTGAATTAGCCATGGGAAGTGCACGGTTACAAAGATCGGATAGGGCGTGGGTCTGATTGGGATGCTCTTCAGAGGGTCGGAGTGGACTCATTGGGCTAAATGGCCTGTTTCCACACTGTCAGGGTTCTATGATTATATGATGAACATACAATGGCTACAAGAGCAAGTCAGAGGCTAGGAATATTGCAGTGAGTAATTCATCTCCTGACTCCACAAAGCCTGTGCACCGTCTACAAGACCCAAGTCAGGAGTGTGATGGAATACTACACACTTGACTGGATGAGTGCATTTCCAACAACACTCAAGAAGCTTGACACAATCCAGGACAAAGTAGCTCACTTGATTGGCATCACATCCACAAGCATCCACGCCCTCCACCAATGAGGGTCAGTAGCAGCAGTGGGTACTATCTACAAGATGCACTGCAAAAATTCACAAAATATCTTTAGATAGCATCTTCCAAACACACAACAATTTCCAACTGGAGGGACAAAGGGAGCAGAAATGTGGGATCATCACCATTTACAAGTTCCCCTTTAAGCAAGTCACCATCCTGACTTGGAAATGAATTACCATTCCTTCATTGTCACAAAATCCCTCCTTGAGGGCATTATGGGTCTACCTAGAGCACATGGACTCTAGTAGTTCAAGAAGGCATCTCTTCACCACTGTTGCAAGAGCAACTAAAGATTGGCAATAAATGGCCAACCAGTGGCATCCATGTCCCATGATAGAATAAATTAAAAAATTAAGTTTTAAGGCTAAGAATGACATAATATTTTAAGAATCTTTTTATGATAACAAGTATAGCTGTTGTCAGAACATTGCACAAGGTTATCATCTAGAGATCCACATCCTCAACACCAATTGTTCATCATTAAACCTCCAGAAATCATTTTTAGGGTTTTTCTATTCACATATCATTTATTTAATAGTAGCTGTCCTATAACATTGCTCTTATGTGCTGTACATGCTCTTCTTTCAGCCTGAAGTATTTGTGACCCCAAAGAAAGTGCGGTGCAAAGATGGTCTTCTGACTCCTGCCTCAGCTGTGTCAGAGCCTGACTCTCTGAGTTTTCATTGAGAGTTCTGATCCAAACAAAATACCTTCCATTTAATGTAGTAGCTTGCAACATCTGTGTGCCTGTATTGTATTACTAAGCCTCTGTCAGACATCTCGAATTAAAATAAATCATATCACAATGATGTGAATTGATTAAAATCCAACCAAAAAGTTCAATTTTCTTAGAACTGAAGGAGCATATGAAAATAAAAAACAAACTTCAGTGGCTCTTTTGACACTTTCTGGGTACTTCTTGATCATTTTCCCTAACCCAGACTTGTCCACATTCTATCCGTAAGGAATATTATACACTAAAAAATTGCTCCTGCGATCAAACCCAAAATGCTACTGAGAAGGGAGAGTTAATGTCTTCACCTCCTTCATGATTCTTTCATCTGTATCACAGCTCACTTCTGATCTCACTTTAGATTTCATTCTAAATCTTTGCTGCCTTATAAACAAGGCCTGCTGTCAACAGCCTCACTCATTGACATGCAGAGCCTAGAAGATAGCATTTGAACTCATTAAACTTTCTACCGTTATCTTGTTACAGTAGAGACATAGTTGTCATCACCTTGCTCTATCCCTACTCTTCCAGCGCCTTTTCATTTTTTAATACCTTATTTAGTACCTAATTCTTTCTTCCTGCTTCACATTTAGAGTAATTTCTGTCCAGAACCCTCCTATAAGCACACTTATTCTCTGATTCACCCTTTTGAAGTGCATTTTTCTTTCTGATATCCAGCCTTGACTCTTTGGCTTACTATTGTCTCTTAAATCCTCCCTGCTCAACTACTGTGAAGTAAGATTGCTTCATCATTAGTGGCATGACTCTAATATCAATGAGAGACCAGTTTAAAATGACCATATGGGGAGAGAAGTCTTAAACATTAAACTGGAGAGCTGTGTTTGATAATCTGCCAGTAGATATAAATAAAGGAGTATTACAGTAGATAAGGAGTTGAAGAATCTCATTTGATAATAGGCAGCAAGTAGCCTCAGGCATAGCGGACACCCAACATATGCCAGATTGATATCTCAATCTGCAGGTAGTAGTATTGGCTGAAAGCACAAGATCAAGGCACTGCATGCCCCTATTTGAATGCTTGACTTAGTTTTCTATATATTGTTTCATGCTCCAACTCCACCAATTCCAAATTTACTAGTGATATCCTCTGTGAAATATACCCACTAACCTCCTCAGTGTCTACAGTATTCAACACAGTTAATCATACTACCCTCTAATCTACTGTCCTTTATGGTCTAACTCCACTTGACACACCTTCAACATATCCACTCCTACATAGCTGTATGGAGCCAGCTTACCTTCTCCTCCAATCTCTACTCAGTCACCTCCAGAGTTAACTCATCCCACTCAAGTCCCTTTTTTTTACATTAGTACAAAAGCAAAGTGCTGCAGATGACAGAATTGCAGGAAATACTCAGCAAGTCAGGCAGCATCCGTGGAGAGAGAAACGGGGTTAACATTTCAGACTAACAAACTTGTTAACGTTTATTTTATGTAGTTTTCTCAGAGTTACTTAACAACAGAATTGTCCCTTGGTAACATTGTTCAGGGTTATATTGTCAGCATTCATACATTTATAGGATAACAGCACGAACAGAAAATATTGGAAATACTAATGTCAGGTAATATCTGTGAAGAGGGAAACAAACCTAATTTTTTTTCTGATGACCTCAGTTTTAATGAAGGGTCACAGTTAAGGAATTAAATACAGGAGTCGTGCCCCCCTCCACCCCATTCCCCCCACAACCTCTTGCGATCAGGCCTCCTGAATGTTTTACTATGGTGAATTTCAGAACATCAGAAATTCAGAATTTTACAGAAGTTGGTGACATTAGTTGGTGACTAATATAATTTAACTGTGCCCCCCATGAGTATAGTTCACTGAAATTCTATTCAATCAGTAAACAGAGATGTTATAGTTATGATTTTATATGTAGCATTGGTAAAAACAGTATATTACAGTTCTTAACAGTATATTAAATGCAATTGAGAACTATAATACCCAGTGTCCTTTTAATAGAAGATATATCCATGTTACATGATTATGCTCTTCTCATTCACTCTTGTGTTGCCCTTTATGTATCTTTTACATTGAGAAAAACCCATAGCTCCTCAGTTAGTCCGTAAATTTGGAACTGCTTTTTTTTAGTATGTGTACTCAAAATTAATGAAAAAGTAGGAAGTAATGACACAGATAGCTTTATGTTATTTTCTTCAAGTTGCAAATAACAGGATTCTTGTGAAAGGTCATCATTTTGCACCTATAATCAATGAGCTGGAAAGTTCAAAAGTAGTTCATTTTGCAGAAACAGTAGTTCCAGGCAAATGTGGGCCATTTAAGTCCATATCTGCCTCACTTCTCTGCATGTTCTATTAAGTCAATATTGTTACACAGCAGAAATGGAAGCCTTGTTTAAAATTGACTTTTGCTGCAAAGGTTTCTCAGATGGTTGGGAAATCTGATAGTGAAGGATTTGGTTGCATTCTCCAGCCCCAGCAAAAGAAACTATTGGTCTCCTGTATATGTGATTGCCTCCCTGCCCTGATTTGCTAACCTCTTTCTTCTTTTCCAAACATGAAGTCATTCTCTCTTATTCACCCACCACTAGCATTCCCTTTCAACCACTTGGTTAGCTGCTGAGCACGAGAATAGATAATGCGTCCTTCATAAGGATCTCTGCATTCTCAGTTTCATCCATTTTTGACTTTTCCCATCCTCCTTTCTGAAAATATCCAAGCCTTTTGCATTGGTATTTCAAGGGAAGGATTGATTTGGTTATTCCTTCTGTCTTCACTGTGTTTGGTTTCACAACACACGGTCTTTGAGCATTTTGTGTCTTTCCAGTTGCATTGTTGATTAATGAAATATATTCAGGGAACATGATTTCTATGTTTAGAGATGGTCGGATTTCAAAACAGGGTGGATGAAGAGCGAAATAACTCCACCGAGGTCAACTCTCAGAGTGATCAGGATGTCTGACATTCCTGTTTATATCTGTCAGCCAGGGCTCCCTGATTAGACCATGTTAACAGCCCCAATCAGGGAACTCATATTCTATGAGATGGTCCCAGCTAACCTCATTTCAATCACTCCAAAGAGAATATGAAATACAGAATGTGGAACCTAGAGAAACAATAGGGTGGTTTTTAGTTACTTGTTTAACATTTAACTTTGTTTTTAATTTAGTTTTATTTCGATACATATGCCTTTACACTGTGTTTGTAGTTCCTTGTAAACTGATTACTCAAAGATGGAATTTTATTACTTATAAATATTGATAGAACAATTGTTTATTTCACTGTTGTATTGGTTGACTATAGTCAGTGCTAATAATTTATCGTGACTATGCAAGTCAAATTCCATTTACATTATATGTGAGTCCAAGGTTTTTACTGATGTCTTGTGATCATCATTCCTCCCCCTTACAATTAGAGCCATTGTTTCCAGTGACTAAGCCAGATTCTGGTTTTATTTTGTAGGATTCTGAAAATTTTATTGGTCTTTTGGGGATTGAAAGCTGTGAGCTTGCCAATGTTCCCGCAGAACAATAACTCTGGGTGTTAAACATCATTTGTTTTTTTATGTATGTGTTACTGCAGTTGCATATTGATATATTGGAAAAATAAGATTTGCATCTGTATTAGATCTCTCAGAAGAGCATCAAAATATCTCACAATGAATTGCTTTCAAGGATAATAATTATTGCACTTTAGACAGATGTAGCAGTCAATTTTCATTACGGATGATTTCAGAGATAAGAATTTATTTCATTCATCAAGAGGATGTGGCCTTATAAAACATTTTCAAGTGTAACAATTGTTATATTATACAAGACATAGCAGCCAATTTACAGTAAGGAAGATCCCAGAGATAAGAAATTATTTTATTCATTCAGGGGATGTGGGTTTCATTGGTTAATCCTTCATTTATTGCTCATCGCTAGGTGCCCTTGAGAAGGTGGTGGTGAGCTGCCTTCTTCTACTGGATCAGTTCATTTGGTCGAAGCAGACCCACAATACCATTAATGACAGTTTCAGGAGTTGGGTTGAATGACAGTGGAGGAAAGGCGGTATATTTTTGAGTCAAGAAGGTGAGTGGCGAGGAAGGGAACTTGCAAGTGGTGGTGTTCCTATGTGCCTGTTGTCCCTGTCATTTTAGACAGGGAAGTGAATGGGAGGTTGGAAGGTGCTGTCTAAGAAGCCTTGGTGAACTCCCGCAGTGTATCTTGTAGATAGCACACATCGCTGCTAATCAGCATCTATTGTGGAAGGAGTGAATGTTTGAGGATGTGGTGCCATTAATCAGACTGATTTGTCCCCGATGGTGTAAAGCTCCTGGGCATTATTGGAGCTACTCTCGTCCTGGCAAGAGGGGAAATATTCCATCATAGCACAGAAAACGAGTTATGCAAAGCAGAATTCCTCACTAATGAGTAACTCATAGCACCTTATAGCTCAGCAGGAGACCATTCAGCCTTTCACACCTGTGCTGGTTCTTTGCTAACAAGCCAATCGAACTTCACTACTCTTTCCCTAGTTGTCTTGTAACTTATTTTCTCCTCAAGGAGTTACCAATGCTATGCTGAATGTTTATGTTGAAACTGTTTCCTCATTTATGCAGTTATTCCAAATCACGATAACATCACTTTGTTAAAAAGTGTTCATCTTCGGTACTTTCAACAATCACCTTAAAATATCCTCATATATTTATTCTTCTGCCACCAGAGCCAAGGATTGGATTTTATGGGATTAGTTGCCCCTACAATGGGGTGGAGTGGTGTAGGGGGCATTCCAACTCATGCAGGGAGAAATGAAAGGGTGGGCTTAACACTTGGTGGGATTTGCCCAATGTGCATAGATACTCCCCTGAATGATATTCCCTCTTCCTTCCTTCCTGTTCTTACACAACTTGTGTTTAAAGAAAAATAACATGCTATCTCAATAGTCAACAGTACTATGCTGCTAGACCTGCTCTTGCAAAAACTGCTGAGTTTCTTTAACAGTTTATGCTTTTGTTTTAGATTTCCAGTTCTTTGTTATATTTTAACGGTCATTTTTAAAGTTTATCCAGTGGTATTTATTGTGGATGCACTTACATGTTAGAGGCTGGAATGAGTTTCAACTAATACCAATGAGAAACTGAAAGTGTGTGTGTGTGTGTGTGTGTGTATATACAAAGGAAGATGCATTAACAAGCATGATTCAACAGAATTCAAAGTGACATCTGTCCAGCTAAAAACTGAGAACAAATGTTTGAATAAAAGCTGAGCAAATGTTATTGCAAGAATCAATATCTTGCCAATTGTACAGTTCCTCTACTGCCACAACAGTCATTGTGGAAACTGCACCCTATACACTCCAGAGCAGTGTTGAAGCATAAAGAGGCATGGCCCTGGGCTGAAACAAATTGCAAGGCTGATGTACTCCTTTTGGTGCAAGAGAAAGTTCATCACCTTTATATCGGAGATTGGAGGGTCATTGTGTAACCCCACAGAAACCCATTTCCAATCAGAGTGGTTTGCAATGAAAAAGTCATTACTCCTGAGTCTAGGTCTTTTCCCCCAGGGTATGGGAATCCAAAACAAGAAAGTATAAGTTTAAGTTAAGAGGGGAAAGATTTAAAAGGGATCTAAAGGGTAACTGTTTCACATAGTGGGAGGTGTGGAACAAGCTGCCAAAGGAATAGGTGGGGGCTGGTACAATTACGACATTTAAAATGCATCTGGATGGGTATATGATTGGAAAGGATTTAGAGGAACATGGGTCAATTGCTAGCAAATCGGACTAGATTAATCTAGAATATCTGGGCAGCCTGGACGAGTTGAACCAAAGGGTCTATTTCTGTGCACCTGATGGAACATGCCAACTGTAAGTTGAGTAGAACCAGATGAGAGCTGGAGCCAGAGCTGACGTCCACTGATCATGGCACTAACCAGGAATACACTGAACATCTCAGTTTGCTGCTGAGTTGATGCTGTGCTATAGGAATTCTTGCAGAAGTGGTATTGGGTGAACTATCCACTCACAGACACCATCTTTCCCTGTGCCTCAGGGTTATACCAGCTTGTTTCTTCCTTGCGGTCTCTGACGGTCTCCATAGAATCTCTACACTGTGGAAACAGGTCATTTGGCCCAATAAGTCCACATTGATCCTATCCCTGTAACCCTGCATTTTCCATGGCTAATCCACCTAACACAGCCCTGGACACTATGGGTAAGTTAGCATTGCCAATCCACCTAATCTGCATATTTTTGGTATGAGGGAGGAAACTGGAGCACCTGGAGGAAACCCATGCAGACACAGAGAGAATGTGCAAATTGCACACAGTCACCCGAAGCTGGAATTAAACCCGGGTCCCTGGCACTGTGAGGCAGGAGTGCTAACCACTGAGCCACTGTGCTGCCCCCTTGCCACCTCTACCTTTCTTGTTTCCTCACGAGCTGCCATTTCGGCAGCTGTTGCTATATTGTCTTCCACTGCTATTTCTGACTCTGCCAGGGTGGGCGACTCTCAGGGAAATGATAGGGGACACTTCACTGGAGAAATGAAGGGGTAGTGCTGACAAGACCAGCAAGTGGTCTGCGGTTTATCTTAATCCCAAGAGAAGATTTTCTAAATATACCAACAATGGGAGAGCCACCAATCAGATAAACAAGAGGTTACCAAGGATAAGTCTTTCTTGTTGTACTGATATAGCTTGGCGCACTGTGACACTCATCATATACAAGACATAATATTAGCTATTACAAGCAATAACTCCATTAAATGTGAGTAGAGGAATGTCAAAAACAAGCCCAATCAAATTCTAGGTAAGCTACAGATAAATTTTAAATCAAATATAGAAATTCTTAATTTGTCAGGATTACAGTTGCTCCTACACAATGTTACAGGATCATGGTTGTTAGTTTTGCAAAGTACTTCCAAAAGAAGGTATTGGCTCCCTTAATGAGGCTACAAGCTAACAGTTTGGTGTTGCAAACTCCAAGCCAGCAGTGGCAGCCATGAGGCCCTGACTGAATTATAACAGCTCCATTCCTGTCCAATTTGTGTCAACTGGAGTTCTGATGAGATCAGTTAAAATACTAGTTAATTGATCATCTCTAATTCAGACCAGTTCAATCCAGTTCTTATCAGTTTTGCACATGTCGATCTTGAATTCCATTTTTTTAACCATTAAGTTTCATTGGCCACATATCTATCCATTTCACAAGTCTGACTATTATCTCCTGAAGTCTATGGCATCCTTCTCATTGTTTACAGTGCTTCCGAAATTCCTATCACCAGGAGGCTTTGAAATTAGGTCATGTACACACAGGTCCAGGTCAATAAAAAAATCCGGTTGTCTTAGCTTAACACTAATCACAATAGTTCAAATATCAACAAATCATTGCTGGATATTTCCTCCAGTTTGAAATGAAGCAATATTACTACTACTACTACCTGCTTCCAGTTCCTTAACAAATTTTGTAACCACGCTGTCGTATCTTTAATCCCATATAATTTAATTTTAGCAGCAATCTATTATTTGGTACATTGTCAATATCTTTGAAAGCCTACATACATAATAGGGTAAAAACAATGACTGCAGATGCTGGAAAGCAAATACTGGATTAGTGGTGCTGGAAGAGCACAGCAGTTCAGGCAGCATCCAAGGAGCAGCAAAATCGACGTTTTGGGCAAAAGCCCTTGAAGGGCTTTCGCTGCTCCTCGGATGCTGCCCGAACTGCTGTGCTCTTCCAGCACCACTAATCCAGTACATACATAATAGCCAACTCTTCTACCCTCATGAACCATTTCCTTTACTTCATCAACCAATCTTAGCAATTAATCAAGAAATTTGTGTCTTTAATAAATTCTTGCTGACTTTCATTTATTAGCCATATTCCAAATGCCAATTAAGATTATCCTGCATTATTATCTTTAAATGTTTTTCCACTACTGACCTAAGGCTGACTGATCTGTAGTTGATGGTTTCCCTTCATTTTAATCAGGGTTGCTTGCAATGGTGTCCACTGTCACCATCTCCATATCCACATATCCAAGGAGGTTTGAAAGATTGTGGTCAGAGCATCTATCTCTTCTATCCTTAATCCCCTCAGTATTTTGAGGACTGCCAAATTCTGAAATGTCCATTCTTTATCGATTTTATCATATCCATCATCATATTTCTTCCTTTCCTGTTACACTAACAGCATCCTTTTCTCAAGTGAAGTCAGATGCAAAATTTTCATTTAGTACCTCAGACTTGTCTTCTACCCCCTCAAGGAGTCTTTAATCAGACATAACATTTTGACGATCCTTTCATCAAATATGTGTTTTTAAAATGCATTTGCATTTCATGTTATATAGCAATTAATCTATTCCTATCATCTCTCTTTGTCCCTCCTATGCCTTTTTTCTATTTTCCCTCTGTATGTTCTATATTCAGCTTGGTTCTCTGATGTATTATAAACATACAATTGCCATAAACCTCTTTTTACTATCTCATTTTAACCTCTAAATCTTCAGTCATCGAGGGAGCTCTCTTAGTTTTATGCATTCCCTTTCCTGCTCATGGGAATGTGTTTCCTCTGTATCTACACATTTTCTCTTTGAAGCGCTCTTGTTGTTAGTTGTTCTTTTATTCATTCTGGGAGGTGGGTGTCACTAACTCTACCAACATTTATTGCCTATCTCTAGTTGTCCTGGAGAAGTTGGTGGTGCACTGCCTTCTTGAACCATTGCAGTCCATTTGCAGATAGACTCACAGTATTGCTTGGGAGGGAGCTCCAGGAATTTGGCCCATCAACAGTGAGGGAACAATAATATATTTCCAAGTGAAGATGATGAGTGGCTTAGAGGAGACTTGCAGGTGATGGTGTTCTCATACATCTGCTGTCCATGTCCTTATGGATGATAATGATTGTGGGTTTGGAAGCTGAAATTGCAGGAGCCATGGAAAGTTTGTGCAGTGCATCATTTAGGTGGTACACACTGCTGCTTCAGTGCGTCAGTGGTGGATGGACTAAATGTTTGTGGATGTGGTGTGAATCAAACAGACTGCTTTGTCCTGGATGATTGTTCACCCTTCTTGAGTGTTGTTAAAGCTGCACCCATCGATGCAAGCGAGGAGCTTTCCATCACACCCCTGACTTGGGCCATACACAGCTAATAGGGTTGGGAGAATCAGGATGTGATTTGCTTGCACCACAATTCTTAGTTTCTGACCTGCTCATGTAGCCACAATACTGAAATGGCTCGTCCAGTTCATTTCATGGTCAGTGGTGACCCCAGAACACTGCTAGTTGGAGTTTCGGTGATGATAATGGCATTAAGTGTTGAGCAGCAATAGTTAAATTGTTTCTTATTGGAGGTGGTCATGCCTGGCACTTGTCAGATATAAATGCCACTTGCTATTTGTTAGCTCAAAACATTGTCCTGAGTTATCAATGATGCTGAACATGATTACAACAGGATCTGGACCAGATGGGCCAATGAGTTGAGAAGTGGCAGATGGAGTTTAATTCAGATAAATACGAGGTGCTGCATTTTGGGAAAGCAAATCTTAGCAGGACTTACACACTTAATGGTAAGGTCCTAGGGAGTGTTGCTGAACAGAGAGACCTTGGAGTGCAGGTTCATAGCTCCTTGAAAGTGGAGTCGCAAGTAGATAGGATAGTGAAGAACGCATTTGGTATGCTTTCCTTTATTGGTCAAAGTATTGAGTACAGGAGTTGGAAGGTCATGTTGCGGCTGTACAGGACAATTGCCAGGGTTGGAGAATTTGAGCTATAGGGAGAGGCTGAACAGGCTGGGACTGTTTTCCCTGGAGCTTCGGACGCTGAGAAGTGACCTTATAGAGGTTTACAAAATTATGAGGGGCATGGATAGGATAAATAGGCAAAGTCTTTTCCCTGGGGTCGGAGAGTCCAGAACTAGAGGGCATAGGTTTAGGGTGAGAGAGGAAAGATATAAAAGAGACCTAAGGGGCAACTTTTTTACACAGAGGGTGGTACGTGTATGGAATGGGCTGCCAGAGGATGTGATGGAGGCTGGTACAATTGCAACATTTAAGAAGCATTTGGATGGGTATATGACTAGGAAGGGTCTGGAGGGATATGGGCCGGGTGCTGGCAGGTGGGACTAGTTTGGGTTGGGATATCTGGTCGGCATGGACAGGTTGGACTGAAGGTCTGTTTCCATGCTGTACATCTCTATGACTCTATGACTCTATGACTCTATGGTGCAATCATCAGCAAATCTCCCTACTTCTGATATTGTTCTGATGGGGGAAGGTCCCGGTCTAATGGTATTGTTGCAATCCAGAGACCTAGATAATGTTCAAAGGGTAATGGAATTTGAATTCAAACAACAAGAAACCTGGAATTAAAAGTCCAATGATGACTATGAAACCATTGTTGACTGTCATTAAGGAAAAAACACCCGGCTGATTCACTGGCATCTTTTCAGGAAAGGAAATTGCTGCCCTTACCTAGTCTAGCCTATATGTGACTCCAAACCCATAGTAATGTAGTTGACTATTAATATAGCCCTCTGGAATGAAGTAGCAAGGCATTCATTTTATTAACTGCTTCAAAGGACCAAGCTGCTCTAACTTTTGACTCCAATTACACCCGAGTCAGATTTTTCTTGACTCTGAAATTGTCCCTCTCCAACCAAGCATAATTATACCTGTGCCTTACCCTTTTCCATAACGTTTCTGAATGTGTTAATATTTTAATCATGGTTTCCCAAAAGCTATCCCAATTTATTCTCCAAAACTGGATGCAGTACAGCTTGCTTCCTTATTTGGTTGAAATCAGACCAATAACATTCTCTGTTACATACCATGTGTCAGTATCTGGAGCTCACAATTTCAAGATTGTCAGCAAAGACATCTGGGAGTGAGATGAGGAGAAACTCCTTACTCAGAGGGTTGTTAAGATTTGAATTGTGCTGCCTGGGAGAATGATGGAGGTTGATTCCATAGGAGGTTTCAGAGAGAGCTGTATATATATTTGACAGTGATGACATTAGACGGCTACAGAGTTAGGGCCGGAGAATGGAACTAGCTGGGTAGCTCTTTCAGGAGCTGGTACAGACACAAAAGGTCAAATGGCCTTCTTCTGTACTGTAAAATTCTATAATTCTATAACACTATAGTTAGTAAGTTTGCAGATGACACCAAAATTGGAGGTGTAGTGGACAGCGAAGAGGGTTACCTCAGATTACAACAGGATCTGGACCAGATGGACCAATGGGGCTGAGAAGTGACAGATGGAGTTTAATTCAGATAAATGCGAGGTGCTGCATTTTGGGAAAGCAAATCTTAGCAGGAATTATACACTTAATGGTAAGGTCCTAGGGAGTGTTACTGAACAAAGAGACCTTGGAGTGCAGGTTCATAGCTCCTGGAAAGTGGAGTCGCAGGTAGGTAGATAAGGTAGTGAAGAAGGCGTTTGGTATGCTTTCCTTTATTGGTCAGAGTATTGAGTACAGGAGTTGGGAGGTCATGTTGCGGCTGTACAGGACATTGGTTCGGCCACTGTTGGAATATTGCATGCAGTTCTGGTCTCCTTCCTATCGGAAAGATGTTGTGAAACTTGAAAGTGTTCAGAAAACATTTACAAGGATGTTGCCAGGGTTGGAGGATTTGAGCTATAGGGAGAGGCTGAACAGGCTGGGGCTGTTTTCCTTGGAGCGTCGAAGGCTGAGGGGTGACCTTATAGAGGTTTACAAAATCATGAGGGGCATGGCAAATAGGCAATGTCTTTTCCCTGGGGTGGGGGAGTCCAGAACTAGAAGATATAGGTTTAGGGTGAGAGGGGAAAAATATAAAAGAGACCGAAGGGGCAACTTTTTCACGCAGAGGGTGGTACGTGTATGGAATGAGCTGCCAGAGGATGTGGTGGAGGCTGGTACAATTGCAACATTTAAGAGGCATTTGGATGGGTAAATGAATAGGAAGGGTTTGGAGGGATATGGGCCGGGTGCTGGCAGGTGGGACTAGATTGGGTTGGGATATCTGGTCGGCGTGGACGAGTTGGACCGAAGGGTCTGTTTCCATGCTGTACATCTCTATGACTCTATGACTCTATGACTTAAGGAATTCTTATATGTTGTAATGAAGCATTAACCTTTTTGTTTTTTGGTGCTTTTAGTTGAGAAAAATTGGCCAGGGCTGGGTCAAAACTCTCCTATTCTTCAAATTGTGGATGTGTAATATTTACCATGAAATCTCCAAGCACTTGATAATGGAAACTACAGCTGCTGGACACTGACTTCAGGCTTTCAACACTTTCACTTTGAAATGAGAAACCTTCCTGCAGGGCAGATCTACAACAATAACAAATTGATTTTACTTTCACCTTTATATTTTATCTGTATTTACCTTTTTATATGATTTGTAGCAAATAATTGTACAATTTTTACTTGGTAACTTTCAAGTCACGTAATAAACTAACTGTTGGTCCCGTTTAAGATCAAAGCTTTGCTGCTGGTTATTTTTAACTTGGATCACTAGAAAGACTAAAATGAACCAGCTAATCACACCTCATAAATTTGACAGTTCTGATGAAGGGAGTCAAAAAGTTAATTCTGTTTTTGTCCCCCTAGATGCTGCCTGACCTGTTGAGTTTCTCCAGCACTTTCTGTTTTTGATTCAAATCTCCGGCATGCGTGATTCGTTGTTTTATTTTCTATATACAAATTTACAATTCACTATGGACATGCCTAGCATATGGTTGTTTCAGATTTGCTCAATTCAGGGTGGGGTTTACACCCAAAAATTAAAATGAACATCACACAAACTGAACAAAGCTGCCACTTTGCAATGTTTGGAAGGTTTAATATGATTCCATATATTGAGTTTTTAATATGTGGACATTTGTGAAACTGTCACAATCTCAGACCCCTAGATACTGCTGCAGTGCTGTTTATATTCTACTAGCTTGACTGTATTTACTGCATATAAAGAATCTGTATCCCCAGGCATGGTTGAACACAGGGGTTTCTTTTAAGTCTGCATTCTGAATCTTTCAACTAAAGAGAAACATTGAGAATGCATCCTGTGCTGTTAAGCTGTCATGAACTCATATGGATGAAGCTGTAGTATAGCCAATGGCATGCATCATGCTGACTTCTTTCCCAATGTTCATTAATTTATTTGCTGCTTTGGGACTCCCAGGCAGAGAGAGTCAGGTAGTAATGACTGGGGGATGGAATATCTGATGGGTAGCCTTGATCAGCGGTTGCAGATGGATATTGGTCATGGGCAAACCTGCATACAGTGACAGCATTGTGGTATGAATGCAAACGATACTGATGTTGAGTGCAATGATTCCAGCCAATATATATGTCATATCCCCAAAATGAAACGTAGCTTGATAGATACATTTAATTTTTTTTTACAGGTAGTTACTGAGATGGTTAGTCACTGAACTATATTCCCATGAGGCTGCAGATGTTCGTTAACAAAAGAACCAAAGTTTGGTACATGAAAACATAAGCTATATGTAAAAGACAGCTAGAAAGAGCCTTCTTACATTCATTCGTGGGACAAGTGATGTAGGCGTCACTGGCTAACAAGAGTTTATTGCCTATCCCTAGTTGTTCTTGAGAAAGTGGTGGTGAGCTGCCTTCTTGAACCACTTCAGTCCATGTACTGCAAGTACATCCACAATGCCTGTCGGGAGAGATTCCAGTACATGCCAGAAGCAGCACCACACATACCTGAAAATAAGATGTCAACCTGGTGAGGCTATAAACCAGGTCTACGTGCATTCCAAACAACATAATCAGTATGGGATTGATAGACCTAAGTGATCCCACAACCAATGGATTAGATCTAAACTTTGTAGCCATTCCACATCAAGTCACAAAGAGTAATGGACAATTAAACAATTAAACTTTAACCCAGTGACAGTGAAGGAAAAGCAATATATTTTCAAGTCAGGATTGTGTGTGGCTTGGAGGGGAACTTGCAGATGGTGATGTTCCCTTGTATGTGCTGCCCTTATCCTTTGAGATGAAAGTAATTGTGGGTTTGGAAAGTGCTGTCTAAGGACTTTTGGTGAATTTCTGCAGTGCATCTTGCTGTGACTGAGCATTGGTAGTGGAGGGAGTAGTTGCGTGTGGATGTGGTGCCAAGCAAATGGGCTGCTTTGTCCTGGATGGTGTCAAGCTTCTTGAGTGTTGTTGGAGCTGCCCTCATCCAGGCTAATGGGGAGTGTTCCATTATAATTCTGACCTTGTTGATGGTGCACACCGGCTCGGTGGAGTGAAGAGGTGAGTTACATGCTAGAGTGTTCTTAGACTCTGACCTGATCTTGTAGCCATGGTGTTCATATGGCAAGTCCACTTGAGCTCCTTGTCAATGGTAATTCCAGTATGTTGAAAGTGGCTGTTTAAGTGACAGTAACATCATTGAATATCAGGGATAGTGATTAGATTGTGTCTTATTGGAGATGGTCATTGCCTGGCATTTGTGTGTTGCACAAATGTTACTTGCCACTTGTCAGCCCAAGCCTGGATAATGTCCAGAAAGTATTGCATTGAGAATGGGCTGCTTCAGTAGCTGAGGAGTCACAAATGGTGCTGAACATTGTGCAACCATTGGCAAACATCCCACTTCTGACCTTATGCTGGAGTGAAGATCATTGATGAAGCATCTGAAGATGGTTAGGCCTAGGACACTACCCTGAGGGACTCCTGCAGAGATGTCCTGGAGCTGAGATGACTGACCTCCCAACAACCACAACCATCTTCCTATGTGCCAGGTATGACTTCAATAAGCAGTTTTCCCCCA
This sequence comes from Chiloscyllium punctatum, assembly GCF_047496795.1. Classification (NCBI taxonomy): domain Eukaryota; kingdom Metazoa; phylum Chordata; class Chondrichthyes; order Orectolobiformes; family Hemiscylliidae; genus Chiloscyllium; species Chiloscyllium punctatum. Next base: position 100,045,172 of record NC_092755.1, on the reverse strand, counting down.
AAACCAATTAATTCCAGTTTTGTGAGGGCTCCTTGATGTTGTACTCAATTCAATGCAGCCTTGGTATCAGGTCTGTCACTCTGACCTGACCTCTGGAATTCAGCTCTTTTGTCCATGTTTGAACCAATGCTGTTATGAGGTCAGGAGCTGTGTGTGGCCCTGGCAGAACCCAAACTGGGCATCACTGAGCAGGTTGTCACTGAGCAAGTACTGCTTGATAGCACTGTTGATGATACCTTCCATCACTTTACTAATGATTAAAATGAGACTGATGGGGCAATAATTGGCCAAGTTGGATTTGTTTTGCTTTTTGTGTACAGGATGTATTTGGGCAATTCTCCACATTGTCAGGTAGATGCCCATATTGAAACTGTACAGGAATAGCTTGGCAAAGGTAGCAGCAAGATCTGGAGCACAAGTCTTCAGTACCATTGTCAGCATGTTGTCAAGGCCCATAGCTATTGCAATTTCTAATGCCCCTGACCAATTCTTGATATCAGATGGAGTGAATTGAATTGGTTGGAGACTGATATCTGCTGGATCATCCGCTTGGTGCTTCCAGCTGAAGAATGCTGAGAATGCTTCAGCTTTACCTTTTGCATTGATGTGTTTGTTTCTTCCATCACTAAGAATGGAGATATATATTGAGCCTGCTCCTCCAGTGAGTTATTTAATTGTCCATTACTCTTTGTGACTTGATGTGGAAGGGCTACAAAGTTTAGATCTGATCTATTGGTTGTGGCATCACTTAAGTCTATCAATCACTTACTGATTATATTGTTTGGAATGCAAATAGACCTGGTTGGTAGCCTCATCAGGTTGACATCTCATTTTCAGGTATGCCTGGTGCTGTTCCTGGCATGTCCTCCTGCCCTCTTCATTGAAACAGTGTTGATCCCCTGGCTTGATGGTAATGGTTCAGTGGGGGAATATGCCAGGCCATGAGGTTGTAGATTATGCTAGAGTACAATTTTGCTGTTGTTAGTGGCCCATAATGCCTCATGGATGCCCAGTCTTGAGTTTTTAGTTCTGTTTTAAGGTTGTCCCATTTAACACGGTGATAGTGCCACACAACGCAATGGAGGGTTTTCTCAATATGAAGGTGAGATTTCATCTTGACAAGAATTTTGTGGTGGTCACTCTTACTGAGGACAGATGCAGTTTGATCAATAGTATTGTTGCCGAACCACTCTTGGTTATAGACATGATGGACATACTCCACCATGAGTACATTTTATGCCCTTGCCACTCTCACTACTTCCTCCAAGTGATGTTCAACATGGAGGAGTGCTGATTCATCCACTGAGGGAGGATGGGATGTGTCCATCAGAGGTTTCTTTGTCCAAGTTTAACCATTAAACTTCATGGGTCTGGTGTCAATGCTGAGGACTCCCAGGGCAACTGTCTCCTGACTGTATACCAAATTGCTGTTGGGTCTGTTTTGCCAGGGATGGTGATGGTGGTGTCTGGGACATTGTCTGTAAGGAATAATTCCATGAGTATGACTCTGTCAGGGTGTTGCTTGACTAGTCTGTGAGATAGTGTCTCAATTTTGACACCAGCCCCCAGATGTTAGTAAGCAGGGCTTTGTAGGCTTGACAGTGCTGTTTCTGTTGTTGTCACTCCCAGGGCCTAGGTCATACCAGATGGACTGCCCAATATTGTTTTTTGATGAGTTTTGTAGCGACTGATTAAATTGAATGGCTTGATAAAAAATTCCAAGGGGTAAGTTGAGAGTCAACCACATTGCTATGAGTCTGGAGTCACATTTAGCTAGACCAGGTGAGGATGGCAGATTCCCTTCACTGAAGGACAGTAGTGAGCCAGATGGGTGATAATGGTTTCATGGTCAGCAGTAGATTTTTAATTCCAGAAAGTTTTTGTTGAATTCAAATTACACCGTTTGCCATGTCAGAATTTGAACCTGACAACCCAGAACAATAGCTGAGTTTCTGAATTAATAGTTGAGCGATAATATCACCAGGCCATCATCTCCCAAATGGATATTAACATAAACAATATTAAAAGAATTCAACTTTGCTCCCAATGTTAGCCTTTTACAGATGCTCAATGCCAGAGACATATTGTTCCTATCTCAATACTTCTTTAAAAATTTAACTGATTCTTCTCAGTTTCTTTACCTGTTGATGTAATTTTTTGATTCCTTTCTGGGTCTATTGGCATGAACGTATCTAAATTCTGGTGGCTTAAACTTTTTCAAATTTAACAACTCGAAGACTTCTGCACAAAATTTGCTGGCTTGAAAACTTCACCAAATAAAGACACTTACACAAGAGTGACTGCTCCCTTGACTAAAAACCTGATTCTCTTGCTAGAAGAGAACAGTTTTCCATTCTGACTAAACACCTGATTCTTCGGAACTGAAAGATTTACAAGGATGTTGCCGGGGTTGGAGGATTTGAGCTATAGGGAGACGCTGTGGCTGTTTCCCCTGGAGTGTCAGAGGCTGAGGGGTGACATTACAGAGGCTTATTAAATCAAAAAGGGCATGGATAGGGTAAATAGACAAGGTCTTTTCCCTGGAGTGGGGGAGGCCAGAACTAGAGGACATAGGTTTAGGGTGAGAAGGGAAAGATTTAAAAGGGACCTAAGGAGCAACCTTTTCAAGCAGAGGGTGGTACGTGTAAGGAATGAGCTGCCAGAGGAATGGTGGAGGCTGGTACAATTACAGCATTTTAAAGGCATCTGGATCGGTATATGAATAGAAAAGGTTTAGAGGGATATGGACCAAGTGCTGGCAAATGGGACTAGATTGGGTTAGGATCTAGTTGCCATGGACAAGTTGGACTGAAGGGTCTGTATCTGTGCTGCACATCTCTTTGACTCTATGACTCTAAGTCAAAAGATAAGTTAATTGCTTCTGGCCTGTTTACTTTGTCTGTCATAAACTCCACAGTTTAAATATTTTACCCTTTAACACTACATCTGCCCCGATGGTTGACTAAGTCACAGCCTCTTTGGAAATGAGACATTTCAGTCACTGTTCCAAATGACTTTCTGACCTTTATTGGTTTTAAACATATGTTCTCAGAACTGACTGAAGTCCATCAGCATCTACTCTAAATACTTCAAAAAATGAAAATATATTGAAAATATTTGCTACATGAGGTAGGTACATCACATGGACATTGAACTTTGGACAATGAAAGCTTAACCTCTTCGGAAGGCCTGGCATCCAATATCTCAAAATCCGGAAATAGCATATTGTTACAAAATTACATTGTTATCAAAACATTTACTCGTAGATTAAAGTTGGATGTCATCTTATTGGAGTGATACATGAGCACACCTACATATTGAGGTTTGATAGATTAGTGTTTAATATATTGGAAGTCAATATACAAAATCATTATGTTTATTGTTTAGATTAGATTAGATTACTTACAGTGTGGAAACAGGCCCTTCGGCCCAGCAAGTCCACACCGATCCGCCGAAGCGCAACCCACCCATTCCCCTACATTTACCCCTTTTACCTAACACTAAGGGCAATTTAGCATGGCCAATTCACCTGACCTGCACATCTTTGGACTGTGGGAGGAAACCGGCGCATCCGGTTCTGTCAGTGCATTCATAAATATGTTGTGTATGTGCTGAAGTTGCATAACTCTTTCAGTTTAAGTATGTCTTTATTTTTATTATCCATTTGATTATCAGCTAGAAATGCTTTTTAACATATAAAACTGAAATTGGCATAAATAGTTTTCCTTATTGGTGTTGAATATAGCAGTTCTGATCAAACAATCAAATATCATCACATTTACTTTAAGGTAGTTAATTTCTTACTTTGAGCCATGCACTATTTTGTTATAAACATAGCTGAAAAAGCATCAGTTGTATTAATGACAGGTGGTATATTGAATAATGGTGACTTGTCTTGCTAAGCGTATCTTTTTGAGTTGCTCTTGTATACTGTGAGGATAAAATAACAAGATACATTACATATGAAGGTCCTGAAGTCTTTTTTGTGACTTGGTCTTACGATGATGGATGCTGAGGCATTATTGATTCATGTTCTTGTTCTTCTGAATTTTTAAATGTTCTTTATGCTTTGAGAGAGACTGGAGTGCTGCTATAGAATTGAACTCAGTTTTGCATTTCTATTCGATGAGTCCAGATGAGTCCTGGAGGTGAGTCAGGCCTGGTCAGCATGGAGAGGGTGAGTCCCAGGCCAGACTAGTGTGGAGAATGGCAAGTCCCAGGCTAGGCTAGTGTGGGGAAGGTGAGTCCAGGCGAGTCCCGGAGGTGAGGTCCTTGGGCACTGGAAACAAGGCCTCAAGGTTTGAAGCCCAGTGTCTTCGAGAGATGTGGCCCGGGCGGTCTGAAGGCTGGCGTGGATTTGGTGAATAGACTAAAATTCTTTATTCTTATGCTTTTATATTAAGTTCTTAAACAGATTGCTGGTAACGTAGGACAGAAGCCAATCTTTCTGCCAGTTTTCTATTAATTCACAGTGTGAAATATTATAAAGGTATTGCTTTTAATTTTATTTCCACACCAGCGCCAATAACTCTCTCTTTATCTCAGAGTTTCCTAGTGGTGTAGGGTTTGGAAAACCAAACTGGGTTGCAAGCTGAAATTTTGGGGCCACAAAGAGCCACCCTGGACCTCTAACTGAGTTGTATAATTGTGTCCCACACTAATGAACAAGCCCCCACTTACTCAGGGACCCCCCTCAGTCTCACAAAGACTCTCTGCCTCAGCCTCTCGGAGTTCTCACTTATGGGTTCTGACAACTTTTAAAATGGAATCACAGTTGGGAAAAAAAGTTCAGCTAATACTGTTTGAGGTGCTCAAGCGATGACCCAATTCAATTCATGCCTTCCACCTGAATGTAACCGTGTACAACTAACCACTTAGACCAGAGAAGTGTATTTTTTACTTTTAACTACTTCATATGGAAGAGGGTGTGCATCACTGCAGTCTGTCTGTGGGAAGGAAGTGTCTGTCGCACCTGCAACCACCTCAGTAACATTGTAACACCGTTATGTATATTTCTGTTTCATTTCCCTGCATTTTCCCCTTTCTCTTTTCTCCTGTCTTGGTGACTTCAGCTGCAAAAAATAGGTGACTCCAAAGAGTGCAATCCATTACTGACTGAACTATTTTTTTCAATCATGGGAATGGCACGTGGTCACGAGTTGAATATAAATCTTGAATTTAGATATATTTAGCTGAAGTTTAGTTTTGATAAGATTCAATATCATCACAGAGCCACATGAAACATTTTTGATTTGTGGGATGTGGATATTGCTGGCTGGTCAACATACATTGCCCATCCCTAAGTTCCCTGCAGAAGTTGGCACCTTCTTGAACCACTGCAGTCCATCTGTTGCAGATACATTACACAGTGCTGTTAGGACGTGAGCTCCATGCGTTTGACCTAGTGACACTGAAGGGACAGCAATATATGTCAAAGTCATGATGATGAGTGGCTTGGAGGGGGATTGCTGATCATGTTGTTCTAGATGGTTATCACTGTGGATTTGGAAATTGCCATCTAAGGACCTTGGTAAATTTCTGCACAACATCTTGTAGATGGTACTAACTGCTGTTGATGAGAGGGAGTTGTGGGATGATCATTGATGAACCAGCTGGAGATGACTGGACCTAGGACAGGGAATCCTGCGCAGATGTCCAATAATGATCTCCGATAACCATACTTGCCTTTCCTTATGGTGGTAATGACTCCAAACAGCTCATAGATTTTCCCAATCCCCATTGACTAGGTTTCCTGGGATTGGAGTAGATGTCAGTGTTTTGGCTTTATAAAATGTTATTGGCATCATCTCACCTTAAAAGCCCAGCCAAGTGTAGGAAGTGCTTTGTCTTCAATTGCCTGCTCAATTTAATCTCCTAATCTATTGGACTTTCAATGAAACTATTGATACTGTTCTCGGCTCAAAGTGTTGTATTGGATAGCTGCAGGTGAGAAGAAACTGTAAGAGCTGAAATGATTGAAAATTCATGTTTACAGGCATGTCTACAATTGAAAGAATAACTTAATAAAGCAGACAGAACCTGCCTCATGTTTTCAAGGTCGTGTAACACAAGGTGGGTATTATTTGCAATTTTCACAACCCTCATGGTGGCTCAGTGATTAACACTGTTGCCTCACAGTCCCAAGGACCTGGGTTTGATTCCAACCTTGGGCGACTGTCTGTGTGGAGTTTGCGCATTCTCCCTGTCTCTGCGTGGATTTCCTCTGGGTGCTCTGGTTTCCTTCCACAATCCAAAGATTTGTGGGTTAGGTGGATTGGCCATGGGAAATGAGGGTTATGAGAATGGGGTGGGTGAGATCCTGTTCAGAGGGTCAGTCTGGACTCGATGGGCCAAATGGCCTACTTCCACACCACAGGGATTCTATGATTGCTGAGCTTACTTCCAGAATGGACTGCTTATTGGATATATCTACTGAAACTTCTGGTCTTGCCTGGTGGAACCAGACCTAAGCATTTTTTTATTTAGGGGATGTGACATCACTAGCTGGCCAGTACGTATTTCCCAACCCTAATTGACCTTGAGAAGGTGGTGATTTGCCACCTTCTGGAATTGGTCCAGTCACTAATATGATTTTGCGATATGCACAAAGCTGTTAAGAAGCGAGTTCTTGGATTTTGACTGAGTGTCAATGAAGTAGTGACAACATAGTGAAAGTTGGGATGGTATGTGGCTTGCAGGAGCATAAGCAGTAGTGCGCCATTGCCTTCAATGCTGTTGTACTTCCAGATGGTAGAGATAGAGTCACAGAGATGTACAGCATGGAAACAGATCCTTCAGTCCAACTCATTCATGCTGACCAGATATTCCAATCCAATCTGGTCCCACCTGCCAGCACCTGCCCCACATTCCTCCAACCCCTTCCTATTCATATACCCATCCAGATGCCTTTTAAATGTTGTAGTTGTACTGGCCTCCACCAGTTCCTCTGGCAGCCCATTTCACACACACACACTACCCTCTGCATGAAAACTTTGCCCTTTAGGTCCCTTTTATGTCTTTCCCCTCTCACCCTAAACTTATGCCTTCTAGTTCTAGACTCCCCCACACCAGAGAAAAGACCAGAATTGCATGCAATATTCCAAAAGTGGCCGAACCAATGTTCTATACAGCTGCAACATGACCTCCCAAGTCTTGTACTCAATACTCTGACCAATAAAGGATAGCATACCAAAAGCCTTCTTCACTATCCTATCTACCTGCAACTCTGCTTTCAAGGAGCCTTGAACCTGCACTCCAAGGTCTCTTTAGAGTCATAGAGTCATAGAGATGTACAGCATGGAAACAGAACCTTCGGTCCAACCAATCCATGCCGACCAGATATCCCAATCCAATCTAGTCCCACCTGCCAGCACCTGGCCCATATCCCTCCAAACCCTTCCTATTCATATACCCATCCAAATGCCTCTTAAATGTTGCAATTGTACCAGCCTCTACCACATCTCTGGCAGCTCATTCCATACAAGTACCACACTCTGCGTGAAAAAGTTGCCCTTTGGGTCTCTTTTATATCTTTCCCCTTTCACCTAAACCTATGCCCTCTAGTTCTGGACTCCCCGACACCAGGGAAAAGACTTTATCTATTTATCCTATCCATGCCCCTCATGATTTTGTAAACCTCTATAAGGTCATCCCTCAGCCTCCGACGCTCCAGGAAAAACAGCCCCAGCCTGTTCAACCTCTCCCTACAGCTCAGATCCTCCAACACTGGCAACATCCTTGTAAATCTTTTCTGAACCTTTTCAAGTTTCACAACATCTTTCCAATAGGAAGGAGACCAAAATTGCACAAGAGAGTTTGATCATTTCAAGCTGGGCACTCTCCATAGTATTACCACTGAATGTACTCTACTGTCATACACCATCTTATGGTTGGGAGAATTATTGAAAAATATGACTCAACCTAAGCCTCCCCCTCTTGCCTCTTGGCCCAGGTCATTATCTTGGTGTACATTCTGGCTGCCTTATTCTATATTTGTCACCTTTTTGCTTTATTCCAAATTAGACTAAGAAAATTGAAATACATTTCTTTTCATTATTCCACCTTACTGCTGCACATTGTTTATCATTGTTGCTCAGTTCTTCACATTCTGGGACAAGAATTCTGGCAATCTTGTTTTTGTTACATTCGTCAGAGCAGGATTGACCAACGCAAGGTTAATTGGGTGCGGCTTATCAAACAATTTTCCACCTGGTTTTCAGCAAATCAGCTGACAAATTTATTCATCCCATAAAGCACATTTGCTGTGTATGACACTGAAAAACAAAGTAATTGGAGGGCATGTTTAAGATAGAAATCTGCTCATAATTCACAAATGCCTGTCTAAGAACACAACTTCACTTAATTCAAAAATCACCATGTTACTATTTATATTCAGCTTGTGACAATGGCTGGCTCATGGGATTCCATTCATGAATAACTGATGAGCCCTTGTCAGCTCTACCTTCCCCACCATCCTCTCCTTCATATCGGGTACCTTTCCGTGCAACCAGAAGAAGTGCAAAGCCTGTCCCCACACCTCCCCTCTAACCTCCATCCAAGGCTCCAAACAATCCTTCCAGGTCTGGCAGAGATTCACCTGCACAGCTTCCAGCCTGGTCTATGGCAACAGTTGCTCCTGATGTACCGGGGAAACCATATGCAGACTTGGAGACGGGTTCATGGTGCACCTATGCTCCGCATGCACCAATCAACAAGACCTTCCAGTTGCTATCCATTTCAATTCCCCCTCTGACTTTCTTGGTGACATGTCCATCCTGGGCATCCTGCACTGTCAAAGTGAGGCCAAACGCAAACTGAAGGAACAACACCTTACATTCCGCCTTGGGAGCATACAGTCCAATGACCTCAATATAGAGTTCACCAGCTTCAAAATCTCCCATCCCCAGCCTCATTCCATGAACACCCATCCCTTTTCTCCCCACCTCCCTGGCCTGAACTACTTATCCATAATCCTAATCAACCATCCGCTCCACCTCTCCCACGAACTAATCACAATTGCCCCATACCTAATTCCACCTATCACCATCCCACCTACCCTTCCCCCAGCCCCACTCCCCTTTATATCTTTGTTCATTTCCCCCTTCCCAGTCCTAATGAAAGATGTCAGCCTGAAATGTCGACTTTCCTGCTCCTCCAATGCTGTCGGACCTGCTGTGCTTCTCTTGCTCCACATCTATTGACTCTGGCTTTCAGTATCTATGATGTGTACTGTCCCTGAACCCTTTCTCAAGCTTCTTTCTTTGACACCTGTTTGATACAAATCTGTTTCAAAAGTCTTGGTTACCGTAGAAGGTGCTGGTCAGAGAAAACGATTTGCATAATAAAAAAGATCAAAATCCTTTATTCAACAGAGTAAAGGCTCTCAATCTGAAATTCTACAGAATTATTGTTCAATCAACAGATATGGTTTACTGATCATGTACAGGTTTGCAGATAAGTTCAATTCCTGAGTCTGTTCATATATCAATTTGTACGCAAGTTGGAACACAATGCTGTTTTGGAGGCCAGGAAATGTACATGTGTTGGCTCTTCAAAATTACATCCCTCTATGGGATTGCATTAGTATGAGTGTTCGTAAATTGGATGTCTGTAAATTGAGAACTCATATCTTCATGTAGTTTTCTCACCTGGATAAGAGTTATTAGCTGTGTCATACATTATAGGTTATTGTTGCATGTTGTCTTCATTGGATGTCATATTTCTTAATTAAACTGTGTAATCTGAATGCATTTCATCCTTATGTGTTCATATGTTCAAATAAATTTTGAATAGGTGGGATTTCAAGTGGAAACAAAAAGAGAAAATGCTGGAAAATCTCAGCAGGTCTGGTAGCATCTGTAAGGAGAGAAAAGAGCTGACGTTTCGAGTCTAACTGACCCTTTGTCAAAGTGGAGGCTGCTTCTATATTCAGGAATGGCTCAGTGGTTAGCAGGGCTGCCTCACAGCACCAGGGACCTGGGTTCGATTCCCACCTCGGGCAACTGCCTGTGTAGAGTTTGCACATTCTCCCCGTGTCTGCGTGGATTTCCTCCAGGTGCTCCGGTTTCCTCCCACAATTCAAAGATGTGCAGGGCAGGTGAATTGGCCATTCTAAATTGCCCGTAATGTCAGGTGCATTAGTCAAGGATAAACATAGGGTAGGGGAATGGGTCTGGGTGGGTTGCTTTTCGGAAGGTCGGTGTGGACTTGTTGGGCCGAAGGGCTTGTTTCCATACCATAGGTAATCTAATGTAATCTAAATCTAATGTTTGATCAGAGATGTACCAGCTAAGAGAGCTATGGAGTACTACTGTGCCTGACTTTGAGTAAGTAATAGTCTCAAATCACCACTGGATCAATAACCAGAGGGTGCAGTGATTGGCAAAAGCATCAAAGGCAACACGAAGAATAATTTGTTTGTATAATGAGTGGGCAAGATTTGGAATGCACTGCCAGCTGCATTTGTGGAAGAGTGGGGGCAGGGGATAAATTAAATGATAGTTTTCAGAAGAAAATGAGAAAAATGCTTCAAAGGGAAATAATGCAGGGTATGAGGAAAGGGCAGGGCAGTGAGACTGGCTGCACTACTGTTTTATAGAATAAATGCAAATTAAATGGGCTGAATGGTCTTCACCTGAACTTTTACGAATCCACTGCCAACTGATAATTCAAATGTTGTATTAAACATTTAATAGATGATTCTATTATTTCCAACTGATGCCAAGTATTTTCAGATTATTGAAATACAGAAAGGCTCAAAGAATGTACACATTTATTTTCCCATTGTTTTGTGAGTATTACATTTGTCAGCAAATTTTGTTTATCAAATAAATTACATCATATCAGAAGGGTAAACCTCCTAGGACTGGCTGCTGATTTCTATTTATTTGCTAATATTCAATATCTGATAAAGTTTTTTGAACTCACTTGGTGTTTGTTGCTAATATATTCTGCAGGTAATACCCCAAAAGCCACAACTATCCTCAGGCACTATAAGAAAAGTTGAAAATAGTAAATGCTGTTTGCTCTTTCACTTTAATCACAAAACAGCAACAGCATGAAATTCAGACTGTTATTGTTATATGGAACCTCTGGTTTCCAAACAGGGACCAAACCTGAACTGGTGCTTTGCATGTACAAATTCAGAGTGAATTATGTTGGATGTTGTATTCAGGAAGGTGTTAGTACATGAACAGTGAACAGCCAACACTGATCAGGAAGATCATGGCATTAGTCAGTGCATAATCCTATTGCTGGTGCTGTTTTGGAGTTCAGTGCTCCCGTTAAACTCCACTTTTTTGAATCTGGTACAGCTGAATACGCATTCTAAAGGCAAAAGGACATCCTCCCTAGTGTCATTTAAAGGGATTATCATTTTACATGCTGTCATTTTTGTTGCTGGTTGATTTCCTTTGGCTGTTGCTTCTACTCTACAAATATACTCTGTTTTCTAAAAATGTTTCAAGCTGCAGAATGTCCATAGGGAATGGCATGGCAGGTGCTGAAGTTTTTTTGCTAACTGCAAGAATTCTGTACAAACCCATACAGTATACACTAATAGACATTCCCCTTGGAATACAACATGATTTGGAGAATGATCAGAGACCGTGTAGAGCAGGGGGAGCTTTTGCAAGAGAAAAAGGCAAAAGTGCATTGAGCAGGCGGCCATATCCATCAAGACTATTCAAAGAGCAATTTTCCATCTGAATCTTAGAGAGGAACAAAACGTGAGATCTCTGTGCTTTCAGTAAGGATACCGTCAGTGAACATGGGAACCTACTGCAGGCACAATTGCAATCTCAGAGTTCAGGAGGTAACATAATAAATGCTAAATACTTTGGATGCTGGATATCTGAAACAAACACAGAGAATGCTGGAGAAACTCACCAGATGTGGAGAGAAGGAAACTGGGTTAACATGTGAAGACTGGCATTATTATTCTTCAGAACTGTTTCTTTCTACATAGATGCTGCCAGAGTTGGTGGGTTTCTCCAACATTCTCTGTGTTTGTCACTGGATGGCCCATACTTGTCTGTGGTTATGGGGTGACTTTGGCAACTAACCTTTGTGCATCTGGGTTCTAGCAGGCAGTATTGTTCTGTTAAATATTTAGAACCATGCCTTTATTAGGGGACAACCCTTGCCAATCGCAATGCAAGGAAATGCTAAGGAACTAGAGAATGAAAAAAAGAGGAGGCCACTGAGACTGCCCCTTTCTGGCAATTTTACCTGTGAAGAACACAGGAGAGTGAGAACCAATAACTACCCTAATTCTCCATTCATTCAGAGGGGAAGAAGGACACTAATGGAAGACCATGTTATTCAGGGAGCTGCCAACTTACTTTGACTTCATCACTGACCAGTATAACATCTATTTGGCCACCATACACAAGTCACCCACCACTAGTCTGAACAAAACTTACAAATTAAATCATTCCAAACTCTATCTTAAAGTCAAGTCACTATGCATTCCCATTGTGTCAATCTTCCATGTATCTGCACATGGTGCTGCAACACAGTGCGACCCCATATAGAGTGGATAGCCAGAGACTTCTTCCCATGGTAGAAATGTCTATCACTAGGGGCATAATTTTAAGGTGATTGGAGGAAGGTTTAGGGGAGATGTCAGAGGTAGGTTCTTTACTCAGAGAGTAATGGGTGTGTGGAATGCACTGTTAGCAGTGTTAGCAAGAGTTAGATACATTAGGGAGATTTAAACGACTCTTGGATAGACACATGGAAGTTAGTACAATGAAGGGTATATAGGTTAGGGTGACCTTAGAGTCGGACCAAAGGCTGGCACAACACCAAGGGCAGAAGAGCCTGTACTGTGCTGTACTGTTCTAGGTTCTATGTTCTAAAGCGGCTGATGGAGATCTGTTCCCTTTCTGTGAAGGAAACTACAAACAGCATTGCAGGACGGTCTCAAACAGCTTAGGGCTTTGCCATTTCAGCTACAACTGCATTATCAAGGCTGGAGTTGAAGGTTAAATATTGACTTTCTGGCAGAGGACAGTGGACTCATTCTCCTTGGAGACATTGCTAATCTTCAGGGGTGATATCTCAGCAATCATAATAATCTGCTACTGGACAGATTCTTGATGGTTTTGTCACTCTTTAAGACACTTTGCACACTTTAATCCACAGCCAGCTGACCTTGCATAACTTCAGTCTGAGATTCTAGGTTTCAGGCCTTCTGCTTATGGAAAACAGTCCCAATAATGACCAGTATTGTCTCCTTCATCAGTCTTACTACACTTCACATCCTCCCATTACCAGCTGCTTACCTTAATTTGTCTGGCACCTAATCCTGTAAGAGTTGGAAGTGTGTCAATGAGTTTCATGTTTAGGTGAGGAGACTGTCTTGGTTGAATTGATGGCAGCGAGCACCAGTTATTGGTGTGAGGCTGACAGCAGTGCTAAGTCACAGATAATGAAGCCTCATGTCAATTGTCTAGAATTAGTAGGACTGCACCCGGAGTATTGTGTGCAGTTTTGAGCTTCTTATCTCAGGAATGATGTTACTGTCACAGACGGATTCCATTGAAGCTTCACCAGACTTATTCCTGGGATAAGGGCACTGTCCATGAGGAGAGACAGCAAAGATTGGGCTAATATTTTGAAGAATGGGAGATAAACTTGTTGAAGCTTATAAAATACATAAATGGATAGACAGAGTCAGAGGAAGTTAAGGACATAAGAAATAAAAGCAGAATTAGACACTTTGGCATTGCCATTCATGAGGTCATGATTGATCTGCCTTAGGCCTCAACTCTTCTTCATAACCTTCAACTCCTCAATATTTCAAAAATCTGTGTCTGTTTTTAAAGACTACCAGAGACCTCACCTCCTCAGCTCACTGGACTAGTGAATACTAGACATTCACTCCTCTCAGAAAAGAAATTCCTTTGCACCTCAATTTTAAATGAACGTCCCCCTATGCTGTAACTCTGTAACCTACTTTGAGTTCTTCCCAGTCGTGGAAACATTTTTTCAACTTCTACCATGGTAAACCCATTCAGAATCTTGCATGTTTCAATATAATCAGTACTTATTCTTATAAACACAGATGAATAAAAGTGTAACCTGTTTAGTTATTCTCAATAAGTCAAGGCCTTCATCCCAGAAATCAGCCTGGTGAATTCTGTGTAAAATGTCTCAAGTGCCAATGCATCCTTTCTTAAACATGCGGACCAAAACATTACACGTACTCCAGGTGCAGCCTAACCACCATTTTTTATAGTTGTAACAAGATTTTACTATTTTTAATCTCCAAGTCTCAAACAATGAAGTCCAAAATTCTATTTGCCCTTGTAATCACATGCTGCACCTGTATGCTAACTTGTTGTGTTTCATGTGCAGGATCAGCCACATCTCTCTGAGCTATACCTTTTGGAGCCTCTCTCTTCATTTAAATAATAGTTGGCTTTTTGATTCTTTCTACCAAAGTGCATGATCTCATAATTTTCTACATTAAACTCCATCTGTTAAGTTTTTTGTCCACTCACTCAACTAATCTATAATCCCTTGCAGATTCTTGTGTCCTCATCACAACATGCTCTCTCATCTACTTTTGCATCATTAGTAAATTTAGATACATTACAGTCTTCCCCTCCTCCAAATCATCAAGATGAATAGTAAATAATTGAGGCCCTAGGACTGATCCTTGTACCACTCTAGTAAATTATATCTTGCTGAAAACCCGTTAATCATGACTGTGTATTAATCAATCCTCAATCCATGTTGATACATTACCTCCAAGTATCATAAGCTCCAATCTTGCGCAAAAACCTTTTATCTGTTACCCAATCAAATGCCTTCTGGAAGTGCAAATACGCTACATCTATTAGTTCCCCTTACCAAATTTGCTTGTAAAACTTCAAAGAACTCAAGTAACTTTGTCAAACATGATTTGCCTTTCAAAAAAACCATATTAATACTGTTTGGTTGTGTTATGTTTTTCTAAATGTCCTGCTATTTCTTTCTTAACAATAAATTCTAGTGTTTTCTCAATGACAGATTGTAGGCTAACTGGTCTATAGTTTCTGCTTTCTCTATCCTTCCTTCTTGGACAGGGATATCACATTGATGGTTTTTCAATCTGCTGCAGCCCTCCAGGAATCCGGTGAGTTCTAGAATATTTCAACCAACATTTCCAAAATCTCTGCTGCCACTTCCTTTAATATCCTTGGCTGCAGATTATCAGGTCCTTGCAACTTTTGCTTTCAGTTCCACTTGTTTGAAAGGTATTTTGTCCCTCGTGATATTGACCATGACAAGAATTTTCTTCTCGTTCGCACCTTAGTTACTTAGTATCTGTCAGCATCTGTGGAGAGAAAGCAGGATTAACGTTTCAGGTGCAGTGAACCTTCCACAGACCCACTCCGAGTTTCTGCAACAATTTTTGTTTTTGTTTCAGATTTTTGGCATTCATAGTTGTTTGTTTGTTTTTTTCAGCTTAAACTCGTGCTAGCCACTCCCAGCATCAACCGTCTGCATAAAAATCTAACCACACAACGATATGCTCAGCACTGGCTGGAAGCTGAAATCATGTAAAACCCCAGCAAGCAGCGTAGGCTTTCTGAGCCACATATCTTGCAGTCAATGGATTAATCACATATTCAAGTCTCTGCAACAGCATTTGAGCAGTATTGAGTCTAGCTTCCCACCAAGTGTTGAGTCATTAGATTTAGATTACAGTGTGGAAACAGGCCCTTCGGCCCAACAAGTCCACACCGCCCCGCCGAAGCGTAACCCAGCCATACCCCTACATTTACCCCTTACCTAACACTATGGGCAATTTAGCATGGCCAATTCACCTGACCTGCACATCTTTGTGACTGTGGGAGGAAACCGGAGCACCCGGAGGAAACCCACGCAGACACGGGGAGAATGTGCAAACTCCACACAGTCAGTCGCCTGATGCGGGAATTGAACCCGGGTCTCCGGCGCTGTGAGGCAGCAGTGCTAACCACTGTGCCTCTGTGCTGCCCAATCTCTTGTAAAAAGTCATTTATATAATTTTTGATGGAAGCAGAGATTGTCCGTGCTTTTATTTTAGTATTTCCATGCGATATCTTCCTATATGAATTTTTAGCAAGATCAAGTAGTGGGAATGTAATATAAACTCTGCTGTACTCTGAAATCTGCTTCCGTTATATTGGTTGCTTTGTTCCAACAATGCACAAAGCTGCATATAGTTAGCAAATAAGATTCCAGAGGAATACGTGGGCTGCCTTTCTTTATGCTGCTGCCTATAAACAAAGCCTAATAAGATGTTATCTTAAGCCTGTGAAATAATAATCCATACAAGCTTATCACTAAGATCTGATATATATTTGTGATGAATACTTCCAATGTCAGTGTCATGCTAGACAAAAGTTGAACAAAACTTTGTTTCACCTCTGAGTTATTAACCATCCTTCAAAACCATCCTTTGCCATCTGAGGTAGTTTGGGTTGAGGTTAGGAATAGGAGAGGTGAGGTCACCCTGTTAGGAGTCTTTTACAGGCCTCCTAATAGTCCTAGAATCGTTGAAGAAAGGATTGCGAAGATGATTCAGGAGAAGAGTGACAGTAATAGGGTGATTGTTATGGGAGACTTTAACTTTCCTGATATTGATTGGGAAAGCTATAGCTCAAGTTCGTTAGATGGGTCAGTGTTTGTGCAATGTGTGCAGGAGAGTTTCCTGACACAATATGTAGATAAGCCAACAAGAGGTGAGGCCATACTGGATTTGGTTCTGGGTAACGAACCAGGCCAGGTATTAGAACTAGGGGTAGGTGAGCACTTTGGGGACAGTGACCACAATTCGGTGATTTTTACTCTAGTGATGGAGAGGGATAAGTGTGTACTACAGGGCAAGAGTTATAGCTGGGGGCAGGGAAATTATGATGCGTTGAGGCATGACTTAGGATGTGTGGATTGGAAAAGTAGATTCCAAGGCAAGAGCGTAATTGATATGTGGAACTTGTTCAAGGAGCAACTATTGAGTGTCGTTGATAAGTACGTACCTATCAGGCAGGGAGGAAAGGGTCGTGTGAGGGAGCCGTGGTTTAATAAGGAGTTGGAATCCCTTGTTAAATGGAAGAGGGCGGCCTTTGTAAAGATGAGGCATGAAGGTTCAATAGGGGCAATTGAGAGTTATAAGGTAGCCCGGAAGGACCTGAAGAGAGAGCTAAGAGCAGCAAGGAGGGGACATGAAAGGTGCTTAGTTGGTAGGATTAGGGAAAACCCTAAGGCTTTCTATAGGTATGTTAGGAATAAAAGAATGACTAGGGAAGGAATAGGTCCAATCAAGGATAGTAATGGGAAGTTGCGTGTGGAGGCTGAAGAGATTGGGGAGGCGCTGAATGAATACTTTTCGTCAGTATTCACTCAGGAACAGGACATTGTTGTCGATATGAATACTGAGGCACGAATAAGTAGAATGGATGGCTTTGAGATATGTAGAGAAGAGGTGTTGGAAATTCTGGCAAGGGTGAAAATAGATAAGTCCCCTGGGCCTGATGGCATTTATCCCAGGATTCTCTGGGAAGCAAGGGAGGAGATTGCAGAGCCATTGGCCTTGATTTTTGTGTCCTCTTTGTCGACAGGAGTAGTGCCAGAGGACTGGAGGCTAGCAAACGTGGTTCCCTTGTTCAAGAAGGGGAGTAGGGATAATCCTAGTAACTATAGGCCAGTGAGTCTCACTTCTGTTGTGGGCAAAGTCTTAGAGAGAATTGTAAGGGATAGGATTTATGCACATCTGGATAAGAATGATGTGATCAAGGATAGTCAGCATGGTTTTGTGAAGGGCAGGTCGTGCCTCACAAACCTTATTGAATTCTTTGAGAAGGTGACTAAGGAGGTAGATGAGGGGAAAGCGGTAGATGTGGTATATATGGATTTTAGTAAGGCGTTTGATAAGGTCCCCCATGGTAGGCTACTGCAGAAAATACAGAGATATGGCATTGAGGGTGAGTTGGAGGTTTGGATTAGGAATTGGCTCTCTGGAAGAAGACAGAGGGTAGTAGTTGATGGCAAAGGTTCATCTTGGAGTGCCGTCACTACCGGTGTTCCGCAAGGATCTGTTTTGGGACCATTGCTGTTTGTCATTTTTATAAATGACCTGGAGGAAGGGTTAGAAGGTTGGGTGAGCAAGTTTGCGGATGATACGAAAGTCGGAGGAGTTGTAGACAGTGAGGAAGGATATGGCAGGTTACAGCGGGATATAGAGAAGCTGCAGAGCTGGGCAGAAAGGTGGCAAATGGAGTTCAATGTAGCTAAGTGTGAAGTGATTCACTTTGGTAAGAGTAATAAAAAGATGGATTACTGTGCTAATGGTAGACTACTTGGTAGTGTGGAAGAGCAGAGGGATCTTGGTGTCCATGTACACAGATCTCTGAAAGTTGCCACCCAGGTAAATAGTGCAGTGAAGAAGGCATATGGCGTACTGGCTTTTATTGGTAGAGGAATTGAGTTCCGGAGTCCTGAGGTCATGCTGCAGTTGTATAAGACTCTGGTGCGGCCGCATCTGGAATATTGTGTGCAGTTTTGGTCGCCATACTATAGGAAGGATGTGGAGGCACTGGAACGGGTGCAGAGGAAGTTTACCAGGATGTTGCCTGGTATGGTAGGAAAATCCTATGAGGAAAGGCTGAGGCACTTGGGGTTGTTTTCATTGGAGAAAAGAAGGTTTAGGGGTGATTTGATAGAGGTGTACAAGATGATTAGGGGGTTAGATAGGGTTGACAGTGAGAACCTTTTTCCACGTATGGAGTCAGCTATTACAAGGGGGCATAGCTTTAAATTAAGGGGGGGTAGATATAGGACTGATGTTAGGGGTAGGTTCTTCACTCAGCGAGTCGTAAGTTCATGGAATGCCCTGCCAGTAGCAGTAGTGGACTCTCCCTCTTTATGGGTATTTAAGCGGGCATTGGATAGGTATATGGAGGATAGTGGGTTAGTGTAGGTTAGGTGGGCAACATCGAGGGCTGAAGGGCCTGTACTGCGCTGTATTCTTCTATGTTCTATGTTCTATGTTCTATAATAGTGCAACTATGCATCCACATTTGGATGTTTAAAGTACTTAATAATCAGAAAGAGCCAGGAATTCCTTCAAATCAGAGAAGGCAATCTTTTGAAATAACATGATTAACACTATTTGTTTGATGGTCTTTTAGTCTAAGTGAATTCCTATAAAACAAAATGATATTTTCAATTCACTCTCAACATTGAAAGAGAATATGTGCAAACAAAATAATGTGATGCATTCAAATTTCAGAAAAGGATTTTGGAATTATTTTGCAGTTTTGGGTAACACCCAAAAGTTGAATGTAAAAGGGTTTTCTTAGTTTTAGTTTATGCAGTTCTGCAGGCTGAAGCTGGATTTGAAAAGTAGTGGCCCATGGCAAATGGAGAAGATAGTTTAGAATTGTTAAAAGAAAACAATTTAGCTTACAAGTTCCAAACCACTGGGGTTTGGTTTAAACTCTGATTATTTGAAGCTGAGAAAGTTTAAACTCAGATATCTGATGAATCTAAGAGACTATCAGATTGTCATGATTGGGAATTGAAACCATAGGTGGACTAATACTATGTAAGACATAAAAGGGAGCTTGAGTAATATAATGGGGTGCTGTTGGGTGCATTTGTAAATTTTTAACCATGCATTATACTTAAATAACTTGGTTTACTTTTGCATAATAAACTTCTGTTTTATTGTGAAACCAATTCTGCAACATTGCATGTTTGTGTTTCTCCATTTTATTAAAGTCAATAAAATTAAATATGATCTATCAAGTCAAATTTCAGTCTGTGACCTGACTTGTCCAATAGTAACATCAACTGCGATCATAACTCTGGCACAGTCTAATGTGAAGCCAATAGAATGCCACACATGTAATTTGTCAAAAAAACTTCAAATAGGGAAAGCCTTTAGATAAAGAGATGATGTAGTGGACTGTCTCTCTCCCCTCTCATACAGCAAAAAGCCATTTCTTGCCAATGCATCTGATTTACCCTCTAGAAATATATACAAAAAAGGGAGTTAAAAAGCTATTTTCAAATCAACTGGAGTGGACTTGTTTGACTGAATATTCTCATGTGCACTATCCTGGGTTCAAGCTTTAATGCCAGGAAGGTCACAGTCAAAGGACCATCTTCTCGTTATCCCTCCAAATCCTCTCTCACTGTAAGTGTTGCAAACCAATTAAAATACAAAAAGAATCAGGCCAAAGGAACTTTAATCAGCTTAAAAACCAAAGATCTCAAAACCTGACTGCTCACTTGTCAATGGGCGGCACGGTGGCTCTGTGGTTAGCACCAGGATTCCAGCTTCAATTCCGGCCTCGGGCGGCTGTCTGTTTGGAGTTTGCACGTTTTGCCCGTGTCTGCATGGGTTTCCTCCGGGTTGTCCGGTTTCCTCCCACAATCTGAAGATGTGCAGGTCAGGTGAATTGGCCATGATAAATTGCCCATAGTGTTAGGTGCATCATTCAGAGGGAAATGGGTCTGGGTGGATTATTCTTCAGAGGGTCGGTGTGGACTTGTTGGGCCAAAGGGCCTATTTCCACACTGTAGGGAATCTAATTCAATGACAATATTATTGCTAATCCTCATTGTAACAAACACAAGATTAAACCTTTTACTCTTCTCAAACAATTGCAAAACTGGTGATGGTGTAATTATAAAGTAACCAGTCTCCATAAATATCCTACATTACAAATATAAGAAGTTAACATGGAACAACTAACAAAAATATAAGCCAAAGGAGTTAGGAATTTGCAGGAAATCTATGCACATTTAATGTTTTTCATGTTCTAACCAGGTGATAATGTGAAACAATGGGTAACATCTCTCGCTCTGACCCAGATGCCTCAAGTTCAAATCCCATCTAGGGGATGGGGCAAAATAGACTCAGGGCAAAATAAAGAGATCTAAAACCAGAAAGTGCAGGAGAAATTCAGCAGGTCTGGAAGAAAAAGAAAACATGCTAATATTTGGAGTTTGATTAGATTAGATTCCCTAGTGTGGAAACAGGCCCTTTGGCCCAACAAGTCCACACTGACCCTCTGAAGAGTAACCCACATAGACCCACTCACCACTAATGCACCTATCACTATGGGCAATTTAGCATGGCCAACTCACCTGATCCACACATCTTTGCACTGTGGGTGGAAATCGGAGCACCCAGAGGAAGCCCATGCAGAGGTTGGGATTGAACTCAGGTCCCTGGTGCTGCAAGGCAACAGTGCTAACCGCTGAGCCACTGTGCCACCCCAATAACATGACTCTTCAGATGCTGCCAGATTTGCTGAATTTCTGCAGTATTTTCTGTCATTATTTTCCACTCCAGGACTTGATGGCCAGGGAAGGTGTATTCATAATGTGGCCAAACAGATTGATTATCAATGTGCAGTTCCTTCTAAAGATTACTGTCAAGCAGGCTGCTTTAGGAATGGGAGAGATTCCTGGCCAACCATGTGATGCCTGCAGGTTTATATTATCTGCGATATTTAAAATTATCTCAGGAACTCTAAGACCTTGATCATTAGTGGCAGTGGTATGTATCAACTACAAGATGCATTGCAGTAACTCGCTAAGACTCTTTCTTCAGCATCTTCCAAACTTGCAACCTCTGCCACTGAGAAGGATAAAGGCAGCATCATCGACAAGTTTTACTCCAAGTCACACTCCATTCAGATTTGGACTCTATCCCTGTTTCTTCAATGTCACTGGGTTAAAATCCTGATATTTACCTCCTAAAGGTGTCCCTACACACTTAGGACTGAAGCAATTCAAGAAGGCACACCACAAAAGATCCTCCAGCCTGAAAAAAACATTCTTTAGGCATCATTCTCTGTTTCCTGTTGTAGTCCATTTTGAATCCATATGCCTTTGATTCCATGAACTAAAACATTTCTCATAAGTTTGGACATTCTATAGAAACACCTTGTGAAAGCCTATGTAGACTACATCAAAAGCATCGCCTCATTCATTGTCCCTGGTATCTCTTCAAAGATCTCCAGCAATATAGTTAAATATCATTTTCTCTTGAGAATTCCATTCTGGATCTCCCCAATTAAACCTCATTTAAAGTCATTGGACAGAACCTTGAGGGGTTTGAGCAATGTGACCTGTGGTGAGATATGCAACAGGATTGGGCGACAAGGGCAGTGAGACCCAGCTCAACATTGGGAGCATCCCATGCAACCTTTCATGCTTTTCATAAGTGACATGATGAGATTCTCACTAGGCAGCTGTCAGATGTCAACTGACAGGGAAAAGTCTTGGTAATGTCACAACCCATCACATTGAAGTGCAGCCTCCCATCTGACCAAACTTGTCAAACAAGCTAGATGTCAGGAAAACCTGACAAGGAAACTAGAGAACATCACTGGCAGAATTAGCTTGTTCCTCAACTAATTAGCAAATAGCCAATTAATGAGTTAATTTGCAGACACTCCATTAGAAGGGCACCTAGCTGTGTTTCTATTAGTGTTGGTGTGTGACTTTGCAAGGTATATCAAGGGCTCTATCTCTGACTCTCAATGACAGTCCTGGATGAATGTTCCTCACCACCTATATATTTACATACCTTCCCAACCCTCTTCTCTACTGAAAAGGATCATAAATTTTCAGTGATTAGGCTTGTGAATAGAAACTCCAATTTCCTGAGTATTTGAATATGAAGATGTTCAAACTGTAACACAAACATTATGTTAAGAAACATTACACCCTAATGCCATACAGCATAGAACCAGGCCCCTAAACCAACCATGTCTATGCCGAGCAACAAATACCAAACTACACTAATCCCGTTTACCCACACTTGGTCCATAACCTACTATTCCCTGGCATGTTAGGTGCCCACCCAGATACTTCTTAAATGTTTGCAAGAGTACCTCCCATCACTCCTCATGCAGCAGGATCTATATTTTTACCACCCTCTGAGTAAAGTCTCTTTTTCCTCAGATTCCCTCTAAACCACTTACTCCTCACCTAAAACTTCTGCCATCTGGTCTTGGACACTGTTCAATGTTCTTTCTGTTGCATTTTTTTTATGAATAAGTGCGGACATATCTTATTCTTTATGAAGCATTTTAGCTGTTATGAATATTTTGTGTCTTTTGAATTAATTCAGAGTCAACCTGCATGTTTTTCATAATGACTAGGGTTATTTGATGGATTTGAACAATGGGAATTCGATAAGATAGAGAGTTGAGATGCAATTCCGTAAATGCATTGTTAAAGAGAAACTATAGTTCGCATATGAAGGAATTTGAAGATACCCAAGAGGTTACTAACCTTGCAGCTTCACAAATTCCATGTTCATTCAGCAGTGAGAGTGTTTCACCAGTAAAGAGACATTGCTAATTAAGCAGGGCAAGGATGGGTGTCTAAGCCTGTTATACAATATTTCTGTTTATTCAACAGGGCAAGAGTTAATTTTATGAACAAAGTACATCTTGTATGTAAAAATAGAGACAGAGATTTCCCCCACTCTTGACTGCATTCTGCTTTGTATCAATGTTACCTTATTTCCTGTGTGTACTATTCCGAATACCCCAGTCAATCTATTGGAATTTTTTATTTATTTAATGAAACCTGGTCCAAATAAGAAAATACACAGAAAAAAAAAATCCAGAGTGCATATCCTAGAGTGCACGTAAGATTTGCATGATTCCCAGAGTTATTATTTTGTGAACTTGTATCAGCAAACTAACATTTAAGATAAGCATTTTAAACTGAAAGGTCAATTTCTTTATATATATTTTTGAATCTGAGGTATAGAAATTAATTAGGACTTTTTTTGTTAGATTAAGCATTTATTTTATTTCTCTCATCAAAGAAAAGGTGTAAAGTTAGAAGAATTCTGTCAATTCTCTGTCTTACAGTCTGAGATACATTGAATATTGATGTAGAATGACACAGCACTCCCACAATACAATCATCTCCTTGAGCCAGCCCTGGATTTGAAATTATTTAATATTCCAAATTATTTTGCTCTTATGCATTTCAGTTTAGATTTTATCTGTGCTGTACTCTTGAATTGAGACCTGGGTAGTTGCATTAGCCTGGATTGTAAATAACATAGGATTATTGAGATATTGACCATGACCTTGGCTGTGAGTGTGCCTCTATTTATATGAATGAAATCCTTTGTGCCATATCTTTAGATGCTTAGTATTGTGAGCCCTCCATATGTACACCATTGTGACATTTCTATGCAAAATTATTTTGTTCAATTATGCTTCAAGTGAATCAAAAGTCTGAAATGAATTAAAATCTTCAGAAACCTGGCAGGTAAACAGATTTGTAAAGATGTCTAACAACCTAAGAGACATAGGATGGGTTTTGGGGGTGGTGGGGTGGGAGCGCAAAAGTTTGAATTTGGGCTCATTTGAGGAAAATGATAAGAGGTTAGATGCTGAGAAAATGTGAATAAATGAGAAGCCATTTCCAACCCAACAACTTTTGCATTTCTGTCAACATGCTAGGCCATGTGCTAGCAACCTTGTTGCAACAGGGGATTTGTCAATTTCAATATGCTACTTGCTCAGTGAAAGAAATGTTAACATGCAGTTTGCAGCTTCTCTGTGGCCCCTGAGTTTCCAGGGTTTCCAGGAACTCTCTGGTGAAAGTAAGGTGAGAAGGCAGCAGCAAGTGTAATGTGATCATAAGCACTGAGTACTGATAACTGTTTACATGAAAGACATTGGCGTGAAATACTTGTGCTGAGAGATCACTTAGTGCACTTTGGAGTCTGATCAACATGGGTACTGCAACTGCAGAAACTATTCTACGCTGGCCCTCGGATAAAGACCTAAGTGGCCATTAGCACGAGCAACAGCATCACTAGGAGCCTATTACCCACAGACCAGCTACTTAACAGGAAAGAAAGTGTAAATAATTGCTTTACAGTACAGAACTTAAACATTGCCAAAGGAACACAAGAAATGAAAGCTTTTTTCTCTTCCACTCATCAGATTAACGTGCAACAAACCGACATGAGAAAAGGGACACCGTTTCAAACAAAACAGGAGGAGGGTGCTGATTGGTTTGGCCATCATTAACATGGATATGCAGCTAGAACAATTCACCGTAAATGTAAATTCTCAGATCCAGCAGGTAGATTCTGATTGGTCAATGTGTTGTCAATGCAATGCAAAACAGAATTGGTTGTCTCCATAAAGTCCTGTTTTTGTATAAAAGCTGTAATGTGTACACATTCCTCTTACCTCCATGAAGCAGGGTCCTCTCATTTAAAATAGTAGATCACACAGCAAACCTGACTGGTGATCATAAATTGGTTTAAAGAGCGATACAATTTGCAGGAGTCATGTCCAATACACAGGTTTATAGATTGAGAATAAGCTTCCTTGACATTTCAGAATGTGAATGTCTCAGGTACTGCAAGGCGTTTTGTCACGTGTTACCTGCCTGTTGCAGCATGCTGCAACAAGAATTATGTCTGACTAGACATGGTGGCCACAATTTACCTGTGTTTATCAAAGTCACCTCTGCCCTCAACCTTTCTGATCCTCGATCTCTCCAGGACTCTGTCTGAGACAACGTGGGTGTTCAGGTTTGAGGCTCAAACTGACTTTTCTCAGTTACAGAGCACTATTCGTTGCACACAGGTGGCAATAAAAGCACTCACTAATCAAACCAGAAGAATTTGTCAATCGCTTAGGCCCTATATTAATATTATATCAGTTTTATGCAGGTGACAACATGATTCCCAGGTATGGCACTTACATCTCATGGTAGTTCACTCTTCCTGATCTTTGCAACTAGAGGCAGTGTGACTGACCGACTGCCTTGACACTTTAAACATAGCTGAAAGCAGCAGTTAGAAACCTGAGTAATGAGACCTAAGAGTCATAGAAAGAAAGCCAGATGACCTGTAGTCAAATCCTGAAAACAACAAATATATATTTCAAGCGAATGTTGTGCCCCTGTTCAAAAAAGGGAATAGGGATAACCCCGGGAATTACAGGCCAGTTAGTCTTACTTCTGTGGTAGGCAAAGTAATGGAAAGGGTACTGAGGGATAGGATTTACGAGTATCTGGAAAGACACTGCTTGATTAGGGACAGCCAGCATGGATTTGTGAAGGGTAGGTCTTGCCTTACAAGTCTTATTGAATTCTTCGAGGAGGTGACCAAGCATGTGGATGAGGGTAGAGCAGTGGATGTAGTGTACATGGATTTTAGTAAGGCATTTGATAAGGTTCCCCATGGTAGGCTTATGCGGAAAGTCAGGAGGCATGGGATAGAGGGAAATTTGGCCAATTGGATAGAAAACTGGCTAACCGGTCGAAGTCAGAGAGTGGTGGTAGATGGTAAATATTCAGCATGGAGTCCAGTTACAAGTGGAGTTCCGCAGGGATCAGTTCTGGGTCCTCTGCTGTTTGTAATTTTTATTAATGACTTAGAGGAGGGAGTCGAAGGGTGGGTCAGTAAATTTGCAGATGATACAAAGATAGGTGGAGTTGTGGACAGTGAGGAGGGCTGTTGTCGGCTGCAGAGGGACTTAGATATGATGCAGAGCTGGGCTGAGGAGTGGCAGATGGAGTTCAACCCTGCCAAGTGTGAGGTTGTCCATTTTGGAAGAACAAATAAGAATGCGGAATACAGGGTTAATGGTAGGGTTCTTGGTCAGGTGGAGGAACAGAGGGATCTTGGGGTCTATGTACATAGATCTTTGAAGGTTGCCACTCAGGTGGATAGAGTTTGTAAGAAGGCCTATGGAGTATTATCGTTCATTAGCAGAGGGATTGAATTCAAGAGTCGTGAGGTGATGTTGCAGCTGTACAGGACTTTGGTTAGGCCACAGTTGGAGTACTGTGTGCAATTCTGGTCGCCTCACTTTAGGAAAGATGTGGAAGCTTTGGAGAGGGTGCAGAGAAGATTTACCAGGATGTTGCCTGGAATGGAGAATAGGCCGTATGAGGATAGGTTGAGAGTTCTCGGCCTTTTCTCGTTGGAACGGCGAAGGATGAGGGGTGACTTGATAGAGGTTTATAAGATGATCAGAGGAATAGATAGAGTAGACAGTCAGAAACTTTTTCCCCGGGTACAACAGAGTGTTACAAGGGGACATAAATTTAAGGTGAAGGGTGGAAGGTATAGGGGAGATGTCAGGGGTGGGTTCTTTACCCAGAGAGTGGTGGGGGCATGGAATGCGCTGCCCGAGGGAGTGGTAGAGTCAGATTCATTGGCGACCTTTAAGCGGCATTTGGATAGGTACATGGATGGGTGCTTAATCTAGGATAGAAGTTCGGCACAACATCGTGGGCCGAAGGGCCTGTTCTGTGCTGTATTGTTCTATGTTCTATGTTCTATGTTCAAACATAATTTTACTTTTATAAAACCAGGTCAATTTTTTTTCTGATAATAGTATGATTTTCTAAGTGCTCATTAAATCTGTAGCCAGGATCCCAGGCCAAATCTTAGAAACATCTTGCTGTTCTATAAAAATGTGACTATCACCCAGCATAGGGTCAAAATGGACACAACCACAAAGTGGTTTCCTTGCACATAACAGTGACTGCTCCAAGCAGTCAGCCATATTATAGTTTTAGATTTCTTAACACAAAAGGCCCTATTACATCAGGGCATATTTTGTGCCTGCACTGTACAACTGCCACTCTCGTCGATGGTTTTAACGATGTACCTACAGGGATATTTTCCAACTGATCGTAGCTACATGATACATTCTCATTTAATCACACAACTGTTGAGATTCAGGATATCACTTCTTGTGACCATGGACTTTCCAACATCTCAAACTACTTATCTATTATCGAAGAAGATGTCACATAATCAGAGTACATCAGGAAGAAGAGCCCTTTGGAAGCTATTGGAATATCAGACAGCACACAAGAAATGGGGAAGAATAAAGTCAGAAGCTGTCTCAAGCTGAAAACAATATCACTGGTCTTGTTAGTTCTTTTCACTCACTTTACTTGCCATATACTCAGTCATAATACCAGAAGAGGTGGTGTATTCTTTGAAAGGGTTTCCTGCCGCTGGCATTCCACTATATTCAATTACCATAGATATTGGTCAAGAACCAAAATGAGGTACTCAGACCAAAAAAAAACAAACTGGAAGACAGTACTTCTTTCACTCTTCCTACCAAAATGTATAATTTCACACTACTCTGCCTTTACTTCATCTATTACATGTGCACCCTTTCTCGCAGCCCACCAGAGAGACTGCGGGACTGCATCCATGAAGTGGAATTTCAGATCGGGGGTCTTGAGCAAGGAAGAGTCATTAAGCACATTGGCAGATGCACTGGCAGGAGAATCAGTTTGTCAGCCTTGGCCAGCTCTGCTGGTGGTATGTGTGGGCTGGTTCTTTCTTTTATTTCCAAAAATATACTTTATTCTAAAAATAATTATCAAAGTAAATTACACGACTATTCAAAGATGACATTATGAAGGCAAAACAAATCAGGTTCTTTCAATTATGTGTGCTACTGATTTTGTTTGCAATTACAGTTAATATTTATATTTCTCCTTACGTGTCAAATATAGAGATTTTACACAGTTTCCAGCCATTCTTCTGTATTCTGGTTGGAATTGGACAATAGCAGTTGGACCTTGCAATAGCTGACTCATGGATTAATACATCCCTGAGGATACAGTCTTGAAGATTGGAATGCACCAGTCTGCATTACTAGGTCATTGACTGGAAGATCAACAAGTTTCAAACAGACCAAAGAGTACCTTTCGTTGAATTGATTACCCTTCAGCAGTGGCTGATGGTTGTCTTGGTTTATGCACCTGGAAACAGCCTGTAGACTCCAGGGTCCTGTTAGAAAGCTGTTCAGCTGCTTCCAAGAGTATACAAAACTCTGGCTGTGCTACAGGCTTTTTGTGTTGTTGCTTTGTAGCAAAGACCTCTTTAATGATTATAATTATCACAGCAGCTGTGAATCTTGTTTATCGTATAAGAACAATGACTTGTTAATTAATATTTTCAGCAGTAATTACATGCAGTTCTGGTTAGCTCACAACACAGAAGATGTCGATATTCCACATTCATTATGGAGAAGAGTGGCCTTATACATTCACTGGACTAACAGAATAGCTTCCATCAATGGAGTCAGTCACTTCCCTTATAACAATAACAATGATTCCTCCTTCCAAATAAACAGCAGTAAAAGGAATTGCCCTTGTAAATAGCAGTGCTGCTAAGAGACCATACTTGTACATGCATCAGGAATATGTTCTTTGACCAAGTACACTTTGAAAGCATGTCCCTCTACCCGCAGACGTGAGCAAGAATATAGGCACTTGCATGTGTGCACTCTTGCATCTGTCTGTTTTGTGTGCGTGTTCCCCATTGCTGCTGCCAGCCAAGGTAAGATGGTACAGTGATGATGTTCCTGGTTTACTAACTCAGGGTAAACTGACTAATGCGCTGGGGACATGATTTTAAATTCCAGCAGGACAGTTGGTGGGACTTAAATTAAAGTATAAATTGGAAATTACAAGCTCATCTTAGTAATGAGTGACCATGAAAATGAATTTTCCTTAAAACATCTGGCTCACTAATATCCTTTAGGGAAGGAAATCTGCTCTTCTTACCTGTCTTGTCTGCCTATAACTCCAGACCCACTGAAATGACCGAACAGCTCAGTTCTGTTATCAGGCGAAATCATCAATCATAATAATAGCTTTAGCTCAAATGATAGCAAGTATGTCATGTAAGGATTCAGCTTGTGGGAAACCAAAGTGTGCTCACTAGCATTTGTTTTAAAAGGGATTTGCTACCTGCCCAGAGATATCCTTAAGCTTGTATCCAGATATCACAAATCTCTGATCTTTTCTCCTGCTCTGTGAGTGCTTAGAAACTACATGAACTGCAGAGGTTTAGTGTAAAAAACACAAAAGATGAGTGTCACTGATTTTAATTTCCATCAACAGCAATGTCAATTCTAAAAACACAACCCAAATAACTTGTCCCATTACCATTTCTGCTTGCATTCCAGTATTAACACAAGGCTATTGATAAAACATATCAAACAATTAGTATTTGAAATTAGATATATCAGAATTCTTCCTTTATTTTGTTTCAGATTGGTAAATTTCAGCCCTATTCCTGATGAAGGGCTTTTGCCCGAAACGTCAATTTTCCTGCTCCTCGGATGCTGCCTGACCTGTCAAATTTCGTATTACTGACAGGTAATATGTCTATTTCACAATGCCTTATCTCTCAATGATAAAATTTTAGATTTTGTCCTTCCAAGCCATGTCTGCAGATGTGACACCAAAATCAAGAGGTGGTAATTACAAATTATTCACTGCTGTCAGGAGCAGCTTCAGATGCTTTGTTTCTTGCTCAGTCTATCCTTGCAATCTGGGCCTTTGCACAGTCAAAGAAGTAAGCATAGGCTGATGCAATATGATGATGTTCCAAGCAGGGTGCATGCAACACCAGTTATACTCTCCATGGCAAGATTTATCCCTCAACACCCACAGGAACAGATCGTGTAGATATTATCACATTCCTGTCTGTAGCAACTTGCTGCACAAAAATTGGCTGTTGTGTTTCATGCATTACGATGGTGACTCCTTTTCAAAAGGTACCAAGCTCATGATAAAGCAGTTTGGGACTCACTGAGGCTGAGAAACCTGTGATATAAATATAAGCCTTTTGGGTTTTTTTCAAGTGGGTATGAAAATCCTGTCCAAGGAGCAGAAAAAATGTCTTGGCTGATGCTTTTTCTTTAATCAAACAAAAGAAAGGTCACGTAATCTAATTTTCTGCTTAGGGTATCTTGCTGTTCAGCTTTGCCTGTATAACTTAGATATATAGAGAAACCACTTAATGGAAACAGAGCGTTTGACCCAACCAGTCCACAATAGTGTACGCTCTCTACATAAGCAAATGACGTAATCATATTCAAGTTCTGTACTCTCATATCCCATTTTCTTTCTTTTATTATGTGGTTTGATGGCATACCATACATTGCAGATGGAGTACAATGTGGGAAAGTGTGAGGTTGTGACAATTCTCCAAATGGAGACAGGCTTCCAAAATCAGAAGCACAGACTCAGGTGTTTATTTCAGAATTCTCTTAAGATGCAGGTTCAGTTGGCAGTTGGGAAGGCAAATTCAATGTTAGCAATCATTTAGACAGGGCCCAAATACAAGAGCAGGGATATGTAAGTCTCAGGTCAGACCATATTTTGGAATATTGTGAGAAGTTTTGGGCCCCATATCTAAGAAAGGATATGCTGGCCTCGGAGGGGTCCAGAGGATGTTCACAAGAATGATTACAGCAATGAAGGGCTTGTTTTATGAAGAGCGGTTGAGGACACTGAGTCAGTTCTTGAAGGGGTTTAGAAGGATGAAGGGAGATTTGAATGATACTGAAAGAATACTGAGGGGTCTGGATAGAGTGGGCATGGAGAAGATGTAGGAAACACGAGGACCCGAGTGAAGGGACAGCACTGTGATGAGGTGTTTCTTCAGCCAGAAAGTGGTTAATTTGTGAACCTCATTAAAATAGAAGACTGTGGAGGTGAAGTCTGTGAGTGTTTTTGCAACAGAGATAAACAGATTCTTGATTAGTAAGGGGATCAAGCATTATAGGTAGAAGACAGTAGAATGAGATTGAGAAACATATCAGCCCTGATGGAATAGCAGAGCCCACTGGATAGGCCAAATGGCCTCATTCTGCTTCTATGTCTGGTGTTCTTTTGGGCGCTTCACAGACAGGCTAAGGAGAATGTAAAGTCAAGGCCAGTCTTCATACTTAGACTTCAAAATAATACTACTTATTATACATTAATATTGAATACTGGTGTACATGGTAATCATTGATATAGCAGGCTCTAGTTCATGGTTACATTAGATTATGATTAATTCATCTTCTTTATGTAGTCATGTCTATCTGCCCTCTACGTGTCTTCCAGAGAGAGTAGAAAATTCTAGAGTAGTCTGGGTATAATCTTCCAGAGAGCTTTCTGATCTGTTTGAAACCACACTGCTCCATGTTAATTCAATAGTGTGCAGGCTTGTTATACTATTGCAAGCCTGTTCCAGAGTTCTTATGCTGTTGTACACCAATCTCCCTTTCCTTTACCTGTTCATTCAATCTAATTTTGAATGTTGACATATTTTCCATTTCTGAAAAATGTGATGCTGGAAAAGTGCAGCATGTCAGGAATCCTGAAGGAGGGCTTATGCCCGAAACGTCAATTCTCCTGCTCCTTGGATGCTGCCTGACCTGCTGTGCTTTTCCAGCAACACATTTTTCAGCTCTGATCTCCAGCATCTACCGTCCTCACTTTTTCCGTATTTTCCATTTCAGCCATTAACACTTTAGGTTAATTAACAGTATCATAATTTTCAGTGTGAAATGTTATGATCTCAGAAATTCTTGAACAAGACAGATCACAGATTGAAATCTGGCTTGATAGATTGTTTTTTGTTTTGAAGAAATGGTTTCTCATTGAAACATAAGCACACAATACCGCAAATTTGGGTTTAACAATAAAACAAAAGTTTTAAACAAAGAAATTAAGATAAAATAGAATAAACCAATCCATTTCCACATACAACAACCTTAAAGATTTTGAAACACATGATACAATATAATCTATTAACACAAAAAAGACAACACCCTCTGTACCTGGAAGCAACTCTTGTAAATTACTCACACCAAGAAAATACTGCCTTCACTAAAACCTACATAGGTTTAGATTACTTACACTGTGGAAACAGGCCCTTCGGCCCAACAAGTCCACACCGAAGCACAACCCACCCATACCCCTAACCTACACTACGGGCAATTTAGGATGGCCAATTCACCTGACCTGCACATCTTTGGACTGTGTGAGGAAACCGGAGCACACCCACGCAGACACAGGGAGAACGTGCAAACTCCACACAGTCAGTCGCCTGAGGTGGGAATTGAACCCGGGTCTCTGGCTCTGATGAGGCAGCAGTGCTAACCAATGTGCCACCATGCCGCCCAACTTGTTTCAATTGTGACTTCATCTTCTAGTCTGAAAAATCTGATAGCCTCTTCCTGGCTATTTTTAGAATTATAAAAGAATAAAGTAGTAAAAAGCATTGTGTTTTTTTAGTTTACTTTCAGTTAAACATGCTCAGCTTGAAATAACCTCTTCAGGGTTTTATAAAACATTTCTAGTTTGGAACAATGCTTAAACTCCTTACTCTCAAATAATCTATATTTTATCTTCTCTCCATCTCAAGAGAACTGATTTACACTTCTATCAGCATCGAAGATTTCATTGAACTATCCCAAACTGATCGTAAAATGAAATCTTTGTTTTTTTTGCTCTACATATTTCTCCCAAGCTGGGAGAAAATAAGTCCAGAAGCTTCCATCAAAAAGCTTCACTTACTAATCTGTGTAATGTGTGCACTCTTAAACTCTCTGAATATAAACAAAAATCCACAGGTCTGCAGGCTACCTCTTTCACACTGTTTTAAAAGTAATCACCATGACTACAGAAATATTTACAAGTTAATTAATAAACCATTCAGTCGGAAAGAAAAGTCCACATATCACTAATTCAAAATTTTAATATCCAAGCTTACAAATAAATGATATGAATATCACTTTGTTTTAACCAGCAGTCCCGATAAACTGGCAAAAATTATATTCCTCAAATACCGCAAAGTTTATTGTATTATTCTGACTAATTACTATCACTTTAAAAATTTATTTACCTCATTGTAAATATATTTGTTATCCAACTGGATGGCCATGTGAAATGACAACGGGTGGTTCAATTTCGAGTCCACTTCTCTTCAAATATTGTAATCTACTGCAATATCTGAATAGTCAATTGAGGGTTCGAGTGAGAACGCTCGCTGCTAGTAAGTTTTATTTGTGGCAAAGTTGAATAATTATTCAAGTGATTTATGCTATTAAGTAAAGTGTCACAGTGATGTTTATACCATCTGAATTATGTTTCTATTACTTACTGTGTGTTTTTGCATTGATTATATCAAGCCTTGATTATCCGGATTATTTGACCAACTGGCACTCTTCTGGTCCCATAGGTACCGGTTAAAAAGGTGTTTGCTGAGTGTGAAAAAATCATATTTTATGTTATAAAGGATATTTCTTCTGCACTTTCCTTCAAGTTGCTAAAATTTAGATTGTATTTATGTTTCCACACGTATTTACTAAAAAAACTGTTTTATTTTGACTTTATCCATTTAAAGTTCGAAACATATCTATTCCATTGTTCCATAATCTGCATTCTTCTGACAGAAACTCCTTTTTATTTCAAATTGCACTGCGCTGTAGTGTACTTCCTCACTAGGCAGTATTACAGAGAATCTGTATGCTGAGGAAGAGGAACATTAAAAATAAGAAAAGAGATAATGTGGGAATGTTGTTAAAAATAGAAATGTATGCTTTAGGAAGGGGTAATGTCAACAAGAGATATAGGCACTGACAGAGTTGCCAATAGTTAAGTACTGGAAGCCTGAAATAAAACAAAATGTGGTTCCCCAATGCTGGACTTCCAACCTTAGAGAGAGAAGTAGAGGCAACTTTGCAGTTGATTTATTCATCAGCTGACAGTCAGAAAATGAAAGAGGCTTGTTTCAGTATAGACTGTTCATGAGTTATTTTTATGTTTAGCTAGTTTGTTCAACCAGTCTACATGAGTACCTCTATCATCCTCTTCATCTAATCCTGACTCTCACATCCTGTTAAAGTCCTTTCATTGATTCTATCTCACTCGTATCAACTCACCGTTGTGATCTGCTTTCAACATGACTTCAATAATAATGACGACAATTGAAAAAATATTTGTTCAATGTAATGTGGATTGGGACATTCTGAGGACAGCTAAGCATTGACAGAATATACACCAGTACATACTACCATGGTACTGGGAAACATAGAGCGAGTCTGTGTCTTGCCCCATCATTAAAGAGGTATAAGCTGTTCACCAAACTACCTGCTCTGCTGGCTGTCTAATATGATAGCTAGCTCCTGGGATGTCTTGAAATGTTGCAACAGCAAAAATATTTCATGCTGTAAATTTTCATTGTTTTTATGGAAAGACCCACATCTTATCCATACATTATATGCTGACCATACATGCATAATCTCTGCAGCTGCATCTATTGTTCCCCAAGATTGTCTTTTCTTCATCTGAATTATTCAGCACTCTCTCAATTCCAAAATGACCACTCACTCCTTTGCAAGATAAATAATGCAGAAGCCCTTTTAAACAAAAAAAACCAAAATAGAACACTTCCATTGTAAATGGACAGAGTTGGCTTTTTTTTTTGATCCTGGGGTTTTGTCAATGCCTATTTATTGCTTATACTTCACCAACCTTGAGAAGATGTTGTTGAGCCTTCTTGAACTACTGCAGACCAGTGCCATTTTATATCATGGATTGATGCAAATGAATGGATCGCTATACCATGTCAGAGTACATTTTCAAGTGTACCATGTTGCTGTGGAGTCACATTTAGGCCAGACTGGGGGAAGATGGACAACTTCCTTCTCTGGTAGGCCATCATTGTGAAAAACTCAGCTGGTTCGTAATCTGGTAATTTTATGATCATTATTAATGACACAAAGATTTTATTCCATGTTTACTAATTCATGGAAGTTAAATTACACTAGTGGGATTTGAACTCATATAACCAGAGCATTAGTTCACACCTCAGGATTTCCAGTTCAGTGACATGACCATTATACTACCACTCCACAAATGCATGGAGCAAAATGGAAAAATGGGAGAAACAAAATGCAATTTTAAAAAAAACCTTCAAATACTTTCTCCCTTTAAGTGGCTTGCTTCATGAAGCAGTTCCTGAAGACACCATTGTGCACAGTATTTACAGGAAAGGCTTATTTTGATATCCACGTAGAACTGAAATTATATCGTTCTAAGCCATGCAAAGCAATGAGGGATGCCCAGAGGTTCTTTGAAGAGATTATCCTCTTCAAATCTGACATCTTCTGTATTTTATTTTTGTTTATGTAGTCCCTTATGTAATGAAGAATTGTATAAATATTGTGGAATCACCTTATTGTTCTCGATCTGGTGTGGAAACTGTCGCTCATAACTGGGTTTGCCTGAGGACAGTGATTGAAGACTCCACAACAGTTCTGTTGCTTGATGCCTCTGACTTAGTGAGAGGGTGAGAAGCAGAATTAATTTTCTGCAGCAAAAACCTGTGATAAAAGGATATCTTCTGTGTCAAACTTTTACTGACATTTTGTATGACTCCAGACAATGCACAGGTAGCTAAGTTCCAAGGTCACAAAAGATAATTGCCAAAGACAAGTCACCAACTTGGAGCAGTGGCTCTCAAATATATTTTGTGAAAACCTCCTGCACATCATTCCTCTCCTCACTCCACACAAACACCTTATCAGATATTCATGACCTTTGTGTTTAACCCATTTTAAAGGGACAGAAGAGGTTAAATTATTCTTGCATGCCACAAAGTGTATGGTAACAAATTGACAATCTCTCTTTCTCTACATACAAGATTTATTTCAACTGAAGTTGACACAAAAAATTTAATTTCTCAGCTAATATAACATTTTGCTAAAGTTGAAATAGAAAAAAAATCAGAGCAAAGACAAATGTACTATTGACTACAATTGAACATAAAAAAATACACCTGTAGTGAGTCAGATAAACCTGTTTGCCAACACCCAAAGTCAAATACCAGTTTAGTGTTGGAGAGTCTATATGCAAGTCAATCTCTATATTCAAGCTGCATCTGTTTTTGATACACATGCATGAAGAAAATCCCAATTCACACAAAAGCAAAGTGGGTAAGTATTTCAATGGATTATCCCATCACAGATATTGAATACTAATCATCACATTCACACTACTTACACACAACATTGGAGCAAAGAAGTGTTGGAACTTTTCATTTGAACTGGTACATCTGTGTAGATGGGAATTTATGCCTTGGCAGCAAATTATAACATTGTCAAAAGACCACCACTGATACAGTCACATCTTCCTGCAAAAGTTGACATTTCTAAAGAAACTGAGCAAATCTAAGTTTAATTCCAAGTAAATAATGCATACTAATGTAATCTTGCAGAGTAGTCCCAATGCTGGAATGTGTGAATTGCTCCAAGTTTCAAGAAGTGAAAGTTGAAGATCCTTCATAATATTCACTGGCAGGGTATATTAAAATTGCTGTCCTATAGTTGTATTAGTCTTTCTTAATTGGCAAGTTGAAATTAATAGGTGATTTCTAAATTTTTCTAATCCTGAAAATCG
This sequence comes from Chiloscyllium punctatum, assembly GCF_047496795.1. Classification (NCBI taxonomy): domain Eukaryota; kingdom Metazoa; phylum Chordata; class Chondrichthyes; order Orectolobiformes; family Hemiscylliidae; genus Chiloscyllium; species Chiloscyllium punctatum. Next base: position 100,007,909 of record NC_092755.1, on the reverse strand, counting down.
AAACACCATTTGTTAAATAATCAACGGTCTGCTCATTTTTTCTTGTTCTCTTTATGATTGACTCTTTAGTTTACTGCATATTTTAAAGCTTACAACACAGAACACAAACTACAACACAATGTATTCTGAACATTGGAATTTTCTTTCCATTAAGACGTGCAGTTGTCCTCTTTATTTTAAAAGAAAAATTACATACAAATGCATGTTCAATTAGAGGAAGGCTTTTGATGTTTATTCTCATACTTTTCAAAATTGTTTGAAAAGCATTGATCCTGGTGGCTCAGTGGTTAGCACTGCTGCCTCACAGCACCAGGGTCCCAGGTTTGATTGTCTGTGTGGAGTTTGTACATTCTCCCCGTGTCTGCGTGGGTTTCCTCCTGGTGCTCTGGTTTCCTCCCACAATCCAAAGATGTGCAGGTCAGGTGAATTGGCTGAGCTAAATTGGCCATAGTGTTAGGTGCATTAATCAGTGGGAAATGGGTCTGGGTGGGTTGCTCTTCGGAGGGTCAGTGTGGACTTGTTGGGCCGAAGGGCCTGTTTCCACACTGTAGGGAATCTAATCTTAAAAAAAAGCACAACTAAGTGGAAAATTGGAACACTGTGTATGTAACGACTTTACAATTCAAATTTAGGATAGCATGTAGTGTCTTGATTTATAAGAAAAGGTCCCAGTCTAGGCTTATGAGAGAGGCTTGCAAAATGTTAAAGACCATTAAATTAGTAAATGTGATTATTGTGACATGTATGTATGTGTTATGTTTGCTTTAAATCTTTACATTAGGCACCAAATACTTATCACTGTGAGAAAAAAATGACAAGGAATCATTTTGAAAAAGCATGAGGAATAATTTGGAGGTATCAAGTGGTTAGGCTGTACAATCTGTTTTGTTCTATCGCACTCTTAAATCAGCAGCAATTTCAAGTCACACAATCCTGGAAATTTCCATTCTTGAGTTTATGTTATGGGGTATGTGTGGAAGTGAGCATCACTTCAGTGGGGTGGTTGTGGGGTTGTCTTTTATCATGTAGGTATGCAGTTGGCAGCTGAATATATGAATTTGAGTGAGGTAAGCAGGAGGGCAGTGCGGGTCAAAGATCCTAAAGGACTCCCTGCTTCTTTGTCCTCTTTCGAGAACATTTGGTGATGCCATTCCAACCTGGTAGTCTAAGTTGTACAGGGTCAAAGATCCTGGCATCCGAGGACATTTGGATTGGCATTCATTTTCTGCAAAGCAGAGGATCACTTGGAATCTTGGAGTGGATATTTGCAACTAAGCATTCTGATTCTTTAACTCTTTGACGTTCAGCTATGATGTGAGCACCACTGGCCAGTCCAGCATTTATTGCCAATTTCTAATTGTCCAGAGAGCAGTTACGATTTGACCACATTGCTATGGGTCTGGAGTCACATGGAAGCCAAACTAGGAAAGGACGGTGGCTTCCTTCCTTAAAGGACATTTGTGAACCAGATCAGCTTTTCCAACAATTGGCAACAGTTTCATTGTCATCATGCAACTCTTGATTCCAGGTTTTCTTTTGGATTTCAGATTCAAACATCTGCCACAGCAGGATTTGAACCTGGAGCATCACCTGAGTATCTGGATTAATAGACTAACGGTCATACCACCAGGGCGTTGAACCCTCTTATCTTCTCCAAGATAGACTTCCACTCATGGCCAGCCACCTTCACCTGTGCCCATTACACTCCAGTATCATTTCATCTGGTCATCTCTTGTGCCCCATACAACTTAGACTACTGCCACCTGATTTCCAGTGTGGAATCCATAGGCAAATGTTCACCGAAGAGGACAAAGAAGCAGATTCTTGCTCCAAAGTCCATGAAGACGACTACCTCACTTGCTGCATGCCACTTCTAAATAGTCATGAAACTCATGTTAAATAGTCACTCATGTTAAACTTAATTCAGAAGGAGAGCATAATTCCAACCAGCTGGTCTTTTAATGAGCGTGCATGAGTTGCAAATGCAAATGAAAGGGCGTTCTGACAATTGCTGTTGGGAGCTTCATCCCAACTTTAAAATTCAAAGACTGTAACTGCAGAGGTTTATCCTGTTGTCAGGAATCAGATTTTGGACACTCACCCATTAATTTCCCTAACCAGCCTAGTTTCCTGTTCTCAGGAACAGCACAAGATTCTGCCTGAAACATCTTTACCACTGAAAATACTTGTCATGACATTATCTAACAAAGGAATAGGAACTGCAAGCCCTTTATGATTTTTCAGTGCAATGCTCCCCACACATTAGATTAATATAGTTCACACACTCCATGCTAAACACATTCATATCTTTGATACTTTCTGTGTCTTTCAGTCAAACAGTATCAGAATTTACTCAATCACATGCAATATGCTTATTGCTTCATTCATTCCTACATCACATATATTGAATTCACATTATGTTTATGCATTCTATACCTCTCAGCCATTCCTCAGATGTATATTAACTCTATAGCAAATGCAAGCATATTGAGTCACAACCTTATGTTTCTCAATAATATCAATTTTTCAATGATCTATTCATCTTTTGTGCTGCAAACAAACATCTTTTGTTTATGCCAAATGCATTAGGGAATTATTGAATTAGAACAAGACATAAACATTTAGATGCACTAATCATGATTTGGAGGTGTTGGACTGGGGTGGACAATGTTAAAAATCACATAACACCAGGTTATAGTCCAACAGGTTTATTTGGAAGCATTAGCTTTCAAAGTGCTGCTTTTTCATCAAGTGGTTGTGAAGCAGAATCATATGACACAGAATTTGTAGCAATAGGATTGCAGTGTCACAGAATGTAATAATAGACAAATTTAGCTTAAGTCTTTCATCTTTTAGAATGATCATTTAGCTTCAGTTCCTTCATATGTAAATCCCAGAACTTTTTCAAAGTTACATTCTCAAGATAGCTTTTAACAATAGGTGCCATCTCAGCTCCGATACTGCATTGAAAGTGTGAAGTTAAAGTCTGTCTGTGTCCTAATGTTAGGTCAGACTGATTCTATTTCTAAAGTGGGATTTACAGAATCTTGCATGGATTTATGCAGTTTTTGAGCAAAATAGAATGTAATTCTGCAAGTACAAATTCACCCCACAAACTTATATGTGTGTGTGTGTGTATGTGTGTGCAGAGAAGACCGAGTGACTGTGTGTGTATGTGTGCGTGTGTGTATATACATCACTGAAAGGGTGCGCATGTGGGTGAGTGTGGGGCATGTATGTGTGTGTATGAGAGAGAGCCTGCATAAGTGTGTGTGTTAGTGTGAGTGCGAGTGTGTGTGTGTGCATGTGTTAGATAGTGTATAGTGCAATGGGCTCACCTGTAATGTGACATGAACCCAAGGAGTCGGTTGAGGCCATCCCTATGGGTACTGAACTTGGCTATCAGCCTCTGCTCGGCCACTTCGCATTGTTGCCTATCCCAAAGTCCAGCTTGGAGGATGGTCACCCAAAGGTCCAAGGCCGAATGTCCCGGACTGTTGAAGTGTTCCCTGACTGGGAGGGAACACTCCTGGCTGGTGATTGTTGTGCAGTGTTCATTCACCCATTGCTGCAGCCTCTGTTCAGTCTCGCCAATGTATCACGTGCCTCAGGGCAATCTTGCCTGCAGCATATGAGGTAGACAAATCTGGCTGAGTCACATGAGTACCTGCCACGTACATGGTGGTGTCCGTGTCAACACTCTAACACATCTTGCAGCGTCTGTCTTGACAGGGTTGTATAGTTTTGCCCTGAAGGCCTGGCAGTTGGCTGCGAACAATGATCTGTTTGAGGTTTGGTGGTCTTTTTTTAAAGGCAAAAAGTGAAGGCGTGGGGAAGGTCTTGGTGAGGTGCTCATTTCGTAGAACATAGCGGAGTTTTTCAGCTCCCGGGAAGAATTGGACAACGAAGGGTACCTTGTTGGTTGCAGCTCGTGGCTATCTCCTGAGGAAGTCATAGAACATAGAACATAGAACATAGAACAATACAGCACAGAACAGGCCCTTCGGCCCACGATGTTGTGCCGAACTTCTATCCTAGATTAAGCACCCATCCATGTACCTATCCAAATGCCGCTTAAAGGTCGCCAATGAATCTGACTCTACCACTCCCTCGGGCAGCGCATTCCATGCCCCCACCACTCTCTGGGTAAAGAACCCACCCCTGACATCTCCCCTATACCTTCCCACCCTTCACCTTAAATTTATGTCCCCTTGTAACACTCATTATGGTTCCTCGCTGGAACTTGCGGTCGATGAGATGAGCATCATACCCTGTTTTTATGAGGGCATCCTTCCAAGTGTCCATCGTGTTCCTCCTCATCTGAACAGATCCTGTGTATATGAAGGGCTTGTCCGTAGGGGATGGCTGTTTTAATGTGTTTAGGGTGGAAGCTGGAGAAGTGCAGCATCCTGAGGTTATCCATGGGTTTGTGGTAGAGTGAGGTGCTGAGGTGCCCATCCTTGATGTCGATGCATGTGTCCAAGAATAAGACATAGTGAGTCTGATGGTGGGACGAAACACACATTCCTCCAGACCCACACACTCATGGAAACCCTCTCTAAAACACAAGCTCTCTCTCATATATTCACGTATAAACCCTCCACACTCACACCTCACACCCCACACGCACCCTCTCACAGGCTTATACCCCATTACACTCACATGCATACACACACTCTCTCACGGGCACTCACCCACATGCACATGCTCAATCGGTCTCCCCTGCACGCACACACACACATATAAGTTTGTGGAGTGAATTTATACTTGCGGAATTACATTTTAGTTTGCTCAAAAACTGCATAAATCCATGCAAGATTGTGTAAATCCCACTTTAAAAATAGAATCAGTCTGACCTAACATTGGGACACAGACAGACTTTAACTTCACATCTTCAATGCATTATTTGAGCTGAGATGGCACCTATTGTTAAAAGCTATCTTAAGAATGTAACTTTGAAAAAGTTTTGGGATTTACATACAAAGGAACTGAAACTCACATGATCATTATAAAAGATTAAAAAAATTCAGCTAAATTTGTTTAATATTACACTTCATGACATTGCAATGCTGTTACTATAAATTCTGTGTCTTATGATTCTGCTCCACAACCACCTGATGAACAAGCAGCACTTCGAAAGCTAGTGCCTCCAAATAAACCTGTTGGACTATAGCCTGGAGATGTGTGATTTTTAACTAGAATAGGTAAGTGTACGTAATCAACTCAGGTTTCACAGAAAGTCAGTCCAGAAATCATCTGTATTAAATAGTCTGATATATAAAATGTCTGTAATGCAGCCTTGTAACTGGGTAACACAGTCTGAATGAGCTCAGCAACTGCTGAGTGTAGCCTAGAACATGTTTCACATCCTGTTCAGATTAGACATGAAACTTTATAACAACAGTTTAAAGGTGGCTGGCTGACTTCATTGAGTATGGTATCCTCTAATCTCTCAATGCACAGGTTGTAAGACCATTGAAATAGAAAAACATGTTTTCACTGTAACGTTTTGCAAAGGAACTTCAATATCTGAGGTTATGGATAATTATGCGAATTGTGATGGGTCCTGTTCGATATCTTTTAAAAATTTAGGGTTAAGTCAAAAAGCTGAGGTGACTGGAAAAGAGATCTGGTGTACTCCTGGTTTTCTTGCTTTTGATGTTCAATAATGAGGTTGAGGATGCGGCTCATCAGCTAGAGATCATTCATTCATTGATGCACCTACACAAGCTGCTCCTCCATCATTTAATTATGATGAACACTTCTTGATGTTAGCAGGAGGTTAAAGCTCAAAGAAAGGTCAGCATTGAGCTCAGTAACCATAGGATAAGTGGTGATAAAAGGAAACAGAGTTAATGTTATATTGATTTAATAATCTCTATACAGATTTAAATTGCCAAGAATAAGTTTGCTAAATAGTATCTTCACACAAATGTGGCTCTGGATTGTTTTGTCACACATAAAAAATGATAAACTTAAATTTTCTAACTATAGGAGCAAATGTAAACCCATAAAATGGCACCCATGAAAAATGTGTATCTGAAACTAGGAGAGGAATCTCACCTAATCTCCACCAACAAAATTGCTCATGAATCCATATTGTACATTTCTTAGAATCCTGGAGTTCAGGTCAGAGACCCTTGTTTGAATCTCATTCATTCCTAGTTTTGACAGTCACATTTTAATATGACACAGGTTATAAATCTTTATTGCATTTCAGAGAGTAACATTTTGATACATCACCCTTAGCTGTCTGCGATTCCCCTTGGTTTCCTTAGCATCATCATTAATCTTAGTCCATTGACAAAAATTCAATCAAATTCTGCTAGATGCGGACGGATGCCAACCCTGATAAACCTGCTATTATTTATTTTTATACAGCTGGAGTAGCACATGTTTATGTTGGCTTTCTGATGGAGTGGCAGAGAAAGGAAATTGGCATTAATATGTGCCCTCTTATAAATGGCCAAATTCTTACCCTGCTAGATCAGTTGTGTTCTGTAAGGATCAGTGCTGGGACTTCTGTAGTTTGTCGTGTATATAAATGATTTGGATGAAAATGTAGGTGGTCTGATTGGTAAGCTTGCTGACAACACAAAAATTTGTGGAGTTGTAGATAGTGAGGAAGATTATCAAGGGTACATCAACATACAGTTGGGTGGAGGAAGAGCTGGTGAACAACTTGGAGGTGATTCACTTTGGGAGGTCAAATGCAGGAGAAAAGTATACAGTAAATGGCAGGACCCTTAGGAGTCTTGAGATAGGGAGAGATCTTGGGGTCCAAGTCCATAGCTCCCCAAAAATAGCAACACGAGTAGATAAGGTGGTAAAGAAGGCGTATGGCATGCTTTCCTTCTTCGGTCATGGCATTGAGTATAAAAATTAGCAAGTTATATTGCAGCTGTATAAGATTTAATTTAGGCCACATTCAGAGTATTATGTGCAGTTCAGGTCACCATACAATAGGAATGATATGGAGGCTTTGGAGAGGGTGCAAAATAAATTTACCAGGATGTTGCCTGGATTGGAATGTATTAACACGAAGGATAAGAGTCCTGTGTCCATCCCTTCACCAGCTTCCAATACTCTCCCTCCTCCCGGACCCGTACCTCTGGCCTTTTATCTGCACTCGCCTTACTCATTGAGAACTGTCAATATGACATTGATGTCCTCAATTTCTCTGCACCATTTACCTGTTCCAACCTATCTCCCTCTGAATTGACTGCTCTCCATGCTCTTTGATCCAACCATGACTTTGTAATCGAGCCTACTGTTAATGATGGTGCTGTTGCTGTCTGGTGTACTGATATGTACATTGTGGAGACTGAGAGCCATTTCTCAGATATCTCCTGGTATCTGCTTCTGGTCAGACCCATTCTTTCTGCCTGTCCCTGTCCCACAGAACTCAAATCTACCTCACATTGATTGTTTTGTCCCCTTGTCCAGTCCCTTCCTACTTACATCCAGGATTCTTCTGACCTTTTACATCATTTTCAGAATTTCCAGTTTGTGGGATCCAGCTGCCAAAGAGCCTGTTCCTGTGCTGTACTGTTCTATATTTTAGTTCGCTCAACGTTCTTTGTATATTATGCTGCCTACGCTCTGTCTGTCTATCTATGCCCTCTAAATTCTCATTCTGAGATGCCCAGAATGTGCAGAATAGCTTATGTAATTCTTGCTCCTTCATTTAACCTTGTTCTTCGAGACTTGTCTTTCTCCACCTCAGACCTACATTCACCATCACTCTCTCATCTGGTCTTTTTTTCTCATTCATTGTGGACATCACTGGCTGGCCAGCACTTATTGCCCCATTGCCCCTCCTAGTTGCCCCTGAGAAGATTGTACTGAGCTGCCTCCTTAAACTGCTGAAGTCCACATGCTGTAGGTTGGCACACAATGCCATGAGGGAGAGAATTCCAGGGTTTTGATGCAGCAACAGTGAAGGAACAGTGACACATTTCCAAGTCAGGAGGTGGCTTGGAGGGGAACTTGCAAGGCATCTTGTTCCCATATATCTGCTACCCTTGTCTTTCTACATGGAAATGGCTGTGAACTGCAAGGGTGCTGTCTAAGGAGTGTTGCTCAGTGTCTGCAGTGCATGGACATAGACTGAATCAGTATCGAAGAAGTCATGACTAGTGCTGAACATTGTGTCAAAGATTTTCAATATTTAGATTTTTTTTTGAAGACATTAATTTCAGCAAATCAAATTGAAATTCTTAATAACTTATGTCATTATTAAATAGATTTTTAAAAATTAGGATCAATTTGCATCAATCTGCCTTTACATAACCACAAATTGATATTTTTCACGAATTTACAAACATTTCCCCCCCACCCTTGACCTTATGATGGAGGGAATGTCATTGATAAAGCAGCTTAAGATATTTGAATCTAGGGCACTACCCTGAGGACTTTTCTGTAGAGATGTCCTGGAGCTGAGATGACACCTCCAAAAACCACAACCATCTTTCTATCTGCCCGATCACGGAGATATTGTCCCCCAATTCCCATTGATTCCAGTTTTGCTAGGGCTCCTTCATACCACAGCTGGTCAAATGTGCCTGGATTTCTAGGTCTATAATTCAACTCTTTTATCCATGTTTGATTCAAGGTAGCAATGAGGTCAGGAGTTAAGTGGTACTGGCAGAACCCATTGAGCAAGCTTTTGCTGAGTGGGTGCTGCTTGATAGCACTGTTGCATTGTTCCTTGGCCTTCCAGGCTAGTTGTTAATTTTTAATCTTTAAATGTTTTTTTGAAGACATTCATTTCAGTAAATCAAATTGAAATTCTTAATAACTCATGTCATTATTAAATAGATTTTTTAAAATTAGGATCAATTTGCTCTGCCTTTACATATCCACAAATTAATATTTTTCACAAATTTATAATCTCCTTCTGGCTCCCAACTAATCTTGGAATAGTTTAAGTTACATTACTCTTCACCAATGAGGAGTGATTTTTAATTAAGCAATATTATTAAAGAGTTGAAAATTAAGTGGAACAGTCCTTGGCAAAGAATCTAAAAAGCTCCTAGCAGTCAATTTGGAGTGTTTTATGTGCAGGGGATTAGGTGGATCGTGGGAGGGGGATGATTATTATTTTACTCATTGCAGCAATAAAGCAAATTCAATCATAATTATTTCTTCTTCTTTATTCCCTGGAAACAAAATAGACTTCAAGCAGCAAGATTAATCAATGATGCCTTCTAGGTTGTGAACTTGTTGGGGTGAACACTCTATCTTTACCTGCACCGCATAAAGACACTGATGAGTAACCAAATATAGCTTTCTCTCACCCCTTCCTCTAACTTGCCATCACTAGAGCATTTCTCCTCCTTGTCCCTCAAAAGGGGACTATTTACATTGGCTGAGGTAACTTTCCCCTTATATAATAGCAAAAGTGACTAAGGTACTTCTAGCCATAGTATAGCTATAAAAATCCCTTCAAAAGCAGGCAAAGATTGAAATAAAACAGGGTGGAGAAGTACTGAAGAATCATTCCTCTGTAGCTCAGTAAATATCCTGGACAGGATCACACCCATTCAGACATTATACTGTTGAAAGGATTCACATATCATCCAGTGCCGAAATAGCTGTGGCACATGTAAATCAAATAATTCAAGGCTCCCGTGAAGCAACCTCTGGCACGTGTCTAAAATAAGAAACAGTATTACTTTTGTGGGAACTGATCCAAGCGTCTCTTTCGGAACCTGTCTCCAGAATCGATCATTCCAAACCCAGAGCAATCTCGAGTTCCAATAATCCCCTCACAGACAGTACTCTATCTAGCAGATTGATTAGTATGATTGTACAATATTTCAATAATATTGAACAATATTTTAACAAAACTGTTCACTAGTACATAAAACTGAGTTAACAACATTTTTAATACAATTCTGACAGGAAAATTGCACACTCATGTCAACCATGCACTATAATTAGCATTGGAGGAATTTTAATGTCTAATGATTTCTCTAACATGGTACAAGTTAGGCCACAGGATCACAATAGAGAAACTCCTTGCTACTGGTTGTAGTCAGAAAACTCTGATCATTGTCAAATGGTAATTTCAGAAGATGCTTTGCAGGTATCACCTTGCTTAAAATAGAGAGCTTGATTTGATAGTCAGTTGGCCATAAGTGTAATACATAGATGCAAGTGATGCAGGGATTCATCCAGGGACTTTGGAGAATAATTTTCATATGTATGACTGCTGGTATAGTCACATCATTGATTAGTGCTTGACTAAAATAAAATGAGGCACATGATCTATCTTGCTTCTTCTAATTGATCATGTGTGATACATTCTGCATAATTTATTCAGTATCCTGACAAATGAGTTAAAATTGCCAGTTTTGTGACATTTGCTCCAGCATCCAAAAGCAGCAGAATGAAAATGTTAGTGGTATCTGTTGCATGACATTCGATTTTCAGTCCCTGCAATTCGACATTCCTATTGTGAGAATGAAAAACTGGATACATGATGTTTGTCAGAATATTCAATCATCTGCTGAACACAGCTATATAGCATTTATATAGCACTCTTGATGTAGAAGAATTTCTCATGGCACTTCACTAGGATACTTTTATCAAGGTATGACATTGATAATGCTTATTCTTATGGTTTGGAGAAATTTGCACCTTGTACCATTGCAGCATGACATAGTCAAGTAACCATAGCTGTAACTTGCTTTCACTTTAGAAATAGTAGTTATTCAAATATGACATGAGACATGATATCAAAAATGGTCAGCTGAAATTGTGTGGATTTTCAGAGCTGTAAGAGCCAGCTACTAAAAACCACAGGAGGGTAGAATTAGAACAGCAGTTTGTAAATTTGACTTACTGGATAAGTCACCATGGCTGTGAACTTTCCGGTTCCCTAGTTCTGTGGAAATGAACGGTGACGTGAGTCAGAATTGGAATTGTAGTACTAAATGTATGAGAATGCTACAGAATTGAATAAGAACAAAAAGAGTAGTAATGTTGTTATCAAGCAATGTTACAGTCTGGACCAGACTGAGGAGCAGAAAAGCCAGATTAGGAAAATTTTGAGGGCCTTGAAGTTGTGGTTTTAATTCTCTACAAAGAAATATTTGCAGAAATGCCATCAAAAATATCAAGACCAGATTATTGAAAGAAAGTACGTGGTATGCAGCACATAAAAGCAAAAGAAACATGTCCAGCATGGAGAAAGCAGTGTATTCAGAGGGTTAGTTGGGAAGGAGCAAAATAATATTTGGCAGACTGATTCTGATAAATCATTGGATACCATGCAGCAGGTTGCAACCTGTGTCTCAGGTGATAAATAGATTGTAACTGTCTGAACGATGACTGCAGAAGAAAAGTAGCAAGTGAATGTGATGTATCCTTTAGACACTTGTGTTTTATTCAACATCCTGTGCTTCTCAAACCTGTGGGAAATGGTTCAAGCTGGTGACCTGAAAATGAACCCCTCAAAGATAAAGTCAAAACAACATGGTGGAAGCACATGCTGAAAGGACATTTGAAGCTGAGAGTTCAGTGTATTGAAAATGATAAAGATCTGGAGTTCCAGATAGCAGACATTAAGCAAAATCTGCTCCACTCAGCTGAAACAAGTCAAAAGCTTGGGATGGTGACTCTAAACATGTAGTTTAGTGGTTTGGATCAGAATTGGCTAGCTGAAAGAAGACAGAGGGTGGTGGTTGATGGGAAATGTTCATTCTGGAGCTCAGTTACCTGTGGTGTGCCGCAAGGATCTGTTTTGGGGCCACTGCTGTTTGTGATTTTTATAAATGATCTGGATGTGGGCGTAGAAGGGTGGGTTAGTAAATTTGCGAATGACACTAAGGTAGGCAGAGTTGTGGATAGTGCTGAAGGATGTTGTGGGTTATAGAGGGACACAGGTAAGATGCAGAGCTGGGCTGAGAAGTGGCAAATGGAGTTTAATGCAGAAAAGTGTGAGGTAGTTCACTTCAGAAGAAATAACAAGAATGCAGAGTACTGGGCTAATGGTAAAATTCTTGGCAGGGTAGATGAACAGAGAGATCTCGGTGTCCAGGTGCATAAAACCCTGAAAGTTGCTACCCACTGAAGATGTTACCTAGTAGGGTAATGAAACGTCTAGAACTGAACCTTCCAGCTCAGTGAGCAAATCTACATCCAGAGCCTCAAGCTGAGCTACAAATCTTCTCAAAACTCACTAAAAAGATACAATAGATGTGTGTCATGTACTGACAGTGAAAGTTAGGAGTAGATGCCAGTGGGTTATGCTTTAAGAATCTAAAGAAGGATCAGAATAAAGATTTTACAATGGAAGAAGAGAGACTGAGGGCTTGTTGTTGGATCTTCAAAAATTTTATTTTTGTGTCCAACACAGTAACAAGGAAACACTGATCATAATCCACTGGCCTTCATTGAAAGTTTTAAGATTGGATTGTGAGAATATTTAGATGGAGTCTTTTGTTACAACTAGTCAATGTAAAGCTTATTCATATTGCTGAAAAAAAGAAATGTAATGGTAGCTGCGTGTCCTGAGCATAGAATTTGGGCGGCACGGTGGCACAGTGGTTAGCACTGCTGCCTCACAGCGCCAGAGACCCGGGTTCAATTCCCGCCTCAGGCGACTGACTGTGTGGAGTTTGCACGTTCTCCCCGTGTCTGCGTGGGTTTCCTCCGGGTGCTCCGGTTTCCTCCCACAGTCCAAAGATGTGCAGGTCAGGTGAATTGGCCATGCTAAATTGCCCGTAGTGTTAGGTAAGGGGTAAATGTAGGGGTATGGGTGGGTTGCGCTTCGGCGGGGCGGTGTGGACTTGTTGGGCCGAAGGGCCTGTTTCCACACTGTAAGTAATCTAATCTAAGATACAGGTTTAAGAAATATCAAGATTGCTTAAGTTTGTATGGGGCGGTGGTAGTGATATTGGAGGGGGGGTGGGGAAATGAGAGCGGATGAATGAATGTAAATCTTGTGTTTTGTTGTTTGTGTATTACATTTTATAATTAGACTTAATTTTGAAATAACATTTCATTCTTTTATAAATGGACTTATGTAAAAACTGTCTTTTTTTTTAGTTTTTTTATACTTTTGACTGTGGACTGAAATGAGAAAAGAACTTTATTTAAAAAAAAATCATAAGGATATTTTTTGAAAGCAACAACCTGAACTCATAGAGGTTGTCTTTGCACAGCTGTTAGTTTAAGCAGGAGCAGGAGAAGATGCAGATGAGCTGGAGCCAAGGGTAAGATAAATGGAGATTCAGCTGACAACAAGTATCTGATTGGTGTGTGGACTAGTGACCAGTCATCAATGACAAAAGCCTTCTGTCTTCCACCAATTATGTGATTCGTTCCCAGGGCACTGAACAGCTTGGGGCGTTAAACAAAATAGTGAGAAACCAACTGATCCCCATCAGCTTTCTTCACTCTCTGCAGTAAAATACAACCTAACCCTGAAAACAACCAGTTTATTATTGCTTCAGCAGTTGCTATAAACTGGGAATTTCAGTTAAAAAAGTGTGAACCAGTCAGCCTGTGCTTCCTACAAACAAGTGACAATAGGAAAACCAAAAGCAGCATATTGATCAGAACAAGCTAATCCTGCGATCAGGGACCACGGAATTGCTTTCTCAGTTTTTTCTTCTACACAAAATACCCATGGATTTTTTTTTCATATCTGTGTCTTTTTTCCCCCTGTCTGTGCCTGTTTGCCTGTGTTTATTTGCCTGTGTTTGTAAGGGGAAGTTTATAAAAGCTTAGAGTTTTAACTAGTGGAGTTATATGTTGACAGTTTGCAATTTATTTATGGCTAGAGTCTACAGGTCATTCTGCTTTTAATGCACATTTTGTTAATGTAAATTTATTATAACGTGATTGATAAATTGGAAACACTGTGTCTACAGTGTGAACTTTTAAAGCATCTATTGACTATAATGTGAATCCTGCCCTATTAGTTTAAGTGGTACTGCTATTACATGAGTTTCTTATAATATGGGATTGCACGACAACGCAACTACCACGTTATCGCACAATAGACTGTATTTGCTTGTTATAAATAGTAATCCTTGTTAAGTACAGAACCTTGATTTGAGCTTTCTATCAACCTAGCTCTGTTCGTCAGCTAAATTGAAGAATTCTGCGCACTTTTGAAAAATGTTTTAAACTTTGGAATGACTCTGGAAATGGCTGGATTTGATTTCCAATGCATTAGCCCAGAGGAGCATAACAAGTGATCTTAGAATTTGAAGGAATTCAGTGATGGGAAGCACTTAGGTTTTTCAGAAAGAGAGAGAACTTGTATTTATGTAATGGCTTCCATGACCTCTAGACATCTCCAAGAGATTTACGGTCAATGAAATACATTTGAAGTATAGTCACTTGGTGTAATTTAAAATGAAGACATTGGTATAAACACATATCATTCTTCCTGCATTTACCAGTGATGACCTACATAGAGTGATAATGGCAGAGTAGGGTTTCATCATGGGACTGTTAGAAGCTGGGAGAAATATGTGTGTTATATCGAAGCACCCGAGATTGTTGCAACAGAATCTAAGGAGGGCCAAAACAAATTCAACATCGAGCATCTACTATGATGTAAGTTATTCCTTTATTTATTGGTATTTTTATTTAGATTATCACTGCAAATTGTTTTTATAAATTCTTCCATTTTGCAGCAGTGTTCCTCCTGGCATTTACTTCAAACGTTTCTCCTCTGCAAACCAGCTCTACAGTGACCCCTGGTGTGTTTCTCTGATGAAACTGCAGGCTAATTCCAGGTCCAATGGACTTGCTGCTGAGAGCTAATGAATAGCAGCAGCTGTCTCTGTCCTTTCATCCTAAGTATCTTGTTGTTAACTGCATTGCCGGCTCTGCTTGTCACAAATGTTTCCCAGAGCTCACAATCATATTAATCTTAGATTTCCTCCAGAACAGCCAAAGGATTGTCAAAGAACAACTCTCCGTCCCCAGCATCCACAGCACCTAGTTATGTTGCAACTATATGTAGAATAATTACAGCTCTTAGTAGCTTTAACAAACCCATTTCCAATATCCTCAGGGGCTGACAGATACAAGAGTCCGGTCTTCAGCAACTCCAAGTCTTGTTTAGTATGTGAACTATGTTCAGTAGTATGAATGCAAAGTACAATGTTCATATACTAGAACCTACCAGGAGTTGGTAGGTATGATATGTAAAGGTAAGCGTAATAGCCATTATTAAATTTCTCCAAGCATCTATATGTGAATTAGCAATGAGTTTCGACAATAAGAATATGTTTTGTACCAGTACGTCCAATAAGTCTTATCAGACCACAGGCTGCTTTCTTATTAGAGAGAAAGACATGCGGTGGTGATCTAATCTGAGGACCACCACACTGCAGGCAAGGGGATAGGGTGAGCAGAAAAGCCCTCTATGGTAACCTCAGCCTAAACCCACACTATTAGCATCACAAGCTAACTATCCAGCCAACTGAGGCCTGTTTACATATAATAGTCCTGTATCCAATATACCATCAGGTTCCCTGACAAATATTCTATCCATACAGCCAGTGTTTCTAAGCCCTGGTAAGTGCAGTCTGAATACATTCAGTATTAACACAACATTGCAGGTGTGACAACCAATTGTTTATTAATGTTAGACCATAGCAATTGTAAAAAGCTGACTTGGTGCTTTTGCATTGATTTTATCTGTGATTCTGAGTCTCAGTCTGAAGATAATGTTGATTGGTTGTATTCATTCCTGTTTTCTTCCGAGAAAGAAGTAACAAATCCAAGTGTGGAACATGGGGATGAATTCTCCATCAGTGATAGAGACCCAACTCTCTCCTCAGGCTCAGACACATAACTCTCACTTAAGTGATAGGTGTGGGTTTACTGTCAGATGTTCACAAATTAGTTACCATATAGCCAGAGTACAGGAACTATCTGATATACGAATGTCTGACTTACGAATGCTTATACTTATGAACATAATCCCATATACAATTTTAAACTGTAAAAAAAAGTATGTCCAGGTTAAGTGGATTGTCCTAGTGTCCAGGTATGTGTAGGCTAGGTGGATTGACCATGGACCATGTGGGGTTATTAGGGTAGGGAACAAGACTGGGTCTGGGTGGGATGTTATTCAGAAGGTTGGTGCAGCCTCAATGTGCCAAATGGCCTCTTTGTGCACTGTAGGGATTCTGTGATGCTTCTATGATTCTATATGAACACTCCCTGGACTTACGAGCAGCTGTTTTCCATTATCCTGAACTGATTCCAACTTGCACACAAATGGGCTTGTGAACGGACTCCAGAATGGACCGTGGTCGCAATCTGGGAACTGCCTGTGTGTTAGATAGTTTGATATCTCTTGTATTTCTGTTTCAATGCAAAATGTAATCAATTGTGGTATAGATCAGTGTGCAGAGCTCACTGGATGGAAAGAAGATGTGTGAAGGACATCAAAATGAAGGCTGAAGAACTCTGATCAAAAAACATCACAAAATCACTACAGCTCATACTGAATCTTTTAAAAACAAAAGGACTTCTAACAGAACAGGGACAAACACAGAAGCACCAGGACAGGTTTTTAAAGCAGTAGCTCAACTGCAACACCAGACACTCTGTCCACAGAAACTCTCATAGACTTTGGTCTCTCTGGATACATGTAAAAGGATCTCTTCATATGTTATCAGGATGCAGAATGAATCCATTACTGCCATGCTCCTCGAGTTTTCCCCCTTCAGTCCTCCAACCAATCCCCATCCAATTCAAACAGGAGATGACCAGTTGCAGATGGTTTTAGTCATGGTGAAACTGATACAACACTGAAATCCAATTGGGCGACCTGATTTGAGATGCTGCTTTCTATGCCAAGGGATCAATGTTGGAAAGAAGTATAAAGTGACATCAGAGCATTACTGCTGCAGTCAAAGAAGAACAACCTGATGTGTGAAGCAATTTGTTCAGTGGACTGACCACCCACAGACAAGACCCCACATTTGTAATCTAACTATGCAACTGGTGTAGTAGGTTTGTGATGTTGCTTAAGGGCTTCAGAAAATGGTTTTGGCATAATTTGGAAATTATATCCAAAGATTATTTTGTGTTGTTGGGATCTAGAACACAGGGTCTGGATCTTCGAAGAAAGTGAAATCCCCACTCCATCCAACCAAGCCATTTTGGAGTCTTACAAATATGTGATCGTATCAACTATCAGACCAGCCAAGTGCCCCAAGTATAGCTCTGCTGTTGTCAAATCTCCATTAAAATTTCATAAAATAAGGAACCCCATTACCCTCTTATAAATCCCTCATTCCCACTTACCCAGGTCCCCACCATGTCCATTGTATCTCCTCCCTTTCCATCTTCCTCTTGATACCCCTCACTCTGTTATCATATTTCTGTCTTAGTGAGTATTTGGACAAATGACGATATATCAAACATAGCTCAGAGACACTTGAACCAATTGCAATGTTGTATGCTGAAATGTCAAGTGAGATTCAAATGGCCTAGCTTGTAAAATACTGATTCCTGTGTCTCATTTCATTTTAAGACAGTGGAGTTTTTCTTAAATATTCCAGTAAACTTTCACACATATTGGCTCAGTTCTTCCGATAGGAAGCCAGATGTTTCAATAGCAAAGACAGGAATTGCACATTAGGACGATGCAGAAGTCTTGGGTGATTGGCACTGTGGGATTAGAGGGAAATTAACACTTTAGTGGGTAATGTAGAAGTAGGTTTGCTCGCTGAACTGGAAGGGTCATTTCCAGACGTTTCGTCACCCTACTAGGTAACATCTTCAGCGGGCCTCAGGCGAAGCACTGTTGATAATTCCTGCTTTCTATTTATATGTTTAGTTTTTTGGGTTGGTGATGTCATTTCCTGTGGTGAAGTCACTTCCTGTTCTTTTTCTCAGGGGTTGATAGATGGGGTCTAACTCAATGTGTTTGTTGATAGAGTTCTGGTTGGAATGCCATGCTTCTAGGAATTCTCGTGCGTGTCTTTGTTTGGCTTGTCTTAGGATGGATGTGTTGTCCCAGTCGAAATGGTGTCCTTCCTCATCTATATGTAAGGATACTAGTGAGAGAGGATCATGTCTTTTTGTGGCTAGTTGGTGTTCATGTATCCTGGTGGCTAGTTTTCTGCCTGTTTGTCCAATGTAGTGTTTGTTACAGTCCTTGCAAGGTATTTTGTGAATAACATTAGTTTTGCTTGTTGTCTGTATAGGCTCTTTCAAGTTCATTAGCTGCTGTTTTAGTGTGTTGTTGGGTTTGTGTCATGATGCCAAGGGGTCTGAGTAGTCTGGCGGTTGTTTCCAAACCAAGTTACATTAGAACATTACTTCAAAGAGCCAACACACACTGCAGCACAGAGGAACTACGCAGAGCAGAGGAAAATCTCTTCTCAGCAAAAAACCCAAACAAGCAGACAAAACACATCCAGAAACCCTAGCTACTTTTGTCTACATCAAAGACATCTCAGAAATGACTGCCAGACTACTCAGATCCCTTGGCATCATGGTAGCCCACAAACCCACCAACACACTGAAACAGCAGCTAATGAACTTGAAAGACCCTAGACAGACAACAAGCAAAACTAATGTTATTTACAAAATACCGTGCAAGAACTGTAACAAACACTACATTGGACAAACAGGCAGAAAACTAGCCACGAGGATACATGAACACCAACTAGTCACAAAAAGACATGACCCTCTCTCACTTGTATCCTCACATACAAATGAGGAAGGACACCATTTCAACTGGGCCAACACATCCATCCTCGGACAAGCCAAACAAAGACACGCATGAGAATTCCTTGAAGCATAGCATTCCAACTGGAAGTCTATCAGTAAATGCATTGAGTTAAACCCCATCTACTACCCACTGAGAAAAAGAACAGGAAATGACTTCACCACAGGAAATGACACCACCACAGGAAATGACATCACCAACCCAAAGAAACCCAATCATATAAATAGAAAGCAGGAATTATCAGCAATGCTTCACCTGAGGCTCAATGAAGATGTTACCTAGTAGGGTGATGAACGTCTGGAAATGAACCTTCTAGCTCAGCGAACAAACCTACATCCAGAGCCTCAACCTGAGCTACAAATACTCTCAAAACTCGCAATGTATAAGTCTAGACTTCTAGTCAGAAATTTCAGAGGATTCTGACTCACTTGCCTGAATAGTTAGGCAGAAAAACCTAGAGGAATTAAAGTTGTTCTAACTCCTGGCTAACTAAGAACCTCAACCCCAATCTCACTGCTGCCACTTCATTCTCTTTACCCCTAACTCCCCATGGACATTTGACATTGCTCCCTCCCTTACACAAGCAATGACTCCCCTTCAATCCAATGCATCCCACTTGACATTCACTGTGCATTGATCTTCCCCTCCCTGAATCCTTACTGAGTCACCTCTTTCCTGCCCAACACCCATACAGAGGCAATACCTCCCTCTACCCTAAATCCATATCCATCAGTTTTTGTGATTTATGTTTTCCCCCTTTTTTAAATGGTGGGGGTGTACCTCCCCCACTTCTTTTGTTTGCAGATCCCAACTTTGTAAAGATAGTATACACTTTGTAACTATTTGTAGCACTAAAGCAAAAATTGACACACTCTTAAATGCAGTGTGAAGGGGAATACTGAGTGATAGAAGCATGCTTGCAAAAGTGTAAAGAGAGATCTGCAGTGATTATAACGGGGTCAATCAGGTAGACTTTATAGAATATGGGTTTCCTGATTGGGACTGTTAATCTGGACCCAAACAAGGAGCACTGGCTGACAGATAAGTACAGGAGTGTTGGAGATCCTGTTCACGCTGAGAGAAAGTTAGGACCGCAGATGCTGAAGAGTCAGAATTGAAAACTGTGGCACTGGAAAAGCAATGTAGGTCAGGTAGCATCCGAGGAGCAGGAGAGTTGATGTTTCAGGCATAAGCCCTTCATCAGCAATGTGGGAGGGTAGGAAGAGGGGCTGCGAGATAAATAGGAGTTTGGGCGTGGGGGGAAGTTAGCTGGGAAGGCAATAGGTGGATGCAGGTGGGGGTGAATGTGATAGGTCGGTGTGGAAGGTGGAGTGGATAGTTGGGAAGCAAAATGGACAGGTAGGACAGGTCAAGAGGGCAGTGCCGTGTTGGAGGGTTGGATCTGGGATGAGGTGGGGGAGAGGAGATTTGTAAACTAGTGAAGTTGATGAGTGATTGAAGGGTCTCAAGGTGGAAGATAAGGCGCTCTTCCTCTAGTTGTCAGGTGTCTAGGATTTGGCAGTGGAGGGTGCCCAGGACTTGCATGCACTTGGTGGAGTGTTCACTTCTGTTCACTCTGAGAGAGCTAGATCCGTGTCAATGACTTTCCAAGGGTGACTTGGTGACAGAATACCAGCGTCTATGGGGTTATTTCAATATCAAATCAAAATGAATAAAAAGAAGCTGATCAATTTGAAACAACATAAATACAAAACAACTGAGGATACTAGCTTATCAATGTCCTTGCATTTAAGATGGGGTCCAAAAGTCTATTGCTGGAGTTAGTAGCTTAATTCTTTTGTGAGAGTCGTTGATTGGCTGGCCAGTCTTGTAAGATTGTAAGAAGTTTCTTCTCTTCGAAGACATCCTGAGGACATTTTGCATATTGTAAGGAATGGGTGTTGACCCTCTCTTTACCTGCAGACATAACCATCAGTAACACGGAAAGGGTGGTGCTTGTATGGAATGAGCTGCCAGAGGAAGTGGTGGATGCTGGTACAATTACAGCATTTAAAAGGTATCTGATTGGGTATATGAATAGGAAGGGTTTAGAGGGATATGGGCTGAGTGCTGGCAAATGGGACTAGATTAGGTTGAAATATCTGGTTGGCATGGATGAGTTGGACCAAAGATGCTGTACATCTCTATAATACTATGACCTGCTATTTCAGTCTTATCTGGTTAAAAGGCTATAGTATTGAGGGTGTCATATAATCAAGCCTCATTGACAGTAGGGGAGGAGTTACCATTGACAGGAAGGATTGCATAGCAGATAACCAGCTGTCTATGACTCATTTCAAAGCATAACTGGAAAGTCATTAAGTCATCCTTTGATGCTTTTATCTTCTGAGAAGCTATTGGAAGGTTACTGGTAAATTCAGTCACATGATTATAACAGCTATCTTTGTTGAGCTGCTGAATGAGCTGTTAATATGATCATATAAATACACATAAATATCCATTAACATTCTTTATAATCCATTAGTGACCTGACTCAGTGGAATAAGTGAATGAAGCCATCTACAATAAAATTACCAGTTTTATCTGAAGACATCAAAACCCCAAGCAACTGGGTTAGCATCAAGAAATTCATATTTCCCGATCAATTCAAATATATCATGCAGTTGGTTCTGCTATAAAGCAGAAGTTCCATTCTTGAGTCACCCCACTTTATACGAAAATCATGTAATAGCAACATCATTTAAACTTATGGGGCCAGAATCACGTTATAACCAGTACAGGCTTTAAAAGTTTGCACTTTAGAAACAGCATCCCCAATTCATCAACAGTGTTATAGCGAATTTGCATTAACGAAACATGCGTTATAGCAGAACAACCCGTAATTTCAGATGCTGTAAAATGAAACCATCATCTTCAAGTTGAAAAGCTTTGAAAAACATTGGAGCTATACTCCAGAATAAACAACCAGCTATATTTCAACAGCTGCTTTTGAGCAGCAGTATAGTGAAAAGAACATCTATTCATGATTCCCACTTTCATTCTCCCTTCCTGGCTGTCTCATCATCTCTGAAAACAGTGCCTGGTAATAATAAAATTTGGACAAACAACTGTTCGTCAATAATTCAAAGACCTCTACAGATCCTGCTCCTGCTGTAGATAGGAGTCACAATCAAATAACCATGGCCTCAGGTTTGAAATATAACACCTCAAAGACTCAAAGGTTTTTAAATTATGTAGCTGTATTTCTCCTTTTCTGTATACTCTTTAAAATTTATTCTCTTTATCTGGATTTATGTTTGATATAATTTTATATATTTTATTAATATTTCTTCGACTTGTAGGTAGTTAAAGTTGTCTTTCCCCAACAAATACAGACCTTGTAAATAGTTTCTTCATTTAGAACTGGTCAATTACATCTTTAGCAGTATGTGATAGAGCTGTGTACTAAAGAAATAAAGAATGTGTTGGGAAGTGGCAAAGAAGGGGACGTAAAGTTAGAATTTTCCATCCTTACCCGTGCAACAGTAAGGGAGCTAGATTCTTGGACTTTCTGCTGAAAAAGGGGATTTCAACACTGATGCCTTCTGCTGCTACTTTTGTAGGTTACTGGATTGCCTATGGTGTTCTGACTTAAAAGGCTCCTAGTGTGGACGTTCACCCAAGAAACTGAATCAAAGACAAGTGGGTAGTTTTCAGTCTGAACTGGGAAAAGGAATTTTGAACTAGAATAGTATATTCCATGTCTGAGGTACACAGCCAATCACTTGACCCCAATTGTGGGGAGATAGGGCCTAGCTGGGAGTTGGAAGAGCTGCATCCATAGGTGGCTCAGTTAGGCTATCTCTGTAAGAGGCTATCCCTCAAAAGAACTGGAAGAAGTTTGGAGATCAAGCTGTTAGCTTCCAATCAAGAAGCATGCAATCTAAGACAGTTTGGTTTCGATGGGACAAGTGGGAAGGACATTGAGAAGATGAGGATAGTCTTTTTATGTTCAAGGCCACTTTCAGCCAACCCTTTAGTCAGAACAGTGTGTTTTGCGTCAACAAGGCACATTGATGCAATTTTCTCATTTCTGTTAATTTACTGCAGGGTTTGTAAACTAAAATCATCCTTTTTATTTATCATAGGCATGAGCCAACTAAAACATTCTTCAGCCTGTAATTTTGAAGTTTGAAGAAATCTGGCTGGTAACACATGCAGGATGACAGAACTCAGTCCATATTACAAGGGGTTTTACTGTTATCTGGTCATCAGAACACGTGACTAAACATATTGTAGTACAGACAAGTTCATGATCATAATGGTACCTACCTACATGACCCGTGCACTCCCTCATCTCTCTCAGCATCTTCTGTCCCAGTCTCCTTCTTCCTCCTTTCCTATTTCCCACTACTCTCCCTCCCTCCAACATGAAGCAGAAGAAGATAAAGTTGCAACCAACGAGATGCATTCAATCCAAGATGCCCAGGGCCACACTTCGATGCATTTTTTTCAGGATGGTTAGAGACTCCCATTACCATAGCAACTCAGAATAAATTAGGAGAAAGGGGGATCACTCACGTTTCTAGATCTTCCAAAAAAAAAATGCAAGATTTTGCATCTCATGATTATTTAACAATGCATCTTGGAAATGGAGAATACCTAAATCTTCTCAGAAATTTCACATCAATGTGAAATAACACAACAAAGATCATATCCTCAACCCATGAGAGCCGTGAGGAAGTCTATTAATTGCCACCACATTATTTAAATGATAGTTGCCTTGACACTTTGAAATTAGGTTTGTTTTTATCAAGTGTAGTGCAGAAATGCCTCTCAAGATGAGTGTACAGGCAAGTCCCAACAAAAAGCCCAATACAGGTACTAAATGTAGGCTGCTGCAGACATTTTAAAAAGTAGTTTTCTTTAATCAGGTTTATTCTGGCTTGAGAAGCATCTTATTGTCCTGTGCCATTGGCTTTGGATTTTGGGTATCATCTTCCTGCGAACCACCAAGAATCATGTTTGCCATCAGATAGTGCTTGAGGCTGTCCTTGTCCTTTCTGTGTTTTCTCTCACAGTTGTATTTCCTTCAGCTGCCATTATATTATCTTCTCTTGTAGGAGCTCATCATGATATTTCTGCTGCAGATTTGACTCATTGGAACTCCACATCCTTGATTATACTTTTACATTTTGAAGTCAGAGAAAATATATTAAAAAAACAAGCTGTCAATTCTTCACATTATCATGCAAGATCAATCCTACCCCGACTCAATGAAAAGTAAATGAGCAACTAAATGGTGAGCATTTTCTTGAAATGTATGTATTATCAAGCAACTTGAATAAAAATGAAAAATGATCAGAATCTATCTCCTGAACTCCTATTTTGTATTTATCCTTTGTCAACACAGGGCAATAATTTTGACTTTGGTCTTGTAATCTTTTCAAGATTCAAATTGGTGGAACTCATTTTTCATGATAATTCCAACTGATTGAAGCCAATTTTGCACAGCTTATTGAACAATTTCCACTCATTTATTGTTTGAAGCAACAATTGTTCAGGTGCTTGGATTTTAATGACTGTCTGTTACTTTCAGTGTAACTAATAATGCAGGAAACACCCCATGCTCTGACATTCCACACTTGAAAGAAATTCCTCCTAACTTGTTCATATTCTTTGGTGACCTTTGCCACTGATTTTCTCAGAAGAAATGGTTAGTTTTTTCTGATTCTCTACATTAAAACAATTCACAATTTATGACTTTATCGCTTCACAGGACCACATTGTTACCACAGATCACTCTCGTCTGACTAATTTCCAGTCACAGCTTCATACTTGTCTTACATTGTGTCCCCAGATTTAACTCCCACTGACATTACAAAAATGAGGTAACGAGCAATTAAATAGAGCAGAAAAACTTATCCATTTCTTCCCCTCTTCCCCAATCTACTGGCAGCAACCTTTACACTGCCTAAACTAAATCCCTGTTAAATACAGAGACCAGGTTTTGATTATATCATTTTGAATTAGAGGACAGAGTGGGAGAGACAATAAAATCTATCCTGCCAGGAATCGGAAAGTATGCTAGAAGAGGTGTGGACAGGTAAGCTTCTAATAATTTTTTCAAGGTTTTCCGTTGGATTAGGCAAAGCAAGAGTGCCCCTCTAGGACACTTGGGGACTTCTTTACCTGATTTCCCCACTTAGCTGATCAAACCCATCCCACTGCCCCTCAGAACCTATCTGACTGCCAGGATACATTCCTGAGTAGCGGCCTTCTATCACCTGCTTGTCCATTGGTTGGGCAGTGAGTTATTTCTGGAGCAGGGCCTAGAGAGGGATGTAGGGATGCAGGAGTTAAAATCACTCCAGATTTCAACATGTAACCTTGCTCCTTGCCCAGACCCCTGTGTTTTTGATACCCACAGCAGAACATTGCTTACTTTATTTCTTGCTAAATTCTTCCAGCAACTCATCTGTTGGAGAACCACATTCTAGAGAATATAAACTAGAAATTCCTTGTCCTCTCTGTTATTGCTAATTCTGAACAATTATTCCATTTGCAGGAATATCCTCTGTCAGAGGTTCAGATTTAACTAATTTATTAGCAAAATGTTATTCTTGAGCATTTCAAGTGTTGGATTTGTATTTTAAGAGCTGTGTTGCTTTAAGAATTCAATATATCAATGAGCCACAGATGAGGATGTAAGCTATACATAATCCAGCAAGAAGCATGCTAGATGGAGGTTGCGTACAAAGATATCTGTAACTTCAGGTTGTGGTTTGAGCTGTCAATAAATTTTGATTCTAAGGATGGCAAGATGGATGTATGAGGAGAGACTGAGTCCATTAGGATTGTATTCACTGAAGTTTAAAAGAATGAGGAGGGATTTCATAGACACCTATAAAATTCTAACAAGACTAAATGGGTTAAATGCTTGAAGACTGTGAGAGATTTCTGAACCAGGGTCATAGTTTTAGGACTGAGATGGGGAGAAATTTCTCCATCCAGAGAGTTGTGAGCCTATGGAATTCACAGTCACAGGATGTGATTGAGGCGAACACATCATGTGTGTTCAAGAAGAGGCAGACATAGCTCTTGTGGCTAAAGGAATCAAGTGATTATGATCTTGAGCCCACTAATCATCCCTGGGAATATTGAATGGTGGAGCAGTCTCGAGAGGTTGAATGGCCTACTCCTGCTGCTATCTCTACTTTTCTATGTTTGGTTGAAATTTTCAAGCAAACTGTATCAATATTACTTAGTCTTGTTACTTAACAAAATAACACAAGAAAACACGGACGTTGCCAGAGTTCGAGGATTGAGCTATAAGGAGAGGTTGAATAGGCTAGGGCTATTTTCCCTGGAGTGTTGGAAGCACAGAGGGTGACCTTATTGAGGTTTATAAAATCATGAGGGGCGTGGATCGGAAAACAGACAAGGCCTTTTCCCTGGAGTGGGGGCGTCCAGAACGAGAGGGCATGGATTTAGAGTGAGAGGGGAACGATATTAAAGGACCTAAGGCGTCCTTTTCATGCAGAGAGTGGTATGTGTATGGAATCAGCTGCCAGTGAAAGTGGTGGAGGCTGGTACAATTGCAGCATTTAAAAGGCATCAGGATGATTAGATAAACAGGAAGGGTTTAGAGGGATATAGGCCAAGTGCTGGCAAATGGGACTGGATTAGGTTAGGATATCTGGTCAGTATGGATGAGTTGGGCCAAAGGGTCTGCTTCTGTGCTGTACATCTCCATGACTCTATTAGATTGATGACTGTTTGCTTTGATTCAGCTCCTGACAGTGAGAGGTTTGAAAGTTATGCTGACTTTCTGACCTCAGGATTATTGTCAATTTAGCTGAGACAGCTCAGAGCACTCACTCAGAAGCTTTGGGAATGTGGAGGCTGGAACACAGCAGGCTTTAGTGGTCTACTCCAGCTGTCAGTCTCCACAATGTCTTTAGATTCTGACTCCATTCCTCGAGGCCGATATAAGACGATGCTCCCTCGCTCCCTCATCAAACAGGATCTGGCTGAAATCAGATGTCCTGTGCCTAACAAGAAATCAGTGTTCTGTCAAGGTGTAAAAACTGAGTTATGCTTTAGCCACTACAATGACATTTGCAGGCAGTTTTATGCACTTGGGGGGAGTAGCCACATTATACACCAGTAAGCCCTTGAATTATAAGAGGAATGGAGGAAGCAGGGGCAATACAGGTGGACTATATCCTCAAGTGCTGCTGTGCCTCTAATTGGCTCAATTAAGGCAACCAGAGAATTAACAAAGTGGGTCTGGATATTGAAGCTGAAATGTGCACAGCTGAAATATTCTGGTTGGTTGAAATCTCTGTTAAACAGTAATCCAGATAGGGAGAGTTGGTGAGATAATTCAGTTATCAGCCTCTCAATGTCATGAAATAAGTCTGTAAGTAATTGAGGGTAGCATGTATAATCTTTGAGCTCCTTATCATATCTTGCTGAAAAGCCAATTCAAAGATGGTATCCAAATAACAACTGACAACAACAGCTCCCCCAGAAATAGAACGGTACACCACGCATTCTTGATTTGTAGCAAGAGGATGAACTCGAGCAGCAGCTGAAAACAGGACAAGGAATAGTTTAATTTTTAAGAACCATAGATTTTGACAGGATGAAACAAAGGAGTGGTCCTCACCCGCAACAATTTCTCATTTGAATCCTTTCACTTCCTCCAGCCAAAATGGGTAGCCAAGGGCACCCACATAGGCCCCAACTATGCCTGTCTCTTTGTTGGCTACGTGGAACAGTCCATCTTCCGTAGTTATACTGGCACCACTCCCCACTTCTTCCTCCACTACGTTGATGACTGCATCGGTGCCACCTTGTGCTCCCACAAAGAGGTTGAACAGTTCATCAACTTCACCAACACATTCCACCCCAACTTTAAATTGACCTGGACCATCTCTGACACCTCTCTCCCCTTCCTGGACCGCTCCATGTACATCAATAGTGACCAACTCAAGGCTGACATTTTCTACAAACCCACTGACTCCCACAGCTACCTGGATTACACTTCCTCTCACCCTGCTTCCTATAAAAACGCTATCTCTTATCCTCAATTCCTCTGCCTCCACCGTATCTGCTCCCAGGAGGACCAGTTCCACCAAAGAACACACCAAATGGCCTCCTTCTTTAAAGACTGCAATTCCTCCCCCACGATATGTGGTTGATGATGCCCTCCAGCACAGCTCATCCACATCCTGCACCTCTGCCCTTGAACCCCATCCCTCCAATCACAACAATGAAAGAACCCCCGTGGTCCTCACCGTCCACCCCACTAACCCCCATATACATCTCATCATCCTCTGCCATCTGCAAATGGAACCCACCATCAGCGATATATTTTGCTCCCCACCCCTATCTGCTTTCTGTAAAGACCCCCAAGACTCCCAGCCTCATTCCTGATGAAGGGCTTTTGCCCGAAACATTGATTTTCTTGCTCCTTGGATGCTGCTTGACCTGCTGTGCTGTTCCCACACCACACTCTTGTCTAAAACAGAGAAGTGCGGATGCTGGAGATCTGAATCAAATAAAAACAGAAATTGCTAGAGAAGCCCAGCAGGTCTGGCATCATCAGTGGTGAGAAAACAGAGTTAATGTCTTGAGTTTAGTGATCCTTTTCCAAAAGCTTCCTCAGACAGTTGCACTCATCTCATCCTGAGATCCGTACTCAGTATAATGTTATGCATACTCTCATCATCCCTCTCCGTCAACACTATCTCAAAGCTGCCCTCAGTTCCACTTCATTCTTCGGCTTGTTCAACTTTTCAACAAAAAACCTTTGCCTTTCTTTTCAGATCATTCTGAAGATGAATGACTGATAAAATATTATCTCTGTTTTGTCTTCACTGAAGTTACGAGATCTGCTGAGTTTCTGTCGAACTTTGATGGTATTTGCTAAAGAAAGGAAACATCAGATAGATGACCATCAAAATCCCTAGCATGAATTAGAAGGCCATGTTTTAAACATTTTAACAAAGATGGAACTATGTTTTTTTGTTGAGGCTGTCACTGAATCAGAGAAACAAGCAATGGACTTAAAGATAGACATTGAAAATGAGGGATGACACAGAGTCAACACATCATGCACGTCTGAAGAAGACCAGGGAAATTCTGCTAACCTAGGGAAAATATTGGAAAACTAGTGCAAAAGTAAACTTCATTATCCACTATCTGCAATAGATATTTTGCAAACAATTACCAGTAGAATCATTTGATTAGTAAGTAGGTACGATGAGAAGGGCATTGTCTGTGCTTTTTAAGATGCCGTGTCATCTGAATGGGTAATAGACCCAGATATAGCTTCAACTCTTATCAGAGTTTTCCAAAAAGGTCTCTGAGAGAAAATGAAAGTCACAACATCAACACATTGCTTAAAGAAAATATGAAGTGTTTGTATCTGGACACCAATGTCTCCAGATATTAGGTTAGTTACAGTAATGATACAATAGTTAAGGAGCAAGAAAAAAGCAAGCTGTTTGGAAAATGTGGTCTATTACATTCATGGCAAAGCTGTCCTGTGTTCCAAGATTCTGCAAATCATGAGGTACAAATCGATATTGGGCATGCATATGCAAGAGATTGAATCAAAGGCAAGAAGAGGTCTCAACCACGCAAAGAGCATTCCTGATATGCTGGCAGCAACAACAGGAGTGCACCAGAGAGCTGCATAAATGCAACCTTGATTAGGTTAGCAGCAAGATTCAGAGTAGAAGTACATTCAACCAAATGGAAAATAAACTTTCCACATGAATGAAGCTGAACAATGAGAGGCTTTTGCCAATATTTACATTACATGCCCAAAGAAATTTGACAAACATGTACTCAAGACTGAAGTTGACATGGGAGCTAGTGTAAACAGCCTACCAGTAAGAATTCTGATGAAAATGTACTTGGATCATTGGAAGTCATTAACACAACATATAACTGTATATAATGGGACACCCATCCCTTGCATTGGTATATTGGCAATGAAATGCAGATCCTGCATGGAAACCACAAGTATTTTATTGCATGGACATAAATGGACCAGTGATAGCAGGATCACTAAAATGTTTAGATCTCAATATGGTGGCTATTCACGAGTACACAAAATTACTTATTGAAGCAAGAAAGGCCAAAAAAAAGACCATCCCTACTCACTTGGCTAATTCACCTCACCAATGGTATCAAAATAACAACTGTGTCACCCATTTGTATCTCCCTACCTTGCTTTATTAAAGAAGGAAATAGCAAAAATAGTTAAGACAAATGCTGAGCTGACCAATATTTGTTTCCTCTCCCCGTATGAAGAAAGAACCAATAACTCTGACCACCCTAAGTGGCTGACTGACCACCTCCAAGCCCTGGCCTGGTTTCAGAGGCTGCCTTTGACTTACTGAGCTAGGATTTCCTCTGTGAAGGATAACTCCCTTGGCTTGTTCATTGGTGTGAAAGTATCTAGGTAATAGGGAAATTGGAATTTTGGAAAATACAATTTTCTTTGAACAAAATTATCTGATGAAATGTTCTAAAATCTGAGAAAATTGATATCAAGGAGTTAAAAGAGAGAGTAGAACCTAACAAAGGAGGTAGGCTTTTCTTTCATTTAGAAATGAATTATAACAAACAGCTATTGTTTCTGTACAGGAGTAAGAGAGGCTGTTGATGTGATTACATCCAAGAGTTTTCACCCTGCCCCCTTTACATCAGCAGTAAACCACCACTGAGGCCTTCAGGCAATCCTGAAAAAGACTTCCTGGCTTTTTCTACATCAGGGAGACAAAGCACAGACTGGGTGAACACCTCTGTTCTGTCCACAGAAATGATGCTACGTTTCCTGTTGCCTGCCATTACACCACACCACTATGTTCCTGGCCAACATCTCTGTCTCAGACTTACTGCAGTGCTCCAGTGAAGTTCAGCATAAACCGCAAGAACAGCACTTCATTTTCTGCTTGGGAACCCTGTAGCCTGCAGGACTCATTATCGAGTTGAACAATTAAGCACCTTTTCCCATGGCCTTAGCCCAACCTCCAAACATCAGGCCTTGTCATCTCCTGAGTTACTACCACAAATAACCAACTGTCACCCACTAATGGCCCCCATTAGCAGCTATTCATTTCATAGTTCAGCAATAAGTTGCACGGAGAGTTTTCTGATCTGAATTTGTGGTCTGAGCTGTTAATAAACCTGTTTGATATTTTCAGCTAAACTTTGAATCCACACTACCCAATTTGTGTTACAGATAAAACAAGAAAACATAACACTGAGTGACCACACATCACACTCCACACATATCACAGGGATCCCCTACATTGCTATATTGTTGGTACCAACTCTCTATCTTAAATGTAGATAGTGTGAGCTGAAACTCCCAGTAGCATTAAACCCTTTCAAGAATAAATTCCACTCACTGACTTCACATGAGAGTGAACATTGAAAATAAAAGACTGCTTGAAAACTGCATCTTAATATTAAACTTCCTCTGAGGCTGAGGCTAAAAACCTACACTCTTCTGAGCTTTCAACTCCCCTGACTGCTCGCAGTTTAAATAGCCCCCTCACCGTTTTGCTAAAAGTTAAACTTGCTTCATTTACCTATTAGTTAAATGGTATCATCTGTGTGCTTAAATTCCACTGATTTGGGACTTTCACATTTCACTTGCCTCTTATTGTGGAACATAAAAAACTGGCATTCTTGATCTACAGATTTCACGCAACAAACATTTATTCAGCAGAATGAGTGGAATTGTACTTTCTGATGCTTCTTTATAAATAAGAATCAATTCTGAGGTGAACAGAAGAGGACCTTGACACACTGAAAGAATCTTAAAGCATGTAACTATTGCATTACCTGATTGACAGCTTAAAAAAAAACCATCACAGATTCCCTACTGATGTACAACAATTTAAAAATATCCCTAAATATGATCATTATGACTAAGTAACTTTTGCATTTCTACAACTTTTTAACATGCAAACATATCCCAAAGTGCTCCATAGAAACACCATGTAAAATGTAACAATTACTTGTTTGGCTCTAATTGTCTTCAGTTCTTCACCCCAACTAATTCGATTGCATTGTATCAATAATCTTCAAAGTTCCATTGGCACTGCCATTAGAGATGCCTTGGTCTCCTGCGGCAACTGGTCCAGAAATTCCTTGGGTTCTTTGGGATTTTCTTTCCTTTCCCACCAAAGTCAAGGCAAGCAAATGGGATAATCCCTGTAGGAATTCTACTTTGGGATTTAATTTGAAAACTTTGAAAACCTGGTGTGGAGGAAGGGATATAAAAACAGCTATATTAATGTTTATCATGTAATAGATGGGAGGGCTAGTTAAGAAGTTCAATAAATATTAAAGCCTAGGTTTGAAATGGATAGTTGCAGTTTGCCGTTGGTAATAAGATGTGCAATGTGTGCTAGCACAGGCCAAATATGCTGGGATTGACCCTACTTTGCAGATTCTGAACTCAATATCATGATAGACGCATCATTTATGGTCAAATTAATCATTTAACTCCAATAAATCAAAGTAAACTCTAAGGCCAAGATCATGGATATTAATCTGGAGTTGAAGCTTGGATCCAAATCAGACCAGGGATTATTCACATTGGATTTCAATTCCAACAAGTTAGGATTCGTACATTAACTAAGTCAGACGAAATCTGTGCAGGGAAATTCTTCAGCTCATTGCTGAACCAAGTCTATATATAGTACAGTGTTAAGAAGGAAAAGAAAAAGACATGTAGATAGATCCACCAAGTCAAATGAAAATAGGGGAAGTGACCTAACAAAAACAACAGAGGCATTGAGAAAGGACTGAATGAGGGAGCATGAGACAAAAATAAGCAAAGTTTTTGAATTTTATTTTCTGCCAAATATTATTTTAATGCATGGATAAATCTTTAATTCAAGCTAACAGGATTTGCTCATCTTAAATGTTCATTGGTGTGAAAGTATCTAGGTAATAGGAA
Source organism: Chiloscyllium punctatum (assembly GCF_047496795.1). Classification (NCBI taxonomy): domain Eukaryota; kingdom Metazoa; phylum Chordata; class Chondrichthyes; order Orectolobiformes; family Hemiscylliidae; genus Chiloscyllium; species Chiloscyllium punctatum. Next base: position 99,975,252 of record NC_092755.1, on the reverse strand, counting down.
AATTGGAACTTTGGAAAATACAATTTTCTTTGAACAAAATTATCTGATGAAATGTTCTAAAATCTGAGAAAATTGATATCAAGGAGTTAAAAGAGAGAGTAGAATCTAACAAAGGAGGTAGGCTTTTCTTTCATTTAGAAATGAATTATAACAAACAGCTATTGTTTCTGTACAGGAGTAAGAGAGGCTGTTGATGTGATTACATCCAAGAGTTTTCACCCTGCCCCCTTTACATCAGCAGTAAACCACCACTAATTAGACCATTATGCTTGAAGTGGAATGGATGGATGCTGTTTTGTTTTTCAGATGATTGAAGATATTGAAGACTTTTGCCAATGGCTATAAATGAGTGAACCTGTCTGCAGACTTTCAACATTGCAATGCAATGATGGATGAAGTATCCTCAATCCATCAAGCCATTCTTTAACAATTTATCTCAACATTGAAGAACTACTGTGAAAACATTAGATGTACCTGTATTGAGTACCAGGAATCTCAAAGCCACAAAGCCTGAGTACACTTAAGCATATCATGATAAAACTTATGTAAAGAGGTAAGACAGACATTTCTGCGGCCCACAGTGAAAAAGCAGAATGGTGCCATGATCAAGGATGTCTCAGAGAGGGTGCAGAATGTTCTCATGGGGGAAAGGGGCCAGTAAGAGGTCATTGTCCACATTGGAACAAACGATATAGGAAGGGAATAGATTGAGAGTCTGAAGGGAGATTACAGAGAGTTAGGCAGGAATTTAAAAAGGAGGTCCTCAAAGGTAGTAATATCTGGATTACTCCCATTGCTACGGGCTAGTGAGGGCAGGAATAGGAGGATAGAGCAGATGAATGCATGGCTGAGGAGCTGGTGTATGGGAGAAGGATTCACACTTATGGATCATTGGAATCTCTTTTGGGGTAGAATTGACCTGTACAAGAAGGAATGATTGCACCTAAATTGGAAGGGGAATAATATACTGGCAGGGAAATTAGCTAGAGCTGCTCAGGAGGAGTACTAAGGTGGGGGTGGGGATGGGGGGGTGTGGGGGTTGGGTGGGACCCAGGGAGATAGTGAGTCAAGAGATCAATCTGACACTGGTACAGTTGAGAACAGAAGAGAGTCAAACAGTCAGGGTAGGCAGGGACAAGGTACGACAAATAAATTAAATTGCATTTATTTAAATGCAAGGGGCCTAACAGGGAAGGCAGATGAGCTCAGGGCATGGTTAGGAACATGGGACTGGGATATCGTAACAATTACAGAAACATGGCTCAGGGATGGGCAGGACTGTCAGCTTAATACTGATACAAATACTACAGGAAGGACAGAAAGGGAGGCAAGAGGGGAGGGGGAGTGGTGTTTTTGATAAGGGAGAGCATTACAGCTGTGCTGAGGGAGGATATTTCCAGAAATACATCCAGGGAAGTTATTTGGGTGGAACTGAGAAATAAGAAAGGGATGATCACCTTATTGGGATTGTATTATAGACCCCCTAATAGTCAGGGAGAAATTGAGGAAGGAAACATATTGAAGAGATATCCTGAAGATGGATGTTGATGAAGAGAGCTGGAGAAAGTTTGAGTCCATGTATGATGTTATTTTATTGTTATTGAGTGAGGATAATTTATGGGTAGAGAACTGGATGACAAAAAAAAAGTTAAGGAGCATGAAGCTGAAATATAGTGATTTTAGAATAAATTATGTAAATAAATTAACTGAAAGAAAGAAAATGATGTAGACAATATTCTGACTGTCTCAGTTGATGAAAAAGAACATATTAACCCGAATACTGAGTCAGTCAGGCAGGCTGGGCTTAAAATTAATACACCAATACGTGCAATTGGGAAAGCAGGAAGTGACATATCTGACACATCAAATCAGGAAGGGAGAGAAGACGGAGGAAGGAAAGACTGCGATTTTAAAACTACTCCACCCGTACATTATGGGGCTTAAGGCAAACTTGAGGATTGTTTAATTATTGTTGGAATTTTATGGAAAAGTACTCAGAACTGGCAGAACCATGACAAGCCCTGATAAGAAGCAGGGTGAATACGAAGGGAAGCTTTGCACTGCTTGGGCGGGAGTCAGTGTAAAGGGAACCTGCTGACTGGAGAACAGATTCCTGGGAGATACTCAGCCCAAGCAGCACTGGCATGAGCCAGAGGTCAGAGAGTCACCATATACATGATTGTATGATAGCCTGGGCTCGGTAAGAGTATGTCACCTCATCTAGGGGTCACATAAATACAAAGAGAAGGTTAAGAATTTGGTGGAAGCCATTAAGTTGCCCAGGGAAGCAGTATTAATTATGATTAAGGTACACTGGAAGGTTAAAGGTTCCTGCAACAATGGAGTAATGAGTACACAGATACGATAGATTAAATGTTTACTAAAATTGTCATTTACATAAATGATTTGGATGCGAGCATAAGAGGTACAGTTAGTAAGTTTGCAGATGACACCAAAATTGGAGGTGTAGTGTACAGTGAAGAGGGTTACCTCAGATTACAATGGGATCTGGGCCAGATGGGCCAACGGACTGAGAAGTGGCAGATGGAGTTTAATTCAGATGAATGCGAGGTGCTGCATTTTGGGAAAGCAAATCTTAGCAGGACTTATACACTTAATGGTAAGGTCCTAGGGAGAGTTGCTGAATAAAGAGACCTTGGAGTGCAGGGTCATAGCTCCTTGAAAGTGGAGTCACATGTAGATAGGATAGTGAAGAAGGCATTTGATATGCTTTCCTTTATTGGTCAGAGTATTGAGTACAGGAGTTGGGAGGTCATATTGTGGCTGTACAGGACATTGGTTAGGCCACTATTGGAATATTGCGTGCATTTCTGGTCTCCTTCCTATTGGAAAGATGTTGTGAAACATGAAAGGGTTCAGAAAAGATTTACAAGGATGTTGCCAGGGTTGGAGGATTTGAGCTATAGGGAGAGGCTGAACAGGCTGGGGCTGTTTTCCCTGGAGTGTCGGAGGCTGAGGGATGACCTTATAAAGGGTTACAAAGTTATGAGGGGCATGGATAGGGTAAATAGGCAAAGTCTCTTCCCTGGGGTCGGGGAGTCCAGAACTAGTGGGCATAGGTTTAGGGTGAGAGGGGAAAGATATAAAAGAGACCTAAGGGGCAACTTTTTCATGCAGAGGGTGGTACGGGTATGGAATGAGCTGCTGGAGGAAGGTGTGGAGGCTGGTACAACTGTAACATTTAAGAGGCATTTGGATGGGTATATAATTAGGAAGGGTTTGGAGGGATATGGGCCGGGTGCTGGCAGGTGGGACTAGATTGGGTTGGGATATCTGGTCGGCATGGACGGGTTGGACCAAAGGGTCTGTTTCCATGCTGTACATCTCTATGACTCTAGGACACAGACGTCTGACTAAGTGCCAGTAGCAGCAGAATAAACACATGAGTAGAAGCAGCAGTTATCAGAATTGAAGGAAATCGAATCAGTTAGGATGAGATTCCTCTCAAGTTATTGTGGATGCCATCGAGACTTTGAACCCCCTTTGGGAAACAACAAATTTGACTATTGAATAATTGTTGAGAGTGGAAAGCAGTGGTGGGAAGAATGGGCTTTAGTACCAGACTTGGTGCCCTAAGATGTAGGTCAGCTTGGCGCATTGGCTAAAGATTGAAGGGGGGAGTGTTGTTGGGGTATCCCATGGTCAGAGGTGGCACAACATCACAGCCCATTGGCATAAACATGGCTGCAGTAATTGAATCTCATGTTCCGCCTTGGGACGATGCAGCTATAAGGCATCAACATTGACCACCACTTTCCTTATCCCCCTCCCCCACCTCATCCCAGATCCAACCACCCCCTCAACCTAGCACCGCCCTCTTGACCTGTCCATCATCCTTCCTACTTATGCACTTTGTCTTTCCCTCCGACCTATCACTATCATCCCCCACCCCTCTCACCTTCCCAGCTGTCTCCCCCCCACCTCCAAGCTACTTATCTCTCAGCCCCCTTCACCCTTCACCCCCACATTCTTGATAAAGACCTTATGCCTAAATGATGACTCTCCTGCTTTTGGATTGCTGCCTGACCTGCTGTGCTTTTTCAACACCGAATATTTTGACTCTGATCTGTACATCTCTATGACTCTATGACTCTATTTGCAGTCCTCACTTTTTCTTAGAGATAAGCACATCTGGGAAACATCTGAGAAAGAGTATAACCATTAACATTGCAATGTAGATTAATGGGTTATACTGTAAGACCCCAAGGCCTGATGATAACAATGTCTCCCACGAGGTCATGGGGAACCTAGGGCTGTCCATAGGGGTGTTCATCATTGATCAAGCGTTCACAGGATTGGATGTATAGATTAATGGGGAAGGAACAATGACATAAATGTTGAATGTATTATTACAATGTTGTATTTTGCTAGGAAAACCAGAGTGTCTTTGACCTCTCCAATCTGAGGTGTAACTAAGTGGGCAACTGGGCCCCACATGAAAGTCGGATTCAGAGCGGTCTCTGGCCTCTCCCGCATAGCAAAAGAGCTTGAATAAAGATTGATTGTACTGCTGAACACAAGAACTCTTTGACCTCTCTTCCCAACAAGAAGTAATAGAATGAAGAAGCAAGTGAGGTGCAAGTGAACCTGTGAAGGTCTGAAAGAGGGAATGGAGAAATGTCTGACTGAAAAGGTGATGTGAAATGTGAAAGTTACAATATGACTGAGAGGAACAAATCAGTGTAAGCGAAGTAAGAATTATTTGAGGGAACAGGTGACAGAAGGAGAAATCGGGACACCATATACAAATACCATAATAGGAAATTAAACATATGTTCTAACCCAAACCTTCTTTAAGTCTATCTACTCTTTCTGTGAACCTCTGAATTTATAAACATGATGTGGAAATAGCACAAGGTCATAACATGGAGATTCAATTGCAAAGTTTTCACAAAGTTCTTATCGAATGAATTTTTCTAAGATCCTGACAAATTCTCACAGACAATGGCTTCTCCATTTTTACATGGCAAGGTCAACTCAAATTCTACATGTTGCATTGCATGTTCTAGTGTTCTCGACAGGAAAATGATCACAAAATGCTATTTAAAAATTGTTATTCTTACATTCAAAAAGAAGCTCCCATTGATATGCTTAAGTGATTTAACAGAGAGTTTGCAGTATTAACATAATCAAGCATTTGACATAATGAGAGTACACAGCTAGACATCTGCCAGATAGCACAACAATAAAAGGACTGCCCATGGATAGTTAGACAAAGAGGTGTTGGCGGTGACACAGTAGGGAAAGAAGCTAGGCATGATATAGGAACAGGAATGTCAATGGGAACTGATACATCCTGTTTGTGAATGAATTTCAAACTATTGCACCCATAATGGTACAAATAAATGAAGTCACTGATTTAGGGATCCAGAGGCCGAAGTGACAAATGGCCTTTTTTCACTCTGACATTTAGATTAGATTAGATTAGACTGGAATACCTATAGTGTGGGAAAAGGCCCTTCAACCCAACAAGTCCATACTGACCCTCCGAAGAGTAACCCAACCAGACCATTTCCCTCTGATTAATGCACCTAACACTATGGGCAGTTTAGAATGGCCAATTCACCTGACCTGCACACCTTTGGACTGTGGGAGGAAACCGGAGCACCCGAAGGAAACCCTCGCAGACACGGGGAGAATGTGCAAACTCCACACAAACAGTCACCCAAGGCTGGAATTGAACCTGGGCCCAATTAATAAAATCTGGCATATGAATTTAGTAGTGGCAAATATGACAACTAGTATAAAAACCCATATGGTTCACTAATGTCCCTTAAAAAAGAAATCAACAGGCCTATATGTGACTCCAGATTCATTGCAATTTGGTTGACTTTTACCATCTCTCTAAAATGGTCACATAAGTCACTCAGTTCAAGGACAATTAGAGGTGAGCAACAAATTTGCCAGTGACACCCATGCCCCATTAAAAGATTTGAAAAGAAATGTGTTTTAGTACATGTGTTCATTACAGTGTACCTTGTGGATGTTATGACTTCTAGGAAAGTATCACAGATCACACATGAGGAAACTGATACTCTTGGAAGTAACCATAGCAACAGAAGACATGCAGGAGTACCATTTCAGCCAGAGAAATGAGTGGAATGGTTTATTTGCGGGAATAAGACACAAACTTAACTGTGATGTGAGAGTATATACATTTCCCATTTCATATGACATTCCTCTGTTATTTGAGCCATGTTAAAATTGCAAAGAAATGTTCTACAACATTTCCATTGAATATCAATTCTTCAAACTGTCATTTCTAGGTTATTGTGACAAAACATAGAATCTGCTGTGGAATGGTCCAGTTGAATGCTAATGTCCAGTGTGGATAATTTATGATGTTGTGCAGTGTGTGGGGGAAGTGTCAGGAAAGAAAGAAAGAATATGCCTTCAATCGGAGTTTAATTGTGAGCCCAAATTCTGAATATAACCAAACTGGGATGTAAGAATCTTTATGCAGCATTACTGCACCAATTTATCACAGTTTGTTTCCAGGGCGAGTTTCCATTGATGGTAATTGTAGTTTGGAGAATATGTGACAAGTTCCCCTCTGGAATATGCTGCTACAACTGATCAGACTTTTTTGGAAAATATTTCCCCGATTCAGTGTCTGTAATTAGTGGAGGCACATTCTGATCAAACTATTTACTCACCCTTTGATTTGGCTGATAGGTGAAAGAAGTGATTCTCCCCAACTTGAACAGTTCCTGAGGGTGACTTATCACAGAAAAGGAAGTGCCAGCATTTAGAAAGATCCAGAGTGAGGGCTGACATATTCAGGGAAGTATCTTATCCCGTATGGGGGAGCAGATGACTGCCACTGCATTGGACATGTCAAGGGCAATTAGGGATGGGAAATAAGTACTGGCCTTATCAGAGATGCAGAAACAAGCAAATTATTGTTTATCTAATGATGCTGTTAAAAGACTATCTTGAGCTGCCTAAAGCAGGGGATACAATCAGATTATATTTGTGCTGACCACAATGTAGATCCAGGTATGAGTGAGGTCTGCTAGGCTGATTGGAATCTCAAACAGTGCAATCATCAATGAACCTTTTTAAAGTATGTTAACATAGATTTGTGCTAGGTAGGCAGTACTTGATTAATCTAGCTGAATATTTTGAGGAGGTCATAGCAAAAGTGAGTTGTTATATTATCTGTGTTGGACTGAGTTCAGAATCAGATCGGGAACAGGAACGTAATCAGATTGTTAGTATGTCGTAAGTGGCATTCACCACAAATCTATTCTGTGTTGACCCTATTACTGGTCAATCCTGACATTCATCCACTGACCTTTTCAGTGGTCACTACTGACCTCAACCTACTGACCCTTTGAGTGGTCACTCCTGATCTTTGCACACTGATCCTTTGAGTGGCCATTCCTGACCTTTGCACACTGACCCTTTGAGTGGTTAATCCTGACCCTCATACACCGACCTTTTGAGTGGTCACTTCCGACCTTTGCTACCGGATATTTTTACTGGTCCTTTGTCTTATGCCTGGGGTTGCTTTCCAGCTTCTTCCTCATCCATCACAGAGGCAGTTTGTCATTGTAGACTTTAACCCTGAATAGATTACAAGTCCAAAGACTTTCTCCATTACCCTCTGTATTCCCTCCTATAATTGTTCTTTCCTTTCCCATTTTCTTGTTCTGTGTGTCACTCTCATTCTCTCCTTCTCTTCTCCTCTTCTTTCTCTTTACAATCCTGTGTTCCCCTACTTTACGCCTCCTTCATGATTGAACCCATGAAATCTTCTTCCTTCTCCTTTCTAATTAATTTCATCATACCAATGAAAATCAATAGAAAGACCCTTTTAACCTCTTATGGAATGGAAGCTTTTGATGTAAAAATGATTAATTGTATAATGTCTATAAAAGGATATTTAGCACTGACCTTCAATTCAAAGATCTCTCCTCCTTGAATTTGCTGATTTTACCTGGCACATCACACTAACTAACTAAAGTTGATTCTCAGCACGGGATAATGCTTCCAGCAGGAGTCTCCCATAGGAGGACATCTCCATCTCAGGGATGTTGAATATCAAAGGACTCATGCCAATTGTTTAATAAGGAGACACTACACCTGAATGATTGTTGGTTATTTATTTGTCAACATTCGATAATCATCTATCTATCATTACTTTATTTTTTAAAAGGCCTGTTTGCCTATGTTATGACCATCATAACCTTGAACCCAAACCTGAATTAAAGACTCTACCACATAAGGCCTACTCCAGTAGTTATTTGTTAATCAATCCCTATAGTGACTAATCACTAACCTATCACTACAGGAAGTCCCTGGGTTACAAACGAGTTCCGTTTTTAAATCTGTTCGTAGGTCAAATGTATATGTAAGCCAGAACAGTTACGTACGGTTCACATCTAGCATCAATTAGTCAAATGTTTGCCTTAATATATAGTATAGTATATCTTTTAAAAAACATCTTCAATACAGTAATAATAATAAATGTAATTACAGTACAGTACAGTATTTATACGTAGTGTTTTTGGCAGTCCTTGCATGGAATTTTGTAGATGACGTTGGTTTTGTCCATGGGTTGTACTGGGTCTTTTAAGTTTGTTAGTTTTTGTTTGAAAGTGTTGGTGGGTTTGTGTGCTATTAGAATTCCGAGGGGTCTTAATAGTCTGGCTGCCATTTCTAAAACTTCTTTGATGTATGATAAGGTGGTTAGGGTTTCTGGCTGTGTTTTGTCTGCTTGTCGTGGTTTGTTCTTGAGGAATCTGCGCACTGTAGTTTTCAAGAAGAATATTCACCTTAGCATACATCGAAGAAGTTTCAGAAATGACAGCCAGACTACTAAGACCCCTCGGAATCCCAGTAGCACACAAACCCACCAACACTCTCAAATAAAAACTAACAAACTTAAAAGACCCAGTACAACCCATGGACAAAACCAATGTCATCTACAAAATTCCATGCAAGGACTGCCACAAACACTACGTAGGACAAACAGGAAGAAAGTTAGCCACCAGGATACACGAACACCAGCTAGCCACAAAAAGACACGACCCTCTCTCCCTCGTAGCCCTACACACGGATGAAAAATACCACCAATTCGACTGGGACAACACATCTAACCTGGGACAGGCTAAGCAAAGACATGCCAGAGAATTCCTAGAAGCCTGGCACTCCCACCACAACGCCATAAACAAACACAGATCTAGATGCCATCTATCAACCCCTCAAAAAACGAACAGGAAATGACATCACCACAAACCCCAGGAACCTCATCCAGGAGAAAGATATAAATAGAAAGCAGGAGACAACAGCTTCGCTTCCCTTGGAGGTCGCCACTGATGATGTTACCGAGCCAGGTAATGAAACGTCTGGATATCAAATCTACAGCTCAGTGAGCAAACCTACACCCTAAACCTCAACCTGAGCTCCAAACCTTCACAAACCTTGCAAAAATCATTAGACAATTATTTCAGTGCATAAGGATCAAGCATTTAATATGCTGTATATCATGAACTTGTCAATACTCTAGGTAATCATTAATCAGTTACCATGGTGTGATACTCACAAATTCTCCCCTGGTCCAGGTAATCACTAACTCAGTACTATGTTAGACAGGTCAGTTTCTGGGAGGGTCTTGGGGTAGTGTCCCTACCTCTGAGCTAGGATGCGTAGTTCAAGTTCCACCAGCTCCAGAGATGTATAATAACCTCTCCAAGCAGATTGACTAAAGTAACTAAACCAGTTGCTACAATTAATTCTGAGCATTCAGTACAATGGGAATTGGGGTAGCATGACTGTGTAGTTTATTAATTAATCATTCACTATAGGACATAATAACCAATATATCATTGTTACCAAGTAGTTATTATCAATAGAAGTACTGCATGATCACCAACCATTTGTTGTGGTTTATACTAAGCAACTGTTTACTGGATTGTATAACTATTAACTAGTGCTAATGCTAACTCATCTTTGGTGAGTAGACACTCGATCATCACACCGATGGTTAATATTTGTTAATTACAAGGCTATCACTGACCTGCGACCTGGTAGTTAATCATTGCACAGGGTGGTAACTCACCCATTCCATTAATTCCATTAACAAAATGCTTTTTGAGTATCTTGTTTCAAGGTTGTTTCCTTGCTGCCAATTCAGCATGTTATTGATTTCAAACCTTGTGTTGTCCATATCTAGTGTCACATCGTCTTCCCTGTGGTTGGCCTATTCTCAACTTACACATCGTTGAACTTATTCTGTTTGAGGAGATTCCATGTTGATGTACAATGTTACAACCTTTTGTCAGGATCCCTCAGGATTGACAGTTGGAGCATATACATAGCCTCTATAAACATCCTGTTTGATATTCTGTTTTATTTGCCTCTTGTGACTATTTTGTTTTGAGAAATTTGGTTTTATATGTACCTGCCCGACAGAACAATTTTATCTTCTTAGACGGCACAGGACATGATGAAAGAAAGTAGGTGAAAGCCTTTTCATTACAGAAGCAATTGAAGCATTGTACAAAACAAAATCAGGGTGAACAGTGCATATGAATTCAAGAGACTAATAGATATCCCTTTGAATGTATGCCAGAGCATTCAGCAGGACTTCAGAAGAGCCAGGAAGAGAGGTTGGGACACACCGTGATCCCCCCTCCCCACCCCAAGAAAAAATTAATTATTTCTCTCCCAAAAGAATGTTAAAATAATTGGATTTATAATGTTCAGGAATCCCCAGATCAAGTGCACATGTGCCTTTTGTGCTTTGGGCCTCTATAAAGAACCTAGCATATGGCCATTCTTGCATTCGGATGAGAAACCCCATCTCTTGATCCCTGTGTGCCAGTGGTCACGCTTAAAATGTGGTTGCAACATCAAACAATACTTATCCAGCACGGTGACCCAGTTTGTGTTCAGTTCAGTGATCATCACTGATATTATGACATGAGGGGGGTATGGGGTTCTGTCAGAGAAAGCTGTTGAAGTGAATGATCAGCCACTATTGTATTAAGTTGTCCAGCAGGCTTACAGGGCCTACTGCCATGTTCCCTCAGTTCCTGTGTGAGGGGAATAAATGTCATGGAAAGAAAGTTAATGTTAACTTTTCTTGGACAACAACTGACCAACACCATATTCTTTCCCCCAACTTTTGATGAATTCACTTCTGTACACTGATCATCACATCAAGTTTATTGAAGTCTTCACGTTTTCAATGTCCCTCTTCCTTTTCATTCCTATATTTGTTCTATCCCTTTTCAAATGTATCTTTGGGTCTAAAGGATCTGCAGCTGAAACCTATTGGTTGTCTCCATGCAATTTGACTTACCTGTTGAGTGCTCCTGTCTTTACTCCAGATTTATAGTTGTTATAGCTTTCTTTTATCCATTTGTTACATTGGAGAGCAGCCAAAGTCTTCCAAACTACATTTCAGCAAGAGTCTATGTCTTCAGTGGAGAAAATTGGAAAAATAAAAAAAGTGATAATAATATATAAAAAATAATTTAAAAATTGGAAAAAAAACACACAGCAACATAATTGAACAACAACAGAGTTCGGTACACTTCATATCACTGACAACAGCATAGGGTAGGGAATGGGTCCATCATTATTAGTAAAAGTAGATCGCTCAAAGCACTATCCATTCAATGTAGAAATATTGCCTCTCCTCAGCAACAAATATCTACTGGATATTTTACTTTATTACTGCTTTTCATCAGCTTTTCCAAAACTCTAGCGTTAGTATTAAAAGTTGCTTTGCAGTATATTAGAAAGCTAGTTAAAGGATTAGAACCCATGTTGTAAGGTCACACTAGACTGAAATAATACTCGGGAAGATGTAATAATTTCAAACATAGCAGGTATCTCCAGGAAATTGAGGCAATTATGAAGGAGGGGTACTGAATTGAGCTGTAGCCAGCAGCAGCCCATGCACATCATGTAGAGTTGCAAGGAGAGTTCCTGTTCCATTCAATCCTAGGGCAAGGTTAGTTTAAAAAGTAAAGGTCAAAATCTATCATTTTGGCGACTGGCCACAATTATTCATTTGGTTGTTAAGTGCCCAAAGAAAATGGCACTCATGCCTCTCATCAGTCACAATCAAATTTTGCAAACAGTGCCACAAAACTGGCCCGATTTCCATTTGTGTACCTAGTCCTAAATCAATACGGAAATCGTGCGTGAGCACATCACCTGTCATATACCTGACCATGAAGGAATTAGTTGTATTACTGCAAGATGAGGGCAAAGGATTTCTAGGCTAATGTATCATGATTTTAACACAATGATGAAGTGGGAGAGAAGGAGAATGTATGGGATAGTGCGTTTGATATTTAGGACAATAAGAGGGGAACATTTCAGTGGGCCAATGAATCCAAGGAGGGGGCAATACATTAGAAAAAATGGAATGGCCCACAATTACCTGAAAAAATCCAAGGCTTTACTGCACAACAAAATCGGTGTCATACTTTATGCAGAAGAAAAAGCCCCTGCTGTTTGGCCATTTGCAGCTCACTGTTTTTAAGAGGTCAAAGCAGTATGTTAAATGAATACCTGTGGTGCTATAAAGGGGTGTATTATACAATGAAATGAAAGAGGTAGGAGATGCAGGAAGGAAGTAATGACTAAATGAGCTCCAGAGGACTTGACCCTGTGGGAAACATGCAATGAATGCTGTGACAACAGATCAATGAAGCTGATTAATTAACTCACGGAAACTGCATGTGAGTGAGGAAAGGGGATCTGTGGCGTCCACAGGGCTCAACACTCTAAAAGGAGACTTCTACTCCTTGCAAAAATCAATCTCTTTCAAACCTGAATCATCAGGTAGGGTTATAAAGAGCAGGGAATAATGTGAACTTTCGTAATTCAGTATCTTAATTGAGAAAGGACTCATTAAGAACCATGTGCCTGTTAATGGCAGATTTGAGAGAGGCTAGGTCTACTTGTCACTGAAAAATATTGGAATAACTTTGCTGATTGTGTGTGCCTGGATTAAAAATGAACAATTAATAGGATCTGCATTGTTGACAACACCTACACTTGTAGACGAACCACCCAACAGAAATCATTATACTGCTTTTGGAAGTTGCAAACAAATAAAATAAATCATTGCCAGTATATAGCCCTAATTGCAAAGGGCAACATTACCACACTGTAAATAAAAAACAAAATATTTAAAGAGAACTTTCCAACCTAGATTAGAATATCTGATTCTTATCATTATTACTATAAGAAAGATCTGATTATTATTATTATAAGAATGCAGGAAAATTAGTCTATGAATGAGCCTATAAAGAAACAGCATTAAAAAGTCATGTGTGCATAATTTCAGAGGCAAAACATGCAGATTCAATAAAGTTCAAGTTACAATATGTATTGTAACTTGAACTTTATTAAGTCATTTCACATTAACCACAAAATCAGGAACTTGAGGTCAAATGTAGACAACACAGCTTGCCTTTGTGTTTTAGTATTAAATGGGTGATAACAAGTTGACAGCCTGTTTTTAAGACAGCATGTTCTTTTCTTTCTGTTTCCATTAATCTATGTCCTAGCCAATATTTATCCTTCAAGTATTATCACAAAATCAGACTATCTGGTCATTATTGTTTGCTACTGTTTTTCCAACACTAAAACAGGAATGGCGTGTCAAAAGTACTTAGTTGGCTATGAATGACATTCTAAGGTTAGGAAAGGGCTATCTCAAGATAAAGTTTAATTTTTTTGAAGGCTGTAAAAATTACCAGAAGTGTTCATTTCCAAGACAACACATTGTAATACCTGTAGTATTTGTGCTAATGAACTGCCAAAAGTTTAACTAAATCAAATTTACAAAATACTACAGTGTCAGTATTGCAGAGGATTAATGACAGTAAGTCTCAAAGCTAATAGTCTCAGATAAGTCACTGCATCAATCAGTGTGACTGAACCCTAGACTGCCAGGTCAATCTTTTCTCCCTGTTCTGCTATGTGACTACCATCCACTACCACACATACCTCATTTGCCACCAGAAACTGAGAGTCAGCACATTCTTCAACTACAGGGGGCAACACCAGAACAGAATCACAATCAGTTTTGACTTGTCATCCAAACAGGGACATGTCGCAGGAAAGATAGTGATCAGGACTTTTCCCCTGCCTCCACTAGGAAGCATGAGGTTTTTCTGTCAGAATGCTAAATGCTTCCTTTGTTGAAACCAGTCAATTCTGTGCAGCCCACAAATCCTGGAATTGAAGAAGTTGACATAGGTGGAAGTGATAAGTATCCTGCCAACAAAATAATATTTGATACTTACATCACTCAGGTCTGAAACACTATTATTGTTGACTAATATGTCATAATACCAGTTTCTTCACTGAACAACTTTGAGGAGACATTTTGTCTATTTTCAGATAAATACATTCATCAGAATTTAATATTTCATATGATGCTTTTTACAGAGATTAAACAGTAAAATCCCACCACGGTCATCTGGATATTTTCACACATATCTTGAAATCTAGCAACTCCTTAGGTGTGAGTGAAACTTGACGAAATCTCTTGCTAAAACAGTCCTGTCTGAACTATAAGATCTCAGCAAACATTGTGTGATACCCTAAACTTCATACTGTTATGACAAATGCTCACTGAAATTTTAATGGGACCCTTTGAACAAAGGGTAATTAAACAACCGAGCAATAGAAGAAGAATTGAAGAAATCTGGCTAGAAACACTCACAATTTCTAATTGCAGTCCACAAGAGTCATTTTGAATTTGTACACTGAATGTGCTGCACATCAAATACAATTTAGTGATTTAACTTCTCTCTATCAAATGAGTTCTGGAAAAGATGAAGCCAAGTTGAGTTGCTCATGTTCACAGCAGTTCCTATATCAGACAGTCTGGATAACCACCTGAATTCCCAAAAGCCCATTAACAATGTTACATATCCATTGACCAGTTTTACTGTCTACTAAGCATGCTCTTAAAGTTGCAATGGCTACCTGAGACATGCAGCCTAACATAGCTAGAATCTCTAGTAGCAGGATGGTTCATCTTGTTCCCCCAGTGCAGTGAGTTTTTTTAAATTCAATCATTGCTGTCTGTTGAGCATTTTATTGCCTGTC
Source organism: Chiloscyllium punctatum (assembly GCF_047496795.1). Lineage (NCBI taxonomy): Eukaryota > Metazoa > Chordata > Chondrichthyes > Orectolobiformes > Hemiscylliidae > Chiloscyllium > Chiloscyllium punctatum. Next base: position 99,960,141 of record NC_092755.1, on the reverse strand, counting down.
GCTAGTTGCTTTTGAGAAGGTGATGGTGAGCTGCTTTCTTGAACCAGTGCAATCCACATGCAGTAGGCTGATCCACAATATCCCAAGGGAGGGAATTCCAGGATTTTGACCCAGCAACTGTGAAGGAATGGCAACATACTTCCAAGTCAGGATGATGAGTGGCTTGGACAGGAACTTGCAGATGGTGGTGTTCCCATGTATCTGCTACCCTTGTCCTTCTAGATGAAAATGATAGTGGGTTTGGAAGATGCTGTTTGAAAATCTTTGGTGAATTTATGCAGCATATCTTGTAGGTAGTACACACTGCTGCTACTGAGCATCGGTGGTGGAGGGAATGGATGTTTGTGGATGTAGTGCCAATCAAGGGGTCTGCTTTGTCCTGGATGGTGTCAAACTTCTAGAGAGGTGTTGGATTTGCACTCACCCGGGCATGTGGGGAGTAGTCCATCACATTCCTGACTTGTGCCTTGTAGATGGTGGACAGGCTTTGGGAGTCAGGAGGTGAGTTTCTCACCACAGTATTCCAAGCCTCTGATCTACTCTAGTAGCTGCTGTGTCTATATGAAAAATCTAGTTGACTTTCTGGTAAATAGTAACCCCAAGGATGTTGATAGTGGGGGTTCAATGATGGTAGCACCATTGGATGTCAAGGGACATTGATTAGATTGTTTGTTATTGGAGATGGTTAGTGCCTGACATTTGTATGCTGTAAATAATATTTACCACTTGTCAGCCCAAGCTTGGACATTATTGATACTTTGTGCATTTGAATATGAGCTGTTTCAGTATCTGAAGAATTACAAATGGTGTTGAACGTTGCAAACATCCCCACTTCTGACCTTATGTTGGAGGCAAAGTTTTACCAATCCTACTGCAAACATGGGAAGTGATCAGATTATGGGATATGAGCCAGTCGGAGTGAGTGATGTACAGTCTTTGTCTGGAATTGGGAAAGTATCAAGCAACAATTTGGCACTTGTTCTGGAGGCCTATGCAAGTAAGTGTCCGCAGAAACACTACGAGATGTCATTATAAAAAAGCAGACCAGCTAATGTCTGACAAACCTGGATTAACTATATGCTGCCTCATTTGAGCAAGAATAGCTTTAACCCAAAGTAGAAAATATAGGATTTGATGGTACATCCATATGCCAATGACAAAGTTTATATAACCTTGAAGAATGGCTAACTGTTAAATCAGTATCTACATAGTCAATGTGTGTTCTTATAAATGTTACACTATATGGGTCATTATGACCTGAATGACACTTATTTTGATACAATGAATTCCCGATCTTACACATCTGTGTATCAGGGCGCCTTGTGTTCACCCCTTGAAGACCAACAGAGTTTATTTTAAATTACTGTTTCAGTGATATCTAACTTCTGAAACAGCAATATGTCCATGCAGCAGCATTTCAAGGAAGAGCTGTGAAATTTCGTACTGTTTGTTTCGTAATATAACCTGCACTATTTGAAAAAGAAATTCGTGAGATTAGAGGGTTAAACCATAAAATCTGGTTCGAACCATTCGCTCAGGTCGCAGACACTCACAACTTTAATTACGTGTATCATTTATTTATAGCAGTTGACTTCTTGAAACAAAGCTTATTCAAAACCTAATCCAGGAAAGGTTGATTATACCAGAGATACCTCATTCCTATCAGAGATCAGATTTTGGACTTCTTGGAAAGACTGGTATATGCAGTTTTGCAAAAGTCTGCAGCTAGATAGCACACTGGGATTAATTACAATGATAAATGCTGACTGTTCTTCCAAGGGAATAAGGCCGAGGAAGTCCCACCCTGCTTTCTGGGTCTGTAGCCCACTTTAAATGGACAGAAATAACACACAAACATACCTGAGCTTATCATAAGCTATAACGCTGCCAGTGAGGTGTACTCTCATTAAACTCAATCAGACCCCAGGAGGTATCTATCTGAGAATATTGTGCAGCAAACTGAGAGAAATTGAAAACTAAAGTCATCATTTTCTATTGTATGCACATTTAGATTTCCCAAGTCACCCTTGTCTCTCCCTGATTTATTTCCCCGTTGTTTCTTTCTGTCTCTATGCAGTTCATCTCTGTCCATACAGGCATGGGTCAATTGATTGAACAACATCTATATTCTTTCCCATAAACTCATTCTAAGCTATGACATATACAGGATGCTATGCCTACATCATTGTGAATCTGAATATTGTAATGAAGGTATGTTACTCAAAACATGAGTTGATTAACATATTGACTCAACTTTCTATACCTTTTTGGAAAGAACACATTGCAAAACAAATGGCTACAACAGCTTTTTAAAAAGTTCTTTCACAAGATGAGGACATCACTAGCTAGGCCAGCATTTATTGCCTGTCCCTGATTGGCACAGAGAGCAGTTGAATCAATCACATGGAGTCACGTGTCGGCCAGACCAGCTTAGGATGGCAGTTTCCTTCTTTGAATAATATTGGTGGGCCAGCTTGATTTTTCTTGCTGATTGACAAGAAAGTAATTATTCCAGATTTTCGCTGAATTCAAATTTGACCATCCATGGTGCGTTTCAAACCTGGGGTCCCTCAGAACATTACTTGCGTCTCTGCATTAACAGTCCCACAATAATGCAACGAGTCCATCGCTTTACCCTTGGCAAGGAAGAAGCTGCTTGGACGGAGATGGAACTTTCAAAGAGAGATCACATGACACAATTCATGGGCAGAAAAAACATATTCAATTTGAACCCAGAAGTTAGAGAGGTAATTTGCCAAGAGCAAAAGCCTTTGGCTTCTCTCTCCGGTCTCTGAAACCCCTCATATAAATAAATTGTGAGCTGAAAACCGACAAGAAGGCTGCATTACTCCAAGTAGCGGGTTCTTAAAGGGCAAAGCCTCATTGCTACAAAACAAGAGTTGTTAAAGGAAAGTCTGGAATCTACCATGATTGTCGCAAGGTAGAAAATAATTATGCCAGTCACATCTGATGTGAGAAGAAATCAATGCAAACTATTTGTATGAAATGTGACTTTGAATGCCAACCAGAACTTGAGACAATCAGTGAATTTTTTTTGTTCTGAATTCAAATGTTACTTGGCTAAAGTACTTTGAAGGTAACGTGTTTTTTTTCCCCCAGAGCTGGAGATGGTGTGCATCAAAATGATTATGTTAATATTTAGGAAGGGTAGTTGTATGCATGCACTCTGTTTAAGCCTTTTGTTAATAGTCTTTACATCTTTGCTTGAGTAAGTATTGTTTTTAATGAGGTAAAAACAATGACTGCAGATACTGGAAAGCAAATACTGGATTAGTGGTGCTGGAAGAGCACAGCAGTTCAGGCAGCATCCAATGAGCAGCGAAATCGACGTTTCGGGCAAAAGCCCTTCATCAGGAATAAAGGCAGTGAGCCTGAAGCATGGACAGATAAGCTAGAGGAGGGTGGGGATGGGGAGAGAGTAGCAGAGAGTACAATGGGTGAGTGGGGGAGGAGATGAAGGTGATAGGTCAAGGAGGAGAGGGTGGAATAGATAGGTGGAAAAGGAGATAGGCAGGTCGGACAAGTCCGGACAAGTCAAGGAGACAGTGCTGAGCTGGAAGCTTGAAACTAGGATGAGGTGGGGGAAGGGGAAATGAGGAAACTGTTGAAGTCCACATTGATGCCCTGGGGTTGAAGTGTTCCGAGGCGGAAGATGAGGCGTTCTTCCTCCAGGCATCTGGTGGTGAGGGAGCGGAGGTGAAGGAGGCCCAGGACCTCCATGTCCTCGGCCGAGTGGGAGGGGGAGTTGAAATGTTGGGCCACGGGGCGGTTTGGTTGATTGGTGCGGGTGTCTCGGAGATGTTCCCTAAAGCACTCTGCTAGGAGGCACCCAGTCTCCCCAATGTAGAGGAGACCACATCGGGAGCAACGGATACAATAAATGATATTAGTGTATGTGCAGGTAAAACTTTGATGGATGTGGAAGGCTCCTTTAGGGCCTTGGATAGAGGTGAGGGAGGAGGTGTGGGCACAGGTTTTACAGTTCCTGCGGTGGCAGGGGAAAGTGCCAGGATGGGAGGGTGGGTCGTAGGGGGGTGTGGACCTGACCAGGTAGTCACGGAGGGAACGGTCTTTGCGGAAGGCGGAAAGGGGTGGGGAGAGAAATATATCCCTGGTGGTGGGGTCTTTTTAGAGGTGGCAGAAATGTCGGCGGATGATTTGGTTTATGCAAAGGTTTGTAGGGTGGAAGGTGAGCACCAGGGGCTTTCTGTCCTTGTTACGGTTGGAGGGGTGGGGTTTGAGGGCGGAGGTGCGGGATGTGGACGAGATGCATTGGAGGGCATCTTTAACCACGTAGGAAGGGAAATTGCAGTCTCTAAAGAAGGAGGCCATCTGGTGTGTTCTATGGTGGAACTGGTCCTCCTGGGAGCAGATACGGCAGAGGCAGAGAAATTGGGAATACGGGATGGCATTTTTGCAAGAGATAGGGTGGGAAGAGGTGTAATCCAGGTAGCTGTGGGAGTCGGTGGGTTTGTAAAAAATGTCAGTGTCAAGTCAGTCGTCACTAAGGGAGATGGAGAGGTCCAGGAAGGGGAGCAAGGTGTCAGAGATGGTCCAGGTAAATTTAAGGTCAGGGTGGAATGTGTTGGTGAAGTTGATGAATTGCTCAACCTCCTCGCGGGAGCACGAGGTGGCGCCAATGCAGTCATCAATGTAGCGGAGGAAGAGGTGGGGAGTGATGCCGGTGTAATTACGGAAGATCAACTGTTCTACATAGCCAACAAAGAGACAGGCATAGCTGGGGCCCATACGTGTGCCCATGGCTACCCCTTTGGTCTGGAGGAAGTGGGAGGATTCAAAGGTGAAATTGTTAAGGGTGAGGACCAGTTTAGCCAAACGAATGAGAGTGTCAGTGGAAGGGTACTGTTGGGGACGTCTGGAGAGGAAAAAACGGAGGGCTTGGAGGCCCTGGTCATGGCAGATGGAGGTGTAGAGGGATTGGATATCCATGGTGAAGATGAGGTGTTGGGGGCCGGGGAAACGGAAGTCTTGGAGGAGGTGGAGGGCGTGGGTGGTGTCTTGAATGTATGTGGGGAGTTTCTGGACTAAGGGGGATAGGACAGTGTCGAGGTAGGTAGAGATGAGTTCAGTGGGGCAGGAGCATGCTGAGACAATGGGTCGGCCAGGGTGGTAAGGCTTGTGGATCTTGGGAAGGAGGTAGAACCGGGCAGTGCGTGGTTCCCGGACTATGAGGTTGGAAGCTGTGGGTGGGAGATCTCCTTAGATGGGAGATCTCCTTTTCCACCTATCCACTCCACCCTCTCCTCCTTGACCTATCACCTTCATCTCCTCCCCCACTCACCCATTGTACTCTACGCTACTCTCTCCCCACCCCCACCCTCCTCTAGTTTATCTCTCCATGCTTCAGGCTCACTGCCTTTATTCCTGATGAAGGGCTTTTGCCTGAAATGTCGATTTCACTGCTCGTTGGATGCTGCCTGAACTGCTGTGCTCTTCCAGCACCACTAATCTAGTATTGTTTTTAATGAACCAGTTCTTTACGTATTACTTAAGGAACTTTGCTGGCTAGTTTTGATAGAGTTGCAAACAGTCTTAGAAATAATGATAATATCACCTCGCTTTTTAAATTCAAACTTTATTGCGATTAGTTGAGGAATGGGACAAGGAAAGAAATTAGTTCACTCTTCCAAACTTGGTAATAATAACTGTGAACAAGAGATGCATTTTTAATGCCTCTATTAAATGCAAATTAATTTTGTTTATTATCACAGCTTGACTTATATTCTTTTATCAATGGTATTTCTCATATCTCAACATTTTAAAGACCTGGACCTTGTCTTCCTCAATTTCTCAGCTCTGCCTGAAAGAATGTTCAGAAAGCATCATGGACATAGTCTTCTTTCACTAACAGAATGTGGGCATGGCAGGTTAGCCAGCATTAATTCCCTTTCCCTAAACCCTAAAGTGGTGGTGAACTGCTTTCTTGAATCATTGCAGTCCATGTGCTATAGATAGACCCACAATGCTGTTCGGGAGGGAATTCCAGGATTTTGATGCAATGACACTGAAGGAATGGCAATATATTTCCTAGTCATGACGGTGAGTGGTTGTTGTAGGTGCTGGTGTTCCCATGTATCTGCTGTCCTTTCCTTGGAAGTGCTTGTGAGTTTAGAATGTACTGTCTAAACAGCCCATGGAATTTCTGCAGTGCACCTTGTAGATGGTAAACACTGCTGCTACAGAGCATCAACAGTAGGGATATGGTGCCAATGGAATGGGTTGTCTGTCCTGAATGGTGTCATGCTCCTTAAGAGCTATTGGAGCACCCATCCAGTCAAGTGGGGATTATTGCATCACACCCCTGACTTGTCTCTTGTAGATGGTGGACAGGCTTTGGGGAGTCAGGAGGTAAGTTACTTGGTGCAGGATTCCTAGCCTCTGACCTGCATTTGAAGCCACAGTGTTTATATGGCTAGTTGAGTTCCATTTCTGGTCAATGGTAATCCTGAGGATATTGATAGTGCACGAATTAGAAGATGGTGATTCCATTGAATGTCAAGGAGGGGATAACTAGAGTCTGTCTAGTTGGAGATTTACTGGTATTTGTATGTTATAAACGCTACTTATCACTCATCATCTCTGTGCTAACCACTGAGCCACCGTGGGGTGGCATGGTGGCTCAATAGTTAATACTGCTGCCTCACAGTAACAAGGACTCAGATCAATTCCTACCTTGGGTGACTGTCTGTATGGAGTTTGTACATTCTCCCTGTGTCAGTGTGGGTTTCCTCTGGGTGCTCCGGTTTCCTCCCACAGTCCAAAGATGTGCAGGTTAGGTGAACTGACCATGCTAAATTGCCCATAGTGTTAAGTGCTTTAGTCAGAGGGAAATGGGTCTGGGTGGGTTACTCTTCAGAGGGTCGGTGTGGTCTGTTTTGTAGATAATCTAATCCCAAGACTGGATATTTTCCAGGCCATTGAGTCACAGACATCTACAACACAGAAAAAGGCCCTTCTGCCTATTGAGTCAACACCTGTCAAAACAAATCACTATTCTAATTCCATTTTCCAGCACTTGGCCCATAGAGTTGTATGTTTTGGTATTGTAAGTGCACATCTTAATACATCTTAAATGTTATGAAGGTTTCTGCCTCTACCACACTTGGCAGGTAGTGAGTTCCAGATTCCCACCATCCTCTGGGTGAAAAGAAATTTCCTCACATCCCTGCTAAACCTCCTGCCCTTTATACTAAATCAATGCCCCCATGTCATTGACCCCTTCACCAAAGAGAAGAGCTCCTTCCTGTCTACCCTATCTTAACTCCGTATCATTTTATACATCTCAATATATCTGTCCTCCTTCAATCTTCACTGCTCCAAGGAAATCAACTTTAGTCTGTCCAAGCTCCTTTTATCACTAAAACACTCCAGCCCAGGCAAAATCCTGGTAAATTTCCTTTGCATCCTCTCCAGGATAATCACATCCCTCCTTTAATGTTGATTGCTGAACTGAACACAATACACTAGTTGTGGTCTAATCAATGTTTTACACAGTTCAAGCACAGCATCGCTGCTCTTAAACTCTGTATCTTGACTGAATAAAGGCGCACATGCCATATGCCTTCTTAACTACTTTATCTACTTGTCTTGATACCTGAAGGGACCTTAACTTCTGTCTGATCCTTGGTATGTCTGAGGTTCCTACCAGTCATCATGTATTCTCTTGCCTTGTTTATTCTGCCCAAGTGCATGACTCAGACTTATCCAGGTTCAATTCTATTTGTCACTGTCCAGCTCTTCTATTGTAATGAACTTCTTGTACAACTCTATAACTCTTCTTGTAATGAAAGGATAGCTTCCTCACTATTTACCACCCCATCAGTTTGCCTCTGTGAGCTTCCTGATCAAATCACCTACATTCAAGATCTCCCTACATTGGACCATGCACTGCTTTCGTATCAGAGGAGTTGTGATGGTTCTGAACATTGTACTGTCATTTGCGAACATTTCTTCTTCTGAGCTTATAATGAAGGAGAGATCATTGCTGAAGTAATTGAAGATGGTTGGGCCTACCCTGAGAAAATCCTACAGAGATGACCTGGAGCTGAGATGACTGACATCAGCAATCACAACTATCTTCCTTTGTTCTCAGTATGATTTCTTCCAATGGAGAGTTTTACACCAATTCCTTTTGATTCCAATTTTCCTGGGGCTCGGAGATGCCACACTCAGTTGGATGAAGTCTTGTTGTCAAGGGTGGTCACTCTCACCTTACCTCTGGAATTCAGCTCCTTTGTCCATGTTTGAACCAAGGCTAAAATGTGATCAGGAGCTGCATTGCTCTGACAGAACCCAAACAGAGTATCAATGAGCAGATTATTGCAAAGCATGTGTGCTTGATAATATGGCTGATGATCTCTTCCATCCCTTGTCTTGATGGAGGATATCTGGACCATGAGTTTGCATTTTACATTCAAGGACAATTCTGCTACTGCCAGTAGCCCACCATGCCTCATGATGCTTGGTTTTGACTTGCTAACTCCTTTGAAATCTGTCCCATTTAGCACAATAATAAAGTAGCCATGCAACATGACAGAGGGCACCCTGAACGTGAACATGAGATGCCTTCCATGCAGTGACCACTCCTGTTGATACTGCTGTGGAATGATTCATTTGCAGGAGGCAGAATGGTGAAGATGAGGTCAAATATATTTCTCCCCCCTTGTTAGTTCCCTTATCACATGCTGCAGACCCAGTTGAGCAGCTATATCCTTTAGAACTTGGCCACGTTAGTCACTGGTGGTGCTTCCAAGCCATTCTTAATAATGGACATAGACATCCCACCCAAAATATATCCTGCACACTTGCTACCTTCAGTGCTTCATCTAAGTCCTGTTCAACATGGAGGAGAACCGATTTTTCAACTGAGTGGTTTGTGGTACACAGTAAACTGCAAGAGATCTCCTTGCCCATGTTTAACCTATTACCATGAGGTTTCTTGGGATCAGAAATCAATGTTGAAAAAGCCCAGGTCAACTCCCTGCTGATTGTATCGCAATGTGCCACCACTGGTGTTTGGTCTGTCCTCCTGGTTATGTGTTGTTTGGGACATTGTTTCTAAAGTGCAATTCCATGAATATAACCATGTCAAGCTGTTGCTTAACTAGTCTGTGCAGTTAAGCTGATTGACATCAACATCAGTGAGATAGTAAAATGACTGAGAGGACATTTCAATTGTTACTGCATTCAAGACACTGTGATGAGTGATGATGGTCCTCAATTCTCTCATTAAGGATTTGGAAATTCAACACCACGTCATTACTGCATAACCCTCAGTCAAACAAAAAGGCTGAGGAAGCAGTAAAAATTGTCAAATGAATAGAAACATATGAATGATAAAGAAATGGAGCAAATCCAGCACAAACTGGTGCAAGGCTTCAGTGATGAAACACACTGAGTAAAGGCTTGGAAATTGGTTCTATCCAAAAGACTAATGTCACATCACATTGAAACTACTCTTCATCAGAGAAAAACTACTCAATTCACAAGTAGTAATAGGTGTAAGGGACAAAATCAAAGTGAACCAACAGAAAACAAAACTTCACTTTGAAAAACTACCAAGCTGAATATTGGAAAGCCAGTCAGCTTGCAAACACTCAATGCCCTCAGCAAAAGTCAGCCTTCATTAATTCAGGACATGTGTTAAATATTTGTCACTGATCATATATAGGTGAATGTGAATGACCATCACTGCAGGCATCTATATACAACTAGACAGATGGTCGATCTGCTAGATGTGATCTCACCCCCTGCACAGAGGCTCACTGTCCTACCCCAATGGCAGGGGATCAATGACAATAGTTACAATGTCAACAGCACTTACCACAGAAGCAACACTCCCTGGAGAAGGAAGACCCCGTTTGTAACAAGCAGAAAATTGAGGAACAGCTAATGGAAATGCATTGACATACCATTAGGAAACCTGCATGAGTTAAAGACTATGAATGCAATACATGTGCAGATACGAATGAAAGTGGAACTGATTAGAGTTAACACATGGTCTGTTAATTAAATGATCATTTTTTTTGTGACCGTGTGCGGCTTAACATGTGTAACTTGTAACTGTAAATTATAGTGCAGGCAATTTGCTTTTTCCATGTGAAGGGGGACATTTGGGAAAATACAACTGCACCTGGGATGTATTGGTTTTCTTTAATAGTCATATTACCTCTACCTGTCCTGTAAGGCCTGTGTGTGCAATCTGTGGCAGCCTTCAAACATATCACTTGGAACTGATATTGGCTCAATTTCAAAGAAGCTGCAATGTGTGGGAGGAGAAGGCAGGGAGATCAGCAAATCAACATTGGAAAAGTCAAGTCTTAAACTGATAAAGGCAAAGGTTTCCTTTTGGTATCAATGAAGAATTAAGAGCCCATCATTTGGACAGGGTTAAAATTATTTTCCTGAGTTTTAATTTGATCAGAGTAATCCTGTGCCCTTAAGATTCATTTCAGTATCTGATTAGCTTTCTTAACAGCAATCTCACATTGATTGAATGTTCTCAGTGAATTTTAAATACCCACAACTTCTATCTTTTTTCATTTCTAACATTGAAATGTACATCCATTATATATTATGTGCACATTTCATGTTTACTGTTCTATCTACAGCCTACGCATACAGACCTTTCTACAGGAGTCATCCACTAGTAATCAGAAACTCCTGATGTTGGTCTTTTGTACATTAATTTCCTCTCTCATTCCTTGACCAATTCACTTATTTTTCTCTTGACCCTTCTGAATGCTATCAATCTACCTGAGTTGCTTGATATTGTCAACTGATTTTCCATTACCTGATTTCTTCTCCTCCTCCTAGTTATTCACAATCATCAGGGAATCCAAAACAGAACGGACCCATCAGTTATATCCACCAATAGAAATTTTAGGATTTATCAAGACTTTCTGTCTGCTATTGTTAAATAAGTTAAAACTGGCCCAACTATTCTTCAGTGATGCTCATACTTTAATCTTTTCAAAAAGACTTGCAAGTTCAGCAACATCACCTGAAAAATGCGATATTTTGAATTTAGTGTTTTTTGTTTGTCTTCAAATTCAGAAATTTCTTTTGAAGAAACATTTTGAAGGAAAAAAGCCTGTTGCATTTGTAGCTGGGTGGCCATGTTTCTGCAACCATGTTTTCTTTCAGCTGAACATTGATTGCAGCTTGCGGTATGTTGACAATCAATTCCCAGCTTCTAGATTGAAACTGGTCACACTCTCATCTGATTTTGCTGCTGAATGTGGAGAACCGATAGAATTAAAACAAAAAGCATAGTGTGAGCTTTTTGGGGGCAGATTTTCAATTCATTTTCCATCTTACTGATTTACACTGCATAAGAAAGATGGAGTTAAAATGAATCCCTCGTATCCATACAAAAACTATCAAGTTGCACATCCCTGCTTTCTTTCTGCACTGTTACTTTTTTTCTCTCTCTTTGTTAAATGTTAGCCAAATCTCACATAATTGTAATGATTAACTCAGCTTCAATAATTACTTGCGGTAATGTATTCAGTAATCTCCATGTAAACATTGTGTTCTTGTGTTCCTCCTTCTAATCTTGAAGCTTTGTCTCCTTACTCTCAAATACTCAAGCATCAGAAATTATTTTTTGTCATTTATCTAATAGTTTCATAATTTTTAAATAATGCTCTGTTAGATGACCATTAAGCTATTGTGCCAATGAGTATAATCCTAACTTTCAACTTTCAGGCTGTTTTAGCCACAGAACCAACATTGCAAATGAATTCCTAACATTTTCTCTTGACTGGTATTTTCAACGAAGTGACAAATTTGTCCTTCTGAATGTATTTATAATTTTACTTAAAGGATCAGAGGCAGTGGGACACAAAACAAAAGAAAACTCAAAGACAGAGAAATGCACTGAAAGATGAAAGAGAGCATGGCATATTGAAGGATGAAAAACAGAGGAAGGAGATTCTGTAGGATAAAAAGACAGGAGAAGCACAAAGATGGATCAGATCAGAGAGTTGCAGTTCAGAATTGGGAGATAAAGGGAGATGTCTAAAAGAGAGACAGGGAGAAATTATTTTGAAATACAAAGGATTAGTATTGTCTGGCAATAATAAACCATTGAAGATGAACTCCTGTAAATGTGACAAGTTTCAACACAGAAGGAGAATATTTAGACCATTGTGTCATCACGAGTAAACTCCAAGACTCATTGCCACATTCTAACTCTGTAGGTCTGTGTCTTCAATTTTGTATTTTCCTTAAAATTGCCTCTAGCTCAGACACTCCCTGAAAAATACAAAAAAAAGGATTATCTTTCCACCTTTGCAATTATCTTTTCTCCCCTGAAAAATATATCCGAATTTTTACTAATGAGCTTCTTTTGTGATATGAAAATGAAATTATTAACGATCTGGAATGAAGAAAAAGTATGAGCAGCAGTCACAAAGGTCAGGATGTATGACATATGACAGTTCAAAGGTTATAGCACTATAATAAACAGCCTGCCTGATGCCCAGAGAAGGGAAGAAAATGGCAAGTTCTACTTGCTTTCATATAGTGCTAATTCTACATTAATTTAACAAGTTTTAAAAATATTATTTCTTCCAATAGGGGGAATGTTTTGAGAGCAGTTGACACAGAAAGAGCATTCTCAGAATTATCTAGGGAGTTCTTAAACTAGCTCTGATATGGAGGTGAACTGAGCAGCCTTAACCCTGATCGTGCCCAGATTCAGCTGGAACTGAATCGCTGCATCACTGAATACCTTATTAGTTGCCTAGTCAGTCTGGAGCTGCTCTGCACAATTCCTGACATTTGCCCTGGACATGGCACACAAGGGAAATTTGTTGCCTGGCATTATGGGCAGGCGCCTGTAGGTCCCACTAGAAACGATGGTGCATATTCAGATTGTCCTCTCCCTCAGGATCAACAGACGAGGCCATGATACCTGACCATGCCACCCTGGTCTGAGGTTGTTAGTGCTGTCTCAGCTACCTGCAGGGATGCACAGCAATGTAGCAAGAAGGTCAATGACCTTCTACACTCTGCCAGAGTAACTGTCACATTCTTCTCTCTGCTACCTCACACTCCTGTTTAATGTGCTATCTTAATCACGTCCCACCAAGGCTCATGCTCTATCAATATCACTATTACCTGTTACACCTTCCCCACTTCACTCACCCATCCCAATTCCCAACAGTCTAGAGATACAGCCTGGTCCATTCCGTGCACTGCATCCCTGAGTGCACGGTGTCCTTGCCGCAGCATTACAGTGAGAGTTACAGGGTGAAGCCCAAGTTGTAACATTGAAAGGCATTGTGTGTAAATCAGAGATATGCCATGACAGCTGAGAGAGGGTGGCACATGTTGGATACCAATGTCCATGGACATGGAGTGTGTGTGGTTGGTGCCCATGGAGTGTGTCCTGAGATTTTGGTGCCTGGCATCCAACAAGGAGGTCCTATGGGTCATCTGGGTAGTTAGGTCCCCACTCTGACACCAAGAATTTTTGACATCTGAGTTGTTTGCTGTGTTTGGTAAAATAGGAAGCTGAATTTTAATGAAGTGAGTTGTGTCATTAAGAAGGAATTTAACAAGCTATGTATCTCCATAATTGGCAATTCATTTCTACCTTGTAAGAAACCTGCCTCACTGCTCAGCAAATACATAAAAGATGCTGTGAGTTGCTCCTATTGTCAAGATAGAGCTCAGTAGATCCTTCATACAATTCTCCCACAAACTTCACCATAGCATAAGACATTGAGACCATTGTAGGATTTCACCTATATTATTTACTGACAGACTATCAGGACAGAAGCATTATCTGCACTCACCTTTAGTGGTGGTGGTGACAGGGCAAGCACAGCTAACCTGTTCATAGTTCATTCCACATGTTGGAAGTGGTCTTGCTGTTATTGAAGCACCAGTGGAGTGCAGGATTTGTTCAGAGAAACAATGAGGGAGCAATAGGTGATGCAGGAAATCTTGTTCTTCCCAAGTTGGCCATCAATTTGAAGTGCTGCTGCCTGACCTTGTCTCCCCTCTGCTACGACTTTCAAAAAGATCTGCTGCCGATACCTTGACAAATAATTGATGAGACTTTGACCAGAATCATGAGCTGGCAAGAGACAGAGAGAGACAGCTGGTGCAATGGGAGTGAGTGGGAGAAAGATGTGTTGCCACTGCCAAGTTTTCAAACAGCAGACATGTTGTCACCAGTACTGTCATCCAACAGGTAATTAATTATTCTCATCTAGTCATGAACTAAAAATGTTGAACAGTGTGTCGTTAATCTAGAGGGAAGAGGGCAACTGTAGGGTAGTTTGTGATGTCCAAGAAGTGACTGCACTAACACAGGGATGAGAACCCAATTGCTCACAGCTGACAATGCTGAACAAACAGTCATCAAAACAGCAGACACCTTATTGTGAAAGGGCATATTCTCTGTCAGGGAGACAATGCAAAAACGTTGGACATGGAAACAAAATTAGATCGTGGAATAAAACAGCTTAGAGTGGCACACTACAGCATGGGTTAACCAAGCCTCTAAAACAACCATGGAGTGAAGGTCAGACCTGCTGGGTGATTGGCATCACTAATACAGACAGGCTGCATGAAGGGCGCTGCTAGTTTCTGAATCTTCATATGTTTCAAACAGCTGAGTCAAAATGTCATCCCCAGAGTTACAGCAGCAACTTTATAGTCATACCCTGGCCAGAGGCAGCATCAAGATGACCATTCCCAGGATATAGGCAGCATCAGAGTAAACATTCCCAGGAAAGAGGCAGAGTCAGTATGATTATTCCTGGAATACAGGCAGTTTCAGTGTGATTGCTCTCAGGATGGAGGTAGCGTCAATGTGATCATTCCCAGGGTTCAGGCTGAGTCAGTGTAATCATTCCCATGATACAGGCAGAGTCAGTATGATTATTCCTGGAATACAGGCAGTGTCAGTGTGGTCATTCCTGGGATCGAGGCAGCATCAGTGTAATCATTCCTGGGATAGAGGCAGTGTCAGTATGGTCATTCCCGGGATAGAGGCAGCATCAGTGTGGTCATTCCTGGGATACAGGCAGCATCAGTGTGGTCTTCCCAGGATACAGGCAGAGTCAGTGTGAACATTCCCACGAAAGAGGCAGACACAGTGTGGTCATTCCCAGGAAAGAAGCAGAGTCAGTGTGAGTATTTCTAGGATATAGGCGGAGTCAGTGTGGTCATTCCCAAGATATAAGCAGTGTCAGTGTGATTATTCTCAGGATACAGACTGTGTCAGTGCAGGTGACATGGTGGCTTAGTGGTTAGCATTGCTGCCTCACAGCGCCAGGGTCCTGGGTCCAATTCCACCCTTAGGCGACTGTCTGTGTGGAGTTTGCAAGTTCTCCTTGTGTCTGTGTAGGTTTCTGCCAGGTACTCCAGTTCCTCTCACAGTCTAAAGGCAGGCAGATTAGGTAGATTGGCCATGCTAAATTGTCCACAGTAGCAGTATCAGTGTGATCATTCAAATGATAGTGATGGCGTCAGTATAAATCCAAGGCCATTGGCTGAACTCAGTAGCTCAATTGGCTGGATAGCTGGTTTACAATTTCAAGTGAGACCAACTGCATGTGTTGAATTTCCACACTGGCTGAGGCTCCAATTGAAGATCCTGCCTTCTCAATCTCTCCCCTTGCCTGAGGTGTGTTGGCCACCAGTTGTCTCCTTCCAGTAAGAGGGTAGTGTATGTTCCAGCAGGACACTGCTGACTTTACCTTCTAAGGAGATTGGGTCTGTACTTATTTGAATATTAAGGAATGAGAGGCAACCTTATTACAACACGTATATCCTTAGAGGACTTGACATGGTAGGAGCAGAAAGGTTGTTTCCCCTTGTGGAAGAGTATAGGACCACAGCATGCTCTCAGAATAAAAGGTTGTTCATTTAAAACAGAGATGAGGAGAAATTTCCTCTCTCAGAGGGTAGCGAATCTATGGAATTCTTTATGTTGAATTTGGGTAATTAAGTATATTCAAGGCCTTGGTAGACAGATTTTTAAACAGTAAGAGGATCATGGGGTATGAGGAAATATCAGGTAGGTGGAGTTGAGGATTATCTGACAGAGATGATATCATTGAATGATGGAGCAGACTTGAGGGGTCAGATGATGTACTTCTGCATCTATTTCATGTTTCTTGGGAGAATGACAATACCAGGGTTATTCTCAAAGTAGTGATAATGTCAGTGTCAATCCTAGCATAGCAACAGTGTCAGTATAATCATCCTGAGGCAGAATTAGTATTATTGTCAGGACCGTGACAGGACTAGTACATTCTCAGGCTGGTGGCAGTGTCAATCCTACGGTTGTGACAGGAGTCTGTGAGATTATTCACAAGGTAGTGACAGTGTGAGTATTATTTAAATACTGATAGAATTATTTGAAAGTTGTAATTAGCACCTTGGAACATGCTACAGTCTATCCAAAGGGTGATACCCCTCCACACCAGCAGACTGCTGTAGCCCACACAGATTCAGGGCTGGCATGGTGGCTCAGCAATTAGCACTGCTGCCTCACAGCGTCAGGGACCCAGGTTCAATGCTCCACCTTGGGAGACTGCCTGTGTGGAGTTTGCACATTCTCCCCGTGCCTGTGTAGGTTTCCTTTGGGTGCTCTGGGTTCCTCCCACTGTCCAAAGATGTGCAGGTCAGGTGAATTGGCCATGCTAAGTTGTCCATAACGTTAGGTGCATTACTCAGAGGGAAATGGGTCTGAGTGAGTTACTCTTTGGAGGATTGGTGTGGATTTGTTGGGCCGAAGGGCCTGTTTCTATATTGTAGGGAATCTGATCTAAACTGCAATCTCCTCTCCCTCCTGTGTATACATTCCTCTCAATCCTTCCTGACGATAGACATTGACATGCTCTCCCAGACACTATTATCTCCTGCTTGCAACTGCACAATTCCCCCCTTGCATTCTGAGTTTATTTTCTGTCTTTAATCTCCAAATTAGTGCAATTTATCATCACTAGAACGAGAATATCATGAGGGAAAGTTTTTTGACTGAGCCTGCCACCCAGGTCACCAGCCTGTAGAAGGAACACAGAACAGAGATAAAAAAACAGCAGAGTCAGACAGGTCGGGAGCTTCTGAGCACTTGTCCCTCCAAACAAGGGATGTAACAGGACAGGAAAACACAGCCATCAGCCTGGCTTGAGAGATGAATTACTCCAACCCTCACACTAGTTGAAGCCAAGTAATCAATTGCTGTAATTTTCTCTGCAACAAAAAGGTTTCTGAAGGTAGTGGCTTCATTTATCAGGATCATCCGATGCACGAGGTAAAAAATAAGACTCGAGTTGCTGCCAAAGAGCTTAATCATTGTGTGTTTTACAGCTACAACACAGGAGCCTCCAACAACCCTGGCTGTGACTTCCCAACACTGCCTCCGTTCTATTCCACATGGCACCTTCTTTTCAAAAAGAGAGAAGCCATTGCAGACACTTCCTTTCAGATGGCTCAGGGAGCAGCATTATACATCACAGTCTCATATTAAGGCCAAAGTTTAAATATACAAATAAAAAACAAAAAGGTGACGGAGAAACTCAGTTGCTCAGTATCTGTGGGAAGAGAAATGGAATTAACATTTCAAATTCAATGTGACCCTTTCAAAGAATCATACTGGACTCAAAGCATTAACTCTGTTCCCAGATGCTGCCACACCTGCTGGGTTTCTCCAGCATTTTCTGTTTTTATTTCAGATCTCCAATATCCACTGAAGCATTCTGATCTGGGCATGCGCTGAACCCGTTCCTATCTCCCTTCTTGGTGCTGGATCATTCCAAAGCTGAACAACTCGATTTTTATTCCACATTCTGTTCACAAAGCAACAGAAGAGTTGTCTTTAAACTTTCAATAATGGTCTAACTATTAGCATCAATTTAAAAAAAAAAGATGCTGAAAAAATTGATGGAACTAAGATGAAACAAATCCAGATAATTTATGAGCCAGAACAGTAAAGCAGGTGGCCAGGAAAATAGTGGATGATGTTTTTTGCCATCTTCCAAAATTCTGTAGATTCTGGAACAGTTCTAGCAGATTGGAAAGTGGTAAATGTAATTTCATTATTTAAAATTTAAAAAGTAGAGGAGGGAGAAAACAGGACTTACAGTTAATCTCAAATCAGTAGTCGAGAAAATGCTGGATCTATTATAAAGGGCCTGATAGCAGGACACTTTGACTATAAAATGGATCTGTGTAAGGTCAACTTGAATTTCTGAAAGGGAAATCATGTTTGAAAAATCCATTACATTCTTTGAAGATGTAACCACTGGAATAGATAAGGAAGGGCCAATGGATATAGTGTTTTTTGATATTTAGAAAGGCTTTAAGAAAGTCCCATGTAAGGGGTGAGAGTGCAAAGTCAAAGCACATACAATTGATGGTGATATATGGCATTGATTGAGCATTAGTTAGCAGACAGGAAACAAAATGCAGGGATAAATAGATTGGGTTCAAAATAGAAGGTTAGGTCAAATGTCATGCACAGGGATTAGTGCTTGGGCTCAGTTAGTCATAAGATTGCTCAACAAATTGGATGGAAGAATCAAATATAATGTTTCCACTTCGCTGATGACACAAAACCAGGTGGAATTGTGAGTGGTGAAGAGATATAAAGAGGTTTAAGGTGATTTAGACAAGTTGAATGAGTTGGCAAACGCCTGGCAGACTGGTATAACATGGGCAAGTGTGAAAGTGTTCACTTCAGAATGGCAGAATACTATTTAAATGGAGATAAATTGGAAAATATTCTGGATAAAGGATGCCCTTGTATAGCAGTCACTGAAAGCATGCATAAAGTGCAGCAATACATTAGGAAGGTGAATGATTGCTGGAGGGATTGAGTACTGGAGCAAGAAAGCCATTGTAAAGCTGTACAATGCCATGGTGAGAAATGACATAAAGTATTGTGTCATTGCTGCTCTCATTACCAAACAAAATATGTTCCAGCGAGAGACAGAGTGTACAGAATAAGTTCACCAGGCTGATTCCTGGGATCAAAAACAGAAATTGCTGGGAAAACTCAGCAGGTCTGGCAGAATCTGTGAAGAGAAATCAGAGTTTCTGTTTCTGATTTACAGCATCCCCAATTCTTTTGATGATTCTAGGGATAGCAGGTTGAATGAGAGGAGGTTTCATTGAATTATATAAAATTCTGATATGGCTGAATAGACTAGACGCAGGTAGATGAGGGGAAATGTCTTCACTGAGAGAGTGGTGACCCTGCAGAATTTCCTATCACAGAAGGCTGTGGAGGTGAACTCACTGAATGTAGTTAAGAAAGATATTGATGGATTTCTAGAAATTAAAGGTATCAAAGGGAAAGAAAGGGAGGACTTCATTGAGATAGACAATTAGTCATGATTATGTTGGATGCAGAGTTGAGCTGAATAGTCTATGCATATTCTCTTATGTTCTAAGTATACCCAGGCAAGAGATAGAGAAAATAATTCAGCTGTGTTCCTGATCTCAGTGATGAAAGACCAGCCAGATGAGAGGGTTAGTTTGGATTAAATCATCTGGCCCATTGATGATATATTATGCAGACTCACACTTGAAACGGAATGATTTGGGTGAGGTATCAGAGGGATTAACACAAGACAGTGAATAAAACATCAAAACTAAAGGAAGCAACCTCCTCCAGAAATAGGGAAGAGTGCTAAAACTATTTTAGCATTTGTAAACTCACAGATGGGATTCTCTCCATAACCAGGTTTCTCAAGATAGAATAGTCATCTCTTAGTGGTATTTTCTTTTGACTAGTGAACAGAAGTCAGGATATGTTGTGTTTCCATATATATATGTATGTTATCTGAAATGCCAAATGCTATGCCTACCATATGCCTTAAACTCCTGTGTCGCAAACCATACCCATAACAAGTTTGTTACTAAAATTCTCATTCATACCTCAGTTCTACCAGGCTCAATGGCTCCAACACTTTTCTGGCTTCTTCTACATATTATAAACTTGAGCTTATTCAAAACATTGTTTTTACCACTACCTATGATTTAGATAACTCACACCAAGAATGATCACATTGATCATTGACAATATGTCCTTGTCATTCCACTAAGGGTGCAAAGGTCATGCTGCAGTCATACAAAATCCTGGTTTGACTCCACTTGGAGTACCATGAGCAGACCTGGGCACATCACTTTCAGGAGGGTTTATTACCCTTGGAGGCAGTAAAATGTAGGTTTACAAAAATGATACCTGGACTTCAGAGGTTACGTTCTGAGGAGAGGTTACACAAATTAGGTCTGTTTTATCTATAACTGAGAAGGTTAAAAAGGATGATCTGATCAAAGGCTTTAGGATACTAACAAGAAAGTTATAGATAAACTATTTCCATTGGTTAGGATTGTAGAACTAGGGGCATTAGCGAGTTTTGAGAAGATTTGTAGCTCAGGTTGAGGTTCTGGATGTAGGTTTGCTCGCTGAGCTGGAAGGTTCATTTCCAGACATTTTGTCACCCTACTAGGTAACATCTTCAGTGGGCCTCAGACGAAGCACTGTTGATAATTCCTCATTTCTATTTATATGTTTGCATTTCTTTGGCTTGGTGATGTCATTTCCTATGGTGATGTCATTTCTGTGGTGAAGTCACTTCCTGTTTTTTCTCAGGGGGTGGTAGATGGGATCTAACTTGATGTGTTTGTTGATAGAGTTCCAGTTGGAATGCCATGCTTCTAGGAATTCTCGCGCATGTCTTTGTTTGTCTAGAATTATCAGCAGTGCTTCGCCTGAGGTCCACTAAAGATGTTACCTAGCAGGCTAACAAAACGTCTGGAAATGAACCTTTAATTCAGTGAGCAAACCTACATTCAGAACGAGGGCAGTGTTTGAGAATTAGTAACAGACTGTTCAGGAGAGATGCTAGGATTCACTTCTACACACAAAGGGTGATAGAAGTTTGGAATTCTGTTCCACACAAGGCTGGATCAGTTGTTAATTTTAAATCTGGGATAGATAAAATTTTTGCTAATCAGTTTTATTAAGAGATATGGGCCAAAGGCAAGTGTATGGAGTTAGGGCATAGATCAGCCATGATTATATTGAATGGTAGAACAGGCTTGAAGCGCTGAATGGCCTACTCCTGTTCCTATGTCCTAATTTTAAAATTCTCATTCTTACATACAAATTATTCTTTGACTTTTCCCTTTCTCTTCTCTGTAACCCTCCTCCTGCTATACAACCCTCCAAGAATCTATGTTCCTCTAACTCTGACTGTGTCCAACCACCTAGGCACAAATTCCCTTCCTAAAGATTTTCACCATATTCTCTGTCTTTACAATGCTGCTTAAAAATTATCCCTTAAATATCTATTCCTCTGTCTGAATATGTCCTACATCAGATCAGTATCAATTTTTTGGCTGGCTATATTGCTGTGAAGAATCTTTGGATGTTTTACCATGTGAAAGGTATTATATAAATGCAACTACTGCTAAATATTAACATTACCTGTTATTGGTATGGCTCATTTCACAGTCTGCCCTATTACTAAGGCTAATAATGTAGTAGTTGGATATTCTGAGGAGTGGCTGTCACAGTCACATTGTTACACTACTACTATTTACTTCCATTAGGATTGAGCTCTGTATTTCTATCTGGGAATTCCAAATTTGGCTCCATTAGTATTGTACCTGAAATCAAACAGTTCCCTCAGGCTTTTGGAGAGTTGGGGCATGTCAAACTACACACCCTATTTTATGGCAGTCAGTGTGCTGCGTTCTGTTATTTGAATGTCCAGCTCACACTTTGACAGCTGATGTGAAAAGGTAAGCATGCATGGTCGACATGGAGTTTGGACAGAGGCTCATTAAGGGGTTAGTGTGCCAGGTGGGCAGCATGCCAGGGTTTGGAGAGTGTGTTGCTAGAAAAGCACAGCAGGTCAGGCAGCATCTGAGGAGCAGGATAATTGATGTTTTGGCCCAGAGCCCTTCTTCAGGAAATGTGCCAGGGTGTGTAGTGTGCCAGGGTGGGTAACATGCTTGAAGAAGTTTTCCTCCTCTCTCGGACTTGTCCGGACTTGTCCTACCTGCCTATCTCCTTTTCCACCTATCCACTCCACCCTCTCCTCCTTGACCTATCACCTTCATCCCCTCCCCCACTCACCCATTATACTCTATGCTACTTTTTCCCCACCCTCCTCTAGCTTATCTCTCCACGCTTCAGGCTCACTGCCTTTATTCCTGATGAAGGGCTTTTGCCCGAAACGTCGATTTCGAAGCTACTTGGATGCTGCCTGAACTGCTGTGCTCTTCCAGCACCACTAATCCAGAACATGCCAGGGTGGGTAACATGCCAGGGTTTGTAGTGTGCCAGGTGAGTAGAGTCTCAGGTGGGTGATGCGTTGAGTCTATAGGGTAGCAATTTAGTTAGGTGCTAAGTGGATAGTGGAAGCCGAACTCTCAAACTCTAATTCAATTTCCTATGGATTTTGCTGTATCTGGGATTCCAGATGGTGCTGCTCCTCCACCCCAAACTGCAATGTTCGAAAAATGCCTTGTCATCAAAATATTGGGACCAATATAATTCTCTATTCTGGTTTTTTACATTATCTCATAACCAATGTTGCTGGAGGATGAGCTGATAACAATGTTGTGAGTAAACAAGTGCAAATGGGGACTTGTAGTATGTCTAGAAAACATATATCCTTCACCAAAGAGTCTTAAGGATTGAGAATGAATAGACTGAGGAGGAGTTGAAATGTAGTCAGAGGATTCTTTGTCCGAGCAAGTACAGAAAGAAAAATACAAAGGGGAAAGTAAGAGTCTGTAAAGAAAACTATGAAACCAAATTTACTTTTAAAGATCTAAAATAATTCTTAACCTGAAAGAATGAGACTCCACACTTAGAATTTCTCACTCAAGAAGTTGAGTGGCAGTCATTAACAAGCATAACATTGTTAAAACAGAATTATAGTGCTATTTAAACTTGCTGGGCCAAACTTAATGCAATTAATGTGGAAATGCACCAATTTCATAAAAGTCACAGGGTTGGTAAAAACAGAATGCTATTTTTATTGAATAAACGGTGTAGAAGAATCCAGCAGTAATTTGTGGTCATTCATATTCAATATTCTCTCTCAACAAGCTATGGGTCAATTTACACATAATTAATGACCTGTGTCATTCAGATCCCATAATTCTTTATGGGATAATTTGGTTGTATATCAGAATATGATTGAACAATGTAGGGTATCTGTACACAATTGAATATAAACCATAAGCTGCGGATTTATTCATAATTCTATAATAAGTATGCTAGTTTACAAGTCTAAATTTTGTCTACACTTGAACCTATTTTGTTCTCAATCATGTGCTATTCATCATAAAAAAGGCTGACACACATTTTGCAAATGCCTTCTGAGTATATACAAGATTTGTTCCACAGCCTGTGCTATTGCATCCAATTTGCACATCGGCAAGAGTGAACCTCAGAATCTGGGAGGTATGGAGGGGAATCATCAATATTTTTTGATACTGATCACTATTAAGTGCTGATTGCTGGAGCAAGCCTTTGTGGATATTAGTGTTTGATTTGATTTAATTTGATTTATTTATTGTCACATGTACCTAAGTACAGTGAAAGGCTTTGTTTACTAGCAGTACAGGCAGATGATAGTAAGAAAGGACAGACAGATTCATAGGGTGAAAGAAAAATCTTAGACAGAGGCATAAGGTTACGTTCCACAAGGCATGTGCTGGGCAAGATCAATATTGCCAAGGTCAGCATTAGTTGAGGTTAGAGAGTCCATTCATCAGTCTAATAATGGCTAGGAAGAAGCTGTTCTTGGACTTGGTGGCGTGTTCAACCTTCTGTATCTTCTGCCTGACAAAAGAGGTTGTAGAAGAGCACTACCGGGGTGTGGTGGGGTTTGATGAAGTTGGCAGCCTTTTTGCAGCAGCGATCTATGTAAATGGAGTTCATGGATGGGAGGTTGGCTTCTGTGATGGTCTGGGCTGTGCACACAACCTTCTGTAGTTTCTTATGCTCCTTGGCAGAGCAATTGCCGTACCAGGCCGTTATGCACCCAGACAGTGTGCTTTCAACGGTGCATTTATAAAAGTGTAGCGCAGGATTTAAATTATTCCATTTCAAAAGATGGGTTATATATAAATGTAGTTACAGTAATGCTTCTCGACAACGTTCTTCTCAACCTCTATTTGGTGCAATTGAACTGGTTACAATCTCTCCCGTTGTACAAAATTGTCCCCTATTTTCACAATCCTTATGTTAACTTTTCTTTCAATCACTAGTCTAGCAATAGTCCTGAGTCCAAGAGAACCACATATGTGGTGATCAGCGTTCTCAGTTGCTCAAACTGTCCATCTATGTGTTTATTCTGAGGCTCATGACTACAATTGTAAATTCATCTTGAGCTACCTTGCTCTCTCCCAGTTAAATTTTAAATTTAATTGTTTTCACGCAAGCTTTGGGATAATGCCAGGTTCAGACATGTCTGTTATGGCCCATGCTGTCATTTAATAGAATTGTTACACACTTTACACGCATTACATGAAGCACTCCAGGTACAAAAATAAATTGGATTGCAACAAAATTAATCATAATGCATTCGGAGAATTTGTCATCTCACAGTATTCATGTTTAAATTTGTTGAAGTGCCAGGGTGAGTCATGGTGAGTTATTAAAAATGCCTTTAATTAGATTACAGGATTATGAAATAAAAGATTAATCTCTGTGGTGGTATGGGTGTTATAATAAGCCTTGGCAGCCTTGGGCTAGAAAGGGGAAATCAGTTCATGTCTCTTCCTGGTCAGTGATTTTTTTTTCTGGAAAGTGTTGAAGTAAAGTGGAGAGCCAGACCTAGGAAGGTCTTAACATTAACAGTAGGAATGAAAGTTAAAAGATAGTAAGTGAAAATGCAGCTGTTTGGATCTCCTCTGACCCTCCATTTCCCACTGTCTTCAGCTGACAGAAAACTGCAATGACCTTCTGTACTCAGGTCATCTATTAAAATTGCAGTCAGGACCTGATGGTCTGGTCTTTATGGGAGGGCCTTACTGGCTTCAAGTAAATGTCATTGCTGGCTGCTCATAAAAGCAAATTAATATTCTGGAAGGCAGGATGAGAGCTGCATGCAAAGGGTAGGTCATGCTGCTGATTTAACTGTCCTTCTGCCCGAACCTACCATGTAGCTTGGTTTATAATCACCTCTTTATTGTGGTGAAAGCATTTCAAACTAACTTCACACAATGGAGTAAAGGGAGAAGTTTTCTACATGAAGGAAGCTGATGCACACTTTTCCTGTCTGTCATTTTTATATGCTCCTCTGAAGAGATTGAAGAAATACACGTGCAAATGAAACAAAGATCTGGTCCAGATCAAAAGGATCTTGTTTCATCCTTGGGCTGTTATCATATAAACACACAAATGTATGTGTGAATCAATTACCAAATAAATAACCTGTCTTTATTGTGTGCAGGAGCACTGAACCTGCAAAGAGATTTAGGCCAGGCCCAAATTAATAACAATTATGGTGAATCCAGAACAAGACTGATGCAATCTCTCTATCCACATAATGCTCCTGACAGCCTCCATTATATCTGAGTGTGTTCAATAAAAGTAGTTTCAGTTCTGTCAGAGATGCTAGAATGTTGCTCCTGAGGATGGTAAATCTTATAGAAATTCTGTTTCAAACTCATTCACTGGGGTTATGCTAAATATGGTACAAGGGGGGAGGACCAAGCAAAGCAACAAAGCTTCCTGAGTGGGGAAACTTCACAGTCCAGCTCCAGAGACAGACCTGTGTGGTCCAGAATGAATTAGCAAACTTACAAAACATGCCACAGACAGCTAGAGATCTGACAACTATGTGGCTCCAGTGTTGAACTTATAACTGCATCAAGCTTCCTAGGCGCCATAATTCTCTTGATACATTAATTTTCAAGTGGTGAGACAGCGACTTCATGAGGGGCATAGATGAGGCAAATAGCAAAGGTCTTTTCCTGTGGACAGGGGAGTTTAAACTAGAGGGTACATTTTTAACGTGAGAGCAGAAAGGTTAAAAAGGGACCAGAGGGGCAACATTTTCACACAGGTGATGGTTCGTATTTGGAATGAACTGCCAGAGGAAATGGTAGATGCAGGTACAGTGACAACACTTAAAGGACATTTGAACATGTACATAAACAGGAAATGTTGAGAGGGATATAGGCCAAATGCAGGCAGGTGGACTGGTTTAATTTGGGAAACTTAGTTGGTATGGATGAGTTGAATTAGAGTCATAGAGTCATAGAGATGTACAGCACAGAAACAGACCCTTTGGTCCAACTCGTCCATGCCGACCAGTTATCCCAACCCTATCTAGTTCGACCTGCCAGCACCCGGCCCATATCCCTCCAAACCCTCCCTATTCATAAATCCATCCAAATGCCTCTTAAATGTTGCAATTGTACCAGCTTCCACCACTTCCTCTGGCAGCTCAGTCCATACACGTACCACCCTCTGCATAAAAAAGTTGTCCCTTCGGTGTCTGTTATATCTTTCCGCTCTCACCCTAAACCTATGCCCTCTAGTTCTGGACTCCCCGACCCCAGGGAAAATACTTTGTCTATTTATCCTATCTATGCCCCTCATAATTTTATAAACCTCTATAAGGTCACCCCTCAGCCTTCGACGCTCCAGGGAAAACAGTCCCAGGCTGAACAGGCTGTAGCTCAGATCCTCCAACCCTGGCAACATCCTTGTAAATCTTTTCTGAACCCTTTCAAGTTTCACAACAGCTTTCCGATAGGAAGGAGACCAGAATTGCACGCAATATTCCAACAGTGGCCAAATCAATGTCCTGTACAGCCGCAACATGACCTCCCAACTCCTGTACTCAATACTCTGACCAATAAAGGAAAGCATACCAAACGCCTTCTTCACTATCCTATCTACCTGCGACTCCACTTTTAAGGAGCTATGAACCTGCACTCCAAGGTCTCTTTGTTCAGCAGCACTCCCTAAGACCTTACCATTAAGTGTATAAGTCCTGCTAAGATTTGCATTCCCAAAATGCAGCACCTCGCATTTATCTGAATTAAACTCCATCTGCCTCTTCTCAGCCCATTGGCCCATCTGGTCCAGATCCTGTTGTAATGTGAGGTAACCCTCTTCACTGTCCACTACACCTCCAATTTTGCTGTCATCTGCAAACTTACTAAATGTACCTCTTATGCTCGCATCCAAATCATTTATGTAAATGACAAAAGTAGAGGACCCAGCATCGATCCTTGTGGCACTCCACTTGTCACAGGCCTCCAGTCTGAAAGACAACCTTCCACCACCACCCTCTGTCTTCTACCTTTGAGCCAGTTCTGTAACCAAATGGCTAGTTCTCCCTGTATTCCATGAGATCTAACCTTGCTAATCAGTCTCCATGGGGAACCTTGTCAAACGCCTTACTGAAGTCCATATAGATCACATCTACTGCTCTGCTCTCATCAATGTTCTTTGTTACTTCTTCAAAAAACTCAATCAAGTTTGTGAGACATGATTTCCCACGCACAAAGCCATGTTGACTATCCCAAATCAGTCCTCGCCTTTCTAAATACATGTACATCCTGACCCTCGGGATTCCCTCCAACAACTTGCCCACCACCGAGGTCAGGCTCACCGGTCTATAGTTCCCTGGCTTGTCTGTTCCGCCCTTCTTAAACAGTGGCACCACGTTTGCCAACTTCCAGTCTTCTGGCACCTCACCTGTGACTATCGATGATACAAATGTCTCAGCAAGAGGCCCAGCAATCACTTCTCTAGCTTTCCACAGAGTTCTCCGGTACACCTGATCAGGTCCTGGGGATTTACCCACCTTTAACCGTTTCAAGACACCCAGCACTTCCTCCTCTGTAATCTGAACATTTTGCAAGATGTCACCATCTATTTCCCTACTGTCTATATCTTCCATATCCTTTTCCACAGTAAATACTGATGCAAAATATTCATTTAGTATCTCCCCCATTTTCTGCCGCTCCACACAAAGGCTGCCTTGCTGATCTTTGAGGGGCCCTATTCTCTCCCTAGTTACCCTTTTGTTCTTAATATATTTGTAAAAACCCTTTGGATTCTCCTTAATTCTATTTGCCCAAGCTATCTCATGTCCCCTTTTTGCCCTCCTGATTTCCCCCTTAAGTATACTCCTACTTTCTTTATACTCTTCTAAGGGTTCACTCGATCTATCCTGTCTATACCCGACATATGCTTCCTTTTTTTTCTTAACCAAACCCTCAATTTCTTTAGTCATCCAGCATTCCCTATACCTACCAGCCTTCCCTCTCACCCTGACAGGAATATACTTTCTCTGGATTCTTGTTATCTCGTTTCTGAAGGCTTCCCATTTTCCAGCCATCCCTTTACCTGCGAACATCTGCCTCCAATCAGTTTTTGAAAGTTCTTGCCTAATACCGTCAAAATTGGCCTTTTTCCAATTTAGAACTTCAACTTTTAGATCTGGTCTATCCTTTTCCATCACTATTTTAAAACAAATAGAATTATGGTTGCTGGCCCCAAAGTGCCTCCCCACTGACACCTCAGTCACCTGCCCTGCCTTATTTCCCAAGTTTTGCACCTTCTCTGAATCAGAAAATTGTCTTGTACACACTTAAGAAATTCCTCTCCATCTAAACCTTTAACACTATTGCAGTCCCAGTCGATGTTTGGAAAGTTAAAATCCCCTACCATAACTACCCTATTATTCTTACAGATTGCTGCGATCTCCTTACAAGTTTGTTTCTCAATTTCCCTCTGACTATGGGGGGGGGGGGGGGGGTCTATAATACAATCCCAATAAGGTGATCATCCCTCTCTTATTCCTCAGTTCCACCCAAATAACTTCCCTGGATGTATTTCCGGGAATATCCTCCCTCAGCACAGCTGTAATGCTATCCCTTATCAAAAATGCCACTCCCCCTCCTCTCTTGCCCCTCTTTCTCTCCTTCCTGTCGCATTTGTATCCTGGAACATGAAGCTGCCAGTCCTGCCCATCCCTGAGCCATGTTTCTGTAATTGCTATGATATCCCAGTCCCATGTTGCTAACCATGCCCTGAGTTCATCTGCCTAACCTGTTAGGCCCCTTGCATTGAAATAAATGCAGTTTAATTTATTAGTCCTACCTTGTCCCTGCCTGCCCTGACTGTTTGATTCACTTCTGTTCTCAGCTGTACCCGTCTCAGATTGATCTCTTTACTCACTATTTCCCTGGGTCCCCTCCCCCCACCTTACTAGTTTAAATCCTCCCAAGCAAATTTCCCTGCCAGTATATTATTCCCCTTCCAATTTAGGTGCAATCCGTCCTTCTTGTACAGGTCACGTCTACCCCAAACTGAAGGGTCTGTTTCTGTGCTGTATAATTCTGTGACTCTATGGAAGCTGGGAGACACTCAAAGACAGAGTCAATGTACAACAGTTTATAACAGCTGACAAAGTTCCTGGTTTCAACTGCTTGAAAGAAATATACAATGTTATTCATTGAAAGAAAGACTGGATTAATGTTATGAGTCCTTAATCTGGAAATTTTAGGACTCACAGTAGACTGCTACGAATAGAATCATAATCATTATGGTGCAGAAAGAGGCAATTCAGCTCAGTGAATCCATACCAGATCTATTATACAGACAGAAGTCAATATTACATGAAGTTGCCAAACTTATGAAGTGACATAACAAATTGATTAACATGCTCACACGTTTCAACACCAACAGATACATGTATTAAAAACAAAACGAGTGAAATAGGAAACCAAGTCAAGAAAATGTTTCCATCCAAATTATAATCGAGGGATTTGAAGTAGGCAACAGAAATGGATCCAAGAGGCAATTAAATACTTTCTGCTGAAAGATGGTGTTAAAGCATATGGTGAGAGGGTGTTAAATGCGATTGACCTATCGTGAAGGATTGAGTTTGGGTGAAGCCAACAAGCCTTTGCCTGTTCTTAAGAAATCTTGTTTTATTAACTGCCCTTAAGTGGCTATTTTTAAAAGTCAATTATAACCCACAACAATTCCATCTGGAAACTAAAGAAGAGAGTTTTTCACCTTCCTGAAATACTCAACTTCTGGTGATTTGGAGAGGTGCACCTTGGTGCACCACACTTGTAATTTTATTTTATTTAGCTGTAAATAGTTAGCCAATCCCTGCATGATTCAAATCTATTTTGTTTGTTGTACAGATGTTGTACTAGCTTGGGATGCTATTTCTTCAATAAAAAAAATCACAAGCAAGAAGTGCAATGCATGTCTAATTATAGAGTAGCCATGAGGACTAATACACAAATTGCTCTCACACTATTTCTGCGGTCACTTCTGTCCTTCGACATTTCATAATGATGGCTTGTCAATTTAAATCCATAAAATGGCTTACGATCATTCGTGAATAAATGAAGATATAATGTGGGAAGAAATTAAATAATGATTGGAAAAGCAGAAAACATCCTGACACTTAATCTTCCATGAATTGGAGAAATTGATTCATGCAGCCCAGAGCCAATGTTACTTATGTTGCCATTGAACACGACCTAAAGATTTCATAAATCAATTCATTTGAGAAATGACTTAATATCCATTAAATGTCACATAACCAGAGAGGAAGCATTTTACAGGCAGGCTATACTAACTGTTCCATATAAAATGAGTGTACGCTGGGGACTGCAATTGGCTGGGTCATAAACCAATTGAGCAGTGTAGTCACTGGCACGAATAAAACATTCATTTACAAGTTAAGTAGAAAATGAAAAAAGAGAGAGAAGAGAGAGCTACAGTAGAGGACAGGAAAGAGGATGAAGATATGCTGCTGTGACTGACATCGACAATACCAGCTGCTTCTGGCATGATCTGTATGGAGCTTCACCATGAAAAGAGATTGTTGACATAGTCTCTGAACATGTGACTAAATGTTTTGACCTGAGGCTGTTATGATGCCCCTGGCTCTTCCAGTTGGTTTGATGCCCATTTTCCTCATTTGGATCAGATACATCCAGCGTCACCTTTGTCTATCACTATTGGTTAGGCATTGGAATGTACCCTGAATCAAAGCACTTGGCTGACGGGGAAAGGAGGTGTTTGTGATTCATTTTAGCCTTTGTGCAAGCATTGTGGTGTATCTTTGGAATTGTTCTTTTGACAATCATTACTTACAGCCAGCAGTGAATCATCCCTGACCCAGGTATGTGTACTGTGGTATGTGGAGGAGGTGGAGAAGAAGAGGACAGTCTTACCTAACAAGAGTTTTCAGGCATTGTTTCTCCTACCTTCACTTGGCTCTGGATAAGTGACTGAGGTGACTCAGGTTCAGCAACAGCACTGATCTATGACTGATACTTCACTACCAGCTGGAACTTCACAACAAGGAGAGGATCACCCTGTCAGTGGCTGACAAGATCATCATCACCCTCAAACATTTACATCTCCATGTCATTCATTGCAGCAACTGGAGACAGTGGACATGCATTGCAACAGAAGCCGTATGCTAAGTGGGACAAATAGGATGAACATTGAATATAGGAAGAGTGGAGCCAGCCTCACTACTCAACAAGATCATGGCTGCTCTGTCCCCACAACTCAACCACTCTTTCATACTAACTACTCATCATGTCTGCAATCCTTATAGTTCAAACATTTATTGCAACCTCTTTAAAGACCTTTCGTGATCTAACCTCCACAACCCTTTGACAAAGAGAATTCTAGACATTCGCTACTTTCTGAGAGAAGAAATTGCTTCACTTCTCAGTATTAAATCAGTGTCTCCTTGCACTCTAGTTTGAGATCCCCCACTCAAAGAAACCTTTTCTCAACATCTGTCCTGTCAAGCCTCCTCAGAATTTTGTATGCTTCATTAAATGCACCCATTATTGTTCCAAACTTTACTGAATAAAGGGCTGATTTGCTTAAGAGTTCTTGATAAGTCAATCCCTTTGTCCCAGTAATTAGCCTTATGAATTTTTTCAGAATTGCTTCCAATGCTAATATATCCCTTCTTATATACAGCATTCAGAGCTGTACACAGCACTCCAGATGCAGCCTTACAGATACACTGCACAGTTGTAAGAACATTTCTCTATTTACCTGTAAACTTCAATCTCTGAGCAAAAAAGGCCTCAGTTCCATTTGCCTTCTCATTACTTGCTGCACCTGCATGGTAACATTTTCTGTTTCATGCATAAGAATCCAACTATTTTGGAGTTTCTCTCCATTTAGATAACAGTTGGCTGGGGCTAGCATCAATCCCTACATCTGGTTACATTGAGTAAAGTTGGTGTCTACTTGAGAGCAATCAGTCTTGAAGAAGGGGGTTCTCAGACGGGGCTGAAGCTGCTTACTTGCACACTCAGAGAACCTGACACCTTTTTCATGCATTGACAAGAGATGCTTAGATTTTAGTCTTAAACAAGATAGCAAGCAGTGTGTTACAGGCCAGAAATGGATGCACACTTTCTGCCTATTATATTTGGGCCTTAGTCTGTAAACCGAGTGCTGTGCAGTCCAGTTTCTAAGCTGCTTACGATAACAGCAAGTTACAGAAGATTGTTTTTTATAAAATGGAAGCAGATGACAAATGGACCACTCGGCATCAAAACTAGCAAACATTATTTTTTTTCACTCAGGCCCAACATTGTATCTGTTTCCTAGTATTTATCCTGTCTGACACAGATTTAGTGATCCAAATTTTAGCATTTTGCAGGTTTTGGATGTGATTTCAGTAGTTGCAGCCTTAAAGGTTTCTTTTTAAAGAGATCTGAAATCTTTCCTTTGGCAGATGTGTTATGTTTTTCAATTCAAATTATTCAAATTAATTCCAAATTCAAAGTTTGTGAGAAGATTTGTAGCTCGGGTGCTCGTTGTTGTGGTTCTGTTCGCCGAGCTGGGAATTTGTGTTGCAGACGTTTCGTCCCCTGTCTAGGTGACATCCTCAGTGCTTGGGAGCCTCCTGTGAAGCGCTTCTGTGCTGTTTCCTCCGGTTGTCAGTTAGAGCTGTCCGCTGTAGTGGCCGGTATATTGGGTCCAGGTCGATGTGTTTGTTGATAGAGTCTGTGGATGAGTGCCATGCCTCTAGGAATTCCCTGGCTGTTCTCTGTTTGGCTTGCCCTATAACGGTAGTGTTGGACGGGCCACTATAAATGCCGGAGGAAACAGCACAGAAGCGCTTCACAGGAGGCTCCCAAGCACTGAGGATGTCACCTAGACAGGGGACGAAACGTTTGCTAGACAAATTCCTTAATTCCAAATTGTCTAAATCTTGTTTGAGAGCCTGTAAGATGAAGAAAGCAAGTGTTGAAAAGGCATTCAAAGAAATAAGATAAGAGGAAACTGGTGAGGTGGACCTCAAGAAAATTTCTCAATTTCTGGGGTGGTACCTGGGATCTTTAGGATGGTTCTTATAATGACCATATCAAGAAAGGGAAAAAGTGAGGACTGCAGATGCTGGAGACCAGAGTTGAAAAATGTGATGCTGGAAAAAACACAACTGGAAAAAATACATTTTCATATCAAAAAAGGGGTCAAGACTCAAGGAATAAATAAACTGTTGGTCTGATATCAGTAATGAGAAAATGCTTAGAGCACAGAGGACACAAAGGGCAGTCACCATGGAGTTAGAAATGATCTGTCATGTTTCAGCGACCTGTTGCAATTCTTTGAAGCAGTATTTAATACAATTGGTGAGGGCTCTCCATCCAATGGATATAATTGGATATTCAGAAGGCATTTGAAATTTGTTTGCCTGAGGCTTCCAAAGGTTAAGGTTTTTGGAATTAATGGTAAATTAGCTGCTGGACTGAAAACTGGCTTAGCAATAGAAATCAGAAGATGATGACAAATTAGCACCCTCCAGGGAAGTGACTAGACAGACTTCCACAAGGGATGTTCTTGGTCTCCTGTTGTTCAGACTGTTTCACAAAGGCAGTGCGGAATGAGACTTCTCATTTTTTAAAAATTATATTTCGTTATGAGGTCAGGCAGCTAGGGGAGATGCTACAAATCAAAAAGATTCAAGCAAATTAAATCATGGGGTCTGGAGTGTGCATGAATAAAAGCTGGAGTCTTGCAATACCAAGGGGAAGTGTGGGCTGTCTTACAGTATTAATAGCGATGACAGGAGTTAAGAGACAGTTTAATGTGAATAAATATATGATAAGTGCAATACGGCAGAAAAGATGTACAACATAAGGTCAAGTTTTGCAAATAGGAGGAGTAGGATTGAGAAGATTCAATTATTGATCATTCATTAAAATATCTAGCCATTGTGAGGTTGATATCAAAAGATGAAATCACAGTCTCTAACACTTAGTTATCAATTCAAGAAGTGTGTTTGAACTCATTATCTGAGCAACACGTTTCTACCAGAGAAAATACATGACAATCACAGATCTCAGAATTCCAATTTCAGATTCTAAACCGCACTCAGAGTGCTGCTCACCATGGTCCCAGGCTCTTTAACATATCTCAGTTTTCTGCTTATTCTTAGTAATGAATGAACAGCTGGCAATTGGGCAACAAAGTAAGTCCACAGCCACAATATGAAGATAAGAAATAAGAGCAGAAGTAGACTATTCAGCCCTTCAAGTCTGCTCCACCATTCAATAAGAAAACGACTGATATGTTTGGTTTCAAATTCCATAATCGCATCTACCCCAATTATATTTGCTTTCTTTGTCTAAAAAGGACCAACCGACCTTAGTCTTAAAAATATTTCATGATCCCCCCACCTCCATTGCCTTCTGAGGCAGAGAATTGTAAAGTTGCACAACTCCTTGAAAGAAAAGAAATTCTCTTCAATTTTGTCTGAAATGGGTGATCTCCAATTTGAAAACAATGCTCTTGAGTTCTGGACCTGTCCACAAGAGGAAACATCCTCTCAATGTTCACCTTCTCAAGATCATTCAGGATCTCATATATATTAATCAGGCATCCCTCACTCTTCTCAACTTCAGTGGAAACCAACCCAACCTGCCCAATATATTCTGACAGGACAACTCACTCATTCCAGACATTAATCCAGTAAATCACCTCTGAACGGTCTCCAATTCCTTAAATTAGGAGATGAAAGCTGCTTTCACTTACTTTAGCAAGGATGTCGATGTTGTGAAGGCTATGTAGAGATGATTCAGTAAAGTGATTGTATGGATGAGAGGCTAAAGAAGCTGGAAGCTTTTCCATTGCAACAGAAAAGTTGAGTAAATGATTGAGGTCTTCAAAATTCAAAGTCAAGGTTTGTTGGAGCGCGGCATGTGAGGCAGCGCTGGAAGTAGAATTCAGTTTTATTTTCCAAAAGGAAGTGGCTAGAGAATCATAAAAGTAAATAAGTTTCAATGATGTTGGAAGTGAGCACAGGAGGTCTGGCTTAATCCACCAGACCAAACGGTCTCCTGCTGTGCTGTAACCATGATTTGATGTGCACCCTTTCCATTTCACGCATCACAGCTCAAGCCTCAGATTTAGCATGATCGGTATGTGTCATACCCGCACTCAATTTGCTCAAATGTCACATTCATAAAACACCTTCTAGTCAGAGCTGAGAAGTCAAATCTTACTCAAGTACGATGCAGCAATAACGTCATTTCAGATTTTTAAAAGCTATCAATTACGTGATAGTTAATAATAGCAAAGTGAAAATGCTCTTGTATGTCACTTGTTTCCTTTTACATCCACCTCCAATTGAACAGTTATGAGCATTTATAACACAATATCAAATAACTTGCAAAGGAAAATGCAACATTTCCATAACATTACTCACTTTCTGTTGTAAATTAACCTATTAAGCTAACCTCGGTCAGGAGACAGGACCTTGAGTTTAGCCTTAAAGCTGCTGTTTGTGTTCTGGGTCCCAGATGCAGCAAACACACTTAGTCCAGCTTCTCCATTTATCTGCTGCTTCCTACACACTAAGTTCTGAAGAAAGGCTGGTTAGACCTTCCATTGGAGGATTCAGAATAATGAGAGGTGACTTCATCGCGACATAAGACTCTGAGGGGGCTTGACAGGGTGGATGCTGAAAGGATGATTCCCCTGGTGGAAGGGACTGAAACTAGAAGACATAATTTAAAAATTAGGAGTCTCTCATTTAGAATTGAATTTGAGAGAATTTTCTGTCAGAAGGCCATGAATCTTTGGAACACTTCCTCTGAGCGCTTGGAGATGGGGTCATTGAGTATTTTTAAGGCAGGAAGTTGGTAGATTCTTGACTAACAAGAAAGACAATGGTTATTTTTGGAGTCAAGGCAGTGGAGTTAAGTCATGGTCAGATCTTGTTAAAGGCAGAGAAATCTGTTGGAGCCTTTTTGGTACGAAGCATGTCCTGTGTAGAAAGAAAACCAGCAGATGAACTGCACTTAGATTTTCAAAAGGTATTTCATCAGGTGTCACTTGAAAAGTTATTGTAGAAAATGGAAGGTCATGGTGTCGGGGATAGCATACTGGTGGGGATAGAAAATGGATAGCTAACAGGAAAAAGAGAGTATGCACAAATAGGTCTGTTTCAGCTTCACGCGATGTGTCAACTGATGTCAGACATTAGTGCTGAGACCTCATCTGTTTACAACTTATATAAAATGATTTAAATGAAGGGACAGAACGTATGATGTCAATTTTTTTAATGACACAAAGGTAAGTAGGAAGTAAGTTGTGAAGGGAACATGTTACAAGCAAATGGAGAAACACTTGGCAAATGGAGTATAATGTGGGAAATTTTCCATTATGGCAAGAAGAATTTTAAAAAATGCATATTATCCAAATAATGAGAGATTGCAGTGCTCTGACATGTAGTGGGGTCTTGATGTCCTTGTGTATGAACCATAAAAAGTTAGCATGTAGATATAGCAAGTATCTTGCAAAGCCAATAGAATGCCATCATTTATTGCAAAGAAAATTGAATTCAAAGGTAGTGAGGTTATGCTTCAGTTCTACTCGGTGAGACTGCATCAGGATGACTGTGCACAGTATTAGTGATCTTGGTGATTGGATGTCAGTGCATTGGAAACACTTTAGAGAAGATTTACTGGATTAATGCTCAGAATGGGGGAAAATGTCATATGAGATTATGTTAGACAAGCAAAGTTTATATCCACTGGACTTTCAAAGAATACGAGCTGACTTGATCGAAACTTATAAGATATTGTACAGTTTTGACACAGAACCTTTGGTGGGGATGATTCCCACTATGGGAGAATGTGGAATTTGACATCACTGTTCAAAAATCAACAATGAAGAGGATTTTTTTCTTTCCCTTAGAGAATCCTGAGTGTTTAGCACTCTCTTGCTGATAACATAGTGGAAACAAGAATCCTCGAATACTTTTAAGGCAGGGTCAGATAGATTCTTTTTAAGTAAAGGCGTAACAAGTTATCAACAGTAGATGGGAAGGCAGATTTGAGGTTGTAATCAGATCAGCCAAGAAGTGATGGAATGGCAGAGCAGACTCATAGAACATAGATATAGAACATTACAGCTCAGTACAGGCCCTTCGGCCCTCGATGTTGCGCCGATCAAAGCCCACCTAACCTACACTAGCCCATTATCCTCCATATACCTATCCAATGCCCGCTTAAATACCCATAAAGAGGGAGAGTCCACTACTGGTACTGGCAGGGCATTCCATGAACTTACGACTCACTGAGTGAAGAACCTACCCCTAACATCAGTCCTATATCTACCCCCCCTTAATTTAAAGCTATGCCCCCTTGTAATAGCTGACTCCATACATGGAAAAAGGTTCTCACTGTCAACCCTATCTAACCCCCTAATCATCTTGTACACCTCTATCAAGTCACCCCTAAACCTTCTTTTCTCCAATGAAAACAACCCCAAGTGCCTCAGCCTTTCCTCATAGGATCTTCCTACCATACCAGGCAACATCCTGGTAAACTTCCTCTGCACCCGTTCCAGTGCCTCCACATCCTTCCTATAGTATGGCGACCAAAACTGCACACAATATTCCAGATGCGGCCGCACCAGAGTCTTATACAACTGCAGCATGACCTCAGGACTCTGGAACTCAATTCCTCTACCAATAAAAGCCAGTACGCCATATGCCTTCTTCACTGCACTATTTACCTGGGTGGCAACTTTCAGCGATCTGTGTACATGGACACCAAGATCCCTCTTCTCTTCCACACTACCAAGTATCCGACCATTAGCCCAGTACCCCATCTTTTTATTACTCTTACCAAAGTGAATCACCTCACACTTAGCTACATTGAACTCCATTTGCCACCTTTCTGCCCAGCTCTGCAGCTTCTCTATATCCCGCTGTAACCTGCCACATCCTTCCTTACTGTCTACAACTCCTCCGACTTTTGTATCATCCGCAAACTTGCTCACCCAACCTTCTAACCCTTCCTCCAGGTCATTTATAAAAATGACAAACAGCAATGGTCCCAAAACAGATCCTTGCGGAACACCGCTAGTGACGGCACTCCAAGATGAACCTTTGCCATCAACTACTACCCTCTGTCTTCTTCCAGCCAGCCAATTCCTAATCCAAACCTCCAACTCACCCTCAATGCCATATCTCTGTATTTTCTGCAGTAGCCTACCATGGGGGACCTTATCAAACGCCTTACTAAAATCCATATATACCACATCTACCGCTTTCCCCTCATCTACCTCCTTAGTCACCTTCTCAAAGAATTCAATAAGGTTTGTGAGGCATGACCAGCCCTTCACAAAACCATGCTGACTATCCTTGATCACATTATTCTTATCCAGATGTGCATAAATCCTATCCCTTACTCAAGGGGCAGAATGGCCTAATCCAATTCCTAGATCATATCTTTCTATGTTGATTGCTGATTCGTGTCCTGGTTTGTTCAGAGAAAAGCGTATGGAAGACTTAGATTAGCTGATGATTAGATTACTTACAGTGTGGAAACAGGCCCTTCGGCCCAATAAGTACACACCGATCCACCAAAGCGCAACCCACCCAGACCCATTCCCCTACATTTACCCCTTCACCTAACACTATGGGAAATTTAGCATGGCCAATTCACCTAACCTGCACATTTTTGGACTGTGGGAGGAAACTGGAGGAAACCCACGCAGACATGGAGTGAATGTGCAAACTCCACACAGTCAGTCGCCTGAGGCGGGAATTGAACCCGCGTCTCTGGCGCTGTGAGGCAGCAATGCTAACCACTGTGCCACCATGCCGCCCATCTTTGGTGCCATTCTGCATCCAAAAGAAACCTTGCACATTGGTTCTTGAAGCTGGATATGTGACACAATGAGGTTGAAACAAAACTAAGATTCAAAAGGGAGTAATATTTTAAATGAAATAAGTTATGATGATCTGGAATGCACTGCCTGAAAGAGTGGTGAAAACAAATTCAATGTTAATTTTCAACAGGGAATTGAAAGCACTTTTGAAAAGGGAACATTTACAGGGCTGGAAAGAAAAAGCAGGGAAATAAGACTTGTTGGTTGGATAGATCTGG
The DNA here is from genome assembly GCF_047496795.1 of Chiloscyllium punctatum. NCBI lineage: Eukaryota > Metazoa > Chordata > Chondrichthyes > Orectolobiformes > Hemiscylliidae > Chiloscyllium > Chiloscyllium punctatum. The sequence goes on along the minus strand of NC_092755.1, from coordinate 99,920,670 downwards.
CACAAGCACAATGGGCCAATGGCTTCTTTCTTGGCTGTATGATTCTATGAAATACAAAGATTCTGAGCTAGCATGCCTTACTTATCCTTCATAGGAAACAACATCTCTGAATAACAACATGATCTATTTATTGTTGTACAAATCTTACTGGCAGAATATGCTTCTAGTACTTCCAGGTCAGCTAACAGATCCTCTCAGATTATAAACTTCTATTACCAATTGGTCTCCAGATGATGTCCAGTTTAACACATCAATACCTTATAAAAATGATAAAGTTTGATCAAAACCTTCAAGATTCTATTCTGCCTTCAGTTGTCCATTCCCTATCAAAAAACATCTTCACAATTTCTTCAGCTATACTTCATCTTGCTAGAGCCTCTCCCCTGCTGTCTAAACTTTGCCAGTATGTCTGCCACAATCCAGTCGGCTTTACTTGTTTTCCTGAACAATGCCTTTGCTGCTGCCCTGCGTTTGTCAGTTTCCAGATCTGGACTTGGGTATGTGTGAGGCCTACATTGAGACAATTCTATTCTTATGCACTATCTTCCCAAACCCAGTCTCATGTATTGGTGTTAATTCACCTCAACTGTTCCTTAAGTGTTGCCTTTCAGTCTCATCCCCATTCTAGGTTTTCCTAGTCTCCATTCCTTTTGTCCCTCTCAGTGTCCTTTGCTTGTGCCTTGGTCCTTTTATTATTCTGTGTCCCTATTTGTCATACTCTCTCTTGTATTTCCTACCACAAGCCACCACATTCTTTCCCCATTCAGCAATCATCGAGGTTCCATACAGAATCAAAAATCCTTATAAAAATAGAAATTGCTGGAAAAGCTCAACAGGTCTGGCAGCAACTGTGGAGATAAATCAGAATGAAATTTTGGGTCGAGTGACCCTTCCTCAGAACTTCTGTAGAATTTCTATATTGTGGAAATAAGCCATTTGGCCAATTGGGTCTACACTGACCCTCCGAAGACCATCACATCCCACAAACCTTTCCCTGTAGGCCTGCAGTTACCATGGCTAGGCCATCTAGCCTGCACATCCCTGGACATTATAGGCAATTTCTCATGGCCAACCTACCTAACCTGCATATCTTTGGACTGTGGGAGAAAACCAGAGCACCCAGTGGAAACTCAATGTACAAACTTCACACAGATTTCGCCCAAGGGTGAAATCAAACCCAGGTCCCTGGCACTGTGAGTCAGCAGTGCTAACCACTGAGCCATCATTCTGCACTAAGGAGAACATCTTTCTGCAACATCTTTCTGTTGCCAGCATTTAAATTCGCCCTGTGAATGCTGAAAGGTCCACGGATATTCATTAGATGTTTAATTGTATTCAAGTAGTGTGCATTAACTTGGCAATTACAGTCCTATAAACAAGATCAGACTAGGTTGTGGTTTTGAAGGTGATTGGTTGTAATGTGTGAGTGAAAGCTTTTAAGTGGGAAAAGATAAGGTAATAGTTTTATATTTCACCACTTAATTATCTTCATTGTAACAGTCCATACTCAAAATATTAACTTAAATTCTCATATCCAGGTACTGTTTTGTTCTTATTGCTAAATTGTCTGTTTCTACGTGTCCAAATAACAAACATGTGGAAGGGGTAGGTTTCCATAACAAGAGAACAGAGGGTATTTGTAGCTGATGGTTCCATATGGTTGTATCTGTGATAATCTATTCAGAACACACTGTTTAAAACCCAGTGGAAGAAGATAGTGTTAATTAACTTCCAGTGAAAGTATATATTGATGCTGAGACATGTCTTCAGATTGAGCTTCACACCTTGGAAACAAATGTACACGTTCTAACAGCATATCGATGTAAAACAAACATTTTGTTTACACTCAAGGATCACTGAGAGGCTTTTTCTGATTATCACTTGGTATCTAAGCAGGAAGACCTAAGCCAGGCAAAGCTTTATGATCGGCTGAATACTGGTTTAATTAGTTCAACCTCAGGTTACTCCCTTGACTTTTAAAAGGACAACATCTGTTGTAAAACACCAAACTCCCCTTGATATTCAATGGCAGTCATAGAATCATAGAGATGTACAAAATGGAAACAGACCCTTCGATCCAACTTGTCCATGCCGATCAGATATCCCAACCCAATCTAGACCCACCTGCCAGCACTTGGTTCATATCCTTCCAAACCCTTCCTATTCATATACCCATCCAGACACCTTTTAAATGTTGCAATTGTACTAGCCTCCACCACTTCCTCTTGCAGCTCATTCCATACATGTACCACCCTCTGCGTGAAAATGTTGTCCCTTAGGTCTCTTTTATATCTTGCCCCTCTCACCCTAAGCCTATGCCCTCTAGTTCTGGACTCCCCCACCCAGGGAAAAGACTTTGTCTATTTACCCTTTCCATGCCCCTCATGATTTTGTAAACCTCTATAAGGTCACCCCTCAGCTTCCAATGCTCCAGGGAAAACAGCCCTAGCCTACTCAACCTCTTCCTAAAGTTCAAATCCCCCAACCCTGGCAACATCCTTGTAAATCTTTTCTGAACACTTTCAAGTTTCACAACATCTTTCCGATAGGAAGGAGACCAGAATTGCACACAATGTTCCAAAAGTGGCCTCACCAACATCCTGTACAGCCGCAACATGACCTCCCAACTCCTGTACTCAATACTCTGACCAATAAAGGAAAGCATACCAAAGGCCTTCTTCACTATCCTATCTACCTGCGACTCCACTTTCAAGGAGCTATGAACCTGCACTCCAAGGTCTCTTTCATGTTTCATTCAAATCACCTCTTACTCTTGTAAGCCTGAGTGATCATTCTTCATCAGCCACATCCTGGGGTTTATCATTGATCATGTCATGACTGTAGATGGTAGTCCTGGAACTCCCTTAGACATCGAGTTTTAGAGTCATATAGCATGGAAACAGATCCTTCTGTCCAACATGTGCATGCCGACCAGACATCCTAAACTGAACAAGTCCCATTTGCCAGCATTTGGCCCATATCCCTCTGAACCTTTCCTATTCATGTACTCATTCAAATATCTTTTAAATGTTGTAATTGTACCCGTCTTTACCACTTCCTTTGGTAGCTCATTCCATACATGCAGCATGCTCTGCGTGAAAAAATGTTCCCTAGCAGAAGCAGTCATGCAGAGATTCAAAAAAACAGATCTCCCAACCATCCAACCCAAATTTTGGGTCCACTACCTGGATGACACCTTTGTGTCAAATTAGAGGAAACAAATTAGAGGAAACCTACAACAGCATCAATAATAGCCTCACTGGCATAAACTACTCAAAACAGGAGGAAAATTACAACAAACCACTCCAGTGATGACCTACTGTCAATGACCGCTCCCCCCCACCCCCCCAATCCCTCTGGTGCTCTCTCCATGTCAACAATTCCTGTCAGCTCAGCTGGGAGGAAAGTCCATACACACCCACAGCCATCTATGTCGCCTCTCCGCTGCTCAGAAAGCACACTCTGATAAGGTCAGGACTGGCGTCATCATGCAAGAATGGATTAGACAGGAAAAATCGAAGGCACACTGGAGTGAAAGAGACTTCATAGAGGAAAAATATCAAATAAGTCTAATAAGACTATTCCATGCCCATGTCGCGATTCTTATCAAATTCGATTCAAAAATTGCAGTGGAGTGCAAGTCTGAAACTTCAGGAATCGGGCAGGGAATATTCTAGAATGTTCATATTGTTAATGAAATAGAGACAAGAAACACTGAATAGAAGATATTTAGCTACTCAACGTGTGAGGTTTTGTATGTTAAAATAGTACTGATATCTTGGAAACAGTTATCCTTTAGGAAAAATTTAAGGGTGTTGGAAGGTAAGAAACCATTGGTAATAAAGAGGAAACTTTATTACCAATGCCTGATTACAGATAACAAGCTGTAGTTCTCTGCTGTCTATCCACTACACATCACTAGTAACCAGCACCATTCCAGAAGCAATCCCCAGAAACAGCAGTCATGACTATATTAAGACAAACAGTGAGCACCCTCCCTTCTCCAGTCATTAGTAATTCACAGCAGCTCCGGGTCAGTTTATGGTGTTTGGCAGCATCTCTGTACAGTTCCTAGTAACTAGCAGTAGCGCTACTATCATCCCTCATAACCATCAGAATCCTTGTGTGCAGCTCTTTGCAAGTAATGGAATCACTGGTACAGCTCCCAGTAACTGGCAGAATCCCTGGCCCAATTTTGAGTAACTAATAAAATTGTCGGGAGTTCTTACTAATCGAGCAGTATTTCTCCTGCTGCCTTGTGTAACTAGCAGAGCCTCTATAAATCCTTTCATAGCAGTTGGGTGAGCACCCTCTACTGGAAATACACCAGGTCTCTGATTTATACATTCAGGTGACTCCCAAGTGAAGGAACAACTTGGTAGATTGTGATCCATTTATTCTTGCTCTTGATACGAGCTTCCAAGCTTTGTCATAATGGTCCCCTATGTTTTTAACCCTGTCATAGAAACAGCAAATAGATGATGAACACCTATGTTATTTCTGAGGCTGAATCATAAAGCTAAACTGTTACTTGGTCTTTGCCAGAAACCAATGAGGAGGACCAATGAGCCACAGTGATGCTGAATCAAGGAAGGTATTAACAGACAATTTAATATTGTTTCTTCGAACTGGAATCTTACTTGAAGATGGAAATTGAAATATGCAGCAGTATGAAATATATAATATTAAGGTAAATCAAAGTACTTGTATTAAAAAAGACAAACTTAAAATTAGCCAAATCTTCTTATTAGTAACAGAAAAATCTGAAAACCTTTCCCATGGTTTTTATTAAGAAGAGAAAGCTTAAAACTTAAAATAATCACAAAGAATCTTTTAGAAAACATACAGTTACCCTTTAGGCAGGCAGTCTCGATTGACAACAGTTTGATTAGATCTGATCTTGTGTTATGAGGGTGTGGAAGTGTACTATACCTTTGAGAGAGTGAAGGACTTAGAAAGGCATACAGAGTGCTGGAGAATTTACAATGCAACGTGTGTTCCAGCAGCTAGAGTACCTAGTTGCCTGGATACAAAAACAAATTTGAATGCGGCCAATCAGTTTAAATTATACCCCAAAAGATAGCAAACTCCAATCAAGTTTGAATTTAGTATATTGACAATATTAAAAGCCAATGACACAATTCGATGCTTTGGGATATAAGACTGGGGAAAACTTGAATAGTTGAGAGAGAACTGCTAAGCCACTAACATCTGGAGAATGTCCGGAAAATGAGCTCTCTTAAAGGTACATTTATCTATCAACGAACGGTGAAAGAGAAATCCTAATAAGAAGAAAATCCACAGAGTAAGATACAAAGGGAAGATTCGACAGCTGCCTGGTTTTGAAATTTGAATTTTGGTAAATCTTAATCAGGGGTTTTATCAGACTAGTATTATAGAAGGGAAAGTAAATGATAGGTTAGAGGAAGGAGTTGTAAATAGTTGTGAATTAATTATTTTCTGCTTTACTTTAAGAAATAAAGTTATTGCTTTTTACTTTAAATAGTTCTTGGCCTCTCGGATTTTCACAGATTACTGCATGGGATAAATCTTTTCTGTTTTGCTGGTTTAAATTAACAGAGGGGGTTTACACCATATCGTAAAACTGGCAAAGACCAATTGTTTTACCTGCTGAGCATTCGAGATGGTCTCATTCCTAAGGCATTCTATTGATGAAGGTTTCAATTGCCTGTTTGTCCAACTGGCAAGGCAATGTTCCCCAATGCCTGTTGTGATATGCGTGCACCTTTAAGAGAGTGTACTTAAACTATTGTCAACCATTACAGACTTCAACAGGATGTACTATTTTAGTCACATGACCTGTCAGCAATCTGTATGCTGTACTGAAGATATCAGCCACGTGCCTCTCAGCTTCTGTTATAACGTATTAAATTCAAATAAATCCACATTGCTATTTCACCACCGCCTTTGAGGGATTTATGTCAAATAAAAAAAAGCATAACAGTGTTGAATAAAAGTCCTTGTCTCCCCTCCCAACTTTGTCTGGTTTGTATGCAATCACTTTTGATAGGTCCACATCAATTAGAATCATAATCGAAACCATCAAACAGAGTGGGTTTTCCCATGGTCTGCTTATCCTTGTTTAACCAGAGAATATTTGATGAACTCCATGAACTGTTTCTCTCAAAATTTCAACTTGTCTGCAGGTGGGCTGAAATCATCCATCAAAGGACAAGAGATTTTTAATCAAACTACATGTTCCAAAACCCATTTTGTACCTCTCCACAGCTTTGCAAACAAATCTTTATTCTTTCAAATGACCACCTTTCTGGAATTTGTAAGAATCTGCATTTTATTCATTTTATTTCCTGTAACTGGAAACCTTTCATTAGTTAACCCATTGTAAGGTCTGGGCTTTGCAAAGCTGTTGACATCCATGTCAGAACCCTCATGGAATGTAATGACTGGGCAGCTGATCATTACTCAACTATATAAGTACACACCAGAACATTCTACCATCTTGCCAAGTCTTAACAAACAAAATTCAGGCAAGTTGCTCACTTTAGTAGATGCTTAGAATGACCAGTGACAAAAATCACAAATGATCCATTTTGGGGCTATACAAAAGGCCTTGTAGAATGTTCAGAAGGTCTATGTGTAGAAAGGATTGCATGATTTTCTGGAAAGAGAAGGGATTGCGACGGAGGATGAGACAGTCACTTGATGAGAATAAATTTCCAGAAAATGCTTATCCTCAAGTAGCCAGGCCCTGTAGTAAGGATGAAGATGGGCAATGAGACTAAAGAGTTTGTTGGTTCAGAGAGGTTGGTTTTACAGGGAAGTACAAGGAACTCATTTGTGAGCCACTTTACACAGAGGTTGCATCACACATGGGCTGGCCTGAATCATCCAGCTGGTTCCCGCCTCTGCCCATTTGTGGCCTGGACTCATTAAATATGCCGAGTGCAAGAGATGTTGTGGTTCCTGATGAACTGAATCCCCACCTCAGTCCCTACCCATGTAAACGCCAAAAGACTTTTGGGCAGGAACATGTTGAAGAGGCTTTCAATCCCAAAAGTTCCAAGTCATGCAAATTTGACTTAGAACATAGAACATAAAAGTACAGCACAAAACAGGCCATAAGGCACATGATGTTATGCCGAAGATTAGTCCTAATCTAAATAAAACAACCTAACCTATGCACCCCTCAATTCACTGCTGTCCATGTAAATGTCCAGCAGTCACTTTAATGTCCCTAATGACAGTACTTCCTAGGCTCTGGCTATTGACTCTATCCATGCCTCTCATTAACTTGTACATCTCGATCAGGTCACCTCTCTTCCTCCTTCTCTCCAGAGAGAAAAGTCCAAACTTAGTCAACCTCTCTTCATAAGACAAGCCCTTCAGTTCAGGCAGCATCCTGGTAAACCTTCTTTGCCCCTCTCCAAAGCCTCCATATATTTCCTATAATAGGACGACCAGAACTGGACAGTCTTCCAAGTGTGGTCTCACCAGGGTATTGTACAGCTGCAGCAAAACCTCGTAGCTCTTAAAATCGATCCCCATCTTAATGAAAGCCAAGACACCATATGCTTTCTTAACAACCCTATCCACTTGGGTTGCAACTTTGAGGGAATTGAAAAGATACTGGAAACTTGCAGCAAATATGAACACATCTGAGGATGGGTTCGCATTTAAAGTGGGATGTTTCATCAGGACACAAGTTGTTTTGAAAGCCAAATTACAGAGAAGAACCGGCCGGGGTCATCAATATTAAGCACTAACTTTGCTGCTCTCTCTATGGATGCTGCCTGAACTGCAGAAGATTTTCAGCATTTTTTATTTCAGCTATAGAAAAGAAGATGCAGAATACTTACATGACCCCAATGACCAAGAACATCTTATTCACAGTACTAAAATAACAGTATCAGCAGTATTAGTCCAGAAAACTAGCAGCATTTCTTATAGAATATCTAATAACTACCAGCAACTCTCTTAATGTCCCTAATGACTAGCACCATCCTGTTATATCACATGGTCATTAGCACTATTCCCTACTTCTTGATTCAGGTCCTAGGAGCCTGCAACATCTCTGTAAGGCTCCTTAAGCCAATAAACCTTAACTTCTACAGAAGGGGCTTCTATGGATCACAGATGAATAGATTTAGATCAATTCAGCCTGAAGAAAATTTACAGACTCAGGAGTTGAGAAAAAACTGACCAAACCTCCTTAAAAATCTAAACATGACAATAGAAATCAAATACACACATCTCATTTCTTACATTTTGGGTTTGTCAGGCACTGGCAAAAACTTTTCTAGTTAGAGATCAAATGTTTAAAAATGTATTGATTATTATTCTGATTAAGACCTACACAGACAAAGGAGCAGAAAACTGAAAAGATTTGAAGATGAAAAGCTGCCGAATTGAGTGCACTTGACCTTTGAAATCCTCGAGATGCGGATGCAGTGTAATTGTTCGGCTGATTTCTGATATAAATAAGATGACGTGCACTGAAAACCTAATTGGATTTTGTTGTAAAGAAGTTTGCATACTTGTTCTGATATTGCTGGAGTAGCCAAATCAGGCCTGAAGTAAAGTAACTCCCAGTTTTCTGAAAAGCGCAACTTTTTGGAAGTGGAAGAGGCACCGTGTTAGAGATTTGACTCCATTACAACAATCAGGATAAGAGTGTAGATCATAAGAACATCTGACTAGGAACAGGAATAAACAATTCAGCCCTTTGAGCCTGTTCTGTCATTTGATACAATCATGGCCGATCTCATCTCGGCCTCAACTCCACTTTCCTGCCAAGTCTCCTTTTATATTCTAACTCTCACGGTAAGTTTTTTTAGTTAGAGAGTCGTGGAGAGTTTAAAAATTATTAATTAAAAATCTGTCTATCTCCTTCTTAAATTTACACAATGTTCTCACATCTACCACATTCTGGGAGAGTGACTTCTACAGATTCATGATCTTTAGAACATAGAATAGTACAGCACAGAACAGGCCCTTCAGCCCACGATGTTGTGCCGACCACTGATCCTCATGTATGCACCCTCAAATTTCTGTGACCATGTGCATGTCCAGTAGTCTCTTAAATGTCCCCAATGCCCTTGCTACCACAACTGCTGCTGGCAACGCATTCCATGCTCTCACAACTCTCTGTGTAAAGAACCCGCCTCTGACATCCCCTCTATACTTTCCTCCAACCAGCTTAAAACTATGACCCCTCGTGTTAGTCATTTCTGCCCTGGGAAATAGTCTCTGGCTATCGACTCTATCTATGCCTCTCATTATCTTGTATACCTCAATTAGGTCCCCTCTCCTCCTCCTTTTCTCCAATGAAAAAAGTCTGAGCTCAGTCAACCTCTCTTCATAAGATAAGCCCTCCAGTCCAGGCAGCATCCTGGTAAACCTCCTCTGAACCCTCTCCAAAGCATCCACATCTTTCCTATAATAGGGCGACCAGAACTGGACGCAGTATTCCAAGTGTGGTCTAACCAAAGTTTTATAGAGCTGCAACAAGATCTCACGGCTCTTAAACTCAATCCCCCTGTTAATGAAAAACAAAACACCATATGCTTTCTTAACAACCCTGTCCATTTGAGTGGCCATTTTAAGGGATCTATGTACCTGCACACCAAGATCCCTCTGTTCCTCCACACTGCCAAGAATCCTATCCTTAATCCAGTACTCAGCTTTCAAATTCGACCTTCCAAAATGCATCACCTTGCATTTATCCAGGTTGAACTCCATCTGCCACCTCTCAGCCCATCTTTGCATCCTGTCAATGTCCCACTGCAGCCTACAACAGCCCTCTATATTGTCAACGACACCTCCATCCTTTGTGTCATCTGCAAACTTGTTGACCCATCCTTCAATCCCCTCATCCAAGTCTTTAATAAAAATTACAAACAGTAAAGGCCCAAGGACAGAGCCCTGTGGAACATCACTCATCACAGACTTCCAGGCAGAATATTTTCCTCTACTACCACTCGCTGTCTTCTGTTGGCCAGCCAATTCTTTATCCAGACAGCTAAGTTCCCCTGAATCCCATTCCTCCTGACCTTCTGAATGAGCCTACCATGGGGAACCTTATCAAATGCCTTGCTGAAGTCCATATACACCACATCCACAGCTCAACCCTCATCATCGTTTCTAGTCACATCCTCAAAGAACTCGATAAGGTTTGTGAGGCATGACCTGCCCCTCACAAAGCCGTGTTGACTGCATTTAATCAAGCCATGCTCTTCCAGATGGTCATAAATCCTATCCCTCAGAATCCTTTCTAACACCTTGCAGATGACAGACATGAGACTTACTGGTCTGTAATTGCTAGGGATTTCCCTATTTCCTTTCTTGAAGAGAGGAATTACATTTGCCTCCCTCCAGTCCTCAGGTACGACTCCAGTGGAGAGCGAGGATGCAACGATCTTTGCAAGTGGTGAAGCAATTGCATTTCTCATTTCCCAAAGCAGCCGAGGACAAATTTGGTCCGGGCCTGGCGACTTGTCAATCTTAATGTTTGACAAAATTTTCAGCACATCAGCTTCCTCTATCTCTATCCATTCCAGCATGCACACCTGCTCTTCAAAGGTTTCATTCACTACAAAGTTTGTTTCTTTCTTAAAGACAGAAGCAAAAAACTCAATTAGGGCTTCCCCTACCTCCTCAGACTCCACACACAAATTCCCTATGCTATCCCTGATCGGCCCTACTCTTTCTTTGACCATTCTCTTATTCCTCACATAAGTGTAAAATGCCTTTGTGTTCTCCCTAATCCGTTCTGCCAAGCCTTTCTCCTGCCCCCTCCTGGCTCTTCTCAGACCATTTTTGAGATGCTTCCTCGCCTGCCTGTAATCCTGTAGAGCTGAGCTTGACCCTAGCTTCCTCCACCTTACGTAAGCTACCTTCTTCCTTTTGATGAGAAGCTCCACCGATCTCGTCATCCAAGGTTCCTTTATCTTACCACTTCTTGCCTGTCTCAGAGGGACATATTTATTCAACACTTGCAACAACTGTTCCTTAAACTGTCTCCACATGTCTATAGTGCCTTTACCATGGAACAATTGCTCCCAATCCATGCTTCCTAAATCATGTCTAATTGCATCATAGTTTCCTCTTCCCCAATTAAATATCCTCCCATTTTGCCTAATCCTCTCCTTCTCCATAGCGATGTAGAATGTGAGGCAGTTGTGGTCACTATCACCAAAATGCTCTCCCACCACAAGATCTGATACCTGTCCCGGCTCATTTCCGAGCACCAAGTCTAGAATGGCCTCTCCCCTCGTCAGCCTGTCAACATACTGAGTTAGGAAACCCTCCTGAACACACCTTACAAAAACAGCTCCATTCAAATCTTCTGCTCAAAGGAGGTTCCAATCAATATTGGGAAAGTTAAAGTCACCCATTATAACAACCCTACTTCGTCCACACTTTTCCAAAATCTGCCGACCTATGCTTTCTTCCATCTCCCTGCTGCTATTGGGGGGCCTGTAGTAAACCCCTAACCAGGTGACTGCTCCCTTGCTGTTCCTAATTTCCACCCATACTGACTCGGTAGGCAGATCTTCCTCGACAATGGAAGCTTCTGTAGCTGTGATACCCTCTCTGATTAGCAGTGCTACACCCCCTCCTCTTTTTCCCCCCTCCCTATTCTTTTTAAATGCTCTAAAACCTGGAACATCCAGCAACCATTCCTGCCCCTGAGAAATCCATGTCTCTGTTATGTCCACAACATCATAGCACCAGGTACTGATCCATGCTCTAAGTTCATCACTTTTATTCCTGATACTCCTTGCGTTAAAGCAAACATACTTTAACTGATTCCTTAATCCTTCCCAGGAAAACCCTTCCCACTAGCTGGTCTACCTCTTGCTACTGCCTCATCTGCATCAACTCTCACCTCCGGTATACAGCTCAGGTTCCCACCTCCCGCCATACTAATTTAAACCCTCTCGAACTACTCGAGCAAACCTTCCACCCAGGACATTGGTCCCCTTCCAGTTCAGATGCAACCCGTCCTTCTTGTAAAGGTCCCACCTTCCCCTGAAGGAATCCCAATTATCTACATATCTGAAGCCCTCCCTCCTACACCAGCTGCGCAGTCACGTGTTAAGCTGCGCCTGCTCCCTGTTCCTTGCCTCGCTATCTCGTGGCACCGGTAGTAAACTAGTGAACACTACTCTGTTCATCCTGCTCAGCTTCCATCCTAACTCCCTGAAATCACTTTTTACATCCTGGATCCTTTTCCTGGCTATATCATTAGTGCCAATATGTAACATGATTTCTGGGTGTTCGCCCTCCTCTTTTAGAACCTTATACACCCGATTGGAGACGTCCCGGACCCTGGCATCAGGGAAGCAACATACCTTACGGGAATCCCGATCCTGACAACAAAATCTCCTGTCGATTCCCCTAACTATTGAGTCCCCTACCACGAGTACTTTTCTATTCTACCCCCTTCCCTTCTTTGCCACAGTGTCAGGCTCAGTGCCAGAGAACTGACTGCTATGGCTTTCCTCTGGTAGGTCATCCCCCCCAGCAGTATCCATAACGGTATACTTATTGCTGAAGGGAATGTCCACAGGGGATCTCTGCACTGTCTGTCTGTTCCCTTTCCTCCCCCTAACTGTAACCCATCTATCCTTGTCCTGAGCCTTAGGAGTGATCAACTCCCGGTAACTCCTCTCAATTACCCCCTCCGCCTCCCGAATGATCCATAGTTCATCCAGCTCCAGCTCCAATTCCCTAACACGGTTTTCAAGGAGCTGGAGTTGGGTGCACTTCCCGCAGATGTAGCCACCAGAAACATGTGTCAAGTCTCTCACCTGCCACATTCTGCAGGAGGAGCAAGCAACTTTGACAGAAGTATTTCCACATCATCTCTGCTTTAAGTCTTCTCCTTTTAGCTTATAACTATGACTTCTCGCTCTAGATTACCCAACACAAGGGAACATCCTCTCCAAGTCTACTTTGTCAATTCCCTTTAGAATTTTATATACCTCAATTAGATTGCATCTCATTCTTTTAAACCCCAGAGAGTATAAGCCTGACCTGCTCAATACCTCTTCACAAGAGAAACTCTCCTCTCTGGAATCAATCTCGTGAACCTCCTCTAAACTGCCTCTAATACGACCACAACTCTCCTCAAGTAAGGAGACCAAAATTGTACGTAATACTCCAGGTGCAATCTCACTAGTGCTTTGTACAGTTGAAACAACATTTCTCTACCTTTAAACTCTATTCCTTTAGCAATAAATGACAAAATTCCATTTATCTTCCTTATTATCTGTGGCACTTGCTTTGGGCAATAGAAAGGAAAAATGAAACTATGAAGAAAAATATTTGTTTTTTTGTTAGAAGAAGCTTGAGAGCTGATTTAACTGAGACATATAACATAATTAGAGGGTTAGATAGGGTGGACAGGGAGAGTCTTTTATCTTGGATGGTGATGGCGAGCATGAGGGGACATAGCTTTAAATTGAGGAGTGATAGGATAGATGTCAGAGGTAGTTTCTTTACTCAGAGAGTAGTCAGAGCTTGGAACACCCTGCCTGCAACAGAAGTAGATCTGCCAACTTTAAGGGCATTTAAATGGTCATTGGATAGACATATGGATGAAAATGGAATAGTATAGATTAGATGGGGTTCAGATTGGTTTCACAGGTCAGCGCAACATCAAGGGCTGAAGGGCCTGTACTGTGCTGTAATGCGCTATGTTCTATGGTGCAGACAGAATAGCCAATGATGTAATGGACCATGGAGGCAAGCCCAGGAAGATTAGATTAGATTACCTACAGTGTGGAAACAGTCCCTTCGGCTCAACCAGTCCACACCTACCCCTTGAAGAGTAACCCACCCAGACCCATTTCCCTCTAATTAATGCACCTAGCACTAATGGCGATTTAGCATGGCCAATTCACATGACCTGCACATCTTTGGACTGTGGGAGGAAACCGGAGCACCCGGAGGAAACCCATGCAGACACAGGGAGAATGTGCAAACTCCACACAGACAGTTGCTTGAGCTTGGAATCGAACCTGGGACCCTGGTGCTGTGAGGCAGTAGTGCTAACCACTGAGCCACCGTGCCACCCATTTTTAAATTTCTTTTTTATTTGTATGGGTATAACACCTCGTGAGCAATAAGCTCAGAATTGAGACAAATGCATGAGTTAGGAGCACAGAGGAGGTCACTTGGCCCCTTGAGCTTGCTCTGCCATTCAATGAGGCCATGGCTGATTTGAAAACTCCACCTTTCAGTCCATGGTAATCTTGGCAATCTCCCTTGCTTCTTAAAATCTATCGACCTCTGCCTCAAAAAGATTCAAAGACTCTGCTTCCAATGCTTTTTGAGGAAGGCCCTAAACATTACATTTAGACTTGAGTCCTCTTCTTCTCTTGCCTTCATAGTTGATGAAAGCACACAGGAAGGTGCATAGAGCACGTGGGCTGACAAATATATATGTACAATGACCATCTAATCTATATATGATGCCATTCTGATGAGCCTCAAAACATATACAATACATATGTTTTACCATGTACTTTCTTTGTAAGGCTTCCAGACAGAGTGATTCTACAGTTCCCAGTCCCTCAGTAGATAATAGCTGAAACAAATTAATCAAGGGTTGCACCTGATCCCAATAGCTCCAAGTCAAGTGTTAAATTGTAATCCCAAGAAAACCTTGTGAACTAATACCCTAACTGCAACATGACCTCTGCTGATCAATGGCAAAGTTTTGGGACCTGGGTCCGAATCCTGCCAAGGCAGATCATGGAATTTGAGTTCAATACAACATGGAATTAAAAGTCGAATGATGACCATAAATCCCATTGTCAAGTGTCAGGAAAACAAAACCCGTCCGGTTGACTAATGTTCCTTAGGGAAGGAAACTGGCCTATGTGACCCACAGCAACGTGGTTGACTCTTAACTGTTCTCTGTGGAATTAGGGATGAACAATAAATGCTGGTCTAGCTAGTGATGCCCTCATCCCATGAACGAATGAATAACTAAAAGAAAACTATGTGCTCAGATAATGGGGATTGATTAGTTCAGTTGGTTGGACAACTGGTTTGCAATGCAGAGCAATAGCAACAGCATGGACTCACTACCCAGACTGCTGAGGTTACCATGAAGGATTCTCTTTCTCAGTCATGCTCCTCGCCTGAAACCTGGCAATCCTCAGTTTAAATACCACCAGTCGTCTCTCTGCAATGAGACTCTGGTGACTTTAGTTTTATCTTTAGTGACTGTTAAATGTGTTTTATATCTAGTAAACACACGACTGAGAAACAAATTGTAAATAAACAAAATGGTTAACATAAAATCAAACACTAATCCAAGCGAGCAAAAATATTACTTCAAAGCCAATCGTAAATTTTCGTCAAAGGAGCAGCATGGACCATTGAGGGTGCAATGCATGGAGCACCAAGGAGGCATGATGGGATATTGAGGGAGCAGCAAGTGAAGTTGAAGGAGAAACGCAGACCATCAAGGGAGTAGCATACAGAATGTCAGGGGAGGAGCACAGAACATTGATACAGCAATACATGAAGTATTAAGGGAGCAGCAAAGACCATTAAAGAAGCAGTACATGGAGTCCCAAGGGAGCAGTGCATGGACAATCGGGGAACCAGCATTCCACATTGTTATCTTCGATACAAAAGGATGGTTGCTGCCAAGTGAAGGTGGGTGAAAGTAGTGGTTTTCTAGCTCATGTTGGATGGTATTTGGGAGATACAGCTGATGAGACAAGCTGTTCATGGCTCCAGGAGAGTCTCAGTGCAAACAGCATGGAATAGTCAGTGAGCTTCTCAAAATGCAAATCATTGTGGGTTCTCTGATCATAATCACAATCTTGGGCAAATGCTCGGCACATGAACTTGCAACTGAACAAAAAAAAATTCAATTGAAGTTGCCTGAAATCAAATATTGTATATACTGACAGTAAGAAAGCTGTCAGATTCTGACAGGGTAGAAGATGAATCAAAGGTGCAGCAACCAACAGATATGAAAGCAGTGCAATAGTTGGTTGGATTTCTGATCTGTTTGGCAAACTTTTTGCCAAATATGTAATAAGAGTGTGGACAGCTGCGCAAGCCCACTGTTCAGTACGTGCAGGGGCACTGGGGCACAGAACAGGAAGCAGTTTTTGTTCAAATCAAACAACTAGTGATGATGACATCAGTGTTGAGGTATCACAATGTTAAGGATAAAGTCACCTTGCAGTGTGATACTACAGAAAAGACTTAGAACAACCTTAATATGGCAAGGACAATCAATTGAATAGGTAGCCAGGATACTAATGCAAATAACTGACAAATGCTAGTCTGGGCTATTGTCTTTTTAATGAAAAATAATCAAAAACAGAAAGAGCTGGAGAAACCTTTGGTACTTTAATCAATATTTGTTTGAGAGAGACAAAATGACAATGGAGTCTGGCTAGAGGCCACTTCAAAGTACCTTTCTCGAACTGCTTGTATCTGCTCCAAAACAACTGCAAAAAAAATTTCCATTTATGGAGCTATCATCTGGATGTAACCAGCAAACAAGAGAAACAGATTTACATTGCTGACATGTTGTCGAGAACAGCATGACCAAAGAAGACAGCTGAGGATGTTAAGAAAGAGTAAACTCTTCCACAGTCAATGTGAAACAACAGCTCAAAATGTTGTAGAATTCCTCTACGCAGCAGAGGCATTGTTTCTGAGAGACATGTGATTTGGTAAAATCAAGCAAACTATACAAGATGCAATTATCTAAATGCTGCAGGAAGTGGTGATGACAGGATGACCCGAAAGCATAAAGGATGCACCTCTTGCTGTAAGAGACTATTGGGCACATAGACATGAAGTGATAGCCCAGGATGGCACATTGTACAGAGCTAAAACAAACAGTCATTAATCCCCAGGGAAATGAGAAAAGAAAGGCTGAAACATATTTACAAAGCCATAAGAGAATTAAATCTAGTCTGAGGAAGCCAAGTTTCCTGGCAAAACATGAGCATTCAATTAAGGACCACAACAGTCAGAGCAGTGCTTGTCAAGAACACCTAGATAAAAAGCAGCTTATGACTCATGACATTAGACAGACCATGGATGAAGCTTGGAATAGACCTCTTCAGTCTCACAGGAACTGATTATCTTGTCACTGTTAACTATTATCCTGACTATGGCAATTAAACTGGCTGACCTTAACAACTATGAGTGAGAGTATAGAATGCCTAAAAGCAAGCTTAGGACTTTATGGCATTGCAGACATTGTGATGAAGGACAACACCCCTCATTTTACAACAGAAGGATTTGACCTTCTGGATTGGGAAACTCAATACAATGCAACATTTCCACACTATCCTCTATTGGATGGAAAGATTGAGACAGCAGTGAAAATCATCAAAGAGATCATAAAGAAATCAAGCAAATCCAGCACAGATTTGTACAAGGTAATACTTGAGTAGAGAAATATACCTACTGAAGGAATGTAGTCCAGTCCAAAGACTATTGTCTGCATTCAAACTATACTTGCAATCATCGAAAAAAAAACTAAAGCAGCCTGAAGTAGTAACAGGAGTGAGTCACAAAATCAAGGTTAAATGACAGAAGGCCAATTTTCATTTTTATAAACAAAAACAGAAATTGCTGGAGAAACTCAGCAGGTCTGGCAGCATCTGTGGAGAGAAAGCAGAGTCAACATTTCGGGCCAAGTGACCCTTCTTCAGAACTTCAGTTTGATAAAACTACCAAGTTATTTGCCAGAGCTGAGCGTTGGAGAGCCATTCAGAGTTCAAATATTCAACATTCTCAACAAAAGTGAGCCCACATGGCAACTTGGAATTTGTATGGAACGGTTGTGGAACCTCAATCATATGCAGTGAAATTGAAAGACCAGGTATATCGCAGTAATCACAGATGTTAACATTCAATTAGAGAAGGTGTTACCTCATTACAGTCAGCTGATCAAGCAGATGTGATCTCACCATCTGCACAGAGCATAGAATGACCATCACTCCCAGAGGTTCACTGTACTCCAATAACAGAAATGGATCAGCAACAACAATTACCATGCAACATTCCTCACCACAGAAATAACATTCCCCAGAGAAGGAACAGCACCCTATTAATGAGTAGATACTAGACAAACAGTCAATGACAACATGCGTATATGTCATTAGGAAATGTGCACAATTTAATGACTATGCATGCAACGTATTTGCAGAACTAATAGAAGTGGAACTGACTAGAATTAACATACAGTTGTGATAATGAATGATAATTCATGACATTTATATGCTGGGTAACTTGGGTGATTTATAATTGCAAACAATAATGCATACTCTTTTATTCTTTTGTGAAAAAGGGCATGTTTGGAGAAATCAAACTGTATTTATGCCCTGGCTGACTTCCTGTGGTCATGTGACCTCTACCTGTCCTTTAAGTGCAGCCAGTGGGAGCTGCTAAACACACAAAAATGGAAACATTGTTATCCCTTTGTTGTGCTGGAAGAATGTTGCTCCAATTTACTGAGGAAAAATATACTTACTCAAAATAAATGCTGAAATCTTAGATATTCCATGCCCTTAGTGTTAATGTCTACATTGACCAATGCTGCCTGATTTGATCTGATTAAATGGGGGACTTCTGACATCCTGCTATTCATCCTGTTTCCATATTTATACAATATGGAAACAGACCCTTCGGTCCAACTTCTTCATGTTAATCAAATATCCTAGATTAATTTAGTACATCTGGTCAGCATGGACAAGTTGGACCAAAGGGTCTGTTTCCATGCTGTACAACTCTATGACTTGATGACTTAATGATTCTATGACCTAGTCCCATTTGCCAGCATTTGGCCCATATTCCGCTATAACCTTTCCTATTCATGTAACCATCCAAATGTCTTTTAAATGTTGTGATTGTACCCAGCTCCACCACTTCCTCTGGCAACTTGTTCCATAAATTCACCACCCTCAGCACAAAAATGTTACCCCTCAGGTCCTTTTTAAATCTTTCTCCTCTCACGTTAAAGTTGTGTTCTCTAGTTTTGGATTCCCCCATCGTAGAAAATATACTTTGCCTATTTCGCCCTATCCATGCCCCTATTGATTCTATAAACCTCTGGAAAACGGTGACCGGACCTGAAACCTTAAATCAGATTTCTTTTCACAGATGCTGCCAGACCTGCTAAGCTTTTCCAGCAATCTCTGTTTTTGAACCTTCTTCACTGTTGACCATATCACCAACTTTAGTGTCACTTGCAAGCCCTCTAACTATGTCTCCTAAATCCTCATCCAAATCATTTATATAAATGTCAACCAACAGTGGATCCATCATGAACCTTGCTGGTCACAGGCTTCCATTCCAAAAAACAAACCTCCACCACCACCGTCTGTCTCCAATTTTGTATCCAATTGGCACACTCTTCCTGAATCCCATGTGACCTGACTTGACTAATCAGAATACCATGCAGAACCTTGTTAAAGGCTTTACTCAAGTCTATGCAGACAACATCTATTGCTCTGCTGTCATTAATTGTTCTGCTTATATCCTCAAAAAACTCAATCAAGTTTTTGAGACATGATTTCCCACACACAAAACCAAGCTGACTATCCCTAACCCCAGTCCTTGCTTTTCAAAATCTTGACTGTCAGAATCCCCTCCAACAACGTACCCAAGGGCATGGATAGGATAAATAGACAAAAGTCTTTTCCCTGGGGTGGGGGAGTCCAGAACTAGAGGGCATAGGTTTAGGGTGAGAGGGGAAAGATATAAAAAAGATCTAAGGGGTAACTTTCTTAGGCAGAGGGTGGTATGTGTTTGGAACGAGCTGCCAGCGGAAGTGGTGGAGGCTAGTACAATTGCAACAATTATAAGGTATTTGGTTGGGTATATGAATAGGAAGGGTTTGGAGGGATATGGGCCGGGTGCTGGCAGGTGGGACTAGATTGGGTTGGGATATCCGGTTGGCATGGACGGGTTGGACCGAAAGATCTGTTTTCATGCTGTACATCTCTATGACTCTATGAAACCACTGACATGAGGCTCATCAGTCTGTATTCCGGAGCTTTACTTTATAGCCTTTCTTAACTAAAGGCACAACATTAGCTACCCTACAACAAACCAATGAAGGGGTGAAATGTATGGATTTATCTTTAAACATATATTGTAAATTTTCCTGCTTTTTGACTCAGTTAGGCGGAACATTTCTTGCATGTCCACCAAACTTAGTCCCATTCGTAGATGTACAGTTTCAGTTTTGTGTTCACCACAGTTTTGTGCTGTCAGATAAATACAAGAGCTTAGCTGCAATCTTCACACATGCAATAATTTCTCATTTCCCTCATGTTCTCTGCAAAGAGAAGCCGCCTCACAGCAGACCTCACTGGCTTGCTTATTGGGCTTGTGTAAAACTTTCTTCAGGCAGACCAGGATTCAGACGAAGCTATCAACTCTCTGCTGATTTGTTTATGAACTGAAAGAGAGAAATGTGCGGCACGGTTGCACAGTGGTTAGCACTGCTGCCTCACAGCGCCATAGACCCGGGTTCAATTCCCACCTCAGGTGACTGACTGTGTGGAGTTTGCACCTTCTCCCCGTGTCTGCGTGGGTTTCCTCTGGGTGCTCCGGTTTCCTCCCACAATCACAAAGATGTGCAGGTCAGGTGAATTGGCCATGCTAAATTGCCCATAGTGTTAGGTAAGGGGTAAATGTAGGGGTATGGGTGGGTTGCGCTTTGGTGGGTCGGTGTGAACTTGTTGGGCTGAAGGGCCTGATTCCACACTGTAATCTAATCTGAATATTCATGTTGCATTAGGATCATCAGTCAGCCAGGCACAGAATGGACTCCTCTGGAATTTGTTGTTTTAAAATAAAATTACTATTCATAGACTAGGGTCTCCAAAATATGGGATGTCGAACATGAAAAGAGGGCTTTAAGCCCTTTCAGATTGTGTTGGTGAAGTATGATTTAAAGGCATACATTATTAAAGCTGTCAATACTTTTTCATCAGGAAAGCAAACTTAAGGACTCTGAACAAGATCTGTTCCCTACCCTACTCCTCTCCTGTCCAGATTTGAGTGCATTCAAAAGAATAGTGACTGTTGCCAAGAGCAATGCTACTTCAACAACATTTTAATTGATTTTTTCCAAACATAGTGGTTTATCTTCTGGAGCAACTATTAGTCCAGTCAGATCCAATAATTATACAAGCTTTGAAGTAATTGTTGGCCTTGGCTGAAGATTTCAAAACTATTCTTACAATATTCTCCTGTCTGTCAACTGAGGTAACCATTTATTCACCTTAAACAAATTAACAGTTCTGCTAACGAAGAATACTAAAAAGACACTATAGTACTGCTAGTTGAATTTATTATTCTAATATTTGGAAGATATGATAACATTACTTCCATAGATGTGAAAAAAATCAACAAAATTGACTTGTATAACTTAATATAAAACTGCCTAATGGATAACAGAAGCAGATTCAATCATTTTTAATATATATTTGGAAAAGCAAATTTGAAAAACTATTAATTAAGAGCAGTGGAATAGGACAAATTGGATAGCTTTCTTACAGGCAGAATAACCTGAATGGTCTTCTCTGCGATATGGTTCAGTGGAACACAAATAAACTGAGTAAGAGCTTGGTGGAGGAAATAGCTGAACAAAAGAAATTGAAGGAATAATTGGTTGCTGCATGGGAGGAGGGCAGGATAGATCAATTAAGGTTGATTATGTTTCTTTTCCTATAACTGTCTTAGAATTCTGCTCTGCCTCTTTTTCTTCAACACCTCGATGACTGTCAGTACTTGACAATGGCACATGGTGGCACCAAAGACCAACACAGTATTATTAACAGACAGTGTCAGGATAACAGAAGTACAGAATTGCTACAGATCAAAAGTCGGCCATTGTATGCACTAACTCCACAAACATTTTAACATAGCACCAATCTCCTGCTTTTTCCTGTAACCACTGACATTCTTTCTGCTGAAATATTCATTTAGTATTCTCTTGAATGCTGAAGTTGAACCTGCCTCCACCATACATTCAGGCAGTGCATTCCTGACAATAACTTCTGGTTGCGTGCCTGCAGATTTGCTGGAGGTATTAGGACTGACAGTCCTCTAGGGTTGGTCTGGAATCGCCGGGAATTGAACATCAGGACACTGTCATATGCAACCCTGGAGAAAAATCACAGGAACTTAATGGAAAATAAAGACCGACTTTTTTTTGCAACTTTCTTAGAGTCATAGAGATGTACAGCACGGAAACAAACCTTCAGTCCAACTTGTCCATGCCGACCAGATATCCCAATCTAATCTGGTCCCACTTGCCAGCACTCGACCTATATCTCTCCAAACCTTCCTATTCATATACCCATACAGTTGCCTTTTAAATATTGCAATTATGGCAGCTCATGACATACACTTACCACCCTCTCCGTGAAAATGTTGCCCCTTAGGTCTCTTTTATATCTTTCCCCTCACACCCTAAACCTATGCCCTCTGGTTCTGGACTCCCTCGGCCAGGGAATTATCCTATCCATGCCCCTCATGATTTTATAAACCTCTATGAGGTCACCCCTCAGCTCCAATGCTCCAGGGAAAACAGCCCCAGCCTGTTCAAACTTTCCCTATTCCTCCAATCCTGGCAACATCCTTGAATAACTTTTCCGAACCCTTTCAAGTTTGGCAACATCCTTCCCATAGGAAGGAGATCAGAATTCCATGCAATATTCCAAAATGTTCTGCACAGCCGCAACATGACTTCCCAACTCCTGTACTCAATTCTCTGACCAATAAACAAAAGCATACCAAACGCCTTCTTCACTATCCCACCTACCTGCGACTCCACTTTCAAGGAGCTATGAACCTGCACTCCAAGGTCTCTTTGTTCAACAACACTCCCAAGGACCTTACCATTAAGTGTATAAGTCCCGCTAAGATTTGCTTTCCCAAAATGCAATGTCTCACATTTATTTAAATTAAACTCCATCTGCCACTCCTCAGCTCATTGGCCCATCTGATCAAGATCCCGTTGTAATCTGAGGTAACCTTCTTCGCTGTCCACTGCACCTCCAATTTTGGTGTCATCTGAAACCTACCTCTTATGCTCACATCCAAATCATTTATATAAATGATGAAAAATAGTGGACTCAGCACCAATCCTTGTGGCACTCCACTGGTCACAAGCCTCCAGTCTGAAAAACAACCCTCCACCACCATCCTCTTCTACCTTTGAGCCAGTTCTGTATCCAAATGCCCCGTTCTCCCTGTGTTCCATGAGATCTAACCTTGCTAACCAGTCTCCCATGGGGAACCTTTTTGAACACTTCACTTAAGTCCATATAGATCAAGTCTACTGCTCTGCCCTCATCAGTCCCCTTTGTTACCTCTTCAAAAAACACGAACAAGTTCCTTGAATATTTCTCTTAACCAGGTATAAAAATAATGAAAACAGGAAAACCAAGCCTATTTGGTGACATCCATAAAACAAAGAACTGTGGATGTCTGAAACAAAAACAGAAATTACATGAGAAACAGGCAGCTTTTGTGAACAGAAAGCTTGGAGAGCTTGAAGCCTTCAAGTTGATAATTTTGGGCCTGAACACCTTCTTCCATGCCCTTTAAACCCCCCCCCCCCCCCTCCCCTCCCCATCCTCACTCCCCAGGCCCTGTCATCACATGGGCTGCTTTCAACACAGCCAGTTACACCCACTCACGGTTTCCATTAGCAGTTCTGCTTCCTCTTCGTTTACCATTGTCCATTCCTTTGTCTAATTATCTTTCTCTCCCTTTAGGCTCCACCTCCACCAATTCCTCACCCCTTTATCCCTACTCCCCAGTCTTCAGTAAATATAGTACCTTTTCCTAGCTACCATCGGTACTGAAGAAGGTCCACTGGACCTGAAATGTTCATGCTGCTTTCTCTTCAAGATCCTGCCAAACCTACTGGGTGATAGTAAAGCACTATTTAATTGGACAATGAGTCCTTTCGCTTTTTAATTGGGTTACATAGAACATAGAACATTACAGCACAGTACAGGCCCTTCGGCCCTCGATGTTGTGCCGACCTGTCATACTAATCTGAAGCCCATCTAACCTACACTATTCCATGTATGTCCATATGCTTGTCCAATGATTACTTAAATGTACTTAAAGTTGGCGAATCTACTAACATTGCATGCAAAGCATTCCATACCTTTACTACTCTCCGAGTAAAGAAACTACCTCTGACATCTGTTCTATATCTATCACCCCTCAATTTAAAGCTATGCCCCCTCGTCACCATACTTGGAAAATGGCATTATCTTATATGTCCCTATTAAGCCACCTCTGAACCTTCTTCTCTCTAACGAAAACAGCCTCAAGTCCCTCAGCCTTTCCTCGTAAGACCTTCCCTCCATACCAGGCAACATCCTAGTAAATCTCCTCTGCACCCTTTCCAAAACTTCCACATCCTTCCTATAATGTGGTGACCAGAACTGTACACAATACTCCAAGTGCGGCCGCACCAGAGTTTTGTACAGCATAACCTCATGTTTCCAGAACTCGATCCCTCTATTAATAAAAGCTCTTAACAACCCTGTCAACCTGGGTGGCAACTTTCACGGATTGGTGTACCTGGACACCGAGATCGCTATGCTCATCTACACTACAGAGAATCTTACCATTAGCCTAGTACTTTGCATTCCAGTTACTCTGACCAAAGTGAATCACCTCACATTTGTCTGCATTAAACTCCATTTGCCACCTCTCAGCCCAGCTCTGCAGCTTATCTATGTCTCTGTAACCTACAACATCCTTCGTCACTATCCACAACTCCACCAACCTTACTGTCATCTGCAAATTTACTAACCCACCCTTCTACACCCTCATCCAGGTCGTTTATAAAAATGACGAATAGCAGTGGACCCAACATCGACCCTTGCAGTACACCACTGGTAACTGGACTCCAGGATGAACATTTCCCATCAACCACCACCCTCTGTCTTCCCTCAGCAAGCCAATTACTGATCCAAACTGCTATATCTCCCACAATCCTATTG
Source organism: Chiloscyllium punctatum (assembly GCF_047496795.1). Taxonomy (NCBI): domain Eukaryota; kingdom Metazoa; phylum Chordata; class Chondrichthyes; order Orectolobiformes; family Hemiscylliidae; genus Chiloscyllium; species Chiloscyllium punctatum. Next base: position 99,895,651 of record NC_092755.1, on the reverse strand, counting down.
CTCCGCATTTTGTACAAAAGCCTACTGTGGGGAACCTTATCGAACGCCTTGCTAAAATCCATATATACCACATCAACCGGTTTACTCTTATCTACCTGTTTGGTCACCTTCTCAAAGAACTCATTAAGGTTTGTGAGGCACAACCTACCCTTCACAAAACTGTGCTGACTATCCCTAATCAAATTCATCTTTTCTCGATGATTATAAATCCTATCTCTTATAACCTTTTCCAACACTTTACCAACAACTGAAGTGAGGCTCACTGGTCTATAATTACCAGGATTGTCTCTACTCCCCTTCTTGAACAGGGAAACCACATTTGCTATCCTCCATTCTTCTGGCATTATTCCTGTAGACAATGACGATTTAAAGATCAATGCCAAAGGCTCGGCAATCTCCTTCCTGGCTTCCCAGAGGATCCGAGGATAAATCCCATCCGGCCCAGGGGACTTATCTATTTTCACACTCTGCAGGATTTCTAATAGCTCTTCCTTGTGAACCTCAATCACACCTAGTCTAGTAGCCTTTATCTCAGTAATCTCCTCGACAACATTGTCGTTTTCTAGAGTGAATACTGTTGAAAAATATTCATTTCGTGCTTCCCTTATCTCCTCTGACTCCACACACAACTTCCCACTACTATCCTTGATTGGCCCTAATCTTACTCTCGTCATTCTTTTATTCCTTAAATACTGTAAATATATGGCTTACTTATAAATATATGGCTGGCTGCGAGTGTAAATATACTCGGCATTCGGAAGCCTTTGGGGATGCTCCATTATGCGTGCGCGCAGAACAAGGTCACATGCTGCTCCGCTCCGTTGCAAAACAAGGTCACGTGATGCTCTGTTTCACGCGCCAGAGGCGTGCAAGGAGGTCACGTGGTCCTCCGTTTCGCGGGCAAAACAGGGTCATGTGGGGTCAGACATCCGGGAACGCAAGGAGGCGGAGAATGGAGTCAGATCAACAGCCAATCAGAAGATAATCCCACCTCAGTGATTGCATGACGTTTTTTATTATATAAAAAGACTGGGTCAGGGACAGAAAGGTGTGGTACTTTCTGAACTGACACACTATATAGTTTGTCAGGGGCAGAAAGGTCTAGACCCAGAGCTCTGTATGCTTTATCCACTTACTGTTAAAATAAACTGAAAGTGTGAGACCGAATATCTTCTCCTATTGCTTCATTTAAAGAACACGCAGGACTTGGCTCACACATAGAAGAAAGTAAGTTAGTAGATTGAGCCAAAGTCCGACAATTGGTGACCCCGACGTGATGAAGACGGAGAAGTGACGGAAAAGAGAGAAAAATAGAAACAATAGACAACTGACGTTTGATGACAACAACAAGCGGCGCCGCATACAAAAAGGTGAGCAGACGCCTGTTTATATCGAAGTTCTGCATTTGGAAATACTAAATTGATTGTTGTCATTATACTGCAAGTGTCCTAGTAATAGTAAGTGGATAAAGTATTGATATAGTACGTACAGGTTTAAAGTCCCTTGGGGTTAGAGTCCCCATAAAAGCAACAAAGTTTAGTACATACAGGGTTAAAGTCCCTTGGGGTTAGAGTCCCCATAAAAGCATCAAGGTATGTAAGTGTGAGGTGTTTTAAAGTCCATTGAGCAGGATCTCATAAAAGCAACGCTCTCAAATTGTGGTGTATGATTGATGTGCTGTATGTTTTAAAACTTACATTGGGGAATGTACGGAGGGAGGCAGAAAAGCCAGTAGTGTCTTGAAGACAGGGACGGTGGTGTGTCAGCGAGAGAGAGTTGGCAGTGGAAACCTAACGGTGACAACGGCACTGCTGATAAATCTCGCTGAAAGGGTCAGTTGCTCGGGTGTACTCCATACAAACTGACTGGCCACCGGATTTGTCTCTGATTGGGTTAGTTGCTCCGTTATATTATATCCAAACCAATTGACTGCTAGACGGGAGGATTAAAACAAAAATACGTCAAATGGAAGGGGAATTTGATAGAGTGTGAGAAATACGGAAGATGTTCTTTTGACTTAATATTGCCTGTAGAACAGCAGTGGGGTAAAGCTAGAAGTCAGTTAGTTAGTGGGCTTGCAAAGGACAAACAATAAACAATGATGAAGAAATATGATAAGATTTGGGAAGAATTACAAAAACAGGGCAAAGTCCCTAAAGATGAGGAGAGGGAGAAATTGTCACCGTTTTTAGGAAAAACAGAAGAGCAAGCTAAATTAGAAGTAGAAGAGCACATGAAGGGAAAGAAAGGCTCAATATTAGTTAGAAGATAGTGGACAAAAGAAGGTGAGGAGAAAGAAGAGAGGAGGATTCATCTGCATAACATGACGTTAGCCTGTATGGCGGTAGAAACATTACAAAAGAGGGTGGGTGGTACCTCTAAGACAAAACTGGCAAAGGAGACAGAAAAGGCAGGACCATTCACGCCATTATATTCTAAATCGCCTGGAGTACAATCACCGCCCCCATATCCTGTAACACAAATGCCACTCATGTATGTTCAAAGAAGGGGTGTTAGATGTGCAAGATGTAGGAACAAGAGAGTACGAAGCAGTAAAAGAGAGACTGGCGGAAGCAGTAGAAGAAAGCATCAGAAAGGTAGAAAAACTAACACTAGAAACTGAACAGAGAGTTAAAGAAGCAGAGGAGGTAAGCAGGGCGTTAATGACGCACAGCAGGAATCATGAACAGCCGAAACAAGGGAGCCATTCATTATTGGAAGAGCCAGATGCTCACTCGACACCGTATAGTGTTGAGAGCGAAAGGAGGGGAAAATTACATAGCTCAGGTCAGTGACTAGATGACGGGTTCTCAGACAGGAGAAGGAGAGATTTGAGGGAAGAACGAGATAGAGACAAATTGCATGGGGGGAGTCTTAAAAATAGTACAGATATTGAGGACAAAGAATCCCTGACAGAGGATGACCCACACACCTACCCCGTCACTTTGAAAGGCTCACTCACAATGCATGCTGAACATGGCCCTCCAATGCAGCCCCTACCTGAACCAAGTTACAACCTGTGTCACAGAGACACATTACAATAACCCATACAGTATCAGCACCACCAAATACCATTAACTTACAAAGGCTCTTATTTGGGGGATGTTTATCAGCCCTTCACATTTACTGACATGAACTGCATCCTGGATAAAATGCCCCCACCCATGGAGGGAGGTGGGCCTTGGATGACTAAATTTTGCCAATATACAATAAGGTACAAGTTAGCTATGGGCGATTGGAGAGCATTGTTGGGCAAGCAATTGAATATGTGGGAAATATAGCAGATTGAAGCGTCTGCGGGGACCACCTTACTACCTGATTCAGAACCGTTTGTGCAGCATGCCACCTGTGTAGGTAGGGCAATGAGGGGTAGATTTCCGATTCCACCGGGAGCGATGCACTCACTCACCTTCTCAATGAAGGAGGGTGAGGATATGCCTGCCTTTTTGGCTAGGTGTAAGGGCACATGGACAGATACTGCGGGGAGCCATCCAGGGTCAGGTCAGCTACAGACCATGTTATTTAGGAATTCCGTTATGGCAGGGATGCCTAAGGAGGTAAAAGAGGCAATGGAGAGTAATCCTGATATCCCAGGTTGTTCTACAGAACAGTGGGAGAAACACTTGGCGCACCACATGAAGCGTTACAGGACAAAACAGAGCAACGAGTCAGCTCAAGTGCAGTTGCTGAAGTTACAGCTCGATGAGGCTAGAAGGGAGGCCAGGGATTGATCCAAGGACAGTAAGTCTGCTCAAGTCAGCCTCCTGTCCAACAGGCTGTCCAGCCTTACCAAGTCCCAAATGCAGCTGCAGCCCTGGTGCAAGGACAGTACCCCCAGACTATGCCGGAAGGACAGGGGTACGAATATTGACGGGGCCCGAGAATCCAGGGGCATGTGGGGTTGGCAGACCCCTATATGCAAATGTGGATAATGAACAAGAATCTGTCTTTTTTGGTTGACGCGGGTGCAAGATTTTCTACCATCACTTGTGATATACCTCGGTCAAATATGTCATCCTCCAGCGTCCAGTTAGTAGGGTTCTCGGGTAAACCAGAAAATCTGCCTTTGACATCACCACTGATCACATCAGTGGCTGAACAGACATTTCGTCACTGGTGTTTCATCACCTTCATGCCCTGTGAATCTGATGGGCCGTGACTTGTTGGTGAGATGTGGGGTCTCGGTTCTGTGCGGACCAGACGGGCTGGTAGTGACCTTTCTAAATGGCTATTCTGTCAACTGTTCTATGACAATGATTCACTCTGGATCCCAAATGATGCTATCACCGGACACATCACCAACGGCAGAAGGGCAGTGGGCAGATATATACTGGGGACTCCTCGAACCTGAAAACAGGCAGAACAACGGCATACAGTCTTTAAACAGCCAATGGCGACCCTGGGTTCAGATGCTGCAGCCCTATGCTCCTCCTGCAGATCCCCTTCATGTTACCCTGTATTATGATAGAGGTGATAATGACATCTATCAGCATGCATTCTATCAGCACTTAGAAGGGACTCAATGGGATATTTCCTCTAGTTGTATTCTGATAGGGAAAGAAGGTGTGGCGGGTGTTGTTGAACTGACTGCAGAACAGTTGGAATGGTATGAGATGTCTGAAGAAGCTATACCTCATCTCACATTGGCCGTGCATGCTAAATATCAGGCCAAGGATCTGGGACCTATGTCCAAATGTTTGATGGCGCTAACTGATTGGGTGTGGACTCAGTTACCCGGTTTACAATATTCACCATCAGAGGAAGCCTACAGAATTATGTATAGGACAACTGATAAGGTGCTGCTGGAACATAGGCAGATTGAAAGGTTTCATGGCAGGGAAAAAACAGACCATCCATAGGCTGCAGTGATGCTCAACACTCTACCAGATACCTTGTGGTTAGCAAGTTCAACGGACGTTGGTCACTGCAAATATGTCACACCAATCACATTCAATTTAATAGACCACACTCCGATTTGGCAGAGATAATATTCACACAAACCAGAGGCTGAAGCCGGCATTGCTGACACAAGTGAAGGATTGTTAGCAGCAGGGGTGCTAGAACCCTCCCAGTCAGCCTGGAACACTCTTATCTTACCTGTAGAGAAGCAGAATACAGGTAAATATAGGATGGTGCATGATCTTAGACGGATCAAGAGGGTCCTTTCTACTCCAACAGTTCCAGTTCCAAACCCCTACACTGCAATGTCTGTACTGACCCCTGACCATACGTGGTTCTCGTGCATTGATCTGGCCAACACGTTCTTCTGTTTGCCCTTAGCTGATCATTTGAGGGACATTTTTTCGTTCACTTATAAAGGCCAACAACTACGTTACACAAGGGTCCCTCAAGGGTTCATTTTGTCTCCGGGGGTGTTTAATCAGGTACTGAAACAGCAGCTGAAGGACCTGACTCTCCCAAAGGGGGGTGACATTGATCCAGTATGTGGATGACATTCTTTTGGCAGCACCCGACCATGTTTCTTGTCTGGCAGCCACAAAGACGTTGCTGCTTCGCCTATATGAAGTCGGTTTCAAAGTCTCACGGGCTAAATTACAATGCTGCAGACAAACGGTGTCTTTTTTGGGTAGAGTGATTTCCGCTAAGGGAACAGGTCTCTCTCCATCCCATAGATCCTCCACTCTGCATCATGTCAAACCAGTCACTGTAAAAGACATGCTCTCGTTTCTTGGGTTAGCAGGGTACAGTAGACAATTCATTGCATCATATGGGGAGCCCATTTTCCCTCTCAGGGCCATGGTAAATGAGCAAGGCATGAGAAATTTGTCGGCCCATTTGCAGTGGACCACGGAGGCAGACAAAAGTTTCATCTCTCTTAAACAGGCCCTAACGCGGGCTGCTGATTTAGCGGTCCCGGACTACAAAGAGCCATTTTTCCTCGATATTTCTGAAAAATTACACACAATAAATGGTGTTCTTTTTCAGAAAAAAAGGGGAGGCAGGCAGGTGCTGATGTATGTAAGTGTTACCCTTGACCCAATAGAGGACAAACACCCGCCATGTACAAGCCATGCAGCAGGGGTAGCAAAAATTCTCCAAAAGGTAGCACATATAGTCATGGGCCATTCACTAACAGTACTGACGACACATAGTATAGTGGCCTATGTGAACTCAACAGCCTTTACAATGACATCACTGCGGCAAACCAGGTTAGAGAAAATCCTGAGTGCACCACATATAACTTTTACACACAAAGGAATTAACATGGCTGACAATATGAGAGGAGAGCCACACACGTGTGAGGAAAGGATACAGAGAGATATCAAAGTTAGGACAGACTTACAGGCAATTCCACTAGTAGACCCAGAAGATGGGCTGTTCACAGATGGTTGTTGTTACAGACATCCAACTGAAGGACCTAAAGCAGCCTATACAGTGGGGCGATGGACAAGTGAGGGATTTGAGGAAGTGTTGACAGGAAAAGTGACAGGCAAAGAATCAGCCCAGTTGGCTGAACTACAGGCAATGATTGCTGCGTTAGAATGGTCAGAGGGAAAAAGAGCAAATATCTACACCGACTCTGCATATGTGGCAGGGGCCATACAGGTAGAACTCAGTCAATGGATAAGAGCAGGATTCTTAACAGCAGCAAAAACCCTAATTAAACATGAAAAACACATGAAAAGATTAACGGAGGCCCTAATGAAACCTGCAGAAGTGGCGGTGGTCAAGTGTAGAGGACATGATAAAGCAGATACAGTAGTACTGAAGGGCAATCAGGAAGCCAACTCAGCAGCAAAGAAAGCAGCAGGGTATACAGCACAGTGTATAATGATGCAAACAGAGAGAACAGTGTATGACCTGCTGCCTGCCTGCGATGCAAATGTGTTAATCAAAGAGCAGCAGAAAGCCTCTCCTCAGGAACTGACAGTTTGGAGAGAGAGAGAGGGACCACAGAGTCAGAAGGGATTTGGAGGTCACCGGACGGTAGACCAGTCCTACCCCCAGGTTTGATAGCGTCCATGCTTCAGGAAGCTCATGGGTTGATACATTGTGGAAAAACACAGATGCAGAGGTGTCTGACACATTGGTGGCATCCGTTCTTGCCAGCAATGATTGAAAATTATATCAGGGAATGTAGAACGTGTACAGAATACAATGTGAGACCAACAGTGAAACCACACGAGGGAGAATTCCCTCTCCCAAGAATGCCAGGTCAGGAAATAGTGATTGACTATACTGACATGATAGAGAGAGTAAACGAATACCGGTACCTTTTGGTAGCAGTGGATGCATACACTGGTTGGCCAGAAGCTATACCTGCGAAAAAGGAAGACGCGAAAACAGTAATCAAATTCTTGGTAAACCAATACATTCCAATGCATGGGTTTCCAAAGAGAGTCAGGTCAGATAATGGCACACACTTCAAGAACAAAGACTTGCAAGAAGTTGAAGCAGCTTTAGGACTGAAACATGAGTTTGGAACAGTGTACCATCCTCAGTCACAGGGAAAAGTGGAAAGAATGAATCAGTCCATTAAAGGGAAAATAGGAAAAGTGTGTGCCCAAACAAAGTTAAGTTGGGTGGAGGCCTTACCCTTAGCTTTACTGTCCATTAGAAGTTCAGTAAACTCCATCACAGAGTTTACCCCGTACGAGCTAACAACAGGGCAGCAGTTCCTGGGACCAGGAGCGGGAATACAGATGTTAGAGGGAGGAAGAGCCTCTCTAAGGTACAAGCCTTACTATGATCAACTAACAGCTTTGGTGTCAGCTTTCTCCAAACAGGTTGGATTGGGAAAGGGGGACCGACAGAGCCAGGTGCCACCTACCACGGACTGGGTCCTGCTGAAGGTGATCATACGGAGGTGGTCGGAGCCAAGGTGGACAGGCCCTTACAGGGTGGTGGAGGGGACATCCCATGCGGTCAGACTGCAGGGGGTAATCATCACAGCAATTGAAGGGAAGGTTTCCCCGCCCTACCAGATGGAGATGGAAACCATGGCTCTGGCAAGAAGGGAAGACTTCTTTTTCATGAGACCAAAAGGGGGACTTATAAATATATGGCTGGCTGCGAGTGTAAATATACTCGGCATTCAGAAGCCTTTGGGGATGCTCCGTTATGCGCGCGCGCAGAACAAGGTCACGTGGTGCTCCACTCTGTTGCAAAACAAGGTCACGCGATGCTCTGTTTCACACTCTGGAGGCGTGCAGGGAGGTCACGTGGTCCTCCGTTTCGCGGGCAAAACAGGGTCACGTGGTCCTCCGTTTCGCGGGCAAAACAGGGTCACGTGGTACTCCGTTTCGCGGGCAAAACAGGGTCATGTGGTACTCCGTTTCGCGGCCAAAACAAGGTCATGAGGGGTCGGACATCTGGGAATGCAAGGAGGCGGAGAATGGAGTCAGATCAACAGCCAATCAGAAGATAATCCCACCTCAGTGATTGCATGACGTTTTTTATTATATAAAAAGACTGGGTCAGGGACAGAAAGGTGTGGTACTTTCTGAACTGACACACTATCTAGTTTGTCAGGGGCAGAAAGGTCTAGACCCAGAGCTCTGTATGCTTTATCCACTTACTGTTAAAATAAACTAAAAGTGTGAGACCGAATATCTTCTCCTATTGCTTCATTTAAAGAACACGTAGGACTTGGCTCACACATAGAAGAAAGTAAGTGAGTAGATTGAGCCAAATTCTGACAATATCTATAGAAAGCCTTAGGGTTTACCCTGATCCTATCCGCCGACAACTTCTCTCATGTGTCCTCCTGGCTCTTCTGAGCTCTATCTTTAGGTCTTTCCTGGCTACCTTGTAACCCTTAAGCACTCTGAGCCTTCACATCTCATCCTAACATAAGCCGCCGCCTTCCTCTTGACCAGAGACTCCACTTCCTTTGTAAACCACAGCTCCCGTGCTCTATAGCTTCCTCCCTGCCTGACAGGTACATGCTTATCTAAGACACACAGTAGCTTTTCCTTGAATAAGCTCCACATTTCTAATGTGCCTATCCCCTGCAGTTTCCTTCCCCATCCTATGCTTCCTAAATCTTGCCGAATCGCATCGTAATTGCCTTCCCCCCAGTTGTAACTCTTGCCCAGTGGTATACACCTATCCCTTTCTATCACTAAAGTAAACATAACAGAATTGTGATCGCTATCACCAAAGTGCTCAGCTACTTCCAAGTCTAACACCTGGCAGGGCTCATTACCCAGTACCAAATCTAATGTGGCTTCGCCCTTGTTGGCCTGTCTACATACTGTGTCAGGAAGCCCTCCTGCACACACTGGACAAAAACTCACCCATCTATAGTACTCGTACTATAGTGTTCCCAGTCAATATTTGGAAAGTTGAAGTCTCCCATGACAACTACCTTGTCTCTCTCACTCCTATCAAGAATCACCTTTGCTATCCTTTCCACTACATCTCTGGAACTATTTGGTGGCCTATAGAAAACTCCCAACAGGGTGACCTCTCCTTTCCTGTTTCTAACTTCTACCTCAGTTGATGTGTCCCCAAATATCTTTTCTGCAACTGTAATACTGTCCTTGATCAACAATGCCACACCTCTCCCTCTTTTACCATCTTCTCTGTTCTTACTGAATGTTACGATGGCAGGACATTGCAAAAATGGATGTATCACCTGATTAATGGCTGGAATATGGGGTGTGACGATGCTGCCCCTTTAACAAGGTTATGTTGTCCTTTGGTTTTTTTTCCAAGAGGGGTTGTAAAGTCAAATGGTGCTGAAAATGGCTAACAGACACTGCCCAAGGCAACAATCAGAGGAGGCCTTTAGGCCTTGTTAAAAACAGTTGTACCATGAAAGGGGAGTGGCTAGTTTTTCCAGTTCAGATACTTTCTAGTGGTTTAGCTTTAGCAGGGAGTTGGAAACTGCTGGTAGCAGGGAAGCAGCTGCAGTAAAAGGAGGTTCCATGCTTCAACAGAGGTCTTACCTGAACTTTCTCTCGGAAATCTCTCCTGTCCGTAAGAACCTGTGTTTGAATTTACCATTTGCCAAGTGGCTTGTTTATGGGATGTTTCAGGAATTGGAACAGTGTCGTTTAGTTGTAATTTCAAGTCAGTTGGGTTTTCAAATCCTTAAGTTATCCCAGATTCTGTTTTCTTTTGTTTGTGTTTCAGCTGTAGTGCATAAAAACATTCTATTTTGCTTGAAGCGGAGTTGTTTGACCAGCTGCATCACTCCTGGAATATCCACTTTACATCTATCATTTAAAAAAATAGAAGTTAGGGTCTGGGCTACTTTCTTAAAATATTTTGAGGGCATCTAGCCTGGTGCATAAGAGGGGTCAAGTCATGAGCTGAAACCTCAATACTTTGACAATGCAAGGAATCATAAATAATTTCTGCTTCTGGTCTTCACCTCTCCTGACTTCTGGGTGTTGAATGAGTATTCTGCACCATTGGTTCATCAGATCGTATGAGCTATCTATACCACTGCTTACTCTTAGGTAGAATTGCTGCCACCAAATTCATTCGGGGGGGTTCCATGGGGTCTAGAGGAAAATCACTTGGTAGCCTAACAGGAAGGGGCTCTTGTCAGAACAAGATGTAGCTCATGAAATTTGATAACTAAAAGAGATTTAGGGTAAAGTGCATCCTTCCAGGGTGATAACGAATAGAGTACCATGGGATCAATTATTTACAGTGTATATCAATGACCTGGATGAGAAAAATAAATGTACTGTTACCAAGTTTGCAAATGACACAAAAATAAATGGGAAGGCAAGTGATAAGGATGACACAGTTAGTCTGTAGATGATATAGACAGATTAAGTGAGTGGGCAAAATCTTGGCAAATGGAATATAATGTAGGGAGATGTGAGGTAATGCATTTTGGCAAGAGGAATAAGGAAGTGAATATTATTTAAATGGAAAAAGACTGCAGAAAGCTACAAAAGGATTTGGAAGTCCTCATCTAGGAATCACAAAAAGCTACAATTCAAGCTGGGAATTTGTGTTGCAGACGTTTTGTCCCCTGTCTAGGTGACATCCTCAGTGCTTGGGACCCTCCTGTGAAGCGCTTCTGTAATCTTTCCTCCGGCATTTATAGTGGTTTAAATCTGCCACTTCCAGTGGTCAGTTCCAGCTGTCCGCTGCAGTGGTCGGTATATTGGATCCAGGTCGATGTGCTTATTGATTGAATCTGTGGATGAGTGCCATGCCTCTAGGAATACATGGTGACACCTTGCAAAATGTCCATATTACAGAGGAGGAGGTACTGGATGTCTTGAAATGACTAAAGGTGGATAAATCCTCAGGACCTGATCAGGTGTACCCCAGAGCTCTGTGGGAAGCTCAAGAAGTGCTTGCTGGGCCTCTTGCTGAGATATTTGTATCATCGATAGTCACAGGTGAGGTGCCGGAAGACTCTAGGTTGGCTAACGTGGTGCCATGGTTCAAGAAGAGCGGTAAGGACAAGCCAGGGAACTATAGACTGGTAAACCTGTCGGTGGTGAATAAGTTGTTGGAGCGAATCCTGAGGGACAGGATTTACATGTATTTGCAAGGCAAGGATTGATTAGGGATAGTCAACATGGCTTTATGCATGGGAATCATGTCTCACAAACTTGATTGAGTTTTTGAAGAAGTAGCAAAGAGGATTGATGAGGACAGAGCGGTGGATATGATCTATATGGATTTCAGTAAGGCGTTTGACAAGGTTCCCAATGGGAGATTGATTAGCGAGGCTAGATCTCACGGAATACAGAGAGAACTAGCCATTTGGATACAGAACTGGCTCAAAGGTAGAAGACAGAGGGTGGTGGTGGAGGTTTGTTTTTCAGACTGGAGGCCTGTGACCAGTGGAGTGCCACAAGGATCGGTGCTGGGTTCCTCTACTTTTTGTCATTTACATAAATGATTTGGATGCGAGCATAAGAGGTAGGTTTGCAGCTGACACCAAAATTGGAGGTGAAGTGGACAGCGAAGAGAATTACCTCAGATTACAACAGGATCTGGACCAGATGGGCCAATGGGCAGAGAAGTGGCAGATGGAATTTAATTCAGATAAATGCGAGGTGCTGTATTTTGGGAAAGCAAATCTTAGCAGGGCGTAAACACTTAATGGTAAGGTCCTAGGAGTGTTGCTGAACAAAGAGACCTTGGAGTGCTAGTTCATAGCTCCTTGAAAGTGGAGTCGCAGGTAGATAGGATAGTGAAAAAGGCGTTTGGTATGCTTTCTTTTATTGGTCAGAGTATTGAGTACAGGAGTTGGGAGGTCATGTTGCAGCTATACAGGACATTGGTTAGGCCACTGTTGGAATATTGCATTCATTTCTGGTCTCCTTCCTATCGGAAAGATATTGTGAAACTTGAAAGGGTTCAGAAAAGATTTGCAAGGATGTTGCCAGGGTTGGAGGATTTGAGCTATAGGGAGAGGCTGAACAGGCTGGGGCTGTTTTCCCAGGAGTATCGGAGGCTGAGGGGTGATCTTATATAGATTTGTAAAATCATGAGCAGCATAGACAGGATAGATAGACAAAGTCGTTTCCCTGGGGTGGGGGAATCCAGAACTGGAGAACATAAAAGAGACCTAAGGGGCAACATTTTCATGCAGATGGTGGTACATGTCTGGAATCAGATACCAGAGGAAATGGTGAAGGTTAGTACAATGCAGCATTTAAAAGGCACCTGGCTGGATATATGAATAGGAAGGATTTGGAGGGATATGGGCCAAGTGCTGGCAAATGGGACTCGATTAGATTAGGATATCTAGTCGGCATGGACAAGTTGGACTGAAGGGTCTGCATCTCCATGACTCTGGATTGAAGACTATTGGCTTTGATTTAGCTCCTGACAGTGAGAGGTTTGAAAGTTATGCTGACTTTCTGACCTCTTCAAATTAGTTGGGACAGCTCAGAGCACTCATTCAGAAGCTTTGGGAATGTGGAGGCTGGAATACAGAAGGCTTCAGTGGCCCCAGCAGTCAACCTCCACAACATCTTTGGAATTCGGACTCCATTCCTCGAGGCCAGTATAAGACAATGCTCCCTCATCGAACAGGATCTGGCTGAAATCAGATGTCCTGTGCCTAATAAGAAATCAGTGTTCTGTCAGGGTGTAAAACTGAGCTATGCTTTAGCCACGACAATGACATTTGTAGGGCAACTCTCTGCACTTGGGGGGAGTATCCACATTGTGCACCACTATGCCCTTGATTTATAAGAGGAATGGAGGAAGCAGGGGCAATACAGGTGGACTGTATCCTCAGTGCTGGATTAGTGGTGCTGGAAGAGCACAGCAGTTCAGACAGCATCCAACGAGCAGCGAAACCATCCAGTGTTTGGTTTCCAGCATCTGCAGTCATTGTTTTTACCTTGTATCCTCAATGCTCTGTGCCCCTAAATTGGCTCAATTAAGGCAACCAGAGAATTAACAAAGTGGGTCTGGCTAGTGAAGCTGAAATGTTGCACAGCTGAAATATTCTAGCTAGTCTAAATCTCTGTTAAATAGTAATCCAGATAGGGAGAGTTGGTGAAATAATTCAGCAGTTAGCAGCCTCTCAATGTCATGAAATAAGTCTCTAAGTAATTGAGGGTAGCATGTATAATCTCTGAGCTCTTTATCATATCTTGCTGAAAAGCCAATTCAAAGATGGTATCCAGATAACAACTGTTTTTGCTCAGAGATCACCCAGTGAAACCTGTTGTGTTTGGTCCATATCATGTTATTGTTTCAGTCCCAGAGAACAACGTGTTGGATCTGCCTAATGAGATACCTGGAGCTGATACTAGGCAGATCTCGATTAATTGCCAGTAATTGGAAAACGTACACCTTGGGTTCCATAGCCATGGGCAGAACTGATTGAATTGCAGTGGCAGCCTTTGCACATTTTGTAAAAAGTGCTGTGATAATGTTGCGTAGTTAATAATATTTTGGAGCTCGGGCTGAGCAAATGGGACTTGTGTTATTAAGCATCACAGCTTGTGCCTATCTGCCTGATCATTATTAGCAGACTCTTGCCAGGCAGCAGAATTTGAGCTCCGTACATAATGCCTCTTTGTGAAGTTCGCAGGATTGCTAAGGATTGTACACGAATGACAGCATTGTTCACACAAACACACTGATGGCCTTGTTAGGCAGAATGCTCGACAGCCCAGAAGAGTAAACAACACCGGTTTTTCCTCAATCAGGTAATAACAGAAAGGTGCTGGGGTTGGAAAATATTTTCTCTGAGGCGCATCCACAGATCCCAACTTCATTTTATGAAGCACATTAACATGTTCACTAAAACAAAAGGGATGACAGTCAGAAACATTATTTCCCAATAATTAGCCTAATGCAATTGTCTCCCCACATGCTTCCAACAGTAATCCAAAAGGACTTAAAACAGAATACACTATCACAGTTGTCATTTCTTTTGGCTGGCACATTTACCCAAAGGCCTGTCTGCCCTTAGTAGATGTAGAAAGATCCAGCAGCAATATTTCAAAAAAGTTACACGTGCCTGTGTCCTTAATCAACATCATGGAAGCAAATCATCTGATCTCTGCTTGCAGTAGCTTTGATTTGGAGATGCCGGTGTTGGACTGGGGTGTACAAAGTTAAAAATCACACAACACCAGGTTATAGTCCAACAGGTTTAATTGGCAGCACTAGTTTTCAGAGTGCTGCTCCTTCAGACAATAACCTGATGAAGGAGCAGTGCTCTGAAAGCTAGTGCTTCCAAATAAACCTGTTGGACTATAACCTGGTGTTGTGTGATTTTTAACTTTGCAGCAGCTTTGTGTGTGCAAATTGGTAGCCTTGCTTCCAACATTCCAGTGGTGGTGACTACACTTTGAAAGTACTTTAATTGAATTCAGTGTTCTTTGCAACATCTTGCTGTTGCGAAAGTCACTACATAAATGCACGTCTTTTATTAGAACATGAGTTTCCTACTGTTTAAGCAGACATAGGCCAGGTTAGTACTTAGTTGGGAGGGTGCCTGGGAATGTCAAGCACAATATTGTACCTGGTTATATTTATGCCTGGATATCCTTGCAGGAGGAGTACATAGTGTCCAGCAATGGTCTCGCCACCTTTAGAGATAGGCGTGCACTGCGGAGGATATACAGGGGAACCTCTATTATCCATCATTCGATTATCAGAATATCGGATTATCCAGCAGGATCGCAAGGTCCTGATGCTTGGTTAAACTATGTTGTCCGGCATTCGATTATCCAGAATTCAATTAACTGAACAAAATAGTCCCCGCCCGTGTACTTCAGATAATCGAGTTTCTCTGTCATGCTTTATTTCCAGCTCCAACTCCCATTTTGATTTAGTCCCTTCCCTCTCTCCCATCTGCATTTGCACTGGGCTTTCTTTGGAAGTATTTAATTAGCTACACGAGTGTTTTACTGGTGGTGTTACTAGATTGGGGAAAAAAAATGCTTTGGTGGCTTTGATGGTGGGGATGTCACTTAGATCTGCATAAGAGCACTTCTGGGCAGAGAATAATTAAAACAAACAAATGAGTTTCCTTTTCACATGCAAGGATTTGCAACGAAGGACTAAAACCTGGTGCTTTGATGAGCTTGACCTGTCCTAATGGGACAGAATGTCAAATTTGGCTTGATAATACTCCTGTGAATAGCTTCAGGATGTTTTGCTGTATTATAGACAATAGACAATAGGTGCAGGAGTAGGCCATTCTGCCCTTCGAGCCTGCAACACCATTCAATATGATCATGGCTGATCATCCTCATTCAGTATCCTGTTCCAGCCTTATCTCCATAATCCTTGATTCCACTATCCTTGAGAGCTCTATCCAACTCTTTCTGAAATGAATCCAGAGACTGGGCCTCCACTGCCCTCTGGGGCAGAGCATTCCACACAGCCACCACTCTCTGGGTGAAGAAGTTTCTCCTCATCTCTGTCCTAAATGGTCTACCCTGTATTTTTAAGCTGTGTCCTCTGGTTCAGCACTCACCCATCAGCGGAAACATGTTTCCTGCCTCCAGCGTGTCCAATCCTTTAATAATCTTATATGTCTCAATCAGATCCCCTCTCAGTCTTCTAAACTCAAGGGTATACAAGCCCAGTCACTCCAGTCTTTCAGCGTAAGGTAGTCCTGCCATTCCAGGAATTGACGTTGTGAACCTACGCTGTACTCCCTCAATAGCCAGAATATCTTTCCTCAAATCTGGAGACTAGAACTGCACACAATACTTCAGGTGTAGTCTCACCAGGGCCCTGTACAGCTGCAGAAGAACCTCTTTGCTTCTATACTCAATCCCTCTTGTTATGAAGGCCAGCATGCTATTAGCCTTCTTCACTACCTGCTGTACCTGCATGCTTACCTTCATTGACTGGTGTACAAGAACATCCAGATCTCTTTGTACTACCCCTTTACCTAAATTGATTCCATTTAGGTAGTAATCTGCCTTCCTGTTCTTGCCACCAAAGTGGATAACCATACATTTATCCACATTAAACTGCATCTGCCATGCATCTGACCACTCACCTAACTTGTCCAGGTCACCCTGTAATCTCCCAACATCCTCCTCACATTTCACCCTGCCACCCAGCTTAGTATCATCAGCAAATTTGCTAATGTTATTACTAATACCATCTTCTATATCATTTACATATATTGTAAAAAGTTGCAGTCCCAGCACTGATCCCTGCGGTACCCCACTGGTCACTGCCTGCCATTCCAAAATGGAGCTGTTTATCACTACTTTGTTTCCTATCAGCCAACCAATTTTCAATCCAAGTTAGTACTTTGCCCCCAATACCATGCGCCCTAATTTTGCTCACTAACCTCCTATGTGGGACTTTATCAAAAGTTTTCTGAAAGTCCAGGTACATTACATCTACTGGATCTCCCTCGTCCATCTTCAGAGTTACATCCGCAAAAAATTCCAGAAGATTAGTCTAGCATGATTTCCCCTTCATAAATCCATGCTGACTCTGACTTATCCTGTTACTACTATCCAGATGTGTCATAATTTCATCCTTTATAATAGACTCCAGCATCTTTTTCACCACTGAGGTCAGACTGCTTTCTCTCTCCAACCTTTCTTAAAAAGTGGTATAACATTAGCCACCCTCCAATCTGCAGGAACTGATCCCGAATCTATCGAACTCTGAAAAATAATCACCAACGCATCCACGATTTCTCGAGCCACCTCCTTCAGTACCCTGGGATGTAGACCATCAGGTCCCGGGGACTTATCTACCTTCAGACCTAACAGTCTCTCCAACACCAATTCCTGGCAAATATAAATTCGCTTAAGTTCAGGTCCTTCAGCCATTGTTACCTCAGGGAGATTGCTTGTGTCTTCCCCAGTGAACACAGATCTGTAGTAGTAATTCAATTCTTCTGCCATTTCTTTGTTCCCTGTAATATATTCCCCTGTTTCTGTCTTCAAGGGCCCAATTTTAGTCTTAACCATCTTTTTGCCTTTCACATACCTACAAAAGCTTTTA
Organism: Chiloscyllium punctatum; assembly: GCF_047496795.1. NCBI lineage: Eukaryota > Metazoa > Chordata > Chondrichthyes > Orectolobiformes > Hemiscylliidae > Chiloscyllium > Chiloscyllium punctatum. The sequence goes on along the minus strand of NC_092755.1, from coordinate 99,878,254 downwards.
CTATCCTCCTTTATAGTTTTGGCCATTTTTCTCTGCGTATTTCCTTCTTAGTAATCCTCTGTTGTTCATTAAAAGCTACCCAGTCCTCCGTTTTCCCACTTATTTTTGCTATGTTATACTTTTTCACTTTTAACTTTATATGTTTCTTAACTTCCCTCGTCAGCCACAGCCACCCATGCCTCCTCCTAGGATCTTTCTTCCTTTTTGGAATGAACTGATCCTGCATCTTCTGCATTATACCCAGAAATATCTGCCATTGTTCCTCCACTGTCATCCCTGCTAAGGTATTGCACCATTGAACTTTGGCCAGCTCCTCCCTCATAGCTCCATAGTTCCCTTTATTCAACAGAAATATTGTCACTTCCGATTGTACCCTCTCCCTCTCAAATTGCAGATTGAAGCTTATTGTATTATGGTCACTACTTCCCAATGGCTCCTTCACTTCGAGGTCCCTGATCAATTCTGGTTCATTGCACAACACCAGATCCAGAAGTGCCTTCTCCCTGGTAGGCTCCAGCACCAGCTGTTCTAAGAATCCATCTCGGAGGCACTCCACAAAGTCTCTTTCTTGAGATTCAATACCATTCTGATTCACCCAGTCTACCTGCATGTTGAAATCCCCCACAACAACTGTAGTAACATCTTTGCGACAGGCCAATTTCAGCTCCTGATTCAACTTACATCCGACATCCAGACTGCTGTTTGGGGACCTGTAGATAACTCCCAAGAGAGTCTTTTTACCCTTAGAATTTCCACACTGACCATACAAGGCACCATAATTAATGCATGCAACTGCATTGGAATATCACTGAATTTCCCTTGTGCTGTGTCTCATCCTAGCATGTTGGATAGCCTGACCAGTTCAGAAATATCACAGTAATTTTTCACAAAAGTTATATTCAATAATGTTTCCATGTCCAAACCTCTTGCATACAACAAACCAATTATAGCTAGACCAGGTCACAATCAAATTATAATCCTGACAAGCCCTCCTGAAGATTTAGTAATTGTCAAGACAACAATATGATCACAAATTTACCAGCAGCGTGATAAAGAGAGTTGCATATGAAGAGAATCACATATGAAGAGAACAAATATTTGAATATGCAGCGTGTGCTGTCAACACACAGCAAGTATCGAGTAACTGTGAGGGGAAAAGACTATTACCCTTGGTGGTGGGAGGGAATAAGATACTAAAAATATAAGCAAACATTTTGTTCAGGGATGGGCAAGTAAATAGATTCCTCCAAATGACAGAAAGTTCACCAAGTTGAATGATGCGAAACTGATTAATAATTTGAAAAAAAACCAGGAAGTTACCAGAAGATCAGGTCAAGGAAAAGAAATAGAGGTATACTTATGTGATACTTTTCACAATGACAAGACTTTCCAAAGCACTTAAAATCAATGAAGTGTACTAGAGGGGTGTTAAGCAATTAAAATAGTTTCAATTATCTATTTGCATGTTATGAAAAATATATGAAAAACAGCATAACGTTAACAATTTTAAAGCATTGTTGCAACAATTTAATGAGATGTGTTTCACTGATTAGGTTAGTGTGTTTTTTACCCATCTCTAATTGCTCAGGGGGCAGTTAAGAGACAAATCACATATTGTGGTGGCTCTGCAGTCATAGGTAGGTAAGTATGACAGCTTTCCTTCCCTAAAGGGCATTAAAAATAACCTAACTGATTCAATAATGACAGCTGACAGCAATTTCACGGTCAGTTAGTGCATCACGTCTCAAATGTTTTCCTGCATTGACCCAACATGGAACATTGGCAGATGGAACACAAAATGGGAAGGTGTGAAGTCATGCACTTTGGTAGGAAGAACTGAGGCACAGAATAGTCTCTAAATGAGGAGAAAGCTCAGAAATTTGAAGTGCAACGGGACTTGAGAATCCTAGTCCAGGATTTTCTTAATGCGAACTTGCAGGAAGGCAAATAGAATGTTGGCATTTATATTGACAGGGTTAGAATATAAAAGCAGGATGTATTTCTGAGGCTTTATAAATGCTCTGGTTAGACCACATTTAGAGTATTGAGAGCAATTCTGGGCCCCATACCTCAGGATGGATATACTGGCCCTGGGACGGATACAGAGGAGGTTCATGAGAATAATCCCAGGAATGAAAGTCTTAATGCATGAGGAACATTGGAAGATCCTGATTTGATGGAGTTTAGTAGTACGAGAGGGTACCTAATTGAAACTTACAGAATACTGAACGGCCTGGACAGAGTGGATGTTGGGAAGATGTTTCCATTGGTAGGAGAGATTAGGACCAGAGGGCACAGGTTTAGAGGATCATAGAATCCTTCCAGTGTGGAAACAAGTCCACACCAACCCTCCGAAGAGTAACCAGACATATTCCCTTATTCTATTATCCTATATTTACCTCTGAATAATGCACCTTACCCTACACATCCCTGAACACTATGGGCAATTTAGCATGGCCAATTCACCTAACCTTCACAATCTTTGGATTGTGGGAGAAAACAGAAGCACTAGGAGGAAACGCATGCAGATACGGGGAGACTGTCTGAATGGAGTTTGCACAGTCACCAGAGGCTGGAATCGAACCCGGGTCCCTGGCACTGTGAGGCAGCAGCGCACAGCCACTGAGCCACCATGCCACCCAAAGGGAACACCTTTTAGAATGGGAGAAAAGGAGAAACGTCAGCCGAAGAGTGGTGAATCGATGGAATTCATTGTCACAGAAGGCTGTGGAGGCCAGTTCATTCAGTACATTTAAGACAAAGATAGCTAGGTTCGTGAGTATCAAGGGGATCAAGGGTTACAGAGAGAAGGTGGGAGAATGATGTTGAGAAACTTAACCAGCCATGATTGAATGGTGGAGCAGACTCAATGGGTTGAATGGCCTAATTTCTGCTTCTATGTCTTACGGTCTTAAAGTGGAGGTCAATAAAGTGGTCACAATTGCTCAGTGAGAACTGAGAGTGTGGATGCTGGTTAGAGAGAGTATGCAAATATGATAATTCAACCAGTTACATAGCCTCCGAGCTCATGATCCCAAAATTTCTGCTCACAACCTGACTTCGTTCCAGCCCAATTTCAGGAAGGTTCTGTGCTACTGGATTCCTGGTAGCTCAAACTTCAGTGTATCGGCCAGTACAGTATATACTGCAACCAGATGGGTTTCCAGCCCCCAAAAAGAAATCACACTTTTGCATATGCCAAGTCTATAAGATGGAGTCCTTTTTAAGGCAAAGTCTGTTAAAATGAATGATTTTTAGTGAATATTGTGGCCTGGCAAAAAGAACATTGTCCACATCATATTATCTAAAAACCAGCTGTTGGATAACACAACAGACCGGGAACAGAGTGCCAAGTTGGCACAAACAGACAACTGGGCTGATTTTCTGCTGAATTGGTAACAGATACTTAAGCTGATCAGCTCTGCGACACCCAGAACAGTCAATAAATGAGAAACCAGCTCACATCAGGGACGGGATTTGGAGAACTCATTGGCCTCAGGAGCTGGGGTGTTTCCTGCCCAGTTACCGATAATTTTAAGTCATTTCCCCAACCTTGATAATTTGTAAGCAACCAACGGAATTATTGTCTATCCCACCAGCCGAGAGTAAAAGTCAGTGTTTGACTGATCTGCTGTGTATGTTCAGTGGAAAGAGTCACAGGAATGCAGAGTACTTGGTTAATAGTGAGATTCTTGTTAGTGTAGATGAACAGAGAGATCTCTGTATCCAAGTACATAGATCCCTGAAAATTGCCACCCAGGTTGATAGGGTTGTTAAGAAGTCATATGGTGTGTTAGCTTTTTTAGAACACTGAAAAGTACAGCACAGATCAGGCCCTTTGGCCTATGATGTTGTGCCGAGATTTAATCCTAATGTAAAATATAGTAACTTAACCAACGCCTTCCTCAACACACTGCTATCCACATGCAGTCACTTAAATGTCCCCAATGACTGCTTCCACCACCTCAACTGGCAACGCATTCCATGCATTCACAACTCTGATGTCTCCTTTATACCTTCCTCCTAATATCTTCAAACTATGATTTCTCAAACCAGTCATTCCTACCCTGGGGAAAAGTCTCTGGCTATTGACTATCTACTCCTCTCATTATTTTGTACACCGCGATCAGGTCACCTCTCTTCCTCCTTCTCTCCAGAGAGAGAAGTCCAAGCTTATTCAACCTTTCTTCATAAAGCAAGCCCTCCAGTCTAGGCAGCATCCTGGTAAACCTTCTTTGCACCCTCTCCAAAGCCTGTGTGTCTTTTCTATAGCAGGGCAACTAGAACTGGACACGATATTCCAAGTGTGGTCTCACCAGGGACTTGTAGAGCTGCAGCAAAACCTCACGGCTCTTAAACTCAAACCCTCTGTTAATGAAAGCCAAAACACCATTTTTGTTTTCTTAACAACCCTCTCCACTTGGGTGGCAACTTTGAGGGATCTATGTACTTGCACACCCAGATCCCTTTGTTCTTCCACACTGCCAAGAATCCGGTCTTTAATCCTATAGTCAGCATTCGAGTTCGACCTTACAAAATGCATCACTTCACATTTATCCAGGTTGAACTCCATCTACCATTTCTCAGCTCAACTCTGCATCCTGTCCATGTTGCACTGCAGCCTACAGTAGTCCTCTGTACTATAGACGACACCTCCAACCTTTGTGTCATCTGCAAATTTACTAACCCACCCTTCAACCTCCTCATCCAAGTCATTTATAAAAACTACAAATAGCAAAGGTCCAAGAACAGAGCCCTGCGGGACACTGCTCAACACTGTCATCCCGGCAGAATACTTTCCATCTATAACCACTCTCTGCCTTCTGTCAGCCAGCCAATTCTGAATCTCCCTGTATCCCATACTTCCTGACTTTATGAATGAGCCTTCCATGGGGAACCCTATGAAATGCCTTAATGAAGTCCATATACACCACATCCGTTGCTAGACTTTCATCTACCTGTCTTGTCACCTCCTCAAAAGAACTCAATAAGATTGGTGAGGCACGATCTGCCCCTCACAAAGCCATGCTGACTGTCAGGGATTTCCCTATTATTCTTCTTGAAAAGAGGAACAACATTCACCTCCTTCCAACCCTCCGGTACGACTCGTGTGGAGAGTGAGGAGGGAAATATCCTCGCCAGCAGCTTAGCCTTTCTCACTTCCTGGAGCAGCCTATGTTCTGGTCTGGTCCTGAGTACTTATCAATCTTAATCTTTTCCAAAATTTCTAGCACATCAACTTCATCAATCTTGATCTGGTCAAGACTGTGTCCAAGCTCCTCTAAGTTTTCATTTACAAGGTCCCTTTCCTCGGTCAAAACTGAAGCATAAAAACTCATTTAGGGCTTCCCCTATCTACTCAGACTCAACACACAAGCTCCCTCTGCTCTCCCTGATCGGCCCTACCTTTTACCTCATGTAGGAGTAAAACGCCTTCGGGTTCTCCCTAATCCTTCCTGCCAAGCCTTTTTCGTGCTCCCTCATGGCTTTCCTCAGTCCATTTCTGAGCTCCTTTCTTGCAAGCCTGTAATCCTCTAAAGCTATGCTAGATCCTTGCTTCCTCCACCTTACGTAAGCTGCCTTCTTCCTTTTGAAGAGAAATTCCTCTGTTATCATCCAAAGTTCCTTAATCTTACCCCTTCTTACCTGTCTCAGAGGAACAAATTCGTGCATCACTCGCAACAACTGCTCCTTAAATAGTGTCCACCTGTCTGCTGTGTCCTTTCTGTGGAACAATTGCTCCCAGTCTGTACTTCCTGACTCCTGTCTGATAGCGTCATAATTTCCTTTCCCCCAATTAAATATCTTCCCTCAGTAACTGCTCCTTTCACTCTCCAAGGCTATGCTAAATGTGAGGCAGTTGTGATCACTTTCATCAAAGTGCTCTCCCACCTCAAGATCTGACACCTGTCCTGGCTCGTTGCCAAGCACCAAATCCAAAATGGCCTCTCCCCTCGTCGGTCTGTCTACATACTGAGTAAGGAAACCCTCCTGAACACACCTGACAAAAACCGCTCCATCCAAACCATCTGCACTGAAGAGGTTCCAGTCGAAATTGGGAAAGTTGAAATCACCCATAACACCCACCCTGCTACTTTTGCATTTTTCCAGAATCGGCCCACCTATGAGATCTTCAATCTCTCTCCTGCTTTTAGGTGGCCTGTAGAAAACCCCCACCCACCTGCCAAACTAGTTTAAACCCTCCCGAATCACACGAGCAAATCTCACACCCAGGACATTTGTGCCCCTCCAGTTCAGGTGCAACCCATCCTTCATGTACAGGCCCCACTTTCCCCAGAAGGTATCCCAATGGTCTAGGTATCTGAAGCCCTCCCTCCTGCACCAGCCTCGCAGCCACGTTCAAGCTGTATTCGCTGACTGTTCCTCACCACACTATCTTGTGGCGTTGGTAGCAAACACAAGATCACTACTCTACTCCCCTGCTCTTCAGCTTCCAACCTAACTCTGTAGTTACTTTTCAGATCCTCAACCCCTCAACCCCCTACATCATTGGTGCCAATATGTACCACGATTTCTGGCTGCTCCCCCTCCCCCTTCAGAATCTTGTAAACCTGATCAGCGACATCTTGGACCCTGGCACCAGGGAGGAAACATAGCTTCCAGGAGTCCCGTTTCTGACCAAAAAATCTCCTGTCAATCAGTCTAACTATTGAGTCCCCTACCACTAGAGCTTTTCTATTTTTACCCCTTCCCTTCTGAGCCACAGTGCCAGGCTCAGTGCCAGAGACCTGACAACTATGACTCCCCAGGTAGGCCGTCCCTACCAGCAGTATCCAAAACTGTATAGTTATTGCTGAGGGGAACAGCCACAGGGGATCCCTGCTCTGACCGCCGGTTCCCTTTCCTCGCCCTGTCAGTAACCCAACTGACCTTATCCTGTGTCTGGGGAGTGACCGCCTCTTTGTACATCTTTTCAATTTCCCCCCTCAGCCTGCCGGAATTGGGTTTCAGAGCCATGAGCTCATGCTACAGCTGTACAAAACTCTGGTGCAGCTGCACTTTGAGTATTGAGTACCATTCTGGTTACTATTATAGGAAGGATGTGGAAGCTTTGGAAAGGCTTCAGAGGAGATTTACTAGGATGTTGCCTGATATGGAAGGAAGGTCTTACAAGGAAAGGCTGAGGGACTTGAGTCTATGTTTGTTGGAGAGAAGGAGGTTGAGAGGTGACTTAATTGAGACATATAAAGATAATCAGAAGGTTAGACAGGGTGGACAGTGAGAGATGTTTTCCTTGGATAGTGACGGCTAGCATGAGGGGAGATAGATTTAGGACAGATGTCAGAATTTCTTTACTCAGAGTAGTAGGGGCATGGAATGGCCTGCCTGCAACAGTAGTAGACTCACCAACTTTAAGGGCATTTAAATGATCATTGGATAGTCATATGGATGAAAATGGAATAGTGTAGGTTAGATGGGCTTCAGATTGGTTTCACAGGTTGGCGCAACATTGAGGGTTGAAGGGCCTGTATTGTGCTGTAAAGTTCTATGTTCTTTGAAGTGGGGAGTAAATGGAAAATCAAAATCCCTAACAGTCCATTAATATCGGAAAGTGATCCCAGGACTACAGTCCTACAGCATATCTTCTATGAGAATGCATGCAAAAATGTTCCTTTTATCAGACACTGAATGACCGGTTGTGTATTTGCATTGCTCAGTCACTTGGAGAATTAAGCAATGATGGCTTTATCAGGCAGACACTCTGCTGTAAGTATTCAAAACAAAACACACTTTGGAACCAATCCATCCACAAATAGATTTATTGAAAACCTGAGACGGGCTGGAACACACAACTAGATAAGTCAGTAAAACTTTAAAAAGAAATCACTTAGCATTAGGATTACCAGATAAACACAGATCACATCGTGCCCCACCCCCAATCCTTCTGAATGACTCCCATTAGTGTAAGTAATCTGATAACCCAGTGAGTTTGCCAGCTGTTTGCTCACTGCAGGGTTGACTGTTACATCATCAGCTTTGGTATGTAGTCACACGGTGCTGCCAAGGACACCAAGTCTCAGGTACATCTCAGAGAAAGGAAGGGTAACTTCGCAACAGCTTCATCTACATCTAGATCTAATCAGGTCAACCAAGGACCAAGAACTTGCAAATGCACTGCTTGCCTAAACAGTTCACTACAGGTACTGACATTTTTTAAGCTCATTTTGCTTCTCCTCTTATATAGCACAAGTTCTCCTTCCTCCCATCATGTAGCACTTTCATTAAGCTTCAAAAATTAGCATTTACCATCCTCCAAAACATAAAACATATTTTAAAAAATCAGGGGTTGTGGATTACAACTATTAGTGAATTTTTCCTCCTCAATAACAACTGCAGCTTACCGATTCCAAATCAAACAGTGCAGTCCGATTCACGATTTTCATGAAAATCATGAAGACAATACTCAACACCCCACATTAAAAAGCATTTGCCTCAACAAAAACAAAAAGATGAGGTATCATTTCACCTTCCCAAAGAGCAAAGGAGAAGTTGACAGCAACTTCAACGTCAGAGACAACAGCAGTCCAGTAGACTTCTGTAATACAGTGGGTCTCCCTTGAGCTCCCTATGTACTTTCAAAAAAGAGGAGTGCAGCACAAATTGGATGGGCTGTAGCTGACTTTGGAGAACAACCCAAATGAAGGAGCGCTAAAGTTGTGGGAAGGTGGCGACATCTTCATTAAGGATCTAAGTAAAAACCTGTTTACTTCAATAAATTAGAAACTCTTTACAAGCAACAGTTTCCCATTTTGATTTAGATTCGATGGGGAAGGATTGTGGATTGCAGGCTGGGGAAGAATGTAGTCAGAGATTACCAATGCATTTAAAGATAGACCCTTTAATCAAAAATGGTTAAGGACTGTTGCTGTTGTAATCAGACTTAAACCTCACTTCTCTCTGCTGCTTACAACTAAACTCTTCTTTAATCCAACACCAAATGGTCACTGTTACTTGTTAGAAAACCACGGAAAGCTCAACTGTGAAGGACAGTCATTTTCTGATAATCAGTGAGGAAGATGACTGGATTGTTGGGGTGGGAGGGTGGGATTATGAATGATCTGCTAACCCAACAGGCATTCTTAGGCTTGGCAGGTTTACTAACCTGCATATACAGTACAGTATTTCATTTTACAATGCACGATGAGATAATTCAGCCAGATTCTACCTTTGCATTTGGAAGTATCTGATGACATAGGCACTAAGAAAGGGAGTGGATAATTTTCTCATTGGTTACTGTGTGACAGTGGATTAATACCAAAACATCACACAACCCATTGAAAGCTGGAAAATCTCTGACTAAACACATTTAAACACCTCCTGCAGGACATCTCTATCCACATTACACATTTAAGTGGCAAAGTTCAACATTTCCCTTTGAAAGAGTGTTTTGCAGGTCGACTAAAATATTGCAAAATGCTTGTAATAAGGTTAATCCAGCAGCTGTAGAGAGTGTACATCACATAGGATAGCACTCAGGGGACAGTGGTTATCATCTATTTGTGCACGAGTGTTTGTTTCCCCGATTTGAGGCAATAAACAGTAGGTTAATGGTTAGATCAGTAACACATTTCCACGGAACTCTGAAAAATCAACAGTTAAAAACTAATTTGCACATTATAAATGAAGCAAAGTTACAATCTAAGATTATTCAGTCCATTTCCAGTGTTGAGTTTGAGGTCACATTCATCAGTTCTCTGTAACCACAGTGGTAACTTTATATATTCACATGTGAAGATACTGTCAAAGTCTAGCAAGGTCAGTCCAAGTGGAGCATGCAGCTTCATATACCCCACAACAGGCTTTCGGCCAGAGGTACGCAAGTGTTCAGTGAGACACGATCATGCCCATTTATACAGTCACCAGTGTTCACGCACAAACAGCAGAGTAATAATGTCATAGCAGACTCACCCCACACTCCTCCCAGCCTGTATAAGTTAAGAAGGAGAAGAGCCTGCATAAGTTAAAATAAAAAAAATAAATCCTTTCTATTGCAACTTCCTGTAAAAAATAACTGGAGGTGACTTTTGCATTACGAAGCAAATGAGGTGAGTCGCAAAAGCACACAGGAGACATGTCTGTCCTCTTCATGATTTTCTGAAAAGACAATACCCCGCATAAAAACGGTAGTCGTCCCATCAAAAATGATGATGAGGCACCATCTCACCTTCCCAAGGGGCAAAGGTGAAACTGACAACTTCAACATCAGAGACAACAGCAGCCTAACACACTACTGTATTGTAGTGGGCTTCCCTTGGGGTCCCTACATACTTTCCAAAATGATTCACGAAATAGGAGGCTTCCTGCTCGCTAGACCTAACTTTTGAAGTTCAGAAGAAACACATGCATAGTCTCTATACAGTTTCCCTACAGCTATACCAAAGTTACATAAACTATGAAGGGGAATGTCCCTAATGCAGGTTAGGACTCTTTATAATAATATGGTGCAAGATATTGTAATGTTAATGTATCCAATAGGCTTTGGATGGGTTGAAAGTATATATATATGGAAAGGGCTGCAGCGCACAACTGCTCTAAGAGAAAGGGCCAGATCCCAAGAGAGGTCAGTCACTAAAGACCACCAGCAGAATTACTTTTGCTTTGAGCTTGATTTGTGGGAGACACTCGTTACCAAAGCTTTGAGTGCCTTAAACAAGTCACAGGAGAACACCTCTCCCCCAGCACTTTGTGCGCCAATGTAGAGAACGTGTCTCCTCTCCTACTCAGTGGGCACTTTGAAAACCAGATTGTCGGGCCCCCCTGCCTTGCGTGTAGCTAATACGCAGTTTTGAACAAGTCTCCCTGCAAGATCCTGCGTTTCAGCTCTTTCCACAGTAGGTCACGCTCCCGCTGGGTTCCTGCCACCATGCCTCGGTTTTCCTGTGCACGCCTGGACAAGTAGGGTAACACCTCTTCCACTGGGCCGTATGGAACATATTTGTACACTGGGTAGCCAGCCTGGCCTGTCAGAGACAGAATAAAGAAGGGTTAAGTTTATATATTAAAGAGAAACTCTCCCAGGGCACTAGACAAGTCCAGGTTACATTATTATAGATGCCATGGTATCATCTAATTTTAAAATTTGGGTTTGGCATGAAGTGTTCTGAGTAGGTCCACTCAAATTCTCCAGCAGTTAACACCACCACAGGCTCCCACTGGTTGGATCACATTCAGACAGTTGTACAGTCATACAGATGTACAACATGGAAACAGACCCTTTGGTCCAACTCATCCATGCCAATCAGATATCCTACATTAAGTCCCATTTGTCTCCAAACCCTTCCTATTCATGTCCCCATGCAGATGCCTTTTAAAATGTTGTAATTGTCTCAGCCTCCGGCAGCTCATTCCATACACGTGCCATCCTTTGCTTGAACAAAGTTGCCCATTAAGTCCCTTTTAAATCTTTGCCCTAAAACTCAGTCACTTTTTTAAAAGATACCAAAGCCCAATTTTTGTAAAAAGAATATAAACTTTAGTTTGTGTCTCAAATCTTTATAAATTATATTCTAGAATCTCAATTGAGTTGACATTTCTGGGATACAACTCCAAGAAATGGGAAAGCCTATAGGGAACAGGATCCTACAAGAATACCTGTCTATTCCATGAAAAGCAAGACCCCAAAACAAGGCCAGCATGGAGCCATGTTGCTGGTAGGAAAGATTGCCTGGACATTGAGTTAACTATATGAGGGCCTGTTACCCAGCAGTTAGTTTAGGATCAGGTGTCTGTGCTTCACATACCAAGGGGGAAGCTGATCTGATCAGACATGCCCAGCAATTGGCCAAAGTAGACCTTCCGAGATGATGGATGGAGCCCAAGTTCATGCATTCTGCGAAAGAAAGAATGAAAGAAAAAGAGAGAGTTAGCAACTAACGAATAGAAGTTCAAACCAACACACCTTGAGCAGAGGTTCTCCAACGACAGAGGAGGGCAGGGCCATTGGAATTTTCAGTCAGTTGGGTTACAGTCTCAACAGAGACCCCCTATTCATTAAAGCCTTGGCTTTTGGGTTCCATTAACTAGAGTCAGGGACATGAAGGGGTGAAATCAAGTAGGAGACAGTGAGGTCTGCAGATGCTGGAGATCAGAGTAGAGTGTGTGTTGCTGGAAAAGCACAGCAGGTCAGGCAGCATCAGAGGAGCAGGAAAATCAACATTTCGGGCTGGAGCCCTTCAGGAATTCCTGACGAAGGGCTTTTGCCAGAAATGTCGATTTTCCTGCTCCTCAGAAACTGCCTGACCTGCTGTGCTTTTCAAGCAACACTCTCTCAACTCATGAAGGGGTGCACCAATACTCGGCCCAGCAAAAAACAGGAGAAAGGCTATGGCCAAACCATAATGAGGGCAAAAAGGAACAATGGGAATCAGCAACAGGACAAAGAGTCTCAAGTAACATCATTCCCTCCCCCCTCTACTCCCAAAATGTCAGCAAATACCCAACCAGATTTCCCAGTGGGTCTCTTCAGAAGCTTTCATTTTTGCAGTGAGGAGCGACAAATCAGGAAACCAGGAGACATTCAGCCAAAACACCCGAAGGAAAGCCACAGCTGGCTGTTTGGACATGTCCAGTATTGGGCGCCTCTCTGATGGAGGAAAATCAAATCCCTGCTGAGTGCAATAAAATTGTAGGGTTCCCACAAACCAATGCGATGGACTATGCCAAGACTTAAAACCACTGAAAGAGGATGGCAAGTAGAGTCAGAGAGATGTATCGCAGGGAAACAGACCCAACTCATCCATGCCAACCAGGTACCCTAACCGAATCTTGTCCCATTTGCCAGCACTTGGCCTATATCCCTCCAAACCCTTCTTGTTCATATACCCATCCAAAAGCCTTTTACCACTTCCTCTGGCAGCTCATTCCATACACGTACCACCCTCTGTGTGAAAAAGTTGCTCCTTAGGTCCCTTTCACATCCTTCCCCCTCTCACCCTAAACTTATGCCTCTAGTTCTGGACTCCCCCACCCCAGGGAAAAGACCTTGTCTATTTACCCCATCGATGCCCCTCATGATTTTATAAACCTCTGGAAGGTCACCCCTCAGCCTCTGATACTCAAGGGAAAACAATCCGAGCCTATTCAACCTCTCCCTACAGCTCAAATCGCCCAACCCTGGCAGCATGCTTGTAAACCTTTTCAGAACCCTTTTAAGTTTCACATCCTTCCGGTAAGAGGGAAGCCAGAAGGGCTCACAATATTTTAGAAGTGGACTGAGGGTGGTTTAAAACAAAGCAATCGCACACTTGTTACAGCATAGAAGGGGGCTATTCAGTCTCCAAATCACCTGGTGCTATATTCCTGCCTTCTCCCTGAACATTACTGCTTTTCAAGTAACAGTCTAATTCCTTTCTGAATGCCTCAATTGAAACTGCTCCAGACAATGTATTCCAGACAGTAACAACTCACTACATACAAAAGGTTTTCCTTATTCTGTTTTGCTTCCTTTCCATCAAAATCTGTGGACTCCTTTTCTTGATCTTTTTATGAGTGAGAGCATGGAAGCTTAGAACTAGGATGAACAGAGTTGTTGTCTCTGGTTTGTTGCCCGTGCCACGTGCTAGTGAGGCGAGGAATAGGAAAGAGAGGAGTTGAACATGTGGCTACAGGGATGGTGCAGGAGGGAGGGTTTTGGATTCTTGGATAATTGGGGCTCTTTCTGGGGTAGTTTGGGACCTCTACAAGCAGGATGGTCTTCATCTGAACCAGAGGGGTACCAATATCCTGGGGGGGGTGGGTTTGCTAAGGCTATTGGGATGGGCTTAAACTAATCCAGCAGGAGGATGGGAACCAAAATTGTAGTTAGAGTATAGAAAAGGTTGAGAGTAGGGAGGTCCGAAATCAAGTTTCAGGGACACAAGATGGCACCGCCAAGCAAGAAGTTGGTTTGAAGGGTCTATTTCAACGCCAGGAGCATCCGGAATAAGGTGGGTGAACTTGCAGTTTGTACCTGGGACTTCGATGTTGTGGCCATTTCGGAGACATGGATAGAGCAGGGACAGGAATGGTGGTTGCAGGTTCCAGGATTTAGATGTTTCACTAAGAACAGAGAAGATGGTAAAAGAGGGGAGGTGTGGCATTGTTGGTGAAAGAAAGACAGTATTACAGTTGCAGAAAGGATGTTTGGGGACTCGTCAACTGAGGTAGTATGGGCTGAGTTTAGAAACAGGAAAGGAGAGGTCACCCTGTTGGGAGTTTTCTATAGAGCACTGAATAGTTCCAGAGATGTAGAGGAAAGGATAGCAGAGATCATTCTCGATAGGAGTGAGAGAGACAGGGTAGTTGTCATGGGGGACTTCAACTTTCCAAATATTGACTGGGAACACTATAGTACGAGTACTATAGATGGGTGAGTTTTTGTCCAGTGTGTGCAGGAGGGCTTCCTGACACAGTATTTAGACAGGCCAACAAGGGGCAAAGCCACATTAGATTTGATACTGTGTAACGAGCCCTACCAGGTGTTAGACTTGGAAGTAGGTGAGCACTTTGGTGATAGCAATCACAGTTCTGTTATGTTTACTTTAGTGATAGAAAGGGATAGATGTATACCACTGGACAAGAGTTACAACTGGGGGAAATGCAATTAGGCAAGATTTAGGAAGCATAGGATGGGGAAGGAAACTACAGGGGATAGGCACATTAGAAATGTGGAGCTTATTCAAGGAAAAGCTCCTGTGTGTCTTAGATAAGCATGTACCTGTCAGGCAGGGAGGAAGCTGTCAAGCGTGGGAGCCATGGTTTACGAAGGAAGTGGAATCTCTGGTCAAGAGGAAGGCGGCGGCTTATGTTAGGATGAGATGTGAAGGCTCAGTTAGGGCACTTAAGGGTTACAAGGTAGCCAGGAAAGACCTAAAGGTAGAGCTCAGAAGAGCCAGGAGGAGACATGAAGTTGTTGGCGGATAGGATCAGGGTAAACCCCAAGGCTTTCTACAGGTATTTAAGGAATAAAAGAATGATGAGAGTAAGATTAGGGCCAATCAAGGATAGTAGTGGGAAGTTGTGTGTGGAGTCAGAGGAGATAAGGGAAGCACTAAATGAATATTTTTCGACAGTATTCACTCTAGAAAATGACAATGTTGCTGAGGGGAATACTGAGATACAGGCTACTAGACTAGGTGGGATTGAGGTTCACAAGGAAGAGGTATTAGAAATCCTGCAGAGTGTGAAAATAGATAAGTCCCCTGGGTCGGATGGGATTTATCCTAGGATCCCTGGGAAGTCAGGGAGGAGATTGCCGAGCCTTTGGCATTGATCTTTAAATCGTCATTGACTACAGGAATAATGCCAGAAGACTGGAGGATAGCAAATGTGGTTCCCCTGTTCAAGAAGGGGAGTAGGGACAATCCTGGTAATTATAGATCAGTGAGCCTTACTTCAGTTATTGGTAAAGTGTTGGAAAAGGTTATAAGAGATAGGATTTATAATCATCGAGAAAAGATGAATTTGATTAGGGATAGTCAGCACAGTTTTGTGAAGGGTAGGTTGTGCCTCACAAACCTTATTGAGTTCTTTGAGAAGGTGACCAAACAGGTTGATGAGAGTAAACCGATTGATGTGGTGTATATGGATTTCAGCAAGGCGTTCGATAAGGTTCCCCACAGTAGGCTTTTGTACAAAATGCGGAGGAATGGGATTGTGGGAGATATAGCAGTTTGGATCAATAATTGGCTTGCTGAACAAAGACAGAGGGTGGTGGTTGATGGGAAATGTTCATCCTGGAACCTAGTTACTAATGGTGTACTAAAAGGGTTGGTGTTGGGTCCACTGCTGTTCATCATTTTTATAAATGACCTGATGAGGGCATAGAAGGGTGGGTTAGTAAATTTGCAGACGACACTAAGGTCGGTGGAGTTGTGGAAAGTGACGAAAGATGTTGTGGGTTACAGAGAGACATAGATAAGCTGCAGAGCTGGGCTGAGGGGTGGCAAATGGAGTTTAATGCAGACAAGCGTGAGGTGATTCACTTTGGTCGGAGTAACCGGAATGTAAAGTACTGGGCTAATGAAATGTAAAGTACTGGGCTATTAGTAAGATTCTTGGTAGTATAGATGAGCATAGAGATCTCGGTGTCCAGGTACACAAATCCTTGAAAGTTGCCACCCAGGTTGACAGGGTTGTTAAGAAGGCATACAGTGTTTTAGCTGTTATTCATAGAGGCATCGAGTTCTGGAACCATGAGGTCATGCTACAGTTGTAGCAAACTCTGGTGCGGCCGCACTTGGAGTATTGTGTACAGTTCTGGTCTCCACATTATAAGGAGGATGTGGAAGCTTTGGAAAGGGTGCAGAGGAGATTTATTAAGATGTTGCCTGGTATGGAGGGAAGGTCTTACGAGGAAAGGCTAAGGGACTTGAGGCTGTTTTCATTGGAGAGAAGGTGACTTAATAAGATAAATCAGAAGGTTAGAAAGGGTGGACAGGGAGAGCCTTTTTCCAAGTATGGGAACGGCGAGCACGAGGGGGCATAGCTTTAAATTTAGGGGTGATAGATATAGGACAGATGTCAGAGGTAGTTTCTTCACTCAGAGTAGTAAGAGTATGGAATGCTTTGCCTGCAATGGTAGTAGATGCGCCAACTTTAAGTACATTTAAGTCGTCATTGGACAAGCATTTGGACGTACATGGAATAGTGTAGGTTAGATGGGCTTCAGATTGGTATGACAGGTCGGTGTAACATCGAGGGCCGAAGAGCCTGTACTGTGCTGCAATGTTCTATGTTCTACGTACTTCCACCCGATTTTGAAAAAGCTCCATCAGATCCTCCTCTCTGTCTTCTCTCCAAGGAAAGCAGTTCCTTACTTCAATTTATCTTCAGAACAAACCCCTCACCCTAGAAAGATTCTCCAATGGCCTTTACATCCTTTGTCAAGTGTAGCACCCAAATACGAACACAATACTCCACCCAAGATCAAACTGGTGTTTTGCACAAGTTCAACATTAGTTCCTTGCTCCTCTAGTCAACATTCCCACTAATAAAGCCAAAGATGCTTACAACCCAACACAATAAAACCATTAGCAACCTATGCACACATACACAGTCTCTCTATACTTGCGCCCCCTTTGGAGGGAGGACCCTTTATCTCAAATTGTCTCTGCAATGAATCAGCTCCCATTTCTCTGCATTGAACCTGGTCTGCAATTGGTGCAGCCACTCCACCAACTTGTCTGCATCCTTTTGAAATCCTACACTGTCCTAACAAGGACAAGTTTGTTTTTAAATTTTAGACACTGTCACGAGTAACTCTGAAACCAGTAAGAACCCTTCCATGGCTGGTGGAAGCTGGAAAGCAGGTGAGGGAAGAGGCATCACAATATAGGACAACTTCGGTTATCCAAATTTCAGATTATTCGAACAAGATCTCAAAGTCCTGATGCTTGGGTAAACCGTGTTATCCAAACATTCGATTACCTGAACATTAGATTATCCGAACAAAATACCCCCCGTCCGTGTCGTTCGGATAATCAAAGTCATCCTGTACATCAAAACAAACAGGCACATAGCCTCGAGCTGTGAGGGTGTGTAAAAGCAGTCACAACGTAACAAAAAAAAACTCACTCAAGAATTACTCAAAAAGATGCATGGCCCATGAAGAACCCCATTACCTGTGCAGTGTATAGGCGACTGTTCTCTCATTGTGTGATGCTACCATTACATTGGCTTTCTTGTTCACTTTGATTTCATCCAGGATGTAATCCAAACATCTGAAATGCACAACAACAGCAGATCAGAAGCTTCAGGAATCCAGCACATGCCCATCACATATAAAACGATAATAGGGAAGATAAGCATAATGACATATAGGATACCCGTAAACTGCTTACTTCTGTCAGTTTAACTGTAAGGTGGGGCTTAGGAGGGAAGAAATTATTCTCCTTAGCAGAGTTAGGCATTCAGCCCTTTGAGCATGTTGCATCATTTATTTTGATCATTCAAATAAAAAGCCTGCTACTCTTTTTCTCCCCACAACCTTTGATCCTTTTAGTCCCAAGTGCTATATCCAACTCTTCCAAAAAAAAAGAAATCATTCAATGTTTTGATATTGACTGCTTTGAGGTAGTGAGCTCCCCAGGCTTACCTGTGAATAAATATTTCTTTATTTCAATTATAGATGGTTTACCACGGATCATTAGACTGCAACCCATGGTTCTGGACGTACCCACCACAGGGTAGATGCAGGAAGAATGTTCCCAATCTAGTTTTGTTAGGATTTTCTAGCTTTATATGAGAATTTCCCTCCTCCCCATCATTCTTCTGAACTCTAGCGAACAACATCTGAACTGATCAAAAATTCTTTTCATACTTCAGTCCTGCCATCCCGAGATTCAGTTTGGCAAACCTTTGCTGTACTCCCTCTACAGCAAGAAAAGCCTTCCTCAGATAAGGAGACCAAAACGGTGTACAATATTCCAGCTGTGGTCTCACGAGGGCCCTGAATAGTTGCAATAAGACACCCCTTCTCCTGTACTCAAATCCTCTTGCTAAAACGGCAGACATATCATTTGTCTTCCTTGCTGCCCACTGCACCTGCGTGCTTACTTTCAGTGACTGGCGAGACCCAGATGTCTTTGCACATTGCCCCCCCCTCAATTTAGATTGAGAAAATAACCAACCTTACACATTTGTCCATTTTGTGCAGCATCTGCCTACTCACTCAGCTTGTGGAAATCACACTGAAGCATCTCTGCTTCCTCCTCAGTTCACCCTCCCACTCAATTGTGTCATTTGCATATTCAGAGACTGTACATCTGGTTCCTTAATCTTTCATGAATAGTTGTAGTCCTAGCAGTGATCCCTCTGGTACCCCATGAGACACTGCCTCCCATTCAGAAAAAGACCCATTTATTCCTGATCCTCGTTCCCGGTCTGCCAACCAGACTTTTTTTAAAATCCATCTCAATATGCTACCCACAATCCCATGCTTCTTAATTTTACACACTCATCTCTTGTGGGACTTTGCCAAAATCTCTCTGAAAGTCCAAAGAAACAACATCTGCTGGCTCCCCCTCATCAAATCTACAAGTTAAATCCTCAAATTATTTGGGTAGATTTGTCAAGTGCGATTTCTCAGTTATAAATCCATGCAGACTCTGATTCTGCCACTGTTTCTAAATACTCAGCTATTAGATCTTTTATAGCGGATTTAAACACTTCCCCCACCACAACAGACTTTAGTTGACTGGTCTATAATTCCTGGTTTTCTCTCTGCTTTCCTTTTCAAACAGAGAGTTTACATTACTTACACTCTAATCTGTAGGAACAGTTCCACACACTATAGAATCTTGGATGCATTGGTGATTATCTTCCTTTATTTCTCGGGTCATTTCCTCAAGTACTCTACGATGTGGTTTCACAGGTCCTGAAATATTTACCAACCTTTAATTGCAACTTCCCCAACATCAATTTCCTGCCTCTCACTAAACCCTGTGCTGGCCAACATTTCTGGTGTCATTTGTGTCATCCTTTGTGAGCACAGAAACAAAGTCTGGATTTACTTGGGCAGCCACTTTGCACAATCTTTGAGCCACTTTGATCTCCATTATAAATTCCCCTGTTTTTCTATTATTGGCACATCTACCTAGATACAATGAAAAGTTTTGTTTTGCGTGCAGTACAGGCAGATTATACCATACAAAGTGCATCAGGGTAATAGAACAGAGCGAGGAATACATTGTTACAGCTGCAGAAAAGGTGCACAAAGAGCGAGATCTACATTAAATATAAAATTTGAGAGTTCCATTCAAAAATCTGATAACAGCGAGCAAGAAGTCCTTGAACCTGTTGGTACATGTGTTTAAGCTTTTGTATCTTCTGACCAACAGAACAGGGAGAACTAGCCATTTGGATACAGAACTGTCTCAAAGGTAGATGACAGAGGGTGGTGGTGGAGGGTTGTTTTTCAGACTGGAGGCCTGTGACCAGTGGAGTGCCACAAGGATCGGTGCTGGGTCCTCTACTTTTTGTCATTTACATAAATGATTTGGATACGAGCATAAAAAGGTACAGTTAGTAAGTTTGTAGATGACACCAAATTGGAGGTGTAGTGGACAGTGAAGAGGGTTACCTCAGATTACAACAGGGTCTGGACCAGATGGGCCAATGGGCTGAGAAGTGGCAGATGGAGTTTAATTCAGGTAAATGCAAGGTGCTGTATTTTGGGAAAGCAAATCTTAGCAGGACTTCTACACTTAATGGTAAAGTCCGAGGGAGTGTACCTGAACAACGAGACCTTGGAGTGCAGGTTCATAGCTCCTCGAAAGTGGAGTCACAAGTAGATAGGATAGTGAAGGCGGCGTTTGGTATGCTTTCCTTTATTGGTCAGAGTATTGAGTACAGGAGTTGGGAGGTCATGTTGTAGCTGTACAGGATATTGGTTAGGCCACTGTTGGAATATTGTGTGCAATTCTGGTCTCCTTCCTATCGGAAGGATGTTGTGAAGCTTGAAAGGTTTCAGAAAAGATTTAGAAGAATGTTGCCAGGATTGGAGGATTTGAGCTATAGGGAGAGGCTGAACAGGCTGGGGCTGTTTTCCCTGGAGCGTCGGAGACTGAGGGGTGACCTTATAGAGGTTTACAAAATTATGAAGGGCATGGGTAGGATAAATAAACAAAATCTTTTCCCTGGGGTCGTGAAGTCCAGAACTAGAGGGCATAGGTTTAGGGAGGGATGGGAAAGATATAAAAGAGACCTAAGGGGCAACTTTTTCACGCAGAGGGTGGTACGTGTATGGAATGAGCTGCCAGAGGATGTAGTGGAGGCTGGTACAATTGCAGCATTTAAGAGGCATTTGGATGGGTATTTGAATAGGAAGGGTTTGGAGGGATATGGGCCAAGTGCTGGGAGGTGGGACCAGATTGGGCTGGGATATCTGGTCGGCATGGACAGGTTGGACCGAAGGGTCTATTTCCATGCTGTACATCTCTATGACGTTGTAACTGGGGTGGGCGGAGACTTGATTATGTTTGCTGCTTTCGCGGGACAGTGAGAAGTACACGTAGAATCAATGGTTGGAAGGCTGGCTTGTGACTATAAGTAACTTATAGTTAATTTCACTCTCCATGTACCTGCAGAAACTTTTACTCAGTCAGTTTTTATGTTCCCACAACCCAGGTTGGGTAACTTTTGTACTACAGTTACCATACAAGCACTGCCATTGATTTGCATGTTTACGTTTGCTTTTAAAAAAAAGTTAAAAATCACATAACACTAGGTTTATTTGGAAGTACTAGCAACAGGATGAAGGAGCAGCACTCCAAAAGCTAGTACTTCCAAATAAACTTATTGGACTATACCTGGTGTTGTGTGATTTTTAAAACTCTGCCTACCCCAGTCCAACACCAGCACCTCCATATAAAAAACATGAAATGACAAAGTGATCAGTCCACAATCAAACCAGGGGTAGGTTTGGCAGACCTACCCCCAGTGCTGTTAACTCCCTTGGTTAGAAGAGGCCACAGTACATTCACGTGGCAATCAAAGAGGGAACTCCATAGACTTGACGAATTATAAAATTGTTCTTCCTCACCACCTGGGGCAATTCTGGGAATCACCCTAATGTGCACCAAAACATACACCTCAGAGGGAAGAGGGGAAACAGGCATGCACGATGGGGGACTTGTGGAGGGCTTGGGGTGTGGGAGACAGCACACGCACACACAAAAGAGGGGGTGATGTCTGAGATATTGTCGACACACAAGTATGCAAGACAGGAAGTAGCATTGGGAGAGTGGGAACGTGGCCGAAAGAGGGCCAGCACACACCCAAAGCACGTAACCATGTACACAGGTATGTTTACAGTTTACATCGATGATTTAGAGTTGGGGATCAAGTGTTGTGTGTCAAAGTTTATACTGCAACTCTACAGGGTGCTAGTGAGGTCAGAGCCAGAGTACTGGTCTCCTTACTTGAGAAAGGATGTACTGGCATTGGAGCATGTGCAAAGGAGGTTCACCAGCTCGATTCAGGAATGGAGATGGTTGGCTTAGGAGGAGAGATTTGGTAAACTGAGACTATACTCATTGGAATTTAGAAGGAGGTCTTGTAGAAACATCTATTCCCTTCATAATTTTATATAAGATAGAAGCAGGGAGGTTGCTTCCACTGGCAGGTGAAACTAAAATTAGGGGGCATAGCCTCAAAATAAGGAGGAACAGATTTAGGACTGAGTTGAGAATACCTTGTTGTAGGTTTTTAAGTCAAAAGATATATAGATTTTTGAACAGCCAAGGGATTAAGGGTGATCGTTAGCAGGTGGGTAAGTGGAGCTCAGTCCAGGAAAAGATCAGCCATGATCTTATTGAATGGTGAAGCAGGTTCAAGGGGCCAGACAGTCTACTCCTGCTCCTAGTTCTTATGTTCATGAATGAGGTGTTGTGCAAGTGCTATAAAAAGCACAGTGAGCACCCCAAATGATGGGTTATGGGTGAGGCTGAATCAGGTGTGGGGAAAGTGAGCACAGATCATTCACCACTCTTGTACAGTATCAGGATGGGAACCTACCTGTGATACATTGCATTTGTATCTTCGTAGGTTTTGTTGATGGGATCCTCATATCCAATCTCTCTGGCACGCTTGCGTTCCTGGGCCATATATGCACCTCTCACCAATTTTGCCCCAAAGTACCAGTTTTCCCGGCGAGACAGTTCTACATCCATCGACACATTATCATAAGCATCCTGGAGTGGTTGAAAGGCAATAGACAATCCAGCAGAATGTCAGTGAGGTTTTGGACAGCAATACAGTAACAGAATCAACTGACGTTAAATTCTCTACAAACAAGACTTAGTTAGACATAAGCCTTTCAGATACAGCCTCCTCATAGTTACTCTGCCTATGGACTATCCAAACTCCAGTGGATTTGGATTTGTAAAAGGATCAAGAGGGCATAGATTTGATGTAACTGGTTGAAAAAAAAAGCAAAAAAGGCGTAACCATAAACTGACCTCTTCCTGACCTACTGACAGCCCTTTCTGGTTCAGCTCTCATGGAGGGTTTAGTCTGCACCATAATTAACCAAGAGTTAAAAGGCTGGAGGTTCCAGTTCATTTTCAGACTATGGTATATAATCGAAGCTGGCAATTCAGTGTAGTACAATCAGCATTTTACTGAGACATTAAACCAAGGGCCAGGTTATTCTTTCAGTTGGATATAAACGATCCAACAGCATTAATTCCAAGAGTAGCAGGGTTCACCCTGGCGACTGGGAAAATATCACTTGCCATTTGAGGGATCTGGCTGGGTGAGAAATCAGCTGTCATATATCCCACAAAGTGAGAATACTTCACTGGCTCAAAAGCACTTCAGGGTGTCCTACGGTCACACCCCATTTCAATGCAAGTTCTTTCTTCTCTCAAGGATACAGTTCCATGTGCATTGGTATCCCTCAGTGACATTGTTAAAGCTTCAGTGTGATCATCCTCCTACCAACAGTTAGGACCTGGAGAGAGTCTGCTCAGGAGCCAGCCATCAAAATACATGGGCTTTTCCTCCGTATCCAGCAAGTTTCAATCTGTGCACATGACAGTGACAGCAGCAGACAAAGGAGGGATGACTACTCCCCCTATCCCAGGGGGAGCAGAGTGCAGCCTTACCTTCAGGTAACACTGGTAGGTGTTGAAGATGACGGGCTTCTCAATGTTAAACTTCCGCTGCATCTCCAGGGTCAGTCTGCTGATAGCTGGCTGGAAGTAGGTCTGCTCAGCATCAACCATGAGGCGGACCCCTCTCTTCAAGGCTTCCTACCATGGGCGGGAATGTCAACAATTGTTTTGAAACAGAGGTTACAACATCTGCCTGTTTCCTTCAGTACAATGAAACCAAACTTACAGAGCCAAGTTATGCCTTCGGCTGTTTCATCCTAAAACTAGCATTTAAACTTATAGAAAATAGTGACAACTGGCTTGCTGCCAATGGAAGCCTTTGTTTTAGGAACAACACATGGATTAATACAAATGTGGCCGGGAATTAACATATTGCAATTCAAATGAGCTGGCAGTTTCACTTTCAGTCACAGACTCCAATGCCCTTTGAATATCTCCTACCTTTGCTAGGATATCCATTCTCTGCAGCATCCTTTTCATCTGGAGATCCTCCTCCTCTGTGAACTGTAGGAGAAGTGGTTCAATCTCCCCAGTCTGCAACATAACCACAAACAGCCATTAATCCAACAGTCAGAGCCCTCACTTGACATGGCTATCTAGGCATACACATTCAGAAAGCACCTTCTGAAACCATGTGTAATGAAAAGAGATCCTTACCTCACAAATTGTCTATATGTCCTTATAGACAAATTGAACTTCTAAGTGTAACATGTATTATTTCTTTAAAATGGCCACTGGAAACAGGATATATATTTCAAACTGGTGGAATATGGTGTTGATTACTTTTGTGCAAGCTTTTTAAAAAAGGTCAGCTGTCCTTCTGATCTGGAGCAGTAATCTAATGTGGTATGTGTCAGAAAGTGACTGATAGTAAAACACTTGGAAGAATAGAAGAATGTTGATACTGTAGGATGTATGACAGCAGGAGTAAACATCAAAGAGCATTAGCTTGCTTATGGTTTAGAATAATCAAGGTTTATTTTAGCTTAAAGAACCCAGAGATTGAAAGTTTTAGGAGATACCTGACTGGGGTAATAAGTTAATGAAGATTCCCTCCCAGAAATGGGTATAGGTCAATGTAGGGAAAGTTCAGCTATCTCAAATATAAAAGTTTAGCTTATGAAACTTCCAGACCAGAAGTGTTTAGCTAAAAATCAATCTTTATTAAAAGACTAAAAATGTCTTAGCCTTCAGCTTCTGAACATTCACACAAGACAACTTTAGAGTTCACATTACAGATCTGGAAAGAAGTTTGATGTAGACGGTTAGTATCTCTGGATTTGAAAACACTGAAGTGATGGTGGTGTTGGGGATCGGATGACACTTTGTTTTGCTGCATGTTTAAATATCTTTTGAACTATGTTGTTACATTTAGATTGCTTGGTTCGTATAACTTTATTTTCTTTTTGTGTAATAAATGTTTTGTTCGATTGTTAAAGAAGATTTGCAGTCTAATATGCCTGTGCTTCAGGAAATGACCACCACTTTAAAAAACAGATATCTATTAAGCCAGATTTCAATATGGGACCAGATTTGTTCAATGCATTCATAACAAACTCAACGGCCAAATTCATTGCTGCCCAAAATCATTTGGGTGGCACAGTGGTTAGCACAGCTGCCTCACAGCGCCAGAGACCCGGTTTCAATTCCCGGCTTGGGCAATGGTCTGTGTGGAGTTTGCACATTCTCCCTGTGTCTGCGTGGGTTTCCTCCGGGTGCTCCGGTTTCCTCCCACAGTCCAAAGATGTTAGGTTAGGTGCTTTGGCTAGCCGTAGTGTAAGGTGAAGGGGTAAATGTAGTGAAATGTATCTGGGTGCGTTGCTCTTCGGAGGGTCGGTGTGGACTTGTTGGGCCGAAGGGCCTGTTTCCACACTGTAAGTAATCTAATCTACTGGAATCAACCAATTTAACGGTTGCAACATTTGTCACAGTCAAGCTATAAACGGATTATTTTTTTGTTTTTTAGACCGGTCTCTCATTTCTAACCAGAGGACGCATGTTGCATTTTATCTTTTTTTTTGGTTTTTAAGGAATTCATTCATGGGATGTGAGCATCTCTGGCAAGGCCAGCAGTTATTGTTAATCCCTAGTTGGCCCTAAGAAGGTGGTGGTGAACTGCTTTCCTGGACCACTGAGGTAGTTAATAAACTCACTCTTCCTTTAACTGAAAGAAAACTGCTTAAGTTCTGCTCCTTCTAAGGCAAATCTGGGCTGGGAAAAGGTATTCATTTGAAAAGGGATTTTTTAAGAATTAATCTTGTTGTGACCAACCAAGGGAGATGCTGAGGCAGGGGGAGCCAGTTCATCCCTCCTCACTCAGCAATGTAACCTGTCGCAGGCAGCAGAGGAAAGTGGCCGAGCAGAGGCTGATAGCTAAGTTTGGTACCCATAGGGAGGGGCTCAACCGAGACCTTGGGTTCATGTCACATTACAGGTGATCACCATTGCAACACACACACACACAGACCCACATGCACACATATATTTTGTGGGGTGAATTTGTACTTGCAGAGTTACATTGCACTTTGCTCAAAAACTGCATACATTCATGTAGAACTCGGAGCTCAAAAACTGCACGAATTTATGTAAAACTCCATTATCTCACTTTTTAGATTAGAATCAATCTAAACATCAGGTCATAGACAGAGAACACAGGGGGCCAACACCTTCAACATATTGTCTAGCTAACACCATTGTTAACAGCTAACCCGAGAATGCAACTTTAAAAAAAAGGGTTTTGTGATTTACACATGAAAGAAGTGAAACTATCACTGTATTCTAACAGATGAAAGGCTTAACAGACAATCAATTTTTCAATGTATAATTTCAGTTACATCACACTGTAAATTTTTGCTATAAATTCTGTGTTACGATCGAGCCCTCCACAATCACCTGATGAAGGAGCATCACTCCGAAAGCTAGTGTGCTTCCAATTAAACCTGTTGGACTATAACCTGGTGTTGTGTAATTTTTTACCTATTCCTGTTTGTCAACACTTGATCCAGATCTCTCTGAACCCTTCCTTTTCATATACCCATCCAGATGCCTTTTACACGTGGCAACGCTACCAGCTTCTGTCACTTCCTCTGGAAGCACATTCCATACATGCATCGCCCTCTGTGAAAAATTTACCCCTCAGGTCCTTTTTTAAAAATCTTTCTGCTCTCATCTTAAACCTATGCCCTCTCGTTTCGGACTCCCCTATCCTGGGAAAAAGACGCTATTCACGCTATCCATGCCCCCCACCCCACCATGATTTTATAAACCTCTATACGGTCACCTCTCAGCCCCCGAAGCTCCAGGGTAAAAAGGCCCAGTGTGTTCAGTTTCTCCCTATCACTCAAACGCTCCAGTAAGGAAAAGAACATTGAGGCATAAAATTGTGATATTAGGACAGGCAAACAATTAATGAGGGATGCTTTAAGCAGTCTTTAAAAAAGGAGAAAGAGGGAAGGAAGGAATTCCCAAGATTTCAGTCTAAATAACTGAGGGTAAGGCTGCCAACTCAGGGTATGGTGTTGAATTACGTATGGAGGATGCCAAGAGGTCAGATTTGGAGAAACCCATGTTTGCAGGGCTGTGAGGCATCACAGAGCTAGGGGACAGTGAGGTTACGGAAGAGGTATTCAAGAAGGAATTGAATAAATTAGCTGAAAAAGGAGCAGTGTTCAGAGGTGGGAGACAGTGGTGGCATTTGGAAAGAAGACCAGGAACTGGATGAACTAAATTGCTCCTGTGGAGAGCCAGCAGCCCACACTGACTGTGTAGTCCCTTCCTGTGCAGTGCCAATCTGTGATACGTGCCTTGATTTCACATCTTACTGAACATCTGAATGCTGCAGAAACAGAAGCAAGGGAGCTTTGCTCTGCAATGTGAAGGGTAGACATGGTTGTCGATTATGCCAAAAGCTTCCAGCAAACAACATGGGGAAAAAACAAAGAATTTGTGAACAAAAACATTCAATGCAGCTTGGTTAAAAAACACAACTGAAGAAAAACAACTGGAACGGCAAAGCTTCATCAAAATACAAGAGCTTTCGCAATTCCAGGGGCTTGAGGGGGCAAAAACCAACAACGACAGCCAGGAGGTTAGAAATTTGAAATTATGCTGTGTCCTGCTTGGATAGTGGCCTTTTAAATTCTGGCATAAAAAAGAGTGACGGCCCCAGCACCTGTAAGCACTCACTTCAAAAAGGAGGCATTGCATCGGGGAGAATTCTCAAGCAGGACATTCTATACAACGTGTTCAATCCAACCTACAGAGCTCTGAAGGTGAGATCAGATCCATGATTAGTTACAAGGTGGTTGCAAGGGTGTGCTGCAGCGAGGTAACCGACTGCTCGATTCTAAAGAGGCAAAGCACCGATGGGAACTGAAGACAAATATTAGTCTTTTCCTGCAATTCAGAAGGCAGTATGGGCACCTCAGGCAGAGGGGCTGTGGCTCATTCCGCTTGCTGGCAGATGACGGAGGTGGTCTGCACTGCAATACACTTTCGGCACGGTGGCACAGTGGTTAGCACTGCTGCCTCACAGCGCTAGGGACCTGGGTTCAATTCCCACCTCAGGTGACTGTGTGGAGTTTGCACATTCTCCCAGTGTCTGCATGGGTTTCCTCCGGGTGCTCCAGTTTCCTCCCACAGTCCAAAGATGTGCAGGTCAGGTGAATTGGCCATGTTAAATTGCCCGTAGTGTTAGGTAAGGGGTAGATGTAGGGGTATGGGTGGGTTGCGCTTCGGCGGGGCGGTGTGGACTTGTTGGGCCGAAGGGCCTGTTTCCACACTGTAAGTAATCTAATCTAAAAATGATGAGGTACCACGTCAGTTACGGTGCTCTCAAATCTGGAATTGGGGTCTTGAGCGAGAGCGGAAGGAAAAGGAAATAGCGAAGCAGACCTTGCCCTCCCCCCCACCCCACCCCCCACTCCTGCCAACTTGTCCTGTATTGTAGGGTGGAACAATCTAACAAGCTCAAAACTATAGACAGCAACAGGCAGAGCTCGCTATCTTAACTTTCACAGACATTATTTCAGCTGGATTTGGTCAGAACCCTAGCGTATGCTGCTCTGAAAGACACTCAAAAGATCTGTACCTGCAGGTTTGGAACTACAAAGAGTTTGGCAACTTCTGTCCTGTTGTCGATCAAATTGTTCCAGTCCAACAGGTCTACAGTGCTGAAAGAAAACAAAAGGAGAAAAGGGCACATAAGTCAGTGCTATGGATAAAGACATGCCCATGTCAGTAATGTGTTACATAATTCAACACTCGTGATGGACGTCCCACAGGGCATGCAATAGTGATGAGACATCGATGCCTGTTAACCATTCATCAGTTTGGCTTTTGCCACTTCCTCTCAGTCAACTTTCTTCTCTCCTTGCACAGGCAAGTGCTGTTTCTGGGACACGAACAGCCCTCTGTAATTCACCCAAGTGGCCAAACAAGTAGTCATGCAGAGAAATGTGGAGTGAAACATTTTGGTTGGAACAATAGGGGAGAAAGAGAAAAAAAAAAGATATGATTTTAATGTGGGTCGAGCAGCAAAGGGACTGGGGGTATACGTGCACAAATTGTTGAAGGTGGGGTTCAGGCAGCTAAAGATGCAAGTTTTAAAAGGCAATAAGTAGAATCATCAAGTATTGAAGGACATAACACTGAATCCTTAAAAAAAAACATCAGTTTGCCTCAGCTGGAATACTGTACTACACTTTAAAGGATGTGAAGACAGAACAGAGGGTGCACAAAAGACTGGAGAAGAATTCTAGGCAGGGATAATATAATTCAGTTGTGAGGATTGATTGGAATAATGGGGCTGTTCACCCTGCAGAGGAGGCGGTTTGAGAGAAGATCAAATAGGAATGTTCAAAATCACAAGGGGCCTGGACAAAGCCGTTACAGAGAAACGGTTTGCACTGGTAAATGGGCCAAGAACCAGAGGTCAAGGATTTCAGGCAATTAGAAAAAGAAGCTAAAGCTAATGGTATTTAACGCAAAAAAACACAGCAAGTGGTTCAGATTCAGAATGAACCTGCTGAGAGTCTAGTGGAGACAGATTCAACCTAATCTTCACAAAATCCCTACAATGTGGAAGCAGGCCATTCAGCCTATTGAGTCCACATCACCCTTCCAAACAGCATCTCACCCAGACCCAACCTCCACCCCTATCCCCAGTAACCCTGTATTTCCCATGGCTAATCCACCCAACTTACACATCCCTGCACACTATGGACAATTCGACATGGCCAATCTGCCTAGCCTGCACGTCTTTGGAAGATGGGAGGAAACCAGAGCATCCAGAAGAAACCCACACAGACACTGGAAGAATGTGCCTGTGTGGCGTTTGCACAGTCACCCGAGGCTTGAAACGAACCCAGGTCCCTGGTGGTATGAGGCAGCATTACTAACCACTAGGCCACTATGCCACCCTGTCTTTGAAAAGGAATTGGATAACAGTCAAAGAGAAAAAAACCTGGAAGATAACAAGGAAAAAGCAGGAGAGTGGAAATAGCCAGCATGGATACAACAGGCCAGATGACTTGCTTCAAGATTGTAAGCATTCTATTGAGAAGAGAACCTGGATGATAAATGTCTTTAGACTACTCGGCTAAGCAGGAACTCAAATTCACAACTTGATCCTGGCTTCATTGACCATTTGCAAGTACTCTACAGCTGCGTTCTCTGAATAAGTTTCAGGAGCAGGAATGGCTGATTTTACCACTCTCTGCAACAAGAGCAGTTTGGTCAATTGTAACGTGTGGACAGCTTGGCTGAGATCAGCTAAGTCAACAGAGAGCCTGAAGCCTTGCTAACTCATCTGAAACGTCACCACACTGATAGCTGCACTCAGTGAGCCAATAAGCTTTTCTTGGGACGGAACAACCCAGAATTTGCTGGAATGGAGCAGGTCTTGCTGTATCCATTAGTTAAACTTCCTCCCTCACCCTTTGCCTCAAAAACCTGCCACAAGTGTGAATGGATAATAAGAGTAATGGGGCACACTAACTCTGGGGAGGAGAGCAATTCAATTCCTTCATCAACAGGGTGGGAATGCAGACTTAAATGGGCTAAATGACCTAATGTGGCACCTAGTTACATTGAGATGTAATGATTGAGGAAGAGATAGAGAATGACACAAGGAAATCAGATAAATTGGAGCCAAATTAGAGACTGAAAGGAGAAAAGGGAAGATAGAAAAGGAGAAACTTAGTGAAAAGGTTTTGTTCAAAGTTGTTACAATTTCTGATGACAAGCTGCAGGAATAAGATTCCAGATTTCAATGACTACATGACAAATTAGTAACCCTAGATGATAGGGGAGCTTTGTGGGAAGCAGGGCATGCGTGCAGGGAGCAGTTGACCATAGTATTAGCAGAGTTTGATCATACCTGTCAGTATACCTGAGGATACCTCTTTACGTTGGAGGATCCCCTCATGTGACTGATTGATAAAACCCGTTCACGCGCTACACCTCCTCCTGCAATTGCACTTCCCGAAGCGGCCTTCAGGTGGGTACCACGATTCGACCTTGTGTCTCTGCTGTATGATCAATGTTAATGTCAGCACTGCTGGGTTACGGCCTATCGAACTTGCACAGAACATTCTTAAAAAGCAAAGGATGTCAGTAAACAGCACCTACACCTGCACACAGTGAGATGCACAGAAGTGCGTTTGAACCAGGTGCTTACCCAGACAGTCCAATCTTCTCTCCATTAAACCAGTCGGTGATCTCTTCCAAGGTGGCTATGCCAAGTTTAGCCAAGCTTTGCTGTGGGCAAAAGCAAACAGAAAATGATCTTAAACTTTATTCGATGTAAACAACAGAGGGAAAAATAATCCTAACAGGCCTCCCCTCAAATCCCAGAAAGCTGCTTCATTGCTGGAACTGCAATGAGGCTGGTACTGAAGCAGTTATGTCCCTTGGTCAATAGGGCTATAATATCGTTGACTGAGTATACTCAGTCACTAGCCTTCTGTCAATCTGTGGGCCAAAACTGGCAAAAGGTATTTATATACATAGTTGGTAACACACCATTTTCCTCTTCCTAGATGACCTTCCTACCAGGAGGCAATGTATGCCAATTTTGACAGAAAAATTATTGTTTTCAATACATTTCAAATCATCGAAGCAGATTCTCCATACGGGTTTGTGCCTCCAGTTTATATAACTGTCCATGAAGTGCATCTCTGAAGGCCACCATGTAACAGCTACCTGTTGTTGTAAAGATTAATCTGGGTCACTACTGTCCTTTAGGGAAGGAAATCTGCCAACCTTGTGTGGTCTGGCCTACATGTGATACCAGACCCTCAGCAATGTAGCTGACTGTTAACAGGCTTCTGGAAATTAGAGATGGGCAATAAAACGCTAACCCAGCCAGTCAGGCCTGTACATAACAGAATAATGAAACAGGGCAGAGACCCGGCACATTAACATCTGCTCCAGTGTGCCACTTCAGTTTACATCAAATTGGTCCATTTCAAACCCTAAGCTTTTGGTTTTAAAGTGAATAAAGGGAGATAAAAGGTGGTGCTGAAATTGTACCCGACCACCAATTTCATACAATATAACAAAGAACTGCATATGCTGTAAATCTGAAACAAAGCTAGAAATTACCTTAGAAATCAGCAGCATCTGTGGAGTTGAGCATCCCTTCTTCCCCCGACTTCTGTTTTTAAATCTATGTCCAAGCTAATTGGTACTGAAGCTGTTATGCCCCACAGTCACTATGTCAATATGCTTTTAATCGGCATGCGCTATCACTATCATAGCATGTCATCTTGAGATATAAAGATCTCTTACTCCATTGGTGGCTCAGTGGTTAGCACTACTGTCTCAGTGCCAGGGACCTGGATTCCATTCCACCCTCAAGCTCTGTGGTGTGCCCACGTGGGTTTCCTCCCAGTGTAAAGATGTATAGGCTAGGAGGATTAGCCATTGGGAAGCAGGGTTACAGGGTAGGATAGGGCGTGGGTCTGGGTGGACGCTTTTTGGAGGGTCAGTGTGAACTTGACGGGCCGAGTGGCCTGCTTCCACATTGTAGGGATTCTACGTTCTTGCCCGAAGATTCTTTGAAGCATGACAGTACTGGGAATCTGGTGCTTTGTCTAATTTGCTAGGTTAAACACTAGCACAGAAACTACATGGCTGAGGAATGCAACATTTGCGTATTTAGCTCTGTTGGATTACTCACTGCCACTCCATGTCCAGTTACAAGAGCTAACATAAATATCACCACCTCGGGTAAAATGCCTTTACTGGAGGCAAAAATCCCATCACACCACAGCTCTCTCTCTTTCCCACCCAGCAGCCCCTCACTTTGGCCAATCACTCGCTGACCCACCTGCAGTCGCTCCATATCCAGCTTCATGTCCACTGCTGCCTGGCCAGCCTTTCCTTGCTCGGCAGCGAGCTGGCGAAAAAAACCACGCCATTTAACCAGCACCTCGGAAAACTGCAGCTACAAGGACAGAAGCGAATAAGGATTAACTTTCAAATCAGCTTTTCAAACAAACATACCCACCGTCCAACATTACCATAACTGGATGCACAAACATCCCTTGCTTTCCTTACAGCATTGTACAGAACAAAGGCTCCTTTCACCAGCTTTGTTGCTGATGAGACCGCGACAGCTCAAAGGAATATTGCCGAGGTTTGATGATTGGTCCACACATCACCTTCTCCTCTGTTATTACTCAGCCTCTAGTCAAAGCCTTTGATGTATAGAAATGGACGGCACAGTGGTGAGCACTGCAGCCTCACAGCGCCAGAGACCCGGGTTCAATTCCCGCCTCAGGCGACTGTGTGGAGTTTGCACATTCTCCCCGTGTCTGCGTGGGTTTCCTCCAGGTGCTCCGGTTTCCTCCCACAGTCCAAAAATGTGCAGGTTAGGTGAATTGTCCATGCTAAATTGCCCGTAGTGTTAGGTAAAGGGGTAAATGAATGGGTCTGGGTGGGTTGCTCTTCGGAGGGTCAGTGTGGACTTGTTGGGCCGAAGGGCCTGTTTCCACACTGTAAGTAATCTAATCTAATCTAAAAAAAAAAATAAGATGAGAATCCTACCAGGAACTGTGGTCTCCCCAGTGCTGTCAGTTTGATGGCAGAAAATCCATCCTCGGAGCTCCCACCTGTGAACAGTACAGAGCGCAGCTTTAAACCAGACTAACGCACCAGCAAGCTCTGTGCTGAAAATCACCAACAACAGTATAGATAGCACCAATGAAGGGGGTAACCCACTGAACATGAAGAGCCAACACCATATCATTTACCATTGCCAACAATTAGCTGCTACCCACCAACTGTATTGACACGGGAAGCAATACTCAAACTACTGCAGGTTGGAGAACAAGCCATAGAGAAGTAAAACATCAGCACTGAGTATATCCACAATGGGCCCCACATCACTGGGAGCCCACAGCACCTAATCAAGTCGAGACATACCAGATGCTGCAATACACTTCAGGAAGGTGTCCATAAATTGGTCACATTTGGACTCATCTGCGTAGAAGTATGTCCGAGCACTAAATACATCTTCTCTGCGGTCTCCAAATCTTTTATGGGGCCGAAATTTCTTCTCCCTGTGAATGCCATCTGTGGAGGGGAGAAACTATATAAACAGAACACTCGGGAAAGACAGGGCAAGCATTGCATGATTGAAAAAAAACTTCAGGTGACTGCAACGAGCAGGCCGTTCATTTTATGACCTTTTTCTCTTAGATGGCAGCTTTCAGAAGCATTGACCGTGCTTCATTGTGTTTGAGTTTCAAAGATGAGGTGATTGCAGATAAGCCCAATACTCCCACAATAAGTTTTGATGCTCACACACAGGACAGCTGGAGCTATTATGGCTCAGAGGAATGAAATCCACAAATTTCTTTCTCCAATGTGAAACTTCTTTTCAAATCCCCTCCCTATCCCTGGGGTATGAAGCCTAATTACAGTAACCGAACTGCAGTGCAAGCAGGACCTGGCTTACGAGCATGGAATAGAACTGGGCGTTGTCTGCATTACGCAGTTAAGTACACCTGTAGTCTGTTCACTTACAGATAATGCATCCAACACATTTCTTCCTTTTTTCAAAAAAAAAATCACTTTGGAAGAGCAGAGTCTGTTTCTAGACTTGGGTCTTCAAATTGGTGACGCATGGAGGGACCTTGTCATTCATCCAGATGCTGACTGGACAACACCATATCACAACATTATCCATTTGTCAGCAGCTCAGACCAGAAGGACATCTCCATAGATGAGAGAAAGCAGAGAGCCATCGAAGCTGGATCACTAAGTGTATGCAAAGCTGAGATAGACAGGTTTTTATCTCCACAAGAGAATCAAGGTTTATGGAGAAAGGCAGAAAAGTGGAATTGAGGACTCTGACACCAGCTGTGATCTCACTGAAAGCAAACTCAATGGGCTAAAACAGCCTTTTTCTGATCGTGCGTCTTACGTGAATCATTGGCTGGCAGCTAGAAGCAAGAACAGTGGCTGATTTTCTTACCTTGTGCTTACCCGCGACTCTACCGTGTTTAGTGAGTAACTGGAACTATCTAAATCTGGTGAGGCGCCAGGGGAAAACATTTGATGTCAGTAGGCATCAGTGTGGGGTGGGAGAAGATAAAGAAAAACTCAATCAGAAGGTAAGCAGGGTTTCTGAAATTGCACATTATATCTTAACTATAGCTGCAGAAGGTTCATGTGACTGATAGCTGGTACTGGGGAATTATCTTTTGAGGTAAACTTAGAAAGAATGGGCCTGTATCCACAGGGAGTATATAGAGGACTGAGAGGCGATCTTATTGAAACATATAAAAGATCCTGTGGAGGATTGGCAGGAGAGCTGCTGTGAGGATAGTTCACTTTGAGAGAGAAATGAGAACTACGGGAGAAAGTTTAAGTATTTTTAAGAAAAAAAGATCTCTTGATTATGGAGGAGAAGGAACCTCTTCCTTCTAAGTCGCACGTAAGAACATTTTTAAAAGCCATTTTCTTCAAAATCAT
This sequence comes from Chiloscyllium punctatum, assembly GCF_047496795.1. NCBI lineage: Eukaryota > Metazoa > Chordata > Chondrichthyes > Orectolobiformes > Hemiscylliidae > Chiloscyllium > Chiloscyllium punctatum. Next base: position 99,842,657 of record NC_092755.1, on the reverse strand, counting down.
GAAAATATCTTACAATGGAATCCCGTGTCAAGTTCCAGAGGCCTAAACTTGCCCAGTCTAAAGCGAGTCTCAGACTTACCTTTAACTTCCTTCTCTCCTGGAGACTCACAGGACCTAAAGAGCAAAGGAGAAAAAGAAAATGAAATTGGTGCATTGAATTCAAACGCAGCGAGTGTGGGAGAGAGTCAAATTAGCATCAATGCTTGTGGAGTGTTTGACAATTGATAGCTCTCATTACGAAGGGCCCGTTTCAATGCCAAAGGGCTCTATGAGGCCAGTATCCCGTACAACAAGGAAGGGAAGAAACAGTTCAATTGTCATTCTGTATAAACAGACACAAACTACCCGTACAGCCAGAACATTGTCAAACCATCCTGGGTCTAGGTCTTGAGTACATTCCTCCAGTTGGCAGAAAGTACTATACATGCTATAATGTATTTTTCCCCACAATTATGTAACTATTTTGAGTTTGATCCACAGGCCTAGACTAGAACATGATAAGTCAGCTGCCCTCCGTATTCATACAAGCTTTCAATAAAAAAAAACTATCAAAGCTGGAATGCCCACTATTTGAATTATCTATGACCTTCTCACATGACTCTCATCTCAAGTCACAAGGCAGCATGTTGATGTGGTTACTGATATGGGCAGGCACAAGGACAAAATCAAAACACAATCGCAGTGTGGATCCAACTAACCCAAAGACTTGCAGCAAGAAAGAGGCAGGAAAACTCAGGCAGTGCATGAGAAACTGAAATGGGGTTGCTTTATCCAACTGGTTCAAGTCCATGTCCTGACCGTAAAGAATTCAAACTATTCTGCTGCTCATGAACCGAGGGAGTGCAGCTACATTTTCTCCTGCAACCCTTCAGGACTTTCTAATCCAAATTGGCACTTACCCAAAACAACACATTCAGATTTAAAAGATCCTTACTCTTTTCAAATCTCATTTTGTCACTTTTGCTGGACTTTAAATTGTGCCGTTTTCTCCCCTGGGTTCAGGAATTCATGCCTAAGGTGTAATCCTCAGAGTGGGTCATAACCGGTCAATAGCTAGGTGAATGTAACAAGCCCAAGAGTCATATAGAAAGCCAAAATCTATTTCATTTGCTAGTTATACCAAGTGGACACCCTCAACTCAAACAGCAGTGAACAAAAAAAAATTCTTCAAAATCTGACTGGAAAACTTAAAAGGGACGTATATGTGATTGCTGAAAAAGATTAACACACACACACACAAAACCCATTAGATGTTTACATTCAAATGGTTTGGCTGGATTCCTCACTCTGGTCCATGTCCAAGCTCAGCATTTGTATTGCTATATTTATACAACTGTTGTCATGCACTGAGTAAATTGGATTCATTAACAGCATATGTATCATGTCAGAAAATAAGCTGCTTGGCACATTATGGAGAATGTTCAATTTTCATCACAAACATGCCCTAATCTAAGGGTTGGGCCATGCAGCCAGGCTTAATCAATAAAACCTGATTACCCAGTTAGTACTAAGCATCTGCACCAACTTACACAACTTCTGCATGCAAGTGTCAACGAGAAGCCTTCCCGATGACAGGAAAGCTATTTTAAAAACGGGAAACTTCAATCGGCCAAATATAAACATGTGAAACCTAAGTGGCTTAGCCTCAGAGTTGGCAAAGGAGTATGTCATGAGCCAGTGCACCAAGGAAACACGAGGTAGTGTTCATTTTCACCCCATCTCTAAGTCAGCTTGGAAATGAGCTGATTAAAAAAGGTAGGAGAATTAAGAGGACACCCATCACTGGGTGGCACGTTGGCCCAGTGATTAGCACTGCTGCCTCACAGCACCAGGGACCCAGGTTCAATTCCACCCTCAGGTGACCATCTGTGTTAAGTTTGCGTATTCTCCCAGTATCTGCCTGGGTTCCCTCCGGGTGCACTGGTTTCCTCTATAAGTCCAAAGATGTGCAGGCCAGGTGGATTAGCCATGGGGAAGGCAGGGTTACAAGGATAGGGTGGTGGGTCTGGGTGGGATGCTCTGAGGGTCAGTGTGGACTTGATGGGCTGAATGACCTGCTTCCACACTGTAGGGATAATGATGATTTTTCCATCAGAGACATTTTTTAAAAAGGGATTTGACTCTTTCCAGAAAAGCACCAAATTAGTAATTCATCTATCCTCAAATCAACTCAACACCATTGAACAGTACAACACAGGAAGAGCCCTTCGGCCTATGATGTCACACCGAACATGACCGCAAGTTAAACTAATTCCTTCTCCCAGCCCTTGGTCCATACCCTCCATTCCTATTGTATAGATTCTGCCTTTTGCTACTTGCTATGGCATATGAAAAGTAAGCTTTGAAACTCTTACCAGAAATGATAGCCAACGATGTAAATTCACTAATTAAAAAGCTACTGTAAAAATCTGAAGCTTTAACAGTGCCACTATGTTCTCTCAGACCCATTACTATATCTGACATGTACCAAACAAGTCTCATGACAGCTATCAATACGCACTTGATGCCAGCCAATCCAACCCTTGACTTTCCTATGATCGTGCAGCCTAATGTTAAAAATGACTTTGCGTGTTCCAAACCACAAACCCTCAAGGATCTAAGCATAAACCCACCTACACAGCCAGATAGCTAGAATGGAGCTTGTTAGACGCAGCATCTAAACTGGTCAAATATGATACTTGTGAAGCTATTGTAATGCCATATTGCTGTCAGAAGGCTTGGGTTCAAGACCCCTTGCTGCAGAGGTGTGTTGTAACACATTTGAACCACAATTTGTGAGAAAGGATCTAAACTGGTCAATTAACTAGAACAATAGTTTCCAATCTATGCGATATGGCTCTTCATTAGATTAAACTTATTACACAACATGACAGTTAGTGAAAACAACAAATGCTGGAGATCACAGCAGGTCAGACATTATCCATAGAGAGAGCAAGCTAACATTTAGAGTCTAGAAGACTCTTCAGAGTTGAAGTGATGAAGAGTCGTCTAGAATTGAAACATTAGCTCTCTCTCCATAGATGCTGTCTGACCCTCGTGATTCCCAGCATTTGTTGTTATCAATACAGATTCCAGTATCTGCAGTCATTTGTTTTTATATGACACAGTTAGCCGTGTCTATTCCTTGCATAAACATCCAACTGTAGGGTGGCTATTTGATCAAAATGGCTTTACAGGAAATCAATTAAATACTCCGGGTGGCATGGTGGCTCAGCAGTAAGCACTGCTGCCTCACAGTGCCAGGGTCCCAGGTTTGATTCCCACCTTGGGCGACTGTCTGTGTGCAGTTTGCATATTCTCCCCGTGGGTTTCCTTGGGGTGCTCCGGTTTCCTCCCGCAATGCAAAGATGTGCAGGTTAGGTGAATTGGTTTGCTAAATTGCCCCATAGTGTTAGGTCAGGGGTCAATGTAGGGGAATGGGTCTTTGGAGGGCTGGTGTGGACTTGTTGGGCTGAAGGGCCTGTTTCCACACTGTAGGGAATCTAATCTAATCAAACTCAAATTTGGAGTGAGGGCAAGTGTAAAAATAGGCAATTATCCCTGGGCTGTTTCAGGTAGTGACTTACATCTCATCATCAGGGTACAAGAACACCAATGTATCTAGGAATATTCCTTGCACATTCTGCACACATACATCAGCCTCATGTAGGAGTGTACGTATATATTGAGAGAAGAGCAAAAACTACAAGTGACAGTGTGTGCATTAGGCTGGTGAATGAGAGCAAGTGTGTTTGCGAGAGAGACTCTGGGTGCATGTGAGAAAGAGAGAGTGCATGTGAGTGAGGTGGGGATGGAGGGATGGGTGGTGCATTTCAGGAAAAGGAGGAGGAATCAGAGACCAGAGACCAGAGCCCAAAAATAGTGTGTTGCAGCCCAAGCTGTAGAATCCAATTCAATCATTTTAAATAATGTAAAATTCTTATGTTCACTATTTGCCTCTGAGTTAAGTTGAATTCAAAAATTTATTTAGTTTTAATGCAGAAAGATAAAGCAAAAGAACCTTTTTCTAAAACACATTCAATCAAAAAGCAAAGTTCCCTATGGTCACACGCACGGCCACTGAAGAGAGATGGAAACTTTCTACTTGGAGCCAAGCCACAGGTTGTGCAACAGTCACATATTTGGCATCGCTGAATAATCTCTCCTATTAATTCGCCCATTCAACATCACCTCCCCCTCCCCATCCCCCAAACTCATTTCTATCCAACCAATTAGAAGAGTCCCACCTCCAACATACTTAAGGTCACACATTTAGATGGAGGATCATTTTTAAAGAAAATAAAAACAGGGTTCCTCCCCTCTACCTCATCCTCTTAAAATTTCACACACCATATTGATATGCTTCTCTGAAGAAGGTATAACATCGCATGGGTTGCTGATTTCAAAGGCTCATAAAAATCCAGGAGCCCAATCAGTAACTGAAACACTATGTCTATAACCGGAGCAGGGACAAGGTACCTAAATCAGCACAGCTCCCCATCACTGTCCTGTTGCTGGACAAGTTTCCCCAAACAGTGGGCAGGAGGTGAACATGTGCTCCATGGAGACAGATGATCAATTTGCATCAAGGACCTAATTGTGAATGGCATATCAGCTGGAAAATCATTGAGGCAGCTTTCCTCCCCAGGACGGGAAATGGCAGTGATTCCCCAGGCAGGAGTTTGCTGTGCAATCGACTGGGCTTTAACATGGACTGATCTCTACAAAAAGGTTTCTGGATTGTGGGGGAGACAGTGGCACAGACGGGAAGTCATGAGACTAGCAATCCCCATCCCCAGCCTAATACTGAGACATGGCTTCAAATCTCAGCAGGACAGATAATAAAATTGGAATGCAATGTATAAAACTTGAATTAGGAAGCTCACCACATTACTATGGTTCTGATTCACTAATGTCCTTGTTACCTGGTGACTCCAGAATCAGAAACATGACTGACTATGAGAATGTTCTAACTACTCATTTAGTTTTGTCAAGCCATTAAAGAAAAATCTAAAAAAAAGAATGAAGCACCTAGCATCAACTAAGATACCAGCAATGACAATAGCACACCAAGTCTGTTCAACACAAAGTCCCTGCTACTAACGTCTGGAGGTGTGAGACAAACTTGGAAGAGGTCCCATTGCTTCATGGCACCTTGGCCCAACAGTCATATGCTCAGGCTAACTTTCCCAGCCCAACACCATCATCCCCAGGTATCATCGCCTTACTAAAGACCAGATCCACCAGAATAAGGAGGATTGTATACACACAGTCAGGTGGGAGTGCTCTAGGAGCCCTCAGTATTGATTCTGGATCCCAATATGTCTCATGGCATCAGGTCAAAGATATACATAGACCTCTGCTACTGACCACCAACTTTTATTTTAGTATCAGGTCTACAATCAGGTTAAGTGAACATATGTTTTATTGAACATATTTATTTACAAGGGATGGTAAGAGGACATCTTCTGGAACATAAGAGCCTGGCTCTAGCTCCACATGATCTGACATCACTGTGGCATAGCTCGAGTTCTGCATGTTCAGCTGCTAATCATAGAGTTAATGTTTTTATTTATTCACCCCTGAGATGTGGGCATTGCTGGGCAGGCCAGCCTTTAATGGTAAAAACAATGACTGCAGATGCTGAAAACCAAATACTGGATTAGTGGTGCTGGAAGAGCACAGCAGTTCAGGCAGCATCCAACGAGCAGCGAAATCGACGTTTCAGGCAAAAGCCCTTCATCAGGAATACTTTTGCCCGAAACGTCGATTTCGCTGCTCGTTGGATGCTGCCTGAACTGCTGTGCTCTTCCAGCACCACTAGGCCAGCCTTTAATGCCAGTTTCAAGCTGCTCTAGAGAATAAAAAGGTACAATTTATTCTGATCCACACCAAACTCCATGTCATGATAAAAGAAAATTTTATGAACTATTGACCTTTAAAATCACACTGACAAATCTAGCTTGGACTTTGTTTTCCCTGAAAACAATTCAAAATGAGCTACGAAATGCTAAAATGACCAAAATCACCTGCTCATGAATTTACAAAAGGGGTCTCTAAATAACATGGTTGAAATTGTCTGCCACACTTAAAACAACTGTCCAAGGGCAATTATCCAAACATTGAAAATTATTAGTTGCAGGGTATGGCTCACAATGAGTCTTAAATGCTTCTGGGGACAAAGCTTTAACCACAGGTTTTGACTGAACTAATTTTTACAAATTGGAAACTTGTTACACAAACAGCCGGTTTAAATCTCTAACCTGGGCAATCTGTTTGGTCAGTAGGAATAACATGAGAATCATAATCTCAGGGTTGTGGATGTGAGCCCCACACTGGGCACAGTCTGTTTGCTGTCTCCAGAACCTCAGTGGTTAGAGCACTGGTCTTGTAAACCAATAGCAGTGAGCTCAATTCTCACTGGGACCTGCAAGAATGCACACAGACCACTTCCTCCATTCCAACATCGAAATGCTTCAGGCACCCAGTAGGAAGGGGAGCAGGCAGGTCGGAGGATCTCCTCGTGGGTCTGCTCCTGGGTCAGGCCCGGCTAGCAGCAAAAAGGACCAAGCAGCGGGCAATGGAGGACAGTCATTTCTGCTGACTGCCGCGATGCCATTAGGGACAGGTGGGCACAACGATGGGGGTGGCAGCGGAGTGCTTTACTTCCCCCTCCAAATGTATTTTGATTTAATCCCTATCCTCCCCCTTCACTTAGATTAGATTAGATTAGATTACTTAGTGTGGAAACAGGCCCTTCGGCCCAACAAGTGCACACCGCCCCGCCGAAGCGTACCCACCCATACCCCTATATCTACATCTACATCTACCCCTTACCTAACACTACGGGCAATTTAGCTTGGCCAATTCACCTAACCTGCACATCTTTGGACTGTGGGAGGAAACCGGAGCACCCGGAGGAAACCCACGCAGACACGGGGAGAACGTGCAAACTCCACACAGTCAGTCGCCTGAGGCGGGAATTGAACCCGGGTCTCCAGCGCGGTGAGGCAGCAGTACTAACCACTGTGCCACCGTGCCGCCCCACCCCCATGTCAGCTTTGACTTAACTATACCTTGTTTGTTACTGGTTCCCTGGTCACATGGGCGATTTTCTGCTGGTGGCAATATTGAATAAATATTTTGTACACATACAAAAAAAAATTATACCTCTACCTATTTATTTTCAAGGAATACTGGGGAAACTCAGGTAATAGACCTCTGAACTCTCTTGGAAACTGATTTTCCTCATCGCAGGCCAACAGTCAGTATTCAGATATCACAACCTCAAGATCAATATTGGAGGGTTTAATTCCTCAGTTTAGAAGCAGGATTTTTTTCTTTAAAAATTGCACCAGCCCAAACCCTATTACTTCTTGTGTATTTGCATTCTAGGTGTACATAAATGCATGTACTTTGCAGAATTCAGGAGGGGCTTTTAAAGATTTTAAAATATAGAGAAGTTTATAATTTAGGAGTGAGTAATAGCATTAACTCAAAAGAAATCTGTCTGGCATGCCCCTGATATTTAATGCATCAGGAAGTAAATATTAAATCCGCAAGAAAGACTGTTTAAAATTTTATAACTGTGTTGGACCAACCTCAAGAGAGAGAGGATAGGAGTTTATTCACCTGTTTAGAATTGGTAGCAACATGGCCTTCAGCAAATGAAACAGTGCTGCTCCACACTGAACACCACTTGGGAGACGCAGGGAAAGTACCAAATATATTCTGGGTATGTGTTGTATGCGCGTGGGAGAATGGGATAGGACTTCAACATCCATCACCAAGAGTGACAGGAGGACTCCACTGAGACCTAAAGGATATAGCTGCTGCACAGTAGGTAGTGAGGGAAGAGGAAAACATCTACTTGGCCTTGCACTCACTCAACTCGCTGCAGATGACTCTTCCACAATTTGTAGAAGTGATCAGCACACAGTCCTTGTGGAGAGAAGGTCCCACCTTCACATTGAGTATACCCTCATTCATGTTATATTGCAATAACATTGTCTTGAAACGGAATAAATTTGAACTGAAGAAGAGGACAGAATGGTGCATATGCCACTCACAGCATCAGACATACATAAAAATGAAGGGTCAATGTGAAGCTCGAATGATGGATTGGTAGCCGAGCAATATTATCAGCATTCAGCAGCCACGCGATCCCACAATCAGGGAGTCAGATTGAAAGTCTGCAGTCATGCCACATCTCAACCATGGTGGTGAATGGTGGCATCATCGATAGAGGCCATAGAATGACGACACAGTTCTGCCACCCAGATCAAGCCAGTACCCCTCTAAGCCACATGCCATGCGAACTTTGAACTTTATTGCCGTTCCTTAACGGTCACTGGGTCAAAATTCTGAAGCTCTCTTTCTGACCATCTCAATGGCAAATAAAAATGGGCAAGAAATGCTGGCCTAATCATTGATAAGCACATCAAAGAAAGAATTTGAAATCTTGATTCCCAAGTTCATTAATCTTCCTGAACCTTGTCCATTGTCAGAGTTACTAAGCCCCAAGAACTTAGATATTTTTTATCTCATGCTGTTCAGAGATGTTATGATATAGGATCAGAATGGACTTGAACACAGGTCTTCCAGCAGAGGTAGGGACACTACCACTGCACCACAAGAAGCCTTAATGCTCCATAATTTAATGAAATGCCTGGATGACAGGCAGTGGATTGGGAGGTCACCCATAATTAAACCACTGAACCAGTCTTCTGGCAAACATACACAGGTCCTGCTTTTCAATTCATAGAATCCCAGTGTGGAAACAGACCCATCAGCCCAACAAACTCATACCGACCCTCTGAAGAGTAACCAACCCAGACCTATTCCCCTACCCTATTATCCTATATTTACACCAACTAATGCACTTAACCTACACGTCCTTGAATATAATGGGCAATTTAGCATGGCCAATTCACCTAACCTGCACATCTTCGGTTTCCTCCCACAATCCGGAGCACCCAGAGGAAACCCATCCACATATGTGGAGAATGTGCAAACTCAACACAAACAGTTGCCAGAGCTTGGAATTGAACCTGGGTCTCTGGCGCTGTGGGGAAGCAGTACTAACCACTGAGCCACTGTGCTGCCCTAACAATTCGATGTTGGAGAACCAAAGGTTGAGAAAAATCCAGCCAGTTTATGCTTAATCAGCTGATTGTAAACCTGGTTAAACTGGGTGCATTCCATTGCCAGTATTGTCCTTTAGCTGTGACAAGGGAAGAAAGCCCTGAGACTTCCAACTAGGAACAGTGTTTGTGCATACACTGATTAAGACCAGGCCACTTTGGGCTTGCAGCTGCCTCAAAAATATTGAGGAGACTTGGGTGTTAAAAGGAATCAGTTCTTTAGCTTTTTCCACGGGAGAAAATATTCCATCTATTAATGTCGGTGCCAGGTCCATTCCAAACAAAATGTCAAATTAAAACAAAAACTTGCATTTTACACAGCACTTTTCACAACCTCTGGACTTCCCAAAACACATGGCAGCCAAAAATGTATTTCTGAAACGTGTCACTGTTGCAAAGCAGTCTGTAAGCGGATTTATTCATTTTAAAGAGCCATTTACATTTTGCCGATACCCAGATGTCATTACTGAGATACTGTCAGGTCTCCTTGGATAAAGCAACACAGAGCAGAAATTGAAGCTGTTGTAATAAAGCAAAATTAGTTGACTGCCTTGAGCAGAAGTGATTGCGAACTGATCTATACTCTCAGAATCTGTTGTAGTTTTTGTTGAGTAACAATTCAACTATTTAAATTCTTCAGAAATTCAATGTAAACCAGAGAGTCTGGAGTTCATAAGAGTGGAAGTAGGCCATTACGCCCCTTGAGCCTGTTCTGCTATTCAATGGAATCATGGCTGATCTGTGGCCTAACTTTATTTCCCTGTCTTTGATTCATACCCTTTAATATTTTGCTTAATAAAAATGTATCTATCTCAGATTTAAAATCAACAACTGATCCTGCACCCATTGTTGTTTGTGGAAGAGAGTTCCAAACCTCTACCACCCTGCGTATACAAGTGCCTCTCAACCTCTCTCCTGAATGGTCTGGCCCTAATTTTGAGGCAATGCCTCCAGGTTCTAGAATCCTCAACTAGTGGGGACAGTTTGTCTTTATTTACTGTGTCTTTTCTCTTTTTAATTAATAAGATGAAATTCTTTGTAGATGAAGAGTCTTCTGAATCCAGAAGGATTTGTGGATATTCCAATTACACACAATGTACAATAAAAAGTATTTTGTCAGAGACCACACCCCATTCCCAATATCCTAGCAACATTTGAATTGCACAGTGGAAATCCCACTTCTCTTGAACTTTCAAATTAAAGATTTTAAATTTTGTGAATAAAGGAATTTTCTCAGCTCATCACATCTCTGGCCTGCACCCAATTTCTCCACCATCTCCTGCTTGCCATGCTCACATTGTGTAAAATAAAGTGTTATAATTTACCGCATAGTTGTGCTTCAGTTAGGAACAAATGTTAATTTTTGACAAGAAACACAGTTCATTTGTAGATGGTAATCAGATCACTGAATATGACTGTAACATAGAAGAATGAACTTTTTAAAAAATTCTACAGAGAAATTTAATATAAAACATGGAATGATCAAGTTATTTTTCAAAAACAGATTCAGGCTGGACTATGAGAAAGGGATAAATCTAAGTCCAAGTCCAAGTGTCTGCTCTTCCTTCACTTGCAAGAGGGAAAAAAATTATTTTCAACTGTAAAGATACGTGGAGGAGGAACTGTGTAGTAATTTGTGGTTTAAATCTGAGGATGCAATCATCAGGCCTTGCCATTACACCATTAGACTTGCTCCAACTTCCAGTGATTGAGTGGTACAGAATGAGGATTGTTTTGAAATAATTTCAATTTCGAGGCAAGCAGATTTGAACAAGCTCAAAATGAAAGATGCATTAATGAGAATGAACTGTTTAAGGAGGCTGAGACTGAAGAGGATGCGATTTCATGAGGAAAGTCAAACTACCAGAATTGCTAGAGTATAATTATTTAAATAAAAGACCAAAAAAAGTTGGAAAGTTCAAATGAACAGCCAGATACCATGGTCACAAAACATAGCTATCAGTATTTCAGAGTTATAAGTGCCGTTTTCCCTCTGAGTTAATAGCCCTGGTTCACAGACACTTCGGTTACTGGAGACACTGGATGCCATGTTGTTGTGGGCTTTAGGTGACCCATCAGATTCATGTATGGGTAGGCAGATCGTGCTCAGGCAGCACGTTAACACTGATTTGACACCAGTGCTGCCCTCCGAGAACTCAAAGCTGCAGCTACCCCAATTGTAGCAGAGTCAGTGGTTTCAGAGTTACTAAAGCCTTTTGGAGTGCTGAAGGAGTTTGTGTTGACTTCAAGGACTTGAGACAAATCACCTGCTCCCAGACACGTGCAGTAGTTTGGTGTGAGTGTGCGAGCATGCAAGTGTTCAACAGACAGCTTCAAGAGTTGCAGAACCCGCCTCAATGATCAGACATCCACACCACACCAATCCTCCAACCCACTGCAGGTCACTCATACGCAGAGTTTCACCACAGACAGATCCCACCTACACTCCCACACTGCTGTCCTCTAAACAGAGTGTAGAATCAGCATGAGTGTAATGGCCATGAGTTCAAGAATGATGGACTGCCTTGCTTCTTCACCTCGGCCTTCTTGCTCTTTCACAACTTTCTGAGGAGGCTCTAGCTCTTATCTGAAAGAAGAGAAGCCAAAAGGGTTTGTTTGTGGGGAGGAGACAAGAGGAATGCTCACTTTACACAATCAGCATTTGTAGATCAGAAGAGATCATGAGTTGATGGGGAAGTGGGACTGGAGGGCAATGCTTAGTTCTCAGATCTTAGTTTCAGCCCAGCCACTGACCACAGCCTCTGGAGTATCCAACATGGAGGGCCACTTATCCAGCACAAGGCTGTGGGCATGCAGCCAGCACCATCTCCCTGCAGTCATGTGCTGCAGCCAGTGGTTGGCACCGTCTTGACTTGTGAGAAAGACGCAAGTGCATCAGTCAGTGTAATGCAATGCTTTTGGCTGTCATGGTTCAATAGCTGGCAGCGTGTGCAAGCTGAGAGAATGTAAGTTTGAGGTTTGCTAAAACGTGAGAGGATGAGGTGAAGGTATAGATGCAAGGTTGCGACAAATGTTGTTAGTGGTAAATGATGGGGCATGTGTATGCACACTGAGCATTGACCAACCCTAATGGTGAAATTAGCAGCATTTGAAAATGAAGTCACTGATCTCTCAAATTGTCAAGAAGTCACAATGTCTTGCAGCACTGTCTCCAAGTCAGCATGGTTCAACTGTTTGCATCTGCTCCCAATTCATTCATATGGTTCTTACTGAAGACTTTCTATGGATAATGGACTTCTCTCTCCTTGAAGATCTTCCACAGAGGGGTGGAGCACAATGCCGGAGAACCTGAAAGTATCTTCTTGCTTCCAAAGTACCAGTGAATCAGTCTTCCTCTCATTCACTTCTACGACAGACTCCAGCATCTCCTCCAGTCAGAATGCAATCCTCCTTTCAGACTAGTGTTAAAAAGGTGCCAGAGTCTCTCAAACATGTGCCCTCTGATGAAGTGGGTAACTGTTTGCAGTGCTAACGTGCAAATCAGGACATGGCATGAAGTTTGCATGTTGCCTACAGCAAAAGCCATGAACATGTCAATGGTCCCCTGCAATAATCATAAACATCCTTAGAGCCTATAAAGGGAGACAGGTGTGTGATGATCCCATCCAAGAGCAACGCTTATTGCAATCATTCAAAAGGGACACAAAACACAGTTACAGTAACCTCCTTAATAGAAACTATTACACAGTCAGTTCAGGCTCCTCTCGGAGGTTTTGGGATGTAGCAGAACAGTTTCTGACATCGTCCCTTAGGAATCAAAGCAAATAAAATTTTGCAGAATACCATTTATCCACTTCAGCCACCGTTTAAAGTTGACACCAAATCTTTGGAGCACAAGTTTCCTTTTCTTCTCCTTAAGTGAGTTTCAAGAATGAGCATCACTATCACAATGCAGTGTTAACATATGTCTAATTTTGGTAAAATGCAAACTTCACACAATCAGCTGACGTACATTCTAGTTCCTGCCACCCAGGGTTAAATGCACTAAGACCATAAGACATAGGAGTGGAAGTAAGGCCATTCGGCCCATCGAGTCCACTCCGCCATTCAATCATGGCTGATGCGCATTTCAGCTCCACTTGCCAGCGTTCTCCCCGTAGCCCTTAATCCCTCTAGACAACAAGAACCTATCAATCTCGGCCTTGAAGACATTTAGCGTCCCGGCTTCCACTGCACTCCATGGCAATGAATTCCACAGGCCCACCACTCTCTGTTCTGAAATGACCCCCTCTAATTCTAAGGCTGTGTCCACTAACGCTGGTTATACACCTGGGTACCCAGGTCTGAATGATACTTAAAGTGAGCCGGTGCTGCCAGCTCCATACTCTGCCTAATATTTTTACCTATGACTGCCCTCCTCTACTTCTACTTCAGCCCATCTGCTGTCAAATTCCTGAGGCCCACCTGAAGACATGTCTAATTCAACTCACTACAGGCTGTTTCGCATCGTCAAACTACATTACATCCAAAACTCGGGTACCTGCACGAAGCTCCGCATGCTCACTAATCAGTAATGCCCCCAAAATGTGCCCCCTTTAAAATTCTTGTCTTTGTACAAAACAGAAATCCCTGCATTTGTTTCTATAATTTTTTCAAGTCCCACAAAACCCTGTCCCAATCCTTCACTGCTTTGACTCGAACTTCTTATGATCCACTCCCTTCAATCACAGCTGTCATACAATCCCTACAGTGTGGGAGCTGACCATTCAGTCCATCGAGTCCACACTGACCGTCTGCAGAGGAACACCCTCCTCCACTATCTCTGCATTTCCCATGGCTAATCCACCTAGCCTGCACATCTTTGAACTGTGGGAGGAAACTAGAGTACCCAGAGGAAACTCACTCAGGCACAAGAAAAATGTGCAAACTCCACAAACCAATACTAACCACTGAGTAACCATGCAGCCACTGTATCATCAATTACCCAGGAACTCAGCTCTGGATGCATCTTCTCACCATTCCGTCTTGCATTTGGCACCTTTTACCAGACCCTTATTTGGATTTACACTTTTTAAAAAAAATGTCACCACTTTGAAGCACTACCGTTTCTGTGAAAAGTGGTCATTAATAAAGGATTGTTGTTACTGAAGCAACAGTTTAGAATGTGTCTTATGTCAGTCAATTCCCACTCACCAAGCCCACCAAGCCATACTGTGTGAACAAACCAAGTAAAATAATCAGTTCAATCTTCAAAGAGTACAATCTCCTCCAGCCTTTTAAACCTCTCAGCACCCATCCTTCCTCAGTGTAGTTTCTGAGTATCTCCCTCATTACTGTTGTACAGCATTCATGAAGTTACTCTCTGAAACTGTCTCCCTAAAACTCCCCTGCCTGTCTTGTTTTAAAATGCTCCTTAGAAACACACCTTTTGATTTAAATTTTCCACCACATTTCAAAACCCTCCCAACAGCATCTGTTTCTTGTTATCTGGGTGAATCTAGTGCTCACCGCATTGGCGCCACTTTGACTCAGAGGTGAGCTTTTAACCACACCTGCACACCATTTGAAAATAACCTGCACTAACCTCTGGGACATTCACCCTTACCTGAGCTCATCTGCTGCTGAATGCTTTATCCATAGTTTTACTACCTCTGCATTTGATGGTGAATACTTGTCGAGGAATGGCTAGGAACATTCTACCCTCCACAAAAACTTACACTCATGCAAAATTCTGTTGCCAGTGCCTTCACTCAGAGTCCTGTTCACTCACACCTCGCTTAGTTCTCATTTAAGTAACACCCCAACATTAAAACTCTCTTCCTGGTTTGTAATCTTTCAGTGATCTTGCTCCTCTCTAGCCCCATAATCTCTTCCAACTCCGCAGCTCAAAATAACTGCACTCCTATAATGTTGGCCTCAAGCATCTCCAATTTCAATTGCTCCACCATTGGAGACTATGCTTTTAGCAACCAAGTCCTAATCTCTGCAACTCCCCCTCTAAAACTTTTCACTTGTCTTTCCTGCAAGACGCTTCTTAAAGCTCAGTTCTTTGATCAAACTTCCAGTGAGCGGCCCTCATATCTCATGACTCAGTGTCATTTTGTACTTTGCAACAGCCCTGCAAAGCACCTCAGGAGTGTTCTGGTGACACTGAAGGCAAGTTGCTGTTCGTGTTCTTAAGAGCACTTTGAGACACTTTACTGCTGAAGGACTGGTCCTGAGAGGCCAAGAGGGAATGAAACTTTGTGTCAATGGTATCAGGGCAATGGATGGAAGACACCTGGATCAGTTAAATTAGAGATGAAAACAAACAGGAGTTAAAAATGGTCAGCTTTTGGTTCAACATTTCCCTGCAACTTCATCCATCTGTGATGATAGAAACTGGGAATAACAATGCAAGAGGCAGTTGCACTTAGAGTAGACAGAGCTACCAGAGCATTGAGAGAGAAATTCCAACATTTCAATAAGAATATGCATAGCAGTTCCAACAGCAGTGATAATATGGGCACCAGACGCAAAAGGCAGAATTTTTTACAAAGAAAATGTATGACTGAACCCAGCTGCAGTAGAACAGGAGGTCTGGCCAAAGAAGAGGAATGAAATAAGACACCTCTCAAGCTAATCAGAACATAAAATAATTAATTCATTGCAGTAAAGGTAGTTAAACAGGATGAAAGTGAGCAAAGCATTGCTGCACCAACTGAGCTCCTTGATGTACAGAGCAAATCAAAAACATGACTGGTTTGGAACTCACCCTCGAGTATGCTGTTCTGATAGACTGTAACAAGAAACAACATTACACAATTATCACTGCTAAGGTTTAATGCTCTGTGAAGAACACAGTGAAATATCTAAATTGGTTGCTGTATGCGTTCAGGTAAAATCAGAAGCAACAGAAAAGCCAAGGCAGTTAGTTAGAAATTGCTTCTATTTTTATAGCCAATGTGTCTTGAACCCCTCAATGTATTCATTGTCCATGCTGCTCCTCGCCTGTCCCCATTACTTTGGAATATTTGCTATTGAGGCAGGGGCACCTCACGAGAAGTTTGTAGAGAAATGATCCAGAATGTTATGAATGAGTGTGTTTTGGATTTCTGGGTTTAGAATGGTTTATCCTGCTGGCCAAATTACCTATCTAGAAATCAGAAATGATTCAGCACAAAAGTGGGCCATTTGGTCCATCTTATTCATGCTAACGCAAAGAGAAACCCGATACTCTTTCTAATCCCATCTTCCTCCACATGGCCTATAGCCCTGCAGCTTACAGGACTTAAGGTGCAGACCAGGTACTTTTTGGAAGAGTTTGGGGTCTCTGTCTCCAACACCAACTCAGGTAGTAAATTCCAGACACCCACCACCCTCTGCATATAAACATTTTTCCTCACATCCCCACCAACCCTTCTTGCACTTAGCTTGAATCTACGACTCTCTGCCAAGGGAAACAGGCTCCTCTTAAACAGGATCAGAAATTGCTGGAGAAACTCAGCAGGTCTTGCAGCATTTGTGGAGAGAAAGCAGAATTAATTTTTCAGTTCCAGTGACTTTTCTTCAGTTCTGCTGAATGTTTCCAGCAATTTCTGATTTTCAGCATCCACTGTTCTTTGGTAGTTCTGTTTAAACAGATTCCTCCTGTCTACCCAATCACTTCCCCCTCAATTTTGTATACCTTGGTCATGTTGCCCCTCAGCCTTCTCGGTTTGAAGGGAAACAAGCCCAACTACTCCAATCACTCCTCGTAGGTACAATTCTCCAGCCCTACCAACATTAGAGTAAATTCTTTCTGCACTCTCTCCAGAGCAATATGTCCTTATGTCCTGTTAACTAAAACTGCGCACAGTACTCCAGTCATTACCTCATCAGCATCTTATACAGTTTCATCATTATATCCCTGCTTTGTATTCTAAATATTTATCAATGAAGGAGAATGCTTTTTTTTTTAAAACCAACCTTACTTATCTCTACTGCTACCTTTAGGGACCTGTGCATTTGCACACTAAGATATCTCATATATTCCCGTTTATTGTGCATTTGCTTTTATTGTTGGACTTCCTAAATGCATTACTTCACAATTAAGAGTTGAAGTCCTCCTGCCATTTTCCTGCCCAATCTACCAAGCCTTCATATCATTTGAGATTAGAGCTATCTTCTACACTATCCACGACAAGGCTAGTTTTTGTTTCTTCTTCAAAATTTCCCAATTGGTGCCGCATGTTCAAATTGTGAATGTTTAAAAACTGCAGGGCCCCAACAGAGTCCTGCAGAGCTTTAACTGAAACAGCTTTCCACTCGCGTGGGCAGCTATTGACCATTACCCTTTGTTTCCTATTATTAAGCCAATGTTGGATCCATTTCCCAGTCTGTAGAGTAGGACCTTGTCAAATGCTTTATTAAAACCCACGTCGACAACTTCCAATGCACTAACCTCATCGATCCTGCTGGCCAGTTCCTCAAAAGAATTTAATCAAATTTGCAAAGTATGACCTTGCCTGAACGAAGCCATGCTGACTATCCCCGACTAGTCCATGCCTTTCTAAGTGACAGTTTATCTGAACTCTCAGGATTGACTATAACAATTTGCCCATCACTGAAGTAAGACTAAGTGATCTATAATTGTTTGACATTTCTTTTTTACCCTTTTTAAACAACAGAACCACAATTTGTATTTCTTCAGCCCTCCAGCACCTCACTGGTGTCTAGTGAAGATTGGAAAATAATCCTCAGAACATCAGCTATTTCCTCCCTGGCTTCCTTCAACAGCCAAGGGAACAAGGGGAGGTGATAGCCTAGTGTTATTATCACTATACCATTAATACAAAACCAAGGTAATGTCCTGGGAACCTGGGTTCAAATCCCACCACAGTAGATGGTGGAATTTGGATTCAACAAAAACAAAACAACTGGAATTAAAACGAATGATGACCGTAAATTTGTTGTTAATTGCTGGAAAAACCCATCTAGTTCACCACTGTCTTTTAGGGAAGAAAATGGCCATCCTTATCTGGTCTGGCCGACATGTGACTCCATACCCACAGCAATGCGGTTGAGTCATAAATTGACCTCTGGGTAATTAGAGATAGATAATAAACACAGGCTGAGCCAGGGATGCCCTCATCCCATGAACGTTTCAAAAATTCATCCAGCCTTGGTGATTCATCCACTCAACTATTCTAACCCCTCTAGCATTTCCTCTCTCGACATGACAACTTTGTCCAATATTTCATACAGCTTCTCTTAGATTATTATATTCATATTATCCCTTTCTCCTGAGAATGGAGAGCAACAATATTAAATTTAAAAAATTATTCCCATATCCTCTGCATCTTCACACAAACTCCCTTCTTCATCTCTGGTCAGTCCCACACTTTTCCTGAACTGTGCTTTTGCTCTTTATTCACAAAAGAAAGGGATATTTTTCACCTTCAATGCCCCTTATATTGCTTGAAATCCAGTTGCTATTGAGATTAGTTAAAATCTGATACAATTGTTGTCTTAGTCCTACAGGCAGAAATTTATCTACAGAGAAAGCGAGGACTGCAGATGCTGGAGATTAGAGTCAAGAGTGTGGTACTGGGAAAGCACTGCAGGTTAGGCAGCAGCCAAAAAGCAGGAGCATCGACGTTTCAGGCAAAAGCCCTTCATCAGGAATGAAGCTTGCGTGCTGAGGGGGTGCAGAGATAAATGGGAGGGGGTGGGAATGGGGTGGAAGGTAGCTGAGACTGTGATAGGTAGGTGGAGGTGGGGGTAAATGGTGCTAGGTCATAGGGGAAGGTGGAACGGATAGGTGAGAAGGAAGATGGACAGGTCATGACAGCAGTGCAGAGTTGGAAGGTTGAAACTGGGATAAGGTGGGGAGAGGGGAAATGAGGAAACTGGTGAAGTCCACACTGGGACCCTCCAACCACACTGCATCAAAGTGGAATATGAGGAGATTTTCCTCCAGGTGTCGGGTGGTTAGGGTGTGACTATGGAGGAGGCCCTTGGCAGAATTTGGATGGGGGGGGGGGGGGGGGGGGGGGGGCGGGGAGAGGAGGAGAAGGAGAAGTTGAAGGGTTCGGCCACAGAGCGGTGGGGTTGATTGGTGCGGGTGTCCCGGAGATGCTTATCTAGGTGTGTTCTTCTATTTCCCTCTCACTATTGCATAGTCTGTAGTATACACCTAGTAGTGCGACAACTCTTTCTTATTCCTAAGCACAACCCATAAAGCCTTATTTGTTCACCCATTTACGATATTATCCCTTCTTACCACAGTGATTGATTTTTTAAGTAATACTGCTGCTCTTCTTCATGGTAACCCACTCTATCCTGCCTGAAAACACTATATCCAGGGATACTAGCTGCCAATTTTGTCCCTCCTTTAACCAGGTTTCCATTATAGCAATGACATTGTGCTCCCTTAGTTCATCTGCCTTGTTTATAATATTCCTTGCATTGATTGATACACAGTTCATAGAACATAGAACATAGAACAATACAGCACAGAACAGGCCCTTCGGCCCACGATGTTGTGCCGAATTTCTAACCTAGATTAAGCACCCATCCATGTACCTATCCAAATGCCGCTTAAAGGTCACCAATGATTCTGACTCTACCACTCCCACGGGCAGCGCATTCCATGCCCCCACCACTCTCTGGGTAAAGAACCCACCCCTGACATCTCCCCTATACCTTCCACCCTTCACCTTAAATTTATGTCCCCTTGTAACACTCTGTTGTACCCGGGGAAAAAGTTTCTGACTGTCTACTCTATCTATTCCTCTGATCATCTTATAAACCTCTATCAAGTCACCCCTCATCCTTCGCCGTTCCAACGAGAAAAGGCCGAGAACTCTCAACCTATTCTCATACGACCTATTCTCCATTCCAGGCAACATCCTGGTAAATCTCCTCTGCACCCTCTCCAAAGCTTCCACATCTTTCCTAAAGTGAGGCGACCAGAACTGCACACAGTACTCCAACTGTGGCCTAACCAAAGTCCTGTACAGCTGCAACATCACTTCACGACTCTTGAATTCAATCCCTCTGCTAATGAACGATAATACTCCATAGGCCTTCTTACAAACTCTATCCACCTGAGTGGCAACTTTCAAAGATCTATGTACATAGACCCCAAGATCCCTCTGTTCCTCCACCTGACTAAGAACCCTACCATTAACCCTGTATTCCGCATTCTTATTTGTTCTTCCAAAATGGACAACCTCACACTTGGCAGGGTTGAACTCCATCTGCCACTCCTCAGCCCAGCTCAGCAACATATCTAAGTCCCTTTGCAAACGACAAATGCCCTCCTCACTGTCCACAACTCCACCTATCTTCGTATCATCTGCAAATTTACTGACCCACCCTTCAACTCCCTCATCTAAGTCATTAATAAAAATTACAAACAGCAGAGGACCCAGAACTGATCCCTGCGGAACTCCACTTGTAACCGGGCTCCAGGCTGAATATTTACCATCTACCACCACTCTGACTTCAACCGGTTAGCCAGTTTTCTATCCAATTGGCCAAATTTCCCTCTATCCCATGCCTCCTGACTTTCTGCATAAGCCTACCATGGGGAACCTTATCAAATGCCTTACTAAAATCCATGTACACTACATCCACTGCTCTACCCTCATCTACATGCTTGGTCACCTCCTCGAAGAATTCAATAAGACTTGTAAGGCAAGACCTACCCTTCACAAATCCGTGCTGGCTGTCCCTAATCAAGCAGTGTCTTTCCAGATACTCATAAATCCTATCCCTCAGTACCCTTTCCATTACTTTGCCTACCACAGAAGTTAGACTAACTAACCTGTAATTCCCGGGGTTATCCCTATTCCCTTATTTGAACAGGGGCACAACATTCGCTACTCTCCAGTCCCCTGGTACCAACCCCGTTGCCAGTGAAGACGAGAAGATCATTGCCAACGGTACTGCAATTTCCTCTCTTGCTTCCCACATAATCCTAGGATATATCTCGTCAGGCCGGGGGGACTTGTCTATCCTCAAGTTGTTCAAAATGTCCAACACATCTTCCTTCCTAACAAGTATCTCTTCTAGCTTAACAGTCCGTTTCACACTCTCCTCTTCAACAATACGGTCCCTCTCGTTCGTAAATACTGAAGAGAAGTACTTGTTCAAGACCTCTCCTATCTCTTCCGACTCAATACACGGTCTCCCACTACTGTCCTTGATCGGACCTACCCTCGTTCTCGTCATTCTCAGGTTTCTCACATACGCATAAAATGCCTTGGGGTTATCCTTGATCCTATCCGCCAAGGATTTTTCATGCCCTCTCTTAGCTCTCCTAATCCCTTTCTTCAGGCCCCTTCTGGCTATCCTGTATCCCTCCACTGCTCTGTCTGAACCCTGTTTCCTCAACCTTATGTAAGCATCCTTCTTCCTCTTTACTAGACATTCAATCTCCCTCGTCAACCAAGGCTCCCTCACACGACCATTTCAACCCTGTTAATTTCCTTTGCTGAACACATTTTAAATCCTCATTTCTTTTGTCTTTCCAAGTCACTGACTACATCACAAACCAACATTCTACTTTTCCTGATCTGAATTTGACCCATCTAAGGCTACACTTTGGTTCTGGATGTAAGTTTGCTCGCCGAGCTGGAAGGTTTGTTTTCAGACATTTCGCCACCATACTAGGAAACAGTGAGCCTCTCGTGAAACATTGGTGGTATGGCCCGCTTTTTATTTATGCATTTAGTTTTTCTTGGGTTGGTGATGTCATTTCCTGTTCTTTTTCACAGGGGATGGTAAATTGTATCCAAGTCAAATGTGTTTGTTGATACAGTTTCAGTTGACTGGACATAGAATGGATATGTTATCCCAGTCGAAGATGTACCCTTCCTCATCTGTATGTAAATATACTAGCAAGAGTAGGTCATGCCTTTTTATGGCTAGTTGATGTTCATGTATCTCGGTGGCTAGTTTTCTTCCTGTTTGTCCAAAGTAGTGTTTGTTACAGTCCTTGCACAGTATTTTGTAAATGACATTACAGGCAACAAGCAAAACTATAGTGTCTTTCAAGTTCATTAGCTGCTGTTTTAGTGTGTTGGTGGGTTTGTGGGCTACCATGATGCCAAGGGGTCTGAGTAGCCTGGCAGTCATTTCAGAGACATCTTTGATGTAGGGGGAGAATGGCTAGGGTTTTTGGATGCATTTTGTCTGCTTGTTTGGGTTTGTTGCTGAGAAATCGGCAGACTGTGTTCATTGGGTTCCTGTTCTTTTTGATTATACTGTACAGGTGATTTTCCTCTACTCTTCATAGTTCCTTTGGAGTCATTGGTCAAAAAGGCAGTAAACTAGCCACCAGTATATATGAACATCAACTAGCCACAAAAAGACATGACCCACTCTCACTAGTATCTTTACATACAGATGAGGAAGGACACCACTTTGACTAAGACAACACATCCACCCTGGGGCAAGTCAAACAGAGACACACATGAAAATTCCTCACGCATGGCATACCACCAGTGCTTCACCAGAGGCTCACTGATGTTACCTAGTATAGTGACAAAACATCCGAAAACAAACCTTCCAGCCAGCGAGCAAACTTACATCTAGAACCTCAACCTGAGCTACAAATCTTCTCAAAACTCGCTACGCTTTGGTTCCCATCCCCCTACCATACTAGTTTAAAACCTCACCAATTGAACTAGGAAAAGCCCCCATAAGGATATTTGTCCCAGGTCTGCCCGGGTGCAACTGGTCAGGCTTACACAGCGCCCACCTTCCCCAGATGTGGTCCCAATGCCTCAAAAATCCAAACCCCTCTCTGTACACCATTCCTCCAGCCATGTATTCATCTGATGTATCTTCTTATTCCCGCTCACTAGCACTGGGAATTAATTTGTGATAAATTAAAATGCAGAACTTCAAATGAAGTTATCTCTTAACTTCCTATATTCAACTTTCAGATCTTAATTCCTTTGTTTCCCGGTCACTGGTACCTACGTGTACCATCACCACTGGCTGTTCACCCTCCCATTCCAGAATGTCCTGCAGTCACTCAATGATATTCCTCACCCTGTCATCAGGGAAGCAATGCCCCAGCCAGCATTCATGTCTGCAGCCACAGAAGTGCCTGTCCATCCCCCTTACTATTGGAATTCCTATCACTCTTGCCCTGCAGATCCTCGCCTCCCTTTCTGTGCAGCAGAGCCACTCAGGAACTTGGCTGATACTGCTTCCCCACCCACCCACCTCCCCAATGCCTAACTCACCCAGAGAGGTTTATGAACCAGATTGAACCAGTTGTTCAGTTAATCAGCTTCATTTGAGAGTGACCCAGCAGACTTTTGTTTCAGGGATGCAACTAAAACTACACCTAGTCAAACACAGCAGCTTTTAGGTACTAGTTGAGAGAACAGTTTAATTTCAGGGCTCATTTCCAAGGTAAGTTTAATCACCACTTATCCCTTGAAACTCTCTGCTTTTACCCAACTCCAAAGCACACTCGAGCTACAACATGCTCAGAAAGGAATGTTAACCAACATTTACTCACATCAAACTCTCAACCAGACAGAGAAACGTTCAGTCATACAATTCTAATGACTATGTTGTGCATGCCAATCATCAAAGAATATGGAATAACCTGCTTTTCCAGTCGTTGCAGCCAGTTCTGTGTTTAAGGCCAGAAAACATTGTCATATTGCAACAGACTTTTTGTTCTTTGCCACTATGGCCTGTTTGAAATTTGTTAGGTGCAAAGACAAATTCAGGAATTGCCTTATTGATGGATAAATTCTAAATTAGGAATATGCTCGAGTTAATTAACGTGTAGAAATGAACTGAGATAAATTGATTTAAAATCAACTCCCATCCCTACCTCAAGCATTTTTCACCCATAGGTCTTGGTGGGAATGGAGCAGAAAAACGTTTAAAGATGTAGAGAGAAAATGTGTCACCAACAGCTCACTGCTGACTGCAGTGGATGGAGGCATTCGTGCAACATTCTGGCAGGATGCCTCATTGAAATGCAAATGGGTGCCCCATAAACAAGGGGCTGATTTAAAATGCACTGCTGCTTGGGGGAGTAAAGCGGCGTGCTCACTAGGCCCTCTCAAGGATTTGTTCCTCATTCTCAGTTCCCAAAGGCCTCCACCCACCCCATCGGTCTCCCTCCCTGACCTGCTGCAATTATCAAATTCCTGCTCTCCTCGCCTCCTTGGATCAGCCCCTAGACTTCCTCATGCTGAAATTTTGGTTGCAAATTTTCCTTTCAAATATCTCAGCTGACTGATAATTTGACTGACTGCCAGACAAGAAACAAGAAAAAAGGTTAGTGAGATTGCGGTGTTAAGTTTAATCAAGACAACTGTGACCACTGGCTGCAAATATTTGAGCCTATATGCAGCCTCAAAAGCTTGACGTGCAATACATAGCTTCAATCGAGCATATGACCATGTTTTCAATGAGCAAGGTAGGACAGAACATACTTGGGACCAGTCACCAAACAGGTAGCAAGGTGTACATAGAGTAGTCTTTAACCTTTATTTGATTAGTAATTAACCTGATTGAGTAAACAATTAGGAACCGTACGTGGAGTTAAACAAAGTTAAACGTAGTGCAGACTGAAATATGCTATTTGTAAACAATATGTCCTATTTTGAAATTTCACTCATGATGCAAACGATATAGCTGAGTCTATCAGTTGTTCCCGGTAAATTTCCAATGTTAGTTTTTGATATGGATCGTCAAATGCTGGAACACAGCGCAAGGACACTAGTTTGATAAGGTCATTTGTACTATATATTACTGAGCCAAAACAGAACACTCTAGGCAAAAAATTTCAATCATATGGTTAAGCAGAGATAGCCAAACTTTCAGAAGTTACTTATTGCTGGGACAAATGAACTGGTGGTGCTTGGAATGCACTTCACTGGAAGTGAATAATGTTGATATCACCATGAAGAATATTCACACGTCTGATTCAATTACTTCCAGGAACACACTTCAAAATATTTGCTTCCTGGGTTTTCAACATGACTAGTCTAAGTAAATTAGGAATGTTGATTGAGCGTAACCAAGCCCAACACAAAAGAAATTCCAGCCCCTTTGAAGAGTGCACTGTCATCTCACAAAAATCCCTCCCACCCCAGTTATAATCTCTTCGTCAGGCACAAAATACAGAGCTTAAAACATGCTCATCAACAGGTTCAAGAACAGCTTCTTCCTTGCCGTTATTAGACTTTTGAATGGACTTCGCAAATTTCAAATCTAATGCTGATCTTGCTTTTTGTGTACCTTCTTTGCAGCAATAACTCTGCATTCCTTGCGCAGTTCAATCACCCTGTGATCTTTTTATGTTATGATCTGCCCGTACCGCATGCAAAATAAAAAAAAAACTTTTCATTGTATTTAGGTACATGTGACAACAATGAATCAAACTGTTGATCTGGAACAATTTGTTGAGAAGCTCCAAGCCATCATTGTAAAGAATTCCCACAGTGTACAGTCCCTTTTCTGGGGTTATCTTGCCCTTATCTGATCTAGTCTACAGTGATTTGAAACTGACTTACTCCATTTCCTTTTTCTCTGCTTCCTCTTGGGTCAAGTCTTCTTCGACACTGTAATCTAGAATGGAGCCCACTCCAAAGGAGCGATTATGCTGGATCAACGGCTTAATGTCATCTTGGTCCTTTCCAGCAACAAACTGTCCATAAAAAGTCATCCTCATGACTTTCTCGAAGAGCCATTTCCCAAACAAGACCCGACTGAGATTGATGAGCTGCAACAATAATCAAATAGTGTCACGGAATAGGAAATGACTGCACATTTCAAATTCCAAAACAAACGCTCACCAACACAATGAACCCTCCCATTTGAGAGGACATACACCTCGTACTCCAGCAATATCTGCAAAATGACATTGACCTGCAATACAGACAGGGAGAATTTGACGAATTGCAGAAGATGGGTTCCATATTTTTCCCTCAGTGAAGCAGTGGGATTCATGCGAACAAGCACTTTTGTTTTGAGTTACCAGGGAGCTGTTTGTCCAGATACCAGTGCTGCCCAGAGATATGCACATCCCTACTCTCCTGAAGCCAGTGTTGCTGCCCATTTCCAAAGCATTCCTGACGAAGGGCTTTTACCCGAAATGTCGATTTTCCTGCTCCTCGGATGCTGCCTGACCTGCTGTGCTTTTCCAGCACCACTCTGATCTAAATTCTGGTTTCCAGCATCTGCAGTCCTCACTTTTGCTAAAGCATTCCCTCCCAACCAGCCATTGTTGCTGCCTATTTCTCCAAACTCCTCCCACCAGTCTTCCTGCCCACTTCCCCAACAACATTGCCCACAGGCCTCTCTCCCCAATCAATACCGTTACTTATGGACCAGAGGTCCTAGAGCTAAGGCATTATGCAAAAACATGACTCCACAGCCAATCGCTGGCCGGAGCTCAGCTATGAGTTACTATTGCGGTCACGTAGGCCGATGGGCCTATTTCTACCATTTTCCAATCAACCTGTTATCACACAGCACTGGAGGAGGTGGGTTTTGAACCCAAGCCTCCTGATCCATTGGCAGGGACACTGCCACTGTACCAAAGGAGGTCAGGCATTCTGTATAACAATATAACCCTGAAAACTGAATAATTAACAGATTGGCACCAAGAACTGACCCAGGAAGGTGAATCTGAAATCATTCTATCTGGATTTATGCAGTCCAACGAGATAAATGCCTTCAATTCTTTTCCCAATTTACAAAACTTAAACGTTTCGCAAGTGAAATAGACCAGCTGTCAAATCCTTTCATAGTTTTGAAACTTCCGATTCGATCATCTCATTGCTTCAGTTCCGAATCTAACGGCAAGTTCATTTTTGTTTCTCTAACTTCCCCGGATAATATAAACCCCTGACACTTAGAACCCACTGGAGTGAAACAGAACATGGGGAAGCAAGGCAATTCGGCGTTGGAGAGGGGAAAGCTGTATTTCCCTGGGATGTTTGAGACCATGCTTTATGTGGTGTGGGTGCGCCTGAGCTTCCACCATTCACAAGGGTGTGCGCTGCCCGAGGGAGGGGCTGTTTCCAGGAAACCTGGGTCATTTCTGAGCAGACAGTAAAATGCAGCAGATTAAAACAGGGAGGAAAGAAAGAACAAGTGACGTCGGGAGCACTTTTCTTTCAATTTGCATTCTGGATGATAAATATTGCACCACATAGTTTCTTGCCTTCTAGATAGTCACTCGGTGAATCTTAAATGAATTATTGTAGCCCCCAGTCTGCAGAGCCCCCTCACCTCCTTGTGCCGGTCCACTAACACACTGTAGGAGCACAGCCTGAATACCAACAGGCTCCGTACCAGCTCCGCGCTGTTCTTGCTCCGATACGCCTCACGGTAGTTGCCGAAATCCGGGATGACAGCGGCGGTGGAGCCGGGGGCAGCGGGCGCCTGCGAGCGGACGCTCCCCTTCGGGGGCAGGTAGGGCCGGCGGCGGTCCGGGGGAGGCTCCTTCTGCTTCGGGGAAGAAGCGGCGGCGGCGGCGGAGGAGGAAAACCTGAGGAGAGGGCGGCAATGCGGGAGGAGGAGGCTGGCCATCGCGGCTGAACAAGGAGATACCGCTGGTGCCCAGATATTCTGACACACCGCATCCGCCTGCTTCCGGGTGGAGCGAACCCTCCACTGTATCCATTTCCTGACCAATCAGCCGCCACTTCGCCAAGCTTCCATTCACAAAAAACAACCAGCCTCAGCCCCGCCCCCTCGCTGTTTTACTCCCCCTCGATCTGGAGGAGAGAGGTCTCAGCTTTATGTCTCCTTCAACCTTCCCCCTCCCCAGACAGAGCCTGAGTACCACTGGGTGTCAAAGGCCCCAAAGCTTGGGAATGAAAACAGAAGATTACAACATCACCTGTTGATATTATGAGCAAGGTGGACAATAGGGAACCAGTAGATGTGGTATACCTAGATTTCCAAAAGGCCTTCAAGGTGCTGAACTAGAGGCTGCTGCCTAAGATAATGATGCATGGTGTTACAGGTAAAGTACTAACATGGATAGAGGATTGGTTGACCAACAGGAAGCAAAGAGTGGAGCTAAATGAATGTTATACTGGTTGGCAATCAGTAACTAGTGGTGTGTCTCAGGGATCAGTGTTGGGACCGCAATTATTCAGGAGGGAAAAAGTGAGGACTGCAGATGCTGGAGATCGGAGCTGAAAAATGTGTTGCTGGAAAAGTGCAGCAGGTCAGGCAGCATCCAAGGAGCAGGAGAATCAACGTTTCGGGCATAAGCCCTTCTTCAGGATTCCTGAAGAAGGGCTAATGCCCCAAACGTCGATTCTCCTGCTCCTTGGATGCTGCCTGACCTGCTACGCTTTTCCAGCAACACATTTTTTAGCTCTGCAATTATTCACAATTGAAATAGATGATTTGGAGTTGGGGACCATGCGCAGTGAATCAAAGTTTGTGGATGACACTAAGATGAGTGGCAGAGCAAAGTGTGCAGAGGACAGTGAAACTTCACAGAGGAACATTGTGTCAGTGGGCAAAGGTCTGGAGATGGAATACAGTGTCAGTGAATGTGAAGTCATACATTTTGGTAGGGGTAACAGTAAAATGGATTATTACTTGAATGGTAAAATGCTGCAGCATGCTGCTCTGCAGAGGCACCTGGGTGTCTTTATGCACAAATCACAGAAGGTTGGTCTGCAGGTACAACAAGTAAATAGGAAGGCAAATTGAATTTTGTCCTTCATTGCTAAAGAGGATTGAGTCTAAAAGCAGGGAGGTTAGGGTGCAGGTGAGGCCACACCTGGAGTACTGTGTGCAGTTTTAGTCTCCTTACTTGAGAAAGAATGTATTGGCGGTAGAGAGAAGGTTCACTGGCTCGATTTGGGAGTTGAGGGGGTCGGCTTATAAGGAGAGACTGAGTAGATTGGGATTATAGTCATTGGAATTTAGAAGAATGAGGGGGATCTTATAGAAGCATATAAAATTATGAAGGGAATAGATAAGATAGAAGTAGAGAGGATGTTTCCACTGTCAGGTGAAACTGGGACAAGAGGACATAGCCTCAAAATTGAGGGGAGCAGATTAAGGACTAAATTGAGAAGGAACTTCTTCATCCAGAGGGTTGTGATTCTGTGGAATTCCCTGCCCAGTGAATCAGTTGGCAATACTTCAGTAAAAAAGTGTTAAAGTTAAGATAAATGTTTTTGAACAATATAGGAATTAGGGGTTATAGCAAGACAGTTGGATGCTGCCTGAACTGCTGTGCTCTTCCAGCACCACTAATCCAGAATCTGGTTTCCAGCATCTGCAGTCATTGTTTTTACCTAGTGGGTAAGTGGAGCTGAGTCCAGGAAAATGATTTTATTGACTGGCAGAGTGGGCTCGAGGGGATAGATGGCCTATTCCTGCTCCTAGTTCTTATGTTCTGATCAGAGAAAAACCAGAGTTAACGTTTCAAGTCCAGTTCTGAAGGACGATCTGAAACAGAAATTGTTGATGAAACTCAGCATCTGGGGGAACAGAGAGCAGTTTTTGAGTCCAGTGACTTTTTTTAGAAGGGTCTTTTTTTAAATCTTCACAGATGCTGCTAGAGCTGCTGAGTTTCTCCAGCAGTTTCTGCTTTTTTTAAAATCTCAGATCTCCAGGGTGCGTAGTTGGTTGTTTTTATTACACTAAAGTTTGGGGTGGGCCCTGTATTTCTGCACTTTGAGAATACTGAAGAATGGGGAATGGCATAAAAAAAAAAGGCCATTTAGCCCATCAGGTGACTGCATGTCAGATCTCTAAATGAACAACTGATGCCAAACCCTGACCACCTACTGTTTAAAATTGACCTGTGCAAACAAACTAAAGAGGCAGGTTGCCTCCCCCCTCTAGGGGTACTGTAATGAAAAGCAAAATATCAAAAGAAACTTATGAATGTAAATAAAGATATCATTATGAGGATTACTCCCCATTCTAACTGAACATTCTTCCCTTTCAGATATCAATCACTTCTGGGATGACTTGATTGAATCTGTCTCAGCCAGTGCATACTGGAAGCCAACCACACACTGCTTGAATTAATGTTACCAATGCTTCTTTTGCCAAAGGCCATCAATCTGTGTCCTCTTGTTCTTGATTCTGGGAACAACGGTTTCCTGTCTGTTTTCCAGTTCCGACTGGATTTTGAACACCTCCATCAAATCTCCTGCTGCCTCACAGCACCAGGGTCCCAGGTTCAATTCCAGCCTCGGGTGACTGTCTGTGTGGAGTTTGCACATTCTCCCAGTGTCTGCGTGTGTTTCCTCCGGGTACTCCAGTTTCCTCCCATAGTCCAAAGAAGTGCAGGTCAGGTTAATTGACCATGCTAAATTGCCCATTAGTATTAGGTGCATTAGTCAGAGGGAAATGGGTCTGGGTGGACTTGTTGGGATGAAGGGCCTGTTTCCACACTGTTGGTAATCTGGTCTAAATTCAAGTGCCCAGAACCATTTCATTTCGCAAAGTGACTCCTACTTCAAGGCATAAAGAATAAAATCCAAATTTCCAGTCAGGCCAAAGAAAAATGATCAAACTAATCCTAATACTGTTTCTGGTGTCAGTTCTAGGATGTTACTGGATATGGAAGGTTTGAGTTATAAAGAAAGGCTGGATAGGCTGTGACGTTTTTCACTCGAACATAGGAGGTTGAGAGGTGATCTGATAGAAGTTTACAAAGTAATGAGAGGTATAGATAGAGTTAATGATAGTTGTCTTTTTCCCTAGGGTGGGGGAGTTTCAAGACTAGAGAGCACATTTTTAAAATGAGAGGAGAGAGATTTTGAAAAAAAGACATAAGAGGTAAATTCTTTAGATGGGGGACGTTCATGTGTGCAATGAACTTCCTGAGGAAGTGGTGGATGCAGACACAATTACAACATTTAAAAGACATTTGGATAGATACATGAATAGGGAAGTTTGGAGGGATATAGGTCAGAAGCAGGCAGGTGGAACACGTTTGGTTTGGGGTTATGTTCAGCATGGACTGGTTGGACTGAAGGAGAACATGGCAGGACTTTGGCCTAACTGTATTGATCTGCTTTTGGCCCATGTTTCTTAATATCTGTGCTTCACAACAATTTAACTATCTCAGATTTAAAATTAACACCTCTGAATGGACAGAATTACATATGAGAGGCAGGCAGTTGATCATAGTGATCTGACCAAACACAATCATCTCACGGCCCCTCACAAAATCCAAAGCTATGGCTGGGGCTGTTAATGGCCACTTTCGGGAGCAATGATCTCATGTGACCTGCCCACCCTCCCCTTCCCAATCCACTTACTGGATGGTAAAAGACCTGGAGAATACGATGGAGTGCAGCTAAGAATTGAGAAGTAACTGCTATAAACAGTGGAAGCAAGGCTGTGGTCTCTCATACTCAACACCAAACCATTAAATATATAGACAGAGACCGGGAGAGGGGGGATGATGTGACAAGTGACATATGGCTGCAATTTTCTATGCTCATAACCTAAAATTTATCTAACATTTATACAGATGTTACCAAAATTTGAAGGAAAAGGATTTAGATGTTTTCATTCTACTTTATTCTTTTGAGGACATAACAAAACAAAAGAGGTGGCTGATGAAAGACTAGACAATACAAAATGAAAGATTGAGCGCCTGCAATGTATACATGACTGTTGGAGGAGATTTATATGGATTATGATACAAGAGAAAGGATTGCCATGAGCATGTATCAATATTTCCTGAGGCAAAAGTTTCAAAATCTGAGGGAACAGCCTGTGCATACATGTACTGAATTTGAAAGGCTCAAGCAAAGTAATCTTGGCAGATGGATACGAGACTTAGCAGGAAACACTGCACATGATTTTCTCATAGAAATCATTTTGTTTTAAGAATTTAAAAACTAATTACTTTTTGTATGAAGTACCCAGGTTGGAGATCAGAAGATTGCCACTTCTAGACAATCAGCAATAATGGCTGACAATTATGAGCTGGCCCATAAAAATAAACTTTTTACTATTAATCCAAAAAGAATAGAGGATGGGAAAGTGAAAGGAAGGGAAGTAGTCAGGGTAAAGAAAGGATAGCTGGAATTCCCCAAGATCTCATTGTTGGATTAGAAAGAAACGTGCTGAGGATGGAGGTGAAACTCAAAGATCTAGATGTTTTGATTGTAATAAAATGCAACACTTTTATACAGAATCCTGGCATTTTCATGGGAAGCTTATGTAACTTACTGAGGTTTTCCAGAGTGAGTCTGAAAAAGGAACTCAAATTGTAGCTTCAACTATAACTGTGAAACTAAAGATAAATCCTGCTGAGTGTAGAACAGATGAAGAAGGTAAATGAGAAATACGGATGGCTTTTGCCAAAAGGAAAGATCAACCCTCTTTTTTCAAATGATGTACCTAAACCAATAATAATATTAAGAGACACATGTCAGTGCCAGATCTCGCTTGGGATCATGGTGTGCCAATGATGATAGCTGTTCCTTCACTTCCCGAAAGGCTACGTTCTGGTGAGATCATTTCCCAGGCTGACCCTTTTTCAATAGAACAAAGAACAAAGAAAAGTATGGCACAGGAAAAGGCCCTTCAGCCCTTCAAGCCTGCACCGATCCACATCCTCTATTTAAACCTGTCGCCTATTTTCTAAGGATCTGTATGCCTCTACTCCCTGCCCATTTATCTATCTGTCTAGATAGATATTAAATCATACTATCGTGCCCGCCTCTACCACCTCCGCTGGCAACACATTGCAGACACCCGCTACCTTCTGTGCAAAGATCTTTCCACACATATCTCCCCTAAACATTTCCCCTCTCACTTTGAACTCATGACCCCAAGTAATTGAGTCCCCCACTCTGGGAAAAAGCTCCTTGCTAGCCACCCTGTCTATATCTCTCATGATCTTATAGACCTTAAATCAGGTCTCCCCAAACTTCCATCTTTCTAATGAAAATAATCCTAATCTACTCAACCTCTCTTCATAGCTAGTGCCCTCCATACCAGGCAACATCCCAGAGAACCTTGTCTGCACCCACATCCATAAGCATCACATCATCTTGGTAATGTGGAGACCAGAATTATGCACAGTATTCCAAATGTGGCCAAACCAAAGTCTTATACAAGTGTAACATGACCTGTCAACCCATGTACTCAATACCCCGTCCAATGAAGGAAAGCATGCCATATGCCTTCTTGACCACGCTATTGACCTGCGTTACCGTCTTCAGGGAACAATGGACCTGAACACTCAGATCTCTCTGTACATCAATTTTATCCAGGGCTTTTCCATTTATCATATAGTTCATTTTTGAACTGGATCTTCCAAAATGCATCACCTTGCATTTGTCCGGATTGAATGCCATCTGCCATTTCTCTGCCCCACTCTCCAATTTATGTTCTGCTGTATTCTTGGATAGTTCTCTTCATTATCTGCTACTCCACCAATTTTAGTGTCATCTGCAAACTTGCTAATCAGACCACCTATACCTTCCTCCAGATCATTTATGTATGTCACAAACAGCAGTGGTCCCAGCACGGATCCCAGTGGGACACCACTGGTCATAGTTCTCCATTTTGAGATACTCCCTTCCACTACTACGCTCTGTCTCCTGTTGCCCAGCCAATTCTCTATCCATCTAGTTAGTATACCCTGGACCCCATGTGATTTCATTTCCTCCATCAGCCTATCATGGGGAACCTTATCAAATGCCTCACTGAAGTCTATATATATGACATCTACAGCCCTTCCCTCATCAATCAACTTTGTCACTGCCTCAAATAATTCTATTAAGTTGGTAAGATATGATCTTACCTCCACAAAACCATGTTGCCTGTCACTGATAAGCCTATTTTCTTCCAAATGGGAACAGATCCTATCCCTCAATATCTTCTCCAGCAGCTTCCCTACCACTGAGGTCAGGCTCACTGGTTTAAATTACCTGAATTATCCCTGCTACCCTTCTTAAACAAAGGGACAACATTAGCAATTCTCCAGGTCCTCACGCATGTTTAAGGATGCTGCAAAGATAACCCTAATTATTTCCTGTCTCACTTCCCTTAGTAACCTGGAATAAATCCTATCCGGACCTATATTCTATATATGAATGCACGAAGCATTAGACACAAGGTGGATGAGCTTGAGGCTCTTTTGGAAATTGGCAGATACGATATTGTGGGGATAACTGAGACGTGGCTTCATGGGGACAGGGCCTGGGAAATGAATATTCAAGGCTACACGTGCTATCGTAAGGATAGACTGACGGGCAGAGGGGTGGGGTGGCCTTGTTGGTAAGAGAGGATATTCAGTCCCTTGCGCGGGCGGACCTAGAGTCAGGGGATGTAGAGTCAGTGTGGATAGAGCTTCGAAACACTAAGGGTAAAAAGACCCTCATGGGAGTCATCTACAGGCCCCCAAACAGTAGTCTGGATGTTGGAGGTAAGTTGAATCAGGAGCTGAAATTGGCTTGTCGCAAAGATGTTACTACAGTTGTTATGGGGGATTTTAACATGCAGGTAGACTGGGAGAATCAGGATGGTATCGGGCCTCAAGAAAGAGACTTTGTGGAGTGCCTCAGAGATGGATTTTTAGAGCAGCTGGTGCTGGAGCCGACCAGGGATAAGGCGATTCTGGATCTGGTATTGTGTAACGAACCAGAATTGGTCAGTGACCTCGAAGTGAAGGAGCCATTGGGAAGTAGTGACCATAATACAATAAGCTTCAATCTGCAATTTGAGAGGGAGTGGGTACAATCTGAAGTGACAATATTTCAGTTGAATAAAGGGAAATATGGAGCTATGAGGGAGCAATTGGCCAAAGTTCAATGGTTCAATACCTTAACAGGGAAGACCGTGGAGGAACAATGGCGGACATTTCTGTGTATGATGCAGAAGATGCAGGATCAGTTCATTCCTAAAAGGAAGAAAGATCCCAGGAGGAGACATGGGCGGCCGTGGCTGATGAGGGAAGTAAAGAAACATATAAGGTTAAAAGAGAAAAAGTATAACTTAGCGAAGATAAGCGGGAAAACGGAGGACTGGGAAGTTTTTAAAGAACAACAGAGGATTAGTAAGAAGGAAATACGAAGAGAAAAAATGAGGTACGAAGGTAAACTGGCCAAGAATATAAAGGAGGATAGTAAAAGCTTTTTTAGGTATGTCCAAGACAAAAAAATGGTTAGGACAAAAATTGGGCCCTTGAAGACAGAAGCAGGGGAATATATTACTGGGAACGAAGAAATGGCAGAGGAATTAAATGGGTACTTCAGATCTGTGTTCACTGGGGAAGACACAAGCAATCTCCCTGAGGTAACAGTGGCTGAAGGACCTGAACTTAAGGGAATTTCTATTTGCCAGGATTTGGTGTTGGAGAGACTGTTAGGTCTGAAGGTTGATAAGTCTCCGGGACCTGATGGCCTGCATCCCAGGGTACTGAAGGAGATGGCTCGGGAAATCGTGGATGCGCTGGTGATTATTTTCCAGAGTTCAATAGAATCGGGGTCGGTTCCTGAGGATTGGAGGGCGGCTAATGTTGTGCCACTTTTTAAGAAGGGTGGGCGGGAGAAAGCAGGAAATTATAGACCAGTTAGTCTGACCTCAGTGGTGGGAAAGATGCTGGAGTCTATTATAAAGGATGAAATTACGGCACATCTGGATAATAGTAACAGGATAGGACAGAGTCAGCATGGATTTATGAAGGGGAAATCATGCTTGACTAATCTTCTTGAATTTTTTGAGGATGTAACTCGGAAGATGGACGAGGGAGATCCAGTGGATGTAGTGTACCTGGACTTTCAGAAAGCTTTTGATAAAGTCCCACACAAGAGGTTAGTGAGTAAAATTAGGGCGCACGGGATTGGGGGCAAAGTACTAGATTGGATAGAGAATTGGTTGGCTAATAGGAAACAAAGGGTAGTGATTAACGGCTCCATTTCGGAATGGCAGGCAGTGACCAGTGGGGTACCGCAGGGATCCGTGCTGGGACCGCAGCTTTTTACAATATATGTAAATGATATAGAAGATGGTATCAGCAATAACATTAGCAAATTTGCTGATGACACAAAGCTAGGTGGTAGGGTGAAATGTGATGAGGATGTTAGGGGATTACAGGGTGACCTGGACAAGTTAGGTGAGTGGGCAGATGCATGGCAGATGCAGTTTAATGTGGATAAATGTCTGGTTATCCACTTTGGTAGCAAGAACAGGAAGGCAGATTACTACCTCAATGGTATCAAATTAGGTAAAGGGGCTGTTCAGAGAGATCTGGGTGTTCTTGTCCACCAGTCAATGAAGGCAAGCATGCAGGTACAGCAGGTCGTGAAGAAGGCTAATAGCATGCTGGCCTTCATAACAAGAGGGATTGAGTATAGAAGCAAAGAGGTGCTTCTGCAGCTGTACAGGGCCCTGGTGAGACCACACCTGGAGTACTGTGTACAGTTCTGGTCTCCAAATTTGAGGAAAGACATTCTGGCTATTGAGGGAGTGCAGCGTAGGTTCACGAGGTCAATTCCTGGAATGGCAGGATTGCCTTACACGGAAAGACTGAAGCGACTGGGCTTGTATACCCTTGAGTTTAGAAGACTGAGAGGGGATCTGATTGAAACGTATAGGATTATGAAAGGACTGGACACTCTGGCAGGAGGGAACATATTTCCGTTGATGGGGGAATGCCGAACCAGAGGACACAACTTAAAAATACGGGGTAGACCATTTAGGACAGAGATGAGGAGAAACTACTTCACCCAGAGAGTGGTGGCTGTGTGGAATGCTCTGCCCCAGAGGGCAGTGGAGGCCCAGTCTCTGGATTCATTTAAGAAAGAATTGGATAGAGCTCTTAAAGATAGTGGAGTCAAGGGGTATGGAGATAAGGCTGGAACAGGATACTGATTAGGAATGATCAGCCATGATCATATTGAATGGCGGTGCAGGCTCGAAGGGCTGAATGGCCTACTCCTGCATCTATTGTCTATTGTCTATTGACCTGGAGACTTGTCCACCTTAATACGATTTGGAATACCCAACACTTACTCTCACCTTTTGCCAAGTGACCCAGAGTAATCAAACATCTATCCCTAACCTCAACATTCGTCGTGTCCCTCTCCTTGATGAATGCGGGTGGAAAGTGTTCATTAAGAATCACACATTTTCTCTGACTCCACACATAACATTCCCCTCTTGACCTTGAGAGAGCCAAGGCTTTCTCTAGTTACTGTCTTGCTTCTTATATACAAATAAAAGACTTTTGGATTTTCTTTAACTATGTTTGCTAAAGATATTACATGAGCCCTTTTCGCCCTATTAATTCTTTGTTTCAGGTTGGTCCTACTTTCCCAATATTCTTCCAAAGCTTTGTCTGTCTTCAGTCATCTAGACCTTCCTTTTTCCTCTTAGCTAATCTCACAATTTCCCATTCATCCATGGTTTCCTAATCTTGCCATTTTTATCCCTTATTTTCACGGGGACATGTCTGTCCTGCACTCTAATCAACCTCTCTTAGAAAGCCTCCCACATATAAGATTTCCCTCAAACAGCTGCTTTCAACTGACATTCCTTAGCTCCCACCAAATTTTGGTATCGTTGACCTTCCCCCAATTTAGCCCTCTTTCTTTCAGTCTGCTCTCGTCTTTGTCCATTCTAAAACTTAAGGAATTGTGATTGCTATTCCAAAAGTAATCCCCTACTGAAACTTCAACTACCTGGTTTGGCTCATTCCCCAACACCAGGTCCAGTATGGTCCCTTCCCATATTGGACTATTTACACACTGCTCTAGGAAACTCTCCTGGATGCTGTTTACAAATTCAGCTCCATCTAAACCTCTAACACTAAATGAATCCCAGTCAATGTTGGGAAAATTATTATCTCCCATCACTACCACCCTGTTGCTCCTACATCTGTCCATATTGTCTCTACATATTTATACTTCTATCTCACGCTCGCTGTTGGGAGACCTGTAGTACAGCCCCAACATTGTTACCGCACCCTTCCTATTTCTGAGCTCTATGCATATTGCCTCACTGTTTGAGTCCTCCATAATTCCCTCCTTCAGCACAGCTGTGATATCCTTTCTGACCAGTAATGCAACTCCTCCACCCCTTTTACCTCTCTCTCTCTCTCTATCCCGTGTGAAGCATTGATATCCTGGGATATTTAGTTGCCAGTCATGCCCTTCCCTCAACCAAGTCTCAGTAATAGCAATCATACTCCCAGGTACTAATCCAAGCCCTAAGTTCATCTGCCTTACGTACAACACTTGGAGTAATAGAGATGTACAGCACAGAAACAGACCCTTCGGTCCAACTTGTCCATGCAGACCAGATATCCCAACCCAATCTAATCCCACCTGCCCGCACCTGGCCCATATCCCTCCAAACCCTTCCTATTCATATACCTATCCAGATGCCGTTTAAATGTTGCAATTGTACCAGCCTCCACCACTTCCTCTGGCAGCTCATTCCATGCACGTACCACTCTCTGAGTGAAAATGTTGCCCCTTAGGTCTCTATTATATCTTTCCCCTCTCACCCTAAACCTATGCCCTCTAGTTCTGGACTCCTCCACTCCAGGGAAAGGACTTTGTCTATTTATCCTATTCCATGCCCCTTATGATTTTATAACGCTCTTTAAGGTCACCCCTCAGCTTCTGACGCTCCAAGAA
The DNA here is from genome assembly GCF_047496795.1 of Chiloscyllium punctatum. NCBI lineage: Eukaryota > Metazoa > Chordata > Chondrichthyes > Orectolobiformes > Hemiscylliidae > Chiloscyllium > Chiloscyllium punctatum. The sequence goes on along the minus strand of NC_092755.1, from coordinate 99,803,968 downwards.
AAACGGCCCATTCTATTCACCCTCTCCCTGTAGCTCAAATCCTCTAACACTGGCAACATTCTTGGATATCTTTTCTCAACCCTTTCAAGTTTCACAACATCTTTCCGATAGGAAGGAGACCAGAATTGCATGCAATATTCCAACAGTGGCCTAACCAATGTCCTGTACAGCTGCAACATGACCTCCCAACTCCTGTACTCAATACTCTGACCAATAAAGGAGGGCATACCAAATGCCTTCTTCACTAACCTGTCTACCTGCAACTCTACTTCCAAGGAACTATGAACCTGCACTCCAAGGTCTCTTTGTTCAGCAACACTCCCTAGGACCTTACCATTAAGTGTATAAGTCCTGCTAAGATTTGCTTTCCCAAAATGCAGCACTTCACATTTATCTAAATTAAACTCCATCAGCCAATTCTCAGCACATTGGCCCATCTGATCAAGATCCCGTTGTAATCTGAGATAACCTTCTTCGCTGTCCACCACACCTCCAATTTTGGTGTCATCAACAAACTTACTAACTATACCTCTTATGCTCACATCCAAATCATTTATATAAATAGATCCAGCACCGATCTTTGTGGCACTCCACTGGTCACAGATCTCCAGTCTGAAAAACAACCGTCCACCACCACCTTCTGTCTTCTACCTTTGAGCCAGTTCAGTATTCAAATGGCTCGTTCTCCCTGTATTCCATGAGATCTAACCTTGCTCACCAGTCACCCATGGGGAACCTTATCAAATGCCATACTGAAGTCCATATAGATCACATCTATCACTCTGCCCTCATCAATCCTCTTTGTTACTTCTTCAAAAAACTCAATCAAGTTTGTAAGACATGATTTCCCACACATAAAGCCATGTTGATTATCCCTAATCAGTCCTTGCCTTTCCAAAAACATGTACATCCTGTCCCTCAGGATTCCCTCCAACAACTTGCCCACCACCGACGTCACACTCACCGCCTGTAGTTCACTGATTTGTCCTTACCACCTTTCTTAAACAGTGGCACCACGTTAGCCAACCTCCAGTCTTCTGGCACCTCACCTGTGAGTATCGATGATACAAATATCTCAGCAAGAGGCCCAGCAATCACTTCTCTAGCTTCCCACAGAGTTCTAGGGTACACCTGATCAGGTCCTGGGAATTTACCCACTTTTAGAACATAGAGCATAGAACAATACAGCACAGAACAGGCCCTTCGGCCCACGATGTTGTGCCGAACTTCTAACCTAGATTAAGCACCCATCCATGTACCTATCCAAATGCCGCTTAAAGGTCGCCAATGATTCTGACTCTACCACTCCCACAGGCAGCGCATTCCATGCCCCCACCACTCTCTGGGTAAAGAACCCACCCCTGACATCTCCCCTATACCTTCCACCCTTCACCTTAAATTTATGTCCCCTTGTAACACTCTGTTGTACCCGGGGAAAAAGTTTCTGACTGTCTACTCTATCTATTCCTCTGATCATCTTATAAACCTCTATCAAGTCACCCCTCATCCTTCGCCGTTCCAACGAGAAAAGGCCGAGAACTCTCAACCTATCCTCGTACGACCTACTCTCCATTCCAGGCAACATCCTGGTAAATCTTCTCTGCACCCTCTCCAAAGCTTCCACATCTTTCCTAAAGTGAGGCGACCAGAACTGCACACAGTACTCCAACTGTGGCCTAACCAAAGTCCTGTACAGCTGCAACATCACTTCACGACTCTTGAATTCAATCCCTCTGCTAATGAAAAAAGTAGGACCTCAGAGATATAAAGAATAGGCAGGATGAATGTGTGGCTCAAGAGATGGTGCGTTTCAAGACATCCAGCACTTCCTCCTCTGTGATATGGACATTTTTCAAGATGTCACCATTTATTTACCTCCATTCTATATCTTCCATGTCCTTCTCCACAGTAAATGCTGATGTAAAATACTCTAGTGCTTCCTCCTCTGTAATATGGACATTTTTCTTGCATTAAAATAAATGCACCTCAGACCACCTGTCCCTTTATGTTCATCATCTGCTCCCTGTCTACTCTTCCCTTTAGTCACTTCATTATCTAATTCTATTTACTACCTTTAATTACCACCTCCTTACTGTCCACTAACTCCCTTATTTGGTTCCCATCCCTCTGCCATATTGGTTTAAACCCTCCCCCACAGCGTTAGCAAAAGCACCCCTAAGGACATTGGTTCCAGTCCTATCCAGATATAGCCCCAATTTGTAATAGTTCCACCTCCCCCAAAACTGGTACCAATGTCCTAAAAGTCCTAAAAATGTCCTCCCTCCCGCACCATCTCTTGAGCCACACATTCATCCTGCCTATTCTTTATAGCTCTGAGGTCCTACTTTTTAAACTTGGTTCCTAACTTCCTAAATTCTGCTTGTCTGACCTCATCCTGTTTTTTCACCTATATCACTGGTGCCTGTATGCACAATGACAGCTGGCTGGTTCACCCTCTCCCTTCAGAGTGTTCTGCTGCTGATCTGAGACATCCCTGACCTGTACTTCTGGGAGGCAACATACCATTCGGGAGTCTTGTTTTTGACCACAGAACCACCTACCTACTCCCCTTACAATTGAATCCCCTATGGCTATAGCCCTTCCACTCTTTTTCCCACCTTTCTGTATAGCAGAGCCAGCCACGGTGCCATGAACCTGGCAACTGCTGCCTTCCCCTGGTGAACCATCTCCCCCAACAGTCTCCAAACGGTCTACCTGTTTTGCAGTGAGATGACTGCAGGGGACACCTGCACTACCTTTCTGCTCTTTCTCTGCCTTTTGGTCACCCATTTCCTTTCTCTCTCAGCAATCCTAATCTGTGGTGTGACCATTTGCTAAATGTGCTATCCACACCCTCCTCAGCACTGGGGATGCTCCAAAGCTCCAGGGCCTTCATACAGTCAACAAGAGCTGCAGCTCGACACGCTTCCTGCACGTGAAGGAGTCAGGGACATCAGCCGCGTCACTGAGCTTCCACATTGAGCAAAAGGAGCAATATACAGAGGAGGAAGCACTAGAGTATTTTACATCAGCATCTGGTCTGAGATCTGCCATTTTTAATCTTAAGCTTACCTTAGTACAACTATAATATCAATAATAGATAAATGAGAAAGGAGAGAAAAGAAAAAAGTTACTAATCAAATGATAAAAAAGAAATAGAAGAATCTTACCTTATTAACACATCACTGAGATAGGAGATACAAGGGTGCCAGGATAAAAGCCAGATTATATATGAACTTTTTGTAATAATTCACCAATCCAAGGAAAGACTGGAGCTTTGGTAGAGAAGTGGAAACAAGGACTACCTTTGACTGCTCTCAATTTATCTCCCAACACGTTAAAAACCAGTCTTGTCAACTCTGTACCCCAAGTAGGTCACTTGGGTGCCTGGAACACACATTTTTCCCTTTTAAGGCATACATTAGTGTTGGAGAAATGTCTAAGGACTATGTCCAAGTTCACTAAGTGCTCTTTATTGGCCTTCTGTTATTAGCACTTCATTTAATAAATGGCAACCATTAAGGGTTAAACCAAAATCACATCTCTGCCATTGGTCTTAACATGGCAAAAATCCTTTATGGATTCCCCTAGTTCTCGAATTGCGAAATGAAAATCGATGGTGTCTCAGAATTAGAGGCGGCTTGGGATCATAATTTACTTTAACTAAAATCAGTCAGTACTTGAAAGGTTTTGGTATCTGGTGCCTCAGGAGAAGTTAGCTTTCTAATAACCAAAAAAGCTGCAGGTCCACAAACTGTCAGGTGAATTACTAGTTGCTTTTCATCTGCTGCAATGCCATTTGCCCAGAAAAATAACAAATTCTTTCCACATTGTTGACCCAGTCTTCAATGGCAGAATTGAACGAGTCAAACTTCCCACATAATAGTATGATACCTGAAATGGTCACCCCAACTCAGACAGCTGTTGCAAGCAAATTTTTTCAGGAGCATTTTTTTTTCTCTATTCACCACTGAAATAACTCCACAAAGGCTGGTATCTTGTCATCAAGTCACCTTTTATTTACACGTACATAACACTTGACACTGGTCCAGCTTCCTCAGAGCCAGCTCTCAGGAGGGAGTGGATGTTTGTGGGAGTGGCGCCAATCTACAGTCTACTTTGACCTGAATGGTGTCAATGCTCTTGAGTGTTGTTAGAGCCGCTCTCATTCAGGAAAGTGGGTGTATTCTATCACATTCCTGATTTGTGCCTTGTGAGTCAGGAGGCCCACTCTTGTAGCCACTGTATTTATTTGGTGAACTTGGTTGAGTTTATAGTCAGTGATAAGCTCCAGGTTTTGGATGTAGAGAATTTAGTGACAGTAATGTCAATGAATGTCAAGAAGCAATGGTTAGATTGTCTTATTGGAAAAGGTCATTGCTGGGTATTTGTGTGGCATGAACATTATTTACCACTTTTCAGCCCAAGTCAGGATATTGTCCACGTTTGGTTGCATTTGAACATGGACTGCTTTAGTATTTGAGGTGTTGTGAATGGTTAAACATTGCGTAATTAGTGAATATTCCCACTGAAATCAAAATACCCATGAGAAAAATACCTTTCCAACTTATGGTCTGAACATTTGATTTTTGAAATTTTGTTCACCCTGTTTATGTTCTTTTTCCATGGTAAATATGTTAAATGTCTTTTGTCTGTTTTAATTGTGATTGACTGTGTGTTTGAGGGTTTTGAATAAGTTACTGATAAAGTTGCATTGTAGGAGATTAGAAATCCTTTACTTTTTTCTTGTTAAAGTTATGTATGTTATAGTCAATAGTTATTTTATTGTTACTGACAAAACCTGGTATAAATTGCTTTTATCTTGAGTCAGTTAGGTCATCTTAGTGGTCTCGTTGAGATTTTATACATTTGGGAAGGTGTGTGAAACAGTAGATCAGGGTTATCAGTGTACTCTTCCTAGTTAAGTCATGACAGAATAAGTAACACAGTCATATTATGTGATAGTACTATTTCACACAATAGACATGTCAGCAAGACTTAAAACCTAGATTTTAACAGGAGTGTACATATGAAATTGAACAAGGAACATGATTAGGCCTCAGCAATGCATTCAATTCTGGCACCGGCACTTTAGGAAAGATATCAATATCCGAGTGTCAATTGATGAAGAAATCTTTTACGATGTCACCTGAGCATTCTTTGACAGCACCTCCGTTGTATGCAACATTTAACATTTGCAAGAACATGCTAGACATGCTTGGGAACAACACAACATACAGAACCCTTCCAATTTACTTACCATCCTGATCTGTAAATACATCACTGTTCCTTCATCTCCACTGGGTTACAATATTGAAACTCACTAATCACTAAGACAATAACTGCAGCAGTTTAAGAAGACCTCTTATTTAAAGACAATTAGGGCTTAAGACTGAATATTGAACTTGCCAGTGATACCTGCATCCCATAAATGAATTTAAACTAGTGACGACAATATTGAACTTGTTAATACAGCTTTGACAAAGGGTCAGTTAGACTCGAAACGTCAGGTCTTTTCTCTCCTTACAGATGCTGCCAGACCTGCTGAGATTTTCCAGCATTTTCTCTTTTGGTTTCAGATTCTAGCATCCGCAGTAATTTGCTTTTATTAATACAAGTGTTCTAATTGCATGGTTTTTATCAGATTTGTGTGTTTTGGCATTGTACTTTAATAAAGGGTAAACTAGAGATTTGAATTTCAATTCAGCAGTCTCTCCATAAAATAACTTACTGGATAAAATGTCAAAATCAGAGTCCTCTCAAATAACTTTTGAAAGATTAAAAGCCATATTAGATGGGAGTGATCCTTCCCTGGGGGTTAATGTCTGTAAAGGATATTGCTGAGAAGAAAGGTTGAATTTTTCCTTTTCCTATTTCTGTTAAGATCCTTTATGAAATGTCTTACATATAGATATCAAACTTCCTTATCGATCTTCTAAACTGGAAATCAATGTGTCAGCATGCTGATTACATCAATCATGTGACTGCGGAGCTTAGAGGAAACATTGATACATTTGGTTTGCTTACTTTCTCTCGAGTAATAAACTGGAGTTCTTTTATTAAAAGAACTTTGGAAGCCCTGTGTGAATATGTTCAATAACTGACCACTTATACAGCAAAAATAAAGCTCACAATCTATCAAGTCAGGTTTCGCTCGAAGATCTGACTTGTCCAATGCTAGCATCAGCTGGGATCATAACAGCCATGAAAGAAAATAGAGATTAAGCATTAGACCAAGTGGTTCACAAACTAAGGAAAAACAAAAGGACATGCTGAAACTATGTTAAAAGAGCAGTTGTGACAGAGGATTTTGTCTTGATTTAAAGTTTACACTGAGTGGAATTCAAACATCACAAAGACTGTTTACAAGCAGCATTCTCGACAGTTACCCAGACTGAATCAATTGAGCAATTTTTTAAACTTAGGACATATAAAAGTTACAAAATTTGCTTGATATGACAAAGTTTATTTAAAACAATGCAGAGCAGAAGGTGAAGCCGCAAGCAGTGAAACAGATTCTCACTTATTCAAGAATAACTTTAATAATCTATGTAAAGTGAACTTGAGCTCCTGTACTGAGCTGGACTGCTGCAAAGAATTCCTTAGTGATAACATTTGAATAGTTGAAGTAAATATTATAGATGTATTTATGGGGAAGCTAGATAAGAAGGAGGGGAAAAAAGAGGGCTATGTTGATCAAGATAGATTAGAAAGATAAGGTGAAGCACAAGTAGACCTGAATTGCTGGCATGGACTAGTTGGGCTGAATGGCCTGTTTATGTGTTATATTTCATTCTGTGCATGGAATCAGTTTCTGACTTTATGTTAATGACATCCAGCTTGATATCACCACAGCCTTTCTCAACTTGTGAAAGTGGTCCAGAAGACATTCAGAATTGTGCCTATACAGTATTTAGTTAATAACATATATACATTAATAAGTTAATGACGTAGTCTAAAAATTTTTTTTTTTGGTGTGTATCTAAAAGCTGTTTTTGTTGTACTTCATTAAGCCAAAAGGTCAACATTAAATCCAAACTGGTTTGTCAGATACCGTCATCACTTGAATGCCAGTTCCTTGAACATAGAAGTTTTAATTCTGAGTTACTCACTATTACATACAGAATCAGAGATTCAGCAGCTGACTGCAGAAATCTATGGACAAAGTGAGGACTGCAGATGCTGGAGATTAGAGTCGAGAGTGTGGTGCTGGAAAAGCACAGCAGGTCAGGCAGCATCCAAAGAGCAGAAGAATTGACTTTTCAGGCAAAGGCCCTTCATCCGGAATGAAGCTTGTGGGCCAAGGGGGCAGAAAGATAAATGGGAGGAAGGTAGCTGAGTTTGTGATAGGCAGATAGAGGTGCGGGGTAATGGTGATAGGTCGGAGAGGAGGGTGGAGCGGATAGGTGGGAAGGAAGATGGACAGGTAGGACAGGTTATGAGAGCACTGCTGAGTTGGAGGGTTGGATCTCAGATAAGGTAGGCAGAGGGGAAATGAGGGAACTGGTGAAATCCACATTGATCCCGTATGGTTGGAGAGTCCCAAGACAGAAGATGAGATGTTCTTCCTCCAGGCATCAGGTGGTTAGGGTTTGCATGTCCTTGGCAGAGTGGAAGCGGAAGTTGAAGTATTCAGCCATGTGATAGTGGGGTTGGTTGGTGCTGGTGTCCTGGAGATATTCTCTGAAGCATTCTGCAAGTAGGTGTCCTGTCTCCCCAATGTAGAGGAGACCGCATCATGAGCAACGGATACAGTAAATGACGTGTGGAGGTACAGGTAAAACTCTGGATGAGGAAGACTATGACTATGACTTGCCAAATTACGGCCTTATTGCCTATTTCCATCTCTATTCTCCTCTTTCAGTGATTTGTCGCACAGGTTGATCTGACAAAATTGCTGTTCTCACCAAGAAGCTGAGTAACAGTCTAACAAAATATGTATCAATCACATGTCACTGCTCATGAATTGGTCAAACAAACTATAACCAAGGGATGAGTTAATTCTGGACATCTGGCCACAAAATTTGTTTGTACAGATTTTCACTGTTTGAGTGTTGGCTCAGTTTCAAAATGGCATCCTGCTTCTGGAGTAGGCCATGCTGTATGGCATTCTGAGTGGCTATTTTAGATGGTATTTTGAGTGGCTATTTTAAGTGGTTTACAGCATGGGCAATGGGACCATGGGGAGGGGCAGACTGCAGGGTCAGTTAGTGTGCAACAAGTTAGCATGTGATGCCAACAAGGACCATTTTTGATCTCAATGATCCAGCTAATGACCTAGCTTAAACTTACACAGTTGAATGTGCATCCTGAAGCAGCAAGGAATGGATGCAAGAGGATCATTAACCACTTTCAGATTTGTTGCTGCTTGATTTCTACTGGCTGTTGTTGAGTTAGGAGTGTTTGGATATTTGTATACAAAATACTCATTATCCATGGAGAACTGGAGCAGAAATCTCCTGTGGAAGTCCAAAAATATAGATACCACTACAATGTAAATCTCCTAGGTAAAAACAATGACTGCAGATGCTGGAAACCAGATTCTGGATTAGTGGTGCTGGAAGAGCACAGCAGTTCAGGCAGCATCCAAATAGCTTCGAAATCGACGTTTCCTGATGAAGGGCTTTTGCCTGAAACGTCGATTTCGAAGCTATTTGGATGCTGCCTGAACTGCTGTGCTCTTCCAGCACCACTAATCCAGAATGTAAATCTCCTACCTACCACAGAGGACTGCAGCATCAGATTCAATGAATCTTGAGAAAAAAAATAAATGGCCTGAGGCTAACCTTGTAGGTACATTGGTCAGTAGATAGTGAATTGACGGATAACAAAGAGCAAGTGTATTGCTACTTAAGGTTTCTGAAGTCTACAGGGACTGGTGTGGCATATGTTGAAGGTCTTTGTTCTGCAATCAAGTCTCTGGCTGAGATTATTTGCTCACCGTTATGCGTGTTGTTGCTGCTATTTGTCTTGGCCTGCAACATGACAGGAAAAATGAACAAGGTGACGCAGAGGAGAACAGGCTGCTTGAAGCTGGGGAGAGGGAGGACACAGGAAGAGACTCTCCTTGGTAGGGCACGTATATCCAGAGACTTCAGGGAGCAATTCATTTCCTTCCACATCATTGAGAAGCCGTGAGCGCAAGGTCTCCACTTCGCTAATGATCTGCTCGCTGAAATCAGAGTATCCGAAAAGATGATTGTGGCCATGATTGTTTAAAAATGGATGAGGCTCCTTCTCGACTAGAGCAGGTGACATTGAGAGCATATCCCAGTTCACCATTCACTGCTCTTTTGGGGCTATCACTGAGCCTGTGTAAACAAACTAAATTCATTGCACTCTCTCTTGCCAGAGACAAGCACATGGAGCAAGCAGCAAGCTTCAGTATGATAGTGCTGAATGAGTCAGGAATTATGGATTGGATCAGTGTCAATGGAACCTAAAGTGTGTCCTGCATGACAGCCAAAGAAGACTCAATGCTAGGGTGGGTTTTGACTACAGAATAATGAGTTCATAGGTGTGGTAATGAGATAGTAATGTGTATAATAATGTCTGCTGTCATGTGCAGGAGTCTGAAAAGAGAGATGCAATTGGCTGTACAAAAGGGAGCTGTATTTACATAAAAGTGTAGAATTAAGTATGGGTTGAAGTTTCATTAAGATTTTTGGATAGATTGTCACAATCAGACCTCATGAGATTTCTTGCCATTTCTTACCAAATGTGTCTCATTGGCAAAATTACCTGCTATGCTGTAACAAAGATGACTCTGTCCCCATTTTACTACATGCCATTCCTGGAATGACTCACCATTAATGCATTATCAGCTGAAATACCTGCATTCCTGGCACCTCTGCCATGTTTTAAAGACTGCCAGGATGCTCCTGGATGAGCACCGGCATTCTGAAGCCATCTTGTTTGGTCAAGGATGGAGTTTGAACATGTCGGAGATGGGGAAGATGCTACTGCCGTTCTGTGATTGGAACCTAGAGGTCCTGGTGGAGGTGAGGTGCAAACAAGGAGCATGCTCTTCCTGGAGGACTAGCAGATTAGGACCATGTCACCAAACCCCACCAGCCTGTCTGCAGTCACTGCCAGGATCAGTGCCATAGGATCGACCATCAGTGGCATAAGAAATTCAATAACCTTCTTTGATCAGCCAGGATAAGCGCTATACTCCTCTCTCTCTCTTGCATCTCTCACTGTTACTACACCCATGTCCTCCCACTCTAGCTATTGTCTTAAGCATCTTCTGTCAATCACCTCACCTGCCCCCAATCTCCCACACCACTAACCATCCTGGCCTCTGTGCTGCTTACTAACTCGTCCGGGACACCTCTCCTGCTTTCCACATCTCCCACCAATACTAATCACCCACTTTCATCTCACTGAATCCCACTCTTTCATTCCAGGAGAAGACAATCCACAAGAGGGCAGGTGGCAGAGTGTCTGAAATTTGTTTCTTTGTCCCCATGAAGAAAAAAATCCTGAACATCACAGAAAAAGACTGGGATTCCTCCTGCAGAGATAGCAAGATATTCATGTTGGAGGGTTTGAGCTATAGGGAGAGGTTTAATAAGCTAGGGCTGTTTTCGCTGGAGACTGAGGGGTGACCTTATAGAGGTTTCTAAAATCATGAGGGGCATGGATAGGATAAATATACAAGTCTTTTCCCTGGGGGGGGGGGGGGGGGGTGGCGGGAGGAGTCCAGAACTAGAGGCATAGGTTTAGGGTGAGAGGGGAAAAGAGACCTAAGGGGCAACCTTTTCACACAGAGAGTGGTGAGTGTATGGAATGAGCTGCCAGAGCAAGTGATGGAGGCTGGTACAATTACAACATTTAAAAGGCATCTGGATGGGTATATGAAAAGGAATGGTTGAGATGGTTATGGCCCAAGTGCTGGCAAATAGGACTAGATAAATTTGGGATATCTGGTTAGCATGGACGAGTTGGACCGAAGGGTCTGTTTCTGTGCTGTACATCTCTATGACTCTATATCCCAGCAACTGAGCAATCCCAGTCTTCATTCCACTGTGACTCTCACAGTAACCTCACTGTGAGGGCCATTCATTGCATGCCACTCCTAACCACTGGCCACAACTATTCCCTCCTTTATCTCATACAGGTGATGCAAGCATGGCCACTACCTCTGCAGAGAATGGGCTTGCTCTAGAAAACACCTTCTGTCATAAAGCTGGCCCTTTTCTCAAAGCTATTTCTTTTTCTCAAAGTTACTGTGTGTTCGAGCTTTTTTCAGAGGTTGTAAAACAACCCAGGCTCTGAAACGGCTGAGTTGGTACAGAGATGAATGGTTTATTGGGACCCTTGTTTACCCCTAAATAGATGATACTCAGGCCAAAGGCTCTAATGTTTTAGAAATAATTTATATAATGAAAGGGGAATGGCCAGTCCTTGTAGCTGAGGTTGTGTGGTTCAGTTATTGCAGGGGATGTTTGAAACAGGCTGCTGGCTTTTCTCTCTCCTTGCAAACTGTAAGCCTTTGTTTGATTTTACCTTCTGTGTGAAGGGATTTGTGCACTGGGATTGTTGCATGTATTTTCGGAACAGCATCATTAAGTCAGGTTTGGATAGGATAAGTTATCGGGTATTGTATTTTCAGTTCTGTGTGTATCATTCCGTAATTTTGTACATAAATTTTGTTTGTTTAAAACTTGGCAGTCAACCCAACTAATTTACACAGGAAATATCTACTATATACCTTGCTAAACAAATAGCAAAGTTATGGTCTGGGCTACCTGCTTAAAAATGTTTTGAGGGGTCTGGCCTAGTCCATAACACTCCTCAACGTCTGAAGATATAAAAATGGAAGCTTCAGAAGAGGCATCAGCAAGGCTGCTCTTGCAAGATCCTCACCCCAACCAACTCAAACACCTTCATGGGGGATCATTAGTGTTCAAAAGTTTAGGAGCCCTCACTGTGACTGCTCTAAGTTTGGCCAAGGAAAAAAAAGGCCCAGGCCATTGGAATTTGGAGGAATGCTGGAGACCAAGCACCTCTCAGTCTCAGGCAGGAGAGGAGCATGTGATATCGGCACCTCTGTGGGGTGCAATGGCCCTTATTGCCCAGAAGCTTTAACAGCAACTGAGCCTCTCATGCCAATGTCTGTCTGCCTCCATGAACAGGTCAATGGCTGCCATAGCAAGCCAGGTCCAGCACATTCAGGCTGCTATGCATGCCTCTGTAGTCATCCCCTTAGAGGTTGAGCCATCGCAGTGGAAAGAAGAGTGGGACATGCTAAGTTGGTGCAACGTGGATGTTGCATGATCCCTGCAGGAATGAGGTGCCTCCTTATTCATAATGTGTGAGACAGGGTGGTCCCATGGATTGATGTCTCTGTTGAGGGCCTGCTGCAGCACCTGGAAGCAAAAGAAATGAGGTGCCTACAGGCTATTGGGTCCTACTGACATTACTGATCCGTATCCTAAAACAGCCCTATTCTTTCCCTGGTCAAATGTGTCGGTGTGAATGCGTTGGTCAATGGTATCTGGACAGGGAAGCACACAGTAAACAGGGAGTCAGTCTTTTAGGATAATCAGGAATTGGGGATTCTGCAGGTCTGTGCAGTGCAAGGGTCTGTATGTAATATTCGTTCTCCTCAAAGGGCTTTACATTGGGTGTTGTGCAGCTCCTTCCCTCATAAGTCACAATAGTTACCCTGCTTACTGTGAGTATGGTCATGGCCATTTTCTTCCCCTTTACATGCTCTCAATTTCTAGCACGCTGACAGTGAGTACTCTTTGGTCAGTGCTTTCCAGCCTCTGCTTCTCCATGTCAGTGATGCCCTGAGCATCCAGAATGAGCCGATATGTTGGTCTTTCCTGGAAACCCCACAGACCTTACATCTTCCTAGATCTCCAGCCAAATCATCTACATGAGGCTGCAGCTGCCTGTCTTACCCCACCTTCAGCTGGCAAACCATGTGGTGACCATGTCAGTCATGATCACCCTTGAAGCCAGGGTGTTCCTGACTGTGGACGGAACCCTTCTCATCCATGCATTACCATATCCCCATTACAAACAATATTGGCCTCTTCGCTTTTGTCACAGCCACTTTTTCCTTCAGCCTGCAGTCTCCAATCCTAAAGAATAGGTTTCTGACTGTCTTTTCTGTGGTAGAAGCCTTCCCCTTAAATCCTGCCTCATACCACACCCCCCACCACTCTTTCCCTTTCCTTTCTGTGACAGATTAACTCATTCCCTCAAGTGACCAATCAGGATGGCCTTGAGTGAGAAGGGGCCAAAGCTCTGATTGATGCCTGTACGTCAGCGCACCCATGTTATCCTGACCCTGGTCTAGCTGCTTTGGAGCCACCAGACCACTACCCCCCCTCCTCCCAGGTGCCTGACTGGGGCAATCCCCTCGACTAGTATTGGAAAGTTCCATTCATCTACTACACTGGGACCTCCTGACAGATGGGTGCCTCCATGGGCTTTGGTGAGGACTACTCCCTGAAGACTTTGAGTCAGGCCGCCTGCTTGCTGCTCACACAGTGTGTTTCCCATGTCGCATATGGTGCAAGTGAGAGCTTGAAGTAACATACCACTGCATGGCAAAATGACTGAGCAGTGATAACCAGTGGGGCAGTCTGCCTGGTTGTGTGAACTATGGTACTTGGCTGTGGTAACAGCACCTTGTCTTGCTTTGTCATGCTATGTGAGTGAAGCCAAAAGGGAGAATGTGGGTTGTCCTGAGATGCAGCCTGGTCCAAACTTTGAGTTGGGTACCTGTCCACAACCTCTACCCAAGAAGAAGGTACATAAACCTGAACACATGTACCAGTCGGTTTCGAAACAGTTTCGACCCACTGTTGTGAGAATACTGAAGGGACTCAAACTCTTAACATTCGCCTGTACCTGTGTTTTTGTTTTTGCTGCTGTTTACCTATTATTTACTTATGTATGCTACTTAACTATGTGATCTGTCTATATTGCTGGCAAGCCAAAGTTTTTCACTGTGCTTCAGTACATGTGACATTAAATTCAATTCAATTCCACCTGTGCAAAAACTCCCTGCTGCAGGTTTCAAGACCAGCTGCAGAAGCAGGCCACAATGTAAGTCTGTGAATCCTAGTGGCCTGCAAGTGGATTGGAGAGGTGCCATAATGGTCACAAAGGCTTGGCAACTGTCAGACTCCAATGTCAATGGATGACTGTGGATGAGGTTTGCTCCTGTGGATGGTGCCCTGCAATACAGTTTGCGACTGAACAATGTGGAGTCTGATCACAGCCAGTGGTAAGCTGAAGTTGCTGCTTTCCCACTCTGACTCCCATGTCAAGAATGCTCAAAGTCCAGCTTGTTTGATGCATCTGGTAAGAGTGGAAGCAGAATATTAATGAACAGATTTGAAGTTTTAATCAGGTTTTTAACATGCTATCATCATCTTTAATCAGCAGCTCATTGTTACCTAGTGAGAAACTTACCTTGCTGCTCACAAATGCATAAAAGATGCAACGAGATGCTTCTGATGTCAAGATAGGTCTGACTGATTCCTCCCCCAATCCTGCCATAAATCATGCAGACCCCGATAAGATAAATTTAAAAAAGGCGTTCTGAAGAAACATCAAATTTAAGTCACTCTTGGTTAGATACAAACATTCCTGACATACACTAGGCCACAATTATTCAAAGTGGACTCAAACTTCAAACTATGGTAGCAGTGGTGTTGGTATGGTGATACTAATCAAACAACAATTTGTGTCATTGCTAAACACAATTGGGAGAAATCAGAAGATTCTTCAAAAGTCCAGCCTTGACTCATCAACAATTGGTCATGATGTCACCACCCCTCCTCCTACAGCAGTCACTGCCCCTCCTACAGTCAGTAGAAAACCCCATAGGTCCACAGATGGTCCAGTATTGGGGTTGTAGAAAAAAAACTTCCAATCGAACAGCATTGGGTTTGCAGGTCAAAGGGCAGAGGCACCCTGTTAATACATTCCAGTAACGAGTTGCATCTATAACTGACAAAATCCTTGTGAGAAAGGGGTATAAGAGGTCTCTGCAGATTTTGAAACTGCCCTAAAAATCACTCATAATTGAGTAAGCATGGTTCAAACAGATTCCAAAGGTCATCAAACTGACCATTAAAGGCCTGTACGGCTTAGCCAGTTGCTGCGATTTGGTGTATGCAAGGATGAACTAATTCGTGACTGGATCGTTGTTAGAGTCTGTGACTAAAATTTGTTAGATCTTTTGCAGAGCAAAGGCAACCTAAAATTCTAACAGGTGGCTCAATACACTACACAGGGCAAACATATGGAGAAAAATTAGAACATAGTCCCTGGATTGCCAGGGCTTTGGATGAATCTCTTCGTTGGTAATGTTTAGAAGCAGGACTCCACCAATTCAAAAACCCGCCAAAATAGGGGAAAACGCAGGAAACCCAGCAGTAGCCATTTTAAAGGTTTTGTATAATGAAGCCAGGAAGTAGCACTGAAAGCATAGTTGCCCAGCAGAGGGCGCAGAATGGTTCCAGTGTAGAAAGGTAAGACAATTCTACAAACATAAGTATGCAATTAAGGGAAGAATACAAGGGAAAGTCACTGAAAAGCAGACAATTCAGGAAATTATGAATACAGAAAACATTGTGAATACTGATTGTTTCAGAGGAGTACGGGATCAAGAACAACGACAACAAAAGGCCATAAGCTGTAGAGGTTAAAAAACTTTCAAACTGAATCCAAACTTTATTCCTTTATTCATAGAACTGCCGACCATTTGGAAAGTTTCAAAGCAATAGGTGTCCAAAGACCAAAAATTAAAGTGCAAATTCCAGGTGGTGTAGATCTCCAACTAAAGGGTTGAGAACTACCACCATTCTCAGCCAGAGATTAACAAGAGCATGTACATCTTACAAAACGCACAGCTCAGTTCAGCAGAAATGTATATGTACAACTAGGCCTTCTGAAGAAAAGTAGACAATGTCTTACAGCATGTCAATAGGACAGATTCCTCATTTCGAGCAATACTTCTCATAGCACATGCTTGGCTAAACGCAGTACACAGCAGACATATTATCGAGAGGTGTGCCTGATCAAGTAATAACCCAAGAATTGATGCTTCTTTCAGGGGTGGAGCTATTTGCAGCAATCATAACAAACTTTTTACATCAGCTCATGAGAAAAATAAACCAACTAGAAATCAGAAAAGGGAGATGCCAATGATCAAGATATAATCCAAATGATTAACTCATAAGGAAATGCCAAGAAAGAGTAAACATCTAGCAAGGGTTGGGACTAGATCTTTGACTGCAGGGAAAATGTGTACTAGATCACACTGGATTATTGTTCAAGGAGACTGGAAGCTACCAGATCCCATGGAGCAACAGCTGAATACTGTTATTAGAACATAAAAATATATCTTTACAACACAAGATTTTCCAGACAAAATTGATCCAGATGGTGGTTCACAGTTTGTGTATGAATATTTCAAGAAGTTTGCAGGTGACTATGGAATTGATCATGTTACTAGTTCTTGTCCACAGGCCAATGGAGAGACCAAGATTGCATTGAAAACTATTAAAACAATAATGATTTGCTGAATTGTAGACTGATATCCTCAAACAATGGATGTTCACTGGTGGAGCTGTTATGGGCTGAAGCTTGAAAAACTACAAATGTTATTGTTGTGGCAGGACATAAAACCAAATACTTCTATGACCATAAGAAACTAAAAATTGTGTGGAGAAACAAGAAGATCTGGCATAATTGCAGGCATAGAGTGCAGACTTTTTTTTTAGCCTCTTTAGTACAAGGTAAAAGAGATTTGAATGAAAAACTGAAAGAGTGAAAACATTGCCCGTAATGTTAGGTAAGGGGCAAATGGAGGGGTATGGGTGGGTTGCGCTTCGGCGGGTCGGTGTGGACTTTTTGGGCCGAAAGGCCTGTTTCCACACTGTAATGTAATCTAATCTAATCTAAAAACAGAGATTACACAAATAGAACAACCACCTTCCAATGCCTCTTGGAACATTCAGAAAACACAGAAAAAGTTTGAGTATTATTAGAGGAATTACGAACAAATTAATTTGAGTATTACAAGCTCTGCCCTGATGGAAGCAAGGCTACATCAATTTATTACAAAATGCTGATAAGTTAATGAACCATCTGAAAGTATCACCCTTGATTAATGGCGACAAAAACAAGATTAGGGAGAATTGTAAAGGGACAGCAAAGGCACCTGTCAAATGCAGAGTTTGCAGGGAGATGGTGAGAATGTAAATAGATTAAGAAAGTAATTTTTAAATATTCAAGAGTGTTATTTTAAAAATTGCAATTATCCTTAGAGTGAGATAAGGTCATAGAGATGTACAGCATGGAAACAGACCCTTCGGTCCAACCTGTCCACACAGACCAGATATCCCAACCAAATCTAGTCCCACCTGCCAGCACCCGGCCCATATCCCTCCAAACCCTTCCTATTTATATACCTATCCAAATGCCTCTTAAATGTTGTAATTGTACCAGCCTCCACCACATTCTCTGGCGGCTCATTCCATACATGTACCACCCTCTGTGTGAAAAAGTTGCCCCTTAGGTCTTTTTTATATCTTTCTCCTCTCACCCTAAACCTATGCCCTCTAGTTCTGGACTCCCCTCCCCCAGGGAAAAGACTTTGTCTATTTATCCTATCCATGCCCCTCATAATTTTGTAAACCTCTATAAGGTCACCCCTCAGCCTCCGATGCTCCAGGGAAAACAGTCCAGCCTGTTCAGACTCTCCCTAGAGCTCAAATCCTCCAATCCTGGCAACATCCTTGTAAATCTTTTCTGAACCTTTCAAGTTTCACAACATCTTTCCGATAGGAAGGAGACCAGAATTGCATGCAATATTCCAACAGTGGCCTAACCAATGTCCTGTACAGCTGCAACATGACCTTCCAACTCCTATACTCAATACTCTGACCAATAAAGGAAAGCATACCAAACACCTTCTTCACTATCCTATCTACCTGCGACGCCACTTTCAAGGAGCTATGAACCTGCACTCCAAGGTCTCTTTGTTCAGCAACACTCCCTAGGACCTTACCATTAAGTGTATAAGTCCTGCTAAGATTTGCTTTCCCAAAATGCAGCACCTCGCATTCATCTGAATTAAACTCCATCTGCCACTTCTCAGCCCATTGGCCCATCTGGTCCAGATCCTGTTGTAATCTGAGGCAACCCTCTTCGCTGTCCACTGCACCTCCAATTTTGGTATCATCTGCAAACTTACTAACTGTACCTCTTATGCTCGCATCCAAATCATTTCTGTAAATGACAAAAAGTAGAGGATCCAGCACCGGTCCGTGTGGCACTCCACTGGTCACAGGCCTCCAGTCTGAAAAACAACCCTCCACCACCACCCTCTGTCTTCTACCTTTGAGACAGTTCTGTATACAAATGGCTAGTTCTCCCTGTATTGCATGAGATCTAACCTTACTAATCAGTCTCCCATGGGGAACCTTGTTGAATGCCTTACTGAAGTCTCTATAGATCACATCTACTGCTCTGCCCTCATCAATCTTCTTTGTTACTTTTTAAAAAAAACTCAATCAAGTTTGTGAGACATGATTTCCCAAGCACAAAGCCATGTTGAACGGGTAAAGAGTAATAAGTTCGTGATATAATGCGGAAATATCCATGATATCATCAGTAAGGGATGATGCAATAGTCTGTGAGAAAAAAGAATCTACGGAGAAGTATAGAAAGTACCAAAGTGATGAGTCATTGATTTACAGAGATGTGCAGCACAGAAACAGACCCTTCAGTCCAACTTGTCCATGCCAAACAGATATCTCAACCTAATCTAGTCGCATTTGCCAGCACTTGGCCCATATCCCTCTAAACCCTTCCTATTCAGACACCCATCCAGATGCTTTTAAATGTTGTAATAATACCAGCCTCCAGTTCCTCTGGTAGCTCATTCCATACATGCACCAACCTGAAAAATTTAAAAGTGCCCTACCGGGCAAATTTTTCGCCCCTCACCCTCAAACTATGCCCTCTCATTATGGACTTACCCACCCCAGGGAAAAGACCTTGTCTGTTTACCCTGTCCATGCCCCTCATGATTTTATAAACCTCTATAAGGTCACACTTCAGCCTCCGACGCTCCAGGGAAAACAGCCCCAGCCTGTTCAGCCTCTCCCTATAGCTCAAATCCTCCAATCCTGGCAACATCTTTGTAAATTTTTTCTGAACCCTTTCAAGCTTCACAACATCCTCCTGATAGGAGGGAGACCAGAATTGCACGCAATATTCCAAAAGTGGCCTAACCAATGTCCTGTACAGCTGCAACATGACCTCCCAACTCCTATACTCGATACTCTGACCAATAAAAGAAAGCATACCAAACGCCTTCTTCACTATCCTATCTACCTGTGACTCCACTTTCAAGGAACTGGACAGGTTTTTCTTGACATTCGACACTGATTTCATGATTGTCATCAGACTCTTAAATGCACATTTTTATTGGAATCAAAACTCCATCATCTGCAATGACAGAACTTGAACCCTTTACCCAGATCTCTACTATGGTCTCTGGATTAATAGTCTACCGATAATATCACAAGGGCATTGGGATTGAGAAATTGTGGAATTTCATGGGTTTCTCAAACTTTTGTGCACACCTTTCTCCATAGTTAACGATCCAAAAGTATGCCTGATTCCCCCAAAGCATCCGTGACCCCCATCCCAAAGGATACCTAACCCTGAAAGAATGCATGAATCCTATCCCAAGATATTCTGAGATAGTATGTTCAGGGATACTCCAGATCTCCACAGGGGCACAATGCACTCAGAAGGGAAATGGTTTTACCTGACATAATTTGTACAACTTGGGTTCCAGACACCAGCAACTTCAAAACCCTTTTTGAGTGGAAGGAGCTGATCATCTAAATGGCCAGGAGCCTCTGTATGTGTGTACCATGATTCTCCCCAAATCCCATCCCATGAAAATATGAAATGCTGGGTTTGGGAGCAAGATGCCTCCTTGAATTTTCATCTTGGTGGCAGAAACTCTACAATGCAATGAAAACCTGGCGCAATGTCATTTTCAAGCATTGCCTAAAGAATATTTTTGATGTCATGGTCACTGGAGTTGAGGCTGTGAGGGCAACCTTTGTCTCAGAAAATCCCCTCGTGTTTCATTCTCTGAGGTGTTTATTTTGAAGGAGAAAGTGTTGTGATCCTCCACCTTATTGATCAGCCTTTGGAAGCCGGTAGGAAGGGATTATGAGAGATCATTTACATATATCTTTGGCCAAGGAATGGACTGAAGAAAAAAAAACGATTGTTTACAAACTAAGAGAAGTCAAAGTAGACAGATTGGCACAACCATGACAAAGAGGGATACATTTCCTTTTTGTTTTACATGAAAAAATATCCCCCAAGAACCTAATCTTAGTTTCCCTCCACTTCTCAGATATCAGCTGCCCATCAGTGACATCTTCTAAAAACACCAAGTAACATTTCATCTGTGCTCTGATGAAACCATACTATCTAAATGCATGCGATTAGTGTTATAAAATTGTTGCATTATTCTTTGGGAAAGGAAAATAATCCTGTGATCCAAGAATAAACAGCAGCATTCTCACAGAGTCATCATTCCAGCTCGTTCTATTTGCTGCTCTCAATCTATTTCATAATAAATGGGAGTACGAAAAATGTTGAGAGAATGAATTTTGCAGATGCTGAACATGTGGACACCACGTGCACTTATGCACAATGGCTTGAGACTACTGAGGATTAAATAGTTTGAAAGTGGGCCGCCTGCTGTGCATTTAGAACTGCAGTCACATTTACAAAGCTCGTTTGAAGGCTTGATACCATTCCTGTAATTTTTATAGCAGGCTTAGGCTGTGCCAGTTCTTTGCGAAAACATTGAGCTCTCTCAAAGACTGGGACTGAATAAATAGCGCATGATCCCCTCAAGGCCTCTGTTGCCAGGTAACAACTTCATTTGAAGGTCATCCAGTCCTTATTTGAGGAGCCAGATGATTAAAATTAATGGGAAACTTTGTCTCAAACTGAGAGTTATATAACTCAGCAGTTGTGCCTTCTAGTGTTGCCCCATTCTCCCATGTTTAGTTGTTGTTTGTCATGTACAAGAGTTACTCTTTTGAACCAACTCTCGCCTCTAAAGGAACGAGACTCTTGTTTTGGTTTAATTATACTTGTGCCTGCAGCCCACTGTAACTTTATCCAATCAGCTACTCTTCATGGCTGAAGCTGAGCACTCACTGTCGGCATTATACTAAGCATCAGAACCAAAAGCGATCCTCATATAGAGTCCACACAGTCTTGGTCTCCAACTAGGCCCAATGACTGATGATCATGAGTCAGAAACGTAGTTAATTTTCCCCTCTCTCACCCCGAAACGCTGCTGCCAATTTGTCAAGCTCCCTATTACTTCACCACACTATAAATAATATAGAAGCCACATCTTGTAAAATATTACTGTCATCTGAATAATCTGACATCTGCTACTACGTAAACCAAATGCAAGTAAACTGAGACAAAAAAGAGAGGAGATTTCTAGCCAACAATGGTTAGTGGGGAAGGACTGGAACCCTAGATGGCTGCAGGCATTGAGTGAGGATTTGGAAAACAAATCCCCCACCACAAAGTTTACTAAGACTGTCAAATACTTGAAAATCGCTCTTCTGGCAATCTTATCTAGCAGACGTAAAAGGGGTGGAATGTCATCTTGGAGAGACTTTGAGACAGTTGAAAAAAGAAACCTCTCCGTGTGCTCTCAGTTTCTGGCAGTGATGACAGGTTATGATCCCAGCTCTCACTTGTCTTCCCGAGCCATTCATGACATAGACTGGGTATCCAGCCCAGAAAATGTGGGTGATTAACAACTTTAAAAAGATGCTGGATGACTTCAGCAACAAATTGTGACTTTTTGAAATTCATTCACAGAGCCCAGGCATTGCTGGCTCGGATACACTTATTGCCCATTCCTAAATACAAAGAGGTCAGTTAAGAGTCATTCGCATTCCATTGGGCTGGAGTCAAATGTACACCAGACCAGGTAATAATGGGAAATTCCCTTCCCTAAAGGAAATTAGTGTCCCAGATTTTCTTCATTGTGGCCTCCTATACATAGAGGAATCAGTGCGCAGGCTGGGTGACTGCTGCACAGAACATCTACGTTCCGTCCCCCAAAAAAAGACCCCAAGCTTCCAGTTTCCTGTCACTTCAACACCACCCTGTTCCCTGGCCAACATCTCTGTTTCAGGCTCGCTGCTCCAGTGAAGCTCAACACAAGCTGGAAGAACAGCACCTCATTTTCCACTTGGGAATTCTACAGCCTTCTAGACTCAATGTTCAACAATGTGAGGGCTTGAGGCATTTTCTCCCATGATCCTCACGAATCATCTCCAACAACAGCCATTCATTCTCCTGGGCTGACCACTATCCACACCTTTGTCTGTCCAACTCTCTTCTGACTCTATCTCTACCTATGGTTTACGCCTTACCCCATCCCCTTCTGCATAAAAACTGACATTTTCCTAGCTACCACGCATTCTGAAAAAGGGTCACTGGACTGGAAACATCAGCTCTGATTTCTCTCCACAGATGCTGCCCGATCTTTTAAGATTTTCCAGCAATTTCTCTTTTCGAGCCGACAGATACAGCCTGGTCCTATCCATGAACTGAGTGCATGTCCCTGAGCACAGTGTTCTTGCTGCAGTATTACGATGAGAGTTACCGCTGCAGCCCTAAGGTGGCACTGAAGTGCAGAAGTGTCCTATTGGTGGATTGGATGTGCCATGAAGTTTATTACATGCTGGTACATATCTGATGCCAATGTCAGTGGATGTGGCCAGTGGCTATGGAGTGTGCCCTCAGATGTTGGTGTCCATTTGGAATCAGCCCTCTGGAACATGCTGAAGTTGCTAGGTACCTGTTTTCATTTCCATGTCGAGAATTCTCACGTCTAGCTTATTTGATGCATTTGGAGAGATGGGAATCTGTACATTACTGAGGTGAGTTGCCCTCTATAATGACGTGTTTAATAAACTACAATCCCCCTGAATTGGCGACTCGCTACTGCCTAGTGAGAAAATAGGCAAAGGCATGAAAAGTGTGGCGAGTTGCTCCCAATGTCGAGATAGGCCTTGCCTGATTTCTCATCAGATCCTACTATAATCTCAGTCTAATCCATCATCCAGGCCTCTATAAAATTCCAGTCTGAAGGTTTATTTCTCATTTCAAGGCAGTGAAGGTTCAGGAATAAACTTGGAATGACTGAGTTGAAGTTTATTGATTTAGCTTGAGCACAGGATGAGGACATTGGGATTGAAATAAAATAATTTGTATTGGTGCCATATGGTGTTTAGAAGGATATTATCAGCACTTTCATTTGATCATAGGAAGGATGCACACAATCTCTGCCACCAATGATAATTTGTAAATATTTGCCCATCGCAGCCCTCCTAACACACTAAATATGCAGGAGTTACCTGGTCAAATTGCATACTCCATCTTTGTCCCTGCAATATTCTCTCACTCCAAATAAACACATAAGAAAGTGGTGGAAGATGCCATAATGGTCTTCACATTCTGTCAAATGCCTTCCAAAACCACGGTTACATCCCTTATGATGGCATTCTCGATTTTCTTTTTAATGGTAAAGTAGCCGACTGGCAAAGTCAAGGAGTTGCCACCTGATTTCCCCAAGATACCTGTTATAAATGATCAGCCATGCAACTAAGGGACTCCTATATCTGTAGAAGACATAGCAGGCCAGGGCCGAAGGGGCACACGTTAGTTCTGTGCATTGAAGGACAGCACAGTGCTCACCAATCACCAGATGTGAATTTAAGAGAAAATCAGTCTATTTTCTCACTGACAAGATATATACAGAGTGATTAGGGCCAAGACGCAAAGAAGCCTGGACAGAACCATTTCCAAATGGAAGCCTTGGTAGTCAGGGAGGAGAGCTAGATGTTAGCAAGGAATTGAGTTTGTTTCCCAGGAGACCATAATAGCAGGAGTTCTTTGGCTTGTGATCTGTGCACACAGCTGTTTAGCCGCTGGTAGAGTTCTGCCACATTTTTGGGTTATTACACTGTTTAAGTCTCGAGTTCAGAATCACTGGTCACTCCCGAAAACAGATGTTGTACATCTATAATATGCAAAGCACATTTTCCTGTCTGATATGTAGATACAGGATAGCATGATCCAGGGAAAATCACAAAGAAACCTTACACTGCTCCAATGGCTACTGAATATATCAGACATCAGTGTATGTTAATATCAGACTGGACACAATTACATTAATATAATTTAATATACGTTAATATAATTTAAAGGGCAGCACAGTGACTCAGTGGTTAGCACTGCTACCTCACAGTGCCAGGGACCCAGGTGACCGTGTGGAGTTTGCACATTCTCCCCGTGTCTGCGTGGGTTTCCTCTGGGTGCTCCGGTTTCCTCCCATAGTCCAAAGATGTGCAGGTTAGGTGGATTGGCCATGCTAAATTGCCTAATAGTGTCCTGCAATATGCAGGCTAGGTGATTACACATGGTATTTTGGGGGGTTACAGGGATGCATTGGGATGCTCTTCAGAAGGTGAGTATGAACTCAATGGGCTGAATGGTCTTCTTCCACAATGTAGGGATCCTATGAAACCTCAAATAAGCCTTTCATCCAATAAATAGTGGATGTGAGGTATTTAATGTGAAGGGCACAATTAAACAGATTAATATATAATCATATACACTTCTTGAAATACAAAATAAAGGTGTTACAAGTTGACTTTATAAATAGGGATTAAACAGATTATTGGCAGTGAGCGTCCTTTCACCTAACTTTGCTTGTTCACTTATTGTGCTACAAGATTTGAAACAATGTTGACTGTTCCTTGGAAACCGACTGTGGTTTGCTGTTTCAATCTTTTTATTGCCAGTGTCTCAGCCTACCAAACTGTCAATCAGAGCACACTGTTGGCAATCAATAGCCTTGGCAAAAGTGAGGACTGCAGATGCTGGAAAACCACAGCAGGTCAGGCAGCATCCGAGGAGCAGGAAAATTGACGTTTCGGGCAAAAGCCCTTCATCAGGAATAGAGGCAGGGAGCCTTCAATAGCCTTACTCTCTGCTGCTAGTTCTTGGTAACAACCGTCAATCAAAAGTTTTATACCATATAGGGGCCTATCCCTTGAGTGTTTGATTAGGGAATTTCTCATAATCTGTTTGGTTATATGTCCTTCTGGACATTTAGCAAAACTTTAAGAGTAAAACATCCAAACGTTGTGCACCATGGCATCTAATTGACAATAGTTCAGGCTTACTGGTTTTCCAAATAGCAGACTTCAGCTTAACTTAATAAATAATGCAGTCATTTTCTTATTTCTTTATTATTGCAACTTTCTCAGACATTTCCAAAATATCAGTTTGATGCTGAAGTCGTTCCACCTGGTTCTGTGCCCACATGCCAGTGGATATCAATGGTGCCTAAATAGTCTGGCCTTTCTATGATTATCTTATTCTCTCTCCTCATTTTTTTTGTAATGGCAGAAGAACAAGGTTGGGCTGAAGGGAAACGTCTCTATTTCCTGCAGGGCTTATAAACCAGTAGGAGTTTATTCAAACGAAAACTACTGCTGTGCTTGGGTCTAACCAAGAGCACATCGCCAAAAGGAAATTCCACAGCAGCAGTCTTCTGGAACTACTTTTGGCTGTTTTCTGGCTTACAAAGTTTCCTGTGCCTGTGGTTATACACAAGAACATGCCATTGTTTCTTTGATGTAAACGCTTACTTCAGGAGACGTGGCCATGGGCAGTCAGGAAAAGAAATGGTGCCTCCTAGAAAATACAACCCTTTTAATGTTATCTGCACAGGGCAAGGCCGGTGAGCTGTGCTTCTGGTAAACTGTACAGGAACTATTAGTGGTGCTGGGGAGAAGTCTGAGAAGGGACAAGGAGTTCAATTGTAAGAATTGCTGACCAATTTTCATCTTTTGGCCACACACCTAAAAAATTGGCAAGCTTTCTGACCCTAGCCTGGGCATCTAAAATGTTAATAATCCCATTTCCCACATCTAGTTGAAAGTGAGGACTGTAGATGCTGGAGATTAGAGCTGAAAAATTCTTCCTGAAGAAGGGCTTATGCCCAAAACATCGATTTTCCTGCTCCTTTGATGCTGCCTGACCTGCTGCACTTTTCCAGCAACACATTTTTCAGCATTTCCCACATCTACCAGCCATCAACTTAACAAAGACTGCTCCAAGGTTTAGCTCTTATCTAGATGTTTTCTCCATCTCAGAGCTACTGGACACTCTCATTAGTGATTCGAATGTATTGTTGTCAGGATTGTACCCATGCTGCTCAATATCTGTTTATGCAGTGGTTGAACCCAAAGGTATAACAGTAAGGGCTCCTTATGGTTTGAACTGGAAGTTGTGTTTTTTTCAAAAAGCCTTGTATGACCTTCTTTCCAACTTTTTCAAGCAGACATGACCTGATGTGAATTGTTAAAATGCTTTTTCTTAAAAACGTAACCACAGTAAGTGAACAGATAGAATAGCAGTTATAAACACACCTCACTTTTTCCAGTGTTTTCCTTAAATTCTTGAATAATAAGGAAACACATTTGTTTTGTGTTATTTCCTTTCTCTATAGTTTCAACTGTAAAATAACTATGATCTACACCTCAGATTCTAGTCCTAGGCTTGCTGTTTGTCAGCCCTGATTAAAGCTTAATTCAAGGAGGTCAGGATACCTCACGGACATGCTCCTGTGCTCTGACTGAGCAGTCGGCCTGTCATTAAAACTAACTACTTCCGCAGTTCATGTTTGTGGCCTCTTGGTGGATGCAAGTTGGGTTCATATAGGAAGGTCATTCCAATGATAAAAGTGTAACTGTTCTCCAGAATTTCTAACTTGCACTGAGTGTGTGCGCGCGCGTGTGTGTTTCTGTGTCTGTCTGTGTGTCTGTGTGGTGCTTGAGAGATGATTCTCTAATTTGAGAAATTGGAAGCCAAGGATACTGTACAATACCAACATTCACTGGTGCAAATTTTCTGTTTAACATAACAGCAAGATACAATACCTTTGTTCACCAGTCACCCATAAATACTATCAAAGCCCATTGAGTGTGACTTAGGCCAGTTATGGGTCACAAAGATGACACATCCTTTCTGTGCACTCAAAATTGTGATCAAAATTCAGAGCCAATAAAACATTAAAAAAATGATGTTAAAATAGTCCACAAAGTAACACAAACACGAACAGAAGGCTACATTGTAGAACAATAGTTCAAGTACTTTAGATAGGTCAGTTTTTGACCAATGTGTGCAGGAGGGTTTCCTGACACAGTAAGGAGACAGGCCAACAAGGGATGAGGCCACTTTGGATTTGGTATCAGGTAATGAACCCGGCCAGGTGTTTGGATGCAGGTGAGCACTTTGGTGATAGTCACCACAATTTGATTATGTTTATTTTAGTGATGGAAAGGGATAGGTATTTACCATAGGGCAAGAGTTATAGCTGGGGGAAAGGCAATTATGATGTGATTAGGCAAGATTTAGGATGCATAGGATGGGGAAGGAAACTGCAGGGGATGGGCACAATTGAAGTTGGATCTTATTCAAGGACCAGCTACTGCGGGTCCTTAATAGGTCTATAGCAGTCAGGCAGGGAAATGGTTGTTGAGCGGGGGAGCTATGGTTTACTGAGGAAGTTGAATCTCTTGTCAAGAGGAAGAAGAAGGCTTATGTTAGGATTGGATGTGATGGCTCAGTTAGGGCCCTTGACAGTTACAGGTTAGCCAGGGAAGATCTAAAGAGAGAGCAAAGAAGATGCAGGGGAGGATTTGAGAAGTTATTGGCAGGTAGGATCAAGGAAAACCCTAAGGCTTTCTATAGCTATATCAGAAATTTAAAAATGACGAGAGTAAGATTAGGGCCAATAAAGCATAGTAGTGGAAAATTGTGCGTGGAGTCAGAGGAGATAGGGGAAGCACTTAATTGAATACTTTTCGTCAGTATTCACACTAGAGAAAGACAATGTGGTCGAGGAGAATACTGAGATACAGGCTATTAGACTAGATGGGATTGGGGTGCATAAGGAGGAGGCGTTAGTAATTCTGGAAAGAATAAAAATAGTTAAATCCCCTGGGCCGGATGGGATTTATCCTAGGATTCTCTGGGAAGCCAGGAAGGAGATTGTCGAGCCTTTGGCTTTGATCTTTGTCACCATTGTCCACAGGAATAATACCAGAAGACTGGAGGATAGCAAATGTTGTTCCCTTGTTCAAGAAGGGGATTAGAGACATCCCTGGAAATTATAGACTTGTGAGCCTTACTTCAGTTGTGGGTAAAGTATTGGAAAGGGTTATAAGAGAGAGGATTTATAATCACCTGGAGATGAATAAGTTGATTAGGGATAGTTGACATGGTTTTGTGAAGGGTAGGTTGTACCTCACAAACCTTACTGAGTTCTTTAAGAAGGTGACCAAATAGGTGGATGATGTGGTGCATATGGATTTCAGTCAGGCATTTGGTAAGATTCCCCACAGTAGGCTTTTGTAGAAAGTACGGTGGCATGGAATTGAGGGTGATTTAGTGGTTTGGATCAGAAATTGGCTAGCTGAAAGAAGACAAAGGGTGGTGATTGATGGGAAATATTCATCCTGGAGTTCAGTTACTTGTGGGATACTGAAAGGCTCTGTTTTGGGCACTGCTGTTTATCATTTATATAAATGACCTGGATAAGGGCATAGAAGGACGGGTGGATGACACTAAGGTCAGTAGACTTGTGGATAGTGACGAAGGATGTTGTAGGTGGCAGAGTGACATAGATAAGCTGCAGAGCTGGGCAAATGGAGTTTAATATGGAAAAGTGTGAGGTGATTCACTTTGGAAGGAGTAACAGGAATGCAGATTACTGGACTAATGGTAAGATTCTTGGCAGTGTAGGTGAGCAGAGATGTCTCAGTGTCCAGGTACATAGATCCTCAAACGTTGCCACCCAAGTTGGTAGGGTTGTTAAGGAGGCATATAGTGTGTTAGCTTTTATTGGTAGAGGGATTGAATTTCGGAACCATGAGGTCATGTTGCAGCTGTACAAAACTCTGGTGCGGCCACATTTGGAGTATTGCATGCAGTTCTGGTCACTGTATTATAGGAAGGATGTAGAAGCTTTGGAAAGGGTTCAGAGGAGATTTACTAGGATGTTGCCTGGTATGGAAGGAAGGTCTTACAAGGAAAGGCTGAGGGCCTTGAGACTGTTTTCATTGGAGAGAAGAAGGTTGACAGGCAACTTAATTGAGACATATAAGATAATCAGAGGGTTAGATGGGGTGGACAGTGACAGTCTTTTTCCAAATTGGCAATGGCTAGCACAAGGAGATATTGCTTTAAATTAAGGGATGATAGATATAAGACAGATGTCAGAGGTAGTTTCTTTACTCAGAGAGTAGTAGGGGCATGGAATGCACTGCCTGCAATAGTAGTAGACTCACCAACTTTAAGGACATTTAAATGGTGTATGAATTGGCATATGGATGAGAATGGAACAGTGTAGGTTAGATGGGCTTCAGATTGGTTCCCCAAGTTGGTGCAACATCAAGGGCCGAAGGGCCAATACTGCACTCTAATGTTCTATGTTCTAACACAATCCATTCACTTGTTGGAACAGTAAACCACACTGGGTTATAAATGTGTTCCTGCTGAAACCATTCCCAAAAAATACAATGTGTCTTCTAAGGAAAAGAATTAAGAAAGGCAAGCTGTTATCACAATGGATGACAGAGTTGTTGAGGAATGCAACAGGACACATCCGAGAATGTTATAAGTAGATGAGGTAGAGCAGTTCATGATTTAATTGTTAGATAGTGTATGTACAAGTCAGTACTGGAAACAGATGAGAGTATCTTCGATTCAGTTGTGGCTACTCCTTGCCAACTCTGATTGGATGACAATAAATGAAGACTTGCCATTGACATCACTAGAAGAAATACATGTATATCATAATTTTCTCACCATAACGTTTATCTGGTTATTTTGCTTGCTTCAAGTCAAACTAATAAGGAAATGCTCATATACAGTGCTTGGTGGCTGATGTTAAACTTTTCACAGCCAGTTGCTAAAGGAGATCAAAAGTCAACCTTTACTCATTTTTAGACTTACTTACAAAGTAAATCCTTACAGTGAATAGCTCTTAATTCTTTCATACACGCTGCCGATGTCCATACGTGTCTCTTTACAATTTTCTGATAAAATATAAGGACACCAATGTTAGAAGCCTTATCCATCAGGCAACATAGTTCCTGTGTCTCTGCATTCACACAAATCATCTTTCAGTGAGTAACTGCTACCTGTATACACATAATCTAATTAACAGCTGATAGTTGGAGAATCCGGCATTGGGTTGTCATACGGAGCTCATGTTGCTTCCATTAGTTCAATCCATAGAAATGGAACAATTCAGTTGCAAACAAAATATATATTTTGTAGTCTTTTGCCTCCCATGAGAGGTTATGGTTGGGTGGAGTTGTTGCTGAGCTGGTAATTCAGAGGATGTACAGGGTTCAAAGCCTACAATGGGAGAAATTGAATTTAATAAAAATTTAGAAGTTTCAGAAAGCCATACTTGTTGTTGTTAAATACCCAACTAGTTCACAAGTGCCCTTTAGGGAAGGAACCTGTTCTCACTTGATCTGGCCTATACATGACTCCAGACCCACAGCAATGTGGCTGATTCTAGTAAGACATTCAGTTGGGCAGGCCACCTGGCATTGAATAAGGCCTCATTCCTGATGAAGGCTTTTGCCTGATATGTCGATTTTCCTGCTCCTCAGAAGCTGCCTGACCCGCTGTGCTTTTCCAACACCACTCTAATCCTGACTCTAATCTCCAGCATCTGCAGTACCCACTTTTGCCCATTGAATTGAATAGTCTTTGCTCCAAGTGCCAAGGGATACACATGTAAATGAATTTGACAATCCAACACTAACTGCATTATGTCAAATATCAGGTCTCCATTTTCTGTCAAACCCACTTACTCCTCAAGAGCAAAGATGACCCCCTAGCTTCCGTTTTCTGGTCTACTCACAACTCATGTTCCCTTTGCCCCCACATTTATGCCCAACAAGTAGAAATAACTCACAGCATTTTTATTTTCATGAAATTGAAATTAGCGGATCTCCTTCTGCTGCTTTCCTTCTCCTTTTCTACCAAACTTGATTTAGAAAGTCAGCTGTTTCTGAAGCCCTGAGATGTTTCCAAAGCCCTGAGTGCAGATTTTTGAGTAATCTTCGTCATCCCTCATTTCTCTCTGGGCTTGATCTCATCCATGAGACTGAACACCAGCTACTTTTATCCCATTTTCATGAACACATACTTTTTTTTTCTTGCCCCATGCTAGTTTTGATTGCAATAGTTCTGTCTCCTGAAGTTGTATTCCCCCTCTGCTTGAAACTCCCATATTGTCCCATCCTTAAAAAGCTCATCTTTGACCATTCTCTCTGAGAAAATTATGTCCAGTCTCCAACCTCCCTTTCCTCTCCTATGTCCTTGAGAGACCAAAACCAAAGTCAAAAGTGACATTCTCTAACTATGGTGCAGTATCCCATCTCATCCACTTTGAATTCACTATAGTCTTGAATGTAATTGATAACACCACCTCGTCTAAGTCCTCTGTTCTGTTTACAGCTTAATTTTACACCAATCCAACTGATCAGAACATCACCAACAATGGCTTCACTACCCCACCATGCACTGCTACCTCTTTGTCCTTGACATGGTGCCCTTTGGCATAGAGCTAACTTCACAATTTGACACCCAGCGTTACCATTTCCAAGACTTCACTGGACTCCTCCAACTGGCTCCGGATTGTCAGATTGCTCATCTAACATCCCGTCCTAGATGAGCCTTGATTCTCTTCAGCTAAACATTAGAAGAAGTATAACTGTCATCTTTGACTCTCACCACAATTCTCCCCAGCCCTTTGCTGCAGTTGAACCAAACTCTTTAGAACATTGGTACAGTTGATGCTAAGCTGAACTTCTGACCCAATACCCCTTTAGTCAAAAGCAGCATTTAGTTCTAAGCTGTAACATCACCCACCTCTTTTCCACCTTGTCTCATTTGCTGCTAACCAGCTGATAATGAATAGATGCGGTTTTATGTACAGTAAACTGGGATTGACACAAACAGGACAACTAGTAACACAAAGGGAAGTACTGTTGAGTATTCAGGAGAATCCTTTTTTCAGGTGTCTCAATGAGTCTCTGACCTGGGAAAGGTTGGGGCAAATTCAATGGTTTGGCATCCAACTCCAGCTACATTGCAAAGTAAATGATCAATTCCAGGAAAACTTCACTGGAATATACTTTGTGCAGAGCAGGACACATCGTATGTTTCTAACACTATCCATTTCACTGCATTGCATGCACTGAGTGTCCTCTACTGGTAAACATTCAGACTGCAACCAATTACAGATGGCATTGTAACCTAATGGTGGCGCTGTTCACCTTTGTTGTCAGCTGATCCACTCTCCATCAGTTTGAGAAAGTTTAAATGAAAACCAGAAGCAGCAGCAGCTCTTTGGGGGTACACAATGATTATTAGACTGTAACTTTAAGTGGTTTAATTAAAGTATTGCATCAGTTGGGATACTTTTACAATTATTCATAAGACTCCCTTCCCACTGACCTCTATTTTTGCCAGAGGATGTGGCACATGTTCTCCTGAACAGGCAAGTTGGAGCCAATGGCGTCCTTTATTAAATGTGCAGATCAGGTGATCATTGTTGCTTCATTATCATAACTATAGGCCTGTGAGAGAAAACCTATTGTGAGGTGCTACTTCGAAATTCATAAGAAAAAATTCAACCCTTTTTTTTTGATTTTTGTTTGGGTATTGCTGATGGACTGTTGTTCTCTCTGGAGAACTTTTAGTTTTCTCAATGTGTGTAACCAAAGGCAATTGAGTTGGTGAAATAAATGATACTCTTCTTTTGACTTTACCATGGGTTAGATTTATGTGAGGAACTTCCACTAAGATCTTTAGCTATGTTGTTTCAGTCAATATCATCATTTTATTTGCTTTCCTCACTGCCAATGGCATTGACTGTGCCTTGGTGGTAATCCCTTCTCTGAATGTTTGTGTTCTCTGGTCTGAATGTAGTAAGAATTCGCCAGTGGTTTCAGATGGAGGTTCTACAAAGACTTTCTGGAGGACAAATTCTGAAGATTATTTCATTAGTAAGGAACAAGTAAACAATTCTTTAAGCACTGTGAAATTAGTCGTCTTTTCCGTGTTGGTAATGTGAAACAATTGGTTAATACTAATGTCGCTGGTCTTATTTGGTGTGTGGTTACTTCTGGATTTAGCCAGTGTTCTTTTGAAACCAGTAGGGTCTCCTTGTTGACATATGTCAAGTTGGTCAAGGATCCATGTCTTTTTGGATGGTTGGAATCCTTCCTCAAAGTTCAAGATGCTTAAAGCAAAGTATAACTGCTGGCTCAAAGGTGAAGTCTTTTGGTTCTGGGTATCATAGGTATGTTCTACAAACTGATGATTTTATGTCTTAAAGAAACTTCTACCATTCCTTCAATCTTTAGCGATTGTTCTGTCTTCCCTATGTCGCATCAAATCAGTAGGCTGTACCTTCAGCTTCTGTTAAGGAGGTCAGTCAGATAATGCACTGTCACTTGATCCTGCATCAAGTTGAATGTACACCAACATGGATGAACTCTGTTATTTCTGGTTCAGATCGGTCACCCATTTCTGACAGGAGCTGCTGTGGTATGTTTTTCTTGAGAAGGAATATCATAATTTATGGATACACGATCCAATGGAAGTATACCTCGGGAATCTTTTATTTCTAATTATGTTTGATATAAAGTATTGATTTCTTTGCAGATGTTGCCAGCACTCTCTCTGTTAGATAGGTAGTATTTCTGTGTTTCACACATTTTTAAAATAAATATTCACTTTCTTGCAAAAGTGATATTCTTTTCAGAGAGCTGGAGATTGTTTTGCTTCAAATATCTTGGTCAATATCTTGGACAGTTACTCAGAGTATCAAATATTTGAACACTCTTTGTCATGTGACTGTTTGAGGTTTTTGCATCTTATGAAGTTGATAAAATTTGAAAGTCTCCTGGAGTACATTTGTCCCTCTCTTTCTCAGACTTCCAGTGGATTTAACACAGTCTGGATAGCCATTTACAATGTGAGACCTTGATTTCATTATAAAAGACCTGATAAAGATCAGAACTTTGAACACAATTCAGTCCTTTAGTTCTATTTGTAATGCTTTATATTCACCAGATTCAGGCTGTGTATGAACATCATTGATGAAGTTGTCAAAAGGTTCTTCTGGAAACTGTATTCCTTTGTTGAATCTATTGAAGACACAATCTTCTTATAGTTCTTTAAACTATAATTTTTTAAAAACTGATTTGTAGCTTCTTTCTTCAAATCTGCTTTGTTTTTTTCTGTAGAGTTGTCAAAGCATATTTTAATCTTTTTATTGTGAAGATAATTCTTCAATAAAGCTTTGAAATCAATTTCAATCATTTAAGGATGTTTAAAAATTCTTTTTAAATTATCTAGAATTCCTACAGTGTGGAACCAGGCCCTTCGGCCCAACAAATCCACACTGACCCTCTGAAGAGTAACCCAACCCATTCCCATTTCCCCATGAATAATGCACCTAACCTACACATCCCTGAACAATATGGGCAATTTAGCATGGTCAATTCACCTAACCCGGACATCTTTGGACTGTGGGAGGAAACCAGGGCACTCGGCGAAAACCCATGCAGACACAGGGAGAATGTACAAACTCCATGCAGACAGTTGCTCAAGGCTGGAATTGAACCCTGGTCCCTGGTGCTGTGAGGCAGCAGTGCTAACCACTGAGCCACTGTGCCACCCCATAAATTGTCATTATTAATCAATTTAAGATATAAAGAATGAATTGGAGGGCTAGAGTTGTTTTTGGTGGGTTTTCCACCCTTTTTAACAATGTTGATAATTTGCACAACTTCTACTTCACCCTAGCTCATTTGCACCTTTTATAATTGTAAAAGGTGCATGCAATTTTAGTTGTACAACAAAAAATCATTTCAACTTTAAAACAATTACTTTCTTTATCTCAAAATCACCTATTTAAAATAAATCTGCATTCAACTTGTCTTAAACTCACTACTGATGTTAACGATTTGAATTATTTTATGAAGAATTATCTTGTTTTAAAGTATTTTACTCTACTTACAGTAATTTTCACAGCCAAAAAAGGTAGTTTTTAATCAAGGTAAAGATTCTGTCAGGTACTCAACCCAGAGCTATGCAGCTTAAGTAAATATTTTCACCTTTTCCTTTTTCAGAGATATAAAAACAGTTTTAAAAAATTGAAACTAATTAAATAAAGACGGATGGTCAGGTGACATGTTGTTGCTGCATGATGTGGGAGCTGGTGCACCCCATTGTGGATCCCAGTGACCATGTGGTAAATGTTGATTGCTGGAAGAACTCTGGCTCAGAGTCAATGATCTGGAATCTGAGCTTCAAACATGACACATCATCAGGGAGGGGGGAGAGTTGCCTGAATGCTGTGTTTCAGGAGACAGTCACACCCCTTAGACTGACTAACTCAAATTCAGCCAGTGCTCAGGGACAGAAAAGTGTGACTGTGAGAGAGGCAGATAGAGGGATCCAGGAGGTGGAGTTGCAGGAGCCTTGGGCCCAGTCCTTGTCCAACATGTTTAAGAGTTTTGCTCCCTGTGTGGACAGGAATGGAGACTGCAGGGAGAATGAGCCGACTGGCCGTAGCACCGTGGTGCAGGAAACCATTCAAGTGTAGGGAGAGGAGAGAAATGTTGTTCTAATTGGGGATAGTATAGTTAGGAGACATAGACACTGTTCTCTGTGACCAGGATCGAGAGTCCCAAAGGTTGCGATACCTCCCTGGTGGTTAAATTGGGGATATCTCATTTGGGCTGCAGAGTAAAAATCCAGTGGTTGGGGTCTATGTAGGTACCAACAACATAGATAATACTAGGTCAGAGGTTCTGTTAAGGGAGTATGAACAGCTAGGAGCTAAATTATAAAGCAGAACCAAAAATGTAATAATCTCTGGATTACTACCTGAGCCATGAGCTAACTGGCACAGGGTCAATAAGATTAAGCAGGTAAGTGCATGGCTCAAAGATTGGTGTGGGAAAAATAGGTTTGAATTCATGTGGCATTGGCACCAGTACTAGGGAAGGTGGGGACCTGTTCCGATGGGATGGTCTTCATCTTCATAGTACTGGGACCAGAGTCCTAGTGAATCACATAAATTAGAAAACCTGAATTAAAGAAGGAGGTAAGAGTGCAGAACTCAGGAGTGGTTATTAAAATCTCCAGCACAGACACAAATAGGACCACGTGTATGGAAAGGGTTAGCAATCAGACTTCAAGCACACTGGACAAACAAATGGCAATGAGAAGAGAGAGCGTTAATACAGGACTGAAGGTGTCATATCTGACTGCACACAGTATAAGGAATAAGGTAAATGAGCTTGTGGCACAGATTGAAATTGGCAGGTATGATGTGGTGGGCATCATGGAGATGTGGCTGCAAGGACATCAGGATTGGGAGCTGAATATTCAAGGATATCCATCCTATCAAAAAGATAGGCAGGTGGGCGGAGGGGGTGGAGTTGCCTTATTAGTAGAAATCAAATTAAATCAATAGTAAGAAACAAAGTAGGGTCAGATGGTGTAGAATCTGTGTGGGTAGAAATGAGGAACCACAAAAGGTAAAACAAAAACATAGTTGGAGTTATGTACAGGCCTCCAAAAAGTAGTCAGGAGTTGGGGCGCAAGATACACCAGGACATAGAAAAGATGTGTAAGGAAGGCAAGGTTACAGTGATCATTGGGGATTTCAATATACAGGTGGGCTGGGAAAATCAGGTTGGTAGTGGGTTGCAAGAAAAAGAATTTGTGAAATGTCTACAAGATGGCTCTGTCCACCAGGGAACGGGCAAAACTGGATTTAGTGTTAGTCAATGAGGCAGACTTGATAAGGGAAATTGAGGTGAAGGAACCCTTCGGAGGCAGTAATCATAATATGATTGAATTTAATCTGCAATTTGAGAGGGCGAAGGTAGAATCAAAGGTAATGGTATTATAGCTGAATAAAGGCAACTACAGAGGCATGAGGGAGGAGCTGGGTAGAATTGACTGGGAGAGGAGCTTAGCGGGAAAGACAATGAAACAGCAATGGCAGGAACTTCTGGGAGTAATTCAGGACACAGCAGCGATTCATCCCGAGGAAAAAGACACATGGTAAGGGAGGATGAGGCAACCATGGCTGACTAGGGAGGTCAGGGATAGCATAAAGGCAAATTATATAATGTGGCAAAGAGTAGTGGGATTCCAGAGGATTGGGAAGCTTACAAAGACCAACAGAGGGCAACAAAAATAGAAGTAAAGAGGGAGAAGATTAAATATGAAAGTAACCTAGCCAGTAATATAAAAGAAGACTGTAAGAGTTTCTTTAGATATATAAAGGGCAAAAAGGAAGAAAAAGTGGTCATTGGGTCGCTGGAAAATGATGCAGCAGAGATAGTAGTGGTAGCAAAAAAAACGGCTGAAGAACTGAATAATTACTTTGTGGCAGTCTTCATGTGAAAGACACAAGTAATATCTCAAATATTCAAGAGAGTGAGGGGGAAGAGCTGAGTATGGTGGCCATCACTAAGGAGAAGGTGCCAGAAAAACTGAATGGCCAGAAGGTGGATAAATCACCTGGACCAGATGGACTACACCCCAGAGTTCTAAGGGAGATAGCTGAAGAAATAGTGGAGGTGTTAGTGGTGATCTTTCAGGAATCGCTAGAATCAGGGTAGATCCCAGATGACTGGCAAATCATTAACACGACATCCCTACTTAAAAAGGGAGTAAGGCAAAAGTTGGAAAATTACAAACCAATTAGCCTAATCTCGGTCGTGGGTAAGATCCTGGAATCCATTGTGAAGGGTGAGATTTCTGAATACTTGGAAAAGTATGGTAAAATAGGGCAACATCAGCATGGTTTTATCAAGGGGAGGTTATGCCTAACAAATCTGCTAGAATTCTTTGAGAAAGTAATGACTAGGTTAGGCCAAGCAGAGCCAATGGATGTTATCTACCCAGACTTCAAGAAGGCCTTTGACAAGGTGCTGTACAGGAGGCTACTGAGTACGTTAAGGGCCCATGGTGTCAGAGGCAAGGTGCTAGCATGGTTAGGGGTTTGGCTGTTTGGCAGAAGGCAGAGAGTGGGGATAAAAGTTCTCCCCACCTTTATCTCCCAGGATGGGAGCTGAGGACAAGTGATATTCCGCAAGGCTCAGTGTTGGAACCACAACTTTTCACTTTAAACATACATGATCTAGATGAAGGAAGTGAGGACATTCTGGCAAAGTTTGCAGACAATACAAAGATAGTGGAGGGACATGTAGTATTGAGGAGGCAGGGAGACTGCAGAAGGATTTGGACAGGCTAAGAGAGTGGGCAAAGAAGTGGCAGATATAGTACAACATGGGAAAAAGTATGAGATCATGCACTTTGGTAGAAAGAATAAAGGCATGGATTATATTTTTAAATGTGAAGAAAATTCACAAGTCTGAAGTGCAAAGAGCCTTGTGAGTTGCAGTCCAGGATTCTTTCAAGGTAAACTTGCAGGTTGAGTCTGTAATTAGGAAGGCAAGTGCAATTATGGCATTTATTTTGAGAGAACTTGAATATAAAAGCTGGGGATGTACTTCGGAGGCTCTATAAGGCTCTGGTCAGACCACATTGGAGTATTATGTGCAGCATTAGGCTCCAATCAGGAGGGACGTACTGGCCTTGGAGCATTTTCAGAGGAGGTTCACGAGAATGGTCCCAGGAATGAAAAGCTAACATATGAAAAATGTTTGGGCACTCTGGGTCTATACTTGATGGAGTTTAGAAGGATGAGAGGGGAATCTAATTGAAACATACAGAATACTGAATGGCCTGGACAGAGTAGATGTTGGAAAGATGTTTCCATTGGTAGGACCCGATGGCACAGCCTAAGAATAAAGGGAAGACCTTTTAGAGCGGAGGTAAGGAGAAACTTCCTCAGCCAGAGAGTGGGGAATGTATGGAATTCACTGCCCCAGAAGGCTGTGGAGGCCAGGTCATTGAGTATATTTAAGACAGAAATAAACAGGGTTCTTGAATATCAGGGAGATAAAGGGTTACAGGTAGAAAATGGGACAATGGGGCTGAGAAACTTATTAGCCATAAGTAAATGGCTGGAGCAGACATGATGGGCTGAATGTATTAATTTCTGCTTCTAGATCTTATGGTCTTTTACGAATTCAACTTGTATCTGGAGTCCAATTGTTGACTGCTTGTTTCCCAGGTCATAAGATGGAATCTCTCCCTTGTAAGTAGGTGACTCTTGATCTAGTCTTTGCTAACTCTCTCTGTACTATTTCCTGATGGCTCAAGCTTGAAATAATTGCACAGAGGCTGGTATCTCAACACCAAGTCACTCCTTATTTACATATGCACAGTGCATAGTCTCTGACTAGACAGAATAATATTATTTTAGTATAATGTTACCACTGTTCTTGCTGCACCTCCAATCTCATCCTGTCCTAATGCACAGGCTAATCCTAAATCTCCCTCCAATTGTAAACATAATTATAGTCTTAGTCTTAATAGTCTTAAAGCAAACCTATTCTTCTTTGAAATCTTGCCCTCATTAGCTACATAATCTTCTCGAGAAACCTTCTTAAGAATGGAGAATAAACCTTCACTGGAATGGAGAATAAACCTTCTCGAGAATGTCAATCTTTGATCTACTAGGGTCAAAGGTTGTGGGGGGCAGGCAGCAAAGTGGAGTTAAGATCACAGTTAGATCAGCTATGATCCATTGAATGATAGGGCATGGTGTCAAATTGACTTCCTCCTGTTCCCAGCTCTTACATTTTTATAGTTGTTGTAATTACCACCCTTTTCACAATTACTCTGACAGTGTAATCTACATGAGTGCTACAACTGGCCAAATGGAAGAAGTGTTATTGGCTCAGTTGGCCTGATTGCACTGTAAAAAGAACAAAATTGATTAGATTAGATTACTTACAGTGTGGAAACAGGCCCTTCGGCCCAACAAGTCCACACCACCCCGCCGAAGCGTAACCCACCCATACCCCTACATCTACATTTACCCCTTACCTAACACCTACGGGCAATTGAGCATGGCCAATTCACCTGACCTGCACATCTTTGGACTGTGGGAGGAAACCGGAGCACCCGGAGGAAACCCGTGCAGACACGGGGAGAATGTGCAAACTCCACACAGTCAGTCGCCTGAGGCGGGAATTGAACCCGGGTCTCTGGCGCTGTGAGGCAGCAGTGCTAACCACCGTACCGCCCACAAAGTGGAACAGAAGAAATGGAAATGACAGCCAGGCTGCTCAGACCCCTTGGCATCATGGGAGCCCACAAACCCACCAACACACTGAAACAGCAGCTAATGAACTTGAAAGACCCTATACAGATAACAAGCAAAACTACTGTCATTTAAAAATACCTTGGAAGAGCTGTAATAATCACTACATTGGACAAACAGGCAGAAAACTAGCCATCAGGATACATGAACATCAACTAGCCATAAAAAGACATGACCCACTCTCACTAGTATCGTTACATACTGATGAAGAAGGACACCACTTTGACTGGGACAACTCATCCATCCTAGCACAAGTCCATCAGAGACACACAATAGAATTCCTAGAAGCATGGCACTCCGACCAGAACTCTATCAACAAACATATTAACTTGGATCCCATTTACCACCCCCTGAGAAAAAGAACAGGAAATGACATCACCATAGGAAATGAGGTCACCACAGGAAATGACATCAATCCAAGGGAATCTAAACATATAAATAGAAAGCGGGCTACACCATCAGTGCTTCATTCGGAGGCTCACTGAAGATGGTGTGGTGACGAAACATCTGAAAATGAACCTTCTAGCTAAGTGAGCAAACCTACATTCAGAAAGTTTTGTGAGTGCAGAAGGCTTCTCTCAATTTAATTAATCAATTCTTTTCAAAATCTGAAAAGTCTTCATCAAATCATATTCTGTATTCAACCTTAAAGCATATTTCATCATTCAGTGAGATCAGGACTGACCAACTCCATTTATACAGCTAGGCTCCATTCTCCTTAGTACCCTTGACTGTGAAAGGTCTGTTAAACATCAGATTTAAAAATACAAATTAACCTGGCATCAATTTCCATTTCTGGGAAAGAATTCCAAACTGGCATCACCCTGTAGGTGAAGAAATGTTTTCTGACTTTTCTCCTCAATGGTCTGACCTTGAATTTGGAGATTGGTTCTTTCCTCTGAGATAGCTTCATGAGTGCAGAAAACTTATCTCTATTTAACTAATCAATTCTTTTCAAAATCTGAAAAGCCTTCATCAAATCATAGTCTGTAATCCAAAGGCTGGAAGCATAGTTTTCGTAAATCTTCACTTCATAATTTAGTTATTGGAGTCTTGGTATCAATCTTGAAGTGAGGTCAGAGTTCATCCTTTGACAATTTTTGCATTCAGATTACAATTAACTGCTGGTTTTGTCCTGGTGTACCACACAGCTTTAGTTTAAATGAGGAAAGAAAATATATTTAAAGACTGATATCCCTGAATACCTTCAGAATGGCTCTTGGTTACTTCATGGTCATGGTGCCCTTGTTCTGGGTCTAGCTAACTAATTGCTTGATTTAGTTTTCTACAGCTTGTGAGCAGAGTGCGCACCACTAGCAATACCATCAAAGCAGACAGGGCAGTGCCTCCTACAAGCACTTTTTCATATCCTGTTTCTGCTCATAGGATGGGTTTATCAAAACATTATCTTCGCCTAATTAATGATGTTGACTTAAAATACATTTCCTCCTCTGTACCACCCTGGGTCAGTTCGGAGTTTACACTTAAAAGGCAGAGATAGTTGCACCCTTCTGTTGACTAGAGAAAGAAAAGGCAGAAATGAGAAATCATTTTAGACACAGCATCATTTAAGTGACTTGTCTTTTACTGACTGTTTCAAGTTCTCTGCAGGTTCCCTTTCTTTTGCATTGTCATATGTACAGGAGCAAAATAGTTATGAAACTGTGCTAAGATTTTGTGTGCCCATGTACATATGTACAGATGTATACATCCAAAAGGGCAGGCTGTAAGGCCATGATTCTGAAAAAGGTAAATGGAGTCTTTCTGGCTGTTTCCATTTGGATAATAATATCCCTACAATGTGGAAGCAGGCCATTCGGCCCAATAAGTCCACATGAAGAGCATCCCAACTACCATATCCCTGTAACCCTGCATTTCCCAGCCTAATCCACCCAGCCTGCACATCCCTGATCACGATAGACAATTTAGCATGGCCAATCCAACTACCCTCCACATCTTTAGACTGTGGGAGGAAACCGGAGCACCTGGAGAAAACCTGTACAGACACGGGCAGAACGTCTGTGTGGAGTTTGCACAGTTGCCAGAGGGTGGAATTAAACGCGGGTCCCTGGCGCTGTCAGGCTAACCTCTAAGTGATCCATTCCACTTCTGTCCATTAATGCTGTTGAAGGCCCTTCAGACCTGCAGAAATCCTGAATTTCCACACTTGTTTTCAAATGCAAATCGTTGCCAAGGAAAAGCAGTGCCCTGAACCAGCTTATTTAGGTTGGTTCATGTGACCTGTGGCAGAGTTTCACTTAAGTCCATTCTGTCTGATTGGAGTGAAGACTGCAGTAATGGGTAAAAAAAAACACCCAATAAAACATAGTGTCAGTGCTGGACACACGTTGCCAACTTTGTATAGTAAAGCTTACTAAAGACACAAAGAAAATAATGAATCCTTGGACTGTAACCAGGAGAAGGCTGTTTTCAGAAAAAGGTTTAATTTTTACTTCCTTCTGGTATTAACAGGTCATCCAAAAGTTAATATTAAATCCAAAGAATGATCAATGGTTGGGAAGGAGTCTCAGGTAAAAATGCTGAATAATTTAAAATCTAAGAATTGGGTTTGTGGACTCTGCACCACCAGCTAAAGTGTTGAGACAAAGATGACATCAACATTGAATTTCAAGGGGGTTTTTAGTGCATTCCCCTCTGGTGGGTAATTCTAGCGGCTGAAAATGTGTTGCTGGAAAAGTGCAGCAGGTCAGGCAGCATCGAAGGAACAGGAGAATCGACGTTTCGGGCAAAAGCCCTTCTTCAGGAATGAGGAATTCTTCAGGAATTCTAGCGGCGCCAAGATTAGTTAATTTTGTGAGCCTTCTCCTGAACACTACAAATCAGGAGGAATTAATATCAAGGTCCAGTGGATCAATATTGGCTCCTACTCCAGAAACTGAAAACTGTGGCATTTTGGCCCTGGTGTGTCAGAATGCAGCACTGTCAGATTGAAGGGATCTGTAAACACAGAACTGTGACCAGCAGTGCCTAATGGTTGAGACCCTAATTCTAGGCCCCAGACCATAATATATAATTAGATATTTGTAAAGCAGAAAAGGTCAGGATCTAGCCAACCATGGATGAAAATAGTGTGCTTTAAATAGATTCTCAAGAAAGTGTATTTACAATTCTGAAGCTACTCAATGAATATGATACATATATTCATAGCATGTTTGAATGTGTATGAACAGCAATGGTAGGCCACAGCTCCTCAAGACTGATCCATCATTTAATAAGATCATCGCTGATCTGATTGTAATCTGAAATCTATATCCATGCCTACTTCTGATAACTTCTCATTCACCTACACCCTCAACCACGTAGAGTCATAGAGTTGTACAGCAT
This sequence comes from Chiloscyllium punctatum, assembly GCF_047496795.1. Classification (NCBI taxonomy): domain Eukaryota; kingdom Metazoa; phylum Chordata; class Chondrichthyes; order Orectolobiformes; family Hemiscylliidae; genus Chiloscyllium; species Chiloscyllium punctatum. Next base: position 99,760,143 of record NC_092755.1, on the reverse strand, counting down.
GGAATCAGACCCTTCGGCTCAACCCGTCCATGCCAACCAGATATCCCAACCTAATCTAGTCCCACTTGTCAGCACCCGGCCCATAACCCTCCAAACCCTTCTTATTCATAGACCCATCCAGATGCCTTTTAAATGCTGTAATTGTACCAGCCTCCACCACTTCCTCTGGCAGCTCATTCCATACATGTACCACTCTCTGCGTGAAAATGTTGCCCCTTAGTCCTCTTTTATATCTTTCCCCTCTCACCCTAAACTTATGCTCTCTCGTTCTGGACTCCCCCACCCCCAGGGAAAAGACTTTGTCTATTTATCATGATTATATAAACCTCCACAAGGTCACTCCTCAGCCTCCGACGCTCCAGGGAAAACAGCCCCAGACTATTCAACTTCTCTGTATAGCTCAAATCCTCCAAACCTGGCAATATTCTTGTAAATCTTTTCTGAACCCTTTCAAGTTTCACAGCATCCTTCCGATATGAAGGAGACCAGAATTCCACACAACACTCCAAAAGTAGCCTAACCAATGTCCTGTACAGCTGCAACATGACCTCCCAACTCATATACTTAATGCTGTGACCAATAAAATAAAGCAAACGCCTTCTTCACTATCCTATCTACCTGCGACTCCACTCTCGAGGAGCTACGAACCTGCACTCCAAGGTCTCTTTGTTCAGCAACACTCCCTGGACCTTAACATTAAGTGTATAAGTCCTGCTAAGATTTGCTTTCCTAAAATGCAGCACCTCGCATTTATCTAAATTAAACTCCATCTGCCATTATTCAGCCCATTGACCCATCTGATCAAGATCCTGTTGTAATCTGAGGCAATCTTCTTCACTGTCCACTACACCTCCAATTTTGGTGTCATCTGCAAACTTACTAGCTATACCTCCTATTTTTATATCCAAATCATTTATATAAATGATGAAAAGTAGAGGACCCAGCACTGATCCTTGTGGCACTCCACTGGTCACAGTCCTCCAGTCTGAAAAACAACACTCCACCACCACCCTCTGTCATCTACCTTTGAGCCAATTCTGTATCCAAATGGCTATTTCTCCCTGTATTCCATGAGATCTAACCTTGCTAACTAGTCGCCCTTGAAGAATCTTGTTGAACGCCTTACTGAAGCCCACATAGATCACATCTACTGCTCTGCCCTCATCAATCGTCTTTGTTACTTTTTCAAAAAACTCAATCAAGTTTGTGAGACATGATTTCCCATGCACAAAGCCATGTTGACTATCCCTAATCAGTCCTTGCCTTTCCAAATACGTGTAATTCCCATCCCTCAGGATTTCCTCCAACAACTTGCCCACCACCGACGTCAGGCTCACCGGTCTATAATTCCCTGGTTTGTCCTTACCATCTTTCTTAAATAATGGAACCACGTTTGCCAACCTCCAGTCTTCCGGCACCTCACCTGTGACTATTGATGATACAAATATCTCAGCAAAGATCCCTGGAATCACTTCCCTGGCTTCCCACAGAGTTCTAGGGTACACCTGATCAGGTCCTGGGGATTTATCCACCTTTATGCATTTCAAGACATCCACTACTTCATCCTCTGTAATATGGACATTTTTCAAGATGCCACCATCTATTTCCCTACATTCTATATCTTCCATGTCCTTTTCCACAGTAAACACTGATGCAAAATACTCATTTAATATCTCCCCCATCTCCTGCGGCTCCACACAAAGGCTGATCTTTGAGGGGCCCTATTTTCTACCTCGTTACCCTTTTGTCCTTAATGTATTTGTAAAAACCCTTTGGATTCTACTTAACCCTATTTGCCAAAGCTATCTCATGTCCCCTTTTTGCCCTGCTGATTTCTCTCTTAAGTATACTCATACTGCCTTTATACTCTAATGATTCACTCAATCTATCCTGTCTATACCTGACGTACGCTTCCTTTTTTTTCTTAACCAAACCCTCAATTGCTCTGGTCATCCAGCATTCCCTACAGTTACCAGCCTTTCCTTTCACCCTGACAGGAATATACTCTCTCTAGATTCCTGTTATCTCATTTCTGAAGGCTTCCCATTTTCCATTTATCTGCGAACATCTGCCCCCAATCAGCTTTTGAAAGTTCTTGCTTAATACCATCAAAATTAGCCTTCCTCCAATTTAGAATTTCAACTTTTATGTCTGGTCTATCCTTTTCCATAACTATTTTAAAACTAATAGAATTATGGTTGCTGGCCTCAAAGTACTGCCCCACTGACACGTCAGTCACCCGCCCTGCCTCATTTCCCAAGAGTAGGTCAAGTTTTGCACCTTCTCTAGTAGGTACATCCACATACTGAATCAGAAAATTGTCTTGTACACACTTAACAAATTCCTCTCCAGCTAAACCCTGAACACTATGGCAGTGCCAGTCTATGTTTGGAAAGATAAAATCCCCTACCATAACTACCCTATTATTCTTTCAGATAGCTGAGATCTCCTTACAAGTTTGTTTCTCAGTTTCCTGCTGAACTATTGGGGGGTCTATAATACAATCCCAATAAGGTGATTATCCCTTTCTTGTTTCTCAGTTCCACCCAAATAAGTTCCCTGGATGTATTTCCAGGAATATCTTCAGTCAGTACTGCTGTAATGCTATCCCTTATCAAAAATGCCACTCCCCCTCCTCTCTTGCCTCTCTTTCTATCCTTCCTGTAGCATTTGTATCCTGGAACATTAAGATGTCAGTTCTGTCCATTTTTGAGCTATTTTTCTGGAATTGCTATGATATACCAATCGCATGTTCCTAACCATGCCCTGAGTTCATCTGCCTTCCCTGTTAGGCTTCTTGCATTGAAATAAATGCAGTTTAAGTTGTCAGTTCTATCTTGTTCTCTGCTTTGTCCCTGCCTGCCCTGACTGTTTGACTCACTTCTTTTCTCAACTGTACCAGTCTCAGATTGATCTCTTTCCTTTGTTTAGCAAGCATGTATACACATCCTCTTACAAGGATGCCTTCCTTGAAGAAGCTAACTTCCATTCCTGAAGAAGGGCTTATGCCTGAAACATCGATTCTCCTGTTCCTTGGATGTTGCCTGACCTGCTGTGCTTTTCCAGCAACACACTTTCAGCTGTATACACATCAGCCTACTTCCATTACCTTTTCAGGAAGAGAATTGTCAAGTCTCCTGGCCTTCAAAGAGGAAGAAAAAAATCACTTAATCTCTCTTTAAATGTGTGACCCCTGATTTTCAAACTGTGACTTCTAATTCTTGTATATTTTATGAAACCATCGCACAATTAAGTGTTAATTCACATATCAGATTATTGTATGTTTTGAGTCATAATTGTTTGTGTTTTTTGGATTTTATATTCCCATATTCAGTTAATGGAACACTTTGCCTCACTACTGCATGATAACAATGAGATGCATCTCCCCCTATATCCGGCTGTTTGCAGTTTGGGGCAGTGAGTATTGATGCCTATGTTAACTGGGGTTAGTACTTTCCATAGTATTTGAGAGACTTGCTGTGCTGAAAGGTTAGACTGGAAGCATGGGTCTTTGAGATCAGGACTTAGATTGCCTGATACTTTTCCATTTGGATTGATACATGAATAGGAAAGGTTTGGAGAGATATATGTCAGAAGCAGGCAGGTGGGACTAGTTTGGTTTGTGGTTATGTTCAGCATGGACTGGTTGGACCGAAGGGTCAGTTTCCATGCAGTATGATTCAATATATCAATGCATCAAAATGCAGGCAAAGCACAACTCTCACATGATCCAATTGACAGATGTCCTGCATGTGTTTCAGCCACATATTTGCTATGAGTGTAACTACATTCAATCATAGTAGAGGGACCCCATCTTCTTGCAGTTGGTAAGAAGGATTGTGTGCAGAACAGGGTGGGCTCTCCTCTCTGGAGGACAATGTTGAACAAGCATTGGTCAAGGCCCGATATCCAGGCATTCTTAATAGCAGTGTAGGAAATCAGTAGGAACAACTCCAACATCTGAAACTCAATGAATTGTCATTGCTGAACTGGTCGTCCACTTCTGCTTGTTGAAAAACACTTCATAATCTCCTAAATTTAGCAAATTGTGTTCTGTGCTCTTGTGACATCATTATCGAGATGAAATGAAACAATAGTGTATTCATGGCCAATCAAGTTCAGGAAGTGGGTTTGGATTTTGGTCATTCCAGTATGAATCAGCTTTTCAAACCCAAAGCAAGCTTAGGAGCAAATCATTCCAAGTTTATATGCTGGAGTGTGAAAGTGCACAAAGGCATTGTTGTAAGTTTACTGGTTTGTCTCTGATCCATGTTGGGTTGGGAGTGGTCTGCTTTGCTCTCAGATGCAACATATTTCAAAAAGTATAATTTGTTTTGTTGGTTCTGCTGTTTTAGGAGTCAGGCAATGATAATGCTACTCTTATTTTTTAAAATAAATTTGTTTCAGCAACTCCATTGCAGAATGAAGAATTTAAAAATCTGTTCAATGGGACTGCAGTGATTCCAAGAAAACAGTGGACGCTATTGTTTGTGAGTGATGGCAAGGCCAAAGTTGAGCTACTCCAGGATGGGAAGAGTCCTTATAAAATGTTATGTTGGGTTACATTCTTCAGTTCATGATCACAAGCATTGGAAGAAAAACTGTTGCAGTTCACAGCTGGCTCTGAGGGAGATGGACCAGTGTCAAGGACTTTCCACACGTGAATAAAGGGTGACTTGAGGATGGGAAAGTGGCCTCTGTGGAGGTAATAGAGTGACGACGAGATAAAAGAAACTTTCTTGCAACAGTCGCCTTTGAGTTGGGGTGAGGATTTCTGGCATCATGTTGTTATTTGGGAAGCTTGACTTGTTTGATCCTGCCATCAAAGACTGGGTGCAATATGTGGAATAAATGTGTTATTTTCACTGGGCAAGTGATATTGAGGCAGATGAAAAGCAACAAGCAAACAAAGCTGTATCAGAACTCTATTCCAATGAGCCACCACACACTGCAGCATAGACAAACTTCGGAAAACAGAGGAGAACCACCTATACAACATATTCAAGAAGAACGGATACTCAAAAAATACAGTGCGCAGATTCCTCAAGAGCAAACCACGACAAGCAGACCAAACACAGCCAGAAACCCTAACCATCTTATCATACATCAAAGAAGTTTCAGAAATGACAGCCAGACTACTAAGACCCCTCGGAATCCCAGTAGCACACAAACCCACCAACACTCTCAAACAAAAACTAACAAACTTAAAAGACCCAGTATAACCCATGGACAAAACCAATGTCATCTACAAAATTCCATGCAAGGACTGCCACAAACACTACGTAGGACAAACAGGAAGAAAGTTAGCCACCAGGATACACGAACACCAGCTAGCCACAAAAAGACACGACCCCCTCTCCCACGTAGCTCTACACACGGATGAAGAAAACCACCATTTCAACTGGGACAACACATCTATCCTGGGACAGGCTAAGCAAAGACATGCTAGAGAATTCCTAGAAGCCTGGCACTCCCACCACAATGCCATAAACAAACACATAGATCTAGATACCATCTATCAACCCCTCAGAAAACAAACAGGAAATGACATCACCACAAACCCCAGGAACCCCATCCAGGAGAAAGATATAAGTAGAAAGCAGGAGACAACAGCTTCGCTTCCCTTGGAGGTCGCCACTGATGATGTTACCGAGCCAGGTAATGAAACGTCTGGATATCAAATCTACAGCTCAGTGAGGAAACCTACACCCGAAACCTCAATCTGAGCTACAAACCTTCACAAACCTTGCAACAAGTAATTATCCTGACAGTCTGTGGACCAGCAGCTCTTCTGATTATTAGCGGCCTAACTTCCTCTGAGGCAGCAGATACGAAAACATTTCATGAGTTGATGGATTTAGTTAAGAAATATTTCAACTCCAAGTCTCCTGTAATTTTGAGACACTATCGTTTTCACTCGGCAATTCAAGAATCAGGGGATTTTTGACGAGGTTAAGATGACTGGCAGGGGCATGTGACTTTTCTTTAACCCTTAATGAGATGCTGAGAGACCAGTTGGTATGTGGTATTAATGGTATAACCTTGCAACAATGCCTACTAGCTGAAACCATTTGGAGTATCGTCAGCCTGAGCAATTTTTCAGCTGACAACGAGATAATTTTGTAAGGTCTACCTAAGTCACCATTTATCAAGATGAAATGTGAATTACAAAGAAGACCAAAAAGGAGCACTTAGAGAACTTGAACATAGTCCTTTGATGTTTCTCCCAGGCAGCCACACGCCTAAGGAGGGAAAAGTTTCAGGGACCCCAGATGACCTACTTGGGCTACAGAGTTGACATTGGAAGATAAAGTGTGGGTCATCAAAGGTGTCCTGGCTCCCATGTCTGTACAGGAGCTTAGTTATTTCCTTGGGGTGGTGAATTATTATGGAAAATTCATACATGATCTGGCCTCCATCCTGGGACCTTTGTATAAACTCGTAAAAAAAGGTCAGCCTTGGAAGTGGTCATGCAGCTAAGCCATAGCCTTCAGGGAAGTGAAGAAACAGCTATCATTTTCAAAGGTTTTGGCACACTATGATCCCAGACAAGATTTGGTATGCACATACAATGCCTCCCCGTTTGGCATCGGGGTAGTTTTAGCTCATAGATGGCCTAATGAAGAGGAATGCCCAATAGCATATGCATTCAAGACTTTGACTAATGCAAATAGCAAATATGCCCAGATAGAGAAGAAAGGTTTGGCAGTCGTATCTTCAGGCAAGAAGTTTCATTATTACCTTTCCGGTTGGAAATTTGTAGTAATAACGGACCTCAAACCCCTGCTAGGTCTACTTAAAGAGGACACCCACATCTTCAGGCCAAATTCAGCAGTGGGCTCTAATACTAAGAGATAATAATTACAAGTTGGAACACTGTTAAAAGGCCGAGTAGCAAATGTGAATGCATTGAGCTGCTCCCACTGGCAGATACACTACTGGCTTGTACCACCACTGGAAGATTCTGTGCTGGTTTTGAATTTCCAGTCACAGCTGACAATATCAGACTTTGGACACAGAAGGATCCACTCCTGGCAAAACTGAAACAGCTGGTGGTGATGGGGGAAACTGAACAGCCGTCACAACCAGAACTGAAATCTTTCTGAACTCGGAGAGACTGGATCCTAGTAGAGGACAGCATATTAATGTGGGCAGCAACAGTGATTGTCCCAAGCAAAGGTCGCTGCCAGATACAGGCTGACCTCCACCAGGGTTATCCAGGGGTTTCCAAAATGAAGATGTTGATGAGAGGTTATGTCAGGGTGAGGATTTCTGGCATCATGTTGTTATTTGGGAAGCTTGACTTGTTTGATCCTGCCATCAAAGACTGGGTGCAATATGTGGAAAGAATGTGTTATTTTTACTGGGCAAGTGATATTGAGGCAGATGAAAAGCAACAAGCAAACAAAGCTGTATCAGAACTCTATTCCAATGAGCCACCACACACTGCAGCATAGACAAACTTCGGAAAACAGAAAAGACAACGTATTCAAGAAGAACGGATACTCAAAAGATATAGTGCGCAGATTCCTCAAGAACAAACCACGACAAGCAGACCAAACACAGCCAGAAACCCTAACCACCTTATCATACATCAAAGGAGTTTCAGAAATAACAGCCAGACTACTAAGACCCCTCGGAATCCTAGTAGCACACAAACCCACCAACACTCTCAAACAAAAACTAACAAACTTAAAAGACCCAGTACAACCCATTGTTGCATTGGTGGGGCAGTACCCAGAGTGTCAACAAGGACAGAAACTACCACCAGCAGCTCCCCCACATTTATAGAAATGGCTAGGTAAACGTTGGACTCGGTTGCACATAGACTATGCAGGTCCTTTCATGGGCTCAATGTTCTTAGTCATTGTGGATGCCCACTCAAAGTGGCTAGACCTGCATAGGGTTCATTTATCAAACACCAGGACAACAATAGAAAAACTGTGAGCATCTTTTGCAAGACACGGACTCCTGGAATTGTTGGTCACAGAAACTGGGCCATCGTTTACCACCTGGGAATTTGAGTATTCCTTAATGTTGAACAGGATTCAGCATATAAGGGCAGCTCCACGCCATCCATCATCCAACAGTCTGGCAGAAAGAGCAGTCCAAACTTTGAAGCCAGACTTTAAGAAGCAGCCCACAGCTTCACTTGATACCAAACCGTCTTGGATCCTATTTGATTATCAGACCACCCCTCGTGCAATCACAGGGATAGCTCCAGTAGAGTTGTTATGGGGGAGAAGACCCCACACCAGGTTAAATCTAATCTTCCTAGACCTAGGAGGGAGCATCAGGAATGCCAGTGTCAGATGCCAGACTCTGCTATGTGTGTGTGAGAGAGAGAGAGAGAGAGAGAGAGAGAGTCTATTACAGGGGATAAAGTTGATGTAGGAACCACGGAAATGGTCCTGCATGGCTAAGAGGGTGAACAATGTGAGGTCAGGACCAATGACGCATAAAGTTTGAGTAGGAGTCACAGTCCTCAACAAGCGCGTGGACTACAGGAAAGCCGCAAACTTGCAAACAGTGCGGGAGCAAAACATGGCCTGTTCCTTGGAACAGTTGGAAAGGCTTTCAGAACTCTAGGTTCTTTCTCTCCATCAAGCATTGCAGAGACCTCCAGAACAGAGAAGGACTCAGCAGACCTTGCTGCATTGACATCTTTGCCACCAGAAGGACAGAATGAACTTCTCCTGAGGCGAGCTCCTGTGCTTCACATGTTGCCTGTATCCATCACAGAATCAGAGGAACCTAATCTGGTGCTAACATGCCCCAGGAGACACTAAAGGAAAAGGACCGGCCTATGCCCTTAGACTCAGAGGGGGACGGATGTAATGGTTTTAATGAGGTCAGCCAGGTGAATCTTATAGAACATGAGTTCCCTGATTGGACCAGATTAACAGTCCAAACAGGGAGCCCTGGCTGACAGATAAAAAGAGGAGTATTAGACATCCTGCTCACTCTCAGAGTTGGCTCTGAGGGAGCTGGACCAGTATCTATATGTAAATATTTCTATACGTAAATAAAAGGTGACTTTGTGAAGGGGTACTGGCCTCCATGGAGATATTTCAGTGACCAGCAGGCCAGGATTGTGTACCTGACTTGTGTACCTGGCAGAGAGAGAAAAAGAGAGGGAGACAGAGAGAGAAAGGGAGAGAAAGATCATAAGGGCCTAAAGGCAACTTAGAGCTTAAAGTATTGTTCTACTGTGCTGTTACAACATGCAACTCATACAAAAGCAGCAAAACAAACCCAAGGTTGTTACACTTGAGTTTTGCAATGGGCTACACTGGCGAATCAGAGATGGGCTTTAAGTCATAGAGTCAGAGCACTAGAGACATATAGCACATAAACACAAACTCTTTGGACCAAGTTGGTCAGAAAACCTGGTTAGCATTGACAAGCCACTTTGCTTGCTTTTGGCCCATAGTCCTCTGAACCTTTCCTAATCATGTACCTGCCCAAATGTCTTTGAACTGTTGTAATTGTATTCACCCCCGTGACTTTCTCTGGCAGTTATTCCACATACACACTACTATCTTTCTGAAAATGGACCCCTCAGGTTAATTTTAAATCTTTCCCCTCTCACCTTAGACATATGCCCTCTGGTTATGGACTCCCCTAGCCTGGGGAAAAGACTTTAGCTGTTCATCTTACCTATTTGGAAGTGTGGAAATGTTCCCCTGGAAATTCTGATGTATCACGTCGCTAGTGAGAGCAAGTGAGATACTGAACACTTGTAATGTCGAGATGGAGCACAACATACTCAGGCAGGTCAAAGCCATTTGAAGCACTTTAAAACAGTCTGGTCTAATTTGGGTTCTTTTATACTTTATTTCCAGTTCCACTTGTTGTTCTCTGAAAGTTTATTTGGAATGAATCCTTTGTTTGTCCTTTCAAATTTAAATTTCCCTCTTGCAGTGTTCAGGACAACTTACTGGAAATGAACAACAGATGGAACTGAATAGAATGCCTATTTCCATTCAAAATTACCCTTTTCCTTTAGAGATGTGGGACGAGAAAGACATTTTATAGCCTGGATCAGAAACAGCTGTGACTGCATCAAAGTTACTTACTTCCACCTTTCTTTCAAGAGCAGAAGTTGCTCGTTGCTGATTGTGAATTACTTTGGAGGTTTCATTAAGGTTTTTGATTGTTAATTTGCATTGTATAATAGGGCCATCATTTGTTTCTGGCAGGAGTCTCAGTCTGCCCAACTGAAGGCCTGAAGTGGAAGAGAGGCAAGAATAGAACAGGAGGTTTGGCATATTATTTTGAATGAACTGCTGCCTCACTTCCTCCTGAGAATCCACTGGAGGATCCCAGCTGAAAGGATAGCAAATTATTCAGCACAGTGATCTGCTATCGCTGCTATGAATTGCTGTACCATTGAGCACCAGGACACTGACACCCGCCAGTGGAACCAATGTTAGCTGACCAGCGGGAAAAATGATTAACATTTGCTGAGACACAAAACAATAACAAAAAGCATTAGGATGTCAGCAAATTTGATTTGTAAGGTTAAACGAGTTCTATTACTGCCAGGTGATAATGTTATTCTAAGAAATAATGTTGGACTAGAGCCAGTTGATGGATAGATAAGTGTCAACTTAAAAATATGATTTAGCAGTATTTGTAATTATGAATAAAAAGAGAAATTTGTTGTGTTGCTCTTCGTTTCCTCTTTAGATCCGAGAGCAGACACAATAAACTGAAAGCCTGGATTGAAACCAAAGGGCAAGGTACTCAAGTGAGTTCCTGGGAGTCTCATTCTGAGGATGTCTACCAGTTAGAATTGCAGAGATACCCAACTGACTGGAATCAGGATTGTAAAATGGAGTTTGTTTTTAACCATCTCGCCAGCCCTTTCGCAGAATACTGCTTTCCTGCTTGAATGATTTGGAGGTGCTGATGTTGGACTGGGATGTACAAAGTTAAAAATCACACAACACCAGGTTATAGTCCAACAGGTTTATTTGGAAGCACTAACTTTCGGAGCACTGCTCCTTCATCAGGTGGTTGTGTCCACAGTGCTCTGAAAACTAGTGCTTCCAAATAAACCTGTTGGACTATAACCTGGTGTTGTGTGATTTTTAACTTCCTACTTGAAGACCAACAGAAGAATGTTGACCTCAGTAAGAAGTGTTTGCACAGAATAGGAAATCTGGTTTTAACATGAAAATTGATGACTATTTTACTTTTGGTTACAATTATGGTTTTGCTTTAGTACAAATTCCTTTAAAACTTATGTTAGGATGTTCTTCATTTCTAGAGTTTTCAGGGATAATAACCATTATTTTTATTTAATTAATGCTGAAGTTTTCCATATGAAACCTCCCAGGTTTCTACTTCATAAATTTAAGTAGCAGCTGCATAGGTAAACATAGTTTTGGATTTTGGCAATAATTATAGCATATCACAGTACTATACTGCCTGGGAATCAATGCTGCCTGCTCAATTATTCCTGTTGAACAGAGGATGTCAAATCAAATGGATTTTATTCTGGTATAACAGAAAGTATTGTTTCCAGTTTACTTCTGTTTTCCTGAAAGTATCTTAAACATACATCAGAGATCCAGTCGGATATTTCTTTGAGGCTGAAGATTTTGAGCTTAGCATTCTAATCCTCATAGCTTTGATTACAGACACTCGGCATTATCATTGCTGGTCTTCAATGCATTCCTTGTATGGCCTTGATGTTGCAGTGACATAAATTGCACTCCGTATTGAAGCGGTGATCTTCAGCATGCTCTCCAGGAATTTCGACACTCTGATTGACATATTAATGCAGTATTCTGTTTGTTTTACTTATTATTGTTTCAGCGTCGAAAAAGGTGGCACTGGAAAAGCACAACAGGTCAGGCAGCATCTGTTGAGCAGGAGGGTCAACGTTTTGGGCATACGCCCTTCATCAAGAATGAGGAGGGGGAAGTGGGATGAGAGGGGGTGGGCATGGGGGCAAGGTAGCTGGGAAGGCGATAGATGGATGCAGGTGGTGGGTAATTGTGATAGGTCGGGGGGGGGGGAAGTGGAGTGGATAGGTAGGAAGGATAATGGACAGATAGGACAGGTCAAGAGAGTGGTGCTGAGTTGGAGGCAAGATTTGGAAACTAGTGAAGTTGGTAGTGATGCCGTGTGGTTGAAGGGGCCCAAGGCAAAATATGAGGCATTCTTCCCCCAGTTGGCAGATGGCAGTGGAGGCAGCCCAGGATTTGTTTGTCATTGGTGGAGTGGGAAGGGGAGTTGAAGTGATTGACCACTGGGCGGTGGGGTTGTTTGGTGCGTTCTATGAGTTGGCCTTCTTTCTCAGATGCTATAGATGAGGTGGTAGATGTGCAGGAAAATCTCTCCCAGTTGTGAAATGATCCTTTGGGGCCTTGGGCAGTGAGGGGGAAGTGCGGGCACTGGTTTTACACCTCATCCAGTGACAAGGGAAGCTGCATTGGTGGGGGCTGTGGACCTAACAAGGGATTCGCGGAGGGAGTGCTCTCTGCGGAGTGCAGATAGGGGTGGGGAGAGAAATATATCATTGATGGTTGAGTGTGATGGAAGGTGGCGGACATAGTGGAGGATAATGTGCTGTGTTCGGAGATTCGTGGGATGGATGGTGAGGACTGGGTGGGGGAGTGTCTATCCTTGATGTAGTGAAGCGATGGGGTTCAAGGGCGGAGGTCCGGGAAGTGGAGGAGATGAGCTGGGAGGGCATTGTTGATCACACGGGGGGTGAAATTGCGGTCTCTGAAATACAAGGCCATCTTGGATGTCCTGGAGTAGACTTGCTCCTCCTGGGAGCAGATACAGTGGAGAAGGAGGAATTGGAGTAAGAGATTGCGTTCTTACAGGAGGGAGGGTGGGTAGTGGTGTAGTCCAGGTAGCTGTGGGAGTCGGTGGGTTCGAAGTAGATGTCTGTGTTGAGTTAGTTGCCGGACTTGGAGGTGAAGAGGTCCAAGAAGGGGAGGGAGGTGTCCAAGCTGGTCCGTGAGAACTTAAGGTAGGGGTGGAAGGTGTTTGTGAAGTTGATGAACTGTTCAAACTCCTCATTGGAGTGCTTGAGGTTTTCATAAGAGCTGCCACCTATATGCCATTCTATTCAGGCTAGAAGTCAGACACTGAGACATTGGTTAAATATCATTTACAAAATTTGTTGACAAGCTAAAGCCAGCTAAGAATGTGTGCAGTAATTGGCTAATGAAGAAAACAAGTATAATTGGTACAGGGGCTTAGATCACAATGGGAAGGAAGGGTTTAAGCAGAGTGCTTTATTTTTTGCTGCTGTTCCAGATATAAATAAATGTACTGGAACCACAATCACAATGTAATGCGACATTTTCAGATGGAACTAAGGCATTGGGATAATGAACTCAAGAGGAGTAAACGAAAATCTTGTGAAGAGCATGCAACAGACTTGCACTACTATTAATCAGTGGCAAATGAAATTCAGTTCAGACAGCTCGACACTGACTGTAAATTTGAAATAAAAAAACACACATGAACACCACAGGTGAAGCAAAACGGCCAAAAGCAAAGCTCAGAAACTAGAGGACTCATTCCTCTCACTACAACTATGGAACTCAAGATGATAAATTGTAGGAAACTAGGGGCGATTTTTTACATATTAGGAATAGCACTGAAGACCAAACTGTAAAGTGGATTACATAACTCAACTATAAGTATTAAAGCAACAAGGGCTTTTAACACTGAAATAAGATCATAGTGGTCCAATGTGTCCAGTTCTGAAATCCGGTGCTCTACAATTCATACTCAGTTGTTTTGGTTACTAAAACAAATTCATCTGACTCCCTCTCAAAACTGCTGAAACAATTCACCTCCTCTTCCATCCTGTCTCACGTATTCACCATGCACTACATGAAACAGTTAAATCTATGTAATCTTTTCATCCCTGTTTATATAGTTTCTGAACATTTAAGAAATGCTTTCATCTCATTCACTTATTATCCACCTTGAAAACTTCTAAGCGCCTTGTACTACCTTTGTTGCACCATAATATTCCCAGCATTGTAACTCCCAGGTAGCTGAATTCCTAGTATTAATTCATTTCCTTTCTCTATGCCCTCTCTGTGACCATGTCAATCATTGCAATGTGGTGAACAAGACTCATTACCAACCCTGACTCTTGTGTTTAACTGTACCATGTAACATCTTGCTTGACTTCACTGTGATCTTTCAAGAAGCTGTCCACTTGTACTTATATCCCTCTCCTGTGTTATGTACCATGAATCTATCATATTGGTAGTATATTCTGCTTGTCTATTTCCCTTGCATTTGTTCATATTAAATAAAATTTGTTGCTTATTAGCTCGGTTTATCCACTATAGATACCACTATATTGTGTGGGTAATCCTTCCATTATTGTATCAGTAATACATTTGTGGAACTTTGCAACTGTGCTTTAGCGACTTCGTCTTCTTCCATTGGAAGGCTTCTTTCCTTTGACTCAATTCCAAGTTGCTGAACCAATTTCTAACCCATTGCATTGGTTCCTCACTGTCTCTATTTCTTCTGTTATTATTCAACTCCAAAAACACTATGAAAAGCTTAGCTATGTTTGAAGTATATTGATTTTTTTAATGGTAATTGAACATCACTGCTAAACAACCAATCTCAGAATGAAAAAAGTAATTCTATTTTGTGGAGTTTTGTCAAATGCTTCCATCCTTATTAGTCAGTTTCTTTAAAAAAAATTATATTCCCCCCCCAATTTATCTTCTTCCTTAGCCTCTTGTGCATGCCCGACCTTTATTTTGATGTCTGTGAGAAATTCTTAAGTGTGATTGGCAGCTTAGACAGCTTGACGACGTCACTGCAGCTTGAAACTGAGAATTTCCAACTAACTGTATCCATAATCAAGTGAACACTGAGGAAATTAATATTCATACTATAGGCATTGCTACATTTTTTGGGAGTGTTTTCTTCAGGGTCAGTGCTGAGAACTGTTACTTTTTCACTTGTCTAAGAAATCCACGCCAATGTTTACTGAGATCTCCTTTTCCACAAGTCCATTATATTCCCAAGTTTCAGTATGTTCAACAGGACTAAAGTCCCTAACAGTTTTGTGTTGCACCAGGTGTTACCTTAAGCGTTATGCCTTCCAGCAGTGTGAGACATAATAGTGGCTAGGATTTAGGCTCAGCCTATTTGTTGGTGCCAGTTGGTGCCACATGAAACGATGCAAACTTTTCAGTGGAACATATAAACAAGTATCGAGAATAATCAAAAGGAATTAATGGAATACTTGCCATAACATAATAGAATAAAATGTTAGAGAAGTTAAGCTACAGCTATACAAAGCCCTGGTTTGACTATATGTGGAATACTATGAGTAGTTCTGACATTATGTCCAATGAAGAATATGTTGGTCTTAGAAGGACTGGAGTAGAATATTTCCTGGATAATAACGGTTAAAATATGAGAAGAGACTACACAAACTGTGGTTGGATTCTCTGGAACTTAAAAGATTTTTTGATAAAAACTTTTGATATGTTAAGGGGAACAGATAGAACAGATATGGGTAAGTTATTTCTACTGGGGAGCGCAGGATGAGAGGTTATAATCAGCTCCTTTGAGGATGAAATTAGCAAGTACTGTTGGATCCAAACCATGATGAAAGTTTAGAATTCTCCTGTGCAGTAATCAGTTGGTGGTAAACCAATTGTTAGTTCATAATCTAGGATTGATACCGTTTTATTTGTAAAAAGGATATGGGAGAAATTTGGTTTGGAGTTAATTTATAATCTCATTGAATGGCAAAAAGGCTTGTGGTGTTAAATAGCCAGCTATGGTTCCTATATTCCAAAGGACGGCTAGGATGGAAGTGAGTTAGGATTTTGCTAGAGATCAGGGTACCATGGGTGGAAGGGTATGTGTGTGGTTGAACAGATAAATGACAGACAAATAACATTATTCATACCCCCTTAACTGGGGGAAATAATATACACACTCATTACTGGGCATAATCAATACCCCTTTTGTCTTTGAATTCTTCTTACCAAAGTGCATGACCTCACACTTTACTGCATTTAACTATCTGCCTTCTTTAAAAATTTACCCATTTATACTCTTGCAGATTCCTTAAGTCCTCATCACAACATGCGTCCCACATATTTTTGGATAATCCACAAATACGAATGCATTCAACTCAGACCCCTCCATGTAATTAACATAGATACTAAACAATTGAGGCCCTAAAATGCATCCTCATGGCATTCCACCTAGTTATATATTTCAATCTGAACGAGACCTATTAATCCTGGCTTGCTATTTTCTGTATGTTAACCAAACCGTAATCCTTTCTAGTACATTATCCCGAATAGCATGAGCTCCCCTCTTGTGCAGTAGTCTTTTGTATGGCACCTTCTGAAATCTGAACACACTATCTACCAGTTCCTCTTTATCAACTCTATTTGTTGTATCCCCAAAGAACTCTGACAAATTTGGCAAACAAGATCCTCCTTTCACAAAAACCATTCTGATTGTTTGCTTGTTAAATGTCCCTAAATGTCTTGCTAGTTCTTCCTTAATAATAGATTCTGGCATTTTCTGAATGACAGATATTGGACTAAGTAGCCTATAGTTTCTTGGATTGTCTCCCATCCTTGTTGAACAGAGGTATCATATTTATGGTTTTGAAATCTGCTGTAACCCTCCCAAAATCCAATATGATCTCAATTATTTCAATCAGTGTCTCCACTATCTCTGCAGTTACTTCCTTTAAAGCTTTTGGATATAGGCCATCAGGTCCTGGCCACTTGTCCATCACTGGGTACTGCAAGTAAATACAGACAGGATTATAATTGCTTTCTTCTACATACACTCATAGAGTCATAGAAACAGACCCTTAAGTCCAACCCATCCATGCTGACCAGATATCCCAACCCAATCTAGTCCCACCTGCCAGCACCTGGCCCACACCCCTCCAAACTCTTTCTATTCACATACCCGTCCAGATTCCTTTTAAATGTTGCAATTGTACTAGCCTCCACCACTTCCTCTGACAGCTCATTCTATACACGTACCACCCTCTGAATGAAAAAGTTGCCCCTTCGGTCTCTTTTATATCTTTCGCCTCTCACCCTAAACCTATGCCCTCTAGTTCTGAACTCCCCCACCCCAGGGAAAAGACTTTGTCTATTTACTCTCTTCATGCCCCCCCATGATTTTGTAAACCTCTATAAGGTCACCCCTCAGTCTCTGACGCTCCAGGGAAAACAGCCCCAGCCTGTTCAACTTCTCCCTATAGCTCAGTTCCAACATAATTGGTCGTGCTGTACAATTATTGCTGGAATATTCGGTCATGTTGTGTACAGTCTGTATGTATGTAACTTTGGAAAGAGGAAGTGTAAATTGAACGATGGCGAATGGGCAGCCTGTTCTGCAACTTGAGAATAATGTTAGGAGCGATGTGAACGAAAAGCAGAAAGATCTGAAGTAGGACATGCAGCATCTGCGGAGAGAGAAGCAGAGTCTTTGCTCCGATTCCAGGACCTGGGAACAGCAGAGCTGTGGAACAGGCTGCCGGTACAACTTCTACACAAAACAGCAACCCAACATCTTCCCCCATTTCTGGTGTAAACTCAATCTGATTTTAGGAGGAAAAACCAAACTCAATATCCAGCAGCAGCCGAAACAGAGATGCTGCACCCATTCGTTAGAGCTAGCATGGAACTGTCGTATCATCGGAATGTATCCCGTTTTCTCTCGGGCTCTCAAACGGATCTCTGGTCATTTCCTGGTCCTGTCGCGTTTTGGAAACGCAGGCTGGTGTTCGACTTAGAAGTTTTCTAATTCAGAGCTGGCGTGAATAGATCTGGGCTGCCAGGAAGGGGGTGAGCAATTCCTTAACCCTCCTGGGAACTGTCCTGACTTCAGGAAACTAAAGAGAGGTCACGTTAATGGGCGTTTGTAAAACTTAGACACAGGCAAAATAATTGAACTGTGTGTGTGTGTGTGTGTTATTTTCTCTCTCTCTTCCTAACACACACGCACACACACCCGCGAATGACACACAGCCTCTTTTTAAGTTTTTAAAACCCCAAGCAAGAAATAAGGTAACGAATCAGAATTCCACACCCACTCCCCCACCCCCCACCCCCCTTCTTTGGGCTCCTCCTGTTGGAACTCCCACATCCTACAAACCCCTCTCTTCTTCATCTCCACTGACTGACTGCTGCCGCGGCTGCTCCAAGTTTCCCGTCCAGGACTCCAGCTCGCCGAGGGAAAGGGAGGGGGGGCTAGGGGGAGCAACTACAGTGGACAACTTTTCCCAACTCCGGGAGTGTGTGAAATAATAATTTACTGCGGGACAATGAAGGAGCGACCTCGGAGCAGGATTACAGACAACCCTGGGGAATAATTCAAACAACCAAGAAGCAAAACAGGATTATTTTTTTCTTTAAGAAAGAGGATTTAAATACTTTTTTCTTTAAAAGGGCATTCTTTTTTTCAAGAATGGAACGGGACCAGTGGAGGAAGGAGCTGAGCTTCTGAAAAACATTCCCTCGGGTTGTTTCTGTGAGCTTGGGATTGCTGAAGGAATGTTTGGCTGTAGGAGTTACAGGGGGTGACCCACTCACCCTCTCTCTCCCAAGGGGACGTGCCAGAACATGTGAGCCTGGGGTAGGAGGGAGGGGGGGTCAGAGAGCGGAGCAGCCCCGGAGGGGATGCTGAACCGGGCTCCCCACACGATGGATCCGAGTGTAGGCGGCTGCTTCTGGCTCGCTGTACTGACCGTGGCGGCTCTGAGCCGGGCTCAGGAGCTCAATCCTAGCGGCAGGAATGTGTGCAGGGCGAAGGGGTAAGACGTCGGGAACTGGGCAAGGGATCTTTGTTTGGAGGAGGTTGGGGAGGTGGGGGTGGGAATTCTGATACCCTCCGAATTGCCCTCCAGGCGGATGCAAGGGGGAAGGGGGATTGTGCCCATTGAACTGTCAGGTCTCTTACCCCTTGGGATGGGGGGTGGGGGGGTTGCAATATCAGGCACATCCTCCAAACGCACCGAGAATTACGTTCGCCTGCCTCAAACTTTTCTCAATTCGCCCCCTGTCCCAAAATCACCCGAAATCTGATCCCCTCCCCAACAACCCCTCTGAACTCGCACCTGGACCTGATGGCTCTCTGTCGGGCTCTTCCGAATAATTCGTCCGCTTCTGTTTGAATTTCCTCCAAATTCCAGGCGAGGCGTCAGACATCAGGGGTCAGACTGGGGAGTGGGATCTGGAGCCGGGAGAGAGAGAGCTCCCCTCAATCTCCAAAAATGCTATCCCGGTCAGAAAAGGTAATGTTATTTCAATGTCGGGAAAGTGCAGTGTGAACCGGGACATCTGAATGTTCACGCAGATTTTCATTGCTTCATAAGGAAATGAGTTGGCATTGTAATTGGGGGAGGGGGCGCAATCAGTTCTCTTACCCGAGTTTGTATAGTTGACAAGACTTTTTTTCCCTCTCCTCCATAAGTTCCCCTGAAGTTGTGTGTTGTCCTGGGTGGAAGCAGCAGGAGACTGACTGTCCAATAGGTCAGTAACAATTCACTCATTCTTTCTTTGATTGCTTGTCATTTTGTATGACCTGTACCAGCCTCACCTCGCCCTGTGCATCTCTCTCTCTCTTTCCAGCTGTCTGTCAGGGAAATTTCACCTGCAAAGTGAATGAGATTTGCGTCAGACCTAATGAGTGCCGTTGTAGACACGGATATTTCGGAGCCAACTGCGAGACCAGTGAGTAAAATCTTACTGATGGGCGTGGGCAAGGAATGCCAGCGCTACACAGCGAGTTACCCATGTCCTGCTCAGTGAGACAGAGAGTAGGAGCAGCTCATGGAAATGCTAGTTGACCCAGTGCCTCCTAAGAGTTGTCACCTAGGAAAAGAAAGCCAGAATAAGAAACCATTCCACAGAGCTACACACTGAGTCATCCTTCCCCTGTTAACTAAACTATAATTTGGACAGTTATATCTGAACAGATCCTTAACCTTGTGGATAAATATGCCTGAATCAACTGGAATCTTGCAGAGTGACATAGAGACCCTAAACCCATTGAGTCAACTGTAATATTGTACCATGATATAGAGACCCTAAACCCATTGAGTCAACTGTAATATTATACAGTTACATAGAGACCCTAAAACTCTTGAATCAACAATAGCTTTGTACTGTTACAGCAATGAGTGATTCATGCCTTTCTGAATGAACAAGTAACCTGTAAGGTTGTGTGTCAGAGGTTCTTAATGGGAGTTTATTGCTTCTTTTGATTGACATGATGTAGGTACAACCCAATTATCTATATATTTTTTAAAATCACATTTAGGTAATGGCCAAAGCGGCTGTTTTAATGTAAGCATTCCAATTTGTGGGTTATACTCTGAAATATTAATGAAATATGGAATATTAAAGCCATTTACTGTAAATTGAACCCCATTTTGTATTTAAATTTACTATACTCAGAATTTGAGGTGAATAATAAGCTTCCAGTTATCTAGGATATTGATCTCCGACCTATCCAGGGAGGTATATTTGCCCTGCTTGTGGTGAGGGAGTATGCCTGCACGCCATGTAGCAACATGACTGAAGCTGCCAGTTTACCGTGTGTTAAATCGAGAACCTGGAATTTCCCAGACAGGTGTGGTTCAGCTTCATTATATTCATCATGGCGCTGAGTTGCATTATCAGATACAATACAGCAAACCATTACAAAAGCTCAAACTATCAGCCTGCTAATTTGACAGCAGTGTGACTTCAGGTTCTATCTTGCTTTCACATTAAAAAGAAGCCCTCCATTTGTATTGATCTTGCAGTTTTCATTGTACCCAGCATGTTTTGCATCAACATCATCTCATCCAAAACCTCCCAATTATCCAGCTTCTCTCAACTGTGTGCATTAAGCTTGCTACCAATGCTAATTTGATTCTAAAATGTTAAATTCACATGAAAAATGAACTTGAGTGCACTCCATTCACCTTGTGCGATTACATCTTTTACATTGGAGTTATTGTGCTCAGATCTCCATTAATGTCTTATGGAAGGAACAGCAATTTTGATTGCAGGGAAGTCTGTACATTTATACACCTGTAATTTGTACAGTTACACAGAGTTAACCTTGTCCCACTGAACAGTCATTTTGCATAGTTACACAGTGGTTGATCCTTGCCTGCTGAATAAATGAAGACTGCTGCAAGCAATTTACTGTTATTTTCACAAAGCAGACAGCAGTAAAACAAGAAGTGCAGTGGGCGTGGAGGATGCTGCCAATAATTTTTAGGCATATTTTTAGTTATTATGGGACTGGCTAGATAATTTGTAAATGATATTTAATCATAATAAAAATGAAATATTGCCCACAGGAAGGGAAGAAAAGTGATTGTCCAAACACCAGCTTTGGTTAGGGAAAGGCAGAATATTATTACAATTGAGCAGAAGTGTAAAATGATCTGGAAGTCTCAATAGATTCAAAGCTTCCTATATGCAGAACTGCAACTATGAAATAAAATAGAGTGCGAGGATGTATTGTCAGAATAGCAGAGTCCGACCGAAGAGTAGTTTCTCAGATTGTATTGATAGGTGGAATGCTGCTGTATAATCTGTGTTAAGGCTGTTGTTACTGTTATATCCAGAGAGAACCTGGACATGGGAATGGAGAGTAGAAGAAGAAGTCGAAGCAAGTGCAGGATATACAGCCTTTCGAAGCTATTATCATTAATTAGGATCAAAACTGAAATTCCACAACAAGACTTTATCCAGCCTTATCTTTATATACCTCAATTCTCATAATCTCAGAGTTAAAGAGTGGATATCCACAGGTCTCTGGGTTAGAGAATTCCAAAGATTTACAAATAAACGAGTGAAGAATTTTCCCTTTATCTCAGTTGTAAATAGTCCCCCCCATTTCCCTGAGGCTGTGATCCCAAGTTCCCAATTGTCCAGCCAGGGGAAGCAGCCTTTGGATTCTTGTCAAATGAAGCATTCGGAGCATTTTATTCATTTGGGGAGAACATCTCTCACTGTTCTAATCTCAAAAAATTATATAGAGCCATTATTTTCTCCCAGGACAACTCTCTCATCAGATAAATTATTTTAATTAACTTTGATTGCACTCACTTTGCAGTGTGTATATATATATATTAGGTGACAAGACCAAAACAACATTTCCCTACGTTAAACTCCTCCTGCCCCTATCTTGCACTTCCAATTAATGGGTCTAAATCTTTTTAGATTATATTTGTGTCCTCTTCATTGTTTACTTTGCCATATAGCCATGCAATGATATCATCAATACAATGTTTATTATATAATGAAAATTATACACAATATTCCGACCAGTCCATTATTAAACATCAGAACATGTGAGCATAAATATAACCCTCAGTTTAGGAGCAAACTCAGGAAGCACTTTTTTTCTAAAAAAAGTCATAAAAATTTGAACCTACTACTCCAAAATGCAATGTATGTTAAGCATTCAAGACCAAGCTCAATAGATTATTAAGGGGTAATAACATCTTACCACCACCTTCTCAAGGGCAACTAGAGATAAGTGATAAATGCCAGGGATGCCAATGCCCCATGTGAATCTTTTTAAAAAATCACATGATATGGAACCAGAACAAGCAAATTGCTTGAGGTGCAGATCATCCATGATCAAACTGAATAGTAGTATAGACTCAAGGATCTGAATGGTCTAATTGTGTCCCTAATGCTCCTTTGCCTGGCATATTTCAAGATGATATATATTGTGTAGATTAAGCAGAGGGGAGCCATACAATTCAATCTCAGTATGAAGGGGTATGCTCTTGGGTAACAACGAAGAGCTGGGTTAGTGAAATCTAGAGATCTTTCATTTCATGTATTGACTGGTACAGGAAAGGTTAACTGATTGTTATCTAAAGATGAATTAGACTAGTAGGAGTAGAGAACGTATATTTAAATAAACAAATAGTTAACATAAATCTCAACGCACAGGTATTTCTTTACTGTTGAGTAATAAACATTTGGCATAACCTAATATTCAATCAAGAATTTATACTTATATTGTACCTTAAATGTACTGAAACATCTCAAGGCACTTCAGAGGAAGATTATCAAGTAAAAGTTGACACTAAAACAATTTTCAGGAGATTTTAGGATAGGAGTCTAAATCCTTGGTCAAAATGGAACTCATAAAGAGCATCTGAAAAGGAGAAGAGAGGTCGAAGAGGCAAAGAAAGAATTCCAGATTTATAGGGTCTAGGTTTCTGGCAGCATAGCCAAAGACACTGGAGCAATTAAAATAAGGGATGTAAACCAGAGGAGTGCAGACATCTGAGAGAATTTTAGAGCTGGAGGAGGTTACAAAAATAGGAAGGATTGACAAGGATAAGGAAAAACAAAGATATGAATTTTAAAATTAACGATGTGAAAAATGTTTCAGTGTACATTTGGATGTTATACTGAGAGAGTTAGTGTACTACAGTACGAGCTTCAATTCATGAGTTGGCCTTTTCGTGCCCTCAATTTTTCCTTTTGTTTGTGCAGTGGGTGTCAAACTGCAGCTGCTTGTAAAACAACATGCAGAAAAACACAGAGCACAGCTGAGAAGTCATTCCTTAAGAGTTGCCTCAAGCTGTGGTCTTTTATCTTTTCAGAGTGTCCGGAACGGTTCTGGGGCCCGGACTGCAAAGAGATGTGCCTGTGCCACCCGAATGGGCGCTGTGCTGATGCGACTGGCAAGTGCACCTGTAACCCGAACCGCTGGGGGCCGACCTGCAATAAACTTTGCCTGTGCCACTACGGGAAATGTGACCAGGAGACTGGGAAGTGCAAATGCGAGCCACGCCGATGGGGTCCCACCTGCTCAAACCTTTGCTACTGCAGTGCCAACTCAAAGTGTGACCCCAAGACGGGCAAATGCATCTGCCAGCCGGGCTGGTGGGGACGCAGCTGCCACAACCAGTGCTCCTGTAACAACTCGCCGTGTGACCAGCTGATGGGCAGATGCCTGTGTAAGGAGAAGTTCTGGGGACCGAGATGTGAGCCCTGCCTATGTGTGCACGGGAAATGTAACCCTACTGATGGATCATGCTCATGTTATCCTGGATATAGAGGAAGGTACTGCAGGGAGACCTGTCCCGCTGGATATTTTGGCATCGGATGTAAAAGGAGGTATGCTTTACAGAATTATCCCTGGATTCTAATGCTTTGGTCAGTTCAGGGCCTCAAGCTAATTGGAATGGTTCAGAGTCTCACACAAGGGAATTGACATAAGAAGTTTTTAATGGCTTTCTACAGGGAGCAGAGACTCTTCATATAGGCTCACAGCTCAGTTACTGATGCAGAGGGAAGTTAGGCACAGGTTAAAATCAACGAGGTAAAATGCTGCCTGAACTGCTGTGCTCTTCCAGCACCACTAATCCAAAGTTAGGCACAGGTTGCCCAGAGACAAAGCATAAAGTGACCAAATGTGGGCTTGGACAATGTTGCAATTAACCAGCAGGGACAACAATAACTTGTAATTATGTAGTGCCTTTAATATGATAACGTGACATATATCCTGATAGGCAGGTGTCTTCATTGTGCCGTTCTGTCTTCAAGAAGCCAGACTTGAGGAGCAGGATTATCTGAGATGGTTATGCAAATGGATGAAATTACAAATGAAGTAAGAGATAATGGCATGCTATTTGAAAACAAGGATGATTTTTTTTAAAAATCCTCATGTTGCCAAACAGGGAACCGATATAATGGTAGCCGTCAAAGCGGTGGTAGGTAAACAGAACTTGGTGTGAATGATCACATCCAACCAGAGGTTTGGATGGTTTTAAGCTTACGAAGGTTAGGAAGTAGGAAATCATCCAGGAGCTTATTACAATTATCAAGTTTGGAAGTAATGAGAGCTTGAAAAAGGTTTCAGCACCAGATGAGTGGAGACAAGGGTGAAGTAGGGTGATGTTACAGGTGCTAGTGATGGCATAAATATGAATCTAAACACTTATCTCAGGATCGAATGTGATATTAAGATTGTGAATAGAGTGTCTTGGTCTCAGAGAGAGTGAGGGAATCAATCACTTTCAAAGAGGTTTGAAGTGGAAGCTAAAAACCCAAAGTCTTCAGTCCTCCTAGTCTTTAATTGAAGGAAACTTCTGTTCATCCAGTACAAGATAAAGAATAAGCAGCTTGAGAACTTACCAACAGTGGAAGAGCTGGAGATGTGGCACTGTGATAGAGCTGAGTGTCATCATTGTATGCTTGAAATCTAATGGTGTGCTTTTAGCTGATATCTTTGAGGAGTAGCATGCAGATGAGAAATAGGAGGCAGCCCAGGACACAGCCTTGGGGACATCAGGGTAACAGTGTGGGAGCAGGAAGAGAAACAATTTTAAGTGATTCTCTAGGATTCAATGGATAAGAATAGAATCAAGAGCAGTCCCCTTCAACTTGTCAGCAGTGGAGAGGCATTAAAGAAGTATGCTGTAGTCAAATGAATCAAAGGCTGCAGACAGGTCGAGAAGGACTACCTCTAGGTCTGGCAATAAGTCTGGTTAATTAGTCAGTCATCAATGCTACTTAACGGTAATGGTCCAGGTCATAAATTAACAAGTCTGGCACAGAAGATTAAGTCAGTTCTAACCTCCTTTCATCAGGCGCATTGTCTTGGAGCTGACACAAACCAAATGGGCCCATTTCCCCATCCTTCTCTTCTCCTCTAACCACTAGGTGGCTACAAATGTGGTTTTACATTTCACTGAATAAATTGCAAATACCAGGAACTCTTGAGAAGCTTGTTGAGTAGCACCACTCATTACCAAATGAGCACACAGGAGTACAGATGGACATCACTAGATCAGTCCACATCTCTGTTGTCACAGACAGACTATGTGAGTATTAACTTCAGGTGATGTCGATTTAAGCATCATCTAATTGGTTACCCATTCACTGCCACATCCAAATTTCCTTTCCATTGAAATCAAAGGTAGGGAAAGTCCAGTGAGCCTAAACTGCACCAACGTCCCAATTTAAAATGATGTTAATTGATAAATAGACTCAAGCACACAGATAGTAGTCAAACCAACTGGCATTCCCTCTCTTTCCAACCAAACACCATCCCTGAGGAGATCAAAGTTTTCATAACTGACATGAATTGACTCCAATTGGATTGACTAATGTGAAAACAGCAAGTGTGTACATTGAAGTGGCAGTTCATGAGCAATGTCCATTGAAATAAAAATTGGCAGAGCACCCCATTTTAAAATAGTATTGTAATGGCTTTCTGGTATAACATGTAGTGACTGTAGTGTGCGGCTGAGAAATGAACTATCGTCTTGAATGGATATTATTGTCTTCACTGTTAAGAATTTAAGAATCCATTCAGAAACTTTTGGCTGAAGTATTTCTGCTAAAACCATCAAATGCAAGCAGATCTTTATTTTGTTATGCAGTTTGCTGGAAAGTTTGCCTGTGAGATACATCATGGTAATTTTAGCTAGCTTCTTGAGGGCAAGTTTCTCTTCATCCCTTTCGGAAATAAGGTATAGAGATACTGTCAATTTCTGCAACCCATACAGGTCATCATCAAGTACAGCTTTTATTGTCTCATACTATCAGAATCCTATGTCAAGAAGTTGCTGATGAAATGTTACCTGCTGATTAATGGTGTATGCTTGGGCTACACTCCCTAGTACTGCTGGATATGGAGTGAAATGATCTATATCCTGAAAGGAATGGCTGCCAGCTATTTTGCTGAGTTTTTGTCACTTGTTCTGTTATTTTTGTCAATGAGGCAGAGAATTATCACCCCACCACTCCACATAAAAATATGTCTATGATCATTCTCAAAAAGCTGATGTAAAAAACATGTGATTGTGTAACGGCACTCAGAAAATCACAAGAAAACAGATGAGGAATAACAGGTGTAGCTACCGGGATTACACCTCCTCCCATCCTCCTGCAAAAATGTCATCCCGCATTCCCAATTCCTCTGCCTCTGCCATATCTGCTCGCAGGAGGACCAGTTCCACCACAGAACACACCAGATGGCCTCCTTCTTTAAAGACCATAATTTCCCCTCCCATGTGGTTGAAGATGCCCTCCAACGCATCTCATCCACGCCCCATACCTCCGCCCTCAAACACCACCCCTCCAACCATAACAAGGACAGAACCCCCATCTCCCTCCCCACCCCCCACCCGTCCTTACGTTCCACCCCACCAATCTCTGCATAAACCACATCATCCGCCGACATTTCCTCCACCTACAAATGGACCCCACCACCAGGGATATATTTCCCTACCCACCCCTATCTGCC
Organism: Chiloscyllium punctatum; assembly: GCF_047496795.1. Taxonomy (NCBI): domain Eukaryota; kingdom Metazoa; phylum Chordata; class Chondrichthyes; order Orectolobiformes; family Hemiscylliidae; genus Chiloscyllium; species Chiloscyllium punctatum. Next base: position 99,732,861 of record NC_092755.1, on the reverse strand, counting down.
TTCTGCAAAGACCGTTCCCTCCGTGACTACCTGGTCAGGTCCACGCGCCCCCTACAACCCACCCTCCCAACCTGGAACCTTCCCCTGCTACCACAGGAATTGCAAAACCTGCGCCCACACCTCCCCCCTCACCTCCATCCAAGGCCCCAAAGCAGCCTTCCATATCCAAAGTTTCACCTGCACATCCACCAATGTCATTTATTGCATCCATTGCTCCCGATGTGATCTCCTTTACATTGGGGAGACTGGACGCCTTCTCGCAGAGCGCTTCAGGGAACATCTCTGGGACACCCGCACCAATCAACCCCACCACCCCGTGGCTGAACATTTCAACTCCCCCTCCCACTCTGCCGAGGGCATGCAGGTTCTGGACCTCCTCTATTGCCATTCCCTCACCATCAGACACCTGGAGGAAGAACGCCTCATCTTCCGCCTCGGAACACTTCAACCCCAGGGCATCAATGTGGACTTCAACAGTTTCCTCATTTCCCTGTCAATTTCACCTGTCAATCTTCCTTCCCATCTATCCCTCCTCTCCGACCCTTTACTCCTTCCTACATCCACCTACTGCACTCAACTACTTTCTCCCCAGCCTCACCCCCTCCATTTATCTCTGCATCCCCGAGGCTTCCAGCATCATTCCTGATGAAGGGCTCCTGCCTGAAAAGGCGATTTTCCTGCTCCTCGGATGCTGCCTAACCTGCTGTACTTTTCCAGCACCACTCTAATCTTGACTCTAATCTCCAGTATCTGCACTACTCACTTTCGCCAAGATGAGGAATAACACTTACCTCATGCTACCTCATTAATATGGAACCAGTCTCATGCTTCCACAGCACTGCTGTTTATTAAATGATCCCACATGTTCTTTGTTAGAGAGTCACAGAGATATACAGCACAGAAACAGACCCTCCGGTTTAACTCATCCATGCTGACCATAAAGTCATAGAGATGTACAGCATGGAAATAGACCCTTCGGCCCAACCCGTCCATGCTGACCAGATATCCCAACCTGCCAGCACCTGGCCCATATCCCTCTAAACCCTTCCTGTTCATATACCCATCCAGACGCCTTTTAAATGTTATAATCGTAACAGCTTCCACCACTTCCTCTGGCAGCTCATTCCATACATGTATCACTCTCCATGAGAAAAGTTGCCCCTTAGGTCCCTTTTATATTTTTTCCTTCTCACCTTAAACCTTCTCCATGCCCCTTACAATTTTATAAACTTCTTTCAGGTCTCTTTCAGCCTCCAATGCTCCCAGGAAAACATTGTAAGGGGCCTGTTCAGCCTCTCCATATAGCTCACACCCTCTAACCCTGGCAACATCCTTACATCTCCTTCAAACCAAACCTCCATTCCCCACCTGTGTAAATACTAGTATCAAACTTTGTGTAAACTCTAACTAGATTGAACCTGTGTCCATTTGATTATATTGTCATTGTTTAACTTGAAGCAGCATTTTGGATAAAGTGCAATTCCCTTTTCAAATGTGAAACTCTGGTGGTCTGGCTGAAGGGTCCATTCACAGAAGCAGTTTCTTCAAGGAGCTTGGAGGAGTGAGGGTATGATATGACCATGGAGCAAGGTAGAGTGAACATCCTGGTTGACTGTCTGAAAGATTAGGATCAATGTGAAACGGATGTTTCTGCCCTCCAGTGCTGAACTTGTAGGAGCAAATCATCCTTTCATTTTGTCAGGATGTAAGAGGAAAACAGCATGTATCTAGGATCTTTATTGATATCTGGTTCCAAAGCACATTTTAACAGATGTGTAGTCACTGTTGAAATACAGGAAACAGGCAGCAACGAATAATGATAAGATTATTTATTTTTAGTGGTGTTTAGTGAGTGCTATAAGCTGAGTAGAAATCCTTGTTCTTCTTTGAAAAAGTGCTATGTGATCTTTTGTACTTACCTTTGAGGGCAGACTGGACTTTGGATTAATGTCTCATAAAACAAGACCATAAGATTAAGTGCAGAAGTAAGCCATTTAGCCCATTTAGTCTGCACCAAGTTTCATTGAAATCCTCAACTTCACTGTCTTGCCTTTTCTCCATAACACTCGAATCTCTTGCTGATTTGAAATCTTGTCTGTCTCAGCCTTGAAGATAATTAGTGAGCCAGCATCTATAGTCCTCTATGGTAAATAATTCCATAGATTGACTATCCTCAGAAGAAATTCCTCCTGATTTCCATCTTAAATAGGAAAATCCTTACTCAGAAATTGAACTCTCTGTTCCTAGGCTGTCCCACAAAGGGGAACAATCTTGACAAATCTGCACTTTCAAGCCCCAAAGAATCATGTATGTTTCAGTTATCTCTAATTCTTCTAAATTTCAAAGAGTACAAGCCCAACCTACTCAAATTCCCATCCTAAGAAAACCCTTCTGTAGTTAAGGATCAACCTTGTGACTAACACTGTTCATCGTAATCCACTTATAGACTGAATGGGAGTTTCTTTGTATAGTATTAGCAAGACTTTCCTATTTTTATACTAGATTCCCTTTGAAGTGAAGGTCAATATTCCATTTTCCTTCTGTATTATCTGTTGAACTTGTGTGCTGCCTTTTTGTGATTCACAGAATTCCCAAATTCCTCTGTGTTGCAGCTTTCTGCAGTCTTTCTCCATTTAACATTTAGCTCCTCCATTATTCCTGCCAAAGTACATATCATTTCGTCTGATATTATATTCCAACTTCCCAGTTCTACTCATTTAACCTGCCTATATCCTGCCTCTGTAGAATTTTTGTGTCATCCTTGAATGTCTGAAAGACAACTTCTAACAGTGCAGCATTCCCCCATTACTGCACAGGGAAGGCCATCCTAGATTATCTACTCTGCTCTCTAGTTTGAGGTGATTAACTCTCAAACTTATGAGTTAGAAGGGAGGCAACCAACTGAGCCACAGCTGATCCCTAAAGGATTGCCAGAAATGTGTACATAAAGTAAAGTTGAAATGAGAAAGTTGCATACCTGATATTCCTCCTTGTAGTTAGGCATAGAGTACACAAATATATAAAGAACCCACATTCAGTCACTTAATATTACATGAATGTCACTGAATAAAAAGTGACATACTGTTGAAGATTTTTATTTTGCTCTCATCAGGACCAAACTTCTAGAATAACAAATCTCAAAGGGAACAACAATTTATCCTTTAAGAGAAAAGGGTGATTAGTAAGAAGCTGAATACCAAGGAACAGTGACCTGCTAAGCTTTTGTTTAAATTCAAATGAGACAGAGTCATAGAGATGTACAGCACAGAAACAGACCTTCAGTCAAACTCATCCATGCCGACCAGATATCTTAACCTGATCTAGTCCCATTTGCCAGCACTTGGTCCATATCCCTCTAAACTCTTCCTATTCATATAGCCATCCAGATGCCTTTTACATGTTGTAATTGTACCAGCCTCCACCACTTACTCTCACAGCTCATTCCATACACTCACCAGCCTCTAAGGCCCTTTATTAAGTGCTGGGCTGTTCCTCTATAAATTGTACTGAAAGGCATGAAAAAGTTGCCCCTGTTAGGTCTCTTCTAAATTTTTCACCTCTCACCCTAAACCTATGCCCTCTTGTTCTGGACTCCCCTACCCCAGGGAAAAGATCCAGTCTGTTTACCCTATTCATGCCTCTCATGATTTTAGAAACCTCCATTGACTCTAATTGAGCATTGCTATGAGGAATACAAATGGAAATAAATTGTTCCCCAAACTTTTGCTTGGTTGAAATGAGTGCAATATGTGGACATATTCTTTCAATTTGTAAAGGACCGGGGTCTTCGTTGCAAATGTCTGGAGCTTGTAGCATGTTTCTATTGAACCATACTGTGAGCTCAACTATTAATCCTACATTGGTCATTCAATGTAATTTTAGCACAAACAAGATTATTTAGCAAGTATGGTCCAAATGTGTCAAGTTGGACTCTGTATTCTGAGTTTTGCAAGGCTGGTTGGGTGTGGTCAGCACTCTGCCTGCTGCAAACAGCCATAGGAATGAAGGTATATTTAGCTAAAGGAATATTGAGAAAATATACATCTGGATGTAAGTTTGCTTTCTGAACTGGAAGGTTCGTTTTCATGAAAATGAACCTTCCAGTTCAGCGAGCAAACTTATATCCAGAACCTAAACCTGAGCTACAAATCTTAAAACCAGCTAAGATATACATCCTTCAGCACCTTATTGCTTACATGAACAGTAACTACTGCCACTACCTCCCACAGAAAATACTGATTAAATGAAAGTGATTTCTTTGAACCAGTGCCCTGTTACTGAAATGACGAATTCAGATATGGGGTTCTACTCGCTGGACAAGTTCATACAAATACAATGGCTCAATGGGTTTTAAAACTCTTCTCTGTGTTCTGTTGGTGTTGCTAGTTTGGTGAAGCCCGAAGCTCCTATTAACTTGATGGAATAAGAATCCCTCTGCGCACTATGTGGAGTCATTTGTAACCAGGATTGTTAAGATTACTTTTGGTATTTCTAAGTGAAACTATAAACACATTCCTTTAGAGTACATTTACGATGTCATCTCCATAGGAACTGAAGCCCTTTATTGAGTGCTGGGCTGTTTCTCTATAAATTGTACTGAAGGGCATGAATGACAGTCAATTATTTTTAGTATGCGTGTCTATGATGCTGAAAATAAATCATATCGTATAAAGGAGACCTTCTGTCCAGGACAAGAGAAGGCTTGATGTGAACTCTGGGTCAGAGTGTGGAGTACAAGTAAACCAATGTGCAAAGACATAATTCCGTGAAAGCAGGTTACCTTAGTTTAGCTAATGTACAGAATGAGGAGACGGGAGATGCAAAACTACTATTGAAATAGTTTGATAAGTTTATGTAGCTCGCTTTGGACACAGGCACCTTTAATGGATAAAGGTGACAAAGAGGTTTTGCAGGTAGGAGATGCATGCATGAGGATTATTACAGTTTACAGGTACTTATACTTACAGGAAGTTTAAAAGTGGCTTAAGTATCAGAGGCATCCATTTGAGGTATGAGCTGACCCCAGCACTCTACCACACTCTCAACAGGAGCGTGCTCCAGTTGCTGCTCCTTGCAAGGCTGTTGGAAATGGTTTACTCCCAGATGAGGGAATGTTCCCTCATTCCTGGGGAAGAGAAATTCAGCAATGAGTTAAGTCTTCATTGCTGTTTTAATGGATGGTGGATGGTCCAATACCTCCAATTTAAATTAGAAGCAAACATGCCACAGCTGGCAAACAAAGAGAGAAAGAGAAGCAGCTCCTTCTAATTGTCCACTTTGACACTGTGCTAAAGAAATTAAGGTGGCATGGGTGCCGCTAGGTTAGTTGATCATTGCTGTTATGGCAGTTAAGAGCGAGAGAGATTGGGTTAATCCCATCTGACCTAGAATTTGTGCTTCTAAATTGATAACCAGTGAGTCCTGTTGGCAAATACTTTCATTGGGATATCGAGACTAAAAATTCTGTTGTCCTCCACAGGACAACACCATTTAAACTTGTGCCAAGTGAACCACTGGCACCAGGGAAATTTACCACAGAAAGAGATATTCCCCTTCAAGAGAGCATTGAAGAAAACTGTGAAATAAAACCAAATCATGAAGTTCGCTTTGTTTATCTGAACCATTAGTACCAGAAGTGAGAATTCATCCGCAGACTGTTTTGGTTATTGGTCCAGACTGTAAAGGAAAAGACTAAAACTTGGATGATCTTACGCAGTTCCCAGAAAAAAAACTGACAGAGTTCCTGGGGTGAGATTTAGGAGCAGGTCGAGGCCACTCATGTGACATGGGGGCTGTGAGCACTTAAAATAAAAACATGTGGAACTTCTCAAACAGGATCACAGAATAAGGCAAAGAAAGATGTAAAACAATCCGCAACACAGTCTAGACAACAGGAAGACCAGATCAAAACACACAGAGCAGCAGTATGTGGGCAGGCGTACAGAATATTAAATCAGAACGAGGCAATGCTGTTAGGGACTGGTGAATTCACGCTCTCTCACTCATCCTCCTCAATACCAGTCACACTACATAGGTGTCTCTGCCACAGGTATGCAGCTTGCTACATTTTCTTGTTCTTATGGCTCTTCTTGTTCTAATTCTGATCTGTATAAAATGCTGTGACATTCAATACAATATGCAGAAATATAATGCTTAAACTTAATTCCCATCAGTTCAGCTGACAATCACTGCTCCAAAGTGTGCAATTGTTACACACAAGCATTTTTCTTTCATAATGTTTTTTTCAGTACGTGTCAGTTTGAAGTCAAGATTTAAACATGACTATTAATAATTTGGGCTGTAACTTTTGAGGAAAGGCTTCCGAGATTTGTATACATTATAAAATAGAAAAGTGACCACATTTAAAGCTTGGAGAGAAATACACCTCTGAGATGTATTAGTGAGATTTGAACTACAAATTCAGAGCTAGAAGAGACAGACTGAAAGTTAACAAGCCTTAAGCAATGCGAATGTTTAAAGTTTTCTTTATCCTCTCCCAGCAGAGTGGTTGTGTAGAACAGAGTCCCAGCTGAAATCAGTCATCACTCTGTAAAATAATTGTTTAGAAGGGGAACATTGTGGCCCCAGGTTATAGTGTCAGTAGACAATGCGATAATCATGTGTTCCATGAGATACAATGGGGCAGGTATTCACGTACAGACTCAGAGTTTTCCTCCCAGTCCCAATAAAAGAGACAAATTTTCCTGGACTCCCAGCTGGTATAGTGTGTATTTGTGGTGTTATTTTACAAAATGACAAACCTGTTCTTATATATATATTTATATTTGAGCCTGCAGTGAGTGGGTTGCCTCCTGATTCTGTACCACCTACAAGGTACAGTGTGTGAAGGTATACTCTCCATATGCCCGCATGAGTGCAGCTCCAACAACGCTCAAGAAACTCAACATCATCCAGTGCAAAGTATTCTAATTGATTGGCAACCCATCCACCATCTTAAATACTTACTGCTTCCACTTTTGGTCCAATGTGCTGAAGTTATTGTACAAGCTGTAGGATATACTGCAGCTACTTGTCAAAGCACCTCCTAAAAAGAACAATAAAGCAAGTTCTCAGGAAGATGACCAGAAAAGCATTGCATGTGAATACCTGCCCCACTGTGTCTCTATACTTTCTTCACATTACACAAAAGCCTTGTTTGCACAGATACCACCAAAGCTTCATTGTCATTAGGTCAAAATCTTGTCACTCCTTCCAATAACAGCCTGATGAGCAAAGAGTAACCTTGTGATCTACAATGGTACAAGATAATGATCCACCATTAACCTCTCAAATTCAAATAGAACATGGGTAATAACACTGGCTTTGCTCAAAATGCTTATACCATATTTCATAAAACCACTTATATTGCTGCAGTTTGACAATTTTTTTTTCCTGTGGCTTTTGAGTGGTCTATTCGAGTCAGCTTTTTGGAGCTACATCACCCTTTGCTCCAGTGCACAAATTTGTTTGAAATCTGAGCATTTCCTGGTTGTAAGGAAAATAAGATGTCTATATATTTTGTTTTTGTAAAGACAGTATCATTTTGTTGTCATTTGTCTGTCTTTTTGATTGTGGATTCAAATGGGGAAAAAAAAATCAGCGTTAAAAACCACAAATGACCGCACTTTTTAAAAGCAAGTAATTTGACCCTCATTGTAAGCACTGTTTACACAGCTACTTGCTGTAGTTTGCAGTTGAGCAGAAGCCAAGGACTGAGCATGAACAGAGCTTTGGCTGGTAACTCGTTGTGGAAGGATCTGTGGACTGGTAACCACTTACAAATACAAAGGCCTGCTGCCTGCCAACAGTTATGTGATTGGTTCCCAGGTAGCTGAACAGCTAGGCGCTGTGAAGGTTTTAGCAGAAACCATCAGACCTCGAATGATAAAGAGCTGTTTTTGCTTTGCAGTAAAAAAAACTGAAAAGCCAGTTTATTTTCACTTTCCAGTGCTGTAAGTTGTGACAAATAAAGATCTTTAACTTATCGATTATAAGTGTGAACCAGTTACTTTGCACATCCTGCAAACACACAAAAGTATCTGGAGAAGCAGTATTTTGATCAGCACAAGAAGTACCTCAGCAATTGGCCTTGACTGTATGTATAAGAGGGTTAGAGTTTCAAGTAGTAGTTATATCATGATGGTTCATAATTCTATCTTTGTAGCTATAATGTATTTATTTATAATAAATAGTCATTCTTGTTATATACAGAAACAAGTTCCATGCTCTGGATGTAGGTTTACTCACTGAGCTGGAAGGTTCATTTTCAGTTATTTTGTCACCATACTCAGTAGCATCTTCAGTGATCCTCCAGATGAAGCACTGCTGACGATTCCTGCTTTCTATTTATATGTTTGGGTTTCTTTGAGTTGGTGATGTCATTTCTTGTGGTGATGTAATTTCTTATGGTGATGTCATTTCCTGTTCTCTTTCTCAGGGGATGGTAAATGGGGTCCGAGTCAATGTGTTTGTTGATAGAGTTCCAGTTGGAACCACAGGAAATGACATTACCAACCCAAAGAAACCCAAATATATAAATAGAAAGCAGGAATCATCAGCCGTGCATTGTCTGGAGGCTCACTGGAGATGTTACCTAGTATGGTGACAAAACGTCTGAAAATGAACCTCCAGCTCAGTGAGCAAACCTACATCCACAATCTCAACATGACCTACAAATCTTCTTAAAACTCGCTAAGCTCCATGCTTTCGGTCAACCTGGAACTGAAGGACAGATAAATTGAGGAACTCTATCCAAACATCTTTAACTTTCACAAGGACTCCAAGAATAATGGGCTTATTTACCAGCACACTAACTGACTGAGGCTTAGCACTCTGTTTGGGTGTTCTCTTGATTATTTCAGTTGTCAAATTTGTACATAGGGCACTATGTACACTCACTGACTTGCAAGGGTCACTTCATACTAATGTCTATCATTCAGTAGCTGTTCATTGCTATAAATCGTTGGCTTCTAACAAATCTTCCTGGAATCTTTCCCAAATCTTTCTCCAGAAGCGTGGCTGAGATCATCACTTTAAGTCAACGGATATAAAATTTTAACCCAACTCCAAATTGCTCTTTTAATTTGTTCTATATCTTCCAGGAATCTTTCATGTCTTCAGCTGTTAATCCTGATGCTTTAAATCTGTGTAGACCTTCGTCCCAGGCATTAAGCAAATCTTAATGACTTGCATTTTCTCACATTGCTCACATCTGAGTCCAGAAACCATTGCTCTGAAGGCTGTTTGAACATTTAAACTCTGTTAAGGAGGCCTGTTGTGTCCCAAATCAAATTACACAATTTTGTGTATATTCTGACAATATGCCTTTGACCTCCTTTTGCAGGCCATTGACCCAGTATACACGTTTCCCTGCTGTTTTGTCCTAAAAAACTGTTTTTTCTTTAAAATGCTGTATTTTGAAATGGAGGGCTTCACCTTTTGCAAGTTAGGAATATTGTTGCAATAAAGCTCTTGGAGTCTTGAAAACCATTTCCATTTTTAGTCTACCAAGTATTCTTAAAATAGGACATAAATATCTTCCTTAATTTCTCTTTACTTAAACAAAATAGTGAATTTACTTCGATCCCTCCATTTTCAAAATGGGGACCATGAACATGCTTGATTTAATAAAAATTCTCAACTTTTAGTAAAAGATTTTCAAGCCTCAGAATTGTTCCTCCTTCTTGGATTGGTTTGTTTTAGTTTCTAAAACAACTTTCTTGCAGTTCCAATTCAGTTTTACTCACAGCATCTAGTATAACCAGTATCTTCTTTTTTCTGGAGTTAGTTGCAGATATTTACTTAAAGATATACTCACTGCTCTATAGAATCATTCTACAGCATTTCTATCAATGCTTCTCTTCAGACTTTTAAAGGATTCTCACATTTTAAATAAAGCTAAAAAAAACTCCTTCATATCCATTGCTTGTTCCCGTTTAATACTAATAAAATTTGCCAACATAATCAACCACACCTCATGGAGTAATTAACTGCATGGTTTATTTGAAACAGTAAAGAACAGCCTAAGTCATTAAACAAAGAGTGCAGCAGACAAAATAAGCACTGCCTGTAAATTCAGCTGGACTGATAAAATGGTAGGTGGAGTTGCAGCCTTATATATACTCAGTGCCTGTGTTCTTAAAGGCAAATTGGGGTAAAGGCAAAGATATGTATACACCAGCATTGCTGTAGGAGCTGACATTACTTTAAGAGGTGGGATTAATGCAGGAGGTGCTTTTGCTGGATGAGGTGGTGTTGCTCTTTAGGCAGCATTGTTATTGGTGGTTGCACTCAGTAAGATATGGCATTGCTATATGAGGTGATGCTGCTGCAGCAGGTAGTGTTGCTGTTCAAGTTTGCAATCTGTAAGAGGTGGCAATGCTGTCTGAAATGGCATTGCTTTCAGTGGTGGTGGTGGTGGTGGTGATGGTGGTGATGGTGATGGTGATGGTGGTGGTGATGATGATGGTGGTGATGGTGGTGATGGTGGTGGTGGTGATGATGGTGGTGATGATGGTGGTGGTGGTGATGATGGTGGTGATGATGGTGGTGATGATGGTGGTGATGATGGTGGTGATGATGGTGGTGGTGGTGGTGATGGTGGTGGTGATGATGGTGGTGATGGTGGTGGTGGTGGTGGTGGTGATGATGGTGGTGATGATGGTGGTGGTGGTGGTGGTGGTGATGGTGGTGATGATGGTGGTGGTGGTGGTGGTGGTGATGGTGGTGGTGGTGGTGATGGTGGTGGTGGTGGTGGTGATGATGGTGGTGATGGTGGTGGTGATGATGGTGGTGATGATGGTGGTGATGATGGTGGTGATGATGGTGGTGGTGGTGGTGGTGATGGTGGTGGTGGTGATGATGGTGGTGATGATGGTGGTGATGATGGTGGTGATGGTGGTGGTGATGATGGTGGTGATGGTGGTGGTGGTGGTGGTGGTGATGGTGGTGGTGGTGGTGGTGATGGTGGTGATGATGGTGGTGATGGTGGTGGTGGTGGTGATGGTGGTGGTGGTGGTGGTGATGATGGTGGTGATGGTGGTGGTGATGATGGTGGTGATGGTGGTGATGATGGTGGTGATGATGGTGGTGGTGGTGATGGTGGTGGTGGTGGTGATGGTGGTGGTGGTGGTGGTGGTGATGGTGGTGGTGGTGGTGATGGTGGTGGTGGTGGTGGTGATGATGGTGGTGATGGTGGTGGTGATGATGGTGGTGATGGTGGTGGTGATGATGGTGGTGGTGATGGTGGTGGTGGTGGTGATGGTGGTGGTGGTGATGGTGGTGGTGGTGGTGATGGTGGTGGTGGTGGTGATGATGGTGGTGATGGTGGTGGTGATGATGGTGGTGATGGTGGTGGTGATGATGGTGGTGATGATGGTGGTGATGATGGTGGTGATGATGGTGGTGGTGGTGGTGGTGGTGATGGTGGTGGTGGTGGTGATGGTGGTGGTGGTGGTGGTGATGATGGTGGTGATGGTGGTGGTGGTGGTGGTGGTGATGATGGTGGTGATGATGGTATTGCTGTCAGGGCCAGAGATAGAAATGGTGAGCCATAGTGCCCTGTTTCTGGGTCACTTTCCATTCCTCCTTTTAACCCTTAACAACTTCTGTCAAGTGCATTTGGGATCCCACAGAATGAAATAATGGAATATTCATCTCACCAAGACTGTGGTGTTCTTTCCAGTCAGTTCTACCATTTCTATTCTTTGCCTAAGTACATTTTTCTGTAAGTATTCCAAATCACATCCACACTTCACGTTATTTTTTTTCTTTATGTTGCTTCTGTTTCTTTGTAATTAAGCAAGTGAAGTTAAAAGTGGGCTTTGTGATTAGTGATCCTCCAGCCACTGAAAAATTTCTACTTATTCCCGTCATAAACTTCGAAATTGCCATGAAATCCCCTCAAGCCTCTTGGTTCTAAGGGAGAACAACCCCCGCATCTCTGCGATCTCTCATCTGAGAAATTAGTCTTGTAAATTTCTTCTGAAGTCTCTGCAAAGCCTTCACATCGTTTTGGGGTGTAGAAGTGGAAACCATAGTTACAGTAGGATTGAAATGTTTTATGTCTTTGCTTTTGTACTCTATGCTTCCATCCATAAAGATCATCAAAATTGCAGATTAGGACGTGATGTACTTTGTGTTGTTATATCTCACAGTTAGTGTCAACAAACCTTGAAGAAGATGCTCAAGATATTATCACCAGATTGTAGCAGAAGACCTGAGGGTAGAATGTTTCAGCCTCCATCTTGGTCCATTTGAAACTTGACACCCGATGCAATCATGCAACTGTTTGTAACTGATTGACATAATGTTAACAAAGCCACAGATTGCCTGTGAATGTAATATTCATATATGCCAGTGAGCTATATTAAAGTTCTGTTGGATCTTTTGATAATGCATTACCCATGTCCTAGTTCATTGTCATAAAGTCATACAGCATGGAAACAGACCCTTCGCCCAAACTGACCAAGTTTTCCAAACTAGTCAATTTGACCCATATAAACTTTTCCTATTCATGTACCTTTTAAATGTTGTAACAGTACCTGCATCTACCACTTCCCTCGATAGTTCATTTTACATACGAACCACCCTCTGTGTAAAAACGTTTCCTCTCAGGTCCCTTTTGCCAGAGGAAGTGGTGGAGGCTGGTATTTCAACATTTAAAAGGCATCTGGATGGGAACTTGATTAGGAAGGGTTTAGAGGGATACGGGCCACGTGCTGGCAAATGGGACTAGATTAATTTAGGATATCTGGTCGGCATGGATGAGTTGGACTGAAGGGTCTGTTTCCATGCTGTACAATTCTATGACTCTATAAATCTTTCTCCTCCCACCTTAAAAATGGGCCTTTGAGTTTTGGACTCCCCTGCCCTAGGGAAAAGACCTTTGCTATTCATCTTATGTCTGCCCTTCATGATTTTATAAACCTCGAGAAGATCACCCCTCAACCTCCAGTGCTCCAGTAAAAAAAAGTGTTGCAAGAAATAACATAAGAATTGCTGCAGCAGGTAAAGATACCCTCCTGGGGGTAAAAAGCACATTATACTTTACAACTATCATTTGTCAAACAATTGCACACAGCTTGATTGTTCAAATTATGCAAACTTAGGCTTCACTTCTTTAAACTTAGGTCCATATCAAAATAATATTTTTCAAGGCCTTAAGATTGTTTTTCATGAACTGCTTTTTTGATTTTCAGAGGTTTCATTTCCATTTTCACTAACTCATTTATTAGGTAATACTCATGTAGTAACAATACCTTCTGTAGGTGTGTTCACTCACACAGAATGCAGAATAAGATAAGAATTATTTCTGGACTCTGGTATGCCCAGCCTAATGATACATAACGTACATTAGTAGGTTTACTTTGCAATTATGTCAGAGATGTAAAAAAAGTTGCATTTGTATAGCACCTTTCATGCCCACCAAATGTTTCAAGGCACATTACTTTCAATGTAGTACTTTTTGAACTGTGATCATTGTTGCATTATAAGTGAATTAGCAACCAATTTTCTCAAAGTATACCTCTATATCAGCAATATGAAGATGATTAGATGATCTGTTGATGTGATGTTAATTGAAGGATATGTATTGCCTGGCACACTGTTGATTATTCTCCTGCTATCCTTTGAGACTGTGCAATGAGATCTTTTTACACTACTTATGAATGCAGTTAGGGCCTCAGTTTATTATTTCATCTGAAAGTATATCTCCAACAATGCAGCACTCCCTCGCTACTCATGCTGAGTGGGAATTGAACCCACAAGCTCCTTCGAGATGTCAGTGCTAACAACCAGTCATTGAGTCATAGAGCACAGGAACAGACCCTTTGGTCCACCCAGTCCAACCAATCCATGCTGACTATAATCCCAAACAAAACTAGTCCCACCTGCCTATGCTTGGCCCCTATCCTTCCAGACATTTCTGATACATGTACTTATCCAAATGTCTTTTAAATGTTGTGACTGTATCTGCAAACATCACTTCCTCTGGAAGTTCATTCCATGTACAAACCACTTTCTTAAAAAAAAATGCCCCTCATGTCTTTTTTAAATCTCTCTCCACTCACCCTAAATACATGCTTCATAGTCTTGAAATCTCCACCCCAAGGAAAGGACACCAGCCATTTACCTTACTTATACCCATCTATAAAGCCACCTCTCAAACTCCAACGCTCCAGTGGAAAATATCCCAATCCTTCCAGCCTCCCCTTAAAACTCATACCCTCCATTCCTGACAATGTCCTGGTAAATATTTTCTGATCCCTCCCTAACTTAATAATATCCTTCCTATAATAGACATGGCTGACACACTACATTGATGTGTTGGTCTATATTCTATCAGGGACTTTGGGACTCCTAATATCAGGGTGAAATGTCTGGTCTGAACCTGAACTTGATGACAATGTGCTGCCTGGCCAGGAGGGAGTTAGCTTGCCTTTGGCTAAATTCCTCCCAGTAGGACCTATAGTTCTGCAAATTGGCTTTTGTTTCCTTGAAACAGAGAGCTGATGTACTTTGCGGCCTGCCATGGGGAAAGTTCCCTGGTGGTGTAACTGCTTTAGAGACCTGGCAGGCTGATGACATCCCTGTGGGCTCCTTGCTATTTTACTGTCTACCTCACAGCATCTGTTCCTGCCACCCCCTGGGAGCCAATAGAATACTGCTCATTTGCATTCAGTAATTTGAGGATATTTGACATCGGAACCCTGGTAAATCTAAGATGTGACATATTTCAGGTGTCCCACTTTGGATGTTTCTGCAGTATTCAAGATCTTGTGCGTATGGGCTGCCTTCAGCAGAGCTATAAAATCCGGCTGTGTTTGCAGTGCTGCAGCTGGTTCTCCAGCAGCCCCATAAATTGATGATTGTGGTCAGAATGCTTCCAGGTCCCTCTAGTGAAGCCTGCATGGCACAGGTTAACTGCCTCAGTGCTAAGACAAGCATGCCAGGCGGTCAAGTTGGGCTACCTACCTCATCAGGTGATGTCACACATTTCTTGGAGCACCCAAGCCCCAGAGAACACCCTCTCCCTTTTTCTTATGACTGAATGTACATTCAGCTGCTGTTTTGTGTTCTTTCATGGGAAGTTGGCACCATGGCCATAAGTATGTGCTGCCTATCCCTACTAAGTGGAGTGAACTGTTTTGGAGTCTAGCACATTACATTGGATTCAAGAGTCACCTCTAGACCAGATTGGATAAGGATGCAGATGACTTTCTCTAAATGGCATCGATGAAGCTGATGGCTTTTACGACAATGGCTGATAGTTTCATGATCACCATTAATGAGACTAGCCTTTGGTTTTATGATTTTCATGAACTGAATTCTAGTTCCATCAGTTGCCACAGTGGTTTCTAAACCCTTGTCTCCAGATGATTAGTTTGCTTCTCAGGATAAGTAATCCAAGGACATTACAGCGTTGTCCGAGATAGTCCCTTACCCCACCAGCATGGATTAAACACCTAAGCATCCAAGTACAGGTTGAGCTGGTTTTGATTAACTTTTGCCATTTTAAGGTTTGTGAGAATGTTGTGCCCTTAGAGGGAAGTCAGTGATTTTTAGGACTTTACAAGCAACATTATTGCACTGTGGCAGTGAGGTTAGAGAAGTTTCCTACCAAAACAAAGCCTCTTAGAGCTATGTGGGCTATGAATGTAATTGCTCTTGGGATTAAAGCCTGATAGGGACACAATGTGCAGGCTGCAGAAAGGGAAAGCTATACACACAGGCTGAAGGAGAACAGTCGTCAAGAGAAGACATGAAGGGTTTTCAGGCAGTACTTCTACATTCATGTGTGAGGTACCTGTGATTCATCAAGGAAGTGACTAGAATATGCCAGGGGTCCAATGAGCACAGAGCAAAGCAAGGACACGTCTATCATACCTCACCACATTCAGATCCCAGCTCCACTAGCCTCAAAAACATTTGCAGTGTCAGTGTCTGAGATGGTGACTGCAAGTGTCACACAGGTCATGGTGCTTCTTTCCCAGAGATCTGCAGCAGTTCTCATAATTCATACTCTTGATGATGCAGGTGGCAGCTCCTCAATATCTAAAAGCAGAAATACAGAAGGCAAGCATTGAATTCTTGGAAGCAGGTGTCGGCAGGACAGCTAGGGATCTGTGGTTGCACAACCATCAGTTCTTGCCAGAGAGCTGCATGACGGTGAGGTAGGATTTGTAAATGGCCATACAGTAGGGAAATACCATTACAAAGAACAAAGAACAAAGAAAAATTACAGCCCAGGAACAGGCCCTTCAGCCTTCCAAGCCTGTGCTAATCCAAATTCACTGTCTAAACCCATCACCCAATTCCTAAGGATCTGTATCCCTCTACTCCCCACCTACTTATGCATCTGTCCAGATGCATTTTCAGTGAATCTACCATGCCTGCCTCGACTACCTCTGCTGGCAATGTGTTACAGGCACCTACCACCCTCTGTGTAAAGTACTTTCTGCGTGTATCCCCCTTAAACCTTTTTCCTCTCACCTTGAATGCATGACCTCTCGTTATTGAATCCCTCACCCTGGGATAAAGCTTATCTCTATCCACCCTGTCTATACCCTTTATGATTTTGTAGACTTCAATCAGGTCCCCCCTCAATCTCCTTTTTTCTAATGAAACAATCCTAACTTACTCAACCGCTGTTCATAGCTACCACCTTCCATACCAGGCAACATCCTCGTAAACCTTCTCTGCACCCTCTCCAAAGCATCCACATCCTTTTGGTAACGTGGCGAACAGAACTGTACACAGTATTCTAAATGTAGCCAAACCAAAGTCTTGTACAATTTTAACATGACCTGCCAACTCTTATACTCAATACCCTGTCCGATGAAGGCAAGCATACTATATGCCTTCTTGATCACTCTATCCACCTGTGCAGCCACCTTCAGGGTACAATGGACCTGAACTCCCAGATCTCTCTGCTCATCAACTTTTCTCAAGGCTCTTCCGTTTACGGTATAGTCCATTTACAGTACAGTATATATTACCCTGACCATTGCAAGTGACACTGGGTGCAAGGGGCTCTGTCATAGCCCTTTTCATGATCCTCAGAACCTTGTCCATGGAGTTTAGATGAAGCAGATTTGTCTGGCTTCTCTCCGGTTCTGCTCAGTTCCATCCTGTTATGGGCCATTTTGTTCTGCAAAAGAGATGGAAAGATATTAATGAGTGAGTTGCAAAACATCTGGGTGATAAATGCTCTTATGCTGGTTAACTGCAGATAGATGGAAGCCATATGAAAGTGGTGTGTGTGTAGGGGTGAAGTGGACTCAATGTTCCCTGTAAGCTACATGATCATGTACAAATATTTAAAGACACTGTGCATTTAAATAAGTCACCTGCACAGTCTGAAAAAAATTAGAGGGTGCATTAGGAGAAACTCTGAATATTATGCATAAGTGCTATTGCCAGTGAGTGAGTGATAGGGAATATGGTGTATTGAGTGGTGTGAAAAGCTGATAGGACAGTAAGTAGGAGATACCAATGAAAATGCCATTTATGGGAGCCCATTGATTTTCTTATGGAAAGGAATGCATGAATTAATTTCCCTGGCCACCTCTATGTAGTCCTAGGGAAAGTGTCTTAGTTGTTTTGAGGCATAGAATACAAAAGCAATGAGGTGATGTTGAACTGGTATGAGACACTTTTCAACTTCACCTGGAGTACTGTGTATGTTTCTGGGTGCCACATCATAGGTAGGCTATAAATGCGTTAGAGGGCAGAAGCAATTTACATAATTGGTTCTGGAGATGAGAAACTTCAGTTATGAAGATAGATTGAAGACATTGGGGACTGTACTCTCGAAGAAAAGAAAGCTAAAAGGAGATCAGATAAAGACTTTCAAAACCATAGGCTAGTTAGAATAGGTAGAGAGAAACTGTTCCCACCTCTAACAGGAGCATGTATGAGAGAGTACAAATTTAAAGTGATTTGAAAGATAAGCAAGGACAATTTGAGGAAAAAGAATCTTTTTTACACAGCATGTAGTTTTGTGTATGGAATGTGGGGCCTGGGAATGTGATGGAGGCAGATTCAGTTGAGTCATTCAGGGCTACTGTTGGTGTAAAAGTAATGTGCAAGGGAATGGGAAAAAATGCAAGAAATTGGCTCTCACTAATGAAGCTTGTTTGAAGAGCTAGTGTACATGATCAGCTCATTGGCCTCCTTACATAGCATAAAGCTTCCGCGATTCTGAGTGTTTGCCTTGAGGGCTACCAGAGCTGACAGAAACATTGCTTCTCTCCCCATCTACATCTTTTGTACACAAGCCTCCAGCATGTCATCGAAACCCCTGTGAGCTCTCTCTCTCTGATCAGCTGCTTCATTTAAGTGTCCTTCTCTCCACAAAGGACTGCACCTGAAAACAGGAACAATAGAATTGTCGGAGTATTGATTGTTTGCTTGAAGTATTTATGGTATTGGTCTTTCATTTCACTGTTTTATTGCACTTGTTCTCTGTCCTATTGAATTTGCTTTGCTATTAATTCCAAGTAGTAGTAGGTTCCAGTGCAATTCTAGTTTTGGAAAACTGCTGCAGAGTGTGACAGTTTATATTGAGGGAAAGGAGAAAGCAATTGATGCTAAATTTCTGCAAAAGTGTATCTGTGTCTTTTATTGTTCCCAATGCTCCCAACTCCAGAAAACTACATGGTTGGGTTCTCACTCTCTGAATGGGTAACCATCTTTAACTCTGTGATAGAGAATATAGATGTGACATCAATTTAGCGTTGACCCTATTGCCAAGAAATCCAACATAAATGTTGTTTAAATAAAGTCTATTCCATAAGTATAGCTGGTTTCCTCTTTTTCCTGACTCTCTAATCAGTTGAATCAGGATACTTTTCACAGTCCTTTGCTGTATTTAATTATTTTCCAAGATTTCAACCTTGAAGATTTCCTTATCACCCTCAGCCCTTCCTGTATCCTATGAACTATAAGCTTTGAAATCTTGGCTTGATGTCACTGTATCTCTATTCCCTAATCTGTGTAGTCTTATTACCTCCTCTGCTGACCTTTGTCACGTCTCACGCTATGAACTTAGTCCTTCAGTAAAGCTAATCAAAATAGAAATATGTTTAGGAACGATTTATGGTCCCTGCTTTGGAATGGCTTTGATGGGTGTTATGATTGCATTAGGGGAGGTAAACTTATTATTTTTCTTGTCCCACTCCACTAATTTAAAAGGGAGATATTGACAGTTTTATATAAATCAGACTGAATATAGCTAAGTTTTCAAAAGGGTCTATTAGAAATAAACAAAGTGCTAGTTTATTAAAAAACAATACCAAATATTCCAAAGGCATAAAGATCATTAAAAGAAGGGTTTCAACTATACAAATTTGTACAAGTATCTTTTTTAACAAACTGACACATATACAACCTCTAAGTATGGGAAAAAAAAATAAGAAACTGCAGAGATTTATCTTAAAAGCACCCTGGCCAAAAAAACAATTAAGTTCAGATTTTAAAAAATATTATTCATAGTTTGTTCCAAATGTTGGTCTGTAGCTGAAGTCCTTTTACACATAACCTTTTGCCATTGGTGTGTTTTTGTGGATTGGTCTTAGCTGGCTCAAGTCACTTTTCTGGAGATAGTAGCATATGTTTTGAATTCTCCCTTAGGAACCCTCAACTTGCAGTGAAGAGACCTTCCAGTTGGGTTTTCAATCATAAATTTTGTTCATGGAGCTTCAGAGAAAAGTCAGCATGAGGACAAAGGTTGTTGCTCCAGGCAAATCCTCCCTCTGATTCAGTGTTCAAAACCAATGTCATTTTATTTCCACCTCAAACTGCATCACTTGACCTCTCTGAAAATATTGTAGCCTTGGTTTTCCATTCAAGCAACATGTTCCTTACAATTGCAATATTGCTCTATATTTGCAGCTCATGTCTTTTGCTTTGCAAAGTGTTCTATCCAAAAATTCCAAGGTATTGATATATCTCCAGTCCGTGATATCCTAAATTAATATTTTCAGATAACACATATACATAACATAGGGTAAGCTGACAACCTGATCATTTCTTAAAAAATTATGAAGGAGATCAAACCCTTGCTTTAAGTGGACAAAACTGATTTGGTATGAATATTTGTGTGGTGCTGGACTAGGCCAGGTCTGGATTGAAGAGATTAACAATTACATAGAAAATGTAGAGTATCTGCAATAGTTCATTGTCGTATAGCATAGGCGGAGCTCTGTTTTGACTCTGTTACAGTTTTCTGGCTAAATGTGATATGTGTAGAGTTTGGTTGAGTGATACTTGGAATCAGGCCAGGCAAGTTTTCTTGTCATATTTTACCAAACTTGCGGCATTAATTAGTATTTCAGACTTTATAGTGAATATCACGTCCATTTCCAAACCATCTTACATGCACCATGCATGGAGTTACTCACCACACACTGGACACTCCAGAATTGACCGGTATCCCTGGTGTGGGTGCCATATTTAAAAGGGCCATTTTGAACCTGGATAAGAACTGTCCGACCAGAGCTATCCTGCATGGTTCCTCAAATTTGCCCAGATATACAGACGGGGCAAACCGTTTCGAGCATTGAGGGCAGAGTCTTGGAGCCCGGTTGAATGGAGTTGTGCAAAGGCAACAGTTCCAGGAGCCTCGTGACCAGCAGAGGAAGCCTTGACACCAGGCCATGTCCACCTGGTTCAAGGTTGAGACAGCATGCTCGAGAATGGAAGAAAGCCCAGGACTGTAGGAAGATGGTTAATATCCCTCTCCATCAACCTGCCAGTGCAAGTACCACCATCTTCTCTCTGATAACTCAGTTACTCAATCTCTGCTACTGTACCTAACTCCCACCAAAGCTCATGCCCTACCACTCTCACTGTTTTCTATAACTTCTCACCCACCTGCCCCTACCCAGCCTAACCTGTGTCACATTCTGTACACTCTCTGTGCCAGATACACACTCACTCAGGAAACTTCTCCCCTGTTCACCAACACTAATAGCTGTGCCATCCACCTCTCCCTCATTCCTGGAGAAGAACAGTTCACAATAGGGCAGAAAGAGTTAAGATGGGTTAGGAAGGATCTGCCTGTCTTTCAGCTCCACACACATTATTGGCAGAGGACCCTGAGTTTGAGCAAGGCCTGGACTGGTATCCAAGGCTGCCTTTGACTGCTTGTACTGGGAATCTGTCAGCAAAGGCCATCTCCCTTGATTGGCTTCTTGGACTGAGGCTTGCTGACAAACATGCTTCCTGGTTTTATGTCAGCATCATGTCATATGGCAAGTCAGTAATAATATGAGCCTGGTATCTCTGGCAGAGGGACAAATGTGTGAAAAGGCATTGCAAGGCATTGAGCTACCTGGTGGACACAAGAATAAGTGAGTCCTATGATAGCGAGTGAACTGCGTGGAGATGCAGCCTGGCACAGTCCATGAGGTGGGTATGTGTCCCTGAGGACTCAGCGTCCTTGAAGCATCATTACAATAGTAGTTGTCAGTGCACGTGGTGTGGCATAGAAGTGCAGAAGCAATCTTTAATTGAATCAAGAATGTTCCATGAAGTTTCACAGAGGCCGGATCATGTTGATGGCCAATGTTCATGCTTATGGGTACCCATGAACCATTCCTGAGAGAGAGTCATACATCACGGAAACAGACCCTTCAGTCCAACTCATCCATGACACCAAATTTCCCAAACCTATCCCATTTGCCTGTATTTGGTCCATATCCCCCCAAACCTTTCCTATTCATGGACCTATCCAAATGTCTTTTAAATGTTGTAACTGTAACAGCATCGACCATTTCCTCTGGGTAGTTCGTTCCACATATGAATCACCCCCTCTGTGAAAAAGTGCCCCTCAGGTCCTTTTTAAATATGCCCTCTAGTTTTTGAACACCCCTACCTGAAGGAAAAGACCTTTGCTATTCACTTTATCTATGCCCCTCATTATTTTATAAACCCCTAAAAGGTCACCTCTTAACCTCCTACGGTCTAGTGAAAAATGTCCCAGCCTATCCAGACTCTCCTGAAAACTGAAATCCTCCAGTTCCAGCAATATCCTTGTCAATCTTTTCTGAACCCTCTCCAATTTAGTAATATCCTTCCTATAGCAGGGTGACCAGAACTCCAAAAGTACTGCTGCCCAGTGTCCAACATGAGGATTGGTTGTAGGAAGCAGTGAGTGGAACTCACCAAGTACCTACTCTGATTTCCAAGTCAAGTTTTTGTGATAGTTAGTTTGTATGGTCAGTTGATGAGATTTCCAACTGTGGTAAGTTGGGCTGTAAACAATGCATTTAACAAGTAATAATGGCCATCAATTGGGAACTCATTGCTGCGAGTAAGAATCTCACTTGAGAAAAGCATAGAGGATTTGACTGGGGCTCTTCTGATGCGGTGGTAGTGTCTCTAACTCTGGGCTAGAAGGTATGGGTTATAATCCCAAACCTGCTCCAGGTTTCTGTCATAATATTTGAGCTGTACAGTGCTCAGTGGTTAGCACTGCTGCCTCTTAGTTCCAGGAACCTGGGTTCGATTCCTTGGGCGACTGTCTGTGTGGAGTTTGCACATTCTCCCCGTGACTGTGTGGGTTTCTTCTGGGTGCTTCGGTTTCCTCCTACAATCCAAAGATATGCAGGTTAGGTGAATTGGCCATGCTAAATTGCCCACAGTGTTCAAGGTTGTGTAGGTTGGGTGCATTAGACAGGGGAAATGTAGAATAATAGTTAGGGGAATGGGTCTGGGTGGTTTACTCTTAGGAGGGTCAATGTGAATTTGTTGGACCAAATGGCCTGTTCCCACACTGTAGGAATTCTATGAATATTTTTCAGAACAGATTAACCAAAAACATCCACAAGTTGGAACTCAACAACATCTGATTCTGTCGCTCACCTCACTATCGCCCATCTTCCTTCGAGTTTGATAAGATTTTGCCGTACATTGCTTTATGTTTTATCTAAAAATACAGTGATCCAATATGGACATAATATAATCCTAAATATAACTTTGCCTGTACCTTATAGGAGAGTGTTTTATTTCACAGTGTAGAGGCAGCCTGATTCCCTATTAAACCTGTTTTATACCTGACATGTGAGCTATCACCTGGGGATGGTTCTCCACTTGTGATACAACTCTATATTGAGGGGGTCATGGAGAAAGAGCTTTACTCTATGTCCAGCCCATGTTGTAAGTGACCTGGAATTGCTTAATGATCTTCATACAGGAACTTTTTAGCGGCATGCAAATTTGGTACAGAAAGCAGTTGATAATAAGTTATGAGGTATGTCCATGCTATGGTCAGAAGGTTTTCAGAAATATTTTTATTCCAAGTTGTAGTGCTTATGGTCAGTAAATAAATATTATGAGAACAGTTTTAATCCCCTTACAGGAGGAAGGATTTAACTACGTTGGAGACAGTTCAGAGAAGGTTCACAAGATTAATTCCAGAAATGAAAGACTTGTTTTATGAGGATCATTTGAACAGGTTTGGCCTTTATTTGCTACAGTCTAGAAGAATGAGAGGCAATCTGTTTAAGATATATAACTTGTTAAAGGGACATTGACGACGTTGACATTAGAGCGGATGTTTTCCCTTGTGAGCAATGTAGATCGGGAGGGTTTAATGCTCAGGGTGGCAGATTTAAAACAGAGATGAGGAGTAACTACTTCTCTCAAAGGCTAGTAAATCTGTAGAATTCATTATCTCAGAATGTGGTGGATGCTGGCATACAGAATAAATGTGAGGAGGAGATTGACCGATTTTTAATGAGTAATGGGCTGAAGGGTTTTGGGGAGTGGGTAGGAAAGTGGAGCTGAGGCTGAGATAGGATCAGCCATGGTGCTATCAAGTGATAGAGTAGACTTGAGGGGCTGAATTGCCTACTCCTGCTCCTGGTTCTTACACTCTAAGAACTGTTTGAGAGTTATCCTCGCTGTTCTACATCTAGCCCATGTTGTAAGTGACCTGGAATTACTTGATGATTTTCGTACAGGAACGTTTTAGCTGCATGCAAATTTGGTACAGAAAGCAATTGATAAAATAGGTTATGAGGTATATCCATACTATAGTCAGAAGGTTTGAAGCAATATTTCATTCCAAGTTGTGGTGCTTATGGTCAGTAAATAAATGATATGAGGACACTTTTAGTCTCCTTACAGGAGGGAGGATTTAACTACATTGGAGTTGAAGGGTTGAAGAGTTATGGGGATTGGGTAGGAAAGTCGAGCTGAGGCTGAGATGAGTTCAGCCATGATGCTACCAAGTGACAGAGTAGACTTGAGGGGCTGAATTGCCTACTCCTGCTCCTAGTGCTTATGTTCTAAGAACTGCTTGAGAGTTATCCTCGCTGTTCAGCTGTACAATGACCAGTGACTCATTAGCTTTTTTTGCGGGGTGGTAGGAGAGATTTCCTTGGATGTAAGATTTGTCCAGTATAAACCACCTGATGATGCAAGTTAGACATAATCTCAATCCTCGATCTAAGATTTGGGAACTAATACTTGAGCCTGATAGACCTGCAGTATTCCAAGATGCAAACTGTTTGTCTGTCTGACAGAATCTTAAAGCACAAAGTTGTTCCTCAGGACTGGAGTTCTTCCTTTGCTCTAAATAACCCTGTAATCTGATATTATAACATGCAGCAGTATGAATGACCATTGGATTGTGGTCGCAGGGAGAGAACAGTGGCAACATTGTTTAATTTACAGATTACATTTAACTAAATTTTAACATATTTTGATGATTTAAACTCAGTTTCATTTTGTAAGGAATAAACTAGCTCATGTCAGATGTGTGAATTAAAATAATCCGACCCGACGAGGTAATAAAACAACCTAGTGTGACAGAGACTGAAAAGTGAAAGTACTGGGTAAGGGACCACCTCACAGCGTAGTCCTCGCTATTGATGGTAACAGGAAATGCTGACAGGTTTCCGACATGGAAGGAAGAACGGCCCCAAATAGAAGCACAACGATTACTATATTAGCAATTGTTTCAACCAACTTAAAATAAACTGGCCAGTGTCCAAGCTAAAATGGCAGAGTAAAAAATGCCAGAAAGCGTCGAAGCGCTCGTCCATTGATGACGAAATGGCTATTTCTAGGCCACTTAAATGCACAAACATTTTCTTATCTAACAAATCTGAGTATGTTCCTATTCTTTAACCTTAGGTGTGGCCAGTGTAAGAACCTTCAGCCCTGTATGATTGCTGATGGTCGATGTTTAGCCTGCGAACCTGGATGGAATGGAACCAGGTGTGATAAGATCTGCGCTGCTGGTTTCTATGGGGAAGGATGTGGAGAGCAATGTCCTCAGTGCAAAGATGGACATGCTTGTAACCATATCAATGGGAAATGCCTGCACTGTAATCCTGGTTGGATTGGCACTCGGTAAGGATTTGCTTTGGTTATTGATTATTTTATCAAGCTAAGGTTTTTGAGTGACCCCCTTTTCAATCTTAAATCCCATTGGTTTTTTCACCATTTTTGTTCATACTGAAGGCCTTGATTGCTTGCTGGTGCATAGTTTCATGGCACCAGTGTCATGCACTGTTAACCATTCTTCAAGATCGAGTCAAAATAGTGAGTATCCACCGTGCTGTACTAGGATGGTCCTTCATGGGATCTATATGCACAAGGACCACTGGATAGTGATTACAAATGGGAAACCTTGGTTAACTTCCACTCTCTACAAGTGCATGGAGCTCAATTGTAGCACGTCCACCAATTGAACTGATCTAATTTACAGTTTGATTTGATTTATTGTCACATGTGCCTCAGTACAGTGAAAAGTTTTATTTTGTGTGCAGTACAGGCAGATCATAACATACAAGGAAAAACAGGTCATACATTGTTTAGACAGAGTGAGGCATATAGGGTTATGGCTGTGCAGAAAGTACACAAAAGCAAGATCAACATTAGATTTGAAATTAGAGAGGTCCATTCGGCAGTCTTATGACAACGGGGACTAAGCTGTTCTTGAATCTATTGGTATGTGTGTTTGAATTCCTGTATGTACAAACTAAGTATAAAATCTCAAAATGGTTTGCTCTTCATTGCTTGATAATCATTGCTGGATAAACTCAAAAGCTACTAGGAAGATATATTTATATTTATTTGTTGGCACTAAACATAAACATTGCTAAAAAGAGACAAGAAATTGAAGCAGCCTCCATAATCCCTTAGAATGAGTCCCTTTTTGCCGGTATTAAATATTAGTATATGCAGCTTCGAGTACATGCGGATGTTTCACACTAGTAATCTGGTTGATGATATTCAATGGCAAATCAGACAGTTACAAAAGGAGCTGTTTCATAATTTTGGTTTAATGAAACAAAGAACAGTGGATGCTGGGGATCTGAGATAAACAAAAAACAGAAATTGCTGGAGAAACACTGCAGGTCTGGCTACATCTGTGGAGAGAAAACAGAGTTAACATTTCAAGTCCTGGGACCTCAGTTCTGAAGCAGTTCTCTGGATTCAAAACATTAACGATTTTTCCTCTCTACAGACGCTGCCAGACCTGCTGCATTTCTCCAGCAATGTCTGTTTCTGTTTGTAATAATTTTGATAATTGTACATCATCTGATGGCTGAGGATGTCTTCTGTGATGGATGGAACATCAGAAGAGAGTACTTTTATTGTAGTTCCTTGTTTCAAAACTGTTTTCTTTTTTATGTAATAGGTGTGATGTAAAATGCCAAAACGGTACCTATGGTGAGAACTGTAACTCCGTCTGCACCAATTGTATTAACGGACTTTGTCATTTTGCCACTGGAGAATGCATCTGCAACAAAGGCTTTCACGGCCCTTTGTAAGTATTGGAGTGCAGAGGACCACATTCCATTAAGATGCAATGTGAGCTCAAAAATATTTTATAAACAGACAGTCCGCACATAACTTATGAACATTCAAAGCCGTGACATTTCTCACATATGAATGCTGTATGTTGGACAGGTTAACACATTGCACGTTTGTCCATTAGTGTTTGTGAACTTACTTGTTGATTGTTTTTTTTCTCTCAGCATGGCATTATCACAATTGGAGCTTTATCAATGTTAAGTATTTATTTTCTGAACAAAATGGAGCATTGTGCTATATTGATGTTTTTTCTGGTAGTTAAAAGATTGTTTTCTGTTTACCTGTTCCTGGCTTGCCATTGGGTGGCATGGTGGCTCAGTAGTTAGCACTGCTGCCTCACAGCACTAGGGACCCGAGTTCGATTTCCCCCCCTCGGGTGACTGTCTGTGTGGAATTTGCACATTCTCCCCGTGTCTGCGTGGGTTTCCTCCGGGTGCTCTGGTTTCCTCCCACAGTTCAAAGATGTGCAGGTTAGGTGAATTAGCCATGCTAAATTGCCCGTAGTGCTAGGTGCAGGGGTAAATGTAGGGGAATGGCTCTGGGTGGGTTGCTCTTTGGAGGGTTAGTGTGGACTTGTTGAGCCGAAGGGCCTGTTTCCACACTGTAGCAAATTTTAAAAAAACCTAAAGTGTGCAGGTCAGGTGAATTGACCATGCTAAATTGCCCCTAGTGTTAGGTGCGTTAGTCAGAGGGAAATGGGTTTGAGTGGGTTAGTCTTCGGGGTCAGTGTTGACTTGTTATGCCAAAGGGTCTGTTTCCATACCGTAGGGAATCTAATCTAATCTAATCTTAATGCTCATTTCAGGTGTATGGATCACAGTATGTTATTAAATCATTCCACACTAAGGCAGTCCTAATACAGTTCCTGGGCTACACTGAGTTAGACCTCAAGACAATCCAATACAGTTAGTAAATCTAGTGAAAATGAGGAATGTCACTAACAGTGGGTCTTGGGTCCCTGTGGCACTGAAATGTCACAAGATACTCTGCAGGCATACAAGAAAGTTAACCGAATATCTTCAAGAGAGACTGAAGGGAAAAGTTGAATGTAATTTAAGATTAAGGCTTTGAGATAGATGTGCCAATGCTATAAAATTGTGGCTGCTCCATGCCTTAATGTGACAATGAACACTAAACTAGGTTGGCAAACAGATCATAGGTTTGCTGATATTTGAGACGGCTGGACAAAACTTGTCAACACTGAATGACATTAAACTACGAGGGGCTTGGGTACACGTGCTTTTGATGACTGGGTCAGGAGTAAAATATTTCCAGATGTTAGCCTGTTAGTTGCATAAATGAAAGGTTTAATTCAGCTTTCACTGAGGGCTGGTAGTTGAAACAGCAGCAAGTCAAAATCAACAGGCATTTTAATCACTTCAGAATTTGAGACCGGATTTTAAACTTTCAGATATGACTCCAAATGCATTTCAGACCTTGTCGTTTCCTGGCTCGTATCTTTGCATGGTTGATGTGCTTTTATTTAAGTTGTACAAGCTATCTTGGAATCTGAACTCATTTTTATGTTTGCCTCATTTGGTTCTGTGCTGTTATACATCCCACAATAGATGTCTGAGTAGCCCAGTTAAACATGCTTTTCCACAAAGAGCTGCCACTTCCCTGACCTCTCAGAAGCCTAGCAGAGTATCAGCAGCCAGTTGGATCAGGCCGTTGAGCAGCTGATGAAAGGCTACCTGGGAGTCCATGACACTGATTCCCAAAGAGTAGTCTTTTGTTTAAAACAAAACACTTTTTTTCTGAGGTGGGGTGTGGCACTGGTGTTTCTTGGGAGAAATCCAATATCCCATACCACCTTCCTCATTCCTCCCTTCTAGAGCAATGCAGTCTTCAACTGGATTTTAAAGTGGGTCATTCAAAATGGTGCCCCAGGTCTTCACTATAGTCGTAATGAATATGGATGGCCATCTAACCTTCACCCCTCACAGCCACCTTACCTGTAAGTCACCTAGCCCTGATGCCTATCCATTGACAACACACAGCCTCAATGTCCATAACAGCCTCTAACCCTCTAACCGCCCTAACTACACCTATATCTCCATTCTCAAGAATTGTAACCCACTTCAGAGAATAGGAGCACATTAATAGACTTTGTGAACAGTGAGTCTTTCATGGGTAGTCCCTGGACATGAATGGTTCCTGTAGTAAATGAGGATCTTATTTACAAGCTGCTGAGTATAATGACAGATGGACAATGTGTTTTCTTTTGTTTTGCTTCAGGATTAGCTCAGAAATCCAGGATGCTGGGCCTGAGGAAGTGGTTGCTGATCATTTCCTGTCATCAGCCTCTGTGACAAGACATAGTTGTCAGTTGTCAGATGATATGTAAAGACATGATTTTCTTCTCGCTCTCTCTCATGCAGAATTGCAGCTGTAGGGTTTCTGTGTCTCTTCTTCCAATATTATTCCCTTCCCCCCAAATTTAAAACAGACTTCCTGTTTGAACAATGCAGCTTGCAAACTAGAATCAAACTTTCCTGCTCATGGCTACATCAAGCTCTTTAGAATTAGAGTGGAGAGGAAAAATTAGCTCATTGTTTTGATCTTTTCAGAATACCCTCATCTTTCTTCCCAATACATTCACTCCAGCAGGACTGTTATTCTGCAGATGACCACTGTCTGCTATCTCAGCCAGGTGCCCTCCTTCTTGTGATTTTCATTAGGCTCTTCAGAAATGAAGGTTATCACAATGGAGGTATATTGTTGCTCTCAACCCATGTGAACACTATGATCTTCATACACATCACTGGATAATCATTGAGAGATGAACCTGTCTTGATATTTTGTTCTTTTTTCCAAACCCATGGTTGACAAGATACATTGCACCATTCCAACAGCTACACATAGTGACATGTTGATGGGTCAGTGGTGGTGTCTGGGATTTTCCAGCCTGTTATGGCTTGTCCAATCATTGGAATGTTAAGTACCATTTCTGACTCCCTAGGTGTACTGAAGCAGTCTGTATCCAAATGCAGCAAGACCCAGACAAGTTTACATGTGGATTGATAAGTGACAAGTTAGATTTGCATCATGCAAGTGCCAGGCAAAAAACAGCTCTAAAAATCTAAACAACCATTCCACCTTGACATTCAATGGCATTACTATTGCTGAATTCTCCACTGTCAATAAGCTGGTAGTTCCCATTGACCAGAAATAGAACTGGACCAACCATATAAACATTATGTATCTAATAGCAGGTCAGAGGCTGGGAATTGTCTAGGGAGAAATTCACCTCAAAATCTATCTATCATCTCCAAGGTACAAGAAGTATGGTGGGATACTCTCCACTTGTTTGGATGAATTCATCTCCAATAACACTTAAAAAGCTTGACGTCATTGAGGATTAAAAAACCACTTGATTATCACTCCATCTAAAATCTTCACCATCTACTCCCACCACCATGCATGCACAGTATCGGCAGTGTGTACCATCTACATGATGCATGGGAACAAATCAAGGCTTCTTCGGTAATTCCTTCCAAACTTGCAACCACCTGGAAGGACAAGGGTAGCAAATACATGGGAACACTATCACCTGCAAGTTCTCCTCCAAGCACACCATCCTGACTTGGAAATATATTGTTATTCTTTCACTGTCACTGGGTCAAAATCCTGGATTTCCTTTCCAACAGTACTGTAGGTGTCTCAACACTAAATGAATTGCAGTGGTTCAGGAAGGTAGCTCACCATCACCTTCTCAAAAGGCAATTGGAAGAGATAATAAATATTGCTCTAGCCAGCAATGTCCATTTCCTGAGAATAATAAAGAAAAGCTGCTCCACTGTAGGATCCTGCTAAAAGTTTAATAATTTATTTAATGAAAAGCCAATACATATGTGTTTCAGTGACAATTCTTTTTACTGAGTCTGTTCTGTGTTTTTTGGCCATGACCAATGTGCGTTATCTGCCTGCATTCTTCTCCAATTTTCTGCATCATTGTATGTTGTGATTACTACATCTTTTCTAATGTGCCCATGCTGATATTGAGCTGTTTGGCATATTCTTGAATGTTTTCATTGTTAACTTTGAGTGTAATTGAAATAATAGCATAAGACCTTAAAATACAGGAGCAAAATTTGGGCATTCAGCTATCGATTCTGTTCCACCATGCGATCATGGTTGATATGATTCTCAACCTCATTCTCCTGCCTGCTCCTCATAACCTTTGATTTACTTATTAATCAAGAATCTATCTATCTCTGTTTTGAAAACACTCAATGACTTGGCCTCCCCAGCTTTCTGCAGCAATGGGTTCCACAGATTCACAACTCTGGCTGAAGAAATTCCTCCTCATTTCAGTTCTTAATGGCCAAACCTTCACTCTGAGGTTGTGACCTTGGATCCTAGTCACTTCTACAAGTGGAATAGCTTCTCCACGTTCATGCTATCCAGGTCTCTCGGGATTCTGTAAGTTCCTTCAGGGTGCCAGGAGGGTTAATCCTTACTTAGCACACTGTTTTTTTCCCCTTTTGTCAATGCTATATTCACAGGAACATTGTCTCTGTCTCTGGTCATCTCCTACAAGTGTATTGATATTCTGATATAGCTCTCCACATTTTCTATTGGATCTTTGATTACTTTTGTTTGCCAGACTCTCAAGTTTATGCAGCTCCATTTCTGGATAACTGTAGCCTTCATCTCTGGTCACTCTGATCTGTCAGCATCACATTTCTTTTCAGTTACAGTGAACTTTCTGAAGCTCAGAAAGACCATTTACAATGTTGATGGGCTTGCACTTTAAATCTCATATCTTGTTCATTACCAAGTCTGCTTACTTGCACCATTCCATGGTCTCCTGCCTCCATCATCACTTCAGCTCATCCAGTGCTGAAATCCTTGGCTAAGATCATAGAATCATAGACTCAAACAGCATGGAAACAGAACCTTCAGTTCAACCAGTCCCTGCCAACCATGTTCCCAAACTAAACTAGACCCACCTGCCTGTGTTTGGCCCAAACCTTTCCTATTCATGAATTTATTCAAATGTCTTTTAAATGTTGTATCTGTACCTGTACCAATCACTTTCTCTGGCAGTTCATTCTACACAAGAACCACTTTCCTTGTTAAAAAGGTTGCCCCTCGTGTCCTTTTTAAATCTTTCTCCTCTCACCTTAAAAATCTACCCCTAGTCTTGAACTCCCCCATCCTAGGGAAAAGACTCTTGCTATTCATTCACCACATCTATCTTCCCCATGATGTTATAAACCTCTGTAAGGTCACCCCCTCAACCTCCTATGCTTCAATGAAAAAAGTCTCAGCCTACCTTTATAATCCAGCAACATCCTGGTGAAACCTTGCTGAACGTGCTCCAATTTAATAACACTCTTCCTATGACCGAGTAAGCAGAACTGCCACAGTACTCCAGACTAGGCCTCACAATGCACAGTATAACCTCAACATGATGTCCCAACTCCTATGCTCAAAAATCTAGGCAATGGAAGCATCCATGCTAAATGCCTTCTTAACCACCCAGTCCCCTTCATGTAAATTTCAATGCATTATATACCTGAACCCCTATATCTGTCTGTTACACGACACTACCCAGGGCCTTACCATTAATTGTATAAATTGTATATACCTCACATTTATCCAAATTAAGCTGCCACTCGGAACCCTATTGACCTAATTGATCAAGATCCCTTTGTAATCTTAGATAACCTTCTTGACTGTCCACTATAGCATGAATTTTGGTGTCACTCGCAAATTTACGAACCATGCTATAATCTATATTCTAATCCGAATCATTTGTATAAATGACAAACAAAAGTGGACCCAGTAGTGATCCCTGTGGAACACCACTGGTCATAGGCCTCCAGGCCAAAGTACAACACTCCACCACCACCCTCTGTCACCTACTGTTAAACCAATTTTGTATCCCATTGGCAAGCTCACCCTTAATCCCATGTCATTGAACTTTACTAATTAGTCCACTGGGCAAAATCTTGTGAAATGCTTTACTAAACAACATCTCCCGCTCTGGCCTCATCAATATCTTTGGTTTCTTCCTCAAAAAACTCAATCATGTTTATGAGATACGATTTCCCTTGCATGAAGCCATGCTGACTATCCCTAATCAGCCCTTACCTTTCCAAATGCAAGTAAATCCTATCTTTCAAAATCCCCTTCAATAACTTACCCACCACCAAAGTCAGAGTCACAGGTCGATTGCTCACAGACTTCTCCTTACAGCCTTCAGCTCTCATTACTGACTTTCCATCTTGCACTGTCCATTAACTCCAACACGTCCAACAAGTGTTCTAATGCAACTCTGACCTGCAATAGATCCTTGTCTTTCATTTCCCCCTCCTTACCGATTTACACCAGATTTCTCTCCTCAATGCAACAAATTAAATATCCTTCAACCAGCCAAACTGCATAATACCCCCCAGCTCAGTAACTCTTTATGAATTGCCTCGGGAGAGTTCACTTATGTGATCAGTTTCCCAGAACTTCCAATTACTGTTGTCGGTGGACAGCTCGTAAGGGGTTAACAGATGCTGGCAAGAATAAAGAAAAGCTTGTGTTTCTACATTTCTCAATACATTTCTCAAATTCTCAATGTGTTTCCAATGCAATGGAAAAAGAGAAAGGAACAACAAAGGTAAATATTGGAAATTTAGAACAAAATGAGAAACAGAAAGTGCTAGCGTAGTTAAAAATAAATGTGATTGGCTTAAAAATTCAAGCAACGCAGTTCACTGTTTTACTTCAGGTACAATAATTTGTGTGCGTTCCTGTTGTAGTCAATGGGTGACTTCAAATCCATATGAAGGCAGCTTATTCTTAACTACCCTCTGATTTTCATAAAAACTGCTTTCTGGCATTGAACTACCTGTAGTTCAAGAGGAAGACCTGCAATTATCATCTCAAGACAATTAGGGACGAGCAATAAATGCTAGTCTTGACAGTGATAATTAAGAAAACACGCAGTTTCTGTGAAGAGAAAAGACAAATTAATCCTTTAAGTACAACTCCAGCTGAAGGAATGTTACAGATCAAGCTTAAATCTGCTTTTTCATTGTAGATGCTGACTGATATGTTGGGTGTTTGAAGTGGGATAAATGTGGCTCTCACAGAGCCCATTTTGAGAGATAATCCATTTTTGATGCTGTTGAACAAGGGCTCAACTATAACAGGGAAGGCAGGAAAACACTTAGTTGCTCTTCAAATAATGCCATAGGCTCTTTAATTCAAATTAGAATTACATTTTATTGTCACATGTAATCATGTCCAGATACGCATACAGTGAAAAATGTACAAAATCGCCATTCTCCAGCACCATCTAAAAAACAAAATACAAAACCAGAATTTTAAAATAAACAAAAGAAGAAATAACATAAACAATACAAAAGATTTTTTAAAAATCCAGATCTTAAAGTCCTTATCTAAAAGAAAAGGAAAAAAGTCCAAATTTTAAAATTAAAGTCTGAGCCTTCATTTTAAACTTCAGTGACCAATTCTGGGTATGTTGAGGGAAATGTATACATGGTTTCCCTCTGCCTTCTGTACACATGCTTAAAGGGGACATGAGTCTTTTTCTCGAATAATGCTCTTAAGCAGCCATTGTCCCTCAAGGTTCCTGCTTTTCCACCATTAGCAGAAAGATTTGGTCTTTGTTTTCTGCCTGACCCTCACTTGGACCTGACTATACTTGTAACTTGTAATGGAGTTGCCTTGACACTGCTGAAACAGTTTGCAGAATGGATGACTGCTTTTCAATGGGTGAGTATGACCGCATGTTTGCGATCACCTCTCACTTGAATTATTTCTGCACCACAGCAGGCTTAGGCCAATCAGGTGGAGATAGTCCTGGAGTTAAGGTGAACTTGTGGTGTTTGCCTGAGGGAGACAGCCAAGTTCTGGCTGTGCAGTGAGGGTGTTGGTGGTGTGAGTAAAAGTCATCTGCTCATTTCCTTCAGTGGGGGGCTGCTCTTGCTGACAGGGGCGATGTCTCCATGGTAACAAGGCAACAGATCAGGACAGTCACCACCTCACTCCACCCGCCTCTCCCAGCGAGGCCACCAAGAAATTCCCCACTTGTTGAAATGCCCACCATCAACGAAAGCAGTTTTGCTCACTTAAGGATCATTGTCGGTAGCTGATCCTCCAGGTCAGTAGAAAGACGATGGGCAGTCACCCTCATCCTTCCTTCTCCCACCCCTGCCAACCTTACCACCTTCCAACATGGTTTCCAAGTTCATATGAAATCCCAGATGTTAACTCTGTTTCTCTCCCCACAGATCTGCATTAACTTAACAGCGTAGTCTCAATGTTTTCTATTTTCAGTTGCTTTAAAAGAGGCATATTTAAGGCTCAATTGGCTGCCAATGTCTCTCCAGCCCAAAGTTTGGCATTCATCAAGTGTTTTTAAGTACCCACAAAAATATCCAGTTGATACATGTACAAAACACTTTTTTGTTGGTGTAACAGTCAAAAAACAGATCGCTGTGCCCCGTTTTCACTGACCAAACATAGTCAGCAGACATCCCTGATGGTGAATGCTTTTCTCCAAGTCAGAAAGGCGGTCATTTTATTTTTTAATCTGTACATGTGATGTCGGCATGGCCATTCTTTGCCCATCCTTAATCCCCCAGAGGGCATTTAAGAATCCGCTTGATTGCTGCTTGGTTTGTGTGCTGGAGGATGAATATATGTAGTTGGTATTATAGAATTTTACAGTCTAGAGGAGGCCGTACAATCCATTGCATCTGTCTGAGCTTCCAAAAGAGCTACCCAGATAGTCTTATTGCCAGACCCATTGCCATAGCCCTCGAAATAACTTCCTTTTGAATATATATCCAGCTGTCTTTTGGAACCTTGTGTAGAATTATATACCACTCTCCCAGTCACATCTGAACAACTCTTTGAGTAAAGATGTTTTTCCTCATCTCAGGTAGGAGATAGAAGGTAATGGTGCTTTTTGGACTGGAGGCCTGTGACCAGTGGCATGCCTCAAGGATCGGTGCTGGGTCCACTGCATGTTGTCATTTATATAAATGATTTGATTATTGAATATAGGAGGTATTTGAGACTAAAATAGATGGAGTAGGAGGCAGTGAAGAAAAAACACAGACATTGATTAGATGGGCCGATGGACTGAGGAGTAGCGGATGGAATTAAATTTACTTCTTACGCTCTCACCGTAGCGAACTCTGGACTGGAGTTAAACATTGCCAGTTGTAATCTCTGGGTGATGGACATGTCACCATCTGCACTGGACATGTATCTGTCTGTGGATTTTAAAAGCAAGTTAAGTGGTGGCACTATACCAGCTCTGCATTGTCAGCTTAGATTATGTGCCAATTCAAGCCCTTGATTGAGGGTGAACTCGTGACCTGCTGTCACCAAGGCAGGAGTATTATCAGTGAACTAAACTAACACTTAATCTTAACAGCAGAAGCAACAAGCCAGGCCTGGATTCATCAATTTGACCTTGTTCCTTATCCCAAACCAGCCAGCCAGTCCCCTGAAGGAGCCTGATAATTTATTACTGAATTAAACGTAGTTTGATGTTGAAGAATCATAGTGCTTCATGTGGTTTTGCTTAGAATAGGAGCCACAAACAGTGCCTGCTATGTTCACAGCTGGCTCTTGTTCAGGTCTGTAGGTATATTTGAAAGTGCTGCACTGGAGAGTTTCGTTGCCATCACATTGTTCAGTGCTGCGTTTTGAGGATGGGGAGGGGAGCGAGGAATGCAGGGGTGGGGTGGTGGGGCTGGGTAAAAGTTTCTTCTCGTGTGTTTAATTTAGCTTTGGCAGGAGAGCACTGTCTGAGTCTTCAAAGAGATTTCGAGCGGATGTTGCACTGTGCAGTCCAGCTGGAATATTGCCCGACTCTGGCCACTTCCTGCTCTGCTCCTGCATTCTGTGCAGTGATCCTATTCTTTGTGTGCGTGGTGGGGAGTGGGGGGGGGGGGGGGGTGTAGGATGGAGGGCAGGCGAGGATGTGGCGAGAGAGAAGTGGTTGCCGGCGGAGGGGAGGGGGGTGGGGGGGGGAGTTGTTCAGGGAGGGGATTATATGTCAAACAAAAATTTCATTAACAGGGTCTTGTGGTCAAGGGCCAGTTATGTGGGGATTTGCAAAATGCAAAATGGAAACATTTTCGAAAGTCATCAGGAAAAAAATCTGCTTGACAGGAATTTGTTTTGACATTTTCAACGTTATAAGGCTCTGCTGGCTTGTAATGGAAATTCTGAACTCCCCTCCCCCAAGACCCCCTGCCATCTATTCCCCTCTTAGCCATATCCTGGAGGCTGCTGCATTCCTTAACTTCTGAGGAAATTCGGCGTTTAGTCGGATGAATGGAATGATCCCACTGAAGCCTTGGACGTAACAATTGACTACAATGAACGATTGTGAAGTGTCCACAGTATACAGCAGCGGCTGGGCACAGAGTTACTTTGACAGCCACTCAAAGAGTCCTGATATTTTGCCAGACAGTGCACAGAACCTAAGTCATTGCCAATCACACTGACATCCTGTAAAACCACCGCCACTTGCAAAGTTCAATCACAGCAATAGAACGTGCTGCAGGACATTTGGGAGTGAAGACTGGGATGGAAATGACTGGCACAGCCATATGTTGGAGTGTGTAATGTTGGGGCCGTGTCGGTGTGTGTAATGTTGGGGCCGTGTCGGTGTGTGTAATGTTGGGGCCGTGTCGGAGTGTGTAATGTTGGGGCCGTGTCGTAGTGTGTAATGTTGGGGCCGTGTCGTAGTGTGTAATGTTGGGGCCGTGTCGGTGTGTGCAGTGTTGGGGCCGTGTCGGAGTGTGTAATGTTGGGGCCGTGTTGGTGTGTGTAATGTTGGGGCCGTGTCGGAGTGTGTAATGTTGGGGCCGTGTCGGTGTGTGTAATGTTGGGGCCGTGTCGGTGTGTGCAGTGTTGGGGCCGTGTTGGTGTGTGCAGTGTTGGGGCCGTGTCGGAGTGTGTAATGTTGGGGCCGTGTCAGAGTGTGTAATGTTGGGGCCGTGTCGGTGTGTGTAATGTTGGGGCCGTGTCGGTGTGTGTAATGTTGGGGCCGTGTCGGAGTGTGTAATGTTGGGGCCGTGTCGGTGTGTGTAATGTTGGGGCCGTGTCGGAGTGTGTAATGTTGGGGCCGTGTCGGTGTGTGCAGTGTTGGGGCCGTGTTGGAGTGTGTAATGTTGGGGCCGTGTTGGTGTGTGCAGTGTTGGGGCCGTATCGGAGTGTGTAATGTTGGGGCCGTGTCGGAGTGTGTAATGTTGGGGCCGTGTCGGTGTGTGTAATGTTGGGGCCGTGTCGGAGTGTGTAATGTTGGGGCCGTGTCGGTGTGTGCAGTGTTGGGGCCGTGTCGGAGTGTGTAATGTTGGGGCCGTGTCAGAGTGTCTAATGTTGGGGCCGTGTCGGTGTGTGTAATGTTGGGGCCGTGTCGGAGTGTGTAATGTTGGGGCCGTGTCGGTGTGTGTAATGTTGGGGCCGTGTCGGAGTGTGTAATGTTGGGGCCGTGTCGGAGTGTGTAATGTTGGGGCCGTGTCGGTGTGTGTAATGTTGGGGCCGTGTCGGAGTGTGCAGTGTTGGGGCCGTGTCGGTGTGTGCAGTGTTGGGGCCGTGTCGGTGTGTGTGTAATGTTGGGGCCGTGTCGGAGTGTGTAATGTTGGGGCCGTGTCGGAGTGTGTAATGTTGGGGCCGTGTCGGTGTGTGTAATGTTGGGGCCGTGTCGGTGTGTGCAGTGTTGGGGCCGTGTCGGTGTCTGCAGTGTTGGGGCCGTGTCGGAGTGTGCAATGTTGGGGCCGTGTCGGTGTGTGCAGTGTTAGGGCCGTGTCGGAGTGTGCAATGTTGGGGCCGTGTCGGTGTGTGTAATGTTGGGGCCGTGTCGGAGTGTGCAGTGTTGGTGCCGTGTCGGTGTGTGTAATGTTGGGGCCGTGTCGGTGTGTGCAGTGTTGGGGCCGTGTCGGTGTGTGTAATGTTGGGGCCGTGTCGGTGTGTGTAATGTTGGGGCCGTGTCGGTGTGTGCAGTGTTGGGGCCGTGTCGGAGTGCATAATGTTGGGGCCGTGTCGGAGTGCGTAATGTTGGGGCCGTGTCGGTGTGTGTAATGTTGGGGCCGTGCCGGTGTGTGTAATGTTGGGGCCGTGTCGGTGTGTGCAGTGTTGGGGCCGTGTCGGAGTGCATAATGTTGGGGCCGTGTCGTTGTATGCAGTGTTGGGGCCGTGTCGGTGTGTGTAATGTTGGGGCCGTGCCGGTGTGTGTAATGTTGGGGCCGTGTCGGTGTGTGCAGTGTTGGGGCCGTGTCGGT
Source organism: Chiloscyllium punctatum (assembly GCF_047496795.1). Classification (NCBI taxonomy): domain Eukaryota; kingdom Metazoa; phylum Chordata; class Chondrichthyes; order Orectolobiformes; family Hemiscylliidae; genus Chiloscyllium; species Chiloscyllium punctatum. The sequence goes on along the minus strand of NC_092755.1, from coordinate 99,693,757 downwards.
GTGTGTAGTGTTGGGGCCGTGTCGGAGTGTGTAATGTTGGGGCCGTATCGGTGTGCGCAGTGTTGGGGCCGTGTCGGAGTGTGCAGTGTTGGGGCCGTGTCGGTGTGTGTAATGTTGGGGACGTGTTGGAGTGTGCAGTGTTGGGGCCGTGTCGGTGTGTGCAGTGTTGGGGCCGTGTCGGTGTGCGTAATGTTGGGGCCGTGTCGGAGTGCGTAATGTTGGGGCCGTGTCGGTGTGTGTAATGTTGGGGCCGTGTCGGTGTGCGCAGTGTTGGGGCCGTGTCGGTGCGCGCAGTGTTGGGGCCGTGTCGGTGTGCGCAGTGTTGGGGCAGTGTCGGTGTGCGCAGTGTTGGGGCCGTGTCGGAGTGTGCAGTGTTGGGGCCGTGTCGGTGTGTGCAGTGTTGGGGCCGTGTCGGTGTGTGTAATGTTGGGGCCGTGTCGGAGTGCGTAATGTTGGGGCCGTGTCGGTGTGCGCAGTGTTGGGGCCGTGTCGGTGCGCGCAGTGTTGGGGCCGTGTCGGTGTGCGCAGTGTTGGGGCAGTGTCGGTGTGCGCAGTGTTGGGGCAGTGTCGGTGTGCGCAGTGTTGGGGCCGTGTCGGAGTGCGCAGTGTTGGGGCCGTGTCGGTGTGTGTAATGTTGGGGCCATGTCGGTGTGTGTAATGTTGGGGCCGTGTCGGTGTGTGTAATGTTGGGGCCGTGTCGGTGTGCGCAGTGTTGTGGCCGTGTCGGTGTGTGCAGTGTTGGGGCCGTGTCGGTGTGTGCAGTGTTGGGGCCGTGTCGGTGTGTGCAGTGTTGGGTCCGTGTCGGTGTGTGTAATGTTGGAGCCGTGTCGGTGTGTGCAGTGTTGGGGCCGTGTCGGTGTGTGCAGTGTTGGGGCCGTGTCGGACTGTGCAGTGTTGGGGCTGTGTCGGAGTGTGCAGTGTTGGGGCCGTGTCGGTGTGTGTAATGTTGGAGCCGTGTCGGTGTGTGCAGTGTTGGGGGCGTGTCGGTGTGTGCAGTGTTGGGGCCGTGTCGGACTGTGCAGTGTTGGGGCTGTGTCGGAGTGTGCAGTGTTGGGGCCGTGTCGGTGTGTGTAATGTTGGAGCCGTGTCAGTGTGTGCAGTGTTGGGGCCGTGTCGGTGTGTGCAGTGTTGGGGCCGTGTCGGTGTGTGCAGTGTTGGGGCCGTGTCGGTGTGTGCAGTGTTGGGGCCGTGTCGGTGTGTGTAGTGTTGGGGCCGTGTCGGTGTGTGTAATGTTGGGGCCGTGTCGGTGTGTGTAATGTTGGGGCCGTGTCGGTGTGTGTAATGTTGGGGCCGTGTCGGAGTGTGCAGTGTTGGGGCCGTGTCGATGTGTGTAATGTTGGGGCCTTGTCGGAGTGTGCAGTGTTGGGGCCTTGTCGGTGTGTGTAATGTTGGGGCCGTGTCGGTGTGTGCAGTGTTGGGGCCGTGTCGGTGTGTGCAGTGTTGGGGCCGTTTCGGTGTGCGCAGTGTTGGGGCCGTGTCGGTGTGCGCAGTGTTGGGGCCGTGTCGGTGCGCGCAGTGTTGGAGCCGTGTCGGTGTGCGCAGTGTTGGGGCCGTGTCGGAGTGCGCAGTGTTGGGGCCGTGTCGGAGTGTGCAGTGTTGGGGCCGTGTCGGAGTGTGCAATGTTGGGGCCGTGTCGGTGTGTGTAATGTTGGGGCCGTGTCGGTGTGTGCAGTGTTGGGGCCGTGTCGGTGTGTGCAGTGTTGGGGCCATGTCGGTGTGTGTAATGTTGGGGCCGTGTCGGAGTGTGTAATGTTGGGGCCGTGTCGGTGTGTGCAGTGTTGGGGCCGTGTCGGTGTGTGCAGTGTTGGGGCCGTGTCGGAGTGTGCAGTGTTGGGTCCGTGTCGGTGTGTGTAATGTTGGGGCCGTGTCGGTGTGTGTAATGTTGGGTCCGTGTCGGAGTGTGTAATGTTGGGGCCGTGTCGGTGTGTGTAATTTTGGGGCCGTGTCGGTGTGTGTAATGTTGGGGCCGTGTCGGTGTGTGTGATGTTGGGGCCGTGTCGGTGTGTGTAATGTTGGGGCCGTGTTGGAGTGTGCAGTGTTGGGGCCGTGTCGGTGTGTGTAATGTTGGGGCCGTTTCGGTGTGCGCAGTGTTGGGGCCGTGTCGGTGTGCGCAGTGTTGGGGCCGTGTCGGAGTGTGCAGTGTTGGGGCCGTGTCGGTGTGTGTAATGTTGGGGCCGTGTCGGTGTGTGTAATGTTGGGGCCGTGTCGGTGTGTGCAGTGTTGGGGCCGTGTCGGTGTGTGTAATGTTGGGGCCGTGTCGGTGTGTGCAGTGTTGGGGCCGTGTCGGAGTGTGTAATGTTGGGGCCGTGTTGGTGTGTGCAGTGTTGGGGCCGTGTCGGAGTGTGTAATGTTGGCGCCGTGTCGGAGTGTGTAATGTTGGGGCCGTGTCGGTGTGTGTAATGTTGGGGCCGTGTCGGTGTGTGTAATGTTGGGGCCGTGTCGGAGTGTGTAATGTTGGGGCCGTGTCGGTGTGCGCAGTGTTGGGGCCGTGTCGGTGTGCGCAGTGTTGGGGCCGTGTCGGTATGCGCAGTGTTGGGGCCGTGTCGGAGTGTGCAGTGTTGGGGCCATGTCGGAGTGTGCAATGTTGGGGCCGTGTCGGAGTGTGCAGTGTTGGTGCCGTGTCGGTGTGTGTAATGTTGGGGCCGTGTCGGAGTGTGCAGTGTTGGGGCCGTGTCGGAGTGTGCAGTGTTGGGGCCGTGTCGGTGTGTGTAATGTTGGGGCCGTATCGGTGTGCGCAGTTTTGGGGCCGTGTCGGAGTGTGCAGTGTTGGGGCCGTGTCGGTGTGTGCAGTGTTGGGGCCGTGTCGGAGTGTGTAATGTTGTGGCCATGTCGGTGGGTGTAATGTTGGGGCCGTGTCGGTGTGTGTAATGTTGGGGCCGTGTCGGTGTGTGTAATGTTGGGGCCGTGTCGGAGTGTGCAGTGTTGGGGCCGTGTCGATGTGTGTAATGTTGGGGCCGTGTCGGAGTGTGCAGTGTTGGGGCCTTGTCGGTGTGTGTAATGTTGGGGCCGTGTCGGTGTGTGCAGTGTTGGGGCCGTGTCGGTGTGTGCAGTGTTGGGGCCGTTTCGGTGTGCGCAGTGTTGGGGCCGTTTCGGTGTGCGCAGTGTTGGGGCCGTGTCGGTGTGCGCAGTGTTGGAGCCGTGTCGGTGTGCGCAGTGTTGGGGCCGTGTCGGTGTGCGCAGTGTTGGGGCCGTGTCGGAGTGTGCAGTGTTGGGGCCGTGTCGGAGTGGGCAATGTTGGGGCCGTGTCGGTGTGTGTAATGTTGGGGCCGTGTCGGTGTGTGCAGTGTTGGGGCCGTGTCGGTGTGTGCAGTGTTGGGGCCGTGTCGGTGTGTGTAATGTTGGGGCCGTGTCGGAGTGTGTAATTTTGGGGCCATGTCGGTGTGTGTAATGTTGGGGCCATGTCGGTGTGTGCAGTGTTGGGGCCGTGTCGGTGTGTGCAGTGTTGGGGCCGTGTCGGAGTGTGCAGTGTTGGGGCCGTGTCGGAGTGTGCAGTGTTGGGGCCGTGTCGGAATGTGCAGTGTTGGGGCCGTGTCGGAGTGTGCAGTGTTGGGTCCGTGTCGGTGTGTGTAATGTTGGGGCCGTGTCGGTGTGTGTAATGTTGGGTCCGTGTCGGAGTGTGTAATGTTGGGGCCGTGTCGGTGTGTGTAATTTTGGGGCCGTGTCGGTGTGTGTAATGTTGGGGCCGTGTCGGTGTGTGTAATGTTGGGGCCGTGTCGGTGTGTGTAATGTTGGGGCCGTGTCGGAGTGTGCAGTGTTGGGGCCGTGTCGGTGTGTGTAATGTTGGGGCCGTTTCGGTGTGCGCAGTGTTGGGGCCGTGTCGGTGTGCGCAGTGTTGGGGCCGTGTCGGAGTGTGCAGTGTTGGGGCCGTGTCGGTGTGTGTAATGTTGGGGCCGTGTCGGTGTGTGTAATGTTGGGGCCGTGTCGGTGTGTGCAGTGTTGGGGCCGTGTCGGTGCGTGTAATGTTGGGGCTGTGTCGGTGTGCTCAGTGTTGGGGCCGTGTCGGTGTACGCAGTGTTGGGGCCGTGTCGGTGTGCGCAGTGTTGGGGCCGTGTCGGTGTGCGCAGTGTTGGGGCCGTGTCGGTATGCGCAGTGTTGGGGCCGTGTCGGAGTGTGCCGTGTTGGGGCCATGTCGGAGTGTGCAATGTTGGGGCCGTGTCGGAGTGTGCAGTGTTGGTGCCGTGTCGGTGTGTGTAATGTTGGGGACGTGTCGGAGTGTGCAGTGTTGGGGCCGTGTCGGAGTGTGCAGTGTTGGGGCCGTGTCGGTGTGTGTAATGTTGGGGCCGTGTCGGTGTGTGTAATGTTGGGGCCGTGTCGGTGTGTGTAATGTTGGGGCCGTATCGGTGTGCGCAGTGTTGGGGCCGTGTTGGAGTGTGCAGTGTTGGGGCCGTGTCGGTGTGTGTAATGTTGGGGCCGTTTCGGTGTGCGCAGTGTTGGGGCCGTGTCGGTGTGCGCAGTGTTGGGGCCGTGTCGGAGTGTGCAGTGTTGGGGCCGTGTCGGTGTGTGTAATGTTGGGGCCGTGTCGGTGTGTGTAATGTTGGGGCCGTGTCGGTGTGTGCAGTGTTGGGGCCGTGTCGGTGTGTGTAATGTTGGGGCCGTGTCGGTGTGTGCAGTGTTGGGGCCGTGTCGGAGTGTGTAATGTTGGGGCCGTGTTGGTGTGTGCAGTGTTGGGGCCGTGTCGGAGTGTGTAATGTTGGGGCCGTGTCGGAGTGTGTAATGTTGGGGCCGTGTCGGTGTGTGTAATGTTGGGGCCGTGTCGGTGTGTGTAATGTTGGGGCCGTGTCGGAGTGTGTAATGTTGGGGCCGTGTCGGTGTGCGCAGTGTTGGGGCCGTGTCGGTGTGCGCAGTGTTGGGGCCGTGTCGGTATGCGCAGTGTTGGGGCCGTGTCGGAGTGTGCAGTGTTGGGGCCATGTCGGAGTGTGCAATGTTGGGGCCGTGTCGGAGTGTGCAGTGTTGGTGCCGTGTCGGTGTGTGTAATGTTGGGGCCGTGTCGGAGTGTGCAGTGTTGGGGCCGTGTCGGAGTGTGCAGTGTTGGGGCCGTGTCGGTGTGTGTAATGTTGGGGCCGTATCGGTGTGCGCAGTTTTGGGGCCGTGTCGGAGTGTGCAGTGTTGGGGCCGTGTCGGTGTGTGCAGTGTTGGGGCCGTGTCGGAGTGTGTAATGTTGTGGCCATGTCGGTGGGTGTAATGTTGGGGCCGTGTCGGTGTGTGTAATGTTGGGGCCGTGTCGGTGTGTGTAATGTTGGGGCCGTGTCGGTGTGTGTAATGTTGGGGCCGTGTCGGAGTGTGCAGTGTTGGGGCCGTGTCGATGTGTGTAATGTTGGGGCCGTGTCGGAGTGTGCAGTGTTGGGGCCTTGTCGGTGTGTGTAATGTTGGGGCCGTGTCGGTGTGTGCAGTGTTGGGGCCGTGTCGGTGTGTGCAGTGTTGGGGCCGTTTCGGTGTGCGCAGTGTTGGGGCCGTTTCGGTGTGCGCAGTGTTGGGGCCGTGTCGGTGTGCGCAGTGTTGGAGCCATGTCGGTGTGCGCAGTGTTGGGGCCGTGTCGGTGTGCGCAGTGTTGGGGCCGTGTCGGAGTGTGCAGTGTTGGGGCCGTGTCGGAGTGGGCAATGTTGGGGCCGTGTCGGTGTGTGTAATGTTGGGGCCGTGTCGGTGTGTGCAGTGTTGGGGCCGTGTCGGTGTGTGCAGTGTTGGGGCCGTGTCGGTGTGTGTAATGTTGGGGCCGTGTCGGAGTGTGTAATTTTGGGGCCATGTCGGTGTGTGTAATGTTGGGGCCATGTCGGTGTGTGCAGTGTTGGGGCCGTGTCGGTGTGTGCAGTGTTGGGGCCGTGTCGGAGTGTGCAGTGTTGGGGCCGTGTCGGAGTGTGCAGTGTTGGGGCCGTGTCGGAATGTGCAGTGTTGGGGCCGTGTCGGAGTGTGCAGTGTTGGGTCCGTGTCGGTGTGTGTAATGTTGGGGCCGTGTCGGTGTGTGTAATGTTGGGTCCGTGTCGGAGTGTGTAATGTTGGGGCCGTGTCGGTGTGTGTAATTTTGGGGCCGTGTCGGTGTGTGTAATGTTGGGGCCGTGTCGGTGTGTGTAATGTTGGGGCCGTGTCGGTGTGTGTAATGTTGGGGCCGTGTCGGAGTGTGCAGTGTTGGGGCCGTGTCGGTGTGTGTAATGTTGGGGCCGTTTCGGTGTGCGCAGTGTTGGGGCCGTGTCGGTGTGCGCAGTGTTGGGGCCGTGTCGGAGTGTGCAGTGTTGGGGCCGTGTCGGTGTGTGTAATGTTGGGGCCGTGTCGGTGTGTGTAATGTTGGGGCCGTGTCGGTGTGTGCAGTGTTGGGGCCGTGTCTGTGTGTGTAATGTTGGGGCTGTGTCGGTGTGTGCAGTGTTGGGGCCGTGTCGGTGTACGCAGTGTTGGGGCCGTGTCGGTGTGCGCAGTGTTGGGGCCGTGTCGGTGTGCGCAGTGTTGGGGCCGTGTCGGTATGCGCAGTGTTGGGGCCGTGTCGGAGTGTGCCGTGTTGGGGCCATGTCGGAGTGTGCAATGTTGGGGCCGTGTCGAAGTGTGCAGTGTTGGTGCCGTGTCGGTGTGTGTAATGTTGGGGACGTGTCGGAGTGTGCAGTGTTGGGGCCGTGTCGGAGTGTGCAGTGTTGGGGCCGTGTCGGTGTGTGTAATGTTGGGGCCGTGTCGGTGTGTGTAATGTTGGGGCCGTGTCGGTGTGTGTAATGTTGGGGCCGTATCGGTGTGCGCAGTGTTGGGGCCGTGTCGGAGTGTGCAGTGTTGGTGCCGTGTCGGAGTGTGCAGTGTTGGGGCCGTGTCGGTGTGTGTAATGTTGGGGCCGTGTCGGTGTGCGCAATGTTGGGGCCGTGTCGGTGTACGCAGTGTTGGGGCCGTGTCGGTGTGTGCAGTGTTGGGGCCGTGTCGGTGTGCGCAGTGTTGGGGCCGTGTCGGTGTGCGCAGTGTTGGGGCCGTGTTGGAGTGTGCAGTGTTGGGGCCGTGTCGGAGTGTGCGTTGTTAGGGCCGTGTCGGTGTGTGCAGTGTTGGGGCCGTGTCGGTGTGTGTAATGTTGGGGCCGTGTCGGAGTGTGCAGTGTTGGGGCCGTGTCGGAGTGTGTAATGTTGGTGCCGTGTCGGTGTGTGTAATGTTGGGGTCGTGTCAGTGTGTGTAATGTTGGGGCCGTGTCGGTGTGTGTAATGTTGGGGCCGTGTCGGTGTGTGCAGTGTTGGGGCCGTGTCGGTGTGTGTAATGTTGGGGCCGTGTCGGTGTGCGCAGTGTTGGGGCCGTGTCGGTGTGTGCAGTGTTGGGGCCGTGTCGGTGTGCGCAGTGTTGGGGCCGTGTCGGTGTGCGCAGTGTTGGGGCCGTGTTGGAGTGTGCAGTGTTGGGGCCGTGTCGGAGCGTGCATTGTTGGGGCCGTGTCGGTGTGTGTAATGTTGGGGCCGTGTCGGTGTGTGCAATGTTGGGGCCGTGTCGGTGTGTGCAGTGTTGGGGCCGTGTCGGAGTGTGTAATATTGGGGCCGTGTCGTTGTGTGCAGTGTTGGGGCCGTGTCGGAGTGTGCAGTGTTGGGGACGTGTCGGAGTGTGCAGTGTTGGGGTCGTGTCGGTGTGTGTAATGTTGGGGCCGTGTCGGAGTGTGCAGTGTTGGGGTCGTGTCGGTGTGTGCAGTGTTGGGGCCGTGTCGGTGTGTGCAGTGTTGGGGCCGTGTCGGTGTGTGTAATGTTGGGGCTGTGTCGGAGTGTGTAATGTTGTGGCCGGTTCGGTGTGTGCAGTGTTGGGGCCGTGTCGGTGTGTGTAATGTTGGGGCCGTGTCGGAGTGTGTAATGTTGGGGCCGTGTCGGTGTGTGCAGTGTTGGGGTCGTGTCGGTGTGTGTAATGTTGGGGCCGTGTCGGAGTGTGCAGTGTTGGGGCCGTGTCGGTGTGTGTAATGTTGGGGTCGTGTTGGAGTGTGTAATGTTGGGGCCGTGTCGGTGTGTGCAGTGTTGGGGTCGTGTCGGTGTGTGCAGTGTTGGGGCCGTGTCGGTGTGTGCAGTGTTGGGGCCGTGTCGGAGTGTGTAATGTTGGGGCCGTGTCGGTGTGTGTGTAATGTTCGGGCCGTGTTGGAGTGTGTAGTGTTGGGGCCGTGTCGGTGTGTGTAATGTTGGGGCCGTGTCGGTGTGTGTGTAATGTTGGGGTCGTGTTGGAGTGTGTAATGTTGGGGCCGTGTCGGTGTGTGTGCAGTGTTGGGGCCGTGTCGGTGTGTGTGTAATGTTGGGGCCGTGTCGGAGTGTGTAATGTTGGGGCCGTGTCGGAGTGTGTAATGTTGGGGCCGTGTCGGTGTGTGTAATGTTGGGGTCGTGTCGGTGTGTGCAGTGTTGGGGCCGTGTCGGTGTGTGCAGTGTTGGGGCCGTGTCGGAGTGTGCAGTGTTGGGGCCGTGTCGGTGTGCGCAGTGTTGGGGCCGTGTCGGAGTGTGTAATGTTGGGGCCGTGTCGGAGTGTGCAGTGTTGGGGCCGTGTCGGTGTGTGCAGTGTTGGGGCCGTGTCGGAGTGTGTAATGTTGGGGCCGTGTCGGTGTGTGTGTAATGTTCGGGCCGTGTCGGTGTGTGTAATGTTGGGGCCGTGTCGGTGTGTGCAGTGTTGGGGCCGTGTCGGTGTGTGTGTAATATTGGGGCCGTGTCGGAGTGTGTAATGTTGGGGCCGTGTCGGTGTGTGCAGTGTTGGGGCCGTGTCGGTGTGTGTGTAATATTGGGGCCGTGTCGGAGTGTGTAATGTTGGGGCCGTGTCGGTGTGTGCAGTGTTGGGGCCGTGTCGGTGTGTGTGCAGTGTTGGGGCCGTGTCGGAGTGTGCAGTGTTGGGGCCGTGTCGGTGTGTGTAATGTTGGGGCCGTGTCGGAGTGTGTAATGTTGGGGCCGTGTCGGTGTGTGTGCAGTGTTGGGGCCGTGTCGGTGTGTGTAATGTTGGGGCCGTGTCGGTGTGTGTAATGTTGGGGCCGTGTCGGAGTGTGTAATGTTGGGGCCGTGTCGGAGTGTGTAATGTTGGGGCCGTGTCGGAGTGTGTAATGTTGGGGCCGTGTCGGTGTGTGTGTAGTGTTGGGGCCGTGTCGGAGTGTGTAATGTTGGGGCCGTGTCGGAGTGTGTAATGTTGGGGCCGTGTCGGTGTGTGTGTAATATTGGGGCCGTGTCGGAGTGTGTAATGTTGGGGCCGTGTCGTTGTGTGCAGTGTTGGGGCCGTGTCGGTGTGTGTGCAGTGTTGGGGCCGTGTCGGAGTGTGCAGTGTTGGGGCCGTGTCGGTGTGTGTAATGTTGGGGCCGTGTCGGAGTGTGTAATGTTGGGGCCGTGTCGGTGTGTGTGCAGTGTTGGGGCCGTGTCGGTGTGTGTAATGTTGGGGCCGTGTCGGTGTGTGTAATGTTGGGGCCGTGTCGGAGTGTGTAATGTTGGGGCCGTGTCGGAGTGTGTAATGTTGGGGCCATGTCGGTGTGTGTGTAGTGTTGGGGCCGTGTCGGAGTGTGTAATGTTGGGGCCGTGTCGGAGTGTGTAATGTTGGGGCCGTGTCGGTGTGTGCAGTGTTGGGGCCGTGTCGGTGTGTGTAATGTTGGGGCCGTGTCGGAGTGTGTAATGTTGGGGCCGTGTCGGTGTGTGTAATGTTGGGGCCGTGTCGGAGTGTGTAATGTTGGGGCCGTGTCGGTGTATGTGCAGTGTTGGGGCCGTGTCGGTGTGTGTGTAATGTTGGGGCCGTGTCGGAGTGTGTAATGTTGGGGCCGTGTCGGAGTGTGTAATGTTGGGGCCGTGTCGGTGTGTGTAATGTTGGGGCCGTGTCGGTGTGTGCAGTGTTGGGGCCGTGTCGGTGTGTGCAGTGTTGGGGCCGTGTCGGTGTGTGCAGTGTTGGGGCCGTGTCGGTGTGTGCAGTGTTGGGGCCGTGTCGGTGTGTGCAGTGTTGGGGCCGTGTCGGAGTGTGCAGTGTTGGGGCCGTGTCGGTGTGTGCAGTGTTGGGGCCGTTTCGGTGTGTGCAGTGTTGGGGCCGTGTCGGTGTGTGTGTAATGTTGGGGCCGTGTCGGAGTGTGTAATGTTGGGGCCGTGTCGGAGTGTGTAATGTTGGGGCCGTGTCGGTGTGTGTAATGTTGGGGCCGTGTCGGAGTGTGTAATGTTCAGGATATGTCAGAGTATGTCAGAAGCACAAACCCAGCATGGGAGAAGCAGGAATGTAGGCTGACTTCACAATATCGATTCAAGAGGAGAACTCACATCTTAAGTTTAGAGCTTTGTTCTGCTGGGCAGTGGAGATGGAGCAGGGAGGCGAATCTTGACGCTGTGGAATGGTGTCAAAGGATGCTGGATTGTCAGCAAAAGAGCCTGTAGTTCCTCAGAAATACAATATTCATAACATGATACGAGAGAAGCTCTACCCCCAGTACCACAGTCAGTGATTCTGCTGACTCCAACATCATTCAGATAGTTTTCTGCTAATCTACAGTCATTGACCCAACTCAGAATGCTGACCCTCTCCTCATCGTTCTGTGATTGGTGAGGTATAACTGTAACGTTTGAGGTTAGAAGCTAACTTCGACTTAACACAAATGGTCGATTGACAGTGAAATGAATGCTGGAAATCTGAAATAAAAGCAGTCAGTACCTCAGCAGGGTGGGCAGCATTTCTCCACAGACACTGCCCGATTTGTCAAAGTTCTCCAGCATTTTCTGTTTAAGTTGGTATAAAGTTTCAATTGATTGGGCAAATAAAAGGACAACGAGCAGGAGAAACCAATCAATTTTGGGAGAGTGAAAAGGTTAATTGTGGTTCTGTGCAAACATTTGAGTCATGGGCAGAACAAAAAGATAATTCTTTAAGTGTGGTCGAAATATTGCACATGCAAAACATTTGCAGCTTGAAGATTTTAACAATTCCTCTGTTTCTTGAACCGAAATTTCCCCTTCCTTTACAGCTGCAACATGACCTGCCCCTTGGGACACTATGGAGCTAACTGTGCCCATCCCTGCCCCTGTATCGAAGCAGACTGTGACCCTGTCCATGGTACATGCATTCTGGGTAAGCTCATCGGGACGTGTGGAGATTCAAGAAAAAACTACTTTTTTTTTTGGCCAAAGCCTTCACAGTGATCTCTCTCTCTCCGTGCGCAGAGAGGGATTACAGGCTCAGAGAAGTCTTTCAATTGCTAACAGATTCAAACATGTGATGAAATGTTTTAGAATGGCTCTGTTCAGGAGAGTTTCAGAACCCTTGGCTTCAAAGATAAACACTATTTCGGTAATGATTCAAGAACATCAGCATTTCACATGTCTCTGTAGGAAAACGTGGTGCCGACAGAACAGTGTCCCAAACAAGAATTCAGCAAAACACAAGGGTAATTGCACACACTTTGCTCAGGTTATCACTTACCGCAGTAGGAAATGAAAACAACACTCCAATTTACAATACAATTCTTCAGACAGTCTGTACACAGTCACTCAGAACCTGTTCCTCCTGTCTCAGTCTGTACACAGTCACTCAGAACCTGTTCCTCCTGTCTCAGTCTGTACACAGTCACTCAGAACCTGTTCCTCCTGTCTCAGTCTGTACACAGTCACTCAGTACCTGTTCCTCCTGTCTCAGTCTGTACACAGTCACTCAGAACCTGTTCCTCCTGTCTCAGTCTGTACACAGTCTCTCAGTACCTGTTCCTCCTGTCTCAGTCTGTACACAGTCACTCAGAACCTGTTCCTCCTGTCTCAGTCTGTACACAGTCTCTCAGTATCTGCTCCTCCTGTCTCAGTCTGTACACAGTCACTCAGAACCTGTTCCTCCTGTCTCAGTCTGTACACAGTCACTCAGAACCTGTTCCTCCTGTCTCAGTCTGTACACAGTCACTCAGAACCTGTTCCTCCTGTCTCAGTCTGTACACAGTCACTCAGAACCTGCTCCTCCTGTCTCAGTCTGTACACAGTCACACAGTACCTGTTCCTCCTGTCTCAGTCTGTACACAGTCACTCAGTACAGTCTGTGTACAGACAGATGCAGGAGAAGCAGGTACTTAGTTACAGTCAGTATACATTCACTTAGTACCTGTTCCTCCTGTCTCAGTCTGTACACAGTCACTCAGAACCTGCTCCTCCTGTCTCAGTCTGTACACATTCTCTCAGTACCTGTTCCTTCTGCGTCAGTCTGTACACAGTCACTCAGTATCTGCTCCTCCTGTGTCAAGTGTGTACACAGTTACTCTCGGTGGCTCTTATGACACAGCCAGCAAACCAGATGGCTTAAAAAGTTAAACAATTAATACTACATGAATATGGCGATTATTTTTATGGACGCTCATCTTTCCCCAGCATGCGGCTGTTGGTACTAAACAGGACCAGAGGTCTTGCCTGCCGTAGTTGAGGCCATGCCAGTGAATTGTCGCAGAGGTTGTTGCTTCCCTGACTGAGATTACCTGGAATATTCCTGGTTTGTTTCAAGCTGCTAATCACTAGCAAGGCTCATATGCATGCACCATCTGATAGAAAGGCGATGTTTGGCAGCAGGAAACCTTGTGTTGTGCCAGCAAACTCTTGTGAAAGCTCTGGGGATCTAATTAGGCTGTATTGAACTGTGTGCGATGTCTGGGAAGTGAGTGGCTATTGCGCACCAGTCACCATGGGAACTGACTACAGCACCTTGGTCCAGAGCAAAGCAGACAGCTAAGATGGGTAAGGATTCAGCACTATCCACATCCTCAAATCTCCCAAGATGGAACTCTACTGCTAGTTGGAGTGTGGCAAGTCACCTGCATTATTGAAGGAGTTGTGAATGGAGCTAATGACTGCAGAATTATCAGCAGACTGTGCCACATGTGATCTTGTGACAGAGTAGGGGTCATTGATATAGTTGAAAATGGTTGAGCAGAGGCTGTTGCCGTGAGGAACTCCAGCATTACTTGCAGTTAAATCAGAAACTTCAATGAATGCCACTTTTGTCTGAGATTATATGTATTTGGATATAGTAGGTTCTGTGCAATAGCCAGGAATCACATGAGGATCGTGACAATCTCTATATTTATCTGACTTGATGACCAATTGGAATAAATCACAGATAACAGAACCATTAGTCTGTTTTGATTCTGAGGGGATTATTGAATAAGTGCCATGTTCTCCTGATAAGTTCTTTTTCAGCACTGAGTTTTTTTCAAAAGGCCATAGTTTTTTTTTGTTCCCCAGCACCCGTGTGTGGCCATAGTATTTTATTCTTTCATGAGACAGTTTTGTTGCTAATTGATCAGTATCAGCCTCCATCGAGATGAGATTGGCTGTTAAAATTTCCTGCACAAAACATCTTCAGGGTAGGAAAGAAAAGAGGAGAGGTGGCGGTATATATTAAAGAGATAATTGCCATACTGCACCATATGCAACTCCTCGGATACTGAAGCAGTCTATGCTCAAGTGCTGCAAGACCTGGACAATACCCAGTTTTGGGTTGTCTAGTGGCAAGTAACATTTGCACCACGCTAGTGTCAGGCTGTGCCCATCTCCAACAAAAGAGAATCTAACCAATTCCTCTTGTCATTCAATGGTATCAACATCACTGAATCCCCCATTATCAACATCCTGGGGGGGTTACCATTGACCAGAAACTAAACATTTGTTTTTATTCACTCATAGAATGTAGGCATCACTGGTGACGCCGATATTTATTGTCCATCTTGGTTGATCCATGACAAAGTGGTGATGAGTTGACTTCATGAAGCAGTTGAAATTCTAGCTTTGTGGCAATTACTATGATGTTGCATCTGGGAAATTAATACTTTCATTGTGTGCTGTGGTACTAGTTTTCATGGAGAGTTAATTATCGAGGATATTGATAAATTCTTATAATTCTGTTTCTGTATGTGTCCAAATACGCCAGCCTTCATTTCAAAATTGGAAGGTCTTGTTATTACATGGTTACATCAACTAACAAGATGGTTTTATGAAAATGGAAACGCAGCCCCTCAAAACCAAGATGTAAGCCCCAGAAAATAATGGCGTAGCCTTCAAGAAAATCCTAAGAAGGTTCCTTGAAAAGAATTGTTTTGACAAAAGGCTAGATCACAGAAAAGGATCTGGATGTATAATATGAATGACCAAGTTGTATGCTGCAGGAGATACTGCAAATATAATGTTACGTTAGCAATTAAATACATTTAATTAAAATACATTAAAATTCAATTAAATACTTTAAATAATTTACCATAGTAGGAATTTAGATATTTAAGTTACAGATGGTACTATATCTTAACCTAGCAGGTACAGATGTAATGTTTTAATTTATTTTGTACTCAGGAAGCTCCAATGGATTCTAACTCTAGCTTTAACAGTGATTCCTATGGGAATTAATGCTTCACTTAAATGGCATTCTCTGGAACCCAACTGCAATTTTAACTGAGGATGTCCTGTACACTTCTCACCAACCAGTTCAAGATCTAATACTTTCCTCTCTGTAATACTTCACTCATCACCCTCATAGTGATATTCTGATACACTTTGCTCGTCTGACCCAATGGTGCAGTCTACAATGTGTGGGCTTTTGTCGCTTACTCTTTCTTCCTCTTTACCCACAGGCTCCAATGGGAGAGTAGGTGTCATCGCAGCTGGGGCTCTGGTTTTGTTCCTTCTGCTCCTGCTTCTGCTGTTTTTGTGTTGCTACTGTCTTTGTCACAAGAAGAATCGGGATAATGAGTGAGTATTCCACAGCACAATGTCCGATTCTCCAGTAATCGAGAACTGTTGACTAATTCCGATAAGCATTTTTCAAAAGGAGAGTGAGCGATGCAATGGATCAATAAATTTGATTTGTCACTTTCATACTGAAATTTGAGTTCAGCACAGACTAATGAGATGAAGGTCTTTTACTTTTACTACTTCCAGGTTCAATTGGAAATAATTTTAACTTCTAATGTTAACATCTAGTCTGTTGCAATGAACACCTGAGTCATTAATTCTGAAACATACAAAGGAACACATACTGATGACTAAGCAGTGTCATATTACATTGATTCCTATCCTATTTATGAATGTCAGTGTTCTAATTAGTTAACCAATGATTTCCTGCAGATGTAACTGGGCTAACTTACTCAGCACTATACTGAGCAGGAGGTGAATCAGTGCAATCCCTAATGGATGTAACTGATTTAACCCTATTCCATATAGTCCCCTACATGTATGACCAATTTAACTCATTCAGAACTGGCCCCTGTAGTTGTGGTCAAATTATCCTATTCAGCATTGATCTCTATTGAGGTGAGTGGATTAATAGATTTGCTTCCCCATGGATGTGAAAAGGTTAATTCAATCAAAAGTGTTCCCCCTGTGGGACTGAATAGATTAATACAGAGGAAACTGCCCAATGTATGTCTGGGTGGGATAACAAACTTAGCACTGCCTCTTGTGGGTGTGGAGGTAGGTTCACTCACTCAACATTATATGCTCTATGTGAGAGTGAGCTAATTCTCTCATCTAATTTTTAATGTCCTGTTACACACTGGAAACATATTTCAGTATGGAGTTAATGATCAATCTCATTTGTAAAAAATGTGAAAAGGCGTTTAAAAGAAGAAACACCAAGAATGTATATTCCCTTGTTGAAAGATGGAAAAAAAGCTCAGCCTGAAGTTCACTAAAACATAATCAAATGCCACAGCCACATGAAAAACAAATAGACTACACCTCAGCCCAAACCCCTACCTTATCAAACACATCAATAGTATGTAAGTAGAAACTCCGAGCTGGATAGAGCTATTAAGCTCTTTAAGCCTGCTACACCATTCAATATGAGGAAGGTTGATCCTCCATCCTCACGTCATGTTCCCTCTGTCTTCCATGCCTTAATGCCTTTTAATATATCTAAAAAATAACAAATCTCTCTCTTGAATACACTCCCAGATAGTATTTGAGAATTCTATCAAACTATCTGTTGTTAATGAAGACAATATAGGGTAGAATTTGTGAAATCATAGCGCTGGTATCCTGCCACCAAGTCACCCTTTATTTACATGTGTACAATACTCTGGTTGTGGTCAGCCAGCACAGAGTCAGTCCCCTGAACCGAAGAGATTCTAAATTCCTTGTTTGTATATATATTTTACTTTATCAGACTGTACAAAACACAAACAGTCAATAATGAACAATAAGCAGCAGTTTGCAAGGAACAGCAATGGACAGGGGCAGCAAGGCCAAATCCCACTGTACAACCAGTTCACAGAGAAATGCGGATGAACCCCAAATCCCACATTATCTTACCCCTGGTTATCTTGGTCAGCCAGGGCTTTCCTGATTGGTCCAGGTTAACAACGCCAATCAAGAACCTCGTGGTCAATGAGGTCCATCTCGTTCTAATCACTACACTTTAATATTGAGAATTAAAGTAAAATGTTTCACATCTCCTAGCAGAGATTTCTTGTCTGTTATCTGTTCTACTACTGGATATGTGATATGACAAAGGAAGAAAACTGTTTGTGAATATTACTAGCAGGAGTACATTAACGTGAGTGGCATCCAGTGCATCACTTGTTGTGTATCTTTGGCCCATCAATGACAGAGACATTCTGTTCGGCCCCATCTCTCTAACATTGTGTGTTTTGTCTCATGCCAGTTCCAATCAAGCCATCGCTGTCAGAGGAAAGCAGGCACGGAGACGTTTGAGGGGCACCTTTAGCCAGATCAGTACCAAGCTACCTAGAATTCCCATTAAGCACCAAAAGTTCCCAAAGGTTGTTGGTGAGTAGGCAATTCTTGCCCCAAAATTAAAAATGTTCAATGTATACCAGTTGGTGCTTTTTGTTAGATATGAAGAAAAGTTTGTAAATTGTTGAATACCAATGAAAAACAAAAACAAATCTTTGGAGGGCACAGAAAATTTGTCAATATTTGAAGAAGAAAAGGGATGTGAAAGGGATGGAAATTCCTTTGATGCCTGATTCAGGACCTATACTGTACACTTAATATATTTGATGATGATGCCCTTTGCATTGCAGTTATAAAGAACAGGCTTACCATTCTATTATACACAAGAGGAATTCTTCTCCACTTGTTATTTTAGTGAAGAAAAATTTCACAGGAAAATGAGCTTTTTTCTTAACAAAATTAATGTGCTTCTCTCTTCTGTCCAGAGGCTCTTATATCACTCTGAAAGAATGTTTTAATCCTGAGGCCTTTCTCTTTTGGCTGATTCCATTGTCCCATATGTTCAGTCTGCCTCATGTTGTGTTGTCTATATCTCCACACCTGCATGGTTATTCCCTACACCACATCTTTACATTTTATTCCCTTGCAATCAATGTAATTAATGATATAGCATTCAGACCAGGAGCTGGCCTATTAATGGACAAGTCAGAGAATGATACTACTTCCCAAACATTTTTCAGACATTACCCTGGTTTCAGTTCTAAACAGCCTGTTTCCTGTTACAAAACACAAGATTATTTCATTGGAAACTGTTGTATAAAATATTCAAACCTAACTCTCCAGGAATTGAATCAAAATAAAATAGTTTTATATTTTTCTGTAACTATTTGAAACTGTGTTATGCAAATCCAAATTAACCCTAGATAAGATGTAGTAGTTATAGACATTATCCCATTTTTAATTATTGCCCCACCATTTGTGCTCTCTGTATATTAGCTCAGAGTGTCCTCACCAATCAGGACCTGCAGGTTTGTAATGTCTTCAATCTTGAAAGGCACCCCAAACCATTTCTCAATGGGTATTTATTTGTAACTTTAATGTTCAGTACAATTAAATACAAAGATCAAGATGATCATTTTGTAATATGTTCAAGAGGTTAAATAGCCCACCTTTACCTGTTCCTGTGTGAAAATAGTTAGAAGTTAGTCTGGACTTGTTTACAGACTGATTCCTGAATGGGTCAGGTTGTGAGGAATGTTGGATCAACCATGATCAGATTGATTGGTAGAGCAAATTTAAAGGGCCAAATGGCCTACTCCTGTTCGTATTTCTATACTGTTATGGTGCCAATGCCTGTTGCACTCCAACTGAGCTGCCTAAAAAGGGGCATTGTATATGTAGCAGGCCATCCCTAAATTGGAAACATAAATTAGTATGCACTGTGCTTGTTTTACCTTGAATATTGGGCACGACGCACACCTATTTCTACTCTAGTGCATTCTGCCAGCCTTATCCTGCAGTCTGCTCATTGGATGCTGCAGCAGTTCTTCAAGCCTTGTAACTCGAAACTGTTCCTTCAGGGTTTTGTTCCCAACTTTTGCTCTCTGGTAGAATTTCCTTTGTTCTGAGATCAGCAACTGTGTGTGAAATGGTGCTCAGTGGTTGTGTGTTATAGGTGCTGCTTGAACATTTTTGGCATGAGTCCCACTGGGTTCCATCATATTGAGGACTTTATCATTCATGCTGCTGACTTAATTATTACAACATGATTGAAAGATTAGCTGTTATATCTAAAGGTGTTACATGAAAATAAATTATTTTATTGTTGTATTAGTAGAAAAGCTTCACTCCACTAAAATTGTCAAATGGGTCTATTAAGCAGCAAGAGGAATAGTGAGCAGAAACAATGGGGCGGGATTTAACTGGCCCAGTGATTGTCTTGCCCACTGATTGGAGAAACCCCACTCCACCAAACTCCAGGTAGTGCGCTGGGGAAAGCCCGATAGTACTTGCTGAACTTCAGGTACACAAGTGGCCACCATTGGTCCTTATCTAGGTATCAGATCTCTGGCAATGGAAGCCCCACTTGAAGAGGTGCTGCTGGCTAATCAAAGACTAGCAGAACCTCACAGCCATCAGTGATACCAGGAGCATTGGCTGAACAATGCATTCACTGGGGAATGCAGAATGGCTCCAGGCCACGGGCCAGTGAGGGTAGGCTGAAGATCGCAGGCTGAAGGGTGGTATTCACTTTCTGAGGACATCCCCTCCCAGGTCCCGAACTCTTTCATCTGCCCCTGAACCACCTCAAAAACAAAAGCAAATCTAGCAAGATTTGCTGAGCAGTCCTGGGGTGACAAAGGAAAGCCCTGTGGCTCCCAGTTGACCACTGAGCCACCTCTGAATTGCAATGGACTTGGGAGATATTGCGTGTCAATTTTCTCATTGATACCAAGCCGCCACTGGCAGCTACAAATTTCACATCAACCTCTTGCATCCTCTGGCTTATTTGGGGTGATGCTTAACTGTGGCAGGGTACTGGCACTGAGTCCAGCCCCCATAGTTGCCAATGTGATAGACTGGATTAAATTCTGCTCAATAGCACACTGAATTTGCAGACATTACACATTCCCTGAATATAAACTTTTTCTGTCATCATTTGTGTCTCTGATCTTTTTAATTGGAATGCTCCCATCTTTGAACTTGAAGAAATATTTGTTAGAAGTCATTGGTACAAAACAGATGGCGATGTACATCTCTTAATGGCAAAAAAGACTAACAAGATGTTTATATTTATACCCATCCAAATTAGAGAATAATGCCAGGTTGTCTATCAAAATAAGATATGTTATGATTTACAACACTAATATCAACATATATTTTTTTTAAAAAGCTGATATTTGTTATATCAGTTGTTCCATTGCTTTGTTTTCATATACTTGAGACAAGATCAGAAAAATAAACAATTGTCCAGAATGTGGCTGTCATTTTGAACGCCTCTTAAAGGAACAGCTTTTCAAGTAACATTAGGCAACGCAGCCTGAAGGCTCATGAAGAATGGACAAAATTACTCTATTTTTGTCACAGACCCAACAACAATGACTTGGAGTTATAGAATGACTTTAACACAGAAAAATGTTCCGAGGCGTGTCACGGGAGTTAGTTCAGAAATAAATGTTATTAAGACAAATTGTTTGATATTAGGAAGAGTCATCAAAAAAAATGTTTAAAGTATTGCATAGAGTCTATAGCACTAACATTGGTCATTTGGTCCACTGTTTTATGCTGGCATTTACACTCTGCTGAAACCTTCTCCCTCTCCTCTTTATTTAACACTCGCAGCTGATAATATCATCCTCAGAATGACATCTTTAAATGAAGGAAGTGTGCCATAAAGGCAAAGTAAAACAAACCAATCTAGTCTTTGTTGCACGATGAATCCCCTCCCTCCTCCTCATATTGTATGAGTTGACTCGAAGCTTGGTCACCTGGAACGAATTTAGCTGTCACTGTCCTTCTTTTAGTTTTTGATTTTGAGGACCCGCTTTGTCCAGTGTGCCAGAAGAAAACCATTAGGTAGTCTAACAAAAAGAGCCTTTTCTCTTAAACAAGGTGACATCAACTAGATACAAGTCAGATTGGTAAGATGGACATTTTTGTAAAGACTATGAGGTGACCTCAATAGTAGGTCTGTTCCTTTGAAACTTATATCTGTTCTCCAAATGTCCCCTCCCTAATCTTTATGACATCATCAAATTAGTTGGAACTTAATGTCCTCCTCAGCAGAACAAAAGACCTCATTCAACAGTCTTCACCAACATAATCCAGGAATTAGTCTTCACCAACTTCGTAAGGAACATTGCAGCCTATTATGATCTGGGTCTCCAAAAATGACCATATTCCCGAGTCTAGTCCACCATTGTTAGTTTTGAAACTGCTGCTAGTCTGTACTAACAGAAAGCTAATGCTTGGCTTCATCTGAGCAGCCTGGCAGCTTGCCTGTAATATTATTTTCTTTCCTGCACCAGTTGCTGTGTATTAAGGAGGTAGATGTGGAGGCCATGATTAGCACAGATCAGCCATAATCACCCACAGCTGCTATTACAGCTAATGGCATAACCACATCAAAGCAACACACCAGCAAAATTGCAAAGATTAGAAATTCTTCACATCTTCCTGTGGCATCACCAAGGTATTACATCTGTGTTAGTAAACAGTTTAGTTAGCATCCTGTGACTTCCCAATTTGAAATGCCGTTCAGCACGAGAAGGGCACAAAGTACATGAGGCTATGTCAGGGCAAAAGACTGGGGCAGGCAATGGTGGATTTCATCACCCTCCTGCCTTCGTCCTGTTAGAGGAAGTATCTTCAAGAGTTTGTCATGTGGAGCAGAAGCAATTGTTAAATCCTGTGCTCATGCCATGTCAACACCGTTTTACACTTAGTCAAGAATCATTATTCACTGCAGGAGGGAAGCATGGGGAATGTCAGACACAGATATAGCATAATCAGAATAGGAGGTGGTAGTCCCATTTGATAGTCACAGAACAGTGGATTTTCATAATATAATGCTGTCCCACTGAATGACCTATTGACATGCTGCCTGGTTGATTTCCTGGTGGAGGATAGTACAGCAGCCAACCTTTACTCAGGCTTCCATTAATGTAGAATTAAGCATTTCAAGGACATAGTTCCTAATTAAACCAAATTGTAAATTCAGCAGTATCTTTGCTTTGACATTTTGTAGTGAGCCTTTTCCAAAATGCTATCACACACCTCTGGATGAGGCAGAACTTGAAACCAGACCTCCTGACTCAGAGGTAGAGTCACTGCAGCACAAGAATCCTCAGCAGTATTTTCTTGTGTGTTAGGGAAACCCAAATTATTGTCCTTTGACTGAATATAGTCAAATACAATTAATATGACACCGACACCTGATCATATTTTATGAGGCTTACAATGGTCAATAGGTCAGAAAAGCATGAAAGTGAGGGTTGATGAGCTCAGTTGGCCCAGATTGCTGGTTTGCATTACAGAGTGATGCCAATAATATGGGGTCAAGGGACTCTCTTGAGGTGCAGTGGTAGTGTCTCTGTGCCTGGGCCAGGAGGCCCAGGTTCAAGTCCCACCTGCTCCAGAGGCATATAATAACATTCAGAACAGGTTAATTAGAAAAATAGATTAATTTAAAAGAAATAAGTAGCATGGGTTCAATTCCTCCACAAGCTGAGGTTACCATGATGGACTGTCCTCAACCTCTCCCAGCATTTAATGCACAGTGATCCTCCGGTTAAATCAGAATGAGCCTTCTCTCTTTGTCTCTAATGAGAAAGCAGCTCTATGGGGGATCCAGTAGGGCTATGGGGACTCATACATCTTACTTTACCTTGGTAAGAGTGCATAAAATATTTTCCAGTACAGATAAATAGCATAAATCTGGACTTTAAGGCAGAAAAGTAAGACCAAGCAATATATGTTTAAAAAGACAAAAGGAAGACTATTACACAATGTATGAGATATTTTAAATATTACTCAGTCCAGGATTGTTGGGGTTAAAATATTAAGTATATTTTAATGGGGTGTGGTGTAGTTCTGAATGCTATAACACAAGTTAATATGGTGCAATTGTCATTTGACATTTCTCTCAACTGTCACATTGCAGGCACGTCATTGATTGGTGACAGGTGACTGTAATGTGCAGATGGTTCTTTAGGCTGGACTCAGTCATTCCTTTTGCTCAATCTTTGATTCTTCTTCTAGTGGCTCATCATGACATGGAAAACACCTTAAACTGCAGCTTCATCGAGCCACCATCTATGATGGATCAGCCATCTCCATCTTGGTCTTCCCATGGCTCTTTTTCCTCTTTTGATACAGCAGATGACGGTCCTGTGTACTGTGTCCCTCATGAAGGTGAGTACAGATGTCAGTGGTTGCATGTAGACACAAAGCTCCAGTTTTATCATCACATCTCAGCTTCTGCAGTAACCATAGAATGGTTACAGCATCGAAAGGGGCCATTGTACCATCATGTCTGTGCTGATCCTCTGATGAGACTGCTCATCTAAAGCTATCCCCTGGCTTTACCCCATAGCCTGGCAATATAATGATCCAATTCCTTCAAAAAGCCTCAATTCATGCTGCTTTCACCGCACCTTGAATCAGTGCATTCTGGATCCTCACCATGTGTGGAGAAAGTTTTTCTAACATCTCCAGGCTTCCTTTGCTAATTACCTTACATGTGTGTTTTCTGATACTCAAAAGCTGAGTAGACCACTCATGATCTTTCAAATATCGATTCTCCAAGGAGAACAGTCCCAATCTTTCCACATCACTGAATTTCCTCATCCTTGAATTGTCATTAAGCTTGTCTACATCCTCTCTTGGGTTTTTACACATGCTCTAAATTGTGGTGTCTAGAATTAGACATTATGCTCCAGCTGAGGTCAAATCAGTGCTTTCTACAGGTTCAATCTAACTTTTTTGCTTGTGAACTCAATGGGTGCAATTTCCTCTCCCTGGAGGTGACAATGGAAGTGGCAAGGTGGACAAATAGTTGGGTAGGTTGACCCTAGAAGGATGCTAATCCACCGCCTGTCACCTCAGCCACTAAGTTCTGGGCAATAAAGCCCATAGGCACCATCCCATTCCACCACCAATTAAGGTTCCTAACTCATCAATTAACAGCCACTTCAGACTGTCTTATCATTGGCCCAATTACCTGCTATCTGGCAGGTGAGAAAATAGCTTCTTTCCAACAAAGGGAACCATGGCACATGCCTGCTGAGTTGAAGGGTTGGACAGGGTGAGGTGGTACTTCCAGTCTGGTGGAACTCAGGGCCAGGGTGCAGCTAGAGGAGGTAGCCACCAAGAAGGAAAGAACAGCAATAAAATTGGTGAATGGTCCAACTTAATTTTGTATGCATCAAAATAGTGTTCCAGTATGGCCAGTATCTTCATTTCCAAGTATCACTGGCTTTCTAGTGTCTTTGCTGTCTGGGCACTGAAAGTTAATCCCTTGCCCTTGCTTTTAGAGTCATAGAGATGTACAGCATGGAAACAGACCCTTTGATCCAACCTGTCCATGCAGACCAGATATCTCAACCCAATCTAGTCTCACCTGCCAGCACCCGGCCCGTATCCCTCCAAACCCTTCCTATTCATATACCCATCCAAATGCCTCTTAAATGTTGCAATTGTATCAGCCTCCACATCCTCTGGCAGCTCATTCCATACACGTACCACCCTCTGCATGAAAATGTTGCCCCTTAGGTCTCTTTTATATCTTTCCCCTCTCACCCTAAACCTATGCCCTCTAGTTCTGGACTCCCCCACCCCAGGGAAAAGACTTTGTCTATTTACCCTATCCATGCCCCTCATAATTTTGTAAACCTCTATTAGGTCACCCCTCAGTCTCCGACGCTCCAGGGAAAACAGCCCCAGCCTGTTCAGCCTCTCCCTATAGCTCAATTCCTCCAACCCTGGCATCATCCTTGTAATTTTTTTCTGAATCATTTCAAGTTTCACAACATCTTTCCGATAGAAAGGAGACCAGAATTGTTCACAATATTCCAACAGTGGCCTAACCAATGTCCTGTACAGCCGCAACATGACCTCCAAACTCCTGTACTCAATATTCTGATCCATAAAGGAAAGCATACCAAATGCCTTCTTCACTATCCTATCTACCTACGACTCCACTTTCAAGGAGCTATGAACCTGCACTCCAAGGTCTCTGTTTACCAACACTCCCTAGGACCTTACTATTAATTGTATAAGTCCTGCTAAGATTTGCTTTCCCAAAATGCACCACTTCGCATTTATCTAAATGAAACTCCATCTGCCACTTCTCAGCCCATTGGCCCATCTGGTCCAGATCCTGTTGTAATCTGAGGTAACCCTCTTTGCTGTCCACCACACCTCCAATTTTGGTGTCATCTGCAAACTTACTAACTGTACCTGTTATGCTCGCATCCAAATCATTTATGCAAATGACAAAAAGTAGAGGACCCAGCACCGATCCTTGTGGCACTCCACTGGTCACTGGCCTCCAGTCTGAAAAACAATCCTCCACCACCACCCAGGTCTTCTACCTTTGAGCTAGTTCTGTATCCAAATGGCTAGTTCTCCTTGTATTCCATGAGATCTAACCTTGCTAATCAGTCTCCCATGGGGAACCTTGTCAACCGCCTTACTGAAGTCCATATAGATCACATCTACTGCTCTGCCCTCATCAATCCTCTTTGTTACTTCTTAAAAAAAATTCATTCAAGTTTGTGAGACATGATTTCCCACACACAAACCCATGTTGACTATCCCGAATCAATCCTTGCCTTTCCAAATACATGTACATCCAGTCCCTCAGGATTCCCTCCAACAACTTGCCCACCACCGAGGTCAGGCTCACTGGTCTATAGTTCCCTGGCTTGTCTTTACTGCCTTTCCTAAACAGTGGCACCACGTTTGTCAACCTCCAGTCTTCCGGCATCTCACCTGTGACTATTGATGATACAAATATCTCAGCAAGAGGCCCAGCAATCACTTCTCTAGCTTCCCAAAGAGTTCTTGTGTACACCTGATCAGGTCCTGGGGATTTATCCACCTTTACCCGTTTCAAGACATCCAGCACTTCCTCCTCTGTAATCTGGACATTTTGCAAGATATCACCATCTATTTCCCTACAGTCTATATCTTCCATATCCTTTTCCACAGTATATACTGATGCAAAATATTCATTTAGTATCTCCCCCATTTTCTGCAGCTCCACACAAAGGCCGCCTTGCTGATCTTTGAGGGGCCCTATTCTCTCCCTAGTTACCCTTTTGTCCTTAATATATTTGTAAAACCCCTTTGGATTCTCCTTAATTCTATTTACCAAAGCTATCTCATGTCCCCTTTTTGCCCTCCTGATTTCCCTCTTAAGTATACTCCTACTTCCTTTATACTCTTCTAAGGAATCACTCGATCTATCCTGTACATACTTGACATATGTTTCCTTCTTTTTCTTAACCAAATCCTCAATTCCTTTCGTCATCCAACATTCCCTATACCTACCAGCCTTTCCTTTCACGCTGACAGGAATATACTTTTTCTGGATTCTGGTTATCTAATTTCTGAAGGCTTCCCATTTTCCAGCCGTCCCTTTACCTGAGAACATCTGCCTCCAATCAGTTCTTGCCCAATACCATCAAAGTTGGCCTTTTTCCAAGTTAGAACTTCAACTTTTAGATCTGG
The DNA here is from genome assembly GCF_047496795.1 of Chiloscyllium punctatum. Lineage (NCBI taxonomy): Eukaryota > Metazoa > Chordata > Chondrichthyes > Orectolobiformes > Hemiscylliidae > Chiloscyllium > Chiloscyllium punctatum. The sequence goes on along the minus strand of NC_092755.1, from coordinate 99,667,958 downwards.
TCTATCCTTTTCGATCACTATTTTAAAACAAATAGAATTATGGTTGCTGGCCCCAAAGTGCTCCCCCAGTGACACATCAGTCACCTGCCCTACCTTATTTCCCAAGAGTAGGTCAAGTTTTGCACCTTCTCTAGTTGGCACATCCACATACTGAATCAGAAAATTGTCTTGTACACACTTAAGAAATTCCTCTCCATCTAAACCTTTAACACTGTGGCAGTCCCAGTCGATGTTTGGAAAGTTAAAATCCCTTACCATAACCACCCTAATATTCTTACAGATAGCTGGGATCTCCTTACAAGTTTGTTACCCAATTTCCCTCGGACTATGGGGGGGGGGTCTATAATACAATCCCAATAAGGTGGTCATCCCTTTCTTATTTCTCAGTTCCACCCAAATAACTTCCCTGGATGTATTTCTGAGAATATCCTCCCTCAGCACAGCTGTAATGCTATCCCTTATCAAAAATGCCATTCCCCCTCTTCTCTTGCCTCCCTTTCTATCCTTCCTGCAGCATTTGTATCCTGGAACATTAAGCCCTGCCCATCCTGATCAGCCTGATTCTCCTCTCACCATGGACCACATCCTGCAATCTCCTCCCAAACATAAACAGTGCAACCGATGCAGCACAGCCTGAGACTCTCTCAGTACGTTTTAGCTCCTTGAGGCTGTGAGCCTGTGATTAGCAGCCTTGAGTGGGGCAACATGTTAACAGAGAGACTCCTGGTTCAACAAGAAGCTCACTGGGTCAGCACTTATTGATGCTTGATCTGGCAAACTTGGGGTGGATCTTGTTACTTTTGGTTTAAAGGACCCTGCTCCCACATCTCGTGTGTGGAGCACTGAATCCTGGCCTGTGTTTCTGTAGATACATCCCTGGACAACACAGGCATTATTAACTACATTCTCAACCTGTCCTGCCACCTTCAATCATTTATGTACATGCACCCGGATCCCTCTATTCCAGCAGTCACTTTAGAATTGTGTAGTTTATTATTACTTTAAATCATCCCTTTCCGCAATCTTCTTATCAGAATTAAATCTTTCCATTAAATTTCAACTGCCACTTTTCTGCTATTCCACGAGTCTGTCTGTTCCATTGAAGTTTGATGGCCTTTTGCCTATTCTCAATGCTTTCAAGTTTCAGGTAATTTGAAAATGTTGAATTGTGCTCTGTACATGAAGTTTAAATCATTAATATATGTCAGGAAGGTTAGTATCCTAACAGTGATCCCTTGGGAACTGCACAACATCCTTTAAGCCAATCCATCATCACCCATTTACTTCTTTGTTTCCTGTCACCCAGCCAATGTGTATCCCTTTTGCTACTGTCCCTTTTATTTCATGACCTCTAACTTTGTCTCTTGGCAGACCTGTGAGCATTGTATCAATAACATTTTCCAAGTCCATGTACACCACATCAACAGCATTATTCTCATCACCCCTCTATTATTAGTTATGATCACAGTCCAAACTGCCAATTAATTAAACAAACTGACTATGAACCAGCAACATTTTATTAGGTAGACATGTGTCAATGATCTACATCTAATTCTACCTTATTGATATAGATTCTGTTGTGCAAAGGACAGTTTCAGCATTTGCAGATAATACAAAACTTGAAAACATAGTTAACTGTGGGGGGTTCCAGGCAGACAAAAGGATATGGAATGGGTGGATAGATGGCCAATGAAGCTCAAGATTATCATCTTGTCTTTAAATGTGGTCCATCATTTAAATACATTTTTTTTTTGCCTGTTAATCTTCATTTCCATTTATCTGGGCCAGAACCAGAAGTACCATTTCCCACAAACTAATTGTTCTTATTCTGCTTGCCCCTTGTCCTTTTGCAAACATAAACTTATGGAGCCCAAGATCACAATATCTAAAAACTCCCATTCTGACACTTGTTCCACCTTGCCCACCTCATTCTCAAGTGGGACAATGAAGATCCTTACTACGAATTGAGAGAAGAGTAGGTGGTAATTGGTACCTATTATTTGAGATAATGGATTGCTAACTGCCACTGGGAGGAGTTGAGGCCTAGTGGCAATGTTCCTACCTCTGGTCCAGAAGCGTTAGGTTTACATGCCACCTATCCTGGAAGTGTTATGAAATGTCTGAGTTCCTTGACTAAAAATAACTTGAGAGCTGTTTTGGCACAGTGGTAGCATCCCCACATTTCAGCTAGCGTTCAAGTCCTACCTGTATCAGAAACGTATTGCAGCATGCCTGAGCAGGTTGAATTAAAAAAAAAACTTATTCCATTTATATTCAAAGTAAGGATCTTTGTAACAAATTGTTGCCAACTGAATGGATAGTAGTAATTCTTCTGTCTGATCAGTAAGAGGTTAAGATATATCTTTCCAATTTCTTTGAAAGGTGAAGATTTTATATGAACATTTTATGGAGGTGAGAGAGGGAAGGGTATAAAGATTGCCAGTCATTCTTCTTTGAGGTTTTGGTGCTCGGTGATTGGATTTTACAGTGTAGTGTCAGTGACTGTAAAAACATTCTCACGTTAAGATTTGCTTTGGTTTTACAGAGAGTGTTCTGGAGAACAGTGTCCGGGAGAAGGTGAACTTGGCAGAAAAGCTAGTTCCCCCAATCAGTGAAGAGGATGCTGGGGAGTACACATGCCTGAAAGGTGACCCCAACGAATCGCTCTTGCTTAAATTATCAGACAGCGAAGCCTCTAGCAATGGCTCTGGGTCCACCAGTGGGGCCGTGTACGCAAAGGTAGCACGGCTCTCTAAGCAGTCCAAGGATAGCGATGTCAGTGTAAACACCAACAGCAGCAAAAACACAAACATGAGTGGCAAGCACCCATCACCTGAGAGGACCAAGCCTCCCCCACCTGACCCTTCGACCAAGCCCAAATTATCTTGGATTCATGGCAAGTTCAACACCTCATCAGCGACAAGATCACCATCGCTGGATAAAGCAGCCAACCAAGTCGAGAGCCATCATGGGACAAGCAGTAGTAGACGGAGGAATTTAAGTGAGTCATGTGCTGGGAGTTATGGCAGGCAAGATGAGAAGAGAAGCACCTCAGAGGTAAAAATGAGGCACAAAGAGAAAGGTCTCAACCGGGCAAGAGAAACAGTTCCCAACGATATAAGTTGTGGGAGTAAAGTGCAGAAAAATAAAGCGAGTCCTGAACAGATGCAAAATCTCAATGGTGCTGTCCAAAATGCTCTGAAAAGAATTGGGACTTTGCCCGATGATAAGAGTGTAGCAGAAGAGAAAGGATCACCACGCAGTCCACCACATGCGAAGGGTAGGCCAGAGGTCATTCACCCCCACCTACCCTCAGAGACAGCTAATATGTTGGCTCAACTCAAAGAAAAGACTCAAAATAAGTCAGAGCTTAACATGAGACAAAATGGGCTGATTTCACCTCAGCAGCAGAGGGAAAAGCCTACTCCACCACAGAAAGCAAAACGCTCATTCGGTGCAAATAACCAGAAGCTAAATAAAGCCATCATTCCAACGTCCACCAATCTTCAGAAAATGATAAATCCTTCTCCAGAACATCAGGAAACGACAGCAGGCAATGACAGGTGCTCAACCCTGGAGGACAGGCAAAGCTGCAACTACCAGGAGCAGGATGGAGTGAACTGTACTCAGGCCAAACAGGAAACAGGTGACCAGACACCTAAAAGGACACCCATTAAAAAACCGCCCAGGAAGCGCAGCAAAGAAGCAACGTTGGACTCACAGCCTAAAACAGCTGTGATGCCACCTCAGGTGCTGGCTGTTAAAGAGTCATAACCAAAAATCAAACACTTTCTGCTCCTGTTCACCTCATTGACTTTCATGGAAAATCCAGGCAGAAAGGCACTTGTAAAACCCAGGACAGCACAGCCATTATTGTGGATCAGTGCTGTAGCCCGTCCACTCAACATGAGGCAAAATGAAAATGATTGACTTTTCAACCTAATATATTCACGTGTCACTTAACCCTCCTTGATGGTCGAACATTACCAAAAGTGCATTAAATTTTGGATTGGCAATACCTTGGCAGATGACTAAAAGCAGTGTCTTCTTTCCTTTAACCGTACAACTGCCTGTGACTGATGATCAGTAATGGTACAGAGAGCCTCTGGCATTTCCGCTATTGTTAGAGATAGGCTTCTTTCTATGGACTGTAGAATTGGAGTTTTTATGACATTATATATTTTGATTAAATTTTGCATAAGCAAAGCTTTCTCTAAAAAGGAAAATCTCATCTCCTTAACGTTTTTTGTTGTTCTATTCAGTAAAGAACTGCTGGCTTTTGTATTTTATTATTTTACGGTTCTTCTGATGTTTATTTTGACTGAAAACAAAAATGGTAAAAGACCAAAGATGCTGCCTTTGTGCCTCATTGCAGTGTGTGAAACTAGCTCAGTGCAAACCAGCTACCTGTGTAACTTTGGCAGAGGGCTGTAGCAGCAGGGAGTGAAGGGAGTTTAGCACTAAAATATCATGGAGGTGAAGGACCCAATGCTGTTTGAACTAATTTGGAGTTGGGAGAGAGGTCCTGGAAAGTTAGCCCAAGAGATCAGAGATGATTGATGCAGAAAGGGTCAGCTTAGTTTAAAAAGTTCATTGTATTGACAGAACGCACTGGAGCACAGAGACTGGAGTCTACAGTGAGGTAGTCAGCAGCCACAGTGCTAGTCTTATGAGCATTCTGCGGTAGCTCGCAAACATAGTTTTAGTTTTTCAAGTATTTTTGACATATTTACAGTGTTGCATACTACTTGAGACACTCAGCAAGGTTTTGCCATTTCACCATCTTTGAATAATTGTCAGGGAAAAGCTTTGTTTCGCCCAGGATACTGTGCTGCTGCCAGTACACTGGGACTCCTGACGCACTGTGTCCCAGCTGCTTTCTATATACAATGATGTTTGTAAAATATTTTTTTATTTCAATCATTAAAAATTTCAAACAAAAGGAATAAAACATTTTCTTTCTTTAGCCATCTCCTGTTTTTTTTTCTTCACTTGACTATTTATTGTTGAATAGATGTTAAGCTGCTCGTTGTTAGAAATCTGAAGCAGTGGAAGCCTACGACACAAAAAGGGCATTTGGAGAACTGGGGAGGGTTGGAGCAAGAGGAATGTGGAGAGGGAACTCCATTGAAATCTCCTCAACAGACAGAGTCAGACATGGCTTCCATCACTGCCCCCTGTTCAAGCCACTTACACAGGGAGAGAGGTTGAGGCAGGAGTTCACTGGGAGAACTTGAAAAGGTTTGAACTGACGTTGAGGCATCCTGTAAGTTTGGGCTCGGCATCAAATTTGTTACACTTGTCATTCCATCAAAGCACTTGCGATATCTGCTCTTCCACACTCATATTGCAGTTTCAACTGATGAATCCTTTCCAGATTCCGTGGGTTCTGGCTGAGGAATGGTATGCCATATTTCTAGCACTAGGAGCAAGTGAGGACTGCAGATGCTGGAGATCAGAGCTGAAAATGTGTTGCTGGAAAAGCGCAGCAAGTCAGGCAGCATCCAAGGAGCAGGAGAATCGACGTTTCGGGCATGAGCCCTTCTTCAGGAATGGAAAAGGGTTCATGCCCGAAACGTCGATTCTCCTGCTCCTTGGATGCTGCCTGACCTGCTGCGCATTTCCAGCAAAACATTTTCAGCTTATTTCTAGCACTAGTGAGGGTGACAAAACCAACAGCATGTCACATTTTGCGAAATTACTGCTGATGAAAATTTTCAAAAAGCTTAACTTCTGCAGAGGCTCCCCAGATCTTCCAGGTCACCCTCTGTATCTGCTGTCCACAGTGCTGAGCACTTGGAGTCTTGCACACTCTCATTGCTGTCTTCAGAAATGCATGAAGTGTCATACACATTTCCAAAACTCAAATGTGATTTCACTTCCAGTTAAGTTGGGGTTGCAGTGGTATTGCAAATGTCTTTTGTTCTGGATGAATATTTTAAATGCCAGGGCACTAGAGGCCATGAACCAAGTGCAGGAATGAGTCTATGATTTGAAAAATCCATATGTGAAAAATTACCAAATTTGTTCTGGTGAAGGACTACATGAAATCTTCAACTCAGAAACAACCCAATTAATCCAAGTCAATGTTTGTGCTCCACACAGCCTTTCCCCACTCTATCCAACAGTAACCCAGGTGCTCTTCTTTCCTCATGTACTTATCCAGTCACCCTTCAAACAATATTGTGTTGAATTTGAGGCATGACAGAACAGAAAATGAACGCATTTTTATTTTCAATACTGTGTTTTGTTTCCCTGCATTAAATGACTATTCATGAAAAGCGATAGGTTTAACTGTATCTTGTTGAAATATTGGCTCCTGCAGGCCATACAAAATAACTATAGACTGATTCGGCTCTAAATAGGCCCATCTTGGGAAGAGATCATTGACCTGGTAGTCTTGAATGCATGTCAAACTGGGTTAACGTTAATCTTACACAAGACCACATTGGGTGATATCCAGGTTTGAAGTCTTCAGCAAGACTTTATTTTACGTTGAGTCATTGCTCAGATATTGTGTTCAAAGCAGAAAGATCCAAACTGATGGCATGGGTAAGGTTGTTCTATTGAAACCTGGGATCAGATTTCATGTTGCAGCAGAAGTTATGCTCTGCATTTGCCTGTTGCTGTGCTTAATCTGAGCGTGCATTCTGTTGTGCACCACCAGGCTTGATGTTGCATTTTATTTGGGAGTTCTTGGGCTAAAATGTTAAAGAACTTCATCTAACAGCTTAATCAATGTTGCGATGAATGTGAGGCACAGCATTTTTTTGCTGGCGTGGACTAGATGTGCTGAATGGCCTTTTCTGTAATTCTAAAGCTTTCTATTCCCAGTAATACCTCATACCTGACATTATTGTTCAGACTGATGTCTCAGGGGGAAAGTGAATATTTTTGACCGAGTAATCTGCACAACAGCCTCAGTGTGGATTCTTCTTCTGAAATAGTTAATGGATGGATGTGTGTGCATATGTATGTAAAACCAGCTCACAGGGCTATTAATCAGGCCCAGTCAGTGCAGGATCAAGGTGTCTGTGCACCTCCCTGTGGTAGTTATGCAATGCAAGCGTGTTTTCGACGTGCATGGTATCAATTATAAACCACAAGGTCCCCATTCTCAACTTTCTCTCAATTTGCTGATATATTTTCCTGAGGCCCCGCGCATAGAACCCCGACTGTTAGGCTTTGAATGAGCCTCTTGTCTTCGCCTGATAGCAGTACTGCATCTCTAACTCCAATTGCTTTGCTGTTTAGAGTCAGTGTTTAGATAGAGGGCCAGTGTTACATGGCCAGCATTGTAAAAAAATACACAGGGCTATGGAGAGAGGTCAGGGCTGCTATAAAACTGTGACTGGTTCCTCCTTAGTGTTGGCAAGTCAAGGTGATTTCACTGTACTTCTGACAATTGAGCAATAAAATGTTGGAAGATCTGTGGCCCACTGGGGATGCCCTGATGGGTAGCTCATGACAACAACAGGATACAGTTCACAAGGTCAATCGCAGAGCAGCCTGCCATTCAAACTGACAGCCTTGTGTGTTCGGCACTCGATATAGTTATTGCTAAACCAAGTCACAAGGAGAAGTAACAGTGGTCAGGAACAGTAAAGCCCTTGACATCACTTTTGAGAGAGAGAGATGGCAGGAAGTGAGCTATAAATACAGATTGTGTTTGCAGATGTTTGGAAGAAAAATGACAAAGTTTGCAGAATTGAAAGATAGACAATTGGAATCTCTCTGCATATGACAGAACCTCAGTTAAATGATTAGACAAATTGCACAGTTCTCTGATACAAACAAGGGTGTTTCTCAGCCCACTGCCCAGAGCACCTCAGATTGACTGGCTTTTAATCAACGACAGTAAATTCAGCAGGAGTAAATTCTCAACGGTGAATAGTGATTGACAATGCAATAACTAGCAGGAGGTCAAACTTCCACTAATTTGGGATTAGGGGTTGGGGGGTGGAGGTGGAGGGGACACAGGCTGCAATGCAAAAAGACAAAGCTGAAGCTTTTACAGCCACCTTCAGCCAAAATTGCCAAATGAATGATCCACAATCTCCTCCTGAGGTTCCCAGCATCCCAGGTATTAATGTATAAACGTGAACAGTTGTGGTCCTAACAGTGAACCCTGAAGAAGTCCACTAGTCATTCTCTGCCATCCTGAACAAATGCCTTTATCCACACTGAGTTCTGCCAGTTAGCCAATCCTCTATCCACACCAATCTTGCCCCTGACACCATGGGCTCTTATGTTATTTAGAAACCTCCTGTGTCACACCATGTCAAAGGCCTTCTGGAAATTCAAATAGATCACATCCACTTGACTCTTCTTTGTCTAACTTGCTTGTTACCTCCTCAAATAATTCTAAAAGCTTTGTCAGGTATGATCTCCCCTTGACGAAGGACTGCTTGCAAGTCCTCAACAATCTAACCCTTAACAACCCACTCAAAAATCTTATCAATGAACATGGTCAGGGTAACTGGCCTATAATTTCCTGTCGTCTGCCTCTTTCCCTTCATCATAAGGTGAGTATTTGGTATACTTATTGATGATTGCATAATGTTCAGTACCATTCACAACTCCTCAAATATTCAAACAACCCATGGCCGTATTCAACAAGGTCTGAACAACAGTTTGGCTTGGTCTGATATTTGGCAGTGATGTTTGTGCCACTTAAATGCCAGGCAATGATGATTTCCAACAAAGGTGAACCTAACTATCACCCTTTGACATTCAAGAGCATTACTTTAGCTGACTATCCTACTAACACATTATGGAGATCATTTTGATCACAAACTGAACTGGATCAGCAATATGATTACTGTGGATACAAGAGCAGGTCAGATACTAGGAAGTGTGAAATAACTAAGTCAACTGCTAACTTCCCAAAGCCATCTACAAGGCACAAGTCAGAAGTACGATGGAACACCTTCCACTTGCCTGGATGAGTGCAGCTCCAGCAACGCTCCAGAATATTGACATAATCTAGGTTAAAGCAGTTGGGTTCATCCACCCATTAACACATCTACTCCTTCTCCAGTGGCGTTCAGTGTGTCCTTGATAGTGAGAACCACATTCATGAAATAATACAAAGAATAACAATTCTCAGGATGTGGGTGAAGCAGCAAAGTCTATGGGTAGAGAATAGCCTTATCTAGCAATATATGCAACATTGCAATGGTTGCATTGTTCTCTTTGTGACCCCTGCACTGCTGACCCCTTATTGTGCACCCAAATGTCATTCTTTTGGTGATGAGTGCACCTGAGAATGTATTCCTCGTGTGAACTGGAAATCATTGATGTGGCCCCATGTTGCTGTCAGACAGTGCAAATGGCTGAATTGAAGCCAAGATACCAAATTTAGCCAACATATATGCAGGCCATGATTTTTTTTCCCAAGAAGAAAATAAACATTTTACTGCAAGACTGGGCGCTACACAAGTACAATTTGGACATGTACAGATCTTTTTCAATATATGATTTCAGTTACATCACACTGTAAACCTTTGCTATTAATTCTGTGTCTTACCAACTTATACTCCACAACCACCTGATGAAGGAGCGTCTCTCTGAAAGCTAGTGCTTCCAATTAAACCTGTTGGACTATAACCTGGTGTTGTGTGATTTTTAACTTTGGACATGTAGGCACCCAAAATGAAGATGAAGTAACTTTTCTTTCTTCTTCTCATTGCCAAATGTCTGGGAGCACTCATCATCATTGTGTTACCAGCCCCTGTAAGATGCCCCACTGAGACACTTCTGTATCCCCCATTCTGAGAGAGAAATGGCACACGAACTCTCCTTTCCCCTGCTCTTACTGCAGCCCACTCATGCCCAAATGACTCACCATATACTGATCCCAACTCTACAAAAGTCTTCAAAATAAATAGTTCTCTTTTGGTCTCAGCAGTGGCAAAATGCCATATTTGTTTTGTCAATGCTCCTCCTGTGGAACAATTTGGGATGCTTTATTACATTAATCATAGAATAGCTATGGTGTGGAAACAGAGCATTCAGCCCATCAAGACCCTCTCTGAAGAGCATACTACCCAAGACTCACCCCATCCTCTGTAACTCTGCATTTCCCATGGCTAATCCACCTAACCTGCAAACTATAGGCGATTTAGCATGGCCAATCCACCTAACCTGCACATCTTTGGACTCTAGGAGTAAACTGGAGCACACGGTCAAAACCCACACAGACACTGGGAGAAAATGCAAACTCCACACTAATAGTCGCCCGAGGCTGGAAACGAACTTGGGTTTCTGACACTGTGAGGCAGCAGCACTAACCACTGAGCCACCATGACACCCCAAAATGGGCTACAGAAATACAAGTTGTCATTGCTGATGGAGCTGAGTTACATGAATTTGTTCTTGCCAATGTTAAACAGGAAAAGGTTCTGGTTTATCCACATTTTAATGTTACTCAAACTGCAAGGCAATAGTTGAAGGCCGTTATTCTTTACATAAACCAACGAAACGCTTCAATTAAATTCTAGTATGGAACTCAACACTAGGTATTATTGATACTATAAATATAAACTATCCAAATCTCTCAAGTGCATTGCAGCAGCCAGGGATTTATCTATATTCTATATATTTATGTGTGTGTGTGTATATAAGTATATAAACCATATCTGTCAGTTGAGCATTCGATAGGCTCTGAGTTCAGACTCCTATTAGAGGGTAAATTTGTCTTCTTATTCTTGCTTGTGAGATCTGGGGTTATAGCTGGGTGGAAATTCATCAAATGATCCTTTTAACGTGATAAATTTAAAGAAATATAGAGAGGAGTGTCTGATTGAAGCAGTCACTGAAAGAAAGATGAAACAGTAATCGCTTTAACCCTGCCAAGTGAAATAGTTCAGAAACCTCTGCTCCAAACCCAGTGTCAGGCCCCAAATAAAAACTGTGTTCATATAAACCTGTCACTGAGCCAGGAGCGGGCCCCATGACAACACACTCGATCACGAGCTTCCCAGAGAGCTGAGCAGCCCACGTCATCCACATCTGGTAGTTATTCAGAGACAGGAAATTTATAAGGAGGGAAGGTAGTGAAGACTGCAGGAATGCTCAGCTCAGGGAAGGCAGTGCTTCAAAGGGAACTGCTCCTTCACGTTTCATCACGGAGCAGTTTTGTGGGGCCCACAGCAAGGAAACAACAACAGCCACCATCAATGACCCATGTATCCCACTGCTCACTGTAATACTCCCTGAGATATAATATACCCAGTTTGATGTAAAAAAACTAGCAGCTTTTCTTATAACAAATCCTGGTACATCACACTCCACTCACTGTAACACAATCTGCCATGTCCCATATTTCTTCTTAAAACATTCCCAGTTATAACCACAACCTTTGTGCACATGCTCCCATATGTTCCTCTTCCCTCCTGTAAACATTCTCTGATCTGCACCCAACCATTCACTCTGACACTGGTAAACTTCACACACCTTCTTGTGACACTTGCTGATATTCATCAAACTGCCCATAACATAGCCTGGAGTACCCTGTCTTGATAAAAATGGTCAAATAATCAATCGCTCATCAGGACTTCATTAACCCAGAGGGTTATTTAGCGAAGTCAGTTAGTGCGGTTGGCTAGTTTGTAATGCAGAGTCAAGATTAGAGTGGTGCCGGTAAAGCACAACAGGTCTGGCAGTATCCGAGGAGCAGGAAAATCGATGCTTCAGGCAAAAGCCCTTCATCAGTAATTGCAGCATCTGCCGTATCCACTTTCACCTGGTTTGCAATGCAGAATAACACCAATAGCACAGGTTCAGTTCCTAGACTGACTGAGGTCACAATCAAGGCTCAGCCATACCTGACGTGTGGGGGCCCTTCGGTTAAACTCACAATCAGTCATAGCAACCAATGGCTCTCATGGTGAGTTCCTCTGGGTTACGTAAAGCACATTATAAGTTATGAATTTGACAGCAAAGCAATTAGTTCGTGTGTATGCAGACTGACTTATTAGCTACAGGTAAAGTTGCAATGTTGTGCACACACAAAAAAACAGAAATGAACTCTGATAAAAGCAAGGAACACATAGTTATCAATAAGCATTCTGTGGATTTCCATGGTACCTTGAATGTCACAAAAGATCCAAAGCATTATAAGGGTACAACCAGAACAAAATAAAAAAACACTGTGTCAAAGAAGGAGATGGTAAGAGAAGTGACTGAAGACTTTTCTTAAAGTACAGGGAGACAGATGGAGAGATGATGCAGTTTGAGGAGGGAATTGCAGATCCTTGAACAGAGGTGTTTAAAGGCAATGCTGCAAAAGAAGAGGTGAAGGATGTCGGAGATGTACTGTGACAAAGGTGGAAGAATCAAGGATTGTAAGAGATTGTAGAATAGTGAAGGGTGAGGGCATGAAGGAGTTTGTATAAATGGATGAGAGTTTAAATTTTCAGGCACTGATGGGTTTATGAGCCAATTTTTAGTTCTACCCATCCCTTTCATCCCAAAATTGTGGAATATGAACATTTCAATGCCACACTACCAAGTCTTGCATCCCAATCATTTACATTTCATCATGGTTATATTTTCATTGGACTGCCAACTTTTGGTAGACGTGCAGTGGGAAGCTGGCAGATTTTTAGGTCTGTTGTGCACTTGAGCCTTTGAGAACAGGCAAGTTCTATTTCATTGTCTGTGTGTCGGCTGATCTCAGCAGTCATATCAGAGGTCTAACAAATATTATGATACAATGTGAGAGATCCACCTCAGGCAATCAATGGTTAGGCAATGGTGAGAATCTTCTGCATTTTCAGGCACCGCTAAATCTGATCTCATCAATACAAGCAACAGTGAACTATCTTGTCATGGGTTTCGTAACCTAAATCACCCCTCTCAACACTGTAACACAATCTGCCATGTCCTATATTCCTTCTTAAAACATACTCAGTTATATCCACAACCTTCATGTACATTCTCCCGTATGCTCCCCTTCCCTCCTGTAAACATTTTCTGTTATGCACCCCCCCACCATTCACTCTGACACTGATAAATTTCCCACACCTTCTTGTGACTCTTGCTGATAGTCATCATACTTTTACCCTTTTATTTTTTGTAAGATTCCTAGATGCACCCAAAACCTGCCCCCAATAAAGCCTGGAGTCCATCTGGTAAACTCTACCTCAGGGAAACACAGTTGGGACCCTGGGGGAGTCATGTGAGTAGGCGGATGCTCCATCTTATATCGCTTCTGCTCTGCCAAGGGAAGTTCCGGCCTGTTTCTTTAATTATAACATTCCATTTGGATACAGGATGTGCCCATACCCATTTAGCATCCATTTTCTCTAGACTGCAGTTTTTTCAACAGCATAATGAGACATTATTAGGCTGGGGTCCAGGCAGCTCCTGCAGCATGGAGACAGAGACAGAGATCCAAAGTCACCCTATTCACTCACTTCCTGAATGTTTTTGAAGAAACAAATAGAGGCAAGAATAAATATTTACAAGATTAATCTTTCAAAGACCATTCTTTTCAAACACTTCTTCCACTATTTTTAAATATCTGAGCAGTAAATACCTGGCTACATTGTGGATCAATGCATTGAGTGGCACTGGACATGGCAGGTCAGTACAAGATTTAATCCTTCCACTAATGGTTTAAACAGTTTTAGTTAGGATGAGAATAATCTGCTGTCAACACTTTTGGTTGAGAAGCAGCACTATAAGCTTCTGTTACCTGGAGAAAAGCTTCCACAACAGGATGGGCTGAATGGCCTTTTTGCTGTGGTATAAATTCCCGCAATAGTCAGCTTCCCATTTTTGATCACTATCACATGGCACCTCTGGTATATCGACATTGGGTGCACACAGAATGGGCTTAACTGTGATATCCCTAAAACTAAACATGACACAACACCAATGTATTAGATAAACCTAGATGGCTGTTGAGTCTTTAGTCATTTAGAATGGGGCACATAAGATCAGCTTTATTTTGACACTTTGAGCTTTTACTTATAAATTCTGTGTCCTATGTAACCTGTCCCATTAGCTACCTGATGAAGGAGCAGCGCTCTGAAAGCTTATACATTCAAATAAACCTGTTGGACTATAACCTAGTGTCATTGCCATTTTCAACTTTGTCCAAACCAGTCCAACACCAGCACCTCCATATCATGATCACCAAGCTTCAATAGTTTAATGATATGGATGGTCTCAATCCATGTAATTGCATAAGAGTTACGTTTCCCTCTGATATGACCAGACTCTGCAAGGTTCCCCAATTTATTACAGTTCTAAATGGGATGCCCCAAACCATTAAGCTGAGGATGGATGAACCGGCTCCCCTTCGTTATTCACACACCCTCTCAGTAATTGCAATAAGGTCAATTTAGAAACAGTCCTTTTCTTTGTAGATAATGTCTTTTTTATTCCCAGAGCAAAGGAATTTAGATTTTTAAATGAACTAATTTAAACAGGTGTTTTTAAGTCAACAAGAGTGTCAGTTCATTCATTGTTAAATGCCAGAAGAAATACTAATGTACCGCACATACAAGAAAATTAGAATAAAACAGAGTCAAGAAAAGATACACAGGTCAGTCTCTGAGTTACTCATGAAGACTAGATGGAAGAATGTGATGTCTGTTACAGTGTCTGGCTGTTACTGATGTTGGTAGTTGAACAGTTGATTTTGAGATTCTTGGTTTTGTCGATCAATTGTCCTGTCTCCTTTCCACAAGTGGCTGGTTGGCAGTGCTCAGAGTGAGCCATGTATTCCCTCCCATGTCCCTTCAGTGTCATTCGTACTTGGTAGGAACGTCAGTCATCCAAACCAACCATAGCGGAAGGGATACATTGGTGGTGGCTGATCTGGTTTGCACAACACAAGGAAAGAAACTAAGGGGGTGTCATTTTTGACTTAACTGTCCTGAAAGAAAATTTTCAACATCAGGAACAGCACTGCTTTTAAACAAAGTGTTGAGAGGAACATTTACCTTTGAGCAGGAATATCTTAATATGCCGTCCATCATTCTTCATTATGAGATATATTTCGATGTATAATCCCATGACTCTGCAGGTGGTATACAGCAGCAATTCTACAGGTCAGATGTGTTCCATAGCCTCCTTGTTAGCATTGTATGTTTATAGTCTTCAATAAAAAGCCCACATAATGTTTTAACCAATTTGTGTTGTACAACTGATATGTTTGTAATCAATAGAAGGATGCAACATGACCTTCCAACAAATCATTCCTCTTCATTGACGATGATGTGTATTATTGGGTGCGATGTAAACCTAGCATTGTACTCTATGGGTTTCCTGCTCCATGAATTAAATTAAATTGACCATTCAGGTGTTAGTGAACAAAAGTAAGCAACTCCTAAATTAAGCTCCCAGCTTAAACTTGACTCTAATTAAATAATCATAAACAGAGCTGAACGCTGTCTGGCATTACTCCCAACTGAGCCAAGCCTTAGGTCTCATCTCTTTAAGTTGAGCTTAGTCCTTGTTGGCAATATCCCAAAATGAGAGGAGACTAAGTTGCTGTCTCTTGATTTGAATTGAGGCTACAGTGCAAATTGAATTTTCAAAAAATATGATAATTCATGCAGTACTGGGAGCCAAGTTTGATGGTTTCTCTTGCCAATCAATTTCAGGTTGTATTGTTTAATAAATGTTTAATGAATCTCTGGTTCTTTGGATTGAATATGTTTCATGGGAGACAGGATAATGTTTCTAAGTCTTGTTCTGTCAAATACCATCCAGACTTCACTCTTCTCCAATTCCATTTACTAAAATGTTTGCTTTGCATTTGTGGTAAATGCAATCCTTTTAGTGATTGTTCTCTTCTTCCAATAGTTATTTATAAACACCAGTGCACATGATCGAGAACTGTTGGATGCAACCATCACAGAAGGTAATACCATTCTGAATTATTTAACTGATTCACTGAGCAAGATGACAAAGCTTTCTCAACACAGTCAGCAGAACTCAGCAAGTCCCAGGAACTTTTGGAAGATTCAAATTCCGTTTCTTTGATCAATGAATCTGACACAGATTCTGTTCTTCGCATTTCCTTACTGTAAAGTTTATAAAATTCACTGAAGTTTAATAAGTTCAGGAATTCAAACAGCTACAATGACTCTGATTTTAGCTGTATTTGTCCAGCATTAAAGTACATCAGTCAAGGTTTGTGCATTCTTCAACCAATTGATAACCTGTGGGAAATCTTGAAATCCTCATTACAATATGTCCTCCCACCTACTTTTGGATCATCAACAAATTTGGATACATTACTCTCTGTCCCCTTCTCCTAGTCATTAATATAGATATTAAATGATTGAAGCCATTATACTGATCATTGTGGTACTCCAGTAGATTAGATTAGATTACCTACAGTGTGGAAACAGGCCCTTCGGCCCAACAAGTCCACACCGCCCCGCCGAAGCGTAACCCACCCATACCCCTACATCTACATCTACCCCTTACCTAACACTATGGGCAATTTAACATGGCCAATTCACCTGACCTGCACATCTTTGGACTGTGGGAGGAAACCGGAGCACCCGGAGGAAACCCATGCAGACACGGGGAGAACGTGCAAACTCCACACAGTCAGTCACCTGAGGCGGGAATTGAACCCGGGTCTCCGGCGCTGTGAGGCAGCAATGCTAACCACTGTGCCACCGTGCCGCCCAGTAGTTATGTCTTTCTAAAAAAGACCTATTAAACCCAATTTCCTGTCTTCAAAGTGTTAATGAATCCTCAATCCTGCTACTCCCAATACAGTGAGCTCCTATCTTGTGCATAACCTTTTACGTGGCACCTTATGACATGCCTTCTGGAAATCCAAATAGGCTACATCCAATGGTTCCTCTTTATTAACTCGACTTGCTAAACCCTCAAAGGAATGTAGCAAACTTATTAAACATGGTCTCCTTTTCACAACATCAGGCTGATAGTGTTTAATTGTATTAACTTTCCCTAAACATCCTGCCATTACTTCCTTAATAATAGAATCTAGAATTTTCTGGTGGCAGACTTTAGACTATAGTTTCCTGCTTTTTATCTCCCTCCCTTCTTGAACAAAGGCGTCACATTAGTGGTTTTCCAATTCACTGGATTCCTCCCAGAATCGAGTGCATTTTGCAAGATTCCAAACAATGCCTTCACTATCTCTGCAGCCCCTTTTTTTAAAACCTTTTGGTGTAGGCCATCAAATCCTGGCAGCTTGTCTGCCTTGCACTCCTAATAGTTGGAGTGAGGTGCACATTAGGCCACTTCAGAGGGCAATTAAGGGTCAAATATATTGTTAAGGATCTGGAATCACCTCTAATCTAGAACTTCTTTCCTATCAGGACATTTGTATCTCAGTTTTTTTTAACAACAATCAATATAGTTACATGATCACTGTAACTGGACTAGTTTTTAATGCTAGATTATATCAATTGCATGTAAATTCCTGCAGCTGCCTTTTGGCAAGATTTGAACCCTTGTTCCCAGATCATTAGGATGGCTCTCTGGATGACTCATTCAATAACATTAACAGTATACCATTCTTTCTTCTGTCTCCAAATGTCAGTCCACTTTTGAAGACCCAATGTGACCATCGTCAATGTCTTCTGTTGCTAATTGCAAAGTGAAACGCCTCTTTATTACTCAATGTGTTAAAAATTATCCAGTTATAATATTTTAACAAAAGTTTTTAGTAACTTTTTTTAAACACTTTTTTTTCCTTCTGGGGTCGACACGACTGTGTTCTGAGATTCATTTTTAATTGCTGGGGTCTCCAGACCAGTGCTGGTGGGTTGGCACTCTAGATCCTAACACCATAGCAACCTGGGAATGTAGTTCTGTTATATGAGACAAGAGGACAATATGATGCTTTATCAGTTGTTCAAATAAGGACCGCACTTGATTACATGCAAAGACAGACCTGGTGAAGTTGTTTTCCTGACTGGCATCTGTTCAAGTCCCTTCTCTGACTTATCATCTTTAGTTTAGACTCTTTTCCAAGTGGGGCCTTCAGAGTGACTGAGACATATCTGAGATTAGTCTTTTGTAAAAAAAATACATAAACTTATTGGGATTAATGGGCATCAGAACATAATGGACAAGGGAGGGACAGAATAGACCGAGGCAGACTGCACACTACACTTGATCCCTGGGGTTGGGGACTGTCTGCCTCATTTAATTAATCACTTGTGAGCAGGATGAGCACCAATGCCTTACCTGAACTGTTCTACCAAGGATTTGACCTTAAGTTCCATAATGCAAACAATGCTGAAGCTGTCATCAATCAAAGAAATGGATTGTATGTTGGGCACTCAGTGCCAGTGTGAAGGTCTGGATGTTTGTACAATTTATTGTGCAAGTGGAAAAGACAAGGTCAGGAAATAAGGAAACATTACAGCTTCGATCATTTCCTGTTTCATATCTATGAATGACTCAACAATGTTACTGTAAATGGACCAGAGTCTGAGGAAATACTGGGTGTGTCAATACTTGACAAATATTTAACATGCTTCTGTCAAACCTCCCTCTCTGTCATTTTAATTGGGGGACCAAAGCCTTTTAAAATAAATAGGTTCCACCAAAGTTGGAGTGTCATAAAACTGGGACAATGAAATGAACATGGGTTCGGTGACTTTGTCAGATCCTCACAGCCAACACTTTACACATTTCCATCAGCTCCTTACAACTGACCCATTGTATTGAGTTTTCACATATATTTTGCTGAAATAAAATACCAATGTGTGAACAATGTAGCCTGCCATTTCTGCATAAAAACAGTTAGCAACTTATGCTGAGGGAGAGATACTTTGTAAATTGTGAATCGTCACAAGGCTGATTAAACCCTTCAAATGTTAGCCTTTTGGAAAACACCCCTAATCTTCTCATGCTTTCATGATGTTGCTATATTTGTACATCAACTGAATCTTTTAAGTTTTTAAATTACTTAAGTCCTCTATTCGCAAGGTGATAAATGTGAATGATTGTCATTTAACTTCTCTTGCATAAAAGGTATTCAATCTCAATCTTTCCGATTTTGGCTGGTTTACAATTTTAACAAAATATTGAAAGTGTCTTTTCTTTTCCCCCTCTCTCCTGTAATCCAATCTTTCCCTCCCATCTATATTTCTCTTTCTTTCTCTGATTGAATTCATTGATTTAAACTACCCTCCTGTACACCCTTTCCGCTGTTTATTTCTTAATCCAGGTGTGGGAAGCATGCCCCAGTATTGCTTGCAGAGCTGTCAGCATCCACCCGGGGTAGTTGTCATTGTTCAAAGGCACTCAGCTCCTGATCAAGGAACCTGGCTTGAAGAGGTTGATGGGGAGTGTGATGAACCTGCTGAGAGACCCACTTTCCTTGTTGCCACCCAACCCCCTCCTGGCATCACTCAACTCTGTCACACAAGCAGCAGCCAGTGCCTCCCTGGTAGCAAAATGGAGTCTCTGATTGACAGGCAGCTCTCGGTGGATGAATCTTCTGTCCATGATATCTTTGCTCCTGGGAAGTCATATTGTCATCCAATTTAGTGCCTAAGTGGCATGTAATGGTTGGTGCTTCTCTACAGGAGGCTAGATGTGGGGGATGGGCTCTTGCCAGTCCTCTATTCAGTAGACTACAACCCATCACATTTTATAAATCCTTCCTGCACTGCTTGTTCTATTGGGTCATCATAGTAACAGATGCCTTTTCTCCCTTGGCGCACACTAGAAGTATGCATACAAAAAGGTATAATTGTAAATGTCCTTGACGAGTCACAGCCACAGATTCCCCACTCAAATAAAATCTGAGGCCATTTTTCTTTTCCTCTCCAAATACATTTCACCCCACCAGCTGACAATACTCACTTTTGCTGGCTTGCAGTTGGCATTAATCCAAGACCTTAGTAAACATTCCTGATGTACCAGCCTTAACACTGAAATGAAGGGGTCATTCAGCTGTGAAGGGCACAGCCATTACTTTCATCATCCGACACCTACTTGTAATGTCCAATCAAAGTTGTTTGATATCAGTCAGCAGCAGGAAATTTAAGCAGCTTTAGCTCTCCACAACCCAGGATGCTGGCACTAACTGTGGCAGGCCCACTGCCACCAACAGTGAGATCAGCTGACTCAAACAGAGGCTGCACTTCAGACTTGGAGCCTTGGATTGCTGAGTACCACAGTGTCTGTGCAATCTGAGCAATTGGAGTAGCCTGCCGGTTAATTTGAACAGAGCAAATCATATTATTGGGCACAGTCCCGGAGGGCAAAACAAATTTAATTTCCGATCGGAAGCACAGCTGGAGACATGGAGTGCTTGCTGGAATGGCATCAAGTTAGTAAATGATGATTTGCATGGCCAAATGTTACTTCAGCTCAGAGTTGGAGCCACTTTTGGATCAGGTGCTGGTCTCCGTTTCCCCATAGCCTAACATCAATCATGCTGGACACTCTGTAATTGATTGCATGAGCGTAACCAATCATTTAATCCGAGGACCTGAGGCTCTTAGTTTCAAATTCTGCAGCTTCAAGAAAGTACTCACAGTTTAAGTGTGATTGGCTCCAATATGGCTGCATGGTTTATGCCGAGTAGGAGCCAAGGCCAGTCAAAATGATGGGTCTTGATTGAGTTGAAGCAGCACTCAGCAAATACATCCCTGCAGCGAGCTATTTTAACTTTCCTACTTCTGCTCGATCTCAGCGATATCTGCAGCAACATCAATATGATTTATCCAGCGCCAGTTTAAATTCTCAGATATACATTGGCATGGCTCCAAGGAGAGCAATGCCAATAGAAAAGTTTTGGCAGCAGAACAGGTGCTAACTCAACAACCCCACACCTGGCCATGCTGTGCAAGCAAAACGAAATCCCAGATGAGACCTTCTGAGAAAGGCCAGGCAGCTCTGTGAGGATTCTTATGACACGTACCAATACCTGAAGTGCTTGCCATCAATGGGCATGAGGTAACAAGGTGCCTTTGATCCCTGTAATCTTGCAGACATGCATTCATTCACACACTTTGACTCCACCAAAATCAGCATCTTTCTCATGCATCTGCTACTTTTCTTTCATTATTTCTGTTGCTTTATTCATTATGTCTGTGAGGTGAGCGTTGTTGACATCATCAGCGTTAGCTGTCTCCTAATTCCCCCTGAGAAAGTGGTGGTGAACCAAATTCACAAAACCCCATAAACTCTGTGGGAGGCGAGTTGGAGGGATGCGACATGAAGCCAGGCTCTTAGAAAGGGAGCAGAATTAAGAAAGCCTCAGTCAGGCAAAGATTGATATTCCTTAAGTTTGGCACCTTAGACCGCTCAGCAATCCTTACAACTGAGATTTATAGCATATCACTGGAATGAAAAGTACTTTAGTTTTCATTTTTTCCCATTGTTTTTCAATTCACAATGGCTGAGAAAGAATGTCAGAGCTGTAACAGGTAGTGTTCATCCCAAACTCTGCAACACCCCATTCTGTATGAGAAACCTTGTAAATCCTTGGATTGTTGACGAGCGAGTCTGTCAGGGGTGAGGAAGCTGGAAGGCAGAGGCCAGCTGTGTGCTAGCTTCCTATTCTATTATAACTCACATTAACTGTCAGTAAATTATATGGTGCTGCAGTTCATGTCACATTTTCTACTGAAAGTTACAAGCGAACCTAGGACGCATTGTAACCTCACTTCCTCTTTTTCTCCTGCAGATGTGCCTGAGTGAGAACACACAGGCCCCAGTACATCTGGCCCTGTCAGCACTCACAGTAGACAATGTCAGTCATTCTATCTATCCTAGACAGTGAGCAGAAGCAGCTGCTCATGATTCTTGAGGAAGCAGACATTGCTTTAAAAAAGGTCAGCCTGCAGTTGAAGTGCCTGGGAACTAGGATAACACAGGTCCTTCTTGGAAAAAGAGTATTGAGCACCAGTATGGGCATCAGGTAACAATGTGGTTCAGACAGCGGAACCCATTAATATCACAATACACCAAAATGGCTATCACAACTCAACAGTGGATTTATAGCTTGGCAGCCTGCTAGGGGAAATGTCCCAGTCTGAGGGATATCTACAGCAAGAACTCTCTATTTCAAAGGTCCACAGGCCTCTGTTTGGGTTTCTTCCATGGATAGTCAGGCTGCTGCCATAGAGGCCTGAGTGCTAGATTGAATGTCTCCTCTGCCCCCAAATGACAAGGGCCGGTTTTCAAATCAAGCTTCACAGATACTGTGTTCAGACATATCAGCGACCCAGCCAAACCAGCATTCAATCGTAGTGACGTGGCAGGAAGAGGCATCGATGATGGTGTGGCCTCTCCAGATACTTGACAAGAGTGGTACAGGGAAGTGGCACAATGCAGGAATAAGAACACAGTGGCCTTCTGCAGGTCTACCTCAGGCTTTCACTGCCATAAGGTGAGGCTCCTACTGCGGTAAACATTCTCATGTGCTCATGTATTGCTTCTGGTACTGTATAGGTGGCACATTTCATCACTGAGTGCCTTTGCATGCAAAGGCATCTGTTTATGCCTGTGAAATAGGCAGAGCACCAGGCAATTTCAAGGCAGACGTATTTTGTATATTTATAGGCAGACACACACATGGGGGGCACATGTCCAGAAGCCTTTACAGCGATCCCCCTGGAATCACATTCATGTGGAATTGGCTTCCAGGCAAATTAAGTCAGCACGTCGCTGGCAATGCCTCCACACACTTGATCCATGATTAATACACCATCAGTATGCCAAGAAATATTATACACGGGAACAGGATTATGGTTGGATCAAACAATCTTTAAACTCCAGTTTGAAGCTTTTTATCCCCGGGTCCAGCACATTATTCATTCAGCTGCTGTGCCAAAACACAAGCACACTTTATACAGAGTTCTCAGTGTCCCAGAGGCAGCTGCCATCACCAGACCCAGCCCAGTTTGATTGTGTAGCTCTTATGGAGATGCTATTGAATTACATTGAAGTCACAATAAGCAGATGGACTGTTCAGTCTAACCAGTCGGGATTGTAAATTCAGCACTACAGTCCCAATTTTAACACTGTCACTCTCTCTTGCCTGAGAAGAATGAGTGCTATCTGAGTTAAAAGAAGGCCTGGATGCTTTATTTACCATTGACTTCAATTACACTATTTTAACCCCATGTTTTAGGTGGCCAGTTAGCTCATTCTGCACACAGGCAATGATATCATAAATATTCAAATGCCAGGGTCCAAAAGTGCGGGTCTTCTGTCCTGTAACTGCCTATGAGTCTATGAGATTTCATCAGTTGAAAGTGAAAAGCAAGATGCTTGGACCATTGGAATGTATTAGCAGGTCCTGCCTGAAATGTCGACTCTGTTGTTCCTTGGATGCTGCATCACCTGTTGTGCTTTTTTCCAGCACCACACCTGATCAACTCTGTATTGGCACAGAGGCAGTTAGGTACAGTCTAAACTATTTACGTTGATACTTCTGGACCCATGTCAATATTGCTGACATAATAGGTTGCTGATATTCTTGATCCAGGATGGTGGTGGACCTTGAGGTGTATATAAACGGGCAATACATTTGTAAGTATCATGTGCTGTGTGAATATATAGTTGCATTATTAATTTTTCTTCATTAATCAACAGATGTTGTTGTTCACTTAAGTACAGATAAGATTGGCTTGAAATTAAGACTTGTGAACTTTATTTTCCTTGGTGAAACAAATGTTTTCAAGTAAAGCACAGAACAGTTTTGACAATGTTTTCCTTATGTTAATAGTATGCACCACTAATTATCAATTTCAAAATTATAAAATAAGAATTGCAATATCATAAAACAAGCGTCTACTTGTAGAACAGCCATAATAGCCCCAACATCAGCAATAGTGACATAGGAAATCACATTTTAAAAACAAAATACAAGCTATAAAATGCAGCATGCTAACATCAAAGAATCATCATTTAGTTTTGAAATAGTTTTCAATGATAGTTGTTTCACTTTTAGACAATTGTTCCTTGATTCGAATTGCCATTGATGTTTTCACCAGATCTGAGGCAGGCTGTCTTATGGGCAAGCGTACTGTGATTATATATTTAAAAACTTTTAATTATAAGACCATAAGATACAGGAGCAGAATCAGGCCATTCAGCCCATCCAGTCTGTTCCACTATTCAATCATTGCTGATATGATTCTCAATCCAATCTCCTGCCTTCTCCCCATAACCCTTGATTCCCTTACTAATCAAGATTCTACCTGTCTCTATGTTATATAAACTCAATTTCGTCTCTAAACCCTTCTGCAGCAATGAGGTTCACAAATTAACCATCCTCTTGCTGAAGGTGTTCCTCCTCATCTCAGTTCAGAAGGGTCTTCCCCTTACTCTAAGACTGTGCCTTCAGGTCCTTGTCTCTTCTACCAGTGGAAACATTTTCCCCATGTGCACACTATCCAGGCCTCTGGTTTTATAGGTTTCAGTATGATTCCCTGCTCCTTCTAAATTCCAAATACAGACCCAGATTGCTTATCACATGACAAGCTCTTTATCCTTGGGTTCATTCTTGTAAACCTCCTGTGGACCCCCTCCAAGCCAGCACACCCTTCCTTAGATACAAAACTGCTCACAATACACAAGGGTCTGAGCAGAGCCTTGTACCACCTCAGCAGTACATCTGATTTTTCTAGCCGTTGTGAAATGAATACTAACATTGCATTTGCCTTCTTAACTGTCAACTGAATCTTCACGTTAACCTTAAGAGAATCCTGAGTTTCAACTCCCAAGTTCCTTTGTGCTTCAAATTTCCAAAGCCTTTCCACATTTAGAAATTAGTCTTAGCTTCCCACCAAAAGGCATAACGTCATCCTTTCCCACACTGTCTTTCATCTGCCATTTCTTTGCCCACTGTCTCAGCCTATCCAAGTCTTTCTGCAGCCTCCTGCCTACTCAACACTATCCACTCCACTTTCGTGTCATCTCCAAACTGAGCAGCAATGCCCCCGGTTCCTTTGTCCAGATCATTAATGTATAATGTGAATAATTGTGGTCCCAACACTGACACCTACGGAACTCCCCTAGCCACTGGCTGCCATCCTGAAAAACACTCTTTATCCTCACTCACTGCCTTCTACCAGCCAGCCAATCCTCTAACCACGCCAACACCTTACCCTTAACCCCATCGGTTCGAGCCTCAGTTAACAGCAATCTGTACAACACCTTGTCAAAGGTTTTCTGGAAATCCAAAACGATCATGTCCACTGAGAATCGAGTGGAATAGGATAGCCTTTATTGTCATGTGCACTTGACTCAGTGCAGTGCAGTGAAAAGTTTGTAATGTCGCCTCTCGATGCAATCTTAGGTACAGAATACCTAGGTACAGATACTTTAAGTGTTGTTACAGAATTGAAATAGTAGAAAAAATAGACTCGTGTGGGAATACAGTGTTTAAAAAGTCCAGAATGAGAATAAAAAGTATCTTTAAATTACTCAAGCTGTTGTCCTTTCCACTTGAGTGCATGCTCGCTTGACTTCAGAACATGAGACCTTGCTGTCTCTTCTCACTGCTCTGTCTGGGACTCATCCCTCCAGCTGGCCTGGGATTGCTCCATTCCTTCTCTGATCTTTGGCCCGGGACTCATCCCCCTGACCAGCCTGGGCTTGCTCTGCTGTGTCTCCGGGCTCCAGCTCATAACTTGCTTCCCGGACTCGGCCCAGGCTTGCTCTGCTCCCGCTCCAGGCTCCAGGTCACGACTTACTTCCCACTCCATTCTTCATTCCCTCCATGTTGGGAAGTTTAAGAAGTTAAAACTTGGAGTGGTGGGGGAAGATAAATAGCAGCAAAGAGGGAAAAGAGAAAGTAAAAGGAAAAGGGGACTGGCGAGCAGAGGAGCTCTGGCTGGAGCACCTTACTCTGCCGTCACCTTGCATACTGGATCTTGGTTGTCTAACTTGCTCATTACCTCCTCAAAGAATTCCAACAGATTTGTCAGGGCATGACTGCCCCTTGATTAAATTGTGCTGACTCAGTTCTATTCTATTTTATTTCTGACTGACAAGACAACCCCAGCCTCCTACCCAATCTGCCTGTCCTTTTGATAGGACACATATCCTTGGATATTTATTTCCCAGATCTGATCCGCTTACAGCATGTCTCTGTGACAACCATAACATCGTACCTAGCAATTTCAATCTGTGCTACAATCTCATTTACCTTGTTTCGTATATTGTATGCATTTAAGTTCAACACCCTCAGTGCTACATTGACTGCTCCCCACTTCTCATAGTTGTCCCCTTATTTGCTGTGCCTGAAGTTAGATACCTGACCTTTCCCATACTCTCTATCCCACTATTTGTTCTGGAAACTTTAATAACTTTACTGAACCTTTCTGCTGTCAATTTTTGCTGTAACTTTCCATACAACTGAGACCTCCCACCCTGCTCCTACATCCACTATTTATTTTAAAACTCTGTCCAGTTTTGGTCCATTGGTTGATTAATTGAAGTTGAATTGAGGGTAGAATAGAAACCAATTGTATCGCTTTTAGTCCTTGGACCCCACGATGGGCTGAGCAATGACCCGTGAGTATTCGCTCTTGCAGTTCTGGAACTGAATGCAGTGATCAAGATGTTGAATCCATGAAGTGAAAAATATGAATGCCATTCAGGCCTTTTGGTTTGCTTCATAGTCGACAGGTTGGTGTGGTTTAGTGCCTTGGCTCTTTGAACGTTCTAATGTGTGTTTTCAGTTCTACATACGGTTTGCGACAGCAAGAGTTCACATCTAATGTTTTGGTTGCTATGATCAACTTGGCCCTTGGTATGATAAGTGTTATCTGGTTTGCAATTGTAAAGAGGTCAGTCACATTTATGTAATGACATCCACGGGATTATAAAGTTGAATATGTTCTTGAATATGCTTATGGCCAGCCATCCAGATTTGAAACTCCTGTGGATGACCCTTACCCCAAAATCAATTTTAAACAAGATCATGTTATGCTGTAAACTGCTAGGACTAAAACTGCCAACATCCGTTTTCTTTGCAAAGCTTTCAACATGCTCAACAAAACGTTCTTTTGTTAACGCTATGCTTGAGATGGCTTTAACTGCATTGCTCTGCCAAGTAGAGTGCCAACTCCAATCGCAGAGTTTATTGGAGTCACATCTTTTTGATATTAGTTTTCCATTCTTCCCTCTCATATTCTTCTTTAATCTTTTTCAGCGTTTTTTTATCCAACCGCTCCATGTGTTATGTTTAGTATTGAATTCAACTTGAATTTCTTTGACATTCACCCTTCCTCCAGTGCCTTCAATGCACTGTATTAGATTTTTAAGTTCTTCAAAGTTAAATTTTCATTTTTGGCATGGTTATCCATGACTTTAATCCACACTTTGCAGGCTAAACATGTAAGAGGCCTGGATTCAAATCCCACCTACCCCAAAGGTGTGTAATAACATCTCTGAACAGGTTGATTAGGAATATATATGTAAAGTGAATACAAACTAAAATAGTAAAAGAAACAGCAAATAGAAACAGGAGTAGGCCATTCAGCCCTTTGAGCCTGCTCTGCTATTAAATCAGATCATGGCTGATCATCCTCCAAAATACCCTGATCCTGTTTTCGCCCAGACCCTTTAGTACAAAGATCCATGTTTAACTCCTGCTTGAAAAGATGCAACGTTTTGGCCTCAAATGCTTTCTGTGGCAGACAATACCACAGGTTCACCACTGTTTGGGTAGAGAAAGTTGTCCTCATCTCAGTCCTAAATGACCTACCCTGTATCCTTAGAGTGTGATGCCTTGTTCTGGACTCCCTGGTCATGGGAAACATTCTTTTTACGTTTACTCAGTTTAATCCTGTTAGAATGATATAAATCTTTTTGAGATCCCACCTCATTTTCCTAAACTCCATAGTCCAAACCAATTCAGTTTAACACAAGCCCACTCCAATGTGCATCTTCAGTGCATCTTGTTTTGCCTCTAACTACAGCAATAATCCAAACTTCTATTTCCCAAACCTAACCAACACAGGATTAACTTTCAATAGGCTCAGACATTTTATTCCTTAGTAATTTTTATTTGAAACATTAAACACCAAGGATGTTGAAATATGTGCATTGTTTCAAATCAAAGAGATTGGTGTGGGGACAAAGATTGTTGTTGACTTATCAAGTTATCCCTCTCTGTCAGCATTGAGACTATGAGGTGCAAATTGCAAAGGCAAAGAGCAAAATGGATCAGGAGTTTGTATTGTTGATGAAGGCACAGTATTGGCTTATGTGGAATCAAAGTAAGTGAACAGTCTCCTATTGCACACTCTACATAATACAAAGTAGCCTCAATCCTTTCCATAATTTGTCCTCTCTGTTTATGGTTCCTTCTGCAGCCTGAATAGTGGCCCTTAAAGGGACCATATTTATAAGTTTGCTTTCTCCTACAAACTTTGCCCCTATAGCCTTCTAGGGCCTTCCTGAGGACTGCTTCTGTCATCATAATGATCTCCATTTGGTCCAGAGTAAGCTCGTAAGCTGTTTTAGGAATTACAAGAGGGACCTTCAACTTGGCAGATACTGAGATGAGATATCAAGCTCAATTTGTACAAGTCTCGTTTGTTTAGCTTCTGGTACATGTGAATACAGTAAACAGTTAAGGCCTGAAAAGGACCCTGAGGAATTTGTGCTTCCACATGAATAGATTCATATCCTGCATTTAAATTGTTCTGACATTATGCAAAACTAGTGCTACTGGTGCTAGTTTTTGACACATGGATGCCATGTAATTGCTGTAATATGGATGTTCTGGGTTTGAATGAGGCATGCAGCCATGTCGAATGTGTCTTCCTAGACAGTGGACCGGTAAATTCAAATAAAGACAATATCCGATTGTAGTGAGTGCAGGAAACTGTTTCGTGGAGTCTGGCAGAAGCGTGAATGTTATTCATTATCAATGCAGCTACACCCTGCATCTAACTTGTAGCAGAGATAGTTTTGGATTGTTTGATGAAGCAAATGAAAGAAGCATTAATCTTCATCTAGTCTATGTTGTGCCACATCTGGAAGCCATATTGGATTGTAAAGACAATTTGAAATTTTAACTTTGCTAACTGGTTAAAATCTACTAAAAGCCGTAGAGATCGAAAACATATCCCTGTAGTCATGGCCAGCACATGCATATCATATTATAAAATTTTATACGTGCTTTTAAAAATTGGAGACAACAAGCTGCAAAAATGCCTGTCACAAATAATGTGGCTTTTATCATTTGGTCTATAGACAGTACCAAATCTCTGACAAAAAAAAGCAATAAAAAGATGGACATAGTTGAGAGATTCTCAACTCATCTGATTGGTTATGGATGCATCTACACCTAAAGACTGGAGTTTCTTGACAGCCTATCTCCATGTTTCACACTTGACAAAAGGGAAGGTCAAAACTCTTTAGCCACTGTTAGCTTTCCGTTGTATTATGTTAACCTTCCCACCCAAACTAGACTGGGTGTTCCCCAAAAAATGTTAACCACATGGACATGTGATCAAACCACATTTAGGAACTGCACCCTAATTATTTCAGGATCTAGCAGATCCACCAGAACTATTAGTCATCAGCCTGTCTGAGAATCAGGTTCTGGAACTAGATACAAGTCATTGAGCAGCCAAAATACTTACCTTTTCCAATTTTATAGTTCATTTGCAAACCAACAACTACATTCAACTACAAGAAATCCCACAACCTGCTGTGATTTGTTTTGCTTTACTAGACCCTCATTGTAACTTTAGAGAATCAGGTCCTTTCAAGGAACTACAGGTCTATCATGTAGGAGACCAGAGATCATAAATCAGGGGTGAAAGAATCTGTAATCTGTAAAAGTGCCCTATTTATCTGCATCTAGTCTTTGTGAGTGAGTGAGTGAGAGAATGAGTAAGAGAGTGAGAGAGAGTGAGAAAATGAGTGAGAGAGTGAGAGAATGAGTGAGACAGTGAGAGAGAGAGTGAGAGATCAAGTATGTGACATTGTGTGGACATGAAGGGCAAGGGTGTAACAATGACTTTCCTTTGATTTTAAATTTACACAAGGTTGTTGCTGAATACGGGAAAGGCACAGGTCTTTCCATGCAAAACACACTGATTTTGGACAGTAATTGAGAATGAGCATTCAGTCCCTGATAATATAGGGCTGGCTATATTCTTGAAGGTATCAGACACAATTTTAATCTTTGCATACATTTCAGAGTGATTGTTATAACTTGTGTTGAATATTGTAATTTTCGTTGGTGTTGCATTGTCAAAACATTAAGAACTGACAAGGCTTGTACCATACACAGTGTAGGATGCTGATGCCCGCTATTTCAAAATAATTATTTGATGGAAGTGATGTCATGCTGGCTTCAAACTGTCTATTGTGGTTTTGCTAAGACCTTATGGATTGAATTTTGTTTGGTAAGAAGATTTAATTTTTTTTAAATGTTTTCCATTTGATAATTGCATTTTGCACAACCATAATGAAGTATTTTACATACTTATTTACATTTTTCTTGAACTCAGTTTGTAAAGCAGAATCATATTTGGAAATTGCCGGTAATACTTGTGGTTCCCAGATAGAGCAGACACATAAGTTATAGATCGAATAAGCTCAAATCCATTGTAGCTTGCACTATTTACCATATATACTCCAGAGATTCAAGGCCTGGTCCTCCTCATTCAGACAAAGTAATGGCAGATCTAAATCAATTGATCATCCCTCCAACTCTACCCTCACCTTAACATATTTCCTTCAGAAAGCAGTGAGTCATAGTCATAGCCACTTTGTGGTAGAGTCAAAGGTCAGTGTCTCCTCATTCGCTACGATGTCATCAAACATGTCTGTGGGTCTTAGTGTAAACACCTGTCAATGATTGTGGAGTTTTCTCTCCTCAGGGTCAGAGAGTCAGAATTGTGCCGACTGTTGCTGGGACACTTGCTGCTCCCTGATAGCATGGGGGAGAAATGGCCACCTTGGCATGAAACTCAGCTTTCTTTCCACATGCAGTGGGGTGATGCTACAGAATGAAAGTTCACAAGAGGTGGCATGGTGGCTCAGTGGTTAGCACTGCTGCCTCACAGCACCAGAGTTCCAGGTTCAATTCCAGCCTCGGGTGACTGTGTGGAGTTTGCACATTCTCCCCATGTCTGCGTGGGTTTTCTCCGGGTGCTCCGGTTTCCTCCCACAGTCCAAAGATGTGCAGGTCAGGTGAATTGGCCATCCTAAATTGCCCACAGTGTTAGGGTCATTAGTGAGAGGGAAATGGGTCTGGGTGGGTTACTCTTTGGAGGGTCGGTGTGGACTGGATGGGCCGAAGGGCCTGATTCCACATTAGGGAATCCAATATAAATATAAGCAGATGTGCAGCATTATTTCTAAATGCATAGCCATCAAACAGGAGGGTTGACTCCAAAACCAATTCCCAGTGTTACATCAGGGAAGACAGGTGTAGCTTGAGCCTGGTATGATTTTTGACACCGCTGTAGTGATTGTAATGAGGTCAGCAGGTGGACCTCATACAATATGAGTTCCCTGATTGGGCTGATAATCTGGTCCAATCAGGGAGCCCTGACTAACAGGTAAGAACAAGAGTGACAGACATTCTGATGCTCTGAGAGCTGGCCCTGAGCAAGCTGCACCACTGTGAAGGACTTTCCACATGTAAATAATGGGAGCCTTGGTGATGGTATATCAGCCTCTGTGGAATTAATTCAGTGGCAATGAAAATAAAGCACACTCCTGAAGAAATTTGCTCATAACTGTCATCTTTGGGATGAGGTACTTCTGGCATTATGTTGCCATTTGGGAAGCTTGACTCATTTGTCTCTTACCATCGAAGACTGGGACCACTATGTGCAAAGAATGTGTCATTTTGTTTCTGGGAAAATGACGTTGGGACAGAGAAATTCTCCAGAACAGCTTGTGGATCTGTAGCTTTTCTCATTGTTAGGAACATGACTTTCCCGGAGGCAGCAGATAGTAAAACCTTTCAAGAATTATTGGATTTAGTTAAGGAATATAATGAACCCTAGCCTCCTCTAATTCTGAGACATTGTCATTTTTATTCAGCAGTTTGAGAACCAGGGGAATCTGTATCTGGATTTTTGTCTAGGTTAAGATGACAGGCAGAGGCATGTGACTTTGGTTTAACATTAAATTAAATGCTTAGAGACCAGTTGATAGGTGGGATAAATGCTGTAATGATGCAAAATCACCTACTAGCTGAAACCCAACTGGATGTCAACCAGCATTATCAATGGAAAATGAGGCAAGTGGAGCACATGAGTTGCAGGGTATTCCAATGGAAGTGGACACTGATGCCACTCTGACTGAGCTTGGGGAACACCACTTGAATGATGGCAACTGCAGAACCTCACTCTGAACATACTGTGAGCAGAGGGACACTAGGTCAGCCCATAGCAAAACACCAAAACAAAGCCAAGCCTGGGCCAAACAGTTAAATTGTTCTTCAGGATCTGGGCTAGCAAGCTATTGTAGTTGCTGTCAGTATGCAGACTCAAGACAGCAGAACAGACCCAAACTGAGGAAGAGAACACATAGGTC
This sequence comes from Chiloscyllium punctatum, assembly GCF_047496795.1. Classification (NCBI taxonomy): domain Eukaryota; kingdom Metazoa; phylum Chordata; class Chondrichthyes; order Orectolobiformes; family Hemiscylliidae; genus Chiloscyllium; species Chiloscyllium punctatum. Next base: position 99,635,462 of record NC_092755.1, on the reverse strand, counting down.
GTATCCAGGAGATTGCACAGCATGGGAAGTCCATCAACATTTGATTTAGGACATATAAATTGCTTAGCGACATCCTAACCAGAACCAGTAAAAAAAAAATTCTGATTAAATAGTCATCTGGTTCTAATGGAGGTTAATACTGGCGTGGCCATTTCAGTGACTGCAGAAGCAATCTTTAACAAAGACTGAACTCCAACCCTTAACATTGTGCAAGATATGAGACTGCCATTTGGAGCATTGTCAGTCTGTGCAATTTTTCAGTGAACAATGAAAACATTTGACAAGGTCTACCTGAGGTTGTCATTAATCTAGCTGAAGTGCTAATAACAGAGAAGGCCAATAAGGAGTGCTTAGAAAACTTGGATATGGGCCTTAGATGTTTCTCCCAGGTGGGTGCGTGCCAAAGAAGGGAAAAATTAGTTCCAGACACCCCAAGTAACCTACATGGGCTACAAAGTTCACAAGACCAGGCTACACCTGTTGGAAGATAAAGTGAGGGTGATCAAAGATGCCCTTGCTATTGCATCTGTACCAGACCTTAGGTGTTTCCTTGGGCTGATCATGTGGCAAGTTCATACATAACTTGGCCTTCATTCTGACACCTTTGCATTATTTCCTAAAAAAGGGTCAGCTTTGGAAACGGTTGTGTAACTTTCAGAGAAGTGAATTAATAGCTACCTTCCTCTAAAGTGCTGGCACAGAATGATCCCAATCCAGATCTGGTATTGGCATGAGATGCCTCCCCGTCCAGCATCGGGATGGAATAGCTCATGGGTGGCCGAATGGAGAGGAATGCTCAATAGTGCATGCATCCAGGATTTTAGCTAATGTAGACCGTAAATATGACCGGATAGAGAAGGAAGGTTTGGCAGTCATATTTGGAGGCAGGTAGTTCCACCAATACCTTTATGTCTGTACGTTCATGATAATAATGGACTACAAACTAGGTCGACTTAAAGAAACAAAGTTAAAAATCACAAAACACCAAGTTATAGTCCAACAGGTTTATTTGGAAGCACTAGTTTCAAAAGTTGTTCTTCCAAATAAACCTGTTGGGATATAACCTGGTGTTGTGTGATTTTTAACTTATTTCTGATTAAGGGTTTTTGCCCGAAACGTCAATTTTCCTGCTCCTCGGGTGCTGCCTGACCTGCTGTGCTTTTCCAGCACCACTCTAATCTAGACTCTGGTTTCCAGCATCTGCAGTCTTTGTTTTCACCTGATTTTCAACTTTGCTCACCCCAGTCCAACTCGGGCTCCTCCACATCATAAAGAGGTCAAAGCAGCGCCGCTCATAGCTTCTGGTCGAATTCAGCGCTGGGCACTAATACTAAATGCAACACTGTCTGGGAGATCAAGTATGCATGTGGGTGCATTAAACCACCTCCCACTGGCAGATACACAACTGTGGTGGTCCTGCCACGGGAAAAGTCCATCATGATTTTACATTTTCTAGATACATTTCCAGTCATAGCTGACAATATCAGACTTTGGACGCAGAAAGTTCCGGTCCTGGCAAAACTGAATCAGTTGGAGGTGATGGGGAAACCAAAGTGCTGTCACAACGAGAATTGAAACCTTTTTGGACCTAGTGAAACCAGATCACAGTCGAGGATGGCATATTATGGGGAGCAGGAGTGATCGTCCCAAACAAAGGTCGCTGCCAGATACTGGCTGAACTCTTCCAGGGTCATCCAGGAGTTTGCAAAATGAAGATGTTGGTGAGAGGTTATGTCAGGTGGTTCGGATTGAATGCAGACATGGCCATGTTGGTGGGGCAGGACCCAGAGTGCCCACAAACCTGGCATCGGTTGCACGTATCTATGCAGGTCCTTTCATGGGTTCAATGTTCTTAGTCATTTTGGACGCCCACTCAAAGTGGCTGTAAATGCCTATAGTTCATTTCTCAAACACGGGGACAATGGTAGAATAACTGCGAGCATCTTTTGCAATACACAGGCTCCCGGATATGTTGGTCACAGAAACCAGGCCATCGTTTACCAGCAGGGAATCTGAGTATTTCCTAAAGTCAAATGGCATTCGATTGTTATGGACAGCTCCATACCTTCCATTATCCAATGGTCTGGCAGAAAGACCAGTCCAAGCATTGAAGGCAGGCTTGAAGATTCAGCCTATAGCTTCACTTGATACTGAACGGTACTGGATCCTATTTGATTATTGGACTACCCCGACAGGGATATTTCCAACAGAGTTGCTGATGGGAAGAAGACTCTGCACCAGGTTAAATCTGACCTTCCTGGACCTGGGTGGAAGATGAAGATCAGGAATGCTAATGCCAGACTCTGCCAAGTGAGAGGAACAGTTTACTACAGCAGATAAGTTTTGGTGCAGCAACAATGGAAGTGGCCCTGCAGGGGTAAGAGGCATGGTTGATGCGAGGTCAGGGGCAGTGACACATAAAGCTCAGGTCAGTGCGACAGTTCTGAAGAAACACGTGGACCACGTGAAAGCTGCAAACTCACAAACCATACAGGAACAAAACCTCCCTGGCTCCTTCAGTTTTCTCAAACCCATAAGTTCTCCCTCCCCACCATTGAAGAGACCTTTAAATCTGATATGGACATGATGGATATTGCTGCAAGGGTGCCTTTGCTGCTGGAAAAGGAGAGGGAATTTCCCCTGAGGCACTCTGTGCACAAGAGGCGAGATCCTGTGCATTACATATCACTCATATCAGAGGAACTGACCCGGTGCTAAAACACCCCAGGAGGAGCTATAAATAAAAGGGGAACTGGCCTATGTCCTTGAACACAGTTGGGGAGGGATGTACTGATTTTAACTCGGTACTGGATTAGTGGTGCTAGAAGAGCACAGCAGTTCAGGCAGCATCCAACGAGCAGCGAAATCGACGTTTCGGGCAAAAGCCCTTCATCAGGAATAAAGGCAGTGAGCCTGAAGCATGGAGAGATAAGCTAGAGGAGGGTGGGGTTGGGGAGAGTGTAGCATAGAGTACAATGGGTGAGTGGGGGAGGAGATGAAGGTGATAGGTCAGGGAGGAGAGGGTGGAGTGGATAGGTGGAAAAGGAGATAGGCAGGTCGGACAAGTCAAGGAGACAGTAACTGAGCTGGAAGTTTGAAACTAGGATGAGGTGGGGGAAGGGGAAATGAGGAAACTGTTGAAGTCCACATTGATGCCCTGGGGTTGAAGTGTTCCTACCCTGATTTTAACTCGGTCAGCCAGGAGGACCTTATAGAAAATGAATTCATTAGGGCTGTTAACCTGCTCCAATCAGGGAACCCTGGCTGACAGATATAAACAGAAGTGTCAGACATCCTGGAGAAAGTGAGGACTGCAGATGTTGGAGATCAGAGCTGAAATATGTGCTGCTGGAAAAGCGCAGCAGGTCAGGCAACATCCAAGGAGCAGGAGAATCGACGTTTCGGGAATAAGCCCTTCTTCAGGAATCCTGAAGAAGGGCTTATGCCCGAAACATTGATTCTCCTGCTGCTTGGATGCTGCCTGACCTGCTGCGCTTTTTCAGCAGCACATTTTTTAGCAGTGTCAGACATCCTGTTCACTTTGAGAGCTGACTCTGAGGGAGCTGGACCTGAGTCAAGGACATTCCATGTGTAAATCAAGGGGGACTTGGTGATAATATTACGGCCTCTGTGGAGGCATTTCAATAGGTTATGCTTCTCGACAGGTGACGCACCCCTTAGTGCAGCAGCAAACCTAACATGGGCATTAGTAACTGCTCCATTTTGATTGGCATGCAGGCACCAAGTACAAGGGCCAGTGCACAGAGAACAAAACAGCGAATAATAAGCACAGAATCTGATGCAGTGAAAGTAACACAAAGATCTCAGTCAGGAATTTGTTAACACAGGAATGACCTGGAAAATGCCTGAGACTGGCTTCAAATACCATAATCCCCTTCAGTCTTTGTATGCACACTGAACGCCAGTATACAGATGGCAATTGTACAAACAAAATATTAACAGTGAATTGGCTCATTTTTGTGGAGGCGGTTTGCTGATGCTGAACTATCAGGTCAAACCTCCAGTCTCCATCAATGCAGACACATGTTAACTCAAATAACACAACTCCCAGTGTTTGAGGAGAAACCTGGAGAATGTTGGCTCTGTTCCAAGAGGCTGGCAGTGCACCAGACCACACCAGTGACTCCTCACCAAGAAAACAAAAGCTAAACAACAGGCCTAAAAGGGACATTTATACATCCACAGGATTTTGTGTTAGAATATATTGAAGCCAGAGTGAGTTAATTTCTGAAGTAGAACATATTTTAGAAAATAGCCTTAATATTAGCTCTTGATTTCCATTCCTCTCTGCTAATGGTTGCAGGTCTATTGTTGCTGTTTTCCCTCCAGTCTCTCCTCATTTTGCATTAATAAGTATCAACAAGGCTATGCAAACCGTACAGCTGAGCCCAATCCAGTCTGTATGTGAGCAGTCCAATAATAGCCACTGACTAATGACCTGAAGCAAGAATGCTTTCTGGTCCTTCCTTTGCCAGCCCAGGGATACCGAAATCTATTGCAACACCTCAATTGCAAGTGACTAAGGTCAGCTAATTTGAGACAAGCGTTACACTGAGTGTAAGACTGGGCAATACACATTTTACGATGGAGCCCATTAAAATATTTATCATGTCTGTTGGAATTGTTGGTCAAAATACTAGATCCAGCTGCTCCTGGTAAATGTCACAAAGCTGTCAGTTATTGACTTGGACATCCCACACAATCGCTACCTATGATTGAAGGAGTAATGAAGGATGTTGTGATGCTGTGGCAATGTCCCTGCCTCTGAGCCAGGACGCCCGGTTTCAAGAGGTATGTAATAAGATCTCTGAACCATTTGAACGGAAAATATTGAAAAGCTTTGACAAAGTTGTGACCAATCAGCTGTTTGGTTGCTGCTCGCGTCTGGATGTATTGGCTGTTATAGCTTTACCATTACATTTTATTCATGTCTTGTACCAGATCCTTCACTCCCTATGATCAGTGTGACTCTATATGCCCAGTCTCTGATGTCATAGCATTATCCAGATTGATTCTTCACCTTTGCTAATCTTTTGGTAACTCGATAAGTCAGAAACTCACAATCTGTCATACACTGCAAGTGGTAGAATAAATATTCTTAAGCCATGATATAGGCCAAATATTTTGGCATACATTTATTACAAATGAGAGAAAAATTAGGAACAATAAGCCAGATAGCAAATAATTCACAGAGCACATCTGTCCCTGCCCAAATGCAGTAAACTAAATAGAAATCACTGCTTCAGTAATTCCATTGGCCAATATTGGGAATGTTAAATCCATATAAAGCAAAGTTAACCAATTCAAAACATCATAGCGTCATACAGCACAGAACCACACCATTCGGTCCAACCAGTCCATGCCAGCCATAATCCCAAACTAAACTAGTCCCACCTGCCTGGTCTTGGCTCATATCCCTCCAAACATTTCTTATTCATATACTTATCCAAATGTATTTTAAACATTGTAATTGTTCCTGTATCCTCCACTTCATCTGGAAGTTCATTCCATACACGATCCACTCTCTGGGTTAAAAAGGTTGCCTCTCATGTCTTTTTAAAATCTTTCTTCTCTCACCTTAAAAATATGCCCCCTTGTCTTGAACTACCCAAGGGAAAAGACACCTGCCATTCACCCTGTCTATGCCCATCATGATTTTATAAACCTCTACAAGGTCACCCCTCAACCTCTTACCATCTCAATCTATCCAGCCTCTCTTTATAACTCAACCCCTCCATTCCTGGCAACATCCTGGTAAATGTTTTCTGAACCATCTCCAGTTTAATAATATCCTTCCTATAGTAGGGCGACCAGAACTGGACATAGTACTCCAGAAGAGACCTTACCAATGTCCTCTATAACCTCAACATGACGTCTTATGCCCTATACTCAAAGGTGTGAGCATGAAAACAAGCATACCGAATGGCTTCTTAACCACCCTGGTTGCATGTGATACAAACTTCAAAGAATTATGTGCATATCTGTTCTTCAACACCATTCAAGACTCTACTTTTAATTGTGTAAGTCTTATCCTTGTTTACCAAAATGCAAACATTTATCCCAATAAAACTCCATCTGCCGCTCCTCAGTCCAGTGACCTAATTGATCAAGATCCTTTCGCAATCTTAAATGATCTTCTCTGCTGTCCACTGTACCACCAATTTTGGTATCATCTGCAAACTTACTAACCATGGGAGTTATAGGGAGAGGCTGAACAGGCTAGGGCTGTTTTCCCTGGAGCATCGGAGGCTGAGGGGTGACCTTATAGAGGTTTACAAAATTATGAGGGGCATGAATAGGATAAATAGACAAAGTCTTTTCCCTTGGGTCAGGGAGTCCAGAACTAGAGGCCATAGATTTAGGATGAAAGGGGAAAGATATAAAAGAGATCTAAGGGGCAAGTTTTTCACACAGGGGGTGGTATGTGTATGGAATGAGCTGCCAGAGGAAGTGGTGGAGGCTAGTACAATTGCAAATTTAAAAGGCATTTGGGTGGGTATATGAATAGGAAGGGTTTGGAGGGGTATGGGCCAGGTGCTGGCACGTGGGACTAGATTGGGTTGGGATATCTGGTCAGCATGGGCAAGTTGGACCGAAGGGTCTGTTTCCATGTTGTACATTTCTATGACTCTATGACTCCATGCCTTCTATATTCTCATCTAAATCATTTATATAAATAATAAACAAAAATGGACCCAGCACTGATCCTTGTGGAACACTGCTGGTACAGGCCTCCAGTCTGAAAAAGAACCCTCCACCTCTGTCTCCTGCCATGAAGCCATTTCTGTATCTAATTGGCAAGCTCACCCTGAATCCCATGTGATTTAACTTTACTAGTTAGTCTACCATTAACATTATCAAAGGCTTTATTAACTTCCAAGTTAATAATGCCCATTGCTCTTCTCTCATCAATCTACTTGGTTACTTCCTCAAAAAAGTCAATCAAGTTTGTGAGACATGATTTCCCTCGTTCGCACAAAACCATGATGAAAAACGCCATCATCTTGTGGAAGGATGGCAAGGCCTTGAAAAAAAAATGCAGACCATCCAGAGGAGATTTCTCAGGCATTGTACATTTAAGGAAGTTACATGATATCATGACATGTGATATTCCAGTAAAAAGGAAGTGCAATTATGCAGAGAGAGTGGAGAAGATGCGATCATTATCCATTAAACAGAGAAAGTTAAGAGTACATTTGTATAGAAATGTTCAACATCGTGAGGGCTCAAGGGAAAAGAAATAATAAAAATCTCTTTACACCAGAGGGTAGGTCAGTGATTGTCAAAAGATTAGATGGAAGATGGGGTGTATTGTTATGATCTGGAATATACGGCCTGAAAGGGTAGTGGATTTAGTAATAACTTTCAAAACTCAATTAGGTATGTACTTGAAATAAAATAAATCACAGTCATTGGCAAACAGCAGTAAACAGAACTAATTGAGTTGCTCTTTTCTAGGAGTTGCAAAAGACATGATGGGCTGAATAGCCTCCATCAATGCTGTATCACACTGTGTGGCATTTTCTTTTAACATTTGCAATATATGAACCTCTTTGTCTCTTCTTACGACCTATGTGTAATTTTTATGTTGATGGTCTCAGAAGAGTTGATGATCTGGGAACATGTTCCCTGAGATTTATCTTCTGAAGATAGACCCTATGATGTAAAACAAATCAAACTGTCAATCATGTCATAATTACAGCGACAGGAAAAGATCTGCAGTTTTTTGCTCTACTTTCTGGAGCATTAACATTGCTTATTCAATTGAGGTTGAGGATGAATTCATTCATTTGTGACTCAGTTGTAAAACCCATTTAGCTTAATTGACCATTTACTTGAACAAAGCAGTACAGATTGAAATATGAGAATATTAAAATCCTTCCAGATCATCTAAATGTCAGTTAAACTCTGATTCTTTCTATCTATTATGTAACTCGCCAAAGTAGCTTTCGGAGTAAGTAAATAACTAGAATGGACAAGTTATGTTTTATAGATGAGTGAGGGATTATTTGGTAGCCATGTATACAATCAAAGGACAAACAACCTTCCTGTGGTATCCCCTGATGCACAGCAAGAAGGTGGGTTTAATTTGTAGAAAAACTCTTTTAAACTGGTTCTCAAAGAGAGAAAATAGTTGCATCAAAATTTAAATTGGAATGGGTTTTCTCTGCTGTGAAATTTGATGAGATTCATTATTCACCACTGTATCTGAGTAGCTATCTGCACATTTATGAGAGGGATGGAGATGTTACCAGCCAAAATGAGACTTCCCAGCTGTAAGGAAGGTAATCCTGCTGTAGCACAGCATAGTGTTCTAGCATTTTGCTGCATTGCTGTAGTTCACAGAATCATATAGCCTGAAAAAGGCCATTTGACCCATTGTGCCTGTGCTGTCTTGGTGAAAGCTTTATTGATTAGTCCTGTTGTTGCATCTTTAGTCTTTTTCCTTAGTCCTTTAATGTTGTTTTATGGCATAAATTCAAAGCACTTTTAAAGAAGTTACATGATATTATGAGGTGCGATACTCCAGTAAAAAGGTACCCACCTTTAATCTCTCCCTCTTGAAAAAGCATAGTGACATCAGTCAGTCAGTTTTACATACATAATGTACAGTAATATCAGTAAACAAAGAACCAAGATAATGTGTGTAAATATGTGATATTGTAACCTTTTAAATAGTTAGTAGTACAAATAAACATAAGATATCTGACTCACCAAGAACCAGACTGTGTATTTGTACATAGATTAACATATCAAAAACTCACAAACTGCATAATGGTGGCAGTAAGTGGACATGAAAAGCTTGTGATGACAGCTAATTAGTGGCAGAAATGGATGCTCAAGGCTGTTAGGGAACAACAGAGTAGCCATTGAGAAGTCTTTTTTTCCTAACAATCATCCATCAATCTGAGTTTAGACCAGATATTAAAACTAAAACAAAGATTAAATGCTACAACCAAAACTAAAACTATAAACCCTACACTGAAGCACAATAAGTACTTTACCTTATTTGTCTCTTTTAAAAAGGGTGCCTTTAAAGTGCTGAAGTATTCAAACCAAAGAAAGTGCTGTTGGATAAAATACAGATGGAAACACTGAAAAAAAATTCTACACGAGAGAGGCCTTCCTCTCTCCGAATAGTAAATTCTACCATTTCCCTTTCACAAATAGTGAAATGGTTTTACTGGGCGGTGGTGGTGGGGTGGGGGAGGGAGCGTAGGGAGGCAAACTCCACTTCCAGGCTCAAGCTTGCCATTTGTATAGACACAACAAAATATAATAAAAGAGTGAGAAACCAGCAAATAAAAACAGAGAAAGTACCACAGTGCAATAAATACTTGGTATGCAATTTTTAAAGAGCATGAAGCTTGAGAAGCAAACATCTCACCACAGATTGGCAATCCATTGACATCCTGTCAGAAATGCAATTATTTTGAGAAGAAAATAAACTCTAATGTAATGAGAGATACATCAAATTCCAAGGGATCGATTGTGTTAGGGAACTCTCTAGTCCGAGGTACAGACAGACGTTTCTGTGGCCCGCAGTGAAAAAGCAGAATGGTGTGCTGCTTCCCTGGTGCCAGGATCAAGGATGTCTCAGAGAGGGTGCAGAATGTTCTCATGGGGGAGGCAGACCAGCAGGAGGTCATTGTACAAATTGGAACCAACGACATAGGAAGGGAAAAGAATGAGATTCTGAAGGGAGATTACAGAGAGTTAGGCAGGAAGTTAAAAAGGAAGTCCTCAAGAGTAGTTATATCTGGATTACTCACAGTGCTACGAGCTAGTGAGGGCAGGAATAGGAGGATAGAGCAGATGAATGCATGGCTGAGGAGCTGGTGTACGGGGGAAGGATTCACATTTTTGGATCATTGGAAGTTGCTTTTGGGTAGAGATGACCTGTACAAGAAGGACAGATTGCACCAAAATTGGAAGGGGACTAATATAGTGGCAGGGAGATTTGCTAGAGCTGCTCGGGAGAATTTAAACTAGTAAGGTGGGGGTGGGAGGGAATCCCAGGGAGATAGTGAGGAAAGATTTCAATCTGAGACTGAAACATTTGAGAACAAAGGCGAGTCAAACAGTCAGGGCAGGCAGGAACAAAGCAGAGAACAAGGTAGGACTGATAAATTAAACTGCATTTATTCCAATGCAAGGGTCCTAACAGGGAAGGCAGATGAACTGAGGACATGGTTAGGAACATAGGACAGAGATATAGCAATTACAGAAACATGGCTCAGGAATGGACAGGACTGGCAGCTTAATGTTCCAGGATACATATGCTACAGGAAGGACAGAAAGGGAGGCAAGAGAGGAGGGGGAGTGGCGTTTTTGATAAGGGATAGCATTACAGCTGTGCTGAGGGAGGATATTCCCAGAAATACATCCAGGGAAGTTATTTGGATGGAACTGAGAAATAAGAAAGGGATGATCACTTTATTGGGATTGTATTACAGACCCCCTAATCATCAGAGGGAAATTGAGAAACAAATTTGTAAGGAGATCTCAGTTATCTGTAAGAATAATCTGTAAGGGTAGTTATGGTAAGGGCTTTTAACTTTCCAAATATAGACTGGGACTGCCATATTGTTAAGGGTTTAAATGGAGAGGAATTTGTTAAATGTGTCCAAGAACATTTTCTGATTCAGTATGTTGATGTACCTACTAGAGAAGATGCAAAACTTGACCTACTCTTGGGAAATAAGGCAGGGCAGGTGACTGAGGAGCACTTTGGGGCCAGTGACCATAATTCTATTAGTTCTAAAATAGTGATGGACCAGGATAGACCAGATATAAAAGTTGAAGTTCTAAATTGGAGGAAGGCCAATTTTGACGGTATTAGGTAAGAACTTTCAAAAGCTGTTTGGGCGCTGATGTTTGCAGGTAAAGGAACGGCTAGAAAATGGGAAGCCTTCAGAAATGAGATAACGAGAATCCAGAGAAAGTATATTCCTGTCAGGGTGAGAGGGAAGGCTGGTAGGTATAGGGAATGCTGGATGACTAAAGAAATTGAGGGTTTGGTTAAGAAAAAGAAGGAAGCATATCTGCAATATAGACAGGATAGATCGAGTGAATCCTTAGAAGAGTATAAAGGCAGTAAGAGTATACTTAAGAGAGAAATCAGGAGAGCAAAAAGGGGATGTGAGTGAGCTTTGGCAAATAGAATTAAGGAGAATCCAAAGGGTTTTTACAAATACATTAAGGACAAAAGAATAACTAGTGCCCCTCAAAGATCAGCAAGGCGGCCTTTGTGTGGAGCCACAAGAAATGAGGCAGATACTAAATGAGTATTTTGCATCAGTATTTACTGTGAAAAAGGTTATGGAAGATATAGACTGTAGGGAAATCGATGGTGACATTTTGAAAATGTCCATATTACAGAGGAGGAAGTGCTGGATGTCTTGAAATGCATAAAAGTGGATAAATCCCCAGGACCTGATCAGGTGTACCCTAGAACTCTGTGGGAAGCTAGAGAAGTGATTGCTGGGCCTCTTACTGAGATATTTGGATCATTGATAGTCACAGATGAGGTGCCGGAAGACTGGAGGTTGGCTAAGTGGTGCCACTGTTTAGGAAAAGTGATAAGGACAAGTCAGGGAACTATAGACCAGTGAGCCTGACATCGATGGTGGGCAAGTTTTTGGAGGGAATCCTGAGGGACAGGATGTACATGTATTTGGAAAGGCAAGGACTGATTAGGGATAGTCAACATGGCTATGTGTGTGGGAAATCATGTCTCACAAATTTGATTGAGTTTTTTTGAAGAAGTAACAAAGAGAATTGATGACGGCAGAGTGGTAGATGTGATCAATATGGACTTCAGTAAGGCGTTCAACAAGGTTCCCAATGGGAGACTGGTTAAACAGGTTAAATCTCAGGGAATACAGGGAGAACTAGCCATTTGGATACAGAACTGGCTCAAAGGTAGAAGACAGAGGATGGTGGTGGAGGGTTGTTTTTCAGACTGGAGGCCTGTAACCAGTGGAGTGCCACAAGGATTGGTACTGGCTCTACTACTTTTCATCATTTATATAAATGGTTTGGATATGAGCATAAGAGGTATCGTTAGTAAGTTTGCTGATGACATCAAAATTGGAGGTGTAGTGCACAGCGAAGAAGGTTACCTTAGATTACAGCAGGGTCTTGATCAGATGAGCCAATGGGCTGAGAAGTGGCTGATGGAGTGGCAGGTAAATGTGAGGTGCTGAATTTTGGGAAAGCAAATCTTAGCAGGACTTATACACTTAATTGTAAGGTCCTAGGGAGTGTTGCTGAGCAAAGAGACTTGGAGTGCAGGTTCATAGCTCCTTGAAAGTGGAGTCGCAGGTAAATAGGATCGTGAAGAAGGTGTTTGGTTTGCTTTCCTTTATTGGTCAGAGTATTGAGTACAGGAGTTGGGAGGTCATGTTGCGGCTGTACAGGATATTGGTTAGGCCATTTTTGGAATATTGTGTGCAGTTCTGGAATCCTTCCTATCAGAAAGATGTTGTGAAACTTGAAAGGGTTCAGAAAAGATTTACAAGGATGCTGCCAGGGTTGGAGGATTTGAGCTATAGGGAGAGTTTGAATAGACTAGAGTTGTTTTCCCTGGAGCATCAGAGGCTGAGGGGTGACCTTATAGAGGTTTATAAAATTATGAGGGACATAGATAGGGTAAATAGACAAAGTCTTTTCCCTGGGCTGGGGGAGTCCAGAATTAGAGAGCATAGGTTTAGGGTGAGAGGGGAAAGATATGAAAGAGACCTAAGAGGCAACTTTTTCGTGCATGGAATAAGCTGCCAGAGGAAGTGGTGGAGGCTGGTACAAATGCAACATTTAAAAGGCATCTGGATGGGTATATGAATAGGAAGGGTTTGGAAGGATATGGGCCAAGTGCTGCCAGGTGGGACTAGATTGGGTTGGGATATCTGGTTGGCATGGACAGGTTGGACCGAAGGGTTTGTTTTCTATACATCTCTATGACTCTAAGCCTTGCTTCATGGACCAGCAGATCCCTCACCCAGAGTGACAGGTATCAAACCACTTCTTGTTATGAAAAAACTGAAGGGTTAAAAGAATAAAATCTTCTGGTCTTGCTGATGTTTATACAAAATTTCGAGAAGGCTTTTAGATTCTAAAAGATCAGCTTAAAATTTGAGTCAATTTCAGGATGCAGAGGCTTGAGTTCATGCCATAACTCCAACAACCAGGGTCACCTTTAAATACAGGATGTTCTCTGGCGGGTTTTGTGGAGGCAGAAATTTCATTCAAAAATCTCAATTAATGGCCAACATTCCTCTATGTCCTGTGTATATTCCTCTAGCATGCCAGTTGGCTGACAAGGTTATATTTTGCAACTTTAGGTATTGGCACTATGACTCTGGGTACAAAACAACAGGAAGCCTGGTGTGTGATTTGTGAGTGCTATTGTGGTTGTGCTGTTTTTTGTTTATCAGTTTAGGGGTACATTGCCATTGTCAAAAGGCATTCACAGCAACACTGCGATGTTTAAGACTGGTTGGAATTTTCAGTCTGTCCCATGATCCCAGTGCTGAACACCTGTGCCATCGACCTCAAAAGGAAATTAACTTGGCCAATGCAAACTTCCAACAGGATCACCAAAACAAGCCTGAAATTTTAACTTTTACTCCCTCTGGTATTTAGTAATGACCAGAGATATTGCCTCCTGCCTTCCTGTTCCTTTGACCTCACTTGTTAGCTTTTGGGAGGAAGAGGTTTGTGAAATTTTAATAGAGAAAACAGAGCAATGTCCTCTGAAAAAGCAGACAATAATTATTTTACATTAAATGTTTTCTTGACAATTTTTTTTCTTACTGCTGATCTCCCCTGCCATTTTCTGAACAAAGAAGTAAACTGACGAGCGGATGTGGCCTTCTTGAGTAGTTCTTAGGCCAACAGTGTTGTAAAATGAATCCTCACAAATATAGTTTGATGTATGAGCTATTGGGCAGATTTCCTTCCAATGTCCTGGGGGTTATATAGAAGGCCAATATCAGAAATGCCATTACAATAAAAACATGTCAGGCCCAAAGTTGCTCTCCCATCAAGTTTATGTGATGTCTTCATAGTGGGTGGTACTTAAGGCACTCCTCAGTATTAACCGTTTCAGGCCGTTACACAACAAGCCTCAGTCAGACTGATTAGAACTTGTTGCATTAAAGAATGTGCCTTTGCCCATGCTAGTGGCTTCACAATCTGCACACCGACCATATAACCTATGGGCAGTAACTTACTGGGGTCTGAATATCATAGGTAATGATGAGACTTGTGGTCGAACCAGATGAGAAGTTTGATGAAGCAGACTGGAGAGTCTTACTCCTTTTTTCACACTTTACAGAAGTGGCATGGCTAGGTTCTCAATTAAAGGGCACTATTGTTGGTTAAATGAGTTGTTGATGACCCAACTCACCTCATTAATATCCAAATTTCTATATAGTCAAAATTTCCAAAAAGAGTTAAGAAGCAAACAAGAAAACAACATCAATACCGGGCAATATGAGCTTGCTGCTGGGTCTGACGGGCACCAACAGCTTAAGTCATGCTTCATGGGCACCAGCCACATGCACCTAGCATCCATGGACATTAGCATCAGATATGTGCCAGTCTCTAAGAACCTCCATGGTACATCTCCAATGGATGCTTCTACACTTCAATGCTGCACCTGAGGTTGCACTGGCAACTCTCATTGTAATGCTACAGCAAGGACATTGTGCGCTCAGGAACACTCACCCAGCTCACGGACGGGACCAGGCTGTATCTCTGGGATCTTCAATCATCATTCAATGCACTCTCTCACTTTGAGCCTACTTGGGTGCTCACAGCATTTCTGCTTTGCCTTTTTTGTGCCTTACCTTCTGAGTACTCATGACATTTAGCTCAGACGCAAAAGAAAGAAGCATGTGACAATTGTCAGCAGATCTCAGTCAAGCTTAGGGCAAGAGTTTTTGTTCAGGAGGGCAAAACTAAACCAAGGTCAGTTACTGGGATTGGGCATGGTCAGTTAGGGATGGTCAGAGTCAGGATTCTACCCAGGTAGGGGGTGAGGGGCAGAATGATGGGCAGCACACCACCTATTGTGGGCTGTTTTCCTCCTGGAATGAGACAGAGGCATATATTAAAGGAGGTGAAAGTTGATGGCACTGCTGTTACATTTGGGGATGCAGGTGGGGAGTTGTCGCAAGTTAGTGATTAGGCAGCACAGAAGGTTAATGGGGTTAGAGGTTGGGGTGGATGACAGAGATGAGGAAAGATGTTGCAGATTATAGTGAAAGTTGTAGATAATGAGAATTGGGGATAAGAAGATGCTGCAGCAGAGATGCAGTGTGTGCATGGTATCATCAGAAAGTGGTGACATTGACCTTGGCAGAGTGGACAAGATCATTGACCTTCTTCTTACATTGCTGTGTATTCTTCCAGATGGCTAAGACTGGCAACCTCAGAGCAGGCTGGCATGGTCTGTTTTTTGGGTCTCCATCGGGGAAAGAGGAAATCCCATGACTGTCCCAACCCATCAAGTAGACCCTCCAGGATCCTCTCTTCAAATTGAGGTGAAATTCCCTCTGTCTGTCATGACTGGGGCAAATGATAGGAGCCACACAAGGCAATTTCAGATCAGCAGTGCTCATTCAAGTGCACAATGGACCTTTAAAGATGGTGGGGGCAATTGGGTTGTTAGGGAATTCTGGGATAGCTGCCAAATGGCCAGTTGTTTGGGGTAAGGCAGGTAGTAAGATGGGACTGGATTGGATGTGACAGATCCCATGAGGCAGGCCAAATGGTTATTAAGGCTAGTTTGGTAAGAAACAGGGAGAAAACCCAATTGGTTATGCGTTGGAAATTACTCCAAAAAACTTTGACAAAACTTGGACTTAGCCAATAAACCACCAGATTCAGCGCACTCAGCCTGCTGAAACTTTCATTTCTAATCTTATTTCACTTTCTTATCCTTTCACATCCTTCTTGTTTAAACATTTCTGTTTTAACATTTGTACCTTTATAGTCATTTGTGGTAAACAATTGTCACGTTCTAACCTCCAGTACAGAGTTTAGGAGGGATGTGTGTTTTCACAAAGCCTGCCTGACTACATTGAACACCAACAAATAAACATGTCAGAGTGAATTTAAAGCCAGCAACATCCAAGGACGATATAAGGGTCCAATTTCCTCATGTTGGCCTATATTTATTTAAGTGATGCAGAATGAGAGGCAGAGGATTAATCAAATGTGCACTTTTTAAGAAAACATTTCCAAGTAATAAAGAGAGTGAAATGGATTTGTTCTCTGAGAATACGTTAAATCCTCTCAGTTGAAATTTAGCATTTTTCATAAGAACAATAAGGTTGCATTTCTGTAGCTTCTTTAATGTAGCAAGTCCAAGTTACATCACAGCTGCGTAATTAAAATAAATTTAACACGAAGACCTTTGCGAAGTTAATGAGAAAGGGCCAATGGACTCAAAATGATGACCCTGCTTTCTCTCCACACATGCTGCCAGACCTGCTGAGTTTTTCCAGCAATTTCTGTTTTTGTTTGTTTTAGACCTCCAGCATCTGCAATTCTTTGTTTGATTTTAGTGTTTAATTCAGTGCCACATTTCTTCCAGGTATGCCCACCTTGAAGAAGTTATATTCCTCCCTCAGCATTTCCATTTAAATCTTTCTTTCATTCACCATCATTAGGTTTGTTTTCCCTTCTAGTATTCGGCAAGGTGCTCACCAAAGACTCATTCCACTTTCACATGTCATTTCTGGAGAAGGGTCAAAGGACCTACAATGTTAACTTTCCATCAGATCTGCTGAGTTTTTCCAGAAATTTCTATTTTAGTTTGCCAAGGTCTTACTGGGAGATGTTGATCAAAACCTGGGTAAAAGGGGTCTGCTTTTGGGAGCAACTTAAAGTAGGATATATAAATATAATAACCAACTTCTGGATATTTTAGAAAATAACGCAAATGAATGAACTTTTATGAACTATTTACAGAATCCATTAGAATCTTCTTAACTCTGGTCTCAGTTCAATGTGATCTAACACTATCTGTATCACTGATGATGCATTGTAGTTATTAGCGTAGCAATTATTAGTTACAGAGGAGACCTAAAGATGTGAGAGATTTCCAGAGGAATTTCCAGAGCTTAGGACATGTAAGGCCACTTCCTCCTTCGGCTTTTCCCTCTCAGGATTACAGTTCCAATAAACTGCATATCTATGTCTGATGTTGCCCAGCCTTGGGATGGTTTGAAATTTGAAACAGCCTTTTTCAATCTGCAATTTGGTTATGTTATCGTTGTGCAAAAATTTCATTGCAGACAATATCATTCCAGCAATATCTGTGGGACTTAAAATGAAATGAAATGCAATTGCAGCTTTTCTTCAAACATGGAGAATGTTAATTATGACATTTTCATTCAAAACAGATTTTACAGCCTGCAGGCACAGTTAATACTGTATATATTGGAATGAATTGAGACAGACAGGCGGAAAGGGAGGGAAAGAATGAGAGACACAGACATATAAAGACAAAGAGCTGAACCATAAGTTTTTGTGGCTAAGTGTGTGTCACATTGAGTTTGTCGGAGGGATTCTTGGTGTGGGTATTCTCACCATATCTTACCAAACTTGACATGTTGATTGCTGTTTCTGCTCCTGTGATGTTTATGACCCCTAATTTCTGCTCCCTCCTCCTACGCGGTGTTCCCAGAAGAACTTGCCACGCAGCTGACAAGCAAATATTGTGACCGCACCACCTTTGATAGTTGGTCGCTCAGCTGGAAAAACACTGGCAATTGGCAGCTGTCCTACCTGGTCCTACAAACAGTGAGAAGAGATAGCAGAAAATGAGAGGCTGGCACCACGTTTCTCCCGGAGGGATTTGGTGATCCTGGTGGACGGGGTGGTACAGCAAAAGTGTGTTCCCTTTCTGAAAGTCTGTCACAAGAGCCCACACCACCAGGTAATGCCAGTCTAGGTCAGAGATCACTACCTGGGTCAGTACCATTTTCACGTTGCGGAGGACTGGGCATCAGTGCCGAAAGCAGGTCAATGACCTTCTCCATTCTGCCTAGGTAAGTGCTACATTCTGTTCTCCCGTAGCTCACATTCACTCTATCCTCATCAGTGCACCCAGATCGCATCACAGGTCATGTTCCAACACATCCTCTGCTGTATGAGATACGTACCCTCAGTCACTTGCCTGACGGACCCATACTCTCACACCGATAACTCTCTACGCTGCCTCCTCATTCTCTTGGAACACCTTGTCCTGACATATACTAGAATTAACAGCAATATCATCCACTTGCATCTTGCTCATTCCTTCCCTTTATGTCATTGCAGGAGGATACCTCCCATAACCGGCTAGAATGATGCTAGGTGGCTGTCAGATATCCATGTCCGAACCTCATACAAGGAGAGAATTGTCATTCTCAGGAACCCTGTATGCAATGTTCCCACTATTTTTTGTGTCTCCTGGTGCATCTCTGAGGCCTGTGCGTGGCAGTGACCTCCACAAGAGGAAAGTGTGCAGCTTCGAGACAACGTCGCCTCCATGCCTGTGTTGCTCATATACCATGTGTTCATAGCCAAGGTTCTTCCCCCGTCGACTCTCCATGTTGCCATCCAGGCCCTCACTCACACATTGGCTCACTTATCCTGCCCACGCCGAGATACTCATGGCCATTTTCCACAATGTTGAGTAATAGCCATGTGCTTCACAATGGGAAAATAACCATTGGCTCTCAACCTCAGCATGAAGGTGGTGCCAAACACCACCCTCTCCTTCCAAGGTGCCCATTCTCTAAACCCAAGGGCTTCAAACCTCCCTGGGTCATCAGGCAACCCATATACATTAGCCTACAGCTGTCTGCTTCCTCACCTTCCCTAACATCCACCCTCCCCTTTCCCCATTAATTTCCATGAATGGAGGTGAAGGGATGGCTTTTGATCCTCTCAATTGGCCAGCACCAGCTCATACACCATGGCCACACATGAGCCCAACCATACCCACTCCCTCCCCAGATTGGTGACTATGGGGGCAAAGGACTAACCATGACCTGACCCTGGAGCACAGAGGCATGGCAATCCTTCCCCATGCAGCATCATCCTGACTGGCACATAACCATGCCCGAAGCCTGAGACTGATATGAGAGGCTGTCCTCGATTAACTGTGCTGAGCCTTCCTGACGGATAGGTAACCCCCATGGGCCTCAGTACTCCTCTGAGATGTGCAGACCTATCTTATTGCCTGCTGCAGGTGCCTGGTATTTGGTGTAAATATTGCTGCCGCATGGTAAGTTACAAATCTAGCTTGGCATACAGATGTACGACAAGACATACTGACCCTGGACGGCAGTCTGTGAGACAGCACACCAACTGCCTCATTGTGTGACTGCTTTGCCAATTCCCATTGCAAAGCACAGCGAAGCAAGGCTGGTATCAGCTTAATACTGGTGGACTGGGAGCCTATACCCTTTTACGTAACTTCACCCAGTGCAGGCATAGACTGTTGGTTGCCGACATGACCTGTTGGGCAACTCTAAGCTTCAAGTAAGGCCTGGCATGGCATTGCAGAGGTGCCAGGATGATGGTGAAGGTTCCCGGAATATCAGGTGCCAATGTCGGCGGTGGAAGGGTACACATGGTTGGTGCTTATGTACTGTACTCTGGAATGCAAGTTGTCCATAGACAAAATGGGGGCTGCTCAGAGAAGAAAAAGAGCTGACTCTGCCAAATAACTGCCCTGGTTCCCTTGATGTCTTCTCCTGATGGCTGATTGGTTGGGCGGGTTTGGCAAGATGGCAATCAGAATATTAATGAGGTGAGTGTGACCGTGACAAGTAACTTGACAAGCATTAAATGCCATCCATTGGCAAATCACTGATGACCGATAAGCATCTCGCCACGCTGCTCGTGAAAAGTGTCAAAGATGGAGCAAGATGACCTCAATGTCAAGAGGGTCTTTGTCAAGCATCCATTTCTGCCACAAATCTCACCATAGCCCATATCGCTCAGACCCTTATAAGATTTCACCTGGTGAAATGTAGACAAATAGAGGTACATGGAAGACATGGAGCCAGAGAAAGAAATCAAGAGAGGCAGAAAAGCAGAGACACACAAACACAGGATGGAATATTACTACCTAATAGACTGATAGAGAAATGTTGCATGGAGACATATTTTATTGCATGTGCTAGATTTAGAGACAGACAGATTTCCAAAGGGAAAGGCACCACCACAGAGTGAGTGAGTGAGAGAGACGCAAGCAGAGAAACAGCCTGAAACAGAAAATGAGCAACCGAGGCAAAGTGTAACAGAAATGCAAACAAAAGACGAGGCAACAGACTGAGGCAGAAAGCAACAGGAGTGTCATACATTCTTTACTGTCTGACTGGAATTCAGGCTGTGCATACGTGTGGTTTTGTTGCTCAGTTACACTGACCATACTCTCTCAGTCCAAAATCTACAGAGACCCTAACGGTTGCTTTTGTTCTGTCAAGAAGCAGTGCAGAGAGTCACCGTGATTAGAACATAGAGCTAACAACAAGCCCGATTGTTAAATATAACATTCTAATCCCCCTGAGAGGAAATCGAGGTGCACCACGGGAGAGGTTGCTGTCAGGAGTAAAACCACAGCTGTTGTAGGGAGACTTGGCAGCTCTTTGGTTCCCATCCTGCTGGGGGTTTGAATTCTCATCAATCTATTCCTGTTTGTGTAAACACACTGAGTCTCAGCTACTCAGCTGAAAAAAAAAAATTCCTGAAGCCAGGAATTTGTTCCAGAATGATCCCAATCAATTAGTGGATCACACTAGAAAAGTGTGATGGACTCGTATAATGTGCATAGCTTGAAGTCCTGTCTGCAGAGGATAATGAAAACTCTTCAGCACTCCCTGTTGCTTTGAACAGGGATAAATTCAAGAGCATCTGAACTAATATCATTCAGCAGCAAAGATATGGACAGGCAGCTACAGATTTGAGGAAGCCATTTGAAAAGGCCAAATACAAGTGGACACAGGCAGCTTTAATGCAGCAACCAACTAACAAAATTGGTGGGATGTTAAGAGTCTCTGCCTAACGGTGTTTGGAGTGGGATAGAGGGCCTAAAATAGGGAGGCATCATGTCAGTAAAGCCTCTGATACAATTCCACTACTGGGAACTTTGCCAGGAGCTGCTGGTGCTTTTCCAAGCTGCCCCTTACTGGGGATGAGGTCACGGTCAGGCCTTCAGTTCCATGGCAGTCAAGACTCTGTAGGGTTGGGCTAATGTTGTTGCAATGTTTGGTGAGATAAGGCAAGAAAACCTGTTTGGCTGTCATGATGGAAATCCCTCCAGAAAATATGATGTCACTTGGACTTGGCCAAGGAAACACAAGGCTCAGCCCAATGACTCTGCTTCCATCACCTCTGCAGGGTCAAAGCGCTGAAAACTCTCAAATCTCAGAGAGAAAGTGTTTGCCTAATCTCTGTTATAAATTGGTGGCCTCTGATTTTTAAACAGTGGCCTCTAACTCTAGATTC
Organism: Chiloscyllium punctatum; assembly: GCF_047496795.1. NCBI lineage: Eukaryota > Metazoa > Chordata > Chondrichthyes > Orectolobiformes > Hemiscylliidae > Chiloscyllium > Chiloscyllium punctatum. Next base: position 99,613,928 of record NC_092755.1, on the reverse strand, counting down.
ACCCATAAGCGGAAGCAAGCGCTGCACACTTATCCTGTAAACGCCGCCACAATTTTACATGTTTCAATCAAGTCACTACTTTACACTTCTGAATACCAGTGTACACACACCTAACTTTCACAACCCTCGTTCAGAAGGCAACTTTCCTATTCCAGGAATGAATCTAACAAAACTTCTCTGACATGTCTCCAATGCATTTACATCCTTTCTTAAATAAGGAGATCAATACAATGCACAATACTCCAGATGTGGTCTCACTACAGCCCTGTGGAACTGACTCATAGCCACAAGCTTGCCTCTTAAAGGAAAACACACATATTGTGCCTTTTACTGATATACAGACATAACACAACATCCCCTTTTTACCTAAGAAAACCTTAGCCAAGCAGATTTACATGGCTGTAAGTAGGCATGTGTTAATTTCAATAATTATATACAGGTAAGGCATAATACGTTATTAACATTTCAAATGTCACTGTAACTTTTGGGAGGTTTTACAACTTGCCCTGATCCAGTGACCAGACTCTTATCTGGAGAGGTCCATAGTGTTCTTTTTTTTGCATTCATTTGACAGCTTGTTTGTTTTTCTGCTGCTTGCTGTTACTGAAGACCACCACACAAGCATCAACATCAACATCAGCGTGTTCCTCTTCACCCCATTCGTGTATGATTATTGTGTCGTACATTGATCTGAGCTGGCTTAGGTTCCTTTGTAGTGTAATGCCATATTCAGTAATGGCTTCATATGATCTGGACCAGCTGCATACTTTAGAAGCATTTGCTGCTCATCAAGTATTTGTAATTGCATTTCGAACTGACCTTCTCTGCCCAGTACTCAGTTTTAGTAATTCTTTCCCTGGTCATGTACTTCTCCTCCTGTTTTTCTACAATACATTCTACATATGAGCATGATGGGGTGGTGATGGGTTATGGGTCACTCCTCACTTAATACTCCTCACTTTAAATGGTTTACCAGCATAATCCAGTCCAATGGCAGGCACCATCCCTTCTAGGTTATGGAATAAACTGAAGAGAGTGCTCAGTGTATCAGTGATGGTTATGATTGCTGTGTTGCTAGGTCAGTGAACAGTGAGAAACTGAGAGATGTAATCTGTCACAGGATTAAAATCTTTCCTGCGCACTGAGAATGGGTTTGTTGCTAGCTCCATTGAAGGGGTGAAATGAAATATTGTGTGGGTGTTGAAGCTCACTCCGCTGCTTGGTTTGGTATATTTGGTATGCTTCATATGTATTTATGAGATTTTGAATATCCTGATGTATCCATGGCCAGTAAGTAGATTCACTTGTTAGTTGTCTTGTGCATTCAAACCCCATGTGTCCCTGGTGTAACGTGGATATGACATCTTGAAAGGTTGCTTTTGGCATTAGAATTTGTTTGCTGTTGAAAATGACTTTTCATAGTATACCAACTTTTCTTTGTAAGACCAAGATAAAAAAATCTTTTCAAATACTCCTTTAATAGACCCGGGTTCAATTCCCGCATCAGGCGACTGACTATGTGGAGTTTGCACATTCTCCCCGTGTCTGCGTGGGTTTCCTCCGGGTGCTCCGGTTTCCTCCCACAGTCCAAAGATGTGCAGGGCAGGTGAATTGGCCATGCTAGACTGTCCATAGCGTTAGGTAAGGGGTAGATGTAGGGGTATGGGTGGGTTGCGCTTCGGCGGGGCGGTGTGGACTTGTTGGGCCGAAGGGCCTGTTTCCACACTGTAAGTAATCTAATCTAATCTAATCTAATCTAATCTAATCATCCCTAAATAATGACTTCCTTTTCAATTCATGAAGTTGATTACCTTCAGCAGTTGCTAATATCAACTATTCACACTCGCTCTAGCTGAAGTGAATCTTGAGAATGTCCTCACATTCATGGTCAAGAGCACCAATGTGCAGAGCAATCAGAGTATCTGGGCTTTTGTGCGGGTACCACTGTGTCAGACATAATCATTCTGGTACATAGCTTACAGCTCAATTCAAAATCATATCCTTGCACCTTGACAAGTAGATATGACAAGATTAGTGTGGTGCTGGAAAAGCACAGCAGGTCAGGCAGCATCCAAGGAGCAGGAAGATTGACGTTTCGGGCAAAAGCCCATCAAAGCACCACTCGAATCCAGACTCTGATTTCCAGCATCTGCAGTCCTCACATTTGCCAAGTAGATGTGACAATGCACTCCTTGGCAATTTCAAGCCAATTATTTGTATAGACTTGATGTTTCAATCTTAAATTTCTTAACAAACAAGTGTGTCAAGCCGCAGGATGCCAAATGCTGATGAGCTAATGTCTCCCACTATATGCTGGAATAGGGCTTTCAAACCAAAAGCAATTTTTTTTGTCTGGGAAAAGTTGCAACCAAGATTTTTTTGTGATGCATCCACTTTGAGAATCATGTCTTTCTTGAGGTCATAGTTTAGCAGCAGGCATGATTTTACTGACATGAACTGATAGAGAGAATCAAAACCATATTGAAAGTCATCCTGCCACAAAGTGGGGACATCCTTGTTGAGTAAATCTTTCAGAAGAGCTATCTTGAGAATATATGGAGAGAGGAAGTTAAAAATTCTGAAGCAATGTTGCAGATCTTCTTTATACTGTGGGGTTGATACTTGTTGAGTGCCCTTGATCTTATCGAGATCAGGATGGTCACCATGGATGGAGAAAATGAACTTAAAGTAGTTTATCTGGCTGATGGTTATCTGGCACTTCTTGGTGCTAAATAGCCAACCATGTTTTTGGACTATGGTGATCAACAAGTGAGGGTTATGGTGTTGCAACCCAGGGGTACCAAGCCTAACCAAATCAGCCATATTATTCCTGGATTCTCAACATAGTGAAATTAAAATGTTCAGTGACCCTCAAATTTGCCCAATTGTTCTTCATCAGACTTTAAAAATAACAGATCATGGACACCAAGTTTATAACTTGAACAAAAATTAACAATTTATTATTAATGTAGTAACATTAACTTATTGTTTAGCATTTTCCAGCTTATCTAATAAATATCTATGATTAAAACTAAATTTTGTTTGAGTCAGAACTCTAACTCACACACAGATAAATAGCCAGACAGATGCAGTTAAGGGATAAATTAAAAGAAAACAAAATAATTGGAATTTGTCATTTCAATAAGCAGTTTTGAACAATGGATGCCAAACCTTCATGCAATTCTTGGACAATGTGCTGTTCCCAGACATGTATGATTTCAGAGTCACTGGTGAATGTAAACAACTTCCAGAATTACTTATTAATTTCTTACAGACTGGGATTCGTTTGTCAGAACATTCAACAATTATTTAACAGGACAGAAAATGAGTGTAAAAACAATGCAGGCAGTTTCAAAGCTTCCAAAAAAATCACTCTGCACCTGTCAAGACTAGTTAGAAAAAATTCCCTCCCTCCTTTTGTTTTCTTTAATCAGTATCCTCTGTGGTTGGCTGGTTAGCATCTGTTCACTCTTGATTGACCAACTCAATGTCCAACCAACTGTCAGCCCTGGGCATGGCAACACAGAGCCGAACACTCCACAGTGTTGCCTAGAGTAATGGCAATGGCCTCAATAGTGGTCTTGTTCTGTCTTTATCTTCCCCATGACTGAGGTATCGTCAGATATGCAAATAGCTATCTACATTCTCAACAATCATATCCATGTGCTACTGGGATAGGTCTTGGTGAACTGAGAGACCAAATGCTAACCTACATCAACAATACTGTGCAAATGGCATCCTGGATATGTGAGCTCCTGGTATTCTTCTGCTAAGCAGACAGGCTTCCATGCTTCACATCAGGCTTGGAAAAAAGACATGTTGTGGAAAATTTAACATTCGATTCTTCCAGACCTTGGATCTAGGCATTCTCTTATGGTTCAATCTTTCTTTATAACATATGCGATTGAGATACTTCAAGCTGTGTGGTCATTGATGTTCTGAATTAAATCATTTTGTTCCATCTCATTCATTTCTGCTCAAAGTTTCTCCTGAGTGTGTGTACATTGCCCATCCTTGGAGGATCAATAAATGGGGTTAAGGACCTTTGATGTGAGTTCCAACTTTAAACTGTGGCTGTGTTTCCTGTCTCCCTGCGCTATGCATCCCAGTTAACATTGTTGGGCATATTGAATTGATCCGGGGAGAGATGTTTGAGATCATTCACAGGTTCAGTTGTATCACATGCTGTCTGTTCTATCACAGTGAGTATGGTTGGAATCGCATGAATTGCCACTATACTGAGGTCTATGCATACCTATAGTCTTGCCTTTGCTGAACTGTTGATATTGAGAATAATTGGCAAAACCAATATGAGCTTGCATTTTGGGATTATCGTGTGATTCTGAGACTGTGTGGAATCGGTTAAAAGCTGTGAACTGGCCTTTCACAGGCTGTACCATGAGCACCACTTGTTAAAGTACATATCTTTCAGGATGTGTGGTGGCAATATGTTGTTGCAGCTCATGTAAATTTTAACTTTCTGTGTTACTTTTCTGAAAGAGTCATATATGAGTTGAAAGGCTAACTCTCTCTATGGATGCTGCCAGACCTGCTGGGTTTCTTCAGCATTCTCTGTGCTTGTTTCAGATTCCCAGCATCCTCAGTAGTTTGCTTTTAATAGCTTTTAATGTGTTTTATCCTTCCTTATCAGGAGATATAATAGTAATGTTTGAAAATGTTTCTGATCACATTATACCATCGACAGCTCAACAATAAGGAAAATAATTATCCAGAAATATATGATTCACAATTCATGGCTTCCCTTGCTTACCACAAATACTTGTGTTATTTGTAGATTATTAAAGGCATGTGGATTAGAAATGTTGGTATTCTTCCTGAAATCTGGGTCAGTTTGAACTTCTTGAGCGGTGCCAAATAGTGATGTGCAGACAGCGGCAATCACAGCTATGTCAGGTTAGTGGGAATATATGAGGCTCTCATTGAGCACTTCTCCAGTGGCACAATCTATAGCAACTATGAAACCCAAGCTTCATTTCCTGAGGGAATTTCACCAACACTTAGCTGGAGACAGGAAACACAGCAGTAATTTAAAGTTGGAACTCACATCATACGTCACTACCACAGCCTCACACAAGAACCAATGTGGAGTAGGAAGGGAAAACAAGGAGAATTCCCCAGTGCCTGACTGGGTAAATAGAGTGGGGCAGGATCCATTCCCCACTCATGCCGTGTTAGCTATCAACAGCTAGACATTCGGCCAGAAAGGATCTACTGGGCTGGAGAGTAAACAAAATCAGCTGAGGAAGGTTTCCTGCATATCCTAATGATTTCTACTGAAAGAGCGCAGGTTAGAGTTAAGACTGCATTTGATGTCCGTCGTGGTAAAAATCACCTTCTTGGACAATCAGTGCCAGACGGTATCTGTGGATGTGTGCACCTTGCATCCTCACCAATAATCAGGACAGATGAGATGCTGAGACAAAGAAAAATACACAGATGACAGGGAAAAGGTCAGAGAGTTCTATGCCAGAACAGTGTCTCTGTCAGTTGCAAGATTTCTGAGGGAGAAATTGGTTAAATTAGCAGGAGTGGAGAACGGCTTACTTCTGTCTTCAGACACACAAACCTAACTGTGGAGCCAAGAGGATCTTGCACAGATTGAGATCTCTGCCTGATTTCCTGATGCTATACATAGTTTAAAATCGGCTGCCTGTCATGTATCTGAGCTGCCCTGTGCCTGTGGAGCCACAAGCCTTCAGCACACATGGCTTCGGTTACTGGGAGGCCTGCTTAGGGAAGAAATAGCATCGGCTCCTTGCTTTCTTGTTGCTCAGAGCGTTCAGGCACTTTAACAGCTCCCAAAAAAGACTGCACTTAACTTATTTTAAGAAAAAGAACAGCAAGTATTCCCAGATTGAGAAATTTAGTGGCTGTTGCTTTGCCCAACACAGATCAAGCTTGTTTCACCAGGTTTAAATTTTCAGATTATTGCCCATGCACCAATCTCACATTCGTGACTTGAGCTCCATATGATACAGTGACCTCAGTTGTGACCTCTTTCACTGTAACCACCAGGAATGCTTTCAGATTAAATCTGCATCCAATCGAGAGAAGTTCCACCCTCTCATCGCCCAATGGTTACCCAGTTAGTTACAGAGGCTGACAGATCGAGAAGGGTCAATTCCTGACTTGTAGTGAATTAATTGATCTCATATTGGAATAGAAGTACAGTTTCAACAATTACCCTCAATGCTTCTGCTCTCCCTGGTCCCTGAACATTGACTGATGCCTGAATTGGGCCTGCACTAAACCCCTAAAATTGCCACTTACCCTGATAGTAACTAACCAGGCTGACAGAAAGAATAGCCACCGGACTGAGATATAGGAGATTGGACTATGCCCAAAACTATCCCTCAGCAACAGTCATCACCTTTGGCGGAGAGATTCGGTAAAAGTCACAGTGCATGGGAAAGCAGCTGTAGGGTGGGATCGTGACTAGAATGCTCCTTAAGTTCAAGGGAAACCTCCATTCTACCAGACCAAAATGTAAATAGAAGAAATACTTTGATTATATAGTATTTAGCTTTCCAACTTCCATTTTATAACTGCCCAGTAGGTTACAACCTGACAGGAACAACCTCAGTCTGCCATCTACTGTTGAGAGAGTACATCATAGATCATTTGATAATTAAACTGAACTCTGAACATTCAATGCAGCTCTTAAATTTGTCATGAAAAAAGATTTTAATTTAGTTTTTACTTTTGGTCTAAAAATCAGTGGGATTTCAGCATTGGGCATAAAATTCATGTCAGCATCCAGTATTAAAAAAAGGTCAAGTTGCCACAGTCCCAGAGGACTGGAGGGGTCATTAGAGAGTGGGAGACAGTTGGTGGTGGTTTAACCTGAGATTCACCACACTACAAGTGAGGGGCAAGCTAAAGGAAGTGGGATTTTCATGGGACACTCAGCTAGTATGGGAATTCAATTTGCATTGTTTGGCATCACTCTTCCAAACCAGATGTCCAGCCAGTACTCCCAGGAGATACAGAAAAGGTTCAAGGCAAATTAAAGCTCCTTCTATTTTGTACCCACTAATATTTCCAGGTCAGGTGCAACATGGGTTATAGTTGCAGAGTAATACTCACCCGACAATGTCGCAATCATTAACCTCAATCATAATAAAGGAAAGCACACCCACTCCATTATTCCTGTGATGTCCTGATTGGGTGGACTTTCTCAGACTGCTGAAATATGTTGTTGACTTTGGATCTGGGTTGAAACTGTAGCAGCTCACTTTCATCAGCACAGAAGGAAACCACTTGTTGCATCCAAATTAAATTCAAGCGGTTTCTAGAAATGGAAAGACAGGTTTATAACCCACTGCTCATTAAGTGCAGCATTCTGTGGAGCTCGCTGATGTTGGTGTTTGTTGCTCATGTTGCTGTATCAGCAATGGACTTCCTATTGCTGAGCTATACAGTCTGATTTTGTGAGCACTGTAGCCACTCATCCCCACATTCTGCTGACACGCAGGGGCAGAGTTCATGTAGCAATGAACACATTGATGCCTGGCGCACATTGGTCATAGTGTAGATGGAATGGGTCAGATTCCTAGCTCTGTGCGCAGGAAGAAACATGAAACAGGAAGGATGTAGTGTGTGCGTGTGTGTCTCTCTGTGTGTGTATGGTAGAATGGCAGGGAGAAATTATAATCTGATGGAATTACTGATCATGTGCTGGAGGAATTTCAGATCTCCCCATGGCAGTTTTGAGTGCTCCGTGGTGAACTGGCTCCATGTATAAGGTTCTGTATCTAACATATCATGTGGGACCACTTCCAGACTTCATTCTATGTACCACACTCAGACCTATAACAGCTCGCCTTGCTCTACTGACAGCTTCTCCTCCAGTGAGGATGTAAACCCACAACATAAACACAAATAACACTGTCAGAGTCACACACAAGCTGCACATTAGGCATTCTTCCTCATATTCCACCTTGGGACCCTGTTACCACATGGAATAAATGTGGATTTCAACAGTTTCCTCATTTCCCCTCCCCCACATTATCCCAGTCCCAAGCCTCCAACTCGGCACCGCCCTCCAGACCTGTCCATCACCTTCTGACCTATCACCATCTCCCTCACCTTCACCCATCTATCGCTTTCTCAGCTACCTTCCCCCCAACCCCACCCCCCTCCCATTTATCTCTCAGCCCCCAGCCCACAAGCCTCATTCCTGAAGAAGGGCTTATGCCTGAAACGTCAATTCTCCTGCTCCTAGGATGTTGCCTAACCTGCTGTGCTTTCTCAGCAAATCTCTCCACAAACCAACCCTCTTGGTGCTGTGCAGGAATGGATTCATTCACTCCCATTTACACATTGTATCTGGCCCTGAATTTGCTCTGGGCTCCTTCAAATGTGAGCACATCCAGGCAGGCACATCCATTACTGTCCTGTCAGGGTAGCTGTATTATATTTTACAATAAATCTATCTTTTGCTGACCTTACTTTGTGTTCCAAGGACATTGGGGAGTGTTCCTGAACAAAGAGACCTTGGAGTGCAGGTTCATTGATCCTTGAAAGTGGAGTCGCATGTAGGCAGGGTAGTTTGGTATGCTTTCCTTTATTGGTCAGAGCATTGAGTATTGGAGTTGGGAGGTCATTTTGTGGCTGTACAGGACATTGGTTTGGCCACTTTTGGAATATTGCGTGCAATTCTGGTCTCTTTCCTATCAGAAGGATATTGTGAAACTTGAAAAGGTTCAGAAAAGATTTACAAGGATGTTGTCAGGGTTGGAGGGTTTGAGCTATAGGGAGGGGTTGAATAGACTGGGGCTGTTTTCCATGGATTTCGGAGGCTGAGGGGTGACCATATAGGGGTTTATAAAATCATGAGGGGCATGGATAGGATAAATAGACAAAGTCTTTTCCCTCGGGTGGGGGAGTCCAGAACTAGAGGGCATAGATTTAAGGTGAGAAGGTAAAGATATAAAAGGGACATAAGGGGGCAACCTCTTCATGCGGAGGGTGGTGTGCATATGGAATGAGCTGCCAGAGGAAGTGGTGGAGACTAGTACAATAACAGCATTTAAAAGGCATCTGGATGGGTTATGAATAGGAAGGGTTTAGAGGGATATGGGCCAAGTGCTGACAAATGGGACTAGATTAGGTTGGGATATCTGGTTAGCACGGATGAGTTGGACCAAAGTGTCTGTTTCTGTGCTGTACATCTCTATGACTCTATGATGTAAGCCTGCAACTCACTCACTGCAGTCAAATGAAGAGGCCAACCAGCTGTATACGAAGGGGATATGTCTGGACCTTAATGGGACACCAAGCAATGCTGCAGCAAAGAGCTGTATGAAAGGACATGTAAGAGTAGTTCAACACTGTGTCCATAGTTCAGGGAAGCTCTCAAGCATCTGCGAAATTTTCAAGATTCCCTATAACCCCCCTTTAATAATTCCTCCTCAGTTTTTATCCACATTACACACTATTGTATTTATACCTTTGTATTTATCCATGAAAAACACTTCTTAATGCAGTGCCAGGCTTTCTAGTTGGAATATATTTTGTTAGTACGGTGGCACAGTGGTTAGCACTGCTGCCTCACAGCGCCAGAGACCCGGGTTCAATCCCCGACTCGGGCGACTGACTGTGTGGAGTTTGCACATTCTCCCCGTGTCTGCGTGGGTTTTCTCCGGGTGCTCCAGTTTCCTCCCACAGTCCAAAGATGTGCAGGTCAGGTGAATTGACCAAGCTAAATTGCCCGTAGTGTTAGGTAAAGGGGTAAATGTAGGGTAATGGGTGGGTTGCGCTTCGGCGGGTCGGTGTGGACTGGTTGGGCCGAAGGGCCTGTTTCTACACTGTAAGCAATCTAATCCAATCTAATCTAATCTAATCTACTTCACCCCTCTCTTATTCAAGTACTTATGACTGCTGGTCACTGCTTGATATTCTATTTTTCTAGTGAGTGAGAATGATCTTTTGACCTATTTCGTCCAACTGGAATGGATCTTCTTGTTCCTATCTGTTTTCAATATAAATCTAATTCGGTTTTGGGAAAAGTGATTCTATATTCTGGTGCATGCACAGTGGGCTGAAGGGCCTCCATTGTTTTTTGCATTACCCATTTAATAAGTGTGCTCTCCTCCTTTGTATCTGCTGCACCTTTGTCTATGAAATATGTCCCACAATGAGCTTTCTAAGTAGTTCTGAAGGCAGATCCACACAGTAAAGGTGAGCAGATACTGATTCTGACAGATGATTAGAATAGATTACTTACAGTGTGGAAACAGGCCTTTCGGCCCAACAAGTCCACACCGACCCGCCCCCACCCAGACCCATTCCCCTACACCTAACACTACGGGCAAATTAGCATGGCCAATTCGCCTGACCTGCACATTTTATTTTGGACTGTGGGAGGAAACCGGAGCACCTGGAGGAAACCCACGCAGACACGGGGAGAATGTGCAAACTCCACACAGTCAGTCAGTCGCCTGAAGTGGGAATAGAACATAGAACATAGAAAAATACAGCGCAGTACAGGCCCTTCGGCCCTTGATGTTGCGCCAACCGAAGCCTACCTAACCTACACTAGCCCAATAACCTCCATGTGCTTGTCCAATGCCCACCTAAATGACCATAAAGAGGGAGAGTCCACCACTGATACTGGCAGGGCATTCCATGAACTCACAACCCGCTGAGTAAAAAATCTACCCCTAACATCTGTCCTATACAGATGTTCCCTGTCCTAACCAGAGTCTCTAGCGCTGTGAGGCAGCAGTGCTAACCACTGTGCCATCGTGCCTCCCATATGCGTGAATATCAAACAGAAATGAATCACAGCACTTTAACCAGTATACACTGTACAGAGATATGAAAATACTGTACACACATCTTTCCCTTTGCGGCAGCTGGAGAGTTCAAATGTTCCCTTTTACTGATATGTATGCATTGGACAGGAGCTAAAATTGAGGCACAAGCCGTAGGGAAGCAAGTGAGAGTCCCTCATCATTTTGTTTTACTCAGTGTTGTAGCTAAGTTTTGATAGCTTGAGGCAAACACTGAGAAGGCTCAAAGTCAATCTCTTTAAATCAGTTAGTTCAGAGTCAGAGTTCAGAATCACTCAGGAACAAAGCACTTTCCAGCACTCAAAAGTATTTTTCCATTTTTGTTTTAGCCCTGAATCCTGTGAAGGGAAGACAGTCAGACAGTTAATTCCAGTGGGACCAATCGATGTCGATCTGCCAAGGCCCTGCCCTGCTCTGTACTATTGCTTTCCCAGCTGTGGAATGCTAATGTTATTATTTCTGCTGGATTTCAGACCTCAGATCTCTACTCGGAATTTTATTATAGATAAACAACAGCACGAAAACTGCCTACTGCTTAGTTCAACAAGACCCAGTTTCTCACGTTGTCCCTTTCAACTGTATCTCAGTTGGAAACATGCTTACCTCTCAGTCAGAGGGTTCCCAGTTCAGTTCCTATCTCAGGCGTTCAGCATAAAAATCAAGGCTAAAACTCCAGTCCAGTACTGAGGGAATGCTACACCATCACGGCTGCCGTCTTTCAGATGCAATGTACCCTCTCAGTCAGAGATAAATTTTCCTATAAAGGGCAGCAATATTATTTCTATAGTGTTTGGCAATCAAATAAATTCTTTAATTAATATCAGAGAGAAAAAAACAAGAAATTACCTGGTCACTATCACATAACAGTTTATGGAAATTTGCTGTGCACAAATTAGCAACTTTTTTAAAAAATGTTTTAAAATTCATTGTAAAGTGCTTTCAGACATCTCTTGGTCATGAGATATGAACTATAACTGCAAGAAGATTCCTCCCCCTATCTTCGTAACCACTTCCAGGCCGACAATTCTTTTAGAAACTCATTGCAGCTACTGGGAAAACCTAATGTCGAAACCAGAATGGGTTCAACTTGTCACTTGCTCCAAAAGGTTCCTATTGAGCACCAACATCTTGGGCAGGATAGAAAATACTGTACATACATATCTTTCCCTTTGCGGTGGCTGGAGAGTTCAAATGTTCCCTGTGTTTTAAAGGCAACCATGGCTATTAGGATCCAATATGTGCCAGTCTGTAATAGCCCAGATGGCACATTACCAAACCACTTACAGGACACATCAATGGTGTGCCTTGAGCCACACCAGCAACTTTGATAGTAATACTGCTGTAAAGACGCTTTGTGCTCAGGGACATTCACCCAACTCTTGGACTATGCCAGGCTGCAGCTCCAGGCTCTTCACTCACGCTGAACCAACCTGGATTCTCACAGCCTCCCTGCCTTGCCTTTTTGTGCACTGCCTCCTCAGTCAGAGATAAAAAGCTCCTACTAGTTTTGTCTTGGCATGTCATTTAGTGCAGACACAAAGCCAAGGTTGATCCTGTGACTGGACTGAGACCTGCTGACAGTCAAGGGGTTGAGTCTTTGACCAGGGTTCCCAACACATTAAGTCAAGGGCAGCCTCCCATTCCTGTCCAGACTTTGCTTGTGGCAGTTGCAGCAATTAACGCAGTGACTTTGGAAGCAGATAGTCACATTAGAAGTTCCAGAAGCCTCAGACCTAATACTTTCTGTTGGATCGCAATGAACACTCAGAAGATTAAACTACAGCAAGAACTTGTATTTATATAGAACCTGACATGTCCTCTAACTCGAAAGAGGACATTTTACTCAGAGAGCATGTAGTCTGCCTACTACCCGGTTAATGTTATCTCCAGCTCTGTACTCACAATGGCTGATGCTGCTGACTGTCTGAACTTTTCAATGCCCAGGGTTTTTGTCCAATTGATCTTCATTTCAATTTTGAAGGATTTGCCACCAAGTCCTCAGTCACATTTTATAGACAACCACCACTGCTAACCATGAAGCATATTTTATCTCCCGCAGGATATCTTTAGCTGATGTTGCAATGGTTATGTCATACCTTCTACCATTAAAAATTAGATGTGGGTCACATAGTGCTGAAAGATCCAAGAGACGATTATTGCAACTCATTAATACATACCAATATGACATTTATAGGCTCATCAGTGTCTAGGCAAACATTAAACTACAGTTTAAAGAGTAGAATCTATGTGTCATACTTCAAGTGGACTGGGGCTAAGATGGAGTCTGAAATCTTTATTCCCTCAGGTCACATGCTCCGATACAGTGATGATCTCATGAGCATGTTTCTTAAAGGCATACCTGACATATTGTGTCCCTTAAAGGGATACTGCTGTACTGACCATGAGACATAATGCTATTTCTGTTCATGGATGTTGGTGCCACTGGCTGGTCCAGCATTTATTGCCTGACACTACATCATAGAATCACAGAATCCCTACAGCATGAATCAGGCCATTCAGACCATCGAGTCCACACTGAACCTCCAAGAGCATCCCACCCAGATCGACGTTAATCCTGTAACCCTACATTTCCCATGGCCAATTCACCTAACCTGCACATCTTTGGACTGTGGGAAGAAACCAGAGCACACAGAAGAAACCCACGCAGACACGGGGAGGATGTGCAAACTCTACACAGACAGTTACCCAAGGGTGGAATCAAACCCTGGTCCATGGTGCTGTGTGCCAGCAGTGTTAACCACTGAGCCACTATGCTACCATTGGGAAAGTAATGGTGAGGTGCCTCCTTGAACTGCTGCAGTCTGTACGCTGTAAGTAGACCCACAATGCTGCTAGGGAGTGAGTTCCTGGACTTTGACACAGTGATAATGAAGAATCAGTGATATATTTCCAAGTCAGAATGGTGAGTGGTTTGGAGAGGAAATTGTAAATGGTGGTATCTACTGCCTCTGCCCTTCCAGACTGATGTGGTTATGCGTTTGGAAGGCACTGTCTAAGGATCTTAGGTAAATTTGCAGTGTATCTTGTAGATAGTACACACTGCTGCTACTGAGTGTTGCTGGTGGAGGGAGTGGATGTTTGTGTCAGTCAAGTGGACTGGATGGTGTCAAGCTTCTTGAATGTTGTCGGAGCTGCACCTGTGCAGACAAGTAGGGAGTATTCCATCACATTCCTGAATGCAGCCTTGCTGTCAAGGGCTGTTACTCTTAACCACACCTCTGGAAATCAGCTCTTTGGCCATGTTGGAACCAAGACTGTAACGAGGTCAGGAACTGAATGGCCCTGGTGGAACCCAAATGGGCCATCACTGAGCAGATGCTGCTTGATAGCACTGTTGATGATACCTTCATTCACTTTACCGATGATCGAGAATAGACTGATGGCACGATAATTGGCTGGTTTGGATTTGTTCTGCTTTCTCTGTATAGGACATACCTGGGCAATTTACACCATTGTCGTGTAGATGCCAGTGTTGTAACTGTACTGGAACAGCTTGGCTAGGGCTTCAGCAAGGTCTGGAGCATACGTCTTTAGTACCAATGCTAGACCGTTGTCAGGGCCCTTGGCCTTTATAGAAAGCAGTACCTTCATTCTGAGGAGGTGGTGATATAATGGCCTCTGGGGAATAAAAACCAGAAAAAAAAAAGCAACAAGGTAAAAGAATGATGAGAATCTGAGAATAAATTCTCACCCAGGTTGCAGATATTATTGAAGGCGAGGAACGTGTGGATTTAAGCAATAACCCGATAGGAAAACCCTTAATTGTGTGGAGATCATTGTCCAATCTCACTATGACTTTAGAGCCTTACTCTTCAAGTCTTCCTCCTGATCTTATTATGTGACAAAGCTTCAGAGTCCAGGGATTTCTCTCAAGGGAGACTCTGGGACGAGAGTGTCAGTCAAGGGTAAGATGTGATTAAAAACGAGCTATGTAACTGAGGAACCAGAGCCTTGAAAACAATACTTGACTCCTCCCACAAGCTCTCATCTACAGGGTGACCTGTTAGTGTGCAATTGAATCACAGGATTGTTACACCACCTAATACAAGATGTGTCACGTTCTGTGTTAGGATTCCGGTTTATAAATGATTGCGGTAAACACCGGGAATACAACCCAGTCAACAAAGATTTGACCTCGCCAATGACCAATTAGAGGGAATGTTGGACATATTCTGAGTGTTCACACTGAGTGCTATGAGGCACAGAGCTAACTGTCTTTCAAGCATTCCCAACAGGTCGTGTGTATCACTGTATTTCGTCTGGTATGCTTTCCTTTATTGGTCAGAGTATTGAGTACAGGAGTTGGGAGGTCATGCTGCGGCTGCACAGGACGTTGTTTTGGCCACTTTGGAATATTGCATGCAGTTCTGGTCTCCTTCAAATTGGAAGAATGTTGTGAAACTTGAAACGTTTCAGAAAAGATTTACAAGGATGTTGCCAGGGTTGGAGGATTTGAGCGATAAGGAGAGACTGAACAGGCTGGGGCTGTTTTCCCTGGAGTGTAGGAGGCTGAGGGGTGACCTTATAGAGGTTTATAAATCATGAGGGGCACGGATAGGATAAATAGACAAAGTCTTTTGCCTGGGGTTGGGGAGTCCAGAACTAGAGGGCATAGGTTTAGGGTGAGAGGGGAAAGATATAAAAGGGACCTAAAGGGCAACTTTTTCATGCAGAGGGTGGTACGTATATGGAATGAGCTGCCAGAGGAAGTGGTGGAGGCTGGTACAAACTCCAGCATTTAAAAGGTACCTGGATGGGTACTGAATAGGAAGGGTTTGGAGGGATATGGGCCGGGTGCTGGCAGGAGGGACTAGATTGGATTGGGATATCTCGTCGGTATGGAATAGTTGGACTGAAGGGTCTGTTTCCGTGCTGCACATCTCTATGATTCTATGACTCAGTAATTAGGCAAGTGTGTGAACACAATTTTATCATTGATACATCACCAAAAACAGAAAATCTTTGCAATAATCCAACTTGGCCCAGAATCCTGGGTGGTCTACGAATGGGCCACAGGTTGAACAATTTTCAAGACAGGGGTCTGGATTAGAGTGATGCTGGAAAAGCACAGCAGGTCAGGCTGCATCCGAGGAGCAGGGTTGAGAGGTCTGCAGGATCCCTGCCTCCATTCCTGATGAAGGACTTTGGCCCGAAATGTCGATTTTCCTGCTCTTCGGATGCTGCCTGACCTGCTGTACTTTTCCAACACCACTCTAATCCAGACTCTGGTTTCCAGCATCTGCAGTCCTCACTTTTGCCTCGTTGATTTTCATTACGGGCAGTTTTGAAGGAGCCATGTTGTTGCTTCTGAAGATATTTCCCTCATGGTTAAACTGGTATTGACTGTGAAAGCTCCATCTAGTGGTTATGCACAGTGGTTGCAAGTCGTGCAGTGGAATTTTCCACAGTGGAAATATATTGATGCCAGGCAGGGTAGAACAACAAAGCCAGAAAATTTTGACCAATGCATTGCGTTCCGCTCACAGTAATATTGCACGGAGTATCTCCAGCTCACTGTAATTGCTGAGATTGGAGCTACATCGTTGGAGGCAGCAGATGAGTGGACAAACAAAACTAGGTTGGAAAGTTCAATTCCAGAGACAGGTATGTTATCAAGGTGGTAAGGCTGCCTGAAAGTTTAGAAAGGCAACACTGAGTCTGATTTTAACTCTATCAAAAACTACTCAATCTCAGTGTTAACATTGAGTGGGTCCACTGATTTCTTTCAAAGAGCAGTATAAAGAATTCACTTTATTATTGTGGTGTTCTGATCTTATTCATAACATCAGACTAGATATCAAGAAATAATTAAAGAGATGCCAAACACAATTTTCCCAAGAAGACAGTGTTGCAAACCTCTATCACACAGAGCAGAATCTGAACAATGTGGGCCCCAATAAGAATTGTGGCAGAATTGGATGAGAGGTTCCATCAAGAACATTGAGAGCAAATCAGTGTCACACCTGCGAGTTTCCAATTAAGGGGAATTATAGCTTGTTACATTTCTTCTTAATGTTGCATCTCACTTCATTAATATTCACTTGTGTATCTTACCGAACTTGCTAAAAATGTTAGACGTGGAGGTCAGAGCAGGTACGTGATGCCTTCAGCTCCCTGCTGGCTATGAACAAACTCCATGTTGATCAGCATCTTAGGGCACAATCATTGGCCCCTCATTCATGGCCATAGGCATCTGACATTTGTTTACCTCTCATAAACACCATGCCACCTCTGCGATCCAGTTGCAGGAAGCATAGAATTGTATCGCAGCGTGTGCCAGGACCTAGCAGTGAAAGGCAGCAGCAGGAAGACTTTGTCCGCAGGGAGAGGAATTGAACTTGTGGATTGGACCAGGCTCTGTCTCAGTGCTGCTCGCTTGCTTTCTTCACCCTTACTCACATGGTGTCCACCTGCATGCATGCACCATCCATGTCTTGTCTTGCCTAAGAGTGCATTGGTGCTTCAGTACTGCTGTATTGATGTGTTCTTTAGTGCAACCACAAAGACACACTGCTTGTCTCTAAGATGTGTCCCGTGTTGAGGGGGTCACCAAGTTGATGTCAATCCAACACCTACAGCATGTGCCAGGTGACTGCGTGGCAAATACACTGCACATTTATTCAACCAACTAGCCACATCAGTAAAAGAGGTGGGGTCTAGTCCTCAGTTTAGCCAAGAGAAAACACACTGTTGGTCAAGGGGTCCTAGTGCCATCAAACATTGACACAGCACCTTAGCAGGTCTGGCAACTTCTGTGGACAGAAATGGAATTAACAGTTCTTCTGAAGAAATTCATAAACATGCATTCACATGTAAACACTGGTATAGACAGGTACTCACGTACAAGTATTCACAGAGCCATTCAAACATACATACATAGATATACAAATATACACAATCACACTCACATACAAACTAACTCTCCCAGAGACATGCAAAAAGACAGACAAACATGCAAACACACACATGCACATAGACATTCAGACACATGCTCACAATTGCACAGTCACACATGTACATTGAATAGACATGCACAAATGTACGTGTGGATGTAAATACATGTACAGACATACATTCAAACAGCAAGCTTGCTCTTGCCTGAGAACTTACAAAGATATATTTAAAGTGAGTTTTTTTTGTCATTTCACCCATGATCAAACAAAAGTTTTTCTTCTTTCAACTTCCAGTCTTATGCAGCAATGAAAAAAGCATTGACAAAAGGGACAGTGTTCCTTACTGTTATAATAATCTGATAGAAGGATCCCCTGATAATCACTCACCTCCACAAAAACATATCATGATCAAGGGTGTCTCAGAGAGGGTGCAGAATGTTCTCAAGGGGGAAAGGGGCCAGCAGGAGGTCATTGTACGCATTGGAACCAACGACATAGGAAGGGAAAAGGATGAGATTCTGAAGGGAGATTACAGAGGATTAGGCATATATTTAAAAAGGAGGTCCTCAAGAGTAGTAATGTCTGGATTACTTCAGGTGGTATGAGCTAGTGAGGGGAGGAATAGGACGATAGAGCAGATGAATGCATGGCTGAGGAGCTGGTGTATGGGAGAAGGATTCACATTTTTGGATCATTGGAAGCCGTTTTGAGGTAGAAGTGACTTGTATAAGAAGGACGGATTGCACCTAAATTGGAAGGGGACTATTATACGGGCAGGGAGATTTGCGAGAGCTGTTCGGGAGGATTTAAACTTGAAAGTTGGGGTTGGTGGGGTTGGTGAGAGAGGGGGGTGTGTGTGGAGGTGTGAGCAGTGGGACCCCGGGAGATAGTGAAGAAAGATTTCAATCTGAGACTGGTACAGTTGAGAACAAAGGCGAATCAAACAGTCAGGGCAGCCTGGGACAAAGCAGAGAACAAGGTAGGACTGACAAATTAAACTGCATTTATTTCAATGCAAGAGGCCTAACAGGGAAGGCAGATGAACACAGGGCATGGTTTAGGAACATGGGATTGGGATATCATAGCAATTACAGAAACATGGCTCAGGGATAGCTCAGGGATGGGCAGCTTAATGTTCCAGGATACAAAGGAGGCAAGAGAGGAGGGGGAGTGGTGTTTTTGATAAGGGATAACACAACAGCTGTACTGAGGGAGGATATTCCCAGAAACACATCCAGGGAAGTTATTTGGGTGGAATTGTGAAATAAGAAAGGGATGATCACCTTATTGGAATTGTATTATAGACTCCCTAATAGTCAGATGGAAATTGAGAAACAAACTTGGAAGGAGATCTCAGTTATCTGTAAGAATAATAGGGTGGTTATGGTAGGGGATTTTAACTTTCCAAACAGAGACTGGGACTGCCATAGTGTTAAGGGTTTAGATGGAGAGGGAGTCCGTACAAGATAATTTTCTGATTCAGTATGTGGATGTATTTACTAGAGAAGGTGCAAAACTAGACCTACTCTTGGGAAATAAGGCAGGGCAGGTGATTGAGGTGTCAATGGGGGAGCACTTTGGGGCCAGCGACCATAAATCTATTCGTTTTAAAATAGTGATGGAAAAGGATAGACCAGATCTAAAAGTTGAAGTTCTAAATTGGAGAAAGGCCAATTTTGATGGTATTAGGCAAGAACTTTCAAAAGCTGATGGGGGCAGATGTTTGCAGGTAAAAGGACGGCTGGAAAATGAGAAGCCTTCAGAAATAAGATAACGAGAATCCAGAGAAAATATATTCCTGTCAGGGTGAAAGGGAAGGCTGCTAGGTATAGGGAATGCTGGATGATAAAAGAAATTGAGGGTTTGATTAAGAAAAAGAAGGAAGCATATGTGCGGTATAGACAGGATAGTTAGAGTGAATCCTTAGAAAGGTATAAAGGCAGTAAGAGTATACTTAAGAGGGAAATCAGGAGGGCAAAAAGGGGACATGAGATAGCTTTGGCAAATAGAATTAAGGAGAATCCAAAATAATTTTATAATTACATTAAGAACAACAGGGTAACTAAGAAGAGTAGGACCCCTCAAAGATTAGCAAGGCAGCCTATGTGTGAAACCGCAGGAAATGGGGTAGATACTAAATATATTAAGGACAAAAGGGTATCTAGTGATAGAATAGGGCCCCTCAAAGTTCAGCACGAGAGCCTTTGTGTGGAGCTGCAGGAGATGAGGGAGATACTAAGCAAGTATTTTGCATCAGTATTTACTGTGGAAAAGGACATGGATGGTATAGAATGTTGGGAAATAGAGGTGACATCTTGAAAAACGTCCATATTACAGAGGAGGAAGTGCTGGATAAATGTGCTGTCTTGAAATGCATAAAAGTGGATAAATGCCCAGGACCTGTTCAGGAGTACCCTAGAACTCTGTGGGAAGCAAGGGAAGTGATTACTGGGCCTCTTACTGAGATATTTGGATCATCGATAGTCACAGGTGAGGTGCCAGAAGACTGGAGGTTGGCTAACGTGCTGCCACTGTTTAAGAAGGGTGGTAAGGACAAGTCAGGGAACTATAGACCAGTGAGCCTGACCTCAGTGGTGAGCAAATTGTTGGAGGGAATCTTGAGGGACAGGGTGTACATGTATTTGGAAAGGCAAGAACTGATTAGGGATAGTCAACATGGCTTTGTACATGGGAAATCGTATCTCTCAAACTTGATTGAGGTTTTTGAAGAAGTAACAAAGAAGAGTGATGAGGGCAGAGCCGGAGATGTGATCTATATGGACTTCAGTAAGGTGTTCGATGAGGTTCTGCATGGGAGACTGGTTAGCAAGGTTAGATCTCATGGAATACAAGGAGAACTAGCCATTTGGATACAGAACTGGCTCAAAGGTAGAAGACAGAGGATGGTGATGGAGGGTTGTTTTTCAGACTGGAGGCCTGTGACCAGTGGAGTGTCACAAGGATCGATGCTGGGTCCTCTACTTTTCATCATTTATATAAATGATTTGGATGTGAACATAAGAGGTATACTTAGTAAGTTTGCTGATGACACCAAAATTGGAGGTGTAGTGGACAGTGAAGAAGGTTACCTCAGATTGAAATGGGATCTTGATCAGATGGGCCAATGGGCTGAGAAGTGGCAGATGGAGTTTAATTCAGATAAATGCGAGGTGCTGCATTTTGGGAAAGCAAATCTTAGCAGGACTTATGCACTTAATGTTAAGGTCCTAGGGAGTGTTGCTGAACAAAGAGACCTTGGAGTGCAAGTTCATAGCTACTTAAAAGTGGAGTCGCAGGTAGATAGGATAGTGAAGAAGGCATTTGGTATACTTTCTATTATTGGTCAGAGTATTGAGTACAGGAGTTAGGAGGTCATGTTGCGGCTGTACAGGACATTGATTAGGCCACTATTGGAATATTGTGTGCAATTCTGGTCTCCTTTCTATCAGAAAGATGTTGTGAAACTTGAAAAGGTTCAGAAAAGATTTACAAGGATGTTGCCAGGGTTGGAGGATTTGAGCTACAGGGAGAGGCTGAACAGGCTGGGGCTGTTTTCCCTGGAGCGTCGGAGTCTGAGGGGTGACCTTATAGAGGTTTATAAAATCATGAGGAGCATGGATAGGATAAATAGACGAAGTCTTTTACCTGGGGTGGGGGAGTCCAGAACTTGAGGGCATAGGTTTAAGGTGAGAGGGGAAAGACATAAAGAGACCTAAGGGGCAATATTTTTTCACACAGAGGGTGGTACATGTATGGAATGAGCTGCCAGAGGAAGTAGTGGAGGCTGGTACAATTGCAACATTGAAAAGGCATCTGGATGGGTATATGAATACGGATATGGGCCAGGTGGGACTAGATTGGGTTGGGATATCTGGTCGGCATGGACAAGTTGGACAGAAGGGTCTGTTTCCATGCTGTACATCCCTATGACTCTATAAATACTCACACACTCAAACACATTCATTCACACACACATACTCTCACAGAAATACTCACACATAGACACACACATGCACAAATGTGCATACACTAATGAATACACCCACAGACACTCGTTCATACAAACATACGCACACAAACACTCACTCCACATAGATAGTCACACAAAATACACACATAAACATCACTCACTTACTCACACACATACATCACAGGTGAAAGAAGTGATCAGAATGCTCTGCAATAGATACTTGTTGTTGAATCTGTGTTTTTTTTTAAATCTAAGTGCAAGTTGCATCGGAGTTTTTGGAAGGTTTCTTGCTGTGAGTCCTGTTGGGATTCTTGGCCATGTCTCAGCAGACTCACCGCTAACTACCCATCCTGCCTCTGTGGCATCTTTCACATCCAATTCCATCTTCATCTTACCACAGACTGTTCCCAGAACAACTCATCACTCACCGAATATCCATCAGAAGACCCTTGTGACTGTGCCATTTTTCAAAGGCTGCTGTACACCCAGGCATGAATCAGCAATCCAGAATTGCTCCTCATTGGCAACATCATGGCACGGCAGTCACAAAGCTGCATTGCCCATGGCACGTAGCTGGCATGGCTGACACTCCCTGATACCTACATCCCAATTCTCTCACTCTAGTCACTGTTAAACCACTGGTCCACACAATGCACCTGTCTGTAACTATGTTCCATTTAAGCATCTTCCTCTAAGTCACCACTCCAAAGGATCTCCAAAGCCCCTTGGACACCCACATTATGCCATTGTCCAGTAGGGGATCATCACACACAGGCAAGCAACTGGACAATTCCAAACATTATTAATGCCAGTGACAGAGAAAACAAACAAAACCAATAGAGGCTGAAATTCACCCGCACAATGCAAGCCAAATGATGTCCTAATGACCGAAGATGTCTTTATATTCCATGATGGCCTGCTGTACCCAGCTAACACCTACTGAAACCGGGTGTGAGTCGGGTCCTTTCTGGCTTGTAGTGGCTGAGTTCTGGATAAGGAAGGCTTCCTCCACTCTAATATCCTCCTCCTCCTCCTCCTCCCTCTCAGAAGATTGGACAAGTTCCTCAGCATCCAGTGGATCATCTCATTGCTTGCTCCAATCGTGCAGAGGACAGCACACCAGGATGGTGTGGCACACTCTGTCTGGAGCGTACGGGGCGGAGGGTAGGGTGGGGCGGGGGGGCCTTCCCAACCCAGACTGCCCGAGCAGTAGAAGCACATTGGCAGAAACCCCAAAGTCTGCTCCACCATGACCGTGTGGAAAATATTCTGAAGCAACTTTCCTCACTGTCCACCACACCTCCAAATTTTGTGTCATTTGCAAACTTACTAACCAGAGTGATGATTGATCTTTTTGATTACAAGAAAAAAAATTACCCTTTAGACATTGAGTTCTATAACCCTAGTGTATCAAACTGCTCCCTCTCAGTCTGAGTGAAACTGAATGCAGAATGGAGGATATTCACACTTGTAAGAAAATCATTACATGTAGCTGCAGAATCAAACATTGTGAACCTATCTTCCACATTTCAGAAATACACATGCAGCAGAAGGTCAGAGATCATTCCATCAAAAAGATACTTTTCGTAGCAACAAATGAAAATTCTAGCACAGACGGGAGCTGGAGGAGAGTATTGCCACTTTCTGCTGAAGGTCAGAGACCTTTGAGCGGACTCAGCTCGATATTTTTGTGTAAGGCCAGCAGGCCAGTTAAACTGCTAAAGTGTGGGCTTCATAATTCAACAGAGGGTGTGCAGGGTGCTGGAACCTGTAGCCTTTACTAAAGGTGCATTGAGAAAATGTTAGGGCAAACCTTTCTAAACTAGTTTAGTGAGTTGCTGTGTCAGAGCTGCAGTAGTAGCTTTAATATTGGATCCCAATTGACTGGCAACAAGTGAAGCTCCTGAAGTGAATGGCAATAGGACACAGTTCTGGCCCATTTTGATTTGCAGCTTTGCCAATGTGACTTGATACAAGCTGTCACACATTACTGTGCTATGTCCTTCTGCACTTTATTGTGGCATGTTAAATTTAAGTCTCTCTCTGCTCCTCCCTGTAGATAAACTGTCCTCTGAAACTCCTTGACCTTCAGATAAGCCAAATGCTTCACTAGATGTTTACCCTGAATGGGACGGTGCTTTGGTCCTTGGCTGGCAGTTCTCATAAGACTAGTCTCAACACTCAAAACATCCTCTTGTGTCATACTTCAAGCTGTTTAGTATAGTTTTCATTTAGATTGCGGAGTTCTTTCGGAATAGACTGATTCTTTCTCTTTGCTGTGAAAACACATGTAAATAAGTAAACTCACATGAAGATTATTAACATACTTAGCTCCCTGGTCCTTATCTCCTGTTTTGATTTCCACTTTCCGAGTGCTGATAAATTGTTTGGGCTTTTGGGTTCTTAGACATGGGAGAAGTGATGCTCCTCCCAGCTGCCTTACAGACAAAGACCTTATAAACTTCATCAGAATCAGCCTGCAAACAGCATTGAAACTGTACAAAATATGACATAATACCAAACTCGGTGGGCACTAACTTACCTGTGCCTCCATTCCCCTCCTCAGCCCAATCCTCATCTTGCTTGTTTATGGTAATTAAGTGACAGCTCAGTCTGGTAGGAATCAAAATGCTATCTCCACTGCCACTCTGTGTGTCAATGCATTGCCCTCTCATCACGGTTTAAACCCCACTCCAGACACCTTAGCCCAGACTCTAAACTCTACTATACTGAGGGAGGACTGCACCCACTGGGCTGGGACTATGGTGGGTGGGGGGGGGGGGGGGGAATGCTTTGGATGAAGCAATTTTTTGAGGCCCATCTTCCCCTCTCAGCAGATTAGTACAGGTCTAATGGCATTATTTTGAAGATAAACAGAAAAGTTATCCCTGGTGTCAAGTCCAATATTTATCTCTAAACCAAAACAGTGAGATTGATGTACCCACAGTCCGCTAGGTGAAAGAAAATCTTCGGATCATCTGTAACCATCCTCACTTTACTCAAAACTGAGCCCTTTGTTTGTTGTCCCCTCCGCTAAAGGAAAAAGTTTCTCCTTATCTACCCTTTCAACACCCCTCTTAACTTTGTAGACCTCAATCAGAAGCACACCTCCCCCCCCTCCCCCACCACCTCCCCCTCCAACCTCCTCTGGTCTGAGGAAAACAATACTAGATTATCCAGACTTACTTCATAACTGAAAGACTCCATCCTGGTGAATCTCCTCTGCTCTTCAGTGCTGTCTTTTCTCAATGTACTTGATAAAAAAATGAATCAGCTAATGGGTTAACCGCTGTTGCCTGGAGCAAGCCTGCTTTCACTGGCCAATACACAACTTGGGATTTGTCCACCTGGATGGGCTACTCGATTGGTTTTATCAACAATCCTGTAAATAAAGACCTCGTCATTTCCTCAGCCTTGTGAGTTTGATGCTGAATCAAAGCACATCGAAGCAATCCTGTAGGACAATAGCCTTTCCTACATATTGAGCAAACTCACAAATGGTCCAAGGACCACCATTTTCTCCACCTGAGATGTGCTCAGTCTACTGCAAGTTACCTTGGAAAGGTAAAATAGGCCAAATAATTTTGAACAACAGGTTAAGTAAACAATTTCATGCTGCTACGTGCAGTAATCATTCTACTCATAGGAAATGCAAACATTCTGCTAATGTTGTATCTGAATCTCAGGGTGTGCAAGTGTGAGATTGATTGATTTAATTGTTTGCAATAGGCAGAATGCACACTTATAGAATCCCTACAGCGTGAAAACAGGCCATTTGGCCTGACATGTCCACACCAACGCTCTGAATAGCATCCCATCCAGACTCATCCCCTCCCCTCCCATATCCTTGTAAGCCTGCATTTCCCATGGCTAATGCATCTAACTTCCCATGGCCATTTCACCTAACCTGGATATCAGGAGGGGACACAGGGAGACTGCGCGAACTCCACACAGACAGTCACTCGAGGCTGGAATCGAACCCCGGTTCCTGGTGCTGTGAGGCAACAGTGCGAACCACTGAACCACTGTGCTGCTTCCTGTACTCACACAATGCACAACATGCAACACTCAAAACAAAATGTTTCTAGTCAGATATGATTTTGCAGTTGAGCAGCACTAGATGAACCACTCTGAGTGTGCTGATAGCCACTTGAATAACCAATTAAAGATGATCAGTCAGGCTTGTGATATGGCCCATTTATACATCACATGAGTGACAAGGACACAAGGAATGTTCTATCCAAGCAAAAGGAATACATTCAAGCCTTGTGCATTTTTGATTTATCTGGGGACGCGAGGAGGCTATAGTTCCCCATTGCTGTTTCAATAACAATACCTCAATCAATCACAGTCAACTTGTCAATTAATCTGCATCTTTTTCTCCTCTAATATAAATTGGGCAGCATGGTGGCTCAGTGGCTAGCACCACTGCCTAACAGCGCCAGGAACCCAGGTTCAATTGTCGCCTTTGGCGGCTGTCTGTGTGGAGTTTGCACGTTCTCCCAGTGGGTGTGCTTCAGTTTCCTCCCGCAATCCAAAGATGTGCCATTCAGGTGAATTGGCCATGCTAAATTGCCCATAGTGTTAGGTGCATTAGTCGGAGTTAAATATAGGGTAGGGGAATGGGTCTCGGTGGGTTCCTTTTTGGAGGGTCGGTGTGGATCCATAGTGAATCTAATCTAAAAATTGTTGGGACTGTTTGAAATTTGGCGTTTGTGTGTTTGTCCTGACGTGAACAAGGTAACAGCAGTATGACTGACTTTTCAGCAAGATCCAAGTTCTGTACCACGAAGTAACATGTTATGTTAACATATGGGGGTGACACAGTGGCTCAGTGGT
This sequence comes from Chiloscyllium punctatum, assembly GCF_047496795.1. NCBI lineage: Eukaryota > Metazoa > Chordata > Chondrichthyes > Orectolobiformes > Hemiscylliidae > Chiloscyllium > Chiloscyllium punctatum. The sequence continues at coordinate 99,587,388 of NC_092755.1, read as the reverse complement.
TAGCACTGCTGCCTCACAGCACCAGGGTCCCAGGTTCAATTCTAGCCTCAGACGACTGGCTGTGTGGAATTTGCACATTCTCCCCGTGTCTGCGTGGGTTTCCTTTGGGTGCCCTGTTTTCCTCCCACAGTTCAAAGATGTGCAGGTCAGATGAATTGGCCATGCTAAACTGCCCATAGTATTAGGTGCATAAGTCAGGGGGAAATGGGTCTGGGCGGGTTACTCTTCGGAGGGTCAGTGTGGACTTGTTGGGTCAAAGGGCCTGTTTCCACACTGTAGGGAATCGAATCTAATTATAGTGAACATTTTCTTCAAATCATGTGAGTTTCTGCTGACACCACTGATGTGGTTTATCTTTTCCATCAGTACCTAAAGATAATACCCTTTAAGGCACCAAGTGATTGCAGGATTGAATCAAACCACATATGGGGCGTTAACTCAATAATTGCAATTGCAGAGTTGGGATGTCTCTGTTCTGCTGGAGTGTCCTTGTTAATAGCTGGTGCACTTGTGAGTGAACAAAGGAACATATGCATTAAAGGTGTGATTGTATGGACAACGATTGGCTGGATCTGAAGTTGCCAGCTGAGTATTTAGACTGCTACACTGTAGGCAACATTTCAACAATGGAGAGTCTGCATAGTGTAGATTCGATTCTTTTGTGTTTGTTTATTTGAGTTTGGTAACTGATCTGTGCTCAGTTGGTTAAGCCTGGGCATTTACTCAGAGCAAAGAGTCAACCACAGAAGATATTCAGATGCTAAGCTGTAATTGCATTTCCTGACTGCAGAAATATTTAAAAATTCTTGTAAGTAAACAATCTGCACACTGCTATCTCAGTATTATCTAAAACATGCATACACTGTACTGACAGTCAGGTTCATTCAAGGTCAACATCTTCATGAGTAAATAGTCGGTCACTCCACTTAGTAGGTCCATGTTGTCAGCTATAGTCAAGGAATTGCTCAATGAAGAAACTTTAATTAAGGATCAATTATAGTGCAAAGGATATATTATCAAAGCTGGAGAGAACATAAAAGTAAATCAAGAGCAATGAATTTCTAGGGGAAAAAAAGATAGATTTGTGGTTCTGGGAAATGTGGGCCATGCTGATTTTTCTGTTAACAGACATGAGTCATGAAGATTTCTCTTCCATACTATAGGAAAACTGAGTCTGGAACTTTAATAATCTTGCTATAAATGTGTTGTAAAATGTTTCACAAGGTTTCTGTTAATGTCAAGGGTGTCCCTGATATGAGTGCTGGATCTGGGAGAGTTCTGTGGCGTTATGATTCAGGTTGCATTTGATTGATGGTGATCTCCCTGTTACAGAAGTTTTTCTCTTGTGGTTTGAGTTTGCCACTTGATGTTTGGTTCATGGGTAGACAGCACCATCCAATGGACATTTGTTGCAATTGTTCATGACTTAAGATTTGGAGGTGCTGGTGTTGGACTGGGGCGTACAAAGTTAAAAATCTCACAACACCAGGTTATAGTCCAACAGGTTTAATTGGAAATACTAGCTTTTGGAGCGCCGCTCCTTCATCAGGTGGTTGTGCACCTGATGAAGGAGCGTCACTCCGAAAGCTATGTGCTTCCAATTAAACCTGTTGGACTATAACCTGGTGTTGTGAGATTTTTAACTTTGTACACCCCAGTCCAACACCGGCATCTCCAAATCATTACAGTCAGAAAGGTTGGCACAACCAGTCAATCCGAAAATGATAGCTATAGAGTCCAGACCTGATCTGAATAAACAGTGTCTTATAAATAGAGAAATAAACTTCATAAGTGAACAAATAGTTTGAACAAGTAGCTCATATTGAACAAAAAAAATGATGCAGAACATCTAGACCTCATTCTGAATGACTGTTTGGTCTGTATCTCAGTCTCTCACATCCATGATTCCACATGTAAACCATATTCAAACCCTTTAGTTAGATTCCAGATTTTAAATGACACCCACATCTTCACAATCTTACATATGAATTATTGTTGATCCTTCCAGCATGTGACTCACTCCTGATATCTGTTATTCAAACATGAACCTTCCTGATTATTTGATTAGACTGCATCCTCTAACATACATCTGGGAATTGAAGTTAAAGCAATGTGAATATTTCATTGTGAAATTTGTAATTAATATTATATTGCCATGTAGCACATTTTGGAGCGGTGAGTTGTATTAATTATTTAAAGTACACGGCTGGATTTGTCCTCTGGGACTTATCTTACACTTTCAGACTTCACTCCCAAATCAAACAGAGTTTGATAAATGAATTGTAAAATATGCTGGTCTATTAAAAGTATTACAGCATCACAGGGAAAGAGGAACCTCGGTCTTGGACCAGGACTACAAGCCTTCTCCACTTTTCAATGAGTTTGTGGTTAATCTGACTGTGACTGCACCATCATTTTTCTGTCTGTCACCTGTAACTCATGACTCCCTTGTCTATCAAAAATCTATTGAACTATGCTTTGAATAAGTTCAAAGACACAGCATGCACTTTTTTTCAGGGGAAGAGAATTCCAAACACTAATTTCTCCCCATCTACATCTTGAAAGTGAGACCTGTTTTCCTTACATTGTCTCCACTAGTGCCAGAGTGCCCTCAAGGAGGAAATATCCTCTTGGCTCTGTGGAGTGCCCATCCTGTGCCATCTGGGAAGTGTTAGTTTCTCCATGTATCTCAGATGATCGCATATGCAGGGAGTCTCTGCAGCTGCAAAAATGTGAGATCAGCGTTCTGTAATTGGCGCAGTGTCTGGTGTTACTCTGGTGCACCCACTGAAGCTGAGAGGTAACTAGGTAACACATTTAACAAAGTGGTCACTGAAATAACTCCACAGAGGCTGGTGTCCCATTACCAAGTCCCCCTTTATTTATTCATGTGGAGAGTCTTTGATACTGATCCAGCTCCCTCAGAGCCAGCACTCAGAATAACAAAAACCTGACACTCCTGTTTATATCTGTCAGCCAGGGCTTCCTGAGTAGACCAGGTTAACAGCCCCAATCAGGGAACTCGTATTCTATGAGTGCCATTTGGCTGATCTCATTACAATTACTGTATCCCTCCCCCTCTGAGTCTGAGGACATAGACCGGATCTCTATTTTTGTAGCGCTGGGTCAGGTTCCTCCCATCCTGCCTCTGATATGGGTGGTGCGTACCCGTTAGTTGTTGTCCTCTTGCACCTGGAGCATCTTGGAAGAAATTCATTCTCATCTTCAGGTGGCAAAAACATTGAGGCAGCCACATCTAACATGTCACTCTCAGATTCAGAGGTATTTTCAATGCTTGATGGAGAGGGAGAACCCACAGGTTCCAATAGCTGTTCCGACTGTTCTGAGGGGTTGGGCAGGTTTTGCGCCTGCACTGTTTGTGAGTTTGCAGCTTTCATATGGTCCGTGTGCTTGTTCAGGACCATCGAACCAATCTGAACTTTATACATCACGAGACCTGACCTGGCGTTGATCACACCTCTTACCCATGCAGGGCCAATCCCATGGTTCCCACAACAAACTTCATCCCCTGAAATAAACTGTCTCCCTCGCTTCTCTTTCACTTACTAGAGTCTTGTGTCCAGCATGAGCATTCCTGATGCTGTTTCACATCTCCCCCAGAAAGATCAGATTTAACCTGGTGCAGAGTCTATGCCTCAGGAGTAAATCTGCTGGAGCTATCCCTGGAGTTGCATGAGCTAACCCTGTCCTATAGTCAAATAGGAACCAGGACAGTTTGGTATCTAGAGAAGCTGTAGGCTCTTTCTGTAAGCCTGCCTTCAAGATTTGGACTGCTCTTTTCCCCATTGGATGATGGTGGGTCTGGAGCTGTCCTTATATGACAAATACCATTCAACTTTAGGAAATACTCAAATTCTATGCTGGTAAACAATGACCTGTTATCTGTGGAGTCCATGTATTGCAAAAGATACTCACAGTTTTTCTATTGCCGTCCCCATGTTTGAGAAATTAACTTTATGCATGTACAACCACTTTGAATGGGTGTCCACAATGACTAAAAACATTGTGCCCATTAAAGAACCTGCACAGACACGTGTAGCAAATTCCAGGGTATACCCAGCTATCCCATGAATTTAGCAGAGGTGCTGGCGGTAATCTCTGTCCTGGTTGGCATGCTGGGCACTGTCTGCCAATGTGACTATGTCTGCATCCAAGACTGGCCACCTGACATAACCTCTCACCATTTTGGAAACCCCTGGATGATCCTGATGGAGTTCAGTCAGTATCTGGCAGCGACCTTTGTTCAACTGAATCACTCTTGATCCCCATGATAGACCGTCCTCCACCGTGTTCTCTCTGGGTCCAAAAAGGGTTTCAGTTCTGGTTGTGATGGCCCTTTGCTTTCCCCCATTGCCACCAGGTATTTCAGTTTTGCCAGGACCGGATCTTTCTGCATCCAAAGTCTGATATCATCAGCTGTGACTGGAAGTGTGGCCAGAATTGTAAAACAATTATGGACTCTTCCCGTGGCAGTACCACCACAGTTGTGTACCTTTCAGCGGGAGGCAGCTCAATGCATCCACATTCATTAATTGGCCTCTCAGACAATGTCCCAACTTGCAATTACACAAATTTAGTATTCGAGTCCACCACTGAATCAACCTGAAGCCCTGGGCAGCACTGCCTTGTCCTCTTTAAGCAGACATAACAGGGGTTTGTGGTCCGTTATTAGTATAAATTTACCTCTGTAAAGGTATTGGTGAAACTTCCTAATTCTGAATATGAGAGCCAAACCTCCTTTCTTTATCTGGGTGTATTTTCACTCTGCATTAGCTAACATCCTGGATTCATATGTAACTGAGAGTTCCTCTCCAATGGGCCACCCGTGAGCTAATACTACGCCAATATCATATGAGGAGACATCGCATATCAACACCAGATCTCGCTTGGGACCATAGTGTGCCAACACCTTAGAGAATGATAGGTGTTTTGTCACTTCCCTGAAAGCTATGGTGTGGTTATGTGACCATTTCCAAAGCTGATCCAGTTTTAGGAGTTGTTGCAAAGGTGCCAGGATGGAGGCAAGATTATGTATGAACTTCCCACAATAATTCACCAGCCCAAGAAAAGACCTAAGCTCCAGTACAGACATGGGAGCCAGGGCACCTTTGACCACTCTCACTTTATCTTCCAATGGGTATAACCTGGCATTGTTGACTCTGTAGTGAGGTAGATCACTTCGGCTCTAGATTAGAGTGGTGCTGGAAAATATTATTCCTAATTCCTTCACCTCTGCCGTATCTGGTCCCAGGAGGACCAGTTCCACCACAGAACACACCAGATGGCCTCCTTCTTTCGAGACCGCAATTTCCCTTCCCACGTGGTTGAAGATGCCCTCCAACGCATCTCATCCACATCCCGCACCTCCGCCCTCAAACCCCACCCCTCCAACTGTAACAAGGATAGAACCCCCCCCCCCCACCCCCCGTGCACACCTTCTACCCTACCAACCTTCGCATCAACCACATCATCCGCTGACATTTCCGCCTCCTCCAAACGGACCCCACCACCAGGGATATATTTCCCTCCCCACCCCTTTCCACCTTCTGCAAAGACCGTTCCCTCTGTGACTACCTGGTCAGGTCCACGCCCTCCAACAACCCACCCTCCCGAGCAGGCACCTTCCCCTGCCACCGCAGGAATTGCAAATATTGCGCCCACACCTCCCCCCTCACCTCCATCCAAGGCCCTAAAGGAGCCTTCCACATCCTTCAAAGTTTCACCTGCACATCCACTAATATTATTTATTGTATCCGTTGCTCCCGATGCGGTCTCCTCTACATTGGGGAGACTGGACGCCTCCTAGCAGAGCACTTTAGGGAACATCTCCGGGACACCCGCACCAATCAACCCCACCACCTGGTGGCCCAACATTTCAACTCCCCCTCCCACTCAGCTGAGGACATGGAGGTCCTGGGCCTCCTTCACCGCCGCTCCCTCACCACCAGACGCCTGGAGGAAGAACGCCTCATCTTCCGCCTCGGAACACTTCAACCCCAGGGCATCAATGTGGATTTCACCAGTTTCCTCATTTCCCTTCCCCCCACCTTACCCCAGCTCCAAACTTCCAGCTCAGCACCGCCCTCATGACCTGTCCTACCGGCCTATCTTCCTTTCCATCTATCTGCTCCACCCTCCTCTCTGACCTATCACCTCCATCCTCTCCCCCATTCACCCATTGTACTCTTTGCTACCTTTCCCCACCCTCCCCCCTGATCTATCATCTCCATCCCCACCCCCGTTCACCTATTGTACTCTATGCTACTTTCTCCCCACCCCCAAGCCCCTCTCATTTATCTCTCCACCCTGCAGGCACTCTGCCTCTATTCCTAATGAAGGGCTTTTGCCCGAAACATCGATTTTCCTGCTCATCGGATACTGCCTGACCTGCTGTGCTTTTCCAGCACCACTCTAATCTAGACTCTGGTTTCCAGCACCTGCAGTCCCTGTTTTTATCTAGATCACTTTGGGTGCCTGGAACAAATGTATCCTCCTTTGGTGAACAGCCACTTGAAAGAAACATCTAAGGACTACGTTCAGCTTCTCAAATTGCTCCATATTGGTCTTCTCGGTTATTAGCATGTTGGCTCGATAAATGACAACCTGGGTAAAGGCTGACGATACCCCAAATGGCAGTCTTATATATTGATACAAATCCTTAGGAGTATTAATTGAGAGTTCACTTCTGAGAATCCTCATCCCACCACAATAGCAAGTACACATGTCCAGTGTTGTGAGGGACAACCCCCCCCCCCCCCCCCCCCCACCCCCCACTGGCTTTGTGTAGAAATCCTCTCTGTGAGGGACTTGCTATTTATCCAACTGCAGAAAGTGGTTTACCATTTGTTTAAAATTCCTACAAAGGTGAACTGACCCACCGGTCTTTACAATCAATATGACTGGTGCTGCACATCCGGCAAACTGGACTGGTTAAGTGGTCACCCAGTTCAAATGGAGGACAATACCAGGGGGCAGCTGGTATGATGATTCCTTCACTTTACCACCTCCTGATTTCTGCCTCTACTTTTGCCCGTAAGGCAAGTGGCACTGACCTTGCACAATCGTGTAATTGTTTCCTGGTCAACATGCAAGGTGGCCTTGGCTCCTTTGATAGTTCCTAGACCTTCCTGAGAAACCTCCGGGTATTTAATTAAGACTTCACTCAGGAAGCCATTGTCTAATCAAAAAAGATGGAGCCAATCCAGGTGAATCTTTCTCAAGCTATTTCACCCCATCAATCTTACAGTCAGTGGTAACTCAACCAACTGCTTCTCATAAGAGACTGGAACCGAAGTTAGTCAGTAACAGTTCCCCAGTGTAGGTTTACAGTCCAGCTGAGGTCTTGTGCAAACCTAAGGATAGGCATCCACAGTGAATTCTGTTAAACGTTGGTTCTGCAATCACTGAAACAGCTGCTCTGGTATTGTCCTCTATTTGAACTGGGTGACTGCTTAACCAGACATTTATTTTGATTAGTTCTGATTTGGATGTTGCTCAGTAATATAACTTTCTCAAAATCGGAGGTAAGGGGGCTTTCCAGGAATGCAATCTCCTGGACATCAGCCGATGAGTTTTCTTGCTCAGTTTGGGTCTAGTGGGACTATTTTGCCATTCAGTACCGGCAGCAACTACAATGGCTTGCCAGCCTGCACTCTGAAGAAAGTTTTAAGTGTTTGGCTGAGGCGTGGCTTTGTTTTTGGGTTTTGCTGTGGGCTGGCCTAGAGTCCCTCTGTTCAGGATGTGTCTTGAATGAGGCCATGCAATTGGCTTCACTCATCTTGTGTTCCCCAAGCTCAGTCGGACTGGCGAGGGTGTCTACTTTCATCGGAATACCCTGTAACTCATATACTCCAATTGCTGCATTTTCCAATCATCAAGCCAGTTGTGGTGCCTGTTTCAAGTCCAGTTGGGCTTCACCTATAAGGCATTTTTATATGGTCATATCATTAATCTCACATATCAAACAGTCTCTTAGCATCTCTATAAGGGTTAAGCCAATATCACATGCCTCTGCCAGTCATCGTAACCACATCAAAAATCCCAACATGGTTCTTAACTTGCCGAGTAAAACTGATCGTGTCTCAGAATTAGGTGCCAGCATGGACTGGGTTGGAAGGACTGTTGTTCTGAAGATTTTATTACTCTATTTTCTAATTTATCTCTATGTTCCTTTTATTTATTTTTATTTGGACTTTTATTTCTTTAACTTTCTATTTTTTTTCTGAGAACTGTACTGAAGAATTTGTACCTAGGTACCTTGTAACTAAGATGGCGCAGTAATGGTGGCTTATAAACTTTTCACTGTACTCATTTGAGTAGATGTGACAATAAAGTGAATTCTAATTCAATTTAATTCAATTCGATAATCACCCAACGCCCACTTGGGTGCCTCAACTGAACCTGCCTCCCCACGTCTCTGGCTAATGCATTCCATGTCCGAACTACCTGAGAAAGATAGTTTGAGAAAGCGTTTCCTCACATCATGCCTTGTTTCATTTGCACATCACTTTAAACTTATGCCTTCTTATTCCTTTTACCTCCTTCCAATCTATTCTACAAACACGCTTGATCATGATTTTGAAAACCTCTAGCAATCTCCTCTGAGCCTTCGTCACTGCAAAGCGAACAGTCCCAACTTTTCCAATCTCTCTTCATAACTGATTCCTGGAATCAGTCTTATAATTGTCTTCTGCAATGTCCCCAACGCATTTACACTTTTCCTGTAATGTTGCCCCTGAAATTGTATTCACTACTCCAGCTGAGGTCGGACAAGTGTCTAGTACAAGTTCAACATGACCTTCTTCCTCTTGAACTCTCCGCCCCTGCTAACAAAGCTGAGAACACTACATACTTTGTAACTACCTTTCCACCAGTCATAGAATCATAGTCATACAGTCCTGCCACCTTTAATGACCTGTGTGCACTTACACCCAGGCCCCTCTGCTAAGGCATCTCCTTTATTCAGAGACAGGAAGTGGCATTCCCAGTGTAGGAGAGATGATGGCCTATTATTAATCTGGGGACCCAGTCGCAAGTCCTATTGTGGCAGATGGTGGAATTTGAATCAAGAAGAAAAACATTGAGATCTGATGTAATGACCATGAAATTGTTACTGAGTGTCAGGAAAACCCCATCTGGCTCACTAATATCCTTCAGGAAAGGAAGTCTGCTGTTCTTACTTGGTTTGGCAGATATGTGACTCTAGACTCCCAGCAATGTGGTTGACTCTGAACTGCCCTCTGCGAAAATTAGGGATGGGTAATGTCCCATGAAAGAACAAAAATAAAGTCAAAGGTTTCTCATGGTAGACAGGTTAGCAAGGTTAGATCACATGGAATACAGGGAGAACTAGCCATTGGATACAGAACTGGCTCGAAGGTACAAGACAGAGGATGGTGGTGGAGGGTTGCTTTTCAGACTGGAGGCCTGTGACCTGTGGAGTGCCACAAGGATCGGTGCTGGGTCCACTACTTTTTGTCATTTATATAAATGTTTTGGATGTCAACATAGGAAGTATAGTTAGTAAATTTGCAGATGAATCCAAATAGTTGGGGTTGTGGATAACAAAGAAGGTACAACAGCACCTTGATCAGATGGGACAATAGGCCAAGGAGTGGCAGATGGAGTTTAATTTACATACTGGGTAAATGCTAGGTGTTCGCATTTTGGAAAGGCAAATCAAGGTAGGACCTCTACACTTAATGGTAAGGCCTGGGGAGTGTTGCTGAACAAAGAAACCATGGAGTGCAGGTTCATAGTTCCTTGAAAGTGGAGTCACAGGAAGATAGAACAGTGAATAAGGAATTTGATATGCTTGTCTTTATTGGTCAATGCATTGAGTATAGAAGTTGGGAGGTCATAGTGTGGCTGTACAGGATATTGGTTAGGTCATTTTTGAAATACTGCGTGCAATTCTGGTCTCCTTCCTATCAGAAGGATGTTGTGAAACTTGAAAGGGTTCAGAAAAGATTTACAAGGATGTTGCTGGGATTGGGAATTTCAGCTATAGGGAGAGGCTGAATTGACTGGAGTTACTTTCCCTGGAGCATTGGAGGCTGAGGGATAACATTATAGAGGTTTATAAAATCATGAGGAGCATGGATAGGATAAATGGACAAGGTCTTCTCCCTGGGGTGGGGAGAGCAAAACTAGAGGGCATTGGGTAAATATTTAAGAGGGACCAAAGGGGCACCTTTTTCACACAGAGGATGGTGCATGTATGGAATGAGCTGCCAGAGGAAGTGGTGGAGCTGGTACAATAACATAATTTAAAAGGCAATTGGATGGGTATATGAATAGGAAGGTTAGAGTGATATGGGCCAAGTGCTGTCAAATGGGAGTAGATGAGTTTAGGACATTTAGTCAGCATGGACAAGTTGGACCGAAGGGTCTGTTTCTGCGCTGTGTCTGTTTCTATGACTCTACCTTAACAGCTGTTGGGTGAAAAGGGATGGAGATTTTGGGGATAATTTTCTGGAAGTCAATAATAGGTTTTCCATATCACTGAATTTGCAAGCTTATAAACTTGCATCCATAGGCTTTACATTTCTGATGTGTGCTGGCCTAATGGTGAAAATAAAACTCCAGCTTCTCTTTAAGCTGGTCCTTGGCAGGGTGTCTGGGGCCTGACTGAGGTCTGAAGTATGGAGCAGCTTTCTGCTGTCAGCTTGGCAACCTCTCATCAGGCGTTCTGCTGACGTGTGGTTATTGCCTTGATTAAACATTAATACCTACATGGGAAAGAAAGTGGGCTGACACCTGGTGCAGGCTGAACAAGGACTAGACCATCTTCATACAGATATATTGCAGAAAGCACAGGCCAAGTGAAACACGGTACTCATTAATGAACTCAGTGCAACAGTTAATTTGTTTCTGCATACCAGTTACAGGAGTCTGAGTAATGTAAATTTGTATCAGTGCTCACTGGGTCTTCTCCCTCTGGACAATGGTTGAGCCTTCAGTTGGTTATAAGTCATGAATGTGCCACGTGGTCCTCAGTCGATCTCTTTGGGAAGATGTCACTGGCATTGCTTTTGTGTGCTGTGGCATTGACCATCCATCATGCCAATGGACAGAAGGCAGCAGAAGAGGTGAATCGTGATGAAATGGAGATAGCTCACGCGACACTGGCTGTAAGTACCCTCTTTCACCACTAAGCAGCTGAGAGAAAGGCAAAGCCCACATTGCAGGACATTGCCAAGTCCAGAAAAAGCATGAAATAATGAAGGGGGAAGCCTTCTTCCTTAAAATAAAAACCTGTATGTTGTAGAAGAATGGGGAGGTAGGATTCCCCAACTCTGAGTCTCAGATAGAAGCTGAGACTGAGGGGGATATCTTGGCTTTTATCTGGTGTGAGCTCAGGGAGGAGAACAGGAGTGAATTTCATGCTTACAATAATGGTCATAGAGTCTTACAACGTAGGCCCTTCGGTCCATCATGTTTATGCTGGTCATCAAGCACCTATCCACTCTAGTCCCAAGTCCAGCACTTGGCCAGTAGCCTTGCATGTTACATCAAATTAAGAATCACCCAATGTTGTGAGAGTTCCCATCTCTACCACCTTTTCATGCAGTGTGTTACAGATACCTGCCCCAACCCAATTCTTCCCTAAAACCTCTCTAAACTTCCTGTCCTTTGCCTTAAACCTATGCCCCCTGATTATTGATCCTTTTACTAAGGAGGGTTTCCTCCTATTTACCCTGCATATCCACACAGGATTTTATACATCTTAACCGGGTCCTGCCTCAGCTTCCTTTGCTCTAAGGACAAGAAGCTAACCATGTGCAAGTTAGGTAAATTGGCCAAACAAAATTGCCCGTAGTGTTAGGGGTAAATGTAGGGGAATGTGCCTGGGTGGATTGCTCTTCGGAGGGTCGGTGTGGACTTGTTGGGCTGAAGGGCCTGTTTCCACACTTTAGGGAATCTAATCTAATCTAATCTAATCTAGCCTTTCTCTGTAGCTGCAATTCACCAGCTCAGGCAATACCCTGGAGAATCTCCTCTGCACTGTCTCCAGTGCAATAGCCTGTTGATCAATTTCCATCAGTTCACGTTCAATCATCAATAAACTGATTGAAAGGTTATCAACAGTGTCATCAACACTAACTCAGCAATAATTTGCTCAGTGATGCTTGGTTTGGCTTCCATTCAGCTCCTGACTACATTACAGCATTAGTTCAAGCATGGACATAAGTGCTGAATTTCAGAGGGAGGGTGAGAATGACTTGTGCCTTGTAGATAGTGGACACCAAGTAGACCCTTGACACCAAGTTGCATTTGATTGAGTGTGGTATCAAGGAACCCTAGCAAAACTGGAGTCAGTAGGAATCGGGGGTAATATCTCCACAGTCTGGAGTCTTACCTGGCCCACAGTAAGATGGTTGAAGTTGTAGCAGGTCTGTCTCAGCTCCAGGTCAGCTCCCACCATCTTCAACCACTTCCTTAATGACTCTCCTCCATCATAAGGTCAGAATACAACTGCATAATTTTCAGCACCGTTCATGATTTCTCAGATGCTGAAGTAGTTTATGTCCAAACACAGCAAGGCCTAGACAACATCCAGTCTTGTGCTGACAAGTGGTGAGTAACCTTCATGTCACAACACATGACAGGTAATAACCATCCCAAGCATGAGGGAATCCAACTATTATCCAATTGAGATTCAATGGAATTACTATTGCTGATTTCCCCCATTATCAACTTGCTAGGCATTATTATTGGTCAGATACTGAACTGGATTAGCCAAATAAATGCTGTGGTGACAAGAGCTGGTTACAGATCAGGAGTGGATCACTTCCTGTCCACTATCTACAAGGCACAAGTCAAGAGTGTGATGGAATACTCTCCACTTGTTTGAATGGGTGCAGTTCCAGCAACACTCAAGATGCTTGATATCATTCAGGACAAAGCAGCCCACTTATTGGCACTTCATCAACAAACATTCTCTCCTACAATCACTGACACGTAGTAGCAGCAGTGACCGCTATCTACAGAATGCACTGCAGAAATTCAACAAGATTCCTGAGACAGCATCTTCCTCCATACAGAAAGACAAGGGGTCCAGCTATATGGGAACTTCACCATCTGCAAATGTCCCTTCAAACCACTCTCCATCCTGACTTGGAAATATATCGCCGTTCTTCAGCATCACTGGGTTAAAATCCTAGAACACCATCTGTAAAAGCATTGTGGGTGTAACAACAACAAAGTGGTCAGTGGGTCAGGAAGGCAGCACCTTATGAAGGTCAGCTAGAGATGGGAGTAGTCAGCAAAGCCCACGTCCTTTGTCTAACCTTAATACTGATGAGTTGATATGGAGTGTGCAGGGCCAAGTGATAGCAGGCAGGGAATCATGTATTGGTATGTTTTGTATTAAGGTGAAGTTGGGATGTAGGTAGCAATGGGAATCAGTAGAGGACATAAGTTGACATAGGGGCCATAATATATCATGGGTTGAATATACATGGATGGTACAAGAGGCCATGGGGTTCAGTCGAGGGGAATCTGTTGGCACGGAGGGTATGAGGGACATAGATTTTATTGTAAGTATGAGGGGAAGTAGGTGATAGACAGAGGGCTTCACTGGGAGAAGGGCCATATGAGGAGAGTGTGTGCCCAATGTGCAGTGGTGAGATTCAAAACACAACTGAGACAAAGCTCCAGAGCACCAAGGCATCAGAATGTCAGCACAGCAGCCCACAGTTACCCCCCCCCCAAGACTGTTTCCAGCTTTGACTCCAGTAAGTACCCACATTCCCTCCCCCAAATCCCACCCATTGCTCAGGACACTTCTCCAGTGCTGGGTGAAGTGCGTTAGGAAGTTTCCCTGCTCTGTGTGCCTGCTTTGACTGTGTAAACCAGGCCTTAATGTAAGACCTTAATGTAAGACAGTGGAGCAGACCAGCAGCTAAAGCTCAACTTAAATGATACACCAGGTTTTGGTTCCAATGCTGCTGTCTGATATTGATTCTAAGAATGGAAGAACCTGGAGTAGAATTGGCTTGTATTTGTGTGCACAGTGAAATGCATATTAAAGGCACCAACCAGAGGCATGGGTTACAGTAACTGACCCAATAACTGATTCAGATCATTTCACCCACTCTGCACCCAGTTAATCCTGCATTTTGCTTTTGTTTTTTTAGGCTCCTAGTTTGGTTGGATGATCAATTAAGAAGATGCCAGAGTTGTATGAGTTTCTTCTGAACCGATTGGCATTGTAGTATCCTTTAGTATGACCTTAATGAGGAGACAAGTGTTGTGCACTTTCATTCCTGTTCTTTCTTTCACATGTGGGATTCACTGGAGCTGTAAACACGCTATATGTAATCTTCTGGATTTAAGGCTTCCAAATTTTGGAGTAAGTGCGAACAGGTTAAGTAATATCCTTACAATTCTGTGTGCCCTTCTATATTTCTGATATTCAACATTACTCAAGCAGCAATGGATAGTTCCTACATAATTGGTTGGTAGAGTCATTGGTTTTCTAGTCGAATGTAAGATTGCATAGTGAGCAACGACCTCTCAAGAATTGGCAAACAATCCCATGCTCTCCAGCAGTGGATCTCTTAGACAGTTTCCTTAACTCTATCCTTCAGTCACAATCTGCAGTATGATTTACAGGATGATAAGGAACCTGAGCTCCTCTTCTACAACCTGAAGGATGAAGTTGTTCAGGTCAGTTTTTGCTTCGATTTGGTTTGTTATGCAAATCTTTAAAAGAAAGGATTCAGACTTACCTACTCAATACTTTTGAGTCTTTCTTGTGTCTAATGACCTGTTCAGTCAGACAGCAGCACACAGAACAAACAAGTATGGATTAAGGAACAAGGGTGTACTAAACATGCTACACTAAACCAGGAGAGGGAAAGACATGCAGACATGCAAACGTTCGCATGAGGAAAGAAAAACAAAGGAAGTCTGCAAAGAAAAGGATGAATAATACAGATGGGGAAAGAGATGGACAGAGACACTGAGAAATATGCACAAAGGATGCTGCTCAATAAATGCTTTCGCTCATTATCGCTAAGAAAGAAAAGGGAGCAGGAACTGCAGCTGAATGGTTTGTCATTGATACACTGACCTCCTGTGTCAGGACAGGTCTTGCAGTGAGTAATTAGAGTCAGCACTTAACAAAGAATGATTTAATAGAGGCTAACAAATTCTCCGTTGATCTCAGAAGTAGGCTAGGGATCTGATCTTTGGTTTTCTAGTGATACAATAAAAACCCATTTCTCATGTTTATGTCACTCAGTTGACTAATGCAAGAGCATCCACACCTGACCCTTGTTGTGCAGAGTGTCTCTCATCCCATGTAAAAATAAAAGATTATTGTGCAGCATTTCACTCTGCTGATGGCCTCAGACCACAAGCTAACAGTTACAAATAATAGTATCTTCCAGCACAGAGGGAGGCCAATTGGCCCATTGTGCATGTGTCATCACTTTGAAAGAGCTCTCTAATTAATCTTGCTCTCCTACTCTTTACCCATAGCATTGCAATCCAATTCCTTGTTTGAAAGGTACTACTGAATCTGCTCGACGGATCATAATGACTCACTAGACAGTATTTATCCCCGTATTGTTTTTGATTCATTTGCCAATACGTCCTCTAGCTATTGACTGACCTGGAAATGGAAACAATTTCTATCAAAACCCCTCATGTGTTTGAACACTTTTATTAAATCCCCTCTTGCAATCCCAACTTCTCTAGGAAATGACAATTAGTGATCAGTTGATTTTTTCTTTTACTTTCTCCATGTAATTTTATCAAAAGTAGTTGTTAGCAGTTGAAGATAATTGTTCCAACTCATGTCTTATAGAGATGTCTTTCCACTGAGCTCCTTCTGCTCTCCTTCCTTCAGCATTACCTGGTAAGGGATATGACGGCCGACCAGCTTTCAGCTCTCCTTGAATCATTGGGATTCTACAAAAAGTCAGCGAAGGGAGAAGAAGTCCCAAAGGAATTCCAGCATTTTCCACTAAAAGCTCCACGAGATGAGCTGTAAGTCAGTGAATGTCAGTGTGTGGAGATGACTTCCAAAATGCACGGATGATGTTCGAGTCTAAAAGGCAGTCAACAGTCAGGGCTCGAGCTGAATGTCTGCTTCTTGGTGTGGGAAATGCTTCAAGAATAAAAAAAACAAGCACTCATCCTTAACCTTTGCAATCTGTTCTATTTTGGCGTTGCATGAAGAATCATTCAGTGCAGAAAAATGCTCCCTTTACAATTTTCATGAAGTACACCCAGGTCAAACATAGCACAGGTCAGATACAGAGTGTCGATCACTTGATGCTGCCCTATTAATCCAGGAGAATATTTCCTTAGTTTACTAATGCAAGAAAAGTCATACTTTTTTCCTGAACAGAATGATTTAACAATTCACTGGCATGATGCATTTGGGAAATCGTCACGGTATGTTTTAGTTGATTGAGAATATCATTTCCCACGATCATCTCCATCTGCAGGTTTCCTTTCAAGCCATTCATCACGACTTGGAATGACATCACTGTTCCTTCACTGTCGCCAGGTCAAAATCTTGGAATGGTCTTCCTAACAGCACTACACCCTCAGTGTTGCAATGATTCACAAAGGCTGCTCGCCAGCCACCTTCTCCAGGATAATTAGAGATGGACAGTGACTCCCACATATCGAGTGAGTATAAATGGAGGCCAAGACACAGCAGGATAGAGCTTCCTCTTGCTAGTTGACCCACCCCACCTCCGAGCTAATTTCTCAAGTCAGCACTCATTAGTGACAGACAGTGAACTAGAACATGCCTGATGCAACAATAACAACTTGCATTCATAGATATTTTTATTCAATCTGTTCAGAGACAGTTCCATATTCCTCTGGAGCAGGTGGGCTTAAATGCAGTCTCCAGATCCAGAGGTAGTGACATTACTATTGCACCCCATGAACCCTACAGGTTGCATTTATAAACTGTTTTCAACATGATAAACCTCCATGGTGCCCCACCATTCGTGACCATCCAGCATTCCGATAGGAAACGTAGTGATGAGGGTGGAAAAGCAATTCTGTTCTTTTACACTTTGTGAGCATTGTTCCACCAGCTGGAAGGGTAGCCTTTTTCTGCCATCCCTGTGGGTGTGATCCCCTGCCAATCCACGGGGAATGTGAAGGGGGTGTAAACCCTTCCACCCCCCTCTGCAGTGTTCTGAGAAATTGAGCGTTGCTGGGTGCAAAGGGGAGGAGCAATCAGCCTTGGAGAGAGTTGCAGTTTCAAGGCTCTGTATAGTGCAGCATCTCAAGTCTTTCTGTTGGTCTGTAAACCTCTCGTAAATATTCAGATGTTGGTGAAGCGACCACCAGCTTCAACAGCTCCTCATTAAACAGAGTGGCTGATCAGTTCATCTCAATGGAGATACCCAGTGACAAGGGCATCAATAATGTCCCTGGTGGTATCACTTATACCATGGGTGTCACAAGCAGGAACATTCCACATAGCAGAGTCTTGTCACTCAACAGCTCTTTCTACCATCTATTCTTTTTGGTAATCACAAAATGATTTGACTGTAGCAGGATGCAGGCCAAAACCCTCATGTCCCTGTTTGGAAGCTTGACATTCAATATATCTTGGGAAACCTGGAAAGTGCTGATGAAGAGATGCCAATTTTCTAGTCTATTAAAATGAAACATTCTGAATTTACCAAGCTGAGAGAGCAAAACAAACAACCTTAAGGGAAACAACAGAGATAATGCAACCAAATGTGATGACGATAGACCTTGGGTTGGGATCTGACAAAATATTATGGGCCATGGGAAGATCTGAGGCAGAATCGGGTGGAATGTCCAGTAAGGTCTTTGTCAATGTCAGGAACAATTTGTTTCATCTTTTATTACTTGCTGAGTAGCAAGCTACGTTCCCTGTTAGACAGTGAAGAATTGCCAATTAAGAGTCATGGAATCCTACATCTTAGAAGCAGGACATTCAGCCCATTAGATTAGATTAGATTACTTACAGTGTGGAAACAGGCCCTTCGGCCCAACAAGTCCACTCTGCCCCGCCGAAGCGCAACCCACCCATACCCCTACATTTACCCCTTACCTAACACTATGGGCAATTTAGCATGGCCAATTCACCTGACCTGCACATCTTTGGACTGTGGGAGGAAACGGAGCACCCGGAGGAAACCCACGCAGACACGGGGAGAACGTGCAAACTCCACACAGACAGTCGCCCGAGGCAGGAATTGAACCCGGGTCTCTGGTGCTGTGAGGCAGCAGTGCTAACCACTGTGCCACCGTGCCACCCCCACTGTGCCACCGTGCCACCCAAAGATCCACACTGGCCCTCTGAAATGCTGCCACCCAAATCCATCCCCCTACCCTATCCCTATAACCCTGCATTTCCCATGACTAACCCACCTAGCTTGCATATCCCTGAACACTATGGGCAATTTCTCATGATCTATCCACCTAACCTGAGGGAGAAAACTGGAGCACCTTGAGGAAACGCACGCAGATTTGGGGAGAATATAGAAAATTGACACCTGAAGGTGGAATCGAACCCAGGTCCCTGACACTTGTTGAAGTAGCACTGCTAAACACTGTGCCACCCAATTAGGGAGCGATTTTTTGTTAAGCACTTTATTAATGTCAGAAGTTCCCTTATGAACATTCAGTTTGTTATCTGAATTCTTGTCGAGAGTATGGTGCTGGAAAAGCACAGCAGGGCAGGCAGCATCTGAGGAGCAGGAGAATCGACATTTCGAGCAAAAGCCCTTCATCAGGAATAGGGCTGTGAGCCGAGTGTGTAGTGAGATAAATGGGGGTTGGGGGGGTGGGGTTGGGGGTGGGGTGGGGTTGGGGGTGGGGTGGGGTGGGAGGGTGGGGGGGTCCTGGAGAGGTTGGTGGGGGGAGGTAGCTGAGAGTGTGATAGGTAGATGGTAGTGGGGGTGATGGTGATAGGTCGGAGAGGAGGGTGGAGCGGATGGTTGGAAAGGGAGATGGACAGGTAGAACAGTGCCGAGTTGGAAGGTTTGAATTGGGGTAAGTTCGGGGGAGGGGAAATAAGGAAACTGGTGAAATCCACATTGAGGTTGTGGGGTTGGAGGGTCCTGAGGTGGAAGATGAGGCATTTTTCTCCCAGGCATTGGGTGGTTAGGGAGTGGCGATGGAGGAGGCCCAGGACCAGCATGTCCTTGGTGGACTGGGAGGGGGAGTTGGAGTGTTCAGCCACGGGGTTGTGGGCTTGGTTGGTGTCCCAGAGATATTCTCTGAAGCGTTCTGCAGGAGCAACAGATACAGTAAATGACATGTGTGGAAATGCAGGTGAAACTCTGATGGATATGGAAGGCTCGTTTGGGGCCTTGGATGGAGGTAAAGGAGGTGGTGTGGATGTAGATTTTGCAATTCCTTAGGTGGCAAGGGAAGGTGCCAGGAGGAGAGGGTGGATTGATGGGGGAGTGAACCTTACAAGGGAGTTGCGGGGGGAATGGTCTTTATGGAAAGCGAATAGGGGTGAGGAGGGAAATATTCTCTGATGGTAGGGTCCGTTCGTTGGTGGCGGAAATGGTGGAGGATGATGTAATGTATACGGAGATTGGTGGGGTGAAAGGTGAGGACGAGGGTGGCTCCGTCCTTGTTGCGGTTAGAGGGGTGGAGTTCGATGGCAGAGGTGCAGGACGTGAATGAGATGCGCTGGAGGCCATCATTGACCATATGGGAGGGGAAATTGCGTTCTTTAAAGAAGGAGGCCATCTGCTGTGTTCTGTGGTAGAACGGGTCCTCCTGGGAGCAGATGCAGTGGAGATGGAGGAATTGGAAATAAGAGATAGCGTTTTTACAGGAGGCAGGGTGGGAGGTAGCTGTGGGAGTCGGTGGGTTTGTAGAAAATGTCAGTGTTGTGTCAGTCACTGTTGTGTCAGTCACCGTTGATGGAGATGGAGAGGTCCAGGAAGGGGAAGAAGGTATCTGAGATGGTCCAGGTGAATTTAATGTCAGGTTGGAATTTGTTGGTGAAGTTGATGAACTGTTCAACCTCTTGTGGAAGCACGAGGCGATGCTGATAGAGTCATCGATGTAGCAGAGAAAAAGGTGGGGAATGGTGCTGGTGTAACTGCAGAAGATGGACTGTTCCATGTAACTAACAAAGAGACAGGCAGAGCTGGGCCCATGTAGGTGCCGATGGCTACCCCTTTCATCTGGAAGAAGTGGGAGGATTCAAAGGAGAAATTATTAAGGGTGAGGACCAGTTCAGCCAAATGAATGAGTGTGTCAGTGGAAGGTTACTGGTGGGGACGCTGGGAGAGGAAGGTACGTGAATTCTTAACATGGAAGTCAGAGCTGGTACCTGGTGACCCTAGATCACTGCTCTCTGTGGTCAGGCTGCACATTATTTAACATCAATCAGTATCGCAGGGCACAATCCAAGGGCATCAGCCACACAATGCGCCTTTCCATTTACATTGGCAACTAACATTGGACAACCCTGTTGTCACCAGTCCAACTAGGAGAAAGTGAGGACTGCAGATGCTGGAGTACCAGAGTTGAAAAATGTGGTGCTGGAAAAACACAGCAGGCCAGGCAGCATCCAAGGAGCAGGAGAATCGACGTTTCGGGCAAGTGCTTATGCCCGAAACGTCGATTCTCCTGCTCCTCGGATGCTGCCTGGCCTGCTGTGTTTTTCCAGTACCACATTTTTCAACTGTCACCAGTCCAATCCAGCTATATGCTGCTTCAGAAGCAGAGACGTTCAGTGCAAGATGTCGTGGCCACTTGCATTGAAAAGCTGCTGCTTTGCATGTGAGGAAAAGAACCCAGGGCAGGAATTGGAGCAGGGTGCATGTCAGGATTGGTCATTGTCTTTCTCCGTGCTTGCTTACCTTCATGCTCACAGCGTCCTTGCCTGGCTATACCTGGCACACAACATGGCAGCTTGCCTTGCTGCTCAGCAATGCTCCACTGGGGAAGGGGATTTGGAAGTTGAGTGCACCTCTGTATGGCTCTGTGCTACGTCAATCTCGCATCTACACCACATGCCAGCAGCTAATGCAGCAAACACACTGCATGTATACAGCAAGCCGTCAGCTATGTTGCATGGTTTCAGGGCAGGAGTCTTTAGCACAGTCTGTAGAGGTACCCATCAATCAAGGGGCCCTAACACAGTGAATCAACGGCATCCTCAGATACCGGCTCCAGACAGTGTAGAAGGCCGTTGACACAGAATTTAATCCATGGAACATCCTGTGTGACCATGAAGTCAGATATCACACTGATGCAATCACATTCAGGGCCACTCTGAGGGATAAACAAACATCTGTAGAAAACCAAGAAACTTACACAAACATGAGAACTCATTTACATAGCAATGACTCCAAAATATCCTCAACAGATTTCCTTTTCCTTCTCTCTGCCACAATGCCCTAATGTAGTCTCTAGTTTCATTGAGCAGGAGCCTGGTCTCCAATAGTCCTCCATCTGCCAGTGACCTGGGTACTTTTACCTTGGCCAACTGTGGAGCTGTCACACTGAGGTAGCCACTGCATTGTACTCCCACACTCTCTAAGCTTAATGTTCCCATCGAGGTGTCAGTATCTGAGCTGGTGGGTAGGGTACAGACTTGCTGATGCTTCCCCTTGAGGTGGCTTTGGGAGGAACCAGCTATCTCTCCATGATGGTGGTGGAGATATTGACAGCATCTGTTAGACACAAGAGAAAGGGTCAAGATTAATGGTTAGCAGTGGTGTGTAATGAGTGAGAATGACAGTGGTATTACTGTGAGAGTTACAGGACCTGGATGGAGCAGCATTCTCACAGAAATGGTTCCGGTCTTTTTCTGTAAGGGAGCTTGTAGGGGCTGAGAAGACGGGAACCCCTCCATCCATCCAGGCCTTTCTGTCCCACTGTGGACTGTATTCTCCGGGGAATGAGAGAAAGAGAGGGATTGAGTGAGATGAAACTGGATGGCATGGTTCTTAGTGCTGATGGAGGTTGTGGCAAGGCAGTGAAGTGTTTAGGGTGAATGAGTAGGCAGTGAGGAGATCATGAGGATTAGCAATATGGGAGTTTGTGAAGTAACAAGATTGGTTAAGGGAAGGTGCTGAAGACAATAGTTAGAGTGGTAGAACTTGAGCCTTGGCAAAAGGTGGGTGCAGCAGCAATGACAGAGTGAGTGTGAGGTAGCAGACTGAACACTGGGGCATTTACAGTAATAAATTTCACCAAGCCCCACGGTAAGAATTCCTTAAATGAGTCGATTTGCACTTTGCCCAGAAATTGTAATTTTCTGCCCCCTCTTCCAAATATAATGCCTTCGTTTAACTATATCCGAGGTACTGAGTATACACTTGGTCTCCTCATTAAACAAGGCAAATAATTATACAAGACCCTGTTCAGAGAAAGTTCATTAGAATGATTCCTGAGATGAAGGGTTCATCTTATGGGAAAATGTTGAGCAGGTTCAGCCTATTCCTGTTGGAGTTTAGAAGAATGAAAGATGATCATATTAAAAGAAACAAGGTCCTGAGGGGATTTGATGGGGTGAATGCTGAGAGGATGTTCCCACACTGTGGAGGCATCTGGAACCATGAGACTGAGTTTAAAAACCAGGGGTCTCCCAGTTCAGGCTGAAAGAGGAGAATTCTTTTTCTCTCAGCGGGTCATTAGTTTGTGGAATAGTCTTCTCCTGAAAGCAGCAATGAATACACTCTAGGCTGAGTTAGATGGATGGTTTATCAAGAGGGAGTTGGAGGGTGTGGGAGGAGACAGGGAAGTACAGTTGAGGCCAACTCAGATTGGCTGTAGTCTCATTCCAATGGCAGAGCAGGCCTGAGGGGCCAAATGGCCTTCTCCTGCTCCCAATTCTTCTGCTGTTGTGTACTGTGTTGTAAAAGAATCTGGTTTCTCAATATGGTCACCTGACCCCACCCCCTGAAATGTGCTGTAACAGACTGAACATATTGGAGACCTGTCCCGTGTTCAACAAAAGGAGTTCCTATAAATCGGTCGAAGGAGATCTCAAAGAAAGGAAGAGAGAGCCTGCTCCTTCATCAATAAAGGAATCACCGTGCATAGGAGCTGGCCTCTGTTTGTGTGTGTATATTCACCATTAACAGCACTTTTCACTTTGGTTCTGGTGAAGTGTTTACGTGATCTAAGTACAATAATATACTGGAGCCTCCTGATGCTAAATATTAGTGAAGAGTTAAATTGCTGGCCGTAAAGTCATACAGCAGCTGCTGTGTTTTAATTATTATTTTCCCTTCTCTATTCAACCTGTTAAAATTGTAAGAATTTCAATGACCATTTTAATTATCTAGCAACAATTTCAGACATGTACCTATGTTAAATTTGTAGTCGTGAGTACAAATAGACCTATCCCCTTAAGATAACAGCCTTTTATGCGAGTCAATTTGTTCTCTCATAATTTATGGTTTCAAAGCACTATAAGTTGGATGTTTTAACCATGATAGAAACTTCTACAAGTGAAATGGCATTCAGCTCTTCACATCTCAAGCAGACAATATTGGTGGATATGTTTTAGCAAACAGGAGGTCGGAACAAAGTTTCAGCTTCTAACTGTTCTTCACCCATAGCCTGTATCCAGCACAAAGAAGGCAGGAAACAGGCCATGGTATTTTGCACTGTGTTACATCATTACACTTTCATTTTAACCTCATATGATTTCTATCATTATAAAGGCAGGTCTTTGTTGCCCATTCACAATATGAAATGGTTACAGTGAACAGTATGAACAATTAGAAATAACACATAGAAGCATTTCAATGCTGTATTGTTAGATGTGATGTCTTTCAGTTTGGTGAGGTGGTTTAGCTTACGTGCTGTGACTCATAGATGTTACCAAGATCCTGACCAGGACAACCAACCAGTCTTTAGCTGAAACAGTTCCCTGTCATAATAGGCCATGTGGTGTGGAATTCTGTTCTGTCCTCAAACCTTCACACTTGTTAGATTCAGGGCATCATCTGGCCAGCTACTTCCTCATCTTTTGCTGTAGAAACTCTCAAAATTATTAGATTAGATTCCCTACAGTATGGAAACAGGCCCTTTGGCACACCAAGTTCACACTGACCCTCCAAAGAGTAACCCACCTAGACCCATACCCTTACATTTACTCCAAAGTGGCAACTTAGAATGGCCAATTCACCAAACCTGAACACCTTTGGACTGTGGGAGGAAACCCATGCAGACACAGGGAGAATGTGCAAACTCCACACAGACAGTCACCCAAGGCAGGAATTGAATCCAGGTCTTTGCACTGTGAGGCAGCAGTGCTACCCACTGAGCCAACATGCCACCCAATTATGCTCTGTGCAGAAGCAGCAGTTATTGCAAAACATTCCACTCTGCTGGAGGATTACAAAAGCAACCTGAACTTAACTAAAAGGTTGAAGATCTTGTCCATAGGTTGGGTGCAGGAACTCCTCAACATTAATGGAACAATTCAAGTGCACCCATCATTCCTAATCAATCTAGCTCAGTGTGATAGATCAAATCCCTTAGCTGTGCTGACTGTAAGATTTGTACATGAAGTAAAATGGGGATAACCTGAAACCAATAACAAAGTAAGGCCCGAACCATTTGCTCACCATGAAAGCTTGACCTTGAAACAGAGTGTATTAAAACTGTCCTTTGGGATAATGGCTATCCTGACCAGGTCATTGCTCACCATGCAAGATGCATACTCATGAATGGTCACCACTCTCAGACTTGAAAAGTGTCCAGTCTATCTTGAATTACCTCAGAAAGATAAGGGACAGAAAAACAATTGACAAAGAGGTTATACTGGCCTTCACTCTATTATTACGAAGGAGCAACATGGGTAGTATTTTCCACCAACGGGATACTGAAATTAAGCCAAAAGTAAGTTTTGTGTACCACACAAATGAGTAATGTGGTGTGTGAATTTCTGGTCCAATGCCAGATATGTAGCTATATATTCAATGATTAGATGCTCATATCTAACAGCACATCCATTTAACTATTTGCAATTGGCAGACTACCACAGTGTCAACTGCACTTAACTAGTCCTGTGCTTGTCGAACTCAGAACATCATGTCCAACATAAGGTGTAATGCTGCAATTGGACAACTCTTGCTGAACAACCCAAATATGCCAAGAAACACATTTACTGTCAATTTAAGGTAATCAATTCGGCTTAAAATGTAACTCACTCATACTAGAAACTACATATTTCATAAGCAGGTATCTATCCTCTGCTGGTAAAATGAACAAGTCAAAGTATTACACCATTTCTCAAATTAAATCAAAGCATGAGGGGCAATATTTTCCAGGTGAATTCTCTATGGCAAAGCAGTACTTTCTCATGCAGTGTAAATTGTTACTCCCTCTGAAATTTACATTCTTGCATCAGTCCTGATAAATGCAAGAAAAAATCTTTGACAGTATGTCTTCTTTTTTCATGATTTGGAGATGCTGGTGTTGTACAGGGGCGTACGAAGTCAAAACTCACACAACACCAGGTTATAGTCCAACAGGTTTAATTCGAAGCACGAGCTTTTGGATTGCCGCTCCATCAGACTGTTGTAGAGTACACAATTGGAAGACACAGAATTTATAGCAAAAGTTTACAGTGTGATGTAACTGAAATTATACATTGGAAAATACCTTGATTGTTCATTAAGTCTCTCATCTGTTAGAATGAACATGTTAGTTTCACTTCTTTCATATGGAAATCACAAAACCTTTTTTAAAAGTTACATTCTCAGGTTAACTGTAACAATTGGTGTCAGCGCGGATAAGGTGTTGAGATGTTGAAGGTGTTAGCCCCCTGTGTTCCCTGTCTGTGCCATAATGTTTAGACTGATTCTAATCTAAAAAGTGAGTTAACAGAGTCTTACATGGATTCATGCAGTTTTTGTGCAAAGTACAATGTAACTCTGCAAGTATAAATTCACCCCACAAACGTATACGTGTATGTGTGCATGTGGGTTTGCGTGTGTGTGTGTGTGTGTCTGGGGTGGGGCGTTGTGAGTGTCTGTGAGAAAGAGTGTGTGTGTGTGTGTGTGTAGGAGTATTTGTGTGTGTGTATAGTGCAATGGTGGTCACCTGTAATGTGACATCAACCAAAGGTCCCGGTTGAGGCCCTCCCTATGGGTACCGAACTTAGCTATCAGCCTCTGCTCGGCCACTTTTCACTGCTGCGTGTCCTGAAGTCTGCCTTGCAGGATGGTCTCCCGAAGGTCTGATGAAGTGTTCTCCAACTGGGAGGGAACACTCCTGTCTGTTGATTGATACCACCATTACAAGGTCCGATGTCAAATGTCCTGGACCGCTGAAATGTTCTCCAACTGGGAGGGGACACTGCTGTTTGTTGATTGTTGTGTGATGCCCATTCATCCATTACTGTAATCTTTGCTCAGTTTCACTAATGTACCATGTCTCAGGGTATCCTTGCCTGCAGCGTATAAGATAGACAACGTTGGCTGAGTCGCAGGAGTACCTGCCACGTACATGGTGGGAGGTGTCCCCGTGTGTAGTGGTGGTATCAATCAACAGACAGGAGTGTTCCCTCCTAGTTGGAGAACACTTCATCGGACCTTCGGGTGACCATCCTCCAAGGTGGACTTCGGGACAGGCAACAGCGAAAGGTGGCCGAGCAGAGGCTGATAGCTAAGTTCGGTACCCATAGGGAGGGCCTCAACCGGGACCTTGGGTTCATGTCACATTACAGGTGATCACCATTGCATTATACACACACACAGATACTCCTACACACACACACTCTCACATACACACACAGGCACTCCTATACACACACACACACTTCTATACACACAGACACACCTATACACAGACACTGACACACACTCCTACAGACACACACACTCCCACATGCACTCTCTCAAAGACCTAGACCCCTTTACACACACACACATATATGCACTCTCTCTCACAGACACTCACAATCCCCCCCTCCAGACGCGCACACACACGCAAAAAAAACCCACGTGCACACATACACATATACGTTTGTGGGGTGGATTTGTACTTGCAGAGCTACATTGTACTTTGCTCAAAAACTGCATGAATCCGTGTAAGACTCTGTTAACTCACTCTCTCATTCTAACAGATGAGAGACTTAACGAACAATCAAGGTATTTTCCAATGTATAATTTCAGCCACATCACTCTGTAAACTTTTGCTATAAATTCTGTGTCTTACAATTGTGCACTGCTCAACCACCTGATGAAGGAGCGTCGCTCCGAAAGCTAGTGCTTCCAATTAAACCTGTTGGACTATAACCTGGTGTGGTGAGATTTTAAACTTTATTTTTTTTCAGCAATTCTCAGGTTCTGTACAACCAAAAGACTCACTTTATAAATTAATTCTTTGTGGAATGTGACCATCACTGGCAAGGCCAGTATTTAATGTCCATCTCTAGTGATCCTTGACAATGTGATGGGGAGCTGCCTTGTTAAACTACTACAGTCTGTGTAAGTACACCAATGATGCTGTCCGAAGCTGAGTTCCGAGATTTTGACCCTATGACAGTAAAGGAACAGCAACATAGTTCCAAATCAGAATGGTGTGTGACATGGGATGGAATGTGCAGGTGTGTTCCCATGCATCAGTTGCCCTTGTCCTCCTAGCCAGGAGGAGTCACACATTCTGAAGGTGCTGCTGCTGAATTGCTATAGTATAATTAAAAGTGACATAAAGCCAATTTGTTGTAAAATAATCTCGGGGATATCCATGGAATTGAAGTTCCCCAGGTATATATGAAAATGTTAGACCAATGATATTTGTGAAGAGCTGACTTGTGCAGTTTATTGTAAGACGAGCAGCAGATGGCAGACTAGCACTACCCTAAATCACACTGCATTTGGTTTGCATTTGATTATCTCAAACCCTCTGGTGTGAGAGAGTCAAGTTCTGGCAGGTTTGTGCCAGAGTCTGATATTTGCTATTATTCAGAATCTCACTCAAATGCTTTCTTTACAGAGCTGTGTTCTCAGCTCGATGAAGCTGTACTCTTTATTACGGGATCTCTGTGAAGCTGCCACCTGGACCTGAAGCTTTTTGGTGCTTATGTATACCCCAGCACTGACGATTGGGACAATGTCTCCACTGTTCAGTGACAGAAAAAAATGAAAATTATTTAACTATCGTAAAATTACAAATGTTTACAGACAATGCCAGGACAGCATTTTAACACTTTCCAAGTCTGCAAGCACTCCCAGCTATAAACCCTTTTCAGCCATGCTGTTTAGCAATTTCTGAAAGATCCTTAAAGCATATTTTTAATATTTTCCTTAATTGAGAGTGTCTTTATGGCCATATGTTTTTTGAAGCCTGAAGAAGAGATGTATTACATTATTTTTTTCCAAACTATTCCCATTCATTTTGTCTCAAGTCCTTAAAATGTTCCATTGGATTCCGATACCATGGTTGGCAGATTTTCTCAGTTCCTTGCTGCATTTGCTATTCAACAGCTCAATCCTACTTTTCAGGGCCACATACTAATGACATTACATTTAAAACTCTGTTAAGTTGACTGTACCTGTTTTTGGTGAATGTGTGGGGATTGGTTGGCTTCTACAAAACAATGGGTGTTCTGCTCCATCACTGACCAAATGGTAAAATTAACATTTCTAGTTCCAGCAAATCTAGTTTTTAATGGTTAAATTCAGAACTTCATCTCTCCCATACAAGTATTCAATGCCAAGGAAGTTTAGGAAAAGAGAATTGATTTTACACCAATGATTATTATGATATAAATAGCTCCAACAAGATCTCTTTCAAAATGAATGGGATTCATTCTTGAAAAGAAAACTTTAAAAGGGCATGGGAAAGAAACGTGGACCCAAGTGGATTGTTCTTATGGGTAATCTCATAGTTGCAATGGGTTAAAAGGCTTCTTCCTTCTACGCAGCTAAACACACGGATCCTAAATCCAAATTCGCTGTGACGAATAAGGAGACCAATATATAGTAAAATTGTGTGTTAGATGGGCAAGTTGAGTCATAGAGTGGCAGAGGGCTCGGGGAGACATGGGAGGCTTAGTCAGACCATGGAGAGAGAATGCAATGGGAGGAGAGCAGAAGTGAGAATGTTGCACGGGGAGCAGGGAAAAGAAAATAAAGTTTAGCACTGATGCATTTTCTGGAGATACGGGGTCAGAAATAACAATTCCCAAAAAGTCCAGGAGTTTAATGAAATATGTGATGCTGTACAAAATAAAAGCCAGAAATATGTGTTAAAAAACAGTCCACTTGAAATATACGTGAATGGGGCACTGCAGAGGTGGAGACAAAAAAAAAACCCAGAAACATAATCAGAACCAATATAGCACTCAGTGGGAAATAGTCTGGAATATTTGTCATTATGAGGAACTAGAGTGTTCGTTAATGGCTTCAGCCTTGACATTGCAACAAGCTATCAGTCACCGGCAGATCCTCCAGGACAATATTTAAGACTAATTTCCCTCAACAGCAGCAGGTATTCGTATGTAGCCGGAGGGAGCTGCCACCTTGTGTACTACTAATAGGTTGTTAACTGCAGTGGCTGAGGACTTTGCAGAAACAACGAGTGTATGGCAAGGTCACTGCAGAAAACACAGGGTCTGCTTACTCTTGATGCCAATCAATAACCTATTTATTTTACACCCATTCCTATTAACAACTTGCAAGTCTTCAGAATTCTGGCCTGATGCTGTTGCCGGATTCTCCCAGCACTGGTTGCCTGGAATAAGGTCTGAGGACTGTGAGATGGAGGAGCATTGTGGGATTAAGGCCTCATAATATTAGTCGAGTCTCATCAGACAGAAATTACTGTACAAAAACTTAACCCACTGCATCAGTCCCAAGGCTTGATGTCGTTTTCAATTTCTACACTAAAACTTGGTTGGTAATTTCAGAAATGTTCTGTGATGATTTCATTTCAAATTTAAATGAGTATCACAACATCTATTTCTCCACAAGCTGGACAGCTGATACTGGAGCAGGTTTAATAGGTTGAAAAAGAAGAGAAAATAATAATTAAAATACAGCAGCTGCTGTATGACTTTACAGCCAGCAATTTAACTCTTCACTAATACTTAGCATCAGGAGGCTCCAGTATATTGTTGTACTTAGATCATGTAAACACTTCACCAGAACCAAAGTGAAAAGTGCTGTTAATGGTGAATATACACACACAAACAGAGGCCAGCTCCTACCCACAGTGATTCTTTTATTGATGAAGGAGCTGGCTCTCTCTTCCTTTCTTTGAGATCTCCTTCGACCGATTTATAGGAACTCCTTTTGTTGAACACGGGACAGGTCTCCAATATGTTCAACCTGTTACAGCCTATTTCAAGGAGTGGGATCAGGTGACCATATTGAGAAACCAAGTTCTTTTACAACACAGTACACAACAGCAGAAGAAATGAGAGCAGGAGAAGGCCATTTGACCCCTCAGGCCTACTCTGCCACTGGAATGAGATGACAGCCAATCTGATCGAGGCCTCAACTGTACTTTCCTGTCTCCTCCCACACTCTGCAACTCCTTGTCGATACGCCATCCATCCAACTCAGCCTAGAGTGTATTCAATGAGCCTCCCACTGCTGCTTTCAGGAGAAACTACATTCCACAAACTAATGACCCACTGAGAGAAAAAGAATTCTCCTCATTTCAGCCTGAACTGGGAGACCCCTGGTTTTTAAACTTGGTCTCATGGTTCTAGATGCCTCCACAGTGTGGGAACATCCTCTCAGCATTCACCCCATCAAATCCCCATCAGGATGTTGTTTCTTCCAATACGATCATCTTCCATTCTTCTCAACTCCAACAGGAATAGGCCGAACCTGCTCAACATTTTCCCATAAGATGAACCCTTCATCTCAGGAATTATTTCAATGAACCTTCTCTGAACATGTTTGCGTAAGTGTCTTTGTTTTTGACAAATGTTTGTTTATCTGTCTGTGTAGCCCTGAATGTAGTTGCATCAGTGTGATGTCTGACTTCATGGTCATACAGGATGTTCCAAGGATTAACATCTGTGTTAATGGCCTTCTGCAGTGTCTGGAAGCAAAAGGAACAAGATTTATACATGTGAAGGGGTCCCACTCATACTATTGGCCCTCTTTCTAGAGCTTCCCAATTCCGTGCCCAGAGGTGCTGCTGTCAATATGGTGATCAGTGATACTGGGGACAGGGATATGTGCAGCATATAGGGAACCAATACAGTGCAAGCCTTTGCTTCCTAAGAGGCCGGAAATAGATTGGACAGGTGACATGATGGCTTGAAGGATTGGCAAATGTTGGATTGCAATATACATGGAGAGGGGTTTGTGGGGCTGATGACCATGGATGATGCCCCAAGATACTGTTTCATGCTAAATAACACAGAGGCTGACCACAGCCTGCAGTGATCTAAAGTCACCAGCCACCAGCTTTGTCATCATGTTAAGCATTGTTGATATCTACTTTGGTTGGTGCATTTGGACACACAGGAAGCTGAATATTAATGAGGCAATTTATGGGATTAATAAAGTATTTAACAAGTAGTAATCCCTTTAATTGGCAACAAGTCATGGTCTAGTGAGAAACTTCAGCTTGCCACTCAGCAAATCATAAAAGGTGACACAATATGTTCCCGACGTTGAGAAAGGCCTTACTGGATTCTGCCTCAGATCTTCCCATGGCCCATAGTATTTTGTCAGATCCCAACCCGAGGTCTATCATCATCACATTTGGTTGCATTATCTCTGTTGTTTCCCTTAAGGGTGTTTGTTTTGCTCTCTCAGCTTGGTAAATTCAGAATGTTTCATTTTAATAGACTAGAAAATTGGCATCTCTTCATCAGCACTTTCCAGGTTTCCCAAGATATATTGAATGTCAAGCTTCCAAACAGGGACATGAGGGTTTTGGCCTGCATCCCGCTACAGTCAAATCATTTTGTGATTACTAAAAAGAATAGATGGTAGAAAGAGCTGTTGAGTGACAAGACTCTGCTATGTGGAATGTTCCTGCTTGTGACACCCATGGTATAAGTGATACCACCAGGGACATTATTGATGCCCTTGTCACTGGGTATCTCCATTGAGATGAACTTATCAGCCACTCTGTTTAATGAGGAGCTGTTGAAGCTGGTGGTCTTTTCACCAACATCTGAATATTTATGAGAGGTTTACAGACCAACAGAAAGACTTGAGATGCTGCACTATACAGAGCCTTGAAACTGCAACTCTCTCCAAGGCTGATTGCTCCTCCCCTTTGCACCCAGCAATGCTCAATTTCTCAGAACACTGCAGGGGGGGTGGAAGGGTTTACACCCCCTTCACATTCCCCGTGGATTAGCAGGGGATCACACCCACAGGGATGGCAGAAAAAGGCTACCCTTCCAGCTGGTGGAACAATGCTCACAAAGTGTAAAAGAACAGAATTGCTTTTCCACCCTCATCACTACGTTTCCTATCGGAATGCTGGATAGTCACGAATGGTGGGGCACCATGGAGGTTTATCATGTTGAAAACAGTTTATAAATGCAACCTGTAGGGTTCATGGGGTGCTGTGGTAATGTCCCTTCCTCTGGATCGTGGTCTGTGTGCAAACCCCGCCTGCTCCAGAGGTGTGTTGTAACACCTCTGGACAGATTGTAAGTTATTGTTATATCAGGCACATTCTAGTTCACTGTTATTAATGAGTGCTGACTTGAGGAATTAGCTCGGAGGTGGGGTGAGCTAGATGGTGCAGGAGGAAGCTCTATCCTTGTTGCATCTTGTCCTCTATTTATATTCACTCATTATGTGGGAGTTGCTGTCCATCCCTAATTATCCTGAAGAAGATGGTTGGTGAGTGGCCTTCTTGAATCACTGCAGTTCTTGGGGTGTAGTGCTGTTAGGAAGACAGTCCAGGATTTTGATCTAGGTACATTGGAGGAACAGTGATGCAATTCCAAGTCATAGTGTGAGGCTTGGAAGTGAATCTGTAGATGGAGACGAAAATGGGAAATGATGTTCTCAATCAATTGAAACATAACATGAAGATTTCCCAAATACATTATGCCCAATGAATTGTAAAAGTGAGCTGAAAGCTCACTCTGTTGTGTCTAACTGATATCCTGCGTGTCTCCACATTCCCCCCCCCGCCCCCACCCCGCCATCAGCACCTTTATGATAGAATCACAGGCCATCATTCCCTGCCACCTCCAGTGGGATGCTGCCACTAGACAGATATTCCCCGCCCCTCCCTTGTCAGCATTTCACAGGGACTGTTCTCACTGAGATACCTTGATGAAATGCAAGATGGGTGACTGCTTTGAGGAGCGCTTATGTTCTGTCTGCAAAAGTAATCCTGACCTTCCCATTGCCTGCCACTTCAACGCAACACTGTGTTCTCTCACCAACATTTGTGTCCCACGCTTTCTACAGTGCTCCAGCAAGGCTAAAGGAACAGCATCCCCAATCGCTTCAGGACTCAATATCGTGTTCAATAATTTTAAACCTGAACACCTTCTTCCATGTCCTTTACTCACTCCCACACTCCAATCTTATCATGAGGTGGGCTGCTTTAAGCACAGCCAACCTAGGTGTACCTGCTTATGGCCTCCATGGTCAGCTTTTCATTCTTCTGAGCATGTTATCTTCCATCCCTTTGACTCACTAACTGTCGTTCTCTCTCTCTGGACTCGATCTTTGCCTATCTGCTTCTTCCTTTCCACCCAACACCTACCCTTTGTCTTTAGCATACATCCTAATTTTTCTTAGCTTCTATGAGTCCTGAAGAAGGGTCATTGGAATTGGAATGTTACCTCTGCTTTCTCTACTTAGACCTGCTGCTTTTCTCTGACAATTTCCATTTTTGTTTCAGAATTATCATGCACTGTTTTTCATTTTAAGGTTTATTGTATCTCCTGGTTGAATTGTATCTCCCAGGTATATTGCATTGCCTGTCTGTATTGACCCAACCTAAGTTATTATATCAACTGGGCTTATTGTATAATTGAGTGGACTTTATCTCCCAAGTGTACTGTATCTCCTGGGACCATTGTATTTTCCAAGCTTATTGTATCCCCCGAATATATCTTACTTCTTGAGTGTATTGTATTTCCTTCTTCAATTATACCTCCTTGCTGCATTTTATTTCTCAGGTATATTGTATCTCCCAAATATTATATCACCAAGGTATATCATATTTCTAGGGTTTTATGCATCTCCTGAGTGCATCATATATCTATAATGTTTCATATTGACCATATGTATTGAAGTAACCAATTCATTGTATCATCTGGGATTGCTGTATTGCGCGACTCCACAATTGCATGTTCTGTGTAAACTATATCACCCAGATGTATTTTAGCTTCTGACTGTATTCTAACATCTGTATATATTCTACATCTCTTGGATGTATTGTATCTCTCAGGCCTGCTGCATTATCTAAATTGAGTATGTAATGGAAATCTGGTCAGGATTATAATACACCCAATTGTAAGCAGCTTTCCATTC
Source organism: Chiloscyllium punctatum (assembly GCF_047496795.1). Lineage (NCBI taxonomy): Eukaryota > Metazoa > Chordata > Chondrichthyes > Orectolobiformes > Hemiscylliidae > Chiloscyllium > Chiloscyllium punctatum. The sequence continues at coordinate 99,552,937 of NC_092755.1, read as the reverse complement.
CAGCCATTTATAGTAATTGACCTAACTCAGGCAGGCTGATTCGTGATGTACAATCCTCCTTGACAAATTTTCAACCTTGCCCTTGATGATTCAATATGTCAATTACATGAATAGAGAAATCTCCTCCATTATCTTTTGTGCCTTTTTAGACTCTTAGTCGATTTTCTAGGTAAGCTTTATGATGTTGGAAGCCTGGAGTGTTGTAAAATTGTCATTCTTATGTTAACCTTCTATTAACAGTAGGCAGTGCTGTGTGTATGCATTATTGCCATCTGGTTACTGAAATGTGTTTGAGTCTTATACAAAGACAATGGCAATCATCACACTTCCCATATTCCATGTCTGCTTTGACAATGACCCTATGCAGTGTAGGTAGGATGGGTGTCAGAATTCTGAAGTGTCATTGAGTTGTTACTATTCAGTAATTCCTGTAAAATTATAAACACTTGTATTGTGTCTTAAATTGTCAGAATACAAAATACAAAGGATAGACTAACTGAAAGGACAAAGAGAAACCCCTATCCAATGCTTGGGATCTTGTTACATTTTACAATCTGCCTGACTTTACAGTATAGTCATCAATCAGATGATTATCACAGCATCTCTTTATCAGTATGTTTATAATTTAAATTACAGTTTGTGGTTTCTGAAACTCTCAGAGGATTACTCTTTATTTCTACACAATGCTCTGTATTTTACTATATTTTGTTGCTTATTGTGAAGATGGGTGATTGAAAAAAGTCAACAATGGCTAAGTACTTCATTGCTATAGTGCAGGGCACAGCATGCTGTGAGATATAGCTGTGACTGGTTTAAGAAGCAGATTGAGAAATACATCAGAAAGCACCCTGTCTACTAGAGACAAGTGTTAAATACTCCATCAACATTGGAAACATTTTGCAAACTGCGTAAAGTCTCTATAGGTACTCATGTTACCTCATAAAATGTTCAGCCATTAGATTCAGGAGGTGCAGGTTGGGGTACAGATTCTGGAGGTGCAGGTTGGGGTACAGATTCTGGAGGTGCAGATTGTGGTACAGATTCAGGAGGTGCAGATTGGGGGATGATTCAGGAGGTGCAGGTTGGGGTACAGATTCTGGAGATGCAGGTTGGGGTACAGATTCTGGAGGTGCAGATTGTGGTACAGATTCAGGAGGTGCAGATTGGGGGATGATTCAGGAGGTGCAGGTTGGGGTACAGATTCTGGAGATGCAGGTTGGGGTACAGATTCTGGAGGTGCAGATTGTGGTACAGATTCAGGAGGTGCAGGTTGGGGTACAGATCCAGGAGGTGCAGATTGGGTACAGATTCTGGAGGTGCAGGTTGGGGTACAGATTCAGGAGGTGTAGTTTGAGGTACAGTTAGTGGATATAAAACACCATCAATTGTAGCAATAGCATGCTTCTGTGCAAATCCCTGATTAGTGGATGATTGTTTATCAAAAATCTCCAAGAAACCTCTTAAAATCTGAATTATTTACAGTACATTTTTCACCATCTATCACTTTAGATGTGCCATTCCCGTCTAAGCTTGGTACTTAACCATTCTGTTACATTCCTTATACAATTGGTAAATTTTTTAAAAATCCCAATAAAGGAAAGCTTGAAGGTTAAGATTTCAGGTTTTATGACTTTACTGTAGCACACACAAACTAAAATCAGATTTAACGCTACTTAACAGACAACCAACACATCAAGTTAAATAAATGGTATTTCTAAAATAACTAGTTAACTCAATCAAAATATATTTCCTTTATATCATAGTTCTGTCAGATAGATGGCAATATGAGGTTAAGTCACAACGTACTCTCAGCTTCAAGCATGCTCACATCTCACTGCCACATGAGGTAAATCCTCTGATACTCTTTGAAAATCATTCAACTCTGACTGACTATTACAAGGCATATTTCCACCCACAAAGCCCAACTTGGAAAGCTCTTGTTCCCATTGAAAGCACAGTAGGTCAGGCAGCATCTGAGGAGCAAGCAAGTTGACATTTCAGGGATAACCCTTCTTCAGGACTCTTCAGATGTGGCCTGACCTGCTGTGCTTTTTCCAGTGCCACACTTTATCAAGTCTGACTCTCCAGCATCTGTGGTCCTCAACTTCTCCAAGTTTTGGTTTCCTAAATCTCAAAGTCTTCTCAATCCTGTTCCCCTCCGGTTGAACAAAACATTAAGGTTCACAAGCACTCTGCTTTGATGAATGAAAAAAGTTTCATGTTGCTGTTCGCTTCTGTTTCAACTTCAGAGAAGTAAGTACTTCTCTCTGCCTCTGTCTCTGTCTTTGCCTTTATATCTGACTCTGTGCCAAAAAGCAGTGGTCCTTTTTATGGTCAAGTTCTGAAAATTGCTACTTGATTTCCAATAGATTTTTGCTTTTGGCAACTTGGGTTGGCATCCAGGTCCAGTTAATGTGATCATCTTCTTCTATCCAAAGCATTCCACTTTACTTTAAGTTAAAGAAGGCATAATGATCTTGTGAAGTTCAGCATACAAACTGCGCCATCTCTCTTTTTTGGTCACGTTGCTTCAAGCTGATAAATGCAGTTTCTTCAAAAATCATTCCTACAGGTGTGAAAAAAATGTTGGAATTTGCGTACCCAAGTAACAATAACAATTCCTTTGCATTTCCATCCCAAGTCAGGACAATTTATTGGCCTCTGTTTCTTTCTTAGTCACAGCTCTAACCAATTCCCATTCACTATCATCATCCCTCCTCCACTCAAGTTGAACATAGTCCATATTGAACAACTTATTCTCTAACACCTCCTACCTCTTTCAAACAGAGGGTATCACCTTGGAACCCATATAAACCTGGACTGTATCTGTGTCTTTGTGGGGATATTGGAACTTTGTGTCCTAGACCTGTTTAGGTTGCACCCCTCTCCTGATTTTGCTATTTTGTTAACAAGTATATCAGTACTGTTTGCTGCTTTCATCCCAAACTGGAAAATTTGGCTCAAATTCCTAGCTCAGACTCATTTATACATGCCCCATTCCTAGCTTCCCTTTTTCTGCACAACGTTTCTATTCCAGTCCCCAGAGGTAACCAATCAGTGTGCAATGCTACTTCTCCCATAGCTGCCAGGATTACGTTTCCTCGCACCTTGATTCTTATACTTCCATTGCCCAGTTTCTCAGTCAGTTCTGATGCTCCACTGTCCACATGCTTTAGAAATGCTTTACCAGGATGTTGCCTGGTATGGTAGGAAGATCCTATGAGGAAAGGCTGAGGGACTTGGGGTTGTTTTCATTGGAGAAAAGAAGGTTTAGGGGTGACTTGATAGAGGTGTACAAGATGATTAGGGGGTTAGATAGGGTTGACAGTGAGAACCTTTTTCGACGTATGGAGTCAGCTATTACAAGGGGGCATAGCTTTAAATTAAGGGGGGGGTAGATATAGGACTGATGTTAGGGGTAGGTTCTTCACTCAGCGAGTCGTAAGTTCATGGAATGCCCTGCCAGTAGCAGTAGTGGACTCTCCCTCTTTATGGGTATTTAAGCGGGCATTGGATAGGTATATGGAGGATAGTGGGTTAGTGTAGGTTAGGTGTGCTTTGATCGGCGCAACATCAAGGGCCGAAGGGCCTGTACTGCACTGTATTCTTCTATGTTCTATGTTCTATGTTCTAAATGTTCTTCTCTTTCTATCTAAGGATTCGCCTTCACCCCAGTGAAAAGGACATTCAACAGTGGCCATCCCATTTCCTGTACTCCTGCCTTTATCACTTCTTCTTCTATCTTCTAGAACCCTATCTCCATTCCTGGTGAAGGGCTTTTGCCCCAAACGTCGATTTTCCTGCTCCTCGGATGCTGCCTGACCTGCTGTGCTTTTCCAGCGCCACACTAATCTAAACTCAGGCATTAAGCTATAACTCTAATCCTTTATTGAAGTACATCTACCTTATAGACAGCAGGGGAAGTCACTCCATGACCAATCTTGCAGTAAGCCATTCTACACACAGTCCATCACATGACCTGCCATCACTGCTAGTGATACTATTAGCTTTCCAACTTATTAAGTATTTCCTTCTTGAAGGCAAAGCGAGCTATAAAGAAGCAGAGGGGTTCAGTGACTCATTTTCAGAGAGTGGGTCTAAGGTGGCTGAAGGTTCTGGGAAAAGGGAGAATGTACCGGAAGCCGGAGTCAAAGGAAGCACAGGATGAAACATAAAGCTGGAGCTGATTACAAAGGAAGGATAAAAAGTGACTGGGGAAGAGTGCAATGTTAATTATGTTATGTTAATTAAAACAAATTACATGTCAAGTTAAACAGTGCAGAGAGTCCATGGCCTTGGGCCATGTGAGAACATCCAGACACTTGGTTTATTTGCTTGGAGGGATATCAATCCAAAGGTGATAACACAACAGAATTGTGATTGTGGTTACTTTTCATGGTTAGAAGTGATCAGAAGGGATGGAATGAAAAGTGACAGGACACGATGGGAGCAGTGACGTTTAGGACTAATAGGACTTCATAAGTGTTATTGTGTAACTGGGTCTGAAAAGATATCTGAGATCTAATGGAATGAGGGAACAGGCAATAGATATATTAATTAAGGGTTAATTATGTGTGCAGGTATTGTACAAATATAGGTAGCTAATAATTAGTGGGGGTGCATTTTACATGGTTAACTGAAATAAAGTTTCACTAGAAGTGTGGACTTGGACTCTATTCAAAAACATTTGTCTTCTTGTGTTTGACAATAGTAGCAGAGAGCTTTTGAATCAAAATGCAAAGTTTTGGTTCATGATTACCCAAGCATTTTTCCTGAAAGCGAGTCTGATGGCAAATGGAAGAATGAAGTTAAATGTAGACCTCAGTTTCTTCCTTACCAAAGAGGAAACAAAGCTTGACCTTAACACTTTTGTGACCATACAGGAGCAGGATAGGAGGCAAAGTCTTATTTTTCAGAATTGGAGTCTGATTTGGACACAGAAGAAGGTTGGACAAATTGTCACCTTGCGCAGATAAAATTTATCAAAAGGATAATTTATTGATAGGCTATGAGGCAATGTGAGATTACAGCAATGTTAGGAAGTCTAAGATTAGTCCATCGAGAATGCATTGTGGAATTCAGTAGATTGTATGCAAGGTTGCAGAAATTTTATTTAGTAATTTGTAAGTCTGTGTCTGCATGTGCATTATTGGACTGTGTCAAAGTATCAAGTGTGGACAGACATATAATTTTCATGGGAATTTGTGAATAAACATATTGCTAGAATAAGTGTAATAAACTCAACAAAATTTCGAGGAAAGAATTGCATTCATATCACAAAGTGAGCAATATGATGAAAATGGAGGACAAAATATTAATAAATTGGTCAGACTGTCTAGTTATAGTTTGTAGATGATAACTACAAGTCCCCTTTTATTGTAAGAGAAAAAAGGACAGAATTGCTATTGATAATTTTGAAAAAATCAAAGTTAAATTTGGATTTACGATAAGAGATTCAACCCTGGAAAAGTTCAGGTTGTAATCAATCCAAGTACCAATACACCATGAAATGGTGTAAATAGAATATACATGAAGTGAAATATTTGTCTGAAGAAGATGGAGATAATGATCAAAAAGAGGGCATTACATTCTTTACAAGAGATTTCAGCCTAGTTATGAATGTGTTAAAGGCAGAGTCTTTCAATTGTGCAGTATTGCTCAGTGGATCAGTGTTCGCACTATGTGGAATAGACTGTCAAAAGTGTTAACAAGACTCTAAGTAATAAGGATCAAGACAAAGTTAAATGATTCTGTTAGTTTCAGATTTGAGATGATAACATGCTAAAATCTTTAAAAAGAGTGTTTACTCCTTGTAAAATAAGTGGAATTAATCACTTTATTAACACAATGTAGAGACCAGTGAAATACAATTGTTAGTAAACAGGCCATTGATGAAGAAAACACAGATGAAATTGGATATGGAAAATGACAAAGCAATTGTGCTTGAATTTTTCAAATTACATAATCAGGACACTATTATATTTAATGGAACATGACCTCACCAGCAAAAAAAATTAAAGAAGTGTTATTGGCATCAGTGGTAGAACTTTTGAAGTCAAGATCAATTGATTTGATAGTCATAAGCAATGTGCCCACCCATCCTCTAAAAGGTTAAAAATTATAGCAAAGGTTGAAGAGTATAATGAGCTCATAGAAAAGATAATTTATATTTGAGAGATTTGGAAGAAACATTAAAAGTGTTATGGAGCAGAGCAAATCCTCTCAACATCTATTCAGAAGATAGTCTGGACCCTAACTTTTTCTTACTTTAAAGGTAAGTGTAAGCTGTCCCATTCCAGATGCAACTCGATTGCACAAACTACTCAATGTTAAGCAAAACATACTTTATTCATACACTATAGTTAAAATACAGCAAAGGAAAGAAGAAATTGAAATAACTTAATTCTATTGGAAAACTTAACAGAATAATACATTATTTAACTACTAAGCAGAAACTGTTCCAATGTAGCAATATCCCACAAACCCACCCTTGGCAAAAGGCAAGTTCAGTAAAACCCCATAATTGTCTCAAATGCAATTCTATGAGCAGGAAGAGAACTCCCAGCTTTTAGCTGTAACTGAGAGAGGAAAAATGGCTTCCACATCCAGCTTCAAGGCCATAGCAGCTGCTACTGAAAACTAATACTAAAAGTCTTGGTTCTGTGGGAGCTTGAACGCCCAACCTCTCCCCCACTTCAGGCTGCTTTTATTGTTCCAACTTTAAAAGTAAAACCAAGGCCTCATGAGCTGTGTACTTTATAGGATTTGAATAGACAGCTTATGCCCTCTGTTTTAAAACCTTTCTTCACAAAAAAACCCCAGGACAAAATACACCTCTTAAAGCCATAGGACCATCACGAAGGACACCAACACGACGTACAGTAAGAAGACCCAACATTTTAACATGGTGGTTGCAATGGATTTGAAGGTCTGGGATGAAGAAAAAACATTTTTATTTTAAATTTTGTACAGTTGGCAATCCTGTTTTGTCAGTCAATAATAATACATATTGAAGATGAAAAGTTAATTGTTCCGTAATGGAAAAGTGGACTGGGCCACTGCACAATTTCTCAGATAATGAAGGAAGGAACACTCTTCATTAAAAGGAATTATGCAGTAACAGACAAAATGTTTTAGAAAATGTCAGCAGAACAGCCAAACTGTCATTTTCATCTGGACTTGTATAGGCTGTCCATGTTAAGAATTCATTGTCATACAGTTCTTATCAATTAAACCTTTGGTAGAAATCCCAAAATTTCCATATTTTTCCTTGGAGCATTGAAGGCTGCTTCAGAATCCCTACAGTATGGCAACAGGCCCTTCGGCCCAACAAGTCCACACTGACTCTCTGAAGAACAACCCATCCAGACCCATTCCCCTACCCCATTATCCTATATTTACGCCTGACTAATGCTCCTAACCTACACATCCCCGAACACTATGGCCAATTCACCCTAACCTGTACATCTTTGGATCATGGGAGGAAACTGGAGCAAACCCATGCATACATGGGGAGAATGTGCATCTCCACACTATCGCCCGAGGCTGAAATCAAACCCAGGTCCTTGGCGCTGTGAGGCAGCAGTGCGAACCACTGAGCCACTGTGACTGAAGGGTGACCTTATAGAGGTTTATAAAATCTTGATGGACATAGATAGGGTGAATAGCCAAGGTCTTTCTCCTAGGGTGGGGGATTCCAAAACTACAGGGCATTGGTTAAATGCGAGAGGGGAAAGGTTTTAAAAGGGACCTGAGGGTAAACTTTGTCATGCAGAGCGTGGTGTATAGAACGAGCTGGCAGAGGAAGTGGTGAAGGTGATTACAATTACATTTAAAAGGCATCTGGGTGGGTATACGAATAGGAAGGGTGAGATTGGGATGTCTGGTTGGCGTGCCTGAGTTGGACCAAAAAGTCTATTTCCGTGCTGCATGATTCTGTAAATCTCTGACTGTATAATAAGTTAAAAGCCCCCAGCTTGAGAAGGGGCTACAATTAATTACAATTTGGCAGTTCACACAGACAGAAAAGCTGAAGTCTCAGAAGCAATTCAACAAGCTTAAAGACACAAGAAAAGGGCAATATAAACCAGTTTCAACCAGAGGTTTATATTATTATAGGAGCAGGGAGCTTAAAAAATAGAGAGGTCCAGAGAGGATTATTGGTAAAAAATGGAAAAATAATAATTTTCAGCATGGGAACAAGATTATTTACAGATTCTGAAGGAGTTGTAAGAAATAAGCAGGAGCCAGGTACCTTTCACACCTAAATGTTACACAGCCTTGAGGATCAAACTGCTGCAATTGATAGTTTGTTTGATAAAGGACGTGTTAGCTCTGCCAGTCAATATGAGGCCATTAGTTCCAAAGGACAATGCCAAAAGTGAGTATCAAAGTCAAATGTTTCTTAGAAGGGGCTACTCAACAGGGATGTGTGATCCTTATAAGTCGATCAAGGAAGGTTCCTGGAGGAGAGAAAAGTCGAATGAATGTATAGGCAGGCGGTGAGGCCAGGAAGCAGAGAAAATATAACATTAGCTCAAACAGTGGCATTGGGAATGATGTGTCCCAAAAAAGGGATCACAGAGCATTGAAACAAATTCTGTTAATAGGAGGAAAGCAAACAGTAGCAGTCCAGAAAGAGGCAGAAGGCAAGATAGAGGGCATCATTTAACCAAGGCAAGAAGCAGTACAAACAGGATTATCACCAAAACCAAAAGCTCAGGTGAACAAGAAGACTTTACTGGCTACAAACAAACCATAAAGCATATTAATAAAAGATGACAAACAAGAAGAATTACAAAGAAGTTTGGATGTATATGGAGGTGCTAGATCAAGGAAACCAGCCCATTCATACACTGGATTGCATGGAAAGGGGTTTTGTTGTGGACTAGGCCAAACCACTCAAAACATTCTTAAACTGGCAGCTCAGACCATAATTTTGCAATTTGTTTTCAGTAAGTGTACAGTGAAAATTACCCAGTGTAAGTTAACTAGGTTGACTATTCTGTTTTAAAACAGACAGAAAGTTATTCCCAAAATTACACAATGAAACACAAAGAATAGAATAAAGAACCCCTACAGAACTCAATCTATCAAAACTAGACTTAATTATACAGTTCCAAATATACACAACAGTCCCAATAAGCAAACCCCCTGAAAAAACAGTTAAAACAAATGGAACAGATGCTTACAGGTTGAAGTTAGAGGGGCAGAAAGGGAGAGAAAGAGACCCTGTTTTTACACAGGTGACCTCCTACCTAGTTCTGGATTGAACTGCCCAGCTAGAGAGCTGACCACTCCCCTTTCATCCTACAGGTCATTTCTGAAACATGACCACTTTGGCCTGATGTCTCATCTGTTTACATATAAACAAAAAGGCCTCTCAATATCCTTTAGTCTCTGTATCAAACCAGTCTAATTGGAACTAGGAGCTGTTTATGACCCCTCTGAGAAAAATCAAGCACATCATATCCTTGAGAAAAGGAACAGCTTTTAGTAAAAAGGGACTGGCTTTGTGACACTCCCCCCTTAAAACAAATGAACCATCAATATCAAAAGATGGCTTCATTTTTAAAACCCTTCAAAAACAAACTAGTTAGTAGTCTAAAACACACACATATACACTATACTAACTATAAATATACAAATATGCAAAACCACATGCAAATTCAGGCTGTGGCACACCCGCCACCGAACACCCCTGTATCTCAATCAAGTCTCGATAACATATTGGCTATCATGTTTTCGCGACCTCCCAGGCTTGTCCAGTTTTCCTACATCTGGCTTCCTCCTAGCCCACCAACACTGTGATTTTGTGTGGCCCACTTTTTTACAATGAAAACACTGGAGCTTTTTAACTTCCTTGTCTCGCTCAAGGGTTTCTTTTTTACCCTGTGGTAAATTATTCTTATGATCTTCACTGAGATCTACCTTTCCCTTTCCATGTGAGGATTTCTCTTTTCCCCAATTTCTATCCCTCCTGGACTGTAATTGATTCTGGAAGCCAAACTGTGTTTTATGGGCCAACTCATTGTCACTAGCCACTTCAGCTGCTAACTTTGCTGTTTTAACTCTCTGCTCTTCCACATGAGCTCGTACCACTTCCTCACTGAGGTTACCTTCAGCCTTTATCTCCAGCCTTTTAAGCTGACTTTCCTTTTTAAGTGTCAGTTTTTGAAGTTCAAAAGCTCTCTTTTTTTTTCTTTCACTCCTGCTGCTCTCTCTTTTTCTCTCTGTTCTGCTGCTCTCTCTTGTTCCTGTCTTCTGCTTTTAATCATAACTCAAACTGTTTAATTTCTGCTGCCCTTTCCTTATCTCTTGCCTCTACGTCAAGCTGCTTCATTTGGAATTGAATTCTTGCCGTCTCTATAGATTCTGATGGTTTCTCCAACACGTTTAAATGCAGAGCTACTGCTGTGGAAATAAACGAATATATGTGTTGATGGCCAAAATAATTCTCTAGAATTTGGCACTTCTCAGTCAGGTCTGTTTCATTAACTTGTCTTCAGTTAAAAACAGACCATGTTTGACTGATACATTGAGGGGCTGCATTCTGGCATCATTACGATGTATAGAGATGATTTTCTGTGGGATGGGAGCCAGCATTCCTTCTAATTTTCCTCCTGATTTCTGAGATCTGTGCAGGACAGTGACTCCCAGAACTGGGATTCAATGCTGCCATCAATGTACCGATGTCGATTACTCTGTGTTTAACTGCAGAGTGGATGTGCACATGCAACTCACAGGGGACTTCGGTGGGAGTAGTGAATATGAAGACTTTGACATAGATGGGTCAAAATCAGAATTCAAAATTAGAAATCTGGCTTCCAGGGTTCCTATGATCCATTCTAATTCAGGTAGAATGGATCACAGAAACATAGGAAAAGGAGTAAACCTGTCAGCCCATCAAGTCTGCCCTACTATTCAATAGGTTTACAGATGATCAAACTTACTCACCCCATCACCATAACCCTGTCCACCGCTGGTATTCAGATGTCAATCAATCTCTATCTTAAACATACTCAAAGGCTACACCTCCACAGCCCACCGTAGTAAAACTTTACAACCTTTTGAGTAAAAAAAAATTCTCATGTCAGACCAAAGTGGCATCCTCTTTATTTTTATATTATGCTTCCTGATGCTAGACTCACCAACCATGAAAAACATCTTACCTCCATCTACCCTGTCTATCCCTTTACATGTTTTGGAAGTTTCAATGAGATTACCTCTCATTCTACAAATTTCTAGAGAACACATGCACAACGTATCTAATTTCTCACATTGGACAGTCCTGCCATTCCAGGATCAAACCTTGTGAATGTTTGTTTCCTTCCTCTGTGGCAAAACATAGTTACTGAGATCAGGAGACCAAAATTGCAGATATCCCAGGTGTGCTCCTATACAACTGAAGCAAGTGTTACTTTGAACGAGCAAGTTTATTTGGAAAAACTTAACTCCATTTCTACTAATCAAATTGGAGACCCACAAAAAAATGTACCCTCTTTCAAAACTGAAGTGGAGGAATTGAAGTTTAATTGGACAGCTTAATTTCTTGGACATTAAAATGAGCCCAGATGCCAGCTTTGAAGTATTGGAGTTAACTACAATTATGAAAACAAAAACAAGGTTTAAGATATTATTCAGGTGAACAAAAGACTGGAAATTTAAAATGGAGCATTGTTAATTTGAAATTTCATTGTTTTGAAATTTCCAACATTGGGATTAGCATGAGGCTGATTGTTTTTAGTGATTTTTCTAATGCCCACCTTTGTATTCTCAGCTGCAGGAGGGTTTGTAATTTTTCTTGTGGGCAGATAGGTATATGCTGCCTTTTATAGCTAGGAAACGATAAAAGATCTAGTTAGAACCATCTTAGCAACTGAAACTCTTGCTCTTGGTGAGGAAGTATATACGGCTGCCTTCTTAGTGAAAATACTGGGAAAACATTTCTTTAAAGGAATACCTTGTGAGTGATCCGTTGATCATAGGTCACTGTGGAATAACATACACTCAATGAAATATGTGAATATCAATGAATGAGGAACAATATTGCAATTTTAAAACAGATACTGGATTATGGAGGAATTTCCAAACTGAAATGGGTCAAAACAGTCAGTGATCTGATTGTTTTACAGAGAAAGGAGCAAGCTCTAAGAAACAGTCGGACGTTCTGTAAAAAGGATGCTTGCAACTTTAATGTGGAAAAAGAAAGACTATGTTGTCATTTTACATGTCTTCTTCATTTTTATTATTATATTGTAATAGGGGATGGGAGGGCCTTGTGGTATCATCACTGGGACTGTTAATCCAGAGACCCAGCTAGTGTTCTGGAGACCCAGGTACGAACATAACCATGGTAGATGTTGGAATTTGAATCTGGAATTAAGAGTCTAATGATTGAGCATGTTCATTGTTGGGAAAAGCTCTTCTGATTCATTGATGCCCTGAAGGAAAGGAAACTACTGTCCTTACCTTGTCTGGCCTACATGTGACTCTAAACCCACAGCAATATTGTTCCTTCTCAACCACCCTCTGGTAATTAGGTATGGGCAATAAATGCTGCCTAGCTAGTGATGCCCTCATCCTGTGAATGAATTTACAAAATATATATATCAAAAATAATCAGTTATCATCTATTATGCTATGAAGGGATGTCTGAAAACTATTGCATAGAGACAGTACTGAGGATAAGGTATGGGCAGAGTTGTACAATATTTAATGTGAAACCATGAGGTTTTATGATGAAAAAGACATTGTGTCTGAAACTCAGCTGAATTGAACAGAATATTTAACAAGTTTAGTTCAGCAGGATCAAATAGCTAAGATGGGAAATAGGGCCAATGGCCAGCACTCATAAGTGGGATGACTAAACAATAGTTGAACTCTGGTAAAAACAATGACTGCAGATGCTGAAAACCAAAAAAGCCCGGGCTTTTCCCGAAACGTTGATTTCGCTGCTCGTTGGATGCTGCCTGAACTGCTGTGCTCTTCCAGCACCACTAATCCAATAGTTGAACTCTGTCCAATATTGGGGAACAGTATGACACATTTGTGATCAAGTGATTATCCTAGGCATTCTGTTTCTACAGAGCTGGTTCTAGGAACCCTAAAGAGGTAATGAGCAGATAGAGATGGAACAAATGTGAAGGCTGGCCACCTTCTTATCGGTGCTGCCAGCAAAGGGAAAGGAAACAAGGATGAATTCTTGGAATGAATCAGAATCAGAGTGATTGGGATTTTACACAAAAGACATGAAAGAGAAAGGATTGAGCTACGGCAATTCAATAAATTGAGGGGGGATATATTTTAATGGAATTCTGAATTCAGAATAATGAGTGTGAATGAAAATGAGTGATTTAATTTGGATTTGGTATTGATGTCTTTGTACAGTCACTGGAATAGATTATAATTGATTTTAAACTTCCAGAATTTAAAATATCATTTACAGAGTTCCTATTACAATATCCATCGTAGAACCAGAATTACATGCGCTGGATCTGATTCAATCATTGACGTTGCCAGAAATTAAAATACTGTGAAATTTGTAGTGATCGCACAAAAAAACATGTCAGTTTTGTGCCCTAAGTCCACAAAAAAAAATCCTCATCCTGGATTTTTGCTATTCTCTTAAATTTCAGATGTTGCAAACTTCAGGATGGCTGGTTATACACAAGGTTAAAAAGAAATATATTTCAAGGATAACATCAAAACTGCCACAATTGAGTTGAAATATCAGTTTGATCTGAGACAAGGGTTTTCTGTCTTTTTGGCTGAACAAGGGAACGAATTGAATATTCTGGTGAGGACATAGGCAGAGCTATCACCCGTTTGATACTATCGATTATTTTGCATCATTTTCCAACACATTCAGATTTTGTAAACATTTTTGACATATATAGGTCCCTACCCACTTGCTCTATTCAAGAACTGAGGTTCCCACCCACTACTCAATTATATCTTCAACTGTCAGAACGTCCACTGGCAGTTGGTCAGCCGAATGCTCTGGTTTTCAAGGACAACCCAAATGTAGCCACTTGATGCACTTCCTATCAGAAAGATCAAAAGCAGAGACAGCACAGACCTGAGGGTATTGCCTGATTTGGGAAATGGTACTCTGAAGAAAGAGTCAGACTTTACTTAGGTCAGACAAGTCAAATATATAATTCCTGTTAAATGTAATTTCTGAATCATGATGGAAAATCTGTCAATATAACAAGGCAATATATTAATACATAATGTATATTATTATTTAAACCAAACAGAAAACAAATATCCAATATGCACAACTTTAATGGGATGAACGGAGACTTATAGAGGGATTGTGTGATCTTCCTTGTCTTTATAGCAAATCTTAATCAGAGCCACACAATTGCTAAAATTATTTAAGGGTGGATTTGAATTATCAGGCATCAAACTGGAATAACAAACAGGCTGGCTACTTGATCAACATCCATTTCAGACTGAGTCATTACCTTTCCACAATAGGACAGCATGAATCTAACAGATGTTCTCATGTTCACTGGCTCACCATATTGGGTGATGTTGAGGTCTACCTGGCTAGCTTCAGGTTGGCTCCAGCTGAGGATTGGGTGAAGGTTGAGGGGTGAGTTTCTGGGCAGCAGTAAGCTGAGTTACTCTTGTGGATCTTGTGGAAAAATACTCCTACTCCTCTTGGGCCATCAAGAATACTTACTCGCTCTATAAAGCCATGTTCTACTCCATCCAGCAGACTCTTCAATTGCATCATATCTCTGACACGAGATAATGTTGGCAGTGCATCCATGACCTTCATCATTTACTGTCTCTTCACTGATACACAATGGCAGCAGAATGCACTATTCATAAGATACACTGCGGTAACTCACCGAGGTTCCTTTACCAGGCCTTCCAACCAGCCTCCTCTACCACATAAACACACAAGGGCATCAGATGCACGGGGACACCATAAGCTGTGGGTTCCCCTCCAAACCACATACCTCCCTGGCTTGAAACTACACTGTTGTACTTTCAGTGTTGCCATGTCCAAAGCCTGGAACTCTCTTCATAATGGCACTGGGAGTGTCCCAACATCACAGGGGCTGAAGAAGGAGAATTATCAGGTCCTAATTTAGGTATAAATTAAAAGCTTAAGAGTCTCATATTATGAAGTGCCTCTAATTATGAAAAAGACTAAATTTCACTTAATTTACTTGTTGAAAATAGAAGAAACTGAATGAAAAGACAGTGGAGAAGTTGGACTTTATGTTTGTGTTAGAACTTTGGAATTTTTTGGTCAATTAGTTTCGCAAAATGAGCAAGTTGCTGCAGAATGCAGAGGTAGCCCTTCGTTACATGTGCAAAGCATTACATGACATCCTCTCACCTCTTGAAAGAAGCCTGAGATAGTTTTGATGAAATTGAACTCTAAGCAAAAGAAAACCAGACTGATGTAGATTGTAAATGTGTGAACAAAAGGAAAAGAGTGAGAAAAAAATGTAGTTAATGATGGTGATGCACGTATTGCTGATGGAACATTTTCTCCAAGAGACATGGTTTGAGTGAAATCCTTTATCCCTGTGATGGATGGACTTGCAGAAAAGAGCAATCATAGTCCAAAATGTCGCAAACAATTTTTCATTTTTGATTGAGTAGAATGCTTCAGAAAAACAGCTATGTTAAGGTGAAACGCTTCTTATGAAGGAATATTCTGACAATGCTGATGTTAACCTTGTTCGAAAAATAGTGCACTTCCAAGCCTATATCAAGGAAAGTTATTCAGATAAAGTACACTTATTCCACCAGGACCTGTATCATGTCAGCATCCAACATAAGATTCAGTTGGTTTTCCCTGAAGTAGAAGGCACACTGCAACTCTTTTTGAGTCTGATAGTAACAAACAGCTCAGAAGAAAGGTCATTTTTGCTACTGAAAAACATCAATAATGAACTGCAGACAACAAAGCTGCAAGATGTCTGCACTAAGTATTTACTGCACAGAAAGTGACATACTTTGTCGAGTATCATTTGAGGGCATCATTACTGACTTTGCTACCCCAAAATTTGCCAGTTAAGAAATAATAGCGATTCAATCTGAAAGCACTTTATAATGCAGATAGACCTATTGTGAGATACATGATTAGATTAGATTAGATTCCCTACAGTGAGGAAATAAGCCCTTTGGCCCAACAAGTCCACACCGACCCTCCGAAGAGTAACCCATCCAGACCCATTTCCCTCTGACTAATGCACCTAACACTATGGGCAATTTAGCATGGCCAATTCACCTGACCTGCACATCTTTGTACTGTGGGAGAAAACTGGAGCACCCAGAGGAAACCCACGCAGACATGGGGAGAATGTGTAATCTCCACACAGACTCCACACAGCACGAGGCTGGACTTGAACCTAGGACCTTGGTATTGTGAAGTAGTAGTGCTAACCACCAAGCCATCGTTTCTTCATTGTGCTTTCATTTATGTGTATATACAAATATAAAGCTCTCATTTGATTGGACTTTCAGTTAGAATAATAACAGTAACATTTTTCTGATAACACGGCGGAACCTCTTAAGCATAACACAGGGTAGAACCTTATAGAGATCAGAATGATATGGAGTATAACGAGGAATCAGATAAGATATCCAGCAAGGTCAACCTTGATATCGGGTGCATTTTGCACACTTTTTACGCTTTTCACAAGTGGTGTGGTGAGTGTGCCTTCTCCAAATGAAATCTGGAGAAGAAAGATCAAATAGCTTCATTCTGATCGGCACAAGAATCATCTCAGCAGATCCTGTGAACATGAACCACCGAACTGCTTTCCCAGCTTTCCCCTCTGCCCATAGCACCCATTTTTTTCTCTGCCTGTGTCTGACTGCATGTGTCGAAAGGGGAGTTTATAAAGTGATTAAGCTTTTAACTAATATAGTTATATATACAAAGGTACTTATCTATATTTAGAACCTATTTATGTGGTCAGTGTTTTCTGTCAACCTGGATCTGAAAGTCAGGCGTACAGAGGAATTCTGTATACTTTTAAAAATCATGAGGGTCATAAATAAGATGAATAGCCAGAGTCTTTTAACCAAGGGTAGGAGAGTCCAAAACTAGAGGGCATAGGTTTTAAGTGAGAGAGGAAAGATTTAAAAGGGATGCAAAGGGCAACTTGTTCACATAAAAGGTGGTGCGTATGTGGAACTGCCAGAAGACATGGCAGAGGCAAGTACAAATACAACATTTAAAAGACATTCGAACAGATACATGAATAGGAAAACCTAGAGGGATGTGGGCCAAATGCAGGCAAATGGGATTAGTTTAATTTGGGAAAACTGGTCAGCATGGATGAGTTGGATGGAAGTGTCTGTTTCCGTGCTGTCTGAGTCGAAGACTCCATGGCATCCTGAATTTTTAAAAAAACTCCCATTTTAAGGATGTTCATTCATAAAAATTGAATTTGCAATTTTGTACTAAAGCAATGCCAGAATCTTTTCACCCTATGGGTTGGAGAACTGAACTTTCTTTGCCTCAAAATCTTCACAATGCAGCATTGCAATGGAGAGCTCCAGAAATCCCTTAAAATTAGTTTGGCATTTGTCATGGCGAGAACCTGCATGCACAGACTCTTAGGTCTCCCAATGGCTGAGAGGTGTGAGGGAGGAGTGGAGGACTGCTGGGAAGGTGAGTAAAATCATCTAAAATACTTACCTCATGTGCCGAGAGGTCCGAGGGAGGAATGGAGGAAGGTGAGTAAGAAACAACATTTTTTCAACAGAACGGTGAGGAGAGAGAGCGGAGAGAAACTATGGCTGCGGGAAGTTTTTAAGTGGGTGAGATCTAAACCCGAGACCCTACACAGTAGGGCCTTCCTCCCACCCACCTCCTCTAACCTAACCATTCCCCTCAGCAATAAATATACTTATTTGCTGGTGGGGATGGCCTACCAGGGGGAAGCCATAGTTGTCAGGTCTCTGGCACTGAACCTGGCACTGTGGCTCAGAAGGGAAGGGTGGAGAATAAAAAAGCGCTAGTGGTAGGGGACTCAATAGTTAGATGGATTGACAGGAGATTTTGTGGTCAGGAACGGGACTCCCAGAAGGTATGTTGCCTCCCCAGTGCCAGGGTTTGGGATATCGCTGATCGGATTTACAGATTCTGAAGGGGGAGGGTGAGAAGCCAGAAATTGTGGTACATATTGGCACCAATGATATAGCCAGGAAAGGGTTTGAGGATCTGAAAAGTGACTACAGAGTTAGGTTGGAAGCTGAAGAGCAGGACGAGTAGAGTAGTGATCACGGGTTTGCTACCAGCGGCACAAGACAGTGAGGTGAGGAACAGTCAGCGAATGCAGCTTAACACGTGGCTGCGAGGCTGATGCAGGAGGGAGGGCTTCATATACCTCGACCATTGGGATACCTTCTGGGGAAGATGGGATCTGTACATGAAGGACTGGTTGCACCTGAACTGGAGGGGCACAAATGTTCTGGGTGGGAGATTTGCTTGTGTGGTTCAAGAGAGTTTAAACTAGTTTGGCAGGGGGTTTGATTCAGAGCTACATATCTGAGAGGATGGCAGTTGTAGATGGGGCAGTGACAGGATGTAGTGAATCTATTGGCAAGGTTTCTCACGTGATGAAACAAAGAGATTGGTTAAAGTGTGTCTGCTTTAATGCAAGGAGTGCCAGAAACAAGAGTGATGAACTTAAAGCATGGATCAGTACTTGGGACTATGATGTTGTGGCCATAACAGAGACATGGGTTTCACAGGGTTAGGAATGGTTCCTAGATGTTCGAGGGTTTAGAACGTTTAAAAAGAACAGGGACGGTGGAAAAAGAGGAGGGGGTGTGGTAGCATTGCTAATCGCAGAGTGCATCACAGCTACAGAACTGAAGATTGTTGAGGAAGGTTTGTCTACTGAGTTAGAAACAGCAAGGGAGCAGTCACCTCATTGGGGGTTTTCTGCAGACCCCCTAATAGCAGTAGAGAGACTGAAGAACTCATAGGCTGGCAGAATTTGGAAAAATGCAGATGTAGCAGGGTTGCTGCTTTGGGTGATTTCAACTTTCCCAATATCAACTGGAACCTCCTTATGCAGATGGTTTGGATGGAGCGGTTTTTGTCAGGTGTGTTCAGGAGGGTTTCCTTACTCCGTATGTAGACAGACCGATGAGAGAAGAGGCTATTTTGGATTTGGTGCTCGGCAATGAGCCAGGACAGGTGTCAGATCTTGCGGTGGGAAAATTCTTTGGTGACAGTGACCACAACTGCCTCACATTTACCATAGCCTTGGAAGGGGAAAGGATCAGTTATGAAGGAAAGATATTTAAATGGGGAAAATGAAATTATGATGCTATCAGACAGGAATTGGGAAGTACAGACTGGGAGCAATTGTTCCATAGAAAGGGAACAGCAGACATGTGGAGACTGTTTAAGGAGTAGTTGTTTTGAGTGATACACGAATTTGTTCCTCTGAGACAGGTAAGAAAGGGTAAAATTAAGGATCCTTGGATGACAAGAACAGAGGAGCTTCTTGTCATAAGGAAGAAGGCAGCTTACGTAAGGTGGAGGAAGCAAGGATCTAGAGGATTACAGGCTTGCTAGAAATGAACTCAGAAATGGACTGAGGAGGGCTAGGAGGGGGCACAAGAAAGGCTTGGCAGGAAGGATGAGGGAGAACCCAAAGGCATTTTACTCATACGTGAGGAATTAAAGAAAGATCAGGGAGAGGTAGGGCCGATCAGGGATAGCATAGGGAACTTGTGCGTGGAATCTGAGCAGATAGGGGAAGCCTTAAATGAATTTTCTGCCTCAGTTTTCACTAAGGAAAGGGACCTTGTTGTGAATGAGAACTTTGAGGAGCTGGGATGCAGGTTTGAACAGATCAAGATTGATGAAGTTGATGTGCTGGAAATTTTGGCAAACATTAAGATTGATAAGTCCCTTGGGCCAGACCAGATTTATCTTAGGCTGCTCTGGGAAGTGCGAAAGGAGGTTGCTAAGCCGCTGGTGAAAATCTTTGCTTCCTCACTCTCCACGGAGTCGTACCAGAGGATTGGAAGGAGGCGAATGTTGTTCCTCTTTTCAAAAAGGGTAATGGGGAAATCCCTGGCAATTACAGACCAGTCAGTCTTACGTCTGTGGTCAATAAGGTTTTGGAAAGAATTCTGAGGAATAGGATTTATGGCTATTTGGAAAAGTATAGTGTGATTAAAGTAGTCAGCTTGGCTTTGTGAAGGGCAGGTTATGCCTCACAAATCTTATTGAATTCTTTGAGGAGGTGATGACACAGGTAGATGAAGGTTGAGCAGTGGATGTGGTGTATATAGACTTCAGCAAGGCATTTGATAGGGTTCCCCATGATAGGCTCATTCATAAAGTCAGCAAGTATGGGATACAGAGAGATTTGCTGTCTAGATTCGGAATTGGTTGGCTGACAGAAGGCAGAGAGTGGTTGTAGATGGAAAGTATTCTGCCTGGAAGACAATGTTAAGTGGGGTCCCGCAGGGCTCTGTTCTTGGGCCTCTGCTCCTTGTAGTTTTTATAAATGACTTGGATGAGGAGGTTGAGGGGTGGGTTAGTACATTTGCAGATGACACAGGTGCCATTGATAGTATTGAGGGCAATTGCAGGCTGCAGCACAACATAGAAAGGATGCAGAGCTGGGCTGAGAAATGGCAGATGGAGTTCAACCTGGATAAATGCAAAGTGATGCATTTTGGAAGGTCAAGCTCACGCTGAATATAGGATTAAAGACAGGATTCTTGGCAGTGTTGAGGAACAGCAGGATCTTGGTGTTCAAGTACATAGATCCTTCAAAGTTGCCACCCAAGTGGATAGGGTTGTGAAGAATGCATATGGTATTTTGGCTTTCATTAAGAGGGGGATCGAGTTTAAAAGCTGTGAGGTTTTGCTCCAGCTCTACCAGTCCCTGGTGAGACCGCACTTGGAATATTGTGTCCAGTTCTGGTCGCCCTCCTAAATGAAAGATTCAGAGGTTTTGGAGAGGGGCAAAGAAGGTTTACCAGGATGCTGCCTGGACTGGACGGCTTGCCTTATGAAGAGAGATTGACTAAGCTCAGACCTTTCTCTCTGGAGAGAAGGAGGAAGAGAGGTGACCTGTTTGAGGTACACAGGTAATGAGAGGCATGGATAGAGTCAATAGCCAAAGACTTTTCCCCAGGGCAGGATTGACGGGCACGAGGGGTCATAGTTTAAGATATGAGGAAAAAGGTATAAGGGAATGTCAGAGGAAGGTTCTTTATGCAAAGAGTTATGAATAGGAGGATAGAGTAGATGAATGCATGGCTGAGGAGCTCATGTATAGGAGACAGATTCAAATTTTTGAATCATTGGAATCTCTTTTGGGGTAGAAGTGATCTGTACAAGAAGGACAGATTGCACCTAAATTGCAAGGGGACGAACATATTGGAAAATGTGCTGGAGCTGCTCGGGAGAATTTAACCAAGTAAGGTGGGGGGGGGGGGGGGGGGGCACCCAGGCACATAGTGAGGAAAGAGGTCAATCTGAGACGGGTACAGTTGAGAACAGAAGCGAGTCAAATAGTCAGGGCAGGCAGGGACAAGGTAGGACTAATAAACTAAACTGCATTTATTTCAATGTAAGGGGCCTATCAGGGAAGGCAGATGAACTCAGGGCATGGTTAGGAACATGGGACTGAGATATCATAGCAATTACAGAAACATGGCTCAGGGATGGGCTGGACTGGCAGCTTAATGTTCCAGGATACAAATGCTACAGGAAAGATAGAAAGGGAGGCAAGAGAGGAAGGGGAGTGGCATTTTTGATAAGGGATAGCATTACAGCTGTGCTGAGGGAGGATATTCCCGAAAATATATCCAGGGAAGTTATTTGGGAGGAACTGAAAAATAAGAAAGGGATGACCACCTTATTGGGATTGTATTATAGATCCCCTAATAGTCAGAGGGAAATTGAGAAACAAACTTGTAAAGAGATCTCAGCTATCTGTAAGAATATTAGGGTAGTTATGGTAGGGAATTTTAACTTTCCAAACGTCGATTGGGACTGCCATAGTGTTAAGGATTTAAATGGAGAAGAATTTGTTAAGTGTGTACAAGAAAATGTTCTGATTCAGTACGTGGATGTACCTACTAGAGAAGGTGCAAAACTTGACCTACTCTTGGGAAATAAGGCAGGGCAGGTGACTGAGGTGTCAGTGGGGGAGCACTTTGGGGCCAGCGACCATAATTCTATTCGTTTTAAAATAGTGATGGAAAAGGATAGACCAGATCTAAAAGTTGAAGTTCTAAATTGAAGAAAGGACAATTTTGACGGTATTAGGCAAGAACTTTCAAAAGCTGATTGGGGGCAGATGTTCGCAGGTAAAGGGACGGCTGGAAAATGGGAAGCCTTCAGAAATGAGATAATGAGAGTCCAGAGAAAATATATTCCTGTCAGGGTGAAAGGGAAGGCTGGTAGGTATAGGGAATGCTGGATGACAAAAGAAATTGAGGGTTTGATTAAGAAAAAGAAGGAAGCATATGCGCGGTATAGACAGGATAGATCGAGTGAATCCTTAAAAGAGTATAAAGGCAGTAGGAGTATACTTAAGAGGGAAATCAGGAGGGCAAAAAGGGGACATGAGATAGCTTTGGCAAATAGAATTAAGGAGAATCCAAAGTGTTTTTACAAATACCTTAAGGACAAAAGGGTAACTAGGGAGAGAATAGGGCCCCTTCAAGATCAGCAAGGCAGCCTTTGTGTGGAGGTGTAGAAAATGGGTAAGATACTAAACTAGTATTTTGCATCAGTATTTACTGTGGAAAATGATATGGAAGATATAGACTGAAGGGAAATAGATGGTGACACCTTGCAAAATGTCCATATTACAGAGGAGGAGGTGCTGGATGTCTTGAAATGGGTAAAGGTGGATAAGTCCCCAGGACCTGATCAAGTGTACCCTAGAACTCTGTGGGAAGCTAGAGAAGTGATTGCTGGGCCTCTTGCTGAGATATTTGTATCATTGATAGTCACAGGTGAGGTGCCAGAAGACTGGAGGTTGGCTAACGTGGTTCCACTGTTTAAGAAAGTTGATAAGGACAATCCAGGGAACTATATACCAGTGAGCCTGACGTTGGTGGTTGGCAAGTTGTTGGAGGGAATCCTGAGGGACAGGATGTACATGCATTTGGAAAGGCAAGGACTGATTAGAGATAGTCAACATGGGAAATCATGTCTCACAAACTTTGATTGAGTTTTTTGAAGAAGTAACAAAGAAGATTGATGAGGGCAGAGCAGTAGATGTGATCCATATGGACTTCGGTAAGGTGTTTGACAAAGTCCCAATGGGAGACTGGTTAGCAAGGTTAGATCTCATGGAATACAGGGAGAATTAGCCATTTGGATACAGAACTGGCTCAAAGGTAGAAGACCTCAGAGAGGTGTGGCTCAAAGGTGGTGGTGGAGGGTTGTTTTTCAGACTGGAGGCCTGGGACCAGTGGAGTGCCACAAGGATTGGTGCTGGGTCCTCTACTTTTGTCATTTACATAAATGATTTGGATGCGAGCATAAGAGGTACAGTTCGTAAATTTTCAGATGACACTAAAATTGGAGGTATAGTGGACAGCAAAGAGGGTTACCTCAGATTACAACAGGATCATGACCAGATGGGCAATGGGCTGAGAAGTGGCAGACGGAGTTTAATTCAGATAAATGTGAGGTGCTGCATTTTGGGAAAGCAAATCTTAGCAGGACTTATACACTTAATGGTAAGGTCCTAGGGAGTGTTGCTGAACAAAGAGACCTTGGAGTGCAGGTTCATAGCTCCTTGAAAGTGGAGTCACAAGTAGATAGGATAATGAAGAAGGCGTTTGATATGCTTTCTTTTATTGATCAGAGTATCAAGTACAGGAGTTGGGAGGTCATGTTGTGGCTGTACAGGACATTGGTTAGGCCACTGTTGGAATATTGCATGCAATTCTCGTCTCCCTCCTATCGGAAAGAGTTCAGAAAAGATTTACAAGGATGTTGCCCAGGGTTGGAGGATTTGAGCTGTCGGGAGGGGCTGAACAGGCTGGGGCTGTTTTCCCTGGAGCATCAGAGGCTGAGGATTAACCTTATAGAGGTTTACAAAATTATGAGGGGCATGGATAGGATAAATAGATCAGGGAGTCCAGAACTAGAGGGCATAGGTTTAGGGTGAGAAGGGAAAGATATAAAAGGGACCTAAGGGGCAACTCTTTCACGCAGAGGGTGGTTCTTGTATAGAATGAGCTGCCAGAGAAAGTGGTGGAGGCTGATACAATTGTAAGATTTAAGAGGCGTTTGGACGGGTATATTAATAGGAAGGGTTTGGTGGGATATGGGCTGGGTGCTGGCAGGTGGGACTAGATTGGGTTGGGATATCTGGTCGACATGGACAGGTTGGACCGAAGGGTCTGTTTCCATGCTGTACACCTCTATGACTCTATGAGTTGTGAATGCTTGCAATGTGTTGCCAGTAGTGGTGGTAGAAGCAAAGTCATTAGGGACATTTAAGCGACTGTTGGCCATGCACATGGACAGCAGTGAATTGAGGGGTGCGTAGGTTAAGTCATTTTATTTTACATTAGATTTAACCCTCGGCACAATGTCATGGGCCAAAAGGCCTGTTCTGTGCTGTGTTCTATGTTCTATGGGGAGGTTGTTATGTCACAACGACTGAGAGTGTGCTTATAACCCTTTAATCCCTCTTTCAAACCAGAAGAAACCTAGGGTTCTTTGTTTAAACTTTTATTCATGCATTAATGGGAGGTGTACCCCTCAAAGATGGGGCACCAATTCAACTTTTCCTACATAAAGTGATTTTATACTATTCCTCCAGATAGTAAGTTTCCAATCAAAAATTTATGCATTTACACACCCAAATCTCTCTCTGAGCATGGTCACATAGTTTACATTTCAAGTTACACTTGATTATATTGTCCAATCAAATCATAACATGTTAACATTTTCTAACTGTACGTACTCACTTGTGATTATTAGTCACACTTTATTGTCCATTTCGCCACTTTTTAGCTACGACCGAATGCAGGCTGACCAGGCAGTTCTCCCAGTCTTACTGCATGATTAGACTAGATTAGATTCCCTACAGTGTGGAAACACGCCCTTCGGCCCAACTAGTCCACACCGACTCTCCGAAGAGTTACCTACCCAGACTCATTCCCCCTAACTAATGCACCTACCTCTACAGGCGATTTAGCATGACCAATTCACCTGACCTGCACATCTTTGGACTGTGGGAGGAAACCGGAGCACCCGAAGGAAACCCATGCAGACACGGGGAAAATGTGCAAACTCCACACAGGCAGTTGCCCGAGGGTGGAATCGAACCTGGAACGCTGACGCTGTGAGGCAGTAGTGCTAACCAGAGCCACCGTGCCACCGTGCTGCATACTGTGGACATTTCAGGAATATCTACACGTTGATGATCAACTTGCTTTGCTTATGAACTGCAGACAGTGGAAACAAGTCCACTTTATATTGTAGTCGGAGCAGTCCTTGAAGTGACGCTTTCACATTTTACAATTAAGGTAATGTGACAAGTGTGGAAATCATGCTTCTGGCTCAGGTTAAACCAGGGAGATTGGGCTGAGCAAGGAACAGGATCACGAGTCATTCTGACCACACTCAGCATTGGAAAAGACCAGCAGTAAACCTGTAGCTAAGCCACACCAATGCAACATCTATCCCAAGAAATTTCATGCATGGCAACTTATGAAAATGTCTAGTTTTCAGAAAATCAGTTTTGAGACATTGTACCTGCATAATCAAAGCATTGTACAATTATTGCAAGACTTCTACCTCTTTGTGTTCCATCACCCTTGAGATAACAGCTAACATTTCTTTAACCTTATTAATTATTTTTGTACCTGTCAAAGGTTTGATACTTGCTGCACCTTGGGATGCTTTGGGATTTGCTTCTCTTTGGCGAGAATCACTGAAACAATCGCTAACCCATTCACATAATGTGCAGTGCGAATTATTGAACATCTGAATAATGTGTTTTAAGTTTCTCAGCACATTGTTCTTGTTCAATGGGTTGATGACAACTTCCATAAACAAGCTGTGCCCCTTATGATCTGAAATCTACATCTTCGCTCTGCGCATTTGAACCAGAACATTAACAACTCTTTCAAATATGATTTTGTTATTGGATTTAACATCGTCCAATGTTGGTTTCTATCCTCACTCAATATTGTCAGAAAACATTACACACACAAATGTTAGATTCAATTATGAATCAATCTATTTACGTAGTATATAATATTGTGAATTAGATGAATCATGTAATATAAAGAAAACTACGATTGATTATCTTCATCTGAAACCTGAGACATGTTTTTGGTTGGATTTCAGAACAATTTGAGAGTGCAGATGTGTATTTATTCTTCTGAAGGACAAAAATTACTGTTTAAAAAGTTCAATAAAGTAACACACAGGGTGGAATGATCTCCCCATAGTGAGTTTGTTCGTATGATGGTTGGAGAGGTGCATTTAATCAGGTGGAGGGGCAGTGAGTGGAATCCTACCACCTTCTTGCCTCTCTCATCGGCCCATGAGTAAAATTCAACGTGGTCTTTCATGGCACAACCGCCAGTTGAGGTACTTAAGTGGTCAGTTCTTGCTCACTTCAGGATCTAATGCCAATGCTGATGATCATTGGCAAGAGCTCATCATTTGGGGAAGTCCAAAGACTTCCATAGGATAACCCTTGTGCAACAGTACTCCATGCCTGATCAAGGGACACTACATTGGAAATTAGCACTAGGCCGAATGCCTCTCCCTTACCTTTGCTGCTGACCCCATCCATCACAGTCACACTCCTGCCATCACTGGCATGTGGCCTGGATTTCTTGGCAATCGTAGGCCTCATGTAGATCCATTCCTGGCTACAGTAAGCACAGTCCTGAGCAATGAAATGCCTCATGTGCCAGGCTGGAAGGATTAGGGAACACTGGATTACTAGAGATATTGAGATTCTGATCAAGTCAAGGAAGGAGGCATATGTCAGGTATAGACAGCTGGGATCAGTTGAAGGTTAGTAGGGGCATACTTAAAAGGGAAATCAGGAAGGCAAAAATGGAACAGAAAGTAGTCTTGGCAGATGAGGTGAAAGAGAAACAAAGACATCTTACAAGTACATTAAAGACAAAAGAACAACTAGGGAGACAATAGGGATCAATGAGGCCATCTATGCATGGAACAACAGGATGCAACAACAGGTGAGATACTAAACAAATATATTGTGTTTGTGTTTACTGTCAGGAAAGACATAAAAACAAGGGAACTTGGGGAAATAAATTGTGATGTCTTGAAATGAGTCAACATTACAGAAGAGGAAGTATTGGAGGTCTTAACAAATATAAAGGTAGATAAATCCTGGAACCTGATCAAGTTTATCCCAGAACATTGTGAGAAGCTAGGGAAGAGGTTGTGGGGACCCTAGTTGAACTATTTGCATCATCTGCAGCCAATGGTGAGGTGCCAGTCGACTGGAGGGTGGCTAATGTTGTATCTTTATTTAAGAAAGGCTGCAAGTAAAAGTCAGGGGACTAGAAAGCAGTGAGTCTGACATCAGTGGTGGGCAAGTTGTTGGAGGGGATTCTAAGAGATAGTATTTACATGCATTTGGAGAGGTAAAGACTGATTCGGGCTAGTCAGCATGTCTTTGTGCATGGGAAATCGTGTCTCACCAACTTGATTGAGTTTTTTGAGAATGTAATCAAGAGGATAGATGAGGGCAGAGTGGTAGACATTGTCTACAGGGTCTTTAGAATGGCTTTTTTCAAAGCTTCCGCACAATAGGCTGGTTAGTAAAGTTAGAGCACATGGGATCGGGGTGAACTCACCAATTGAATACAAAGTTGGATAGTAGGAGATACAGGGTGGTGGTAGGGCATTGTTTTTCACAGTGGGAGTCTGTAACCAGCGGTGTTCCACAGTGATTGGTGCTGGGTCCATTGTTGAATATCATTTATAAACTATTTCAATGAGAATATAGGAAGCATGGTTAGTCCACGCTTCAGGCTCACTGCCTTTATTCCTGATGAAGGGCCTTTGCCCGAAACGTCGATTTCGAAGCTACTTGGATGCTGCCTGAACTGCTGTGCTCTTCCAGCACCACTAATCCAGAATCTGGTTTCCAGCATCTGCAGTCATTGTTTTTACCAGCATGATTAGTAAGTTTGCTGATGACACCAAAGTTGATGATATACTGGGCAATGAAGAAGGTTATCTAAGATCACAATGGGATCATGTTCAACTGGGCCAATGGGGTGAGGAGCAGAAGATAGAATTTAATTCAAATAAGTGCAAAGTCTTGCATTTTGCAAAGACAAACCAGAGCAGGACTTACACAATTAATGGTCATGATTTGCAGATGCCAGTGTTGGACTGGGGTGTACAAAGTTAAAAATCACACAACACCAGGTTATCGTCCAACAGGTTTAATTGGAAGCATGCTAGCTTTCGGAGCGCTGCTCCTTCATCAGGTGGTTGTGATGGATGAAGCAGTGCTCTGAAAGCTAGCATGCTTCCAATTAAACCTGTTGGACAATAACCTGGTGTTGTGTGATTTTTAACTTTGTACAATTAATGGTAAGGTCCTGGGGAGTGTTGTCAAACAGACAACCCTTGGGGTTTAGGTACATAGTCTCTTCAAAGTGGCGTCACAGGTAGACGGGGTGGTAGAGAAGACATTTGGCATGCTTCCTTCCATTGATCAGAGCACTGACTAAAGAAGTTGGGACATCACGTTGTGGCTTTGCAGGCCTTTAGTGAGGCCACTTTTAGAGTACTGCACACAGTTTTGGTAAGCTTTGGTAAGTTTTGGATAGGAAAAAAATTATTAAATTGGACAGGGTGCAGAAATGATTTACAATGATGTTGCCAGGACTGAAGGTTTTGAGTTATAAGGAGAGGCTGGATAGGCTGGGAATTTCTTCCCTGAAGTGTAGGATGTTGAGGGAAGACCTGATAAAATCATGATAGGCATAGATAAGGTGAATAGCAAAGGTTTTTTCTTTTGGGTAGGTGAATTCAAAGCTAGAAGGTGTAGGTTTAAGGTGAGAGAGGAAAGATTTAAGAGGAACCAGAGTGGCAATGTTTTCACACAGAGGGTGGTGCATATATGGAATGTACTCCAAAAGAAGTGGTAGATGCAGATGCAGTTACAACATTTAAAAGACATTTGAACAGGTACATGAATAAGAAAGGATTAGATGGTCATGGGCCAAATGCTGGCAAATGGGACTAGTTTTGTTTGGGAAACCTGGTTGGAATGGACGAGTTGGACCAAAGGGGGCTGTTTCCGTGCTGTATGACCCTCTGACTTTGAACCTGTGCCATCTGGTTCAGAGGTAGGAACACTGTTCTACGAGTTTGCTGATGACATCACTGTCATAGGACAGATATCAAACAATGACGAGTCAGAATACAGAAAGGAGATAAAAGGGCTTGGTGTCGTTGTGCAATGAGAACAATCTCTCTCTCAATGTTGGCACAACTGATCATTGACTTCAGAAAGAAAGGAGGAGAACACGCCTCCAATTACATCAATGGTGCTGAGGTTGAAAGGATGCAGAGCACCAAGTTGCCTGGAGTGACAATAACCAACAACCTGTTCTGGACTTTCCACATTGAAGCGACGGTCAAGAAGGGCCAACGACGCCTCTTTTTCCTCAGGCGGCTCAGGTAATTTGGTATGTTTACAAGGACTCTCACCAACTTTTGCAGATATACTATTGAAAGCATACTGTTTGGATGCATAATGGCCTAGTACAGAAATTGCACTGCCTAGGACTGTAAGAAACTACAGAAGGTTGTGTGTGCAGCCTAGACTATCACAGAAGCCAAACTCCCATCCATGGAGTCCATTTACATGGCTAGTTGCCACAGAAAGGCTGTTAACATCATCAAAGACCCATCACACCGCAGTAACGCTCTCCTACAACCTTTTCCATCAGGCAGGATATACAGAAGTTTGATCACAAACATCAGTAGATTCAAGAACAGTTTCTTCCTTGCTGTTATTAGACTGTTGAATGGACTCTCTAACTTCAACTAATGCTGATTTTGTGAATGTTGATCCTACCAAGTGCATGCCATGTGTGATGTAACTTGTATGCTCCTGTCTAGTTTGTTTTGGGCCCATGATCTGTAAGTCCTTGCTAACTATGATCCGCCTGTACTGCTCGTAAGCAAAGCTTTTCACTGTACTTAGGTATGTGAAACAATAAATCAGTCAAATCAAAGTAAAGTGTCCAAGAGTTGCTATATAAACTTAATGTATTAGTTGAATAAACAATTTACACAGATAACTAAGAATTCATGAACTGACTAATTAAACTAGGCACTCAAGGACAGTAGTCAAAAACTTTGTTTCGTGAAACAGACTGCTTTGTTTTTAAATCACAACTGGATTTACACTTATACAAAGTCTCAACCAGGACGCCCTCTTGCGGATTGTTTCAGAGAACATCTCTGGGACACCCGTACCCACCAACCCCACTGTACTGTGGCTGAACATTTCAACTCCCCCTTCCACTCCGTCAAGAACAAACAGGTCCTGGGCCTCCTCCATCGCCAAACTGTTACCACCTGACGCCCGGAGGAGTAACGCCTCAGATTCTGCCTTGGGACCCTGCAACCACACGGGATAACTGTGGATTTCAACAGCTTCCTCATTTCCCCTCCATCCCACATTATCCCAGTCCCAAGCCTCCAACGCGGTATCGCCCTCTGGATCCATCCATCACTTCCCCCTCTGATCTATCACCTCCCTTACCTTCATCACCTATCGCTTTCTCAGCTACCTTTCCCCAAACCCCACCCCCTCCTATTTAACTCTCAGCCCAGACCCACAAGCCTCATTCCTGATGAACGACTTATGCCCGACACGTTAATAATTCTCCTGCTCCTTGGAAGCTGCTTTCCAACACTACACTCTCGACTCTGAGCTCCAGCTTTTGCAGTCCTCACTTTCTCCTAGTTTGAAGTTTGTAACACGTTACAAATACCATGAGCTCTACACTCTTTTTCAGCCTGTTGTACATTTGACCAAATAGAGCAATTATAATCTCTTCATATTGCATTAGCTTTTTCTCCCTGAGGGGCTCTACCACCTGCTGTACTTCACTCTCTCCCATTGAATAGCAGTTCCCTCTTTAAATGCAGTGCAAGGGAGGCACAATGATTTAGCCCAAGGAAATTAATTCCTGTGATAACGTTCTTCTCCCATCTTACCATGTATAATGTGATTTGCATTTTTGCTATTATAACTTGTTAGACCTTACAATGCTCTTGGGTGTCAGCAGTTTTTCGAGTGTCTATATATCTATGTGCAAATTTCCATTAGATGCATATTATCTCTGTGCGACAGTAATATTCAGATCTAACCTTCATGCTATTCAATAAGTCTCACAGTCATTTCCTTATATGTTTTATTTTTTCATTGTAACGATTGCGTTTACCTTCTAAGTGAGGTAGTCCAATGCATGCACTTCTTGCCTCGCCATGTAATTTATAACAATGCCCCATTACTTTGCTTGCAAAAGCTTGGACCGTTTCTGTGCTGCAATGCTGTATTCTCTTTTGAAGTTTCTTAGTTGTCCTACAATCGCTACATGAAAGATTGGCTAACGCATGAGAATGGGCATGGGGATCACAGTATATGAATAACCAACATGTTCATTGCATGGAAATCAGTGGAATAAATTTAATGTTTACTGTAATGTTTACCACTGGTACTGTGCAGTAGCTGCAGGCATCAGTAATGGACCCACTATTACAATTGACTAGCAATGCTTAAAGGCAGCATGCACTGTGCTATGCAACTTGGAGCAAAACTGAGTGTGAACACCAATGTTTTCATATATTGCATTGAGTGGCTTGTTAGAAGAGCTGCAAGGAAGGAGGAAGGTCCTGGAATCACAGGAGGGCAGCTGGTCAGGAAGCAATGAGAACAATGAGCAATGAGCCATTTAAGGATGTTTCTCCCAAGGCAGGTGCACCTTACTGGGAATCTTCCCTACTCCGTGTATCTCCAAGCAAAAATCCAGGCCCTAAGAATTCCTGAAGGGCTCATGCCTGAAACATTGATTCGCCTGCTCCTTGGATGCTGCCTGACCTGCTGTGCTTTTCCAGCAACACATTTTCAGCCCTAAGAATTAATCCCTAACCTTTAAATTCCTCCACTTTGATTCACTATCACACGCTTAATACTGTGGCCTCACACTCACAACTTATACCTCACGTACAGTGACAGCTACTTAACCATGAACCCAAACATATTGCCCAGCATTCATGAGCACACTTCCTTGCAGGAGAAGGGGATACACAGCAGCAGACAGGAGCAAATACCTGGAGGACGGGCACATGTTTTAACCCCATGGAGAGTCAGCATGGGAGGGAATATCACTAAATCTGTGGTCACTGAAGGAGTGAAGTGATGCATGATGACAGTATTTAGATACCTAATCCTCTTTCATGTCTCTTTCATCTCACAATCCCTTCTGACTTAGAAACTGTAGCTAGTGTAAACACACACTTCTTACTTCCTCTTCTTGTTGCATTACAACCCAAATCCTTTCTCATTGTGGACGACAACCTTCCCAGCCAATGGATGACTACTCTTGAAGTCAAACTGAGTCCTCCACACAGCTGTCATTTAGTTGTCTTCTCCAATAGCACTAAAACGCAGGACTGTCAAACATGAAGTCTACATCTCTCTGTGTCTCAAACTCCCTGTCTTTCCCAACTGCCTGTAACCTTTGAGTTCTTCTTCAATAACTGCCCAACTGAGTGACCTATTGAAAACTCTGCAGTAAGTCCAACATCTATTGCTGCGTAGTGTTAAATGTAGTCACTTAGCAACCCTCAGGACTGAATGTACTCTGAATGTCACATTCTCTCAGAATTCTGGCTTCTAGTACAAATGCATACAGTGAATGATGGATTCATCACATGTTCTAAGGTTTCATTTAGTTCACTAACACTGCTTATGTTTTCAAATCTTCACAATCCTCTATAAAAATGTTTCTTCTACTGCCTGTTCTAACATTATTATGTTTAATGTTATATTTATGTCTTCCAGGTTCCTTAAACAGCAGAAATTATCCATTT
This sequence comes from Chiloscyllium punctatum, assembly GCF_047496795.1. Lineage (NCBI taxonomy): Eukaryota > Metazoa > Chordata > Chondrichthyes > Orectolobiformes > Hemiscylliidae > Chiloscyllium > Chiloscyllium punctatum. The sequence continues at coordinate 99,519,825 of NC_092755.1, read as the reverse complement.
TTATCTAATCTATTCTATCCCTTTATAATTTTAAATGCTTACCTCTGGGTTATAAGTGTCTTGTTCAAATTCTATTCTGGGACTTGAGTCCAAAGTATCAACTGACACTCCAGTATAGTAATGAGAGAGGTTTGTACTGTTTATGGTGGAGTCTTTTGATTAAGACATTAAACTGAGACTCTGTCTATCCTCCCAGGTGGATATAAAAGATCCCATGGCACTATATCTAAGAAGACCAGAGGAGTTATTCTTGGTGTCCTGCTCCATATTTATCTTTCAAAGAACATCAATAGGTTACCTGCTCATTATCAGATTGCTGTTTATTAGAGCATGCTATGAACAAATTGGCTGGTACATTTTTAACAGTGACTGCACTTCAACAAACCTACTTCACTGTTTGTAAAGCCACACCTGATGACTGTGAACAGCACCATATGAAACACAAGCTTTTCTTTCTCTCTTAAACACCACAATAATTTCCATTATAATTAACATAGCTATTGTTTGCAAGATTTCCTTCACACTGGTATTTCCTTGGTTTGCAAAACTACACATAGTACTCAACACACAAATTTACAAAGTTTTGTATAGATTCATTTTTTCATTCCAACACAAATATTTTGTGCGCTTTGTCTTTAAAATAGCAGTCCATTGGTGTTTGGTTTTAATAGCCCTAACACACCAGAGGCTGTGCTTTGAATGTCTTGTGAACCTGAACTCCAAATCTCTCCATTCTTACATGTAAAGCAAGTTTACTCAATTCAAAGTGCATTTGTTTAAGCAAAATACACTCTTCATACCTTGACCCAATAACTTATCAATCTTGCAAGTGCCTTTTCTTCTTTGAATTATTAGGTCCTTCTATTTCAGTACTGTCTATGGATTTAGAACCATTCCCTCCAGCATTCTGGAGCTGTACAATGACATTTGGGAGATTTATATTCATTTAAGTGGTTCATTAGCTGCTTGAGAAGTGTTAAAGGATCATTAAAGCAGGTGTGTTGAGATTGGTTGAGATATGCTTGATATGGCTAGTGAATGTATTTTCACTGAAATCGCAGGTTAGAAAGTCATGCATTCCTCTGCTTCTGTTAATGGTTCACGATCAGCCAGAAAATTGCAGCATCGCCTGACTTTTTCTTTGAAAGAGGAATTTCACCCCCAGATGCAAACATGACACTTTATCCCCAATGCCAAGATGAAGAATTAAACACTCTCCTTCACACACCTTACTGTGGTCTTTAACCAGTACATGCTGCCATTTTTCAGATTCTGGTCTGCTATGTACTCCTTAACTACTGCATTTTCTTACTTTCAAAATGCTTTTTATTTCGATTCAAACATCCTTTGGTCAGCACTTTAAGAATATTTCTAATTTTAATAGTATGGTGTGTTACGTCCAAACGTGATGGTGTGTTGGTTGCTATTGATCTTTGAATCCCTGAATGAGTCAAAAATTTGAAAATCATGGTATAGGGAATTCCTGCCATTGTTTCCAGTGCATGCCATCAATTGTCTTGTAAGTGATAGACAGAGGGAACCATCACTTCAAAGATAAACAGCAAAGTTTCCATCCCAAAGCAACCTAGCATCTTTTGAATGAGTGCAGATTCCCACTGACAATCACCTCTAGCATTGACCCCACCACAAATTGTGGTAAACATTTCTTGGCTGATGGTAACATTGGCTCTGTGGAAAATAGACATGGTGTGTTTGGAAAGGTTGAAAAGTGCCCCTTTCTCTCCCTTTAAAGAATTGATGATTGAAGTCTGAAAGGCACGTAGATATACTTGTCTCATGCTAATTCAGTCCAAAGACAGTTAGTGAACTATCTTGCATCACCATTATCTTACCAGACCATAGGGGCTGCTCTCTTTTTAGAGAGAAGCAATTGTGGTGATTTAACCTGAGTGCCACCAGATCTCTGGCAAGGGAAGAGCTTGAGAAGGAGAGTCCTTCATGGTAACCTCAAACTGGTGATGGGAATTAAACGCACACTGTTGGCATCACAGTGCTCTGCAAACCAACAATCCAGCCAATTAAGCTAAACCAGTTCCCGGTGAACAATGAGACTAGGTTTTAATACTTGTCTTAATAGTCAATTTATCAACACAAAGCAGTGTTACATGGTTGCTTCATTATGCCTGTGTCCCGACTACCTCTCCTATTGTCTTTTCAAAATGTGCAAGACAAATTGAGCCAAATCAATGAAATTTAAGGTGGCTCCTTTAAAAGGCAGTGAGACACAATAAATTCCAACTTTAAAGGAAACTTTGACTTAAATTAAAGTAACATTATGGGTTAAAAGATGAAGAAAGTTAAGAAAAACACACTGCATCTCCTGTGGTGTTCACACGTCATAGAACTAACCACATTAGAGAGGCAAGCACTCAGGTCTTCATGGTTCAGTGTCAGTCTTTTGAAAGAAGAAATTAATTTAAAAATTGAACTAATTAACTAACTGTGGGACTGTCCCTTAAAAAAGGATCACAATGGGAACAAACTTAAAGTAAAATATCATGTTGAGTGAATGCAATACATTCCAGCCCCTGTTTTTAAATATATTCACTCATTGATGTGGGGCTCTCTGGATGCATCAGCACTTATTGTCCATTCCTAATTGCCTGGGGGGCAGTTACGAGTCAATCAACCATATTGGTTTTGGGGCTGGAGTCACATGTAGGCCAGACCAATTAACGATCACAGGTTTTCTTCCCCATTGCACCTATGTACCCTCTCCAGAGATTCCTGGTTGTGGTCTTATCCATGGAAGAGAGTCAGGTATAGCAACCACAATACCCCCTCTTCTTACCATGCACCCATTGTCTGGACCTGCTAACGGCTACTTTGGTCAGGCCCAGCAGCATGCCGACAAGGATGTCCCACTGTCTCCACACCAGGTAGGCAAAAAAAACCGAGGGTTGAGGAATGGTAAGGTGATGGACTGTTGCTGAACAATGAACAAGTAATGGGAGTGTTGCTGAACAAAGAGACCTTGGAGTGCAGGTTCATAGCTCCTTGAAAGTGGAGCTGCAGGTAGATAGGATAGTGAAGAAGGTGTTTGGTATGTTTTTCCTTATTGGTCAGAGCTTTGAGTATAAGAGTTAGGTGGTCATGTTGAGGCTGTACAGGACATTAGTTAGGTCACTTTTGGAATATTGTGTGCAATTCTGGTCTCCCTCCTACAGGAAAGATGTGAAACTTGAAAGAGTTCAGAAAAGATTTAGCATGTTGCCAGGGTTAGAGGGTTTGAGCTATAGGGAGCTGCTTAATAGGGTGGGGCTGTTTTCTCTGGAGCATTGGAGGCTGAGAGGTGACCTTATAGAGGTTTTTAAAATTATGAGGGGCATAAATAGGATAAATAGACAAGACCTTTTCCCTGGGGCGACGGAGTCCAGAACTAGGGGGCAGAGGTTTAGGGTGAGAGGGGAAAGATTTAAAAGTGACCTAAGGGGCAACATTTTCACGCAGAGACTGGTGTGTTTATGGAATGGGCTGCCAGCCAAAATGATGGAGGTTGGTACAATTACAACATTTAAAAGGATTTGTGAATAGGAAGTGTTTAGAGGGATATGGACGAGTTGGACTGAAGGGTACAGTACATTTCTATGACTCTATAAGTGCAACCAAGATTTAAAAGGGAGCTCCATCAAATAAATGAAAAGGTGGTGTAGCCTAACACACCTCATGTGCACATGATACATGGATGCTGCAGGCCATAGAATATATAGCTCATCTGAGACCGCATGAACCTACGTAACCTACAATTGTATGGGTCCAGTTGCATCCAATAAACTCCACATCAATGCTCGATCATAAAGAATACACATGATAAAAGATTAGATTAGATCACCTACAGTGTGGAAACAGGACCTTCCGCCCAACAAGTCCACACCAACCTTTCAAAGAGTAACCCACCCAGACCCATTTCCCTCTGACTAATGCATCTAACATGATGGGCAATTTAGCATGGCCAATTCACCTGATCTGCACATCTTTGGACTGTGGGAGGAAACTGGAGCACCCAGAGGGAACCCACACATACAGTTGCCCAAGGCTGGAATTAAACTTGGGACCCTGGTGCTGTGAGGTAGCAGTGCTAATCACTGAGCCATTGTGCTGCCCTCAAATTGGATACTGGATATGTTCCTGTGTAGAGAACCTTGTGGATAAGTTTGAAGTTGAGATTGTACAAAGGAAACCCCTCTGAGTCAAACAGAGTGGCACAGAGGGCAGTCTGACTGTATAAGTGCTCCAGGTGATATTTTCTAATCAACCTGAACAGGGACATTCTCGTACATTTTTGGAGCATTATGGATTGAACCTAGGCCTCTTGGCTCAGAGGTAGGAACACCACAAGAACCCTTCATAAGTGCTCCAGATACTTAATTAAACAAAGTCCTTCATCTCTGTATCTTAACAAAATAAAGACTTATAAGTAACATTCAAGACTGTTTGCGTGCCCTGCTTTTAGAAGTTTCCTTCCTTCAGCAAGGTATTAAATTAACTCTTTGTCTACTTGTCCTGGTTTTCCAGATGAAAATTAAAGATTCATCGATCCTATTCAAAGAAAACAGGGCATGCTCCTGTGATGGAGGTCATCAGTTAGCCATCGAAAGCAAATTAATTAGCTGTTCTCATTGTTGTTTGTTGAATTTTTCCAAGTACAAACACTTTATTGTTTTGCCCATATCATAAGCATCGCACAAAGCATATTGAAATATGTATGTGATAAGGCATGCTCTAAAAGCAATCTTTATTCTGCTTGAATTTGAATTAGACCTTGAGAATTTACATCTACTTCACAAATTTTCACCAGGGATTTTTTTCCAGTCAGTGACAGTAAGATCAGTGAAAACTCATTTACCTGTTTGTGGTTTCACTGATCTTCTGCCAAGGTTCCAGTGAACGTACCAAAATCAGTATTTGAAATGTAGTCGTGTTGTGAAGTCTGGGCATTACTGAACAATCGCTGCTGAGCCTCTGGTGCTGGTCCCTCCGAAGGAGAAAACAGTGAAGCTTGTGAATGAGTCATTCTGATCTGACTCAACTGTATGCTACAAAATGGAGGGTCAGTACCACCAGTATATTTGTTTCCATATATTACTGTTTCTCATTTACTGCTTTTCTCCCTCCAGACCACCTCTGACTTTACTGTGGATTGACTCCATAAGTTAGCACCACCTCAGATGGGACATCATATCTGAGTGCAGAGCTGCTGCAACTGAACACTTGGAACAACTCCTCCACCTGCGAGTGTTTTCACTGGGAATGTGAGGGGACAGAGGCAGCGAGAAGAGACTCACTCATGGTTATGGAATGCTCTGGAATACATTGTGACGCATGAACCTCAATGCTGGAATCATTGACACTGATGCAGCGCTAGTCAATAAAAATTGTTAGTATCTGCTCAATCTCAATGTTTCCTGATTCAGATTGCACATAGCCACAGCTATGAAGATGAGCTTCGGGGCACATGGGTTCAGGGTCCCTGTTGTGATGCACAAGCAGCAAAGTGTGGGAAAGCTTCTTTCAGACATTGGAAAAGGAAGATGGGCTAGTCAGATGATTTTCGTCTGCCAATTTATTGCCAGTTCCAGCTCATTTGCCTCCCAACGATAGTTACTTTTACTTGCCAGAACATGGCCAAAGTTGAACCAGATGTCCTATCAAAGACTGTCTTCTCCCAGCAAGTTGACTGAACATTCCACTGACATTAAGAAAATATTTGTAGCAAATTTGAAAAAGGTTAAAAAAAAATCACAGCTGGCTGACATGGCAACATCAGATTTGTCACCAAAGCAGAAATTGCTTGCGAAACTTTGCAGATCTAGCAGCATCTGTGTGGAGAAAGCAGAGTTAATGTTTCAAACCTAGTGACTCTTTGCCTCCCCAATCTCATCTTCAATATAAATACCACCTTTTCCTAGCTGCTAGCAATTCTGATGACGAATCTTGAAACATTAACCCTGCTTTCTTCCCACAGATGCTGCAAGATCTATTGAGTTTCATCAGAAATTTCTGTTTCAGATCTCCAGGATTTGCAGATTTTTATTTACATTAGAGGTAGGTTAATGAATTGTGACTCCAATTTTCAGTGTATTTTCCCTCTATGATCATTCAGACAGTGGCTTCTTAGACTTGTTCAGCCAACAAGCTCTAGTTAATGGTGTTGAATACTGTTGAATGGTGTATTAAAACCTTAGTAAAGACTTAAAACAGAACCCAGATTGTAACAGGGCATGAAGTAATTTAGCACGAATATGCTTCACATTCATTCACCAGTAACATGCAAAATATTTTGATTGTAAACTTTTAAATAAAACTGCTGTTAGTAGTAGATTTCCTACTGTGATGGCTTTCTTGCGGTAGCTCTCAGCATTGTCGTACAAAACAAGATGTGGCGTGTCCAGCACCACCCCTCCACTCCCCACCCCCATCACAGTCAGGCACACCATAGGAAACATACTCTGAGCAGTACCAAGCAGAGTGAAAAGATGCCAAGTGCAGAACCAGAAATAATTATAAAGCTTAGTAAAATATTGGATTTTACTTCAAAGACGGTTAGAGCTTCTGTTACAGTCATCTGGAGTATGCCATTCATACTGTTCTGGACAGCGTACCTTAGAATGGAAACATTGGACTCTGATGGATTGTAGCTCATATTTGCAGAATGATATCAGGTTCAATTATGTAGACACATTGCATAGACGAGACTTGTATCCCATTGTGTATTGATTGAGGGCCTCTAACTGAGGCACTTAAGATCATTAAAGGATATTATTGGGTACAGTACACAGATGCAAGTAGAACATAAGAAAATTCCTTTACAAGTATTAAAACTGAAACTAAACCATTCAGGGCATTGTTTCACACAAATGGTTTAGATTAGATTAGATTCCCTACAGTGGACACAGACCCTTCGGCCCAACCAGTCCACACCGACCCTCTGACTAATGCACCCAGGCCCACTTCCCTCTGACTAATGCACCTAACACTATTGGCAACTAGCATGGTCAATTCACCTGACCTGCACATCTTTGGACTGTGGGAGGAAACCGGAGCACCCAGAGGAAACCCACGCAGACGTGAGGAGAATGTGCAAACTCCACACAGACAGTCACCCAAGGCTGGAATCGAACCTGGGTCGCTGGCTAACCACTGAGCCACCATGCCGTCATAACATTTTCAAACTCTGCCCCTCCCAGTCGCTGTAATCTTACTGTGAAGCGTTGTCTATGGATGCACACCTTGAAGAAATTCTCCACCTCCCTCCACAAGGGCACCCTAGAGCCACCCCCATCCTATTTATCTCTCTGCCCCTTCCCCCCTCCAGCCTCCTACATTTCTGATGAAGGGCCTATGCCTGAAATGTCGATTCTTCTGTTCCTCAGATACGGCCTGAACTCCTGTGTTTTTCCAGCGCCACACTTTTCGACTCTAATCTCCAGTATTTGCAGTCCTCACCTTTTCATTGAAATAATTGTTAGCCCAGAGGGCAAATTGAGTAATATAGCAAGATTGAGATTGATAGATTTTTTTGTTAGGCAATTTGTGATAAGGGTTTCAAAACCAGTGCTTTATATAAATAACATTCTGATATGGATCAGCAGAAGAGAAATGTACAGGCTCAATGACCGAATGGTCTACTGTTGTTCTTCTGTTCCAAAAAGACTGCACCCCTTCAGTAGTAAAATATGGAGTGGTGCTGACAGAGAACTGGGGGCAGTACACTTCATTGACCAACATTTCCCCTTCTCCTTCCCTCCACTGATGGCATCACTGGGAGTGAAGGCTTCTATACATGAGGATTCATAGTCAGAAATAAGCTTCATCTCCCCTCTCGATAGTACAGTATTTCGGATCTCTCCAAATGCCAGCTCACCTCCTCACTAAAGCAACATTTTTAGAGCAATTGAGCGTGAGGATCTAACTCAGTCTTCAGAATGAAGTGGTGAGGTCTTGATCACTGCCTGTGCCCTAGAAAATCCAACTCACCAAAGCAGGAATTGTATGTATTTCCTAGCTCTCTCTTACAAACTATTTACAATCTCTGATCTCTGTTTATCAGTTATATGTGGTACCTGGGAAATTTTTGCTCTGTTTTCAGACACTTCTAGGTTAGTTTTTTTTAAAATCACACTTGCACAGAGATTTCCAGCCAGCAGCCTTACATGCTCATTGTTTGATCAGTGCACACTGTACAAGCCTTTTGAAAAAAAATTCCTGAGACACTTTTTTTTCCCTAGTCTGTGTGATGGACAGATAACTGCAAAACAAGTGCTATTTATAGCAATGGAGGAAATGTGGCCTCCCTTCTCTCTGTTTCTCATTGTTCTGTCTGAAAAAAAATTGTCTGCATGCAACTGTCGCTATAGCAACAGACAGGGTCAAAGGTGAATGCTCAGTATGTCAGCCACATGCTAAAACCACCAGGCATTAAAAAAGAGGAAAAATTTCTTGCCATTGCAGCAATCACACTACTTTTACAAAATAATGTAATAATATTGGTATTTGTGCTGAACAACACCACATTATTAAAATGTCTCAAAATACTTTATATCTTTTATACGCACAATTAATTAGTTTGAAGTGCAATGATTGCTAAACAGGAAAATGTGGCAACCTTTCTCTGTCAGTAATAATAAAAAAAAGCAGCAAGATGATTGACATGTAAATCTGTCATTTGGTGGTACTGGTGAGGGAGAGATTTTGGTTGAGACACATGAAAGCGTGACTGCTGCTTTGGTGTGTTGTGGATCTGTAGCCTTCCTCTGAACTGGGAAATCGAACATGCATTTCCACACATTTTTGATTAGTATTCTTTTAAAATCATGCATGCACATAGATTTCTAACCAGCAACATCAGAGGGTTGTTATATGATCAACTCACACCGTATTAGTCTATGTGGGTTGAAATAAGAACTTCGACTGACTGAACTGGTCCTCACCCCGAACAAGTTCTCTTTCCAATCCTCCCATTTCCTCCAAACCAAAGGAGTAGCCATGGGCACCTGCATGGGCCCCAGCTATGCCTGCCTCTTCGTAGGATATGTGGAACAGTCCATCTTCCACAGCTACACTGGCACCACCCCCCACCTTTTCCTCCGCTACATCGATGACTGTATCGGTGCTGCCTCGTGCTCCCACGAGGAGGTTGAACAGTTCATCCACTTTACCAACACCTTCCACCCCGACCTCAAATTTAGTTGGACTGTCTCAGACTCCTCCCTCCCCTTCCTAGACCTCTCCATTTCTATCATCTCGGGCGACCGAATCAACACGGACATTTACTATGAACCGACCGACTCCCACAGCTACCTTGACTACACCTCCTCCCACCCTGCCCCCTGTAAAAACGCCATCCCATATTCCCAATTCCTTCATCTCCGCCGCATCTGCTCCCAGGAGGACCAGTTCCAAAACCGTACCACCCAGATGGCCTCCTTCTTCAAAGACCGCAATTTCCCCCCAGACGTGGTCAACAATGCCCTCCACCGCATCTCTTCCACTTCCCGCTCCTCCACCCTTGAGTCCCGCCCCTCCAACCACCACCAGGACAGAACCCCACTGGTCCTCACCTACCACCCCACCAACCTCCATGTACAGCGTATCATCCACCGTCATTTCCGCCACCTCCAAATGGACCCCACCACCAGTGATATATTTCCCTTCCCTCCCCTATCAGCGTTCCGAAAAGACCACTCCCTCCGTGACTCCCTCGTCAGGTCCACACCCTCCACCAACCCAACCTCCACTTCCGGCACCTTCCCCTGCAACCGCAAGAAATGCAAAACTTGCGCCCAAACTTCCCCCCTTACTGCCCTCCAAGGCCCCAAGGGATACTTCCATATCTGCCACAAATTCACCTACACCTCCACACACATCATCTATTGCATCCGCTGTACCCGATGTGGCCTCCTCTCTATTGGGGAGACAGGCCGCCTACTTGCAGAACGTTTCAGAGGACACCTCTGGGGCACCCGGACCAACCAACCCAACCACCCCGTGACTCAACACTTCAACTCCCCCTCCCACTCCACCAAGGACATGTAGGTCCTTGGACTCCTCCATTGCCAGACCATAGCAACATGACGGCTGGAGGAAGAGCGCCTCATCTTCCACCTAGAAACCCTCCAACCACAAGGGATGAACTCAGATTTCTCCAGTTTCCTCATTTCCCCTCCCCCCACCTTATCTCAGTCCCAACCCTCGAACTCAGCACCGCCTTCCTAACCTGCAATCTTCCTGACCTCTCCGCCCCCACCCCCACTCCGGCCTATCACCCTCACCTTGACCTCCTTCCACCTATCGCATTTCCAACGCCCCTCCCCCAAGTCCCTCCTCCCTACCTTTTATCTTAGCCTGCTGGGCACACTTTTCTCATTCCTGAAGAAGGGCTTATGCCCGAAACGTCGATTCTCCCGTTCCATGGATGCTGCCTGACCTGCTGCGCTTTTCCAGCAACACATTTTCAGTTCTGATCTCCAGCATCTGTAGTCCTCACTTTCTCCTGAAATAAGAATTTGCAAACAATCAGATTTACTCTGAGAAAGGGGTCAGGGCAGGGAATTTATGAAGAAAGCAGAGAAGGAATGTACCAAGGTCTGGACTTCGATTCTCCCATGTTGAAGTGGAGAAATTTGCAGTCAATCCAGGTTGGATGCTGAACAACCAGATGACAACAAAGGCTGCAGAAAGGGGCCAGCGAGACACTGGTTAAATAGCGCTGATTTGGCAGTGGAGTGGAACCTGGATATTGTCAGATAATGGAGAATAGGAGGGGACCAAGGATAGACCACCATGAGGTCACCCTAGAGGTTATGATGCAAAGTTGGAGATAAAGACATTTCCGGAGATCTTCTAGAAGGATGTGGTTGGAAAGATAAGAGTGGAATGAAGTGAGGTGCAATGGTAGCTCAAATCACAATGGAGAATGGAGGACAGGAATTGGAGGGCAATAATGTGGTTGACTATACAGTCTAAAAGTAGGTTTAGAGAGCTGATGAGGACCAAAATCACCAGATATACTGTGAGAGTTTGAACAAGGTAGTTAGTGAAGCAACATTAACAATTGAGCCAAACAAAAGGAATCTTTTTTTGTCAAAAGGTTATCAGATAAATACCATGCATAAATGCACTGTAACCAAATAATCACCTCTGGGGCAGAAATCATATCCACTCAAACATTTTAAAATTTTCCATCGAAAAGATATGTAGAGAAAACCCTCTGACATACTCAACAACATGAAAAGGGTAGTGCAGGCAATGAAAAGCATGCTCCATCCAGAATAAACACTCATACCTGCCTCCTGAGTAAGGGCTGTATTCAAACCTACATGTCAGAATGCAGTTAACTCTTTGCATTATCCAGTTGCCCATCTCCACATTTTTTGTGGCCCATTGCATTATTCAGAGGAAGCAGGACCTTAAGATGCAATTATAAACTCAAAATGCCCCACATATAATACTCTGCTGAAATATCCTACTTTTGTGCCAAGACTGTCATTTGATTATCTGGATTAGTGGTGCTGGAAGAACACAGCAGTTCAAGCAGCATCCAAGGATCTTCGAAATCGACGTTTCGGGCAAAAACCCTTCATCAGGAATAAAGGCAGTGAGCCTGAAGCGTGGAGAGATAAGCTAGAGGAGGGTGGGGGTGGGGAGAAAGTAGCATAGAGTACAATAGGTGAGTGGGGGAGGGGATGAAGGTGATAGGTCAAGGAGGAGAAGGTGGAGTGGATAGGTGGAAAAGGAGATAGGCAGGTAGGACAAGTCCGGACAAGTCATGGGGACAGTTACTGAGCTGGAAGTTTAGAACTAGGGTGAGGTGGGGGAAGGGGAAATGAGGAAACTGTTGAAGTCCACATTGATGCCCTGGGGTTGAAGTGTTCCGAGGTGGAAGATGAGGCATTCTTCCTCCAGGCGGCTGGTGGTGAGGGAGCGGCGGTGAAGGAGGCCCAGGATATCCATGTCCTCGGCAGAGTGGGAGGGGGAGTTAAAATGTTGGGCCACAGGGCGGTGTGGTTGATTGGTGCGGGTGTCCCGGAGATGTTTCCTAAAGCGCTCTGCTAGGAGGCGCCCAGTCTCCCCAGTGTAGAGGAGACCACATCAGGAGCAAGGGATACAATAAATGATATTAGTGGATGTGCAAGTAAAACTTTGATGGATGTGGAAGGCTCCTTTAGGGCCTTGGACAGAGGTGAGGGAGGAGGTGTGGGCGCAGGTTTTACAGTTCCTGCGGTGGCAGGGGAAAGTGCCAGGATGGGAGGGTGGGTTGTAGGGGGGCGTGGACCTGACCAGGTAGTCACAGAGGGAACGGTCTTTGTGGAAGGCGGAAAGGGGTGGGGAGGGAAATATATCCCTGGTGGTGGGGTCTTTTTCGAGATGGCGGAAATGTCGGCGGATGATTTGGTTTATGCGAAGGTTGGTAGGGTGGAAGGTGAGCACCAGGGGCGTTCTGTCCTTGTTACGTTTGGAGGGGTGGGGTCTGAGGGTGGAGGTGCGGGATGTGGACGAGATGCGTTAGAGGGCATCTTTAACCACGTGGGAAGGGAAATTGCGGTCTCTAAAGAAGGAGGCCATCTGGTGTGTTCTGAGGTGGAACTGGTCCTCCTGGGAGCAGATCCGGCGGAGGGGGAGGAATTGGGAATACGGGATGGCATTATTGCAGAGGTAGGGTGGGAAGAGGTGTAATCCAGGTAGCTGTGGGAGTCGGTGGGTTTGTAAAAAATGTCAGTGTCAAGTCGGTCGTCATTAATGGAGATGGAGAGGTCCAGGAAGGGGAAGGAGGTGTCAGAGATGGTCCAGGTAAATTTAAGGTCAGGGTGGAATGTGTTGGTGAAGTTGATGAATTGCTCAACCTCCTTGTGGGAGCACGAGGTGGCGCCAATGCAGTCATCAATGTAGCGGAGGAAGAGGTGGGGAGTGGTGCCGGTGTAATTACGGAAGATCAACTGCTCTACGTAGCCAACAAAGAGACAGGCATAGCTGGGGCCCATACATGTGCCCATGGCTACCCCTTTGGTCTGGAGGAAGTGGGAGGATTCAAAGGAGAAATTGTTAAGAGTGCGGACCAGTTCAGCCAAACGAATGAGAGTGTTGGTGGAAGGGTACTGTTGGGGACGTCTGGAGAGGAAAAAATGGAGGGCTTGGAGGCCCTGATCATGGCGGATGGAGATGAAGAGGGATTGGATATCCATGGTGAAGATGAGGCGTTTGGGGCCGGGGAAACGGAAGTCTTGGAGGAGGTGGAGGGCGTGGGTGGTGTCTCGAACGAATGTGGGGAGTTCCTGGACTAGGGGGGATAGGACAGTGTCGAGGTAGGTAGAGATGAGTTCAGTGTGGCAGGAACATGCTGAGACAATGGGTCGGCCAGGGTGGTCAGGCTTGTGGATCTTTGGAAGGAGGTAGAACCGGGCAGTGCGGGGTTCCCGGACTATGAGGTTGGAAGCTGTGGGTGGGAGATCTCCTGAGGTGATGAAGTTCTGTATGGTCTAGGAGATGATGGTTTGGTGATGGGGGGTGGGATCATGGTCGAGGGGGCAGTAGGAAGAGGTGTCCTCGAGTTGACGTTTGGCTTTAGCAGTGTAGAGGTCAGTGCGCCAGACTACCACTGTGCCCCCTTTATCCGCTGGCTTGATGGTGAAGTTGGGATTGGAGCAGAGGGATTGGAGGGCTGCGCGTTGTGAGGGTGAGAGGTTGGAGTGGGGGAGGGTGGACGACAGGTTGAGGCGGTTAATGTCCTGGCGGCAGTTGGAAATGAAGAGGTCGAGGGCAGGTAATAGGCCAGCGCGGGGTGTCCAGGTGGATGCAGTGTGTTGGAGGTGGGCGAAGGGGTCCTCGGAAGGTGGGCGGGAGTCCTGATTGAGGCGACGGAAGAATTGTTCGACGTCACGGCGTGTATTAAATTCATTGATGCGTGGACGGAGGGGGATGAAGGTTAGTCCTTTGTTGAGGACTGATCGTTCGTCCTCAGTGAGGGGGAGGTCTGGAGGGATGGTGAAAACTCGGCAGGGCCGGGAGCTGGGATCTGGTGTGGGTGTAGAGCTGGGAGTGGGGGCAGAATCTGTAACTGGAGTGGGTGTGATGGTGGGGGGAATGGGGGTGGAGTCATGAGCAGGGGTAGTGTTCCCCTCAGGGTTCTGGGGGGTGGGGATAGTGACAGTGGGGTCTGTGGGGGGCATGTCAGCAGAATGCAGGTGAGTGGCGCTGGTGGGGGCAGAAGTGGTGGTGACCATGGCAGTAGGGGTGGCGGAAGTCACTGAGCATGTGGCATCAGCGATGATGTGAAGCGCGGAAGTGATGTCACGTATGATGCATGAGGAATTGTGAGGGGTGGAAGTGGCCATGATGGGGGCGGAAGTGACATCATCAATCAGCGTGGGGGTGGCAGCTGCATCAGCTGCATGGCTAATGGCGGAATAGATTCCGAGGCCAGGGCAATCTTCTGGAACGTTTGAGGAGTACTGGTTATGGAGGTGGGTGGATAAAAGTTTGTTGTACTTACAGTTTTTGATGTTTGAGATGGAATTGAAATACTGTTTGTTGAGAGTATGAATTCTCCTGAGGATGTAGTATAGAGTGGGTTCTTTGCAATTCTGAGAGAGTGTGGCCCTCAGCTGAGGCAGGGCTGACTGGAGAGAGGTTAGGTGATGGCGCATTGCTGCAAGCGTGGAGCGGAGGATCCTGAAGGAGAACTGTTGCTGGTGTTTTTGAATCTGTAGTCTGTACTGTTTGTCCTGTTCGGGTCTGAACTCTGCTGGTTTAAAGGTGGTCCGGAGTCCATGTGGGATGAGTTGGTTCCGGAGGCAGGCACTGAGGAAGCGAATGTGGCTGTGGTAGCGAGTTTGTTTCACGACAAGGTTGAAGAGCTTCAGGGCAGAGGAAATGACCTGGGAGTTGCAGTGGGAGAGGGACTCCCTGAAATTCTTGTAGAGAGAGGAGGAAAACTTCTTCAAGGCAGGCATCCTTGCAAGAGGATTCGCAGTAGGGTTAAAATTGGTTTTACCTCATTTGATTATCTGGCCATTATATTCTTGCTGTTTCTGGGAGACTGCTGTGCCAATTTGGCTCCTATATTTCCTAAATTACATCAATTTCAGTACTCTAATTGATTAAGTCCTTTGGATGTCCTTGCATAACGATAAGCACCATGTATATGCCAGCTCTTTGTTCCCTGCACAAACAATGTGTCACTACAAGGTGGGTCTGATGTGTCAGCATGCAGTGAATGGGTTAAAAGCTGAGAAATTCAAATGGGAGAGAATGTTCCACAATGATTTGAGTAAAATCAGAACCACATGCAAGGAGATTATTGCGTGTAAAAGATCCGAGTCCTGAGGTCCTCGTGGGGCAGGTATTTAAACTCAACACCTCTGTGGAAAAAAAAGGCTCCCTTTGTAGTGGCATGTTTTTTCGTTATGTGTGATCTCAATCCTGTGTCTCAGCCGTTCAGGTTTAAAGAGTGGACAGCAGACGGCATACCATGATCCTGAGCCCAGGGACCTAACCATGTGGGATACACAGTCTCTGACAAGAAACTCTGCCTCACAGATAATGTCACCATATGTGTTTGGGCAGGACTTCTGCCCACTGTAAGATCAGGTGCTGACCAATCCCTCATGACCTTCCCAGGTTAACCATTTGCAGATTATTTTGGGCAGTGTTTCTGCCCATGTTGGGCTATTTGCCTCAGGAAGTATGAACTCAGTGAACCTCACAAGTTGGCCAACAAAAGGGGGTTAAAGAATTCAGATGTCAGAATGGTAGTCACTCTTTAATTTCTGCCAAATATCTAATGATCCTTTTATTGTCCAGTGAATTGCACTGACTGTGGTGCTGCATCTTAAATAGTGCCAACCCCCAATCACCTTTTCAAGTGTTAGCAACAGCTGATAATAATAAATTGGTGCTATAACTGGTGCCTGTTGTTTGTAGAACACTCATGTTAGAAAATGTGATTCTGGTTGTCACTTTGTTACTACAACCTTGTATCAATGTGGATATTTCTGGCATCCAGCTGAAGCAGTGGACCTGTAATTAATCATATTGAGACAAATGGGAATCCAAGGCCTTCATGGTTTGCACTTTCTCTCCAAAGTACCACCACAAGAAAAGTGGCTTTCATTCACTCTCCCCTCTTTTGGGGCAGCATGGTGACTCCATGGGACCAAAGCTTGATCCCACTCTTGGGCAATTGTCTGAGTTGAGTTTGCACATTTTTCCGTGGGTTTACTGTGGGTGCTCTGGTTTCCTCCCACAGTTCAAAGATGTGCAGGTTAGGTGGATTGGTCATGTCAAATTGCCCCATAGTATACAGGCTGGGTGGATTAGCCATGGGGAACATAGGATTACTGGAATAGGGGTGGGTCTGGGTGGGATGCTCTTCTGAAAGTCGGTGTGGTCTTGATGGGCTGAATGGCCTGCTTCCACACTATTAGTATTCTCAGATTTATTTGGATGAAGTTAGAGCTAAAATTCATATTGAAAGGGACTTGGCTAACTGACAGATTCATTGATTCATCTTCACCAGAACCATTGGGCGTTTGATGTTAAGGTCATTAGATTTTAGTACAGATATTGGTGCTAGCATTAAACAATCAGCTTATTGTCCTTCCTAGACTTAACTTTGCACAAGGTAAAGCCTGACATGCAATGCTGAAATCTGAATAATGTCTCCTAGCCTTTTTTTATTCTCTCTACTCCCCTACATCCAGGGCATTTATATATTAACTCACAAATAATAATCAAACAAGGATCACAAAAGGTCAATCCTTTAATGAGAAAAACAAGTCTATTGGTTTCTTTTGAAACCACACGACTATGCAAAACAAATTGCCACTGAACAAATACTTTCACCTTGGAAAGTAACTGGCAAAAGTTTAAACCAACAAATAACGTCATTTCTCTACTTGACCAATGATCTGGTGGAATCATGTGGAAGTTGGAGATTCTATAATAACAGCCATCAGTTCTGTCACTTTCTAGTTTGGATGGTGACAATGAAGATTACCCAGAGGATTCAAATGAATAGAAGATCACCTCACCATGGCGATCACAAACAAAGACATTTTGACTAACCACCGAGATTAATGTTCATCGGGAAGCAAAAGAAAAGTAACTTTAAAGGGATAAAGTGAGGAGTGGTTCAGTGGCTTTCTGGAGATATTGATCTTATTATTCTTAATTTTATTTTGTGCTTATTTATTTCTCATTACATTTAGCTGTCTCTGTATTAATTTTCTAGTCACAATGTTTGCTATCATTATTGACATTGAAGGATTTCTCAAAAAAACAACTTAAAAAAAAAAGTGAATTTAAGAAGAACAGATTTCTACATAGGGTGTGTTTCATTTGAAGTGTTCTGTACTCACTCACTGATGCTAGCACAATCATATCGACAGAGTAAGACAAATGAAGTTCACTATAGTGGATTAGTACAGATGGATGCTCCAACACTAAAGGCTGTAACAGCTCCAATTGCATAGCTAGTCTGGAAGTTCTGAAGACCTGTTATGCTGAATTGTTCTTCAGAAACCCCATTAAGGCATGACATGTTGATATGAGGCAAGATTAGAGTGGTTCTGGAAAAGCACAGAAGATCAGGCAGCATCCAAATAATGGATGGGCAGCACAGTGGCACAATGGTTAGCACTGCTGCCTCACAGCGCTGGAGACCCGAGTTCAATTCCCGCCTCAGGCGACTGACTGTGTGGAGTTTGCACGTTCTCCCCGTGTCTGCGTGGGTTTCCTCCGGGTGCTCCGGTTTCCTCCCACAGTCCAAAGATGTGCAGGTCAGGTGAATTGGCCATGCTAAATTGCCCGTAGTGTTAGGTAAGGGGTTGATGTAGATGTAGGGGTATGGGTGGGTACGCTTCGGCGGGGCGGTGTGGACTTGTTGGGCTGAAGGGCCTGTTTCCACACTGTAAGTAATCTAATCTAATCTAATCTAATCTAATTTAATCCAAGGAGCAGGAAAATCAACGATTCGAGCAAAATCCCTTTGTCAGGAATGAGGCAGGGAGCCTCTGCGATAGATAAATGGGATGGGAGGTGGGGCTAGAGAGAAGGTAGCTAAGAGTACAATAAGTGGATGGAGGTGGGGATGTAGGTGATAGGTCGGAGAGGATGGTGTTGATATGAGGAACCATTCTGGGGTGAGCATTCATCAGGAAACCCTACCTGGTCCAACAAGAGGCATCTAATCATATTTAAAGGTAATCTACCTGGAAATAACTGCAGAAAAAAAAAATTGAGGGTTGGTGCAGTAAAGTGCCAGCTGCAGAAACATTTATTGTGTCAATTGTGTCAAAAGAAGCTGCCAATATCAGGGATCTCGAGGTTGGCATAATCATTGTAAGTAGTTGTCAGCTGTGGCCTCAAGCTTGTATATTTCTTTCATGTTTGAGCATGAATCACCAAAGGCGTGAGATACTTTTGTAAAGTCTTTCAGAATGTTAGAGTTCCCTTTGCCGCCCCCATCCCCTCACATAACCCGCCATATATGCCAACATTCTTTATAATCGATGCCAGGCCTTTAATTCTGTTTATGTACAGTTTTCACTTTCAGCACCGGCATGCTCCATTAAACCTTCCTGGATCTGTGAAGAATTATACAAAGATCCTGAACAGGACTTTTGAGTTTTATTAGCACATTACCATTCAAGTGGGGTGCATGCATGTTTGCAACTATTTAGGTACATGTTATACCAATAGAGAAAACTTTCTTGCATTGCATCCTGGCCATAAACCAAATCATTTTAGATTGAGAGCCCCTTGAATCAATTTGCATCTGACCTCTAAGAAAAAAAACTTAATGAATTGTAATGAAAAGATTCAAAGATTCTGACTGTACATCTTTTCTCCACATATGGTGGGTGAAGGTTTCCACATGATGTCTTATTTCCCACATGAAGAGCCAATTCTACTCCCTGCTTATTTTCTGGTCAGGATGAAGTAACCTAAACTTGAATTTATAACTGTCAACATTAAAGGGTTTTATTGCCCTCTGGTAGAGCACTGATTAACATATTTATATCAAATGGCTCTAAGAACATTATTAACACTTTTTTAAGAACAAATTATCGAGTGCATCAAAAGTAGAAGAATACAGTTGTGAACCAGTTTGGAATTAACCCTTTGGAAGCTATTTTTAAACAATATTAACTTCTAATCCTTTTAACCTAATCAGTAATGTCGCTGAATTTAAGGACAAAATGTAATCTGGGCATTGCTCATTAGTGGGAAAGTCGGTGGGAGCCATGGGTCATTTTTCTTCGGGGAAAACATATTCTGTAGTAGTCAGGTACGTCACTAGGGCAGAACTGGGCCTCCCTTACAATTAAACCCGCAGCAGAGGTGCTCTGGGGGCTGCTGACTAATCAGAGGTCCCGTTAACACCACTGGGAACAGTTGGGCTGATCTTAATCTTTGCTAGTGGATCCTCATATAGCAATGAGCGCAGGCAGGATAGAGATAGTGGGGAAAGGGGGTTTCTGGCCAGCTTGTAAAAGGGAATGTCAACATCAAGGGCAAAGATGTGGCTTTTTGCAGGCTCTCCTCCAGCACTTCCTCAATCAGGAATACAGTGTCTGTGAACAAGGGGACCCAGCTAACAAGTCTCCATCTGGGTGAGGCCCTTCCAAAACATCAAAGTTTAGAAGACTGAGAGGGGATCTGATTGAAACGTATAGGATTATGAAAGGACTGGACACTCTGGCAGGAGGGAACATATTTCCGTTGATGGGGGAGTGCCGAACCAGAGGACACAACTTAAAAATACGGGGTAGACCATTTATGAGGAGAAACTACTTCACCCAGAGAGTGGTGGCTGTGTGGAATGCTCTGCCCCAGAGGGCAGTGGAGGCCCAGTCTCTGGATTCATTTAAGAAAGAATTGGATAGAGCTCTTAAAGATAGTGGAGTCAAGGGGTATGGAGATAAGGCTGGAACAGGATACTGATTAGGAATGATCAGCCATGATCATATTGAATGGCGGTGCAGGCTCGAAGGGCTGAATGGCCTACTCCTGCATCTATTGTCTATTGTCTATTGTCTATCAACTTGACTGAAGGCAAGCACCTCTGAATTGGCCTTGAATGGAGCAATAAATTCCATTCAATTAGCTAAGAAATGAGTTCCAAGTACACAGCTAGTAGGAAGAACACAAGGTTCTTCCTTGAAATAATAATTATTATTGAGATAATAATCAGAGTCAATTCAATCATTGGCTATTTTGTTGGAATAAAAATGCATAAAGTCAAGTATTTGTCTCTGAGACAGATGTCATAACACTAATTCATGAATTGCAATGCAGCCCTAAAACCAAGATGATAGAAACTCAATCCTGAATCTCACTATCTGACATGTTGGATGCTGGTAAGAGTTTTATGGGGAAGTTGGTAATTGAAAAAAATAACAAATGAAATTATTGTCAGATGATGCTAGGTGCTGTTTTGAGCTTCCAGGCTTTCTTGTTGATCAGAGATTGGTGGTGGATGGTTAATGTTGGTTATGCATTCTAGCGCTATTGCAGCATCAGTAGACATGCCATGGTCAAGGTACACCAAGCGTGAATGGACATTTTCCAACATGTTGTAGTTTAGAATGTGCATCCACTGAACTGAACAAATAATGACCTCTGGCTGAATGCGATCTCACTTGCTCATGCCATCTTCCTGTTACTTCACTGCCTTATGTTCATGTTCATTGTTACGGACATGGAGAGACCTAAAGTGAATTCCTTAAGTTTTGTCCTCTTCAGCCAGTAAGCAGAGGGTTTATCCTTTTTCTCCTTTTAAAGTAGGTTTTGATATGTTTTCTGACCTGCAACAAGCTCCCTGTAAAGTGTACATACACACACACACACACTTACAGTTGGGAAAGATCAAAACTACAATGATTTTGATTTGATTTATTATTGTCACATGTAGTGAGATACAGTGAAAAGTATTGTGTCGTGTGCTCACCAGACAAATCATACTTGCATAACTATGGCAGGGTAATAGAACAGAATGCAGACTACTGTGTTACAGCTACAGAGAAACTGTAGATAAAGATCAACTCTAAAATATGGGAGGTCAGTTCATAAGTCCGATAACAGCAGAGCAGAAGCTGTTCTTGAATCTGTTGGCACATGCTTTCAAACGTCTGCACTTTCTGCCCAATGTAAAAGGATGGGGGAGAGTATAACCAGGGTCAGAGGAGTATTTGATTATGTTGACTATTTTACCAAGGCAGCCGGAAGTATAGACAGAGTCAATGGAAGGAAGGCTAGTTTCTATGATGGACTGGGCTGAATTCACAATTGCCTGTAATGTTTTGCCATCTTGAGCACAGCAGTTGCTGTACCAAGCTATGATATATCCAGATAAGATTTTTAAATTTTATTGATTTTGTGGGATGTGGGTGTCACTGGCTGGCCAGCATTTATTGCCCACCTCTAGTTGCCCTTGAGAAGATGCTGGTGAGCTGTCTTCTTGAACTGCTGCAGTTCACCTGCTGTGGGTTGACCCACAATGTCATTAGGGTGGGAATTCCAGGATTTTGACCCAGTGATAGTGAAGAAATGGCAGTATGTTTCCAAATCAGGATGGTGAATGGCTTGGAGGGGAACCTGAAGATGGCAGTGTTCCCATATATCTGCTGCCCTTGTCCTTCGAGAGGGAAGTGATTGTGGGTTTGGAAGATGCTACCTGAGGATGGTTTCTATGATGCATCCATAAAAAGTAATAAGAGTGATTGTGGACATGCTGAATTTCCTTAGCCTTCTGTGGGAGTAAAGGCGTTGGTGTGCTTTTTTGACTGTCACGTCAACGCAGATGGACCAGGATACATTGTTGGTGAAAATTACTCTTAGCATCTTGTAGCTCTTGACCATCTCCCCCTCAGCACATTGATATAGACCGGGACGTGTTCTCCATTCCACTTCCTGAAGATGATGACCAGTTCCTTCATTTTGCTGACATTGAGAGAAAGGTTGTTGTCCTTACACCATGCCACTAAACTTTCTATCTCTTTCCCGTACTCTGTCTCATTATTGTTTCAGATCTGGCCACTATGGTGATGTCATCAATAAAGTTGCAAATGGAATTAGAGCTGAATTAGGCTCAGAGTTGTGAGTGTGTAAGGAGAGTAGTAGGGGGCTGAGTATACAGCCTTGCAGGGCAATCTTTACTGGTTGCAGTCTGAAGGTCAAAAAGTCGAGGTGCAGAGACCAAGTTTTTTTTACGGAACTAGATTTCTTCGGACATTCAGACTGGAGCCTGTATCGTTGATCTTGGAGTCTGTAGTCACATGACACCAGGTTATAGTCCAACAGTTAATTTGAAATCACAAGCTTTCGGAGTGCTGCTTGCAGTGCTCCAAAAGCTTGTGATTTCAAATAAATCTGTTGATCTCTAATCTGGTGTTGTGTGACTTCTGACTTTGTCCACCCCAATCCAACAACAGCACCTTGCACATCTGTTTGGTGATGTGGCATTTCCAATAAAGAATCAGTTTCAGTATCTCTCTGGTCAGTGGTCTAGTATTCACCACAGGAAATAAATGGGATTATTAGCACCAACACAGTTTGATGAATTTAAGGATTTATACTCCTGGTCAAAACACATTGCTCATTGTATGAGATGGACAGTGAGCTGTTAAGAACTTGAGAGATGAAGAAACAGGAGTAGTGGCAGGTTATTTGGCCCTTCCACCTTACCCCAGCATGCAACCAGATCATGGCTGATCTGCCCCAGGCTTCTACTACATTTAAGTGCCTGAAGAGTTTGTGCTCGAAATGTCGATTCTCCTGCACCTCAGATGCTGCCTGACGGCTGTGCTTTTCCAGCAATACACTCTCCAACTCTGACCTCCAGCATCTGCAGTCCTCACTTTCTCCTTGCTAATTGTTTATGTTTTGTGCACAAGGACATTCAGATCGAGTCATAGTCATAGTCATAGAGTTGTCCAGCAGAGAGAGTATACCCTTTGGTCCAACTTATCCTTGCCGACCAGTAATTCTAAATTAACCTAGTCCCATTTGTCAGCATTTGGCCAATATCCCTCTAAACCCTTCTGAGGAAGGGTCACGGGACCCGAAATGTTAACTCTGATTTCTGTCCACAGATGCTGCCAGACCTGCTAAGCTTCTCCATCAATTTGTGTTATTGTTCCCCCAAACTCTTTCTACTAATATACCACCCAGATGCATTTTAAATATTATAATTGTACCAGCCTCTACCACTTTCTCTGGCAGCTCATTCCATATATGGACCACTCTCTATATGAAAAAGTTGCCCTTTGGATGTCTTTTATATCTTTACCCTCTCACATGAAACCTATGCCCTCTCATTTTAGACTCCCCTAACCTGGGAAAAAGACCTTGGCTATTCACTCTATCCATGTCCCTCATGATACCTCTGTGCTGTTATTCTTTGGAGTCTCCCTCCATTTCAATAGCACTTTGTTAGTATCTTATTAGGCATAATGGATTTCAATGGCTCTCTGAGTTCACTGAACCCTGCTGGAGAGATATAATGTGTCTTTGTTGACTGCAAAGTCCACTTAGTGCAAAGTTATGAAATACAAGATGATGATCTAAGTCTTATCTTGACTGGAACTTTACAGACTTGTAGTCAAATTCATGTTTTAGTCCAGAAAAGCCCACTATAAACGTTAAATAAGAAATAATAATTAATTCACTTGTTCAATTTAAACAAGAAATAAAACTTTAAAATATCATTTCGTAGACCGAATATCATGATACAGACATTAACTTAGAATTCTCCAAATCATCAAAACCAGCAGATGCATCACAATGACAAAATTCACACCTGGCTTCACATCAGTGAGTATACAAAAAAAAAGTCTTGAGAATTTTTTTACCTTATTTATAATGTAAAAACCAACATAAACAATGTGACTAATCACCACTGAGGAAAGTGCTAAACCTTCAGCATCTTCTTAGTCATGTTGCTCTTCATTAATGAAAGTTACAGTTTATTTAACATGAGTATTTCTGAAAAAAAAGACATTAATAAACCCTTCTATCATTAAATATAAATATTGTTTTCCCTTTACATTAGTATTCCTGTGAATTGTCTGGATGAGGGCCATATCAAAAGTTGTGATATAATGTGTCTTTTATTCATTACTCAGTACTCCGGTTCTGCATTATCAAATAGATATTTGTTTAACTTATTGAATTATAAAGCAGAGAAGACAGCCATCTGACCCATCCCACTGTGCTGACTCTTTGAATTATGTACTTAAGTAGACTCACTAACCTCCTCATTTCTAGAGCCCTGCAAAATTTCCTCTTCAAATATTTCTCAAATTATCTCACTGAAGCTGTTTCTACTACTCTTTCAGGTGCTGCATCAAAATAACTTGGAGCCCAAAAATAATTCCTCTCATCCTTTCATTCTACTATTAAACTTCCTCTATTATTAAAAATAAATCTACAATATACTTTTCCCACATTGTATTGGAGCACATTTCCAGGAAATTTTGCATTGCCATCTTATAATAATTTGACATTCTGAGACTCCACTACCTGTAGATCTTTTCTAGTGCACTGAGGCAACAATAATGAAACCTAATAAAAAGCAAGAGAAAAAAAAAATATTAGTCAGAAAGACAGGAAAGGGTTGTGCATACATGAATGTATTGATTGGACTGGTAGAATTCTCTGCAGTAAGCCTATAATCGAGCTGCAGGGAGCTGTTGTTTTGAACTGATTCATTCAGGCAGAGTCAAAGAGGTGACATTCAAGATCTGAAGCTAATCTTGAAGATCACATTGAAAGAGATGCAAAGGATTTTTTTTTAATATTGCTCCCAAAAAAAAAGAGTTGGGATGTCATTAAAGGTGGACTGTCAGCTGCAATTCATTGTACAGATGTAAATACAGAACCACCTTGGTTCAGGGCAAATCAATTCAGCTGAGAAAATTAAATCTACAGTACATTTCACGATCAGACCATTTCAACGATTGAGGCAACCTCTATGAAATCATTAGCACCACGTTTATAGCAGATTACATTGATCTTTTTCACCTTGTACAAAACTGATCATGTTCTCAGGCACCCCCAACTTACGTTGCTACCTTTTTACTCTGAACAAATTTTATCAATTTGCTTCAGGTTGCAACAGAATTTGTGCTAGGGTGCTCAAAATTTGACAACTTATGGCTATGTTTTCTTTTAAAAACTGTTCGCTGAGGTCCTTCTCCAAGATTTAATATAAAAATTCAAAACAAAACAAAAGGTGTAGCAAATCAGTTTTGAAGTTGCTTAAACAATAGTTTTGCTGAGGGTTTTTCACTAGAAGAGTAGTTCAAGATGTTCTCCCTGAACCTCTGTTGGTTGTGTATTCTAGCTAAAGCTGTCATTAAATAGTTTTCTCACATATAAGTGCATCAGAGTAGCACATTAATGATTCTAATGCACTGTAAGTTGCAGTGTGAAGGCAGCTCTATGCATGTGACCGTCTTGGCAGTTACCAGAGAAACTAATACATGCTTTGAAATAAATAAAATATGTAACTGGCATGGTTAGGTGTAGGAGGAAGGTTCAGGGAAGCAGAATGAATCTTGAGAGAGGAAAAGGCAGTTAATGGAAATTGCCAATAGAAGGAACACTTCCTGCAGTATGGTGAATGTTGAGTTGCCTTTATATTGCAGCTATGGGTATTTAGCAGGTATCAGTTTGAGCAGGTAGCACCCCACTTGCATTTCTGCTGGAATCCCAGATTGCTTGTCCAAGTGAAAGCAAGGATATTGTCATAATATTAAACACTATGGAATATTGATTTTGGGATTCATCAGCCAATTTAATATTCTCATGGACCTTCACCGAATGAAACAGTTTTGAAAAGGCGACCAAATATTGACTTTAAGTGGCCACAGGGATTGTCTGATCTATACAGGTTGGTCAAATTTCACAAAAGCAGCATGATTCAGATCAAAGAGAGTCTGCAAAGATGAAATGAACAACTTTCCGTGGGAAATTAAAACAATTAGCCAATCTCACCATTGAAGATATGGAAATGTTCTAATCTCTTGTTTGATTTATACCACTGTGAGAATCTTCACATGTTGGAGATAAAACATTGCCTATCATCAAGCCTACATGTCATGACGCAGAAAGCAAGGATTGTTTGTGATTGGCTTGTTAATGTGTATGTTAAAAATTGTTAACTACATTTTAATTGGAGAAAGTGATAGTCATGTGCTAAAAATAATTTAAACCTTTGTTGTGACAAATCAAGAAGGTTGAAGCGTAGAGACATGGCTCACCTTTTTGAAGGAGATTGCAGCAATACATTCAGGCACCAAGTTTTAACCATTAAATATTGGAAGAGTCTGGACGGAACATCTGCATATTATAACATTTTAATTCCATTCAACCATGTTTAAAAAGTTCAACAGAATTCCAAAGGGACCCAGAGGACTTTTAAAACCAAACTTGATAGCTCACTGGAGTGACATTTGACAGACTCAGCTTCCACAGCATCATTTAGATTTATGGCTGTTGCTACTCAGGCTACATTGGAAAGTGTGACACTGACCGTTAGACTTGACAATGTCAGTGCATCTGGAAGTATGTGAACAGAGTTTATGGGCGGCATGGTGGCACAGTGGTTAGCACTGCTGCCTCACAGCGCCAGAGACCTGGGTTCAATTCCCACCTCAGGCGACTGACTGTGTGGAGTTTGCATGTTCTCCCAGTGTCTGTGTGGGTTTCCTCCGGGTGCTCCGGTTTCCTCCCACAGTCCAAAGATGTGCAGGTCAGGTGAATTGGCCATGCTAAATTGCCTGTAGTGTTAGGTAAGGTGTAAATGTAGGGGTATGGGTGGGTTGCGCTTTGGCGGGTCGGTGTGGACTTGTTGGGCCGAAGGGCCTGATTCCACACTGTAAGTAATCTAATCTAATCTAATAAAAAGAGTTGGCTACCAGTTCTATGATAAAAAGAATAGGGTTCCAACTCTGGACTGTAAGCTTTCTGGCAGGCTTCTTAATCACAGAATTGTAGAAGTGTTACAACACAGTCAGAGGCCATATGGCCCATTGTATGTGTATGTGCTTATTAAATGAATATCATTACCTAGTATCGATCTCCTGCTTTTCTCCTGTACCCTTACATATACGTTTTATCCAAGTCATTACCTAATACCCTCTTGAATACCTCAAATATTTG
This sequence comes from Chiloscyllium punctatum, assembly GCF_047496795.1. NCBI lineage: Eukaryota > Metazoa > Chordata > Chondrichthyes > Orectolobiformes > Hemiscylliidae > Chiloscyllium > Chiloscyllium punctatum. Next base: position 99,492,642 of record NC_092755.1, on the reverse strand, counting down.
TTGTGCACACCCATCAGTGTTGCTTTGTAGGCTGTTCCATTTTTATCCTCCTCTGGGGGCTCTACCATTGGATAGTCCTCTACTAAGCAGGTATTTCACTTTCCTATTATCTTGGCAGAGGGACATTCATATGGCGGCACGGTGGCACAGTGGTTAGCACTGCTGCCTCACAGCGCCAGAGACCTGGGTTCAATTCCCGCCTCAGGCGACTGACTGTGTGGAGTTTGCATGTTCTCCCCGTGTCTGCGTGGGTTTCCTCCGGGTGCTCCGGTTTCCTCCCACAGTCCAAAGATGTGCAGGTCAGGTGAATTGGCTATGCTAAATTGCCCGTAGTGTTAGGTAAGGGGTAGATATAGATGTAGGGGTAGGGGTATGGGTGGGTTACGCTTCGGCGGGGCGGTGTGGACTTGTTGGGCCGAAGGGCCTGTTTCCACACTGTAAGGAATCTAATCTAATCTAATCTAATCTAATCATATGTAGTATATCATCATGTGCAGATCCATCTTCTGATCGCTCCTCCAACAGGCGAAGTGACAATTTTCTGTCTACGCCATCACAGTCTTACTGTTATTCCTCCACAGGGCAGGATGCAAGTTTCCCTTATTCTTTGATAGTGCCTTGCTGCTGGCCATGAGCTCGGTGGTCAGCACTGATGACCATTAGGACATACAGTGGTTCCTGACTCTGTCAAGTTAGATTCTGCAATCGCCATTTGTCCTGCAAGAGGGGGAAGTGTGACAGTGAGAGATGTGGCTATCATGGTCAAATAGCTGGGAATGTGTATAACCTTTGAGATGTGGTTGTGAATGCTTGCAACAATATTAAGTGTGCAAGGGTAGGGTGAAGCACATGAACGTTGGTATGAGATCTGAGAGGGATTGTTAGCAAACGATGATGGGGGCATGATGATTTGATCAGTGCTTGAGGCTTCTGGTGCAGTTGCTGTGATATGGTTGAAGATGCATACTCTGATTTACCCAGCATGTGTGGGGCCATTTACTTTCCCGTGGCAATGCACCCAGCTCCTTGGACTTGACAAAAAACAAAACAACTGCAGATGCTGTAAATCAGAAACAAAAACAGAAGTTGCTGGACAAGCTCAGCAGGTCTGGTAACATCTGTGAAGAGAAATCAGAGTTAACATTTCAGGTCCAGTGATTTTTTAGTAATATTAAAATCTATGGGATGTCGATCTTTGAGACCGGACCCAAAACTTTAACTTTGATTTCTCTTCACAGATGCTGCCAGACCTGCTCAGCTTTTCCAGCAACTTTTGTTTTTGCCCTTGGGCTTGACCCCTAATATTGGCATCCAGCACTATTTGCTGTTAAAGTCATTTGACCATGTGTCTGCATGAGCTCTCTCCTCCCAACAGACACCTCTCTCCCTTTTCTCCATCTCCTGCACCAAGATGTCCAGAGCAGGTTTACATTGGAATTGACGCTGTCGCCCCCATTTGACTATTTCTTACTCCTCTAGGCCGGATTCTCTTCAACTACAACTGTCAGCATCTACTTTACCCCGAACACACCTCTTTTTTTATTAGAAGTGTGGGGTAACTTTAAGCGATGCAAAGTTGTCTTTAAATGGTACTTTGCACTTATGATATTAGTCATCCACTGCTGCATTCTGCCAATGCACAGTGGCTGGATGAAGAGGTCATTCTTGGGGGAAGGCACATGTTTGGGATGGTCTTCTATCAAAGGGTGCAATTTAATCAAGTTTCGTACATCTGTTGACAAGGATTATCCGATTTACCCCTCTGTGTCGCCTGCTCTGGATTTCCCATGGAAATGAGTGTCAATAAGCATTTCTTCACATTGAGAAAATTGCAAACACAAAGAGTAATATATCCCTGAACATCAGGCTATATTCATCCATCCTCGCTTTCAATGTGGATTTTTTTGTGTGTATTGTTTTCCTTCCAGTTAGCCCCTGATCTCCAAAATCTCCCACTCTTATCTATTCTTCATTTAAATATTCTGAGGCTGCACCAGGGCACAACGCACAGAGTCAGAGGAGAGTTTGACATCAAAAAAATGTCAAACTGACATTTGACATTCAGTGTGTGCTGCAGAGGTCAACGTTACCTGCTCATTTACATTTTCATTTCAATAACAGACAGAGAGAAGCCAGCTTTTTAACCCCATTTTGTCCTATGCATCTTGCTACTAAAATATTTGCTGTTAGTGCAGGGCACAGGATAGGATGGACTGAGTGACACACACACAGGGATGGTGAATCTTAATTATTTTTCTCAAATTTGTTTGATTTTAATATTTTCTGTCCTTTATTCTTTCTCAACGCACACAGATATCTGAGCAAGCCTACGTAGTTAGAAAGATGGCTGTCTCCCAACCAAATACCTCTGTGATTTCTAACTTTCCTGTGAACTTTCTACCCCATGTTGGCCCCTTTCTATTGACTAAAGGAGCTAGGTAAACAGATCGTGGAGGAGTTAGTGGTAATCTTTCAGGAATCACTAGAATCAGGAAGGGTACCAGAGGACTGGAAAATCACTAAAATGACACCGCTGTTTAAAAAGGGAGTAAGGCAAAAGACAGAAAATTACAGACTGATTAGCCTGAACTCAGTTGTGCATGAGATCCTCAAATTCATTGTGAAGGATAAGATTTCTGAATACCTGGAATGTTTTGTAAAATAGGGCAAAGTCAGTATGGTTTCATCAAAGGGAGACTATGCCTGACAAATCTGCTAGAATTCTTTGAGGAAGTAATGAGCAGGTTAGATCAAGGAGAACCAATGGATGTTATCTCCCTGGACTTCAAGAAGGCCTTTGACAAGGTGCTGCACAGGAAGCTATTGAGTAAGATAAGGGCCCATGGTGTCAGAGGCAAGGTCCTAGCATGGATAGAGACTTGGCTGTCTGGCAGAAAGCAGACAGTGGGGATAAAAGGGTCCTTTCTCAGGGTGGCAGCCGGTGACAAGTGGTGGTCCGCAAGGCTCAGTGTTGGGACCATAATTTTTCACTTTGTACACTAACAATCTAGATGAATGAACTGAGGACATTCTGGTGAAGTTTGTAGATGATACAAAGATAGGTAGCATTGGGGAGACGAGGAGGCTGCAGAAGGATTTGGACAGGTTAGGAGAGTGGGGAAAGAAATGTCAGATGGGATTCAACGTGGGAAAGTGTGAGGCCGTACCCTTTGTTAGGAAGAATAGATGCATTAACTATTTTCTAAATGGAGAAAAATTCAGAAGGTTGAAGTGCAAAGATATTTGGGAGTTCTGGTCCAGGATTCTCTGAGTAAACTTGCAGGTTGAATCAGTAGTCAGGAAGGCAAACACAATGATGTGATTTATTTTGAGAGGACTTGAATATAAAAGCAGAGCTGTATTTCTGAGGCTCTATAAGGTTCTGGTCAGATCACATTTGGACTGTTGTGCACAATTTTAGGCCCCGTATCTCAGGGAGGATGTATTGGCCCTGTAGGGGGTTCAGAGGATGTTTACAAGATTGGTCCCAAGAATGAAAAGCCTAACATTTGATGCACGTTGAAACATACAGAATACTAAATGGCTTGGACAGATTAGATGTAGGGAAGATGTTTCCATTGGTAGGAGAGCATTGGACCCAAGGGCACAGCATTAAAGTAAAGGGAAGACCTTTTAGAACAGGGATAAGGAGAACCTTCCACAGCCAGAGAGTGGTGAATCTATGGAGTTCATTGCCACAGAAGTCTGTGGAGGCCGGGTCATTGAGTGTATTTAAGACTGAGATAGATAGATTCTTGAGTGTCAAAGGGATCAAGTGTTATGGGGAGAAAGTGGGAGAATGGGTTTGAAAAACTTGTCAGCCATGATTGAATGGCAAAACAGACATGATGGGCTGAATGGCTTAATTTCTGTTTCTATGTCTTACGGTCTTATGGACCAAAAGTTGGTTTGCTCAGTTGGTTGAGTGGCTGGTTTGTGATGCCAGTAGGATGGGTTCAATTCCTGCATGGTCTAAGGTGATAATGAGGGACTCTGTATCTCAACGTCTCCCCTCACCTGGGGTATTAACCCTCGGTTAATGCACCACCAGTGATCTCTGTTAATGAAAGAGTACAATTTTACCTTATTGATCAAAATTTTTGAATTCTTTCCCTCTCCCCTAACCCACAGTGGCTCAGTGGTTAGCACTGCTGCCTCACACACCAGGAACCTGGATTCGAATCCAGCCTCAGGTAACTGTCTGTGTGGAGATTGCACATTCTCCCTGTGGTCTGCATGGGTTTTCTCCGAGTGCTCTGGCTTTCTTCCATCCAAAGATGTGCATGCCAGGTAGATTGACCATGCTAAATTGTCCCATAGTGTCCAAGGGTGTGCAAGCTAGATGGCGAGGCTAAGGGAATTGTAAGGTTACAGGGATGGTGTGCGTTTGATATGATGCTCTTTAGATGGTCAATATAGACTTGATGGGCTGAATTCCAAACTGTATAGATTCTATGGTTTGAAATGCTAGTAGGAATTTGTTTGTGGCATTGACAATTTGGCACTGTAGCTTTTAAGTCTAAGCCCACTTTCGAGATATGAGCATTATAACCATCATGGTGTTTTAGTGGAAGACTGAGGAAGTATGATACTATCCAGAATGCTGTCTTTTGGCTGAAATACTTTAGTTCATGAAATTGCTATCCATTCTTCTTGCTATTTTAGATGTGGCATTCACTTACGAGCCATTTCAGATGAAGATAACAAATCTCAACCCAAAATGGAAGATGCAACAATTTAACAGTCATCATCCCCAAATTCACCAATGACTTACAAACCAGACCATCTTGAACAGATAACACTGTACACTTGTGGATTATCACTGGTATTAACAGAAAAGTTGGTGTATCATTACAAGGACTGAAACAGCTCCAACTAGTCATCTACTACAATCTTCTCAGGAACATGCAAGATATTCTGACTGCAATGCAAGTCACATCTTCCTGAATGATCTGCAAGAGGATCGGATAGAGTTATGGTAGCCTGAGGGGTTGGCAAACGTCATATACAAAGGTCCATGGGTGATGGGTGTGTGTGGCTGGTGGACATGGATTGTGTCCTGAGATGCCGTTGGTGCTGAGGAACATGAGGTTCCTCACTGACAGAGATGACCCGAAACCACCAGGTACCCAATCTGTTTTTCATGTTGAGAGTTGACATCTAGCCTGTTTGGCAAGCTTGGTAAAACAGAAAGCTGAATATTAATGAGCTGAGTAATGCCATTATACATGAATAATCTTCATCAATTAGAAATTTGCCATAGCCTAGTGAGAAAGGCGCCCCATCATTCATCAAAAGCATAAAGGATACAGTGAGATGCTCTGATGTTGTGCTAGGTCTTGGTGGGTGTTTTGTCCAATTCTGCTTCACATTTCACCATAGCTCACCTTGTTCAGACCCCTAGAGGATTGGTAGTTAAGTAGGCATATGGGACATTTGCTTTCATCAGTCATAATGTAGAGTATAAGAGCAAGGAGGTAATGGAGTTGTACAAAGCATTTGTCAGGCCACAGCTGGAGTACTGTATGTAGTTCTGGTCACCTCACTACAGGAAGGACGTGATAGTACTGGAGAGGGTTCAGAGGAGAGGTTCACCATGATATTGCCTGGGATGGAGAAATTGAGCTATAAGGAGAAACGAAGTGGGTTTAGTTTGTTTTCCTTAGACCAGAAAAGACTGAGGGTAGACATGATTAAGGGTGTATAAAATTATGAGGGATATGAACAGGGTGAGTAGAGAGCAGCTGCTCCTGCCAGTTGAGGGTCAAACACAAGACGGCATAGACTTAGGCTAAGGGGCAAGAGATTCAGAGGGCATTTGGGAAAAAAGCTTCTTCATTCAGCAAGTGGTAGGAATCAGGAATGCGCTGCCTGGGAAGGTAATGGAGGCTAGAAATGGTACAAGCTTTAAAAAATATTTGGATGATTACTTCAAATATCATAATATTAAAGGATATGGGACAAGTACAGGAAATTGGGATTAGCACACTTTTAATGGTAATTATGTTGGGGCAAACTCAATGGGCCGAAGGGCCTTTTCTGCGCTGGATGCACCTGTGAATCTATGATTCTGCCCAATGACTTGGAATGTAAGATAGGTGCTTCTTTTGAGTGAACTTTGGAATAAGCATGGCATGTGCAGCTGGGGATTTGGTCGTTTGTTCCGAGATATATGTTGTGGAGATTGCATTCCCGAGATGTGTTTCGTCAAGAATGACAAATTGGAATGAACAACGCCTCAGAAATACTTTGTGTATGTATCAGGTACTTACGTTGACAGACGTTATTTCAGCTGTCTGGATTTCAACTTGAATGATAACTGCAACACTTAGAGTGGCCATTCCAACAAAAGGGTCACCTCTGCTGAGCTAACACAGCTCCACAAGGGTGAAAGAGAAATGTCTGTCAGAGAGAATGTGCTGGCTTGTTTTTTTTTAAATGGAGCCCAGTGAATGGATTTCTGAGTGTCAGGAGTGGAGGACTATTCTCTCTATCGATTCAGGATATGAATGAAGTTCTATGGGTCAGCTGCTGAGATTTGAAACCAACAGTTGAGAAATTTAAGAGAAAATGAAAACAGCCTCTGATGACCTGCCCAATATAGTATAACATTTACAGGGGAGAAAAGTAGTGTTTGACTGTTGATATTGTGCTAAACAGCACAGTGAGTGCTCAGGCAAGCTAAACACACAAATTGAGGCCAATTTGATCTTTGCTTGTTCCCTGTACAATGCCAAATTTGAGTTTGTCGTTACTCCAGAGGGATTGTATTTTGTGGGATTGAATGTAACAATGCTGACTGTCAAGTCTGGATAAAACCTAAATATAACATCTTACTTAGAGCCATCTGAAGAAACCCTCCAATTGTTAACCACCACGATATTGAAGACAGATTCCATTGGACAACTAAATAAATGGAACTGTTGGTGGGAACAACTATTATTTGTAAGAGAAATAGAAAGCAGCTTGAGAAAAGCCCACTTCCAACAATGATTGAGCCTTGGAAAAAAATTTTCTTGCTAAAATGTTCAATTCCTCACTGAGATCAAGGTGCACATAGCAGTAGAACAGAATTCTTCCCACATGATGGATAATGGTTGATAAGAGTGGTCAAAGAGTAAAGCAATTCATCCAGTATCAAAAAGTCCTCTCCAGTTTCAGAAATGGGAACATTTCATTGTGGTAATATCGCTACATTAACAATGCCTGGACTAATGATTTGGGAACATGAGTATAAATCCAACCGGAGCAGCTTAATCTGAAATTAGATAGTTTATATCAAATAATGACAATCCTATAACTGCCAACCTTGTAGCAATCCATCTGGTTCAAATGTTCTCACAGGGAAGGATGTCTGTTGCCCTTACCTGTATGTGACTCCCATACCAAAGCAGTTGACTCTGAAATGCTTCCCAAATTGACCTAACAGACCATCAAGGCAGCTCACTACCACGGAGCAATGAGGGATGAACAATAAAAACTATTCTTGCCAGCAATGCCAACATCCCATGATTGAATTTAAATCCATTGCTGAATGAGAAAATTAAAATGCATCATAACTCACTTTCTGGTGATTAAGTTCTCTTTCACACTGTGTAAATGTTTTCTCATCTCTCTGCTGTCCTATAAACACAGGCAATATACCTCTGTCTCACAGTGAATCGGAAACCTGTCCTATATCTTTAGCAATGTGTCCACGTTCACTGCACAGGTTAATCTTAAATATGTTGTTTAGCTTATGGCTTGTGTAGTGTACAATTGTCAGGCTGGGTGTGCCCAATTGGATTAACAGTGTCATTCTGGAGCAATCCCTTAGGAAAGTCAATCTCCTCCTCCCTATTTGTCAATCTCCTCCTCATGTTTGCAGCAAATAAACTACAATCATTCAGCTGTGTAGTTCCACTGTTTTGATCCTTTGCTGAACTATAGACTATCATAAATCCTCGATGCAGTGCATGCAAATTTGATGTGTTAACAGGAAGAGGGGAAGAGCAGAATTTAATGTTCGCTCTGACTAAAATTACCAGCACAGTCAGCGCACAAATTGGCTTCTAAATTACTCTAAGTTTATTCAATCACTAACTTTATTCACCTACATGGCTATGCAAATTTAAAGGGCCCCACACACAGACAAATCTCTTTGACATTGTGTGAAAAAGTGGATAATTTCACTTCATGTTATTTGTATCAATGACTCTTTATTCCTAATATTAAGAAAATAATTTGGAAAGAAATTGTTGTGTTAAGTTAGATCAGTTGGTAGCACTCTAGTCTTTTAATTACAATCCAGGTACCAAACAACAACAAATTCTATATCAATCTTCATGTGCAGAAAGACATCTCACAGTGCCAGTACCACATGAAGAAAAGAGACAAATTGATAAGAAATATATTATTGAAGGGGTACTTCTCATGTCAGATTTTAAATTGAGGTTGTGTTTATCTTCGCTGATAACTTATAAAGATAAAGTTGATTATAATGAAGGCTCTCAGAACAGGCGATCTACATAAAAATATTCAGTGTCCAAATTTCATTATTACAATTATTTTAATTTATAGTAATGAAGTTTCAGCACTGAGGCAATATGAAAATTCCAAGGTGAAAGGAATTCTCTCTCGCTACCTTACACAGGTATCTACATTTCGGCTTTTAGAAACAGGCACAATGGGTTTTGAACTTCCTCTGTGCTGTGTATCCTTATGGTTCTATATAACTACCTCTCTGGCTTGCTTTCATCCTTTAAGATGTTCCATAAAACCCATTGCTTTGATCAAGCTTCTGGTCATCACTTCATGGGGCTAAGCATTACATTTTGTTTGCTGCTGCTACTACAAAGCACCTTGTGTTGTATGTTTGGTTAGTCTAGCTTAGGGGAGATTATTGTGCTTTTTGTAAGTACAAATGGTAACAAGTTATTACATCGTAAGGGACTATGTCCAGCCTTACAGATGCTGAAGCTGTACTCATTCTCTTCTCAAGGCTCTCTGTCATTTGATCTTGTACATCACCACAGTGGGAGGTAGTGTTCGCACTGTCACAGACATTAACCCTTTCAAACTCTTATGCTACATTACCTCCCGTTCCCATCCAAATCTTTATCCTTTTTGTCACATCCACTTTTACGGACTGGTCCATTTCCCACCAATTTTATGACATCACAGATTCACTCACTTCACAATCTCCACGATCATGCTCTTGACAGGCTTCAAGGCACAAGTAGTGGAATATTCCCTGGTTGCCTGGGTGGGTGCTGCTCCAACAACGTTCGAGAAACATATTACTATCCAGGCTAAAGGAGCCTGCTTCATTGGCAATATATCCACAAGCATCCACTGTGTCCACCACCAATGCTCAGCAACAGCCGTCTGTGCTAACCACAAGATGCACTGCAGAAATTCACCAGAAATCTTTTGATAACACCTTCCAAACCCACGACTACTTTCAGCTGGAAGGGCAAGAGCAGTGAATACATGGGGATACCACTACCTGCAAGTTCCTCTCCAAACCATTGACTTCAAAACACATCGCGGTCCTTCAGTATTGCTGGGTCAAAGTCCTGGAATTCTCTCCTTCAGGGTAATGTGGGTCCACCCACAGCACATGCACTGCAGCAGTTCAATAAGCCAGCTAACTACCACCTTCTCAATGGCAAGAAGGGGCAGGCAATAACTGTTGGCCTGGCTATAATGTGAGGCCCATGTCCCAGGAGCAAATAATTTAAAAAATAAAATGGCTGGGACAATACTCAGGGTGGGTGAAATCAATGTCAGATTAATGGGTCAGATGTCTGCTGGACGTGAAGACACTGAAAGCACAAAACATGAAACATAGGTTTGCACACTCCAGTGACATTTCATTTGCCTCAATTTCTTTGTCCATTTGCAATGCACACAGAGTGATTATAATTAAGGTGCCTACTGCTGGTCAAAAGCAGATTGCACCATGCCATTGTTACTCACAAATCTAACATTGTCATCTCAGTGGTGTAGAAATAGTGGCAATGACTTAAAAGACTTAAATGAATGCAGGCTAAACATGTTCCATCATTTGTACAATGTTCTGGGTTGTGGTCGAACAAAGGTAACAATGCTGCATCATTTGTCACATAGGCATTCTGACAGAAGATACTGAATTCAATGATAAATGTCATGGTCGACATGGGTCTGAGATAGGAAGGGGGTCAGTATGCAGCTTGCAATTCCTTTTCTATGAAATGTGTTGGTCACTCTGTCACTGCGGCACCTTCACCGAGTTAGTACATGTGTGGCGACCAGGGTTAAGGTGGAGGAAATGACAGAGCTTTTAAAGACACGGTTTCATGGTTTGGACTGCTGGTCTGGAATCCAGTCCAGTCCAGACAGAGTGGCGTGTTGTGATCCGCACAACTGGATTAGGCGATGAGGCAGTGCTCTAAATGCTGAAGTGCCGGGAGAATGGCTATCCCACCTGAATGACAGCACCTCTGACAATGTGGCACTCCCTCAGTACTGCAGTGGATTGTCAGCCTTGATTCTATGCTGAAGTTTTCAGATCCTGCTCCCTACATCCCAACAGATTGTTTGTCCTTGCTCCCTTTGCACTGATACTTCAAAAACAGTATTTAAATAGTTCTTCTTGCAGCTAACCCTTAGTGGCAGCAGGGTTTTGAGCCGTTCTATCCCTCAGTGGAATCAGCAGCTTCCAATAGCGACCAGTCCTGGTGAGCTCAGTACTGAAGATCTGCCCTCAGCTTCAAATCTGCAGTCTGACCAAACAGGCACCGTTCCATGAGAAAGGATTAGCAGAGCCTTGGCTGTTCACCAAACACTTGTAAGTGGAAAATAAGTGGAAGCACATTTATGATGAGTTAAAAGAGTCCCTCGTGTCCCCTGAAGAAGAGCTCTTAGTGATGCAAGCTTCATAATGCACATTGAATGCTTCGAGAGGCTTGGAGTTATCAGTAGCAACATAACCTTGAAATCCTGTACAAGTGCAGCTGGGAATCAATCCAAAGCTTCTTACTCACAAAATAATAAATGTGATGCCTGGGATGGCATGCAATAATGGGAGATAATGGGACTTATTTTTATTTCCACTGTGTTTAAAGAAAATCTCTCTTGTAAATAGCAATGTGTGCTTTGGAGTTTGACTCAGTTTTATATCTCTTTCTAAACGAACAGGTTTTGAACAGAGTCCAAGAATGACAACAACAGGTTATGCAAAAAAAAACTCTGTTTTTGAAGGCTGAAATTTATGTGTCTGGAATCTCTAAGTTTGGAGCAAGTTCACAAAGTACATTGGCAATGCGTGTTGCCAAACAGGTATTGTTTGTGAGGCCTTATTTCAAACCATACCTTTGAACTATGAAAGTATTCTAAATGAAAATTGGCAACTACTCATAACTATTTGAGCGGAAGTTCTTTATTGACTACTTCAGTGAGACCTCTAATTAAATTATTTTAAATATGGTGATAAAGTTATGGTATGGAAATGTTAGTGCATTAAGGTATCTAATGTTTATTTACTGTTGGTCTTCATTTGAGTTCATTTGGGCAGAGAAGACTGTACTCAGACCTTAAATATAATATGGAGAACAATTAGATCCACATTACATAATTCACATAATGTAATCCAAGTGCTAGAATCAAACTGAACTTCACAGGACACCAGGTGTGACAATGGAAGCTAAACACCTTGTATGGGGTTCACAGCAATGTGCAGGTCTCACTGAACTAGCTTTTTAATATGACAATTCAAAATGTCGACTACCTACATTTGACAAAATCTACTTTTTTTAACATTTTTCACTGGTGAGCAGAAGGATGATGAGAGATTTGCTAGAAATTTTCAAAATCATGAGGGTCTTGGTAGAGTAGGTAGGGAGAAACTGCTTCTGCTTGTGAAAGGACTGAGAACCAGCGGGCACGGTTTTAAAGGGTTTTTGCAAAGTAAATAAATGTGAAGTGAAATAAAAGACTTCTTTCACACAAGTGAGCAGTTAGGGTCTGGAATGTGCTGCTGTGAAGTGTGGTCGAGGTATTCAAATGGGTGTTGGATGATTAATTAGATAGAAATGTGTAGTGTTATGTGGAAAAGAGTCGGAATCTGACATAAAGTCAAAATGTTCAGAGAATTGGGACAGACACAATGGGCTGAATGGTCTCCTTACACACCACAATAATTCTATGATTCTATAATTCACTCCCACTCATTAATACAACAGAAATAGACATTGAAAACTTTGTATCAGATAATGTTCCAACAACAATCCCAACAGCTAAGAAATACAGAGCTTTTGACAGAGTCAGCCATCCCAGTGCGGTTCACAGAAATCTTACCAAACAGAATTTGTTCCTGAGCCATATAAGGAGACATGAGTGTAGCTATAATAGGCAGGTGTTAAGGAGAATTTTAAAGAAGGAAAGTGAGGTAGATGGATGGAGATCCAGGTGGAGTGAATTCCAGAGCTCTAGGCCCTTGACAGCTAACATCACAAATGGCAACGGTGGAGGGATTAAACTCCGCAATGGTCAGGAGGCCAGAATTGGAGCAATTTCCAATATTTTGGAGGGTTGGGGTGGGGATGTGGGGGTGGAGCTAAGGTATGAAAGCATTTGAAAACAGGAATATGCTTTTTTAAATCAAGGCTGTGGGTAACTGAGAGGGAATTCAATGGATGGCATGGTGCCTTGAAGGTTAGCACTGGTGCCTCACAGTGCCAGGGACCTGGGTTCAATTCCAGCCTCAGGCGACTGTCTGGGTGGAGTTTGCACATTCTCCCTGTGTCTGTGTGGGTTTCCTCGGGTGCTCCGGTTTCCAAACACAATCCAAATTGAAAACAATTTGGTTCAGGTTGACAGAATCAAGGGCAACAGAATGGATAATGGAATGGGGACAATTGAGAAGCTCCCTATCCCATAGAAGATACAGTGTACATGTCCCTTTAAAAGACAAACCTATGTATTCAAGAACTCCCGAAGCTGGAATGAAGGCAGCCCTTCAGGTCTAATACATTGTGCATCCCTGCTGTGGGGGATATTTCTAAGTCCAGCAGTTTCTAGTGTTTGGACATTTGTCCACATAAGTCATGGCATTAGATGCTGTTGACTGAGCATTCAATGCATTTCAGTTCAAATAGCAGCCAGTTATTGACCTGTGCATTCAGTGATCAATACGAGGCTACCTCATAATCTTAGCCACACATTCAACTCCAAATGTGATCAATGATTTGTCAAATATGTGACTAATTGGGACAGCCTGAAACACTAGGTACAGGAAATAAAGTTGCCTTTCAACGGAGAGATATTTCAATTCATTTTGCAAACATCATTTTATTTCTCTGACGTTATCTCCACAGAGAGACATAGGATGATGCAGTTTAACTCTGCATTAGATGTCACCTCAGCCTGTAATCCAATCAAGTGTCCAAATAGATGTGATTTATATTCTGGAAACTGAAGTGCAATTAGTCTTTGGTGTGAACTGCGGGTGGGGGGCATGCTTAATATTTCCCAGATGGCTGCTTTCTCCAGGCACTCGCTCGCTTTCAGAACTTTTAACTTAGCACCAGAAATGAATTCTTCTTCATCTGCTGGTTTATTAGCCTGTATCTTTCCAGCAGAGTGGGAATCTTGCTGCTGATCTGAGAATATCCAATTCACTTCCATGATCACAAATATTGCCTGAAGGCATAGTTTGTTAACTGTGAGTGGCCAGAGCTTCTCTTTAATGTCACACAAAATGAGTGATCCACAATTTCTGTATTTTACTCTATCATCCCTTTTACGCCCCTGTGTTCCACTTGCAGAATCTATCCATTTCCTGCTCAACACCTCTTCACATCTCTGATTTTCTCCCCTCCTTCATTGAAGGGACGGATTCTCACTGAGGTACCACCTTAAACATAAGAGGCATAAATATAAGACCTCACCAACAAATCCATTAGGACAAACAGGAGAATGTTCTTTATCCAAAGGGGGTTAGAAGATAGAACTCACAGCCAAAAGCAATAGTTGTAGTGCATGACATTGGTGCATGTCAATTGGATAAACATAGAAACATAGAACCTCAGAGCAGGAGTGGGCCATTCATCCCTTCAATCTTGCTCTGCCATTCAATATAAGTATGACTCATCCTCTATCTCAGTGCTGAATTCCCACTTTCTCTCCATTCCCTTGGATGCCTTTAACATTTAAAAATTTATCACTCTCTTGAATGTACTTAGTGATGTGGCCTCCACAGCCTTTTGAGGTCGTGAATCCACATGTAGACAGATGAACACATGAGGAAGAAAATGATAGAGGATTTTGTTAAGAGTATTGAATTTAAAAGGATAGGAAAAGGCTCACTTGGAGCATAAACATCAGGGTAGGCCAGTTGGGCAGAATTTCATGTAATTCGACTGCGACAGAATAGCAAATGGCTATTCCTAATTTTGAAACCTTGGATAGTGAGGACAGCAAGCCATGAAATCATTTTAAAAATGTAAATGATCACTATAAACAAGGCTAGGCCTCTCTTCATTTGGTAGCCAGATTCAAACTCAGTGTTAGTTAGTGATGAGTGAAAATGGCAGGTGTATTCACCCTACTCCCTGCTAAATTAACTGTAAGAGAAAACTGCATTTTGATCACTGCTCCATTGGAGGAGCAAAAGATTGATCTTCACACACTTCAATTTGCAGTTGTCCATGTCTGCCCCAAGTGCCCATTGAATCATAACAACACGAATTGGGGTTTTTGCTGGAAACACAAAATTTCATCTCAATTCTTGGCCCCCATTGATTAAATTTGTAAACAGGAAATTCAGGGATAGAGCATTCAGTTCTGTTTTAGACATCAACAACATTCTGAATTGCATTTAACAATGTTTATTAAATAACAGGAGATTAAATTTAACAGAATTGTTCATGTAAAATGAATCAAATGTTGGCTGCATTACACAGGCTATTTTTAAAAGAAATGTTCTTTTTGGTATTAGGATGTAGATTGTGATAAAAATAAAATAATGTTGGCTAGTTTTTGCTTGGTGTATTTAACTAAGAGTGCACAAATAGTTAAAAATAGAGATGACTCACAGAAATTATGGGCGGAATTGTCCCCTTTACCAATAAAATGTTGAACGGTGAGATGAGATTCTCACTAGTGAGTGACAAGATCCTAATTACATGCATAGGTATGTATTAACATTGTAATGAGAATGTCATCGTATGTCACTGATATGCAGATTCCCATACCCCACCTGCTGGATAGAAACTGGATAGCAGCAATTCCTGACAGGAAACTCGGAGCAGTAACCTGGCGACTTCGGCTTGTCACTTACTCCTCTGGGTTTCCATCAGTCAGCAACTTCTCAGGGCAGCGATCACATTCACCACGTCCATTCATCACGTCCCCATTGGCAAGGCAGGGCGCTGATTTGCCAATGCTTCTGTAGTGATTGGAACCAGGTGGATCTTCTTGACTATGAGATCCTTGAATGGGGTTTTTAACCTGAACTAACCAGGGAGCCTCAGGTGACAAATATGCACAGGGGTTTCGGAATCTCCTCAGTTCAGGGACTGACTCCATGCTGGCTGGCCACAGACAGTTACTGTGTGCAAGTAAATAAAGGGTTACTTGGTGATGGGATAACAGCTTCTGTGCAGATAGGTTTAGGGGCAACTGTGGACTGCCAGTGCTTGACTGGATGCATGGCTCAACTTCAAAGATGGCGTCAGTTTGAGGAATCCAGGAAGGTCCTGGCAGAGGCCAACAGTTCCATCTATGGGTGGATGGGAGATTACAACAAGTGAGAGACATGGGTAAATGGTGTGTAGGTAATGAAGCCAGTTTGGGAAGATAGCATGAGAAAATCAATCAAGCTTCGTGGAGAGAAATCTTCTGTGAAACCCATCAAATCTGACATTTAGCTTATTTCTGGTAAAGATTTAGTCCCGAATGTCTCTTCAATTGTGAAACATTTTGTTAAAATAGAAATCCATCTCAAGGTGTGAGCAAGATGTATAGTCAATTGTGTAGGTTTGTCAAATTTTAAAAACAAAATTAAAGGAATGTAAATTCTGCTGAATCTGTCACTGTTTCATCAATTTAGTCCTGAGTCAGTCTATGGCTTTCATACATACAAAAAGCTTTCATGCAACCTCCTAGCTAATCTACATTAAACGTTTGAATATTAGTTAGCTAGATACTCCTATAGTCACTAATAATTATAAAAAGATCAATAGTTCTTACGGTTAGGGAGGGCTGACTATCGAGAGTGGAATCCACATTGGTCGTTGCATTATGTAACACAGCATGCAGCCTTATGTGGATTGCCAACATTGTGCTCCTTCAGAAAATTGCTGCTTTGTCAAATTGTACAGCCCCTCCTGCATTTGTCAGCTGCCCCATGGTCAAACAGATGAGTTGCGATACTTGGCCAAACAACGTATCTGTGCTGAGCTTCACATAGTCAATTAGTAGATTTTCACTGCTCCCTCAGAGGCATTTTCAAATGATTTTTATCACCTGAAATTTCAGCACAGTGAGACTTTAACAGCAACAGTTTAAGTACAGTGGTGGAACTTAACTGCAGGTGGTATAGCTCCGTGATGATTTCGCTGGTGAATTGAATCTTTTCTCAGAGAACTGGAGACCCGAGCCTCACTTCCTCTGGTGTTGGATTATACGTGTAGAATACTTCAGGTGCAGGTTAAACAGCTCTTTTCACCTCTGCTCACTTAGGAAGCAGTACTGTGGAGGAATTTCCAATAGAGAGCCAATAATGTGGCAGGGAGGTTAACAGGCACCATAGCAGGACCCTCAAAAGGTTCATGAAAAATCTCAGTGGGAAAAACAAGAAAGGTTTTGGATGTGAGAATGTGGCAGTCAGACTATTGATTTTTTAAAAACTCATTTCCATCACATATCATCATATGTTCGTAATGAATTGCCAATGACCTGAAATTGAAGCTCTCTCTCTGTCTCTCTCTTCAGTGAAGCAGTCTGATCAGCATTTCTTTCCTTTTCATTTTAGATTTACAGTGTCTGTGGGATTTTATATTAATATTGTCTCCATGGGCTTCAGTGTCAGCAGCATTCACTTGTAAGAATGCATGTGTGAAATGCACAGAACTAATGAGACTTTACAAAGCTGTATGCATGTTCAGTTAACTTGTTCCATTGCAAGTTTCTAAGCCCACTCTTATATTACAAGATACCTCCAATGAGAGTGTTATATGATCACTGGGAAGATGAAATAATTAAAACCCAGAAGATTTTTTTAAGGCATTTGGACACACAATTGAGCATCATTGGCATTTATTGTCCATCCCTACTTGCCCTTGAGAAGGTCGTGTTTAAACCACAAGTTGTGACAAGCAGTTTCCATAGTAAATGCAGATAGGAGAATCTATACATGCAACCACATAAAAATAAAGACAGACTATTATTTTCAAATGGATACCAAATAACATGTACATGACCACTTCGAGTCGTCCCACTGCATCTAACCCTGAAGATTGCTTTGTAACTTCTCACGTGTGATACATTGGGAGCTTAATTAGTATTTTCAAAGAATCAATAAGTATGTTTTGCACGGTTTTTGCAATGTATAATGGGAAATGCTTTTAATAAAAAATGATCCCCAGACTTTGCTTTCTCACCAACAGATGATACAGTCTCCCATTTACAAGTAGTCTTGTCATTTCTTCATTTATTTTTCTATATTGCTGCTGGCTTTGAGCTATTGTTGCATGTATTTCTGGGTTTGGGTATTTCTTTGGCAATAGCCCACAGTTGCATGCAATTAGAGACAGTGTCCAAATGAAGTTTCATGTAGCACGGGCACATGACAGGTTAACAATGTCAATCTTCATCAGTGTCATCGCTATAAAAGGCCGTAAGGCTGTGTGTAAATGAATCTCATAAGACAGCAGACTTTAAAGTGGATTATTCAGTCAGCTCAGCCAACACTGCAATTGGTTCTCTCTTCATCTTTTGCCAACCCCCTTTGTTAATAGTGCAATATGTCAGAAGGAAAGTGCTCAAAAAGTCTGAGAGTGATTCAGCGCTATAAATACTGCCATGCTAAAAACTCAAAGAAATGTGAATTGCAACCATAAAGTCAAACTGCAATTGATAATTTTTTTCCTTAGGTTCTACATTCAAAATGGGAGAACAGACATTAACATTAATACTTTGCAAGACTTTACATTTATATCATGTCTTTAACATCATCAATTTATAGAATGAGAGAACAGACTTTGAACAACTTGACAGTGGAAGAGAGAGTCACAGCTGAAGTGAAAAGTCTTCAAAGTTATGGTAGACAGGAATGCAGCACAACAAACAGTTAGGCAGAGAATTTTAATGCATAGATTATGATATCTGAATGTTCTGTTACCTGCAATGGTGTATGAGAAGGCTGGGAGTGTGGCACATCAGACCAGAGCCAAGGGAACAGGCTGGAATGTAGAAGTGAAGAAGATTAAAGAGTTAGAGTCCGATGAAATAACGGATGCTTATTTCAGTGAGGATAAGAATTCTGTCATCAGAAAATAAGCAGTTATGATTTTATATGCTTCTGTAAGATTGGGGCAACAAATCACACATTAATGACAAATTTCGTTGAAGTACATATCATTTAATTAGCACTAACCATCAAATCTTAGTCAAATAAATCCTGAGGTTTCTAGGCTACTTCAAGACATTAAAAGGACAAATAGCAGTGACACAAATCAAAATCTATCCAGGGTTCCTGGTGAGTATCATTCCTTGTAAATGCTCTTCACCAAATGAGTCTCGGTTCCTTCAATGCATATTGCCACCAAACACAAGTTCTGTTCCAAATGGCAGATTTTTCTTTACTCAAAATAGTGAATTTAATCATAAAGTTAAAAATAATTGAAAATAAGTTATGATCATTAGGGAAGAAAGTGGCTTCACTGAAGAATGAAAATTTTTCTCATTTCATCAGATTGAATGAGAGCCAGTGTAGAGGTGCTTCCAATTATGCTCTATAACTGTGTTGGACGACCCGGAGAAATAAGATAAACATTTAGGGGGAGATTCTTGCTTTGGACCTCCAAAACAAGAAGTTTTTGAAGTTTTGAAGCATCATAAATTAGTTTAGGAATTACTTGACACAGAAACCAGATGTACCAAGAAGGTCTGAATGTGGTCATGTGAAGAGACAAGAAAAACTGCTATTGTTCTTCTTTAAGGGGAGAAGATTCATGGGAAATTTAACAGAACTGTACAAAATCGTGAGGTGTTTTGCTTCTGTAGACTGGGTGAAGTGTTCTCCACTGACAAGAAGTTTGGTAGCATGAGGATACAGATTTAAGATAATTAGTTCCACTGCCAGGGAGGAGGGTGAGCTGTGTGGAGGATATGGAGATGCTGCAGTGTGATTTGGACAGGTTGAGTAAAAAGTGCAAGGCAGATACAGTAGGAGTGGATTAATGTGACATTATCCACTTTGGTAGATGAAATGCAAAGGCAGATTATTATGTGAATGGCTGGAAATTGAGAGAGGGGAATGTTCAACAAGACCTGGCTGTCCTCATGCACCAGTCACTGAAAGTAAGTGCACAAGTACAGCTGGCGGTGAAGAAGACAAACGGTATACTGGTCTTCATCTTGAAAGGATTCAAGTAAAGGAACAAGGATGTCTTGCTGCAATTATACAGGACACTGGTGAGGCCACACCTGGAAAATTGTGTGCAGTCTTGGATTCCTTATCTGAGGAAGGATATTTTTGCTATAGAGGGAGTGCAGCGAAGGTTTACCACATTGATTTCTGGGATGCCAGGACTAATGTATGAGGAGAGATTGAGTTGATTCGGATTGTACTCACTGGAGTTTAGAAAAATGAAAGGGGATGTCATTAAAAACAAAAAGAACAACAACTAGGCAGGGAAGAATGTTTCCAAAGGTTGGGGGTTCCAGAACAAAATGACAGTTTAAGGATAAGGGGTAAACATTTGAAGGTTGAGATGAGAAGTTTCTTCTTTTAGAGAGTGGTGAGCCTGTGGAATTCACTACCACAGGAAGTGGATGAGGCCAAAACATTGTGTTGTCAAGAAGGAGGTGGCTAAAAGGATCAAGCGATATGGAGAGGTGAGCAGGATATCAGGTATTCAGCTCGATGATCAGCCATGATTATATTAAATGGAGGAGCAGACTACAGGGGTTGAATGGCTTACTTCTGCTCTTAACTTATATGCCTATGTTTCTGTGGGATGGAGAAATATTTTCACTCTGTGTGTTGTAATGAACAAGAATGCAGAGCATAAAAACAGAGAATATGGAAGAAATCGGTCCAATAACATCTTTCAGAAGGGAACGGGACATAAATATGAATTCCAGAAACTGAGATTACAGTCTAAGGGTATAGGTTAGGCCATTTGGACTGAGATAAGGAGAAATTTCTGCACCTAGAATTTTGTGAGCTTGTGGAACTCTCTGCCACAGAAAGTGGTTGAGATCAAAAATTGAATGCTCTCAAGAAGGAGTTAGATATTGATTACAGCTCTGCGTTCAACACAATAATTCCAGACAAGCTCATCTCCAACTCTGAGATCTCGGTCTCAGCTCCCCATCTGCAACTGGATCCTCAACTTCCTGATCCGTTGATTGCAATCAGTGAGAATAGGCAACAACATCTTCTACACCATAATCCTTAATACCTGGTGCCCCGGAGGTCCCCTATTATACTCCTTACACACTTACTGTGGCCAAATTCTCCTCCAACTGACTTACAAGTTTGTTGATAAAACCATCAAATGGAGGTTGGATCTCCAAATGATGATGAGACAGAGTACAAGAAAGAGATTGAGTGCTTAGTGGCATTGTTTAAAGACAACAATCTCTCCATCGATGTCAGCAAAATGAAGGAGCCGGTCATTGACTTCAGGAAGCGGAGTGGAGAGTACGTTCCTGTCTGCATCAATGGTGCTGACTTGGAGATGGTCGAGGATATCAAATTCCTGGGATTGACAATCACAAACAATCTGTCCTTGTCAACCTATGTTGACACTATTGTCAAGAAAGCACAGCAATGGCTCTACTTCCTCAGGAGGATAAGAAACTTAAAGACTCTTACCAATTTTTATTGATGCATCACAGAAAGCAACCTATCTGAATGCATCTCAGTGTGGTGTGGCAACTGCTCTTCCCAAGACTGCAAGATACTACAGAGCGTTGCGAACACAGCCCAATCCATCACACAAACCAGCCTTCCATCCATTGACTCCATTTATACTTCCCGTTGTCCCTGGAAAGCAACCAACATAATCAAAGACTTCTTCCACCCTGGTTATACTTTCTTCCACTCTCTTCAATCGGGCAGAAGAAATAAAAGTTTGAAAACATGTACAAGCAAATTCAAGAACAGCATCTTCCACCCTGTTATTAGACTTCTGAATGGACCCCTGAAATGTTAATTTGGCTCTTTCTTTCAGCAGCTTTAACACTGTACTCTGTATTGTGTTCTGCTATGCTGATGTGCTTTGTATGGTATGATCTGCCTGTATAGCAGGCAAAACTATATCCAGGCACAAGTGACAATAATGAATCAAATCAAATATTGTTCTCTGGGCTAAAGGGATCAAAGAATATAGGGCAGAAACAGGATACTGAGTTGGATGACCAACCATGAACAAACCGAATGGCAGAGCAGCCTTGAGGGACTGAATTTCCTCGAACGCTGCCTGAACAGCTGTGTTCTTCCAGCACCACTAATCCAGAATCTGGCTTCCAGCATCTGCAGCCATTGTTTTTACCTACCGGCCTGAATAGCCAACTCTAGCTCCTATTTTCTATGTTTCTAAAAGAAAGGATTTGTAGGGTTATGGTGAAAGAAACGAAAGGTGGAGAGTTTTGGTGCGATGCGAATGTCGATTTTTCAGAAAGCTGCACAGGCAGAATGGGCAGAATGGCCACCTTATGTGCTTTATAATTTCAGAGTGATAAGATGTTCACTGTTCCACTTTTACCATGAATTCCTGCAGAAAGTGAAGAACTGGATTCCACACGTGCTCACCTCCCAATGTTTGAGCAGCAAACATTGTGTAAAAAAATGCATGCTACCTGTCGAGTTTTACATCACACCTTAATAGGTTACTTCAGTTCAGAATAATATATTCTCACATCGAACAAATAGAGAAACGCAGCCTGCCATCTCTTACATAAATGTATTCAAAAGGGAGTGTTGTCAATTAAAATTAATTTGAGTTTATCTTCTTGTTTTCCTGAGCTGGCTCAGAAGAGAGAGAATATGACTTGTATTATTGTATGTTTACTCATAATACACACATCTCCTGTCACTACCTGCTGTTTGTAACTACACACAACAAATAATGAAAGTTCACTGCTTTCACTAAGAAGGCTGCTAGCTTCAACAAGTCAGCCCTGATACCCTGTTAACGCCTCCAGACTCTGCGTGGGCCGTACAAGTCAGTTTATGTATGTAAAGAGGCAATATACTTTCATCATCTCACCGACACCTACCCACCCGCACAAGAAATCAAAATTGTCACACAAAACAAAGATCTGATCTTTTCACTGTCGCTGCTCCGATTAAAAGAAGCTTCATTGGTTCTCCATCTTTCTGATGAGTTCAGCCAACAGAAACTCAGCGGACAGTAACGAGGGGGAGTTTAGAGCTTAAATTGTCCCTTCCTCAAAAGCCTCATCTGTACGATTGTCAATTTTCTGGAAGTGGTTGTGCTGGATGGGACAAGGGAGCAGTGTGTTTTGCTGCTGCTCATGATCTGAGAGTGTTCCATTGGTCAGTGTGGAAGAAATTAAACTCTTTGATTAAGCCACTGTCACTGACCCGAGCCTCTGGAGGTGTTCACCTTGAGGGAGGCCGAGCCCTGCATTTAACCAGTGCTCAGTGACCAGCTTATCGAGTTGCTGTGCAGTTTGATAAATTGCAACAAAATTAATTTTTGCTTTGTGACATTATTCCATGTATTTGGGGGTTTGGCAGGGAGAGGATGGACTATTTTACAATTCCTTACACTTACAGGGTCCATTTTAACCAACCATTGCAGATGGGACAGTATCATCTGACTATTCATCCTCTCATGCTCCTGCTCACCTTGATGAGAGTCTCGATACTTGAGCATTTTGGATCAGGGGAGCATATATCTAAGAGGAACTTCAGAAGAATGATCCTGGAAATGAAGGGTTCATCATATGAGGAGTCGTTCAGGATTCTGGGTCTGTACTCGATGGGATTTAAAAGACTGAGGGGTGGATCTCATTCAAACATTCAGAATACGGAGAGGCTTGGATAGAGTGGACATGGAGAAGATGTTTCCTGCCGTTGGAGTGACTAGATTCAGGGCCACAGCCTCAGAGTGAAGGGACAACTCTTTAGCTCTGAGATGAGGAGCAATTCCTTCAGCCAGAGGATAGTGAATCTGTGAAACTTATTGCCACAGAAGGCCATGAAGGCCAGATCATTAAGTGTATTTAAGACAGCAATTTTTGATTAGTAAAGGGATCAAAGGTTATGGGGAAAAGACAGAGGAATAGGGTTGAAAAACCTATCAGCAACGATCAAATGACAGAGCAGACTTGACGAGCCGAATGAATCAATTCTGTTCCTATATCTTGTGGTCTATCCAGAAATACCCCGATTCTTTTACTCAACATTTCTGTTTCTTCCTACCTGTGACTCTTTCTTCCTCTCTGTTTCCTTTTATGTTTACAAATGTTTCTATTAAGTCTCATACACATTTCCATATACACGATTGCATATCTATCTCTTGTCTGTTTTGTCCTGTCTAAGATGTTGGGGACTATGTGAGGCAATGCACACGTGGGTGGAGGTACGTAGAGGTTATTAGACGAATAACTCAATTTGGGTACTTGGGAGAGAAGGCAGACCAAGCGGTAAATGGGGAGCAAGCAGGTCAGGGAGCTCTGGGTTAAGAAACTAGTAACTCAGTCTATATAAGTTCCCATGCCATACATATTGATTGAGATGTTAATATTTTGTTCAGCCACAGTGTCACTTGTGTAGTTGTCGAGTACACAGAGACGTTGTACTCAATGTAGCAGAAACCCATCTTCAGTGTCGAAATACACTGGGGTTGGAGTGAGTTCAGGCCATCATGGGACAGGTTAGAATGAAAGATGGTCCAAATACGTGTGAGTTGGAAATTGTTCAGTTCAGGACAGTGCGGGAAGACCTTCTGAAGAAGTTATATTTGACTTGAAAGATCAACCTTGTTTCTGTTGCCACATATACTCCTATACCTGATGAGTGTTTCCAGTTTTTTCTGCTTTCAATTACAGGAAGAACTTCGGTTGAGTTAGACATTTAAAGGAAGCACGTGCTTTGCATTTGGTCAGGTCCCTGAAGGGAACACAAGGGTCACATTGAGGTTTAGTACTAAAAGGAAGTGGGGAGTGGATAAAAAACCATGGTGAATGTGTTGCAGCAGACCAATGAACAGAGAATGCATTGGTGTGAGTCATCAAACATCAGTGAAGTTTATGAGGTTAAAAGTAAAGAGGGGAGGAGTGGACAGTGACTGACTACATTTCATGTCAATCAGAAACAGTGTAAATGTCAGCAATAAAAGCAGGTTAACTCAATAGTTTATTTTTTATCTATTCATGGGATGTGAATGACAAACATTTATTACTCAACCCTAATTGCCCTGAAAAGGTGGTGAAGTTCACAGGTCTATTTTGAGATTTGATTGATGGGTTTATACTGGGACTGGTGGCTTTGAAAATAAAGTGGGATGATTGATTTGCTAACTTTACTGCTGTTTACTTATTCCACCTTGATAATTATCTACTGAAATAAACTGCTTTTGGTTCATTCTTAGTTAGTCAATCACTCAGCTATTTGATTGATAGCCGTGCAGGGAAGTGCTTATTTCAGCAAATTCACTGGTTTTGTTCTGTGGACACCTAATCGTGAGATGTGACATGTCTGAGGTCCCACTTTTGGCTGAAATGCCCTTGAAAGACATTTCACATGAGAAACTTGCTGGATACATGACTCTTAATGTTTCAGAACAAAATACTATTATCCCTGAGCAACGTGGGCTGTAGTGGGAAATCTGGGAGAATTGTATCAAAAGTCTAAAGAGGTCTTTCTCGATGTCAGTAGCAACAAGTTGTATTTTCCAACAGTTCCAGACATCAGGATGAGGTTCACACTAGAGACCGGCGAGAGGCCTATTAACGTGACTCATTGTTTGTTGTCAACTTAATTAATATCCTGTTGCCTGCCTGAGCTCCCACTGTGAGCAAACTAGATGCTAAGAATTCACCACATGAGTGTCTGAGTAGATATTATAGTGATTGTAATGAGGTCAGTCAGGTGGACCACATAGGGTATGAGTTCCCTGTTTGGGCTGTTAACCTGGTCCAATCGGGGAACCCTGGCTGACAGATAAAACAGGAGTGTTAAAGTTCTGCTCACCCTGAGAGCTGGCGCTGAGGGAGCTGGATTAGTGTGGAGGTCTCTCCATTTGGCACGGGATATCCGTCTTTGTGGGGTAAATTCAGTGTACCTATGACTTCAGCTTCAGACCTCCATTTTATCCACGCAGCACAAGCATCTCAGTCTTGCTCCTTGGGCAGCGGCCATACCCACACCAGAGGCATGGACTTTGGCATTAGACATTTTCCAGCCTCTCCACATTACCCCGGTACTTCTCTGATCCACTTGAAATACACTGTCGCATGACTATGTTGTATCTTGGGGCATGCTGGCAGCTAACATCGCAGTGCTGCTACAAAGGCACTGTATGTGTTCTGGACTAGGGGCCCAGCTCATAGATTGGCAAAGGCTCCTTCTCAGGGCTGTTTGCTTGCTCTTTGAACCTACCTGGATGCTCACAGCAACCTTGCCTTGCATTGTCCTTTGATACTTTTGTCCCTCAGCCACAGCTACCAGGTTCACTGTACTTCTGTTTTGCCTTGTCCTCCGTCAACTCGTCTTTCAGTTAGTGGCTCCCAGCACAGTAAGTCAAGTGCAGCCGCTGATAATAATTCAGGGTTTTGGGCATGGCCAGTCAACACTTGGAGCGAGCAGGGTCAGGATCTTCTCTTTGAAAGGGGTAAGGAACCAAAAATTGGGCAGCCCATAACCTATCCTTGGCTCTTCCTGCCCTATTGTGAGCAGTTTCCAGCTGGAAT
Organism: Chiloscyllium punctatum; assembly: GCF_047496795.1. Lineage (NCBI taxonomy): Eukaryota > Metazoa > Chordata > Chondrichthyes > Orectolobiformes > Hemiscylliidae > Chiloscyllium > Chiloscyllium punctatum. The sequence goes on along the minus strand of NC_092755.1, from coordinate 99,466,506 downwards.
AAGAGAAAAGGAGGTATGAAAAGGAGGGGAAAGTGGGTTGCACAGCTGTTAATGCAGGTGCAGCTGGTGGAAATGTAGGGAGGTGTCTGGGTGAATCTCTTAGCAGAGCAGAGGCCATGTAGAGGGAGCAATGTGAGGATTTAAGGGAGATGAGACTAGCTCAGGGAAAATGTTGGATTCAGCAGTGTGAGGGATGGGGCATGAGGCTTGGTGGGTGGTGGGTGCAGTAGCAGAGATACAGTGTGTGTGAGGTATTGGAGAGAAGACGGTTACATCTATCCTGGTGGATTGGAGAAGGTCATTGACCTTATTCCTGCATCGCCAGGCATTCCCCCAGATGGCTGGGACCTCATTAACCCAGGTGGCATTCTCAGACCGGACTGGCAGGGACTGGTATCATGGCTTCCTTGGCCAGTCCTGGGCAGGGAGGATGGCCGTCCCCTGCACCATCCTGTCCTCCAGGGCCTCCAGATGTTTTTCTGCAAAGCAGGGCACCAATTTATCCTTGTCTGCCATGATAGAGGTAAATGTCATGAACTGTGCTGGGCAGCTCTGAGCTTGACTAAGGTGTGCAAAGGCATTTTAAAGATGGTGCTGGCACCAGGGATGTGAGGACGATTCTGGGATATCCAGTCAGTGACAGTGACAAGTGGGAGAATTGGGTCAACATCACAATAAATGGGTGCTGTAGATGTGACATAGGGCTTGGGAGGATAGAACAATAAAATCCATTATGGTTGGAATATTGTGTGCAATTCTGGTCTCCTTCCAATTGAAAAGATGTTGTGAAACTTGAAAGGTTTCAGAAAAGATTTGCAAGGATGCTGCCAGGGTTGGAGGATTTGAGCTCAAGGGAGAGGCTGAACAGGCTTGGGGCTGTTTTCTCTGGAGCGTCGGAGGCTGAGGGGTGACCTTATAGAGGTTTACAAAGTTATGAGGGGCATGGATAGGATAAACAGACACAGTCTTTCCCCTGGGTTGGGGAGTCCAGAACTAGAAGGCATAGGTTTAGGGTGAGAGGGGGAAGATATGAAAGAGACCTCAGGGGCAACGTTTTCACACAGAGGGTGGTGAGTGTATGGAATGAGCTGCCAGAGGAAGTGGTGGAGGCTGGTACAATTGCAACATTTAAAAGGTATTTGGATGGGTATATGAATAGGAAGGGTTTGGAGGGATATGGGCCGGGTACTGGCAGGTGGGTCTAGATTGGGTTGTGATATCTGGTTGGCATGGACGGGTTGGACTGAAGGGTCTGTTTCCATGCTGTACATCTCTATGACTCTATGACTTGCAGAGAGAAAACCTTGAAGAACTTGACACTTAATTCTTTTCATTAAGATTTGGTCTGATCTTATCAAATAAATGTTTGACATGTTTACTGTTTGCTACTTTATTAATTTGTTTTAATTTGATATTGATGTGTGTGTGTGTCAGTGGCAAACTGTCAGTGAGAAGGTGGTAGCTGGTCTTCTGTTTCACTGGCTACGTGACCTCAGAAGGCTTTTGAAAACTAACTATATCGGTTTGACTTTGTGTCAGGTATGGATCAAATAGGAAAAGGTAGCAGGCTTCCTTCTCTAAAGAACATTAGTGACCCAGTTGGGTCTTTATGACAATTTGACAGCTTTATAGTTACTTGTGATGATAACAGCTTCATATTTCCAGTTGATTTTTAGAAATGAAATAATCCAATGGCAGGATTTTAAATTGCCTTCCCTTCAACATTAGTCCAGACCTCTGGATTCTTCTTCTGCAGGAGAATCATATCAGACTCGAAACATTAATACTGTTTCTCTTATCACCAGAGCTGTCAACCCTGCTGAGTTTCTCCAGCATTCTGTGTTTTTTAATTCCTGAATAGCTAATTCAGTAACATAACCATTATGCGACTCGACATGTAAACTTGCTTATTTTAAAATAGACTGAGAATATATGTATCAAGAGTGTGATGCTGGAAAAGCACAGCAGGTCAGGCAGCATCCGAGGAGCAGGAAGATCAATGTTTCAGGCAAAGGCTTTCCTGTTGAAGGGCTTTTGCCAGAAACATCGATTTTCCTTCTCCTTGGATGTTGCCTGACCTGAGGTGCTTTTTTCGGCACCACACTCTTGTCTCTAATCTCCAACATCTGCAGTACTCACTTTCACCTGAAAGTATTTGTATGTTGGTGTACTGTGATGCTAAGTTCTACCAGCTTTTTTTAAAGTGTGTTCATGGGGTGTGGTCATCACTGGCTAAGTCAGTATTTATTACCCACCCCTAACTGGTTAACAGTCAGTGACACTGCTGAGGGTCTGAAGTCACATGTAGAGCGGACCAGGTCAGGATGTCAGATTTCTTTCGCTAAGGACTTTTGTGAAGCAGATTCAATTTTACAACAATGGTTGGACGATGGCCAGGCTTTTTTTTAAAAATTGAAGTCACATTTTAAAATCTGCCACAAAACAGAAATTGCTGGTGAAACTCAACAGGTCATGCATCATCTGCAGGGCAAAAGCAGAGTTAACATTTTCATCTTAAAAGCCACCACACTGGGATTTGAACCAATGTCTCCAGGACATTCTTGTGGATTTGCTGATCTAACAACAGCACCAGGACACCACCATTCCCCCTGCTTGGGTTTTGCTGGCACCATCCTCTTTCCTTGGCTGGGTATATGGGTCTACAATGTTTACCATGGCAAGGAAAAACTATTTGAGAACTTTTTTTAAACAGAACTTCTGACACGCTGGTGTTTTTTATTTCTTTTTTTAAACCCCCTCACTACCACCTAACTGCGGTAGTGCTTATTTTTCTCCCCAGCACCCATGGTGTGTGTGTGTAGGTGTGAGACACAGTGAGAGACACAAGGTGCACGATCTTTATTCAATTTTCCACCACCAGGAAGATAGGAAAACACCCGAGTGGCCTGTGGCAAGCAGTGCCCTTGACATCAAAGGGCAATGCTGTGTGATCAAACAGTGATGGGAGGGCAGGGATTAAATCAAAATAGAGTTGGACGGGGAAATAATACACTCCACTCCCTGCGGAGCCCACCTCTCCCTGAACAACTCCAGGGTGTTGGTGGACACCACGTGCTCCTTTTCCAGAGACACCCAGGCTCTAACATAACCACGGAAGAGGGGCAGGCAGTCGTCCCTAATGACCCCCTGCACAGCCCACTGCCTGGACCTATTTATGGCCAGTTTGGCCAGGCCCAGGAGCAGGCCTTCGGACCTGCCCTCCCTCCTCCGTACCTGGTGCCCAAAGATCAGGAGCGTGGGACTGAAGTGCAGCCAGAAACAGAGGAGAAGGTTTTTAAGAAAATCAAAAAGGGAGTGCAAACGCCCACACCCAATATATACATGGTCCACGGACTCCACAGCACCACAGAACAAGCAGTTGGGCTGGGAGTCCGTGAACCACCGCAATCTGTGGTTGCAGGGGACTGCTGCGTGCAGCACCCTCCACCCCAGATCCCCGAGAGAAAGGGGGAGGACTCCCACGTAGAGAGCCCCCACTGGGGATCCCCACCGCCCGGTGGCAAATGGGCACGCCAAGGCGGGATGAGGGAGAAGAGGTGGACGGTATGCAGCAGCAGTCGATAAAGGCCTGCCTTTTTACGTCCTTAAAAGGGACAAAACCAAAATTCCAGAGGTGGCTCAGGTTGTAGGGCACAGGCTCCTGCGGGAAGTATGGGACCTTGGGGCCAATGTGAAATTCCGTCCGGGCTGGGGTGAGTGCAGACGGGATTCCACTGCACACCTGAGCGTCCTCCAACTGGTGCACTACGTCGGGTCCGAGCACTGCCGTTTTAAGGTGTCGGATAGCAGTGGCCATGTACCGGACGTCTACTGCTGCCCTGCTCGCTACGTCCTGTGGCAGCGTCCAGCCCAGGCCCCCGGCACCCAGCTCGTCCCCGACCCTGGTCTCCCTCGCAGCCACGTCCCTCCCCTCCGACAGCCACTCAAACCCGCTATTTGAGAGTCTTAATGAGAATTGACTCTTCTCTTAAGCAAGATATGGTTTATTATATAGTAGCAATCAAGAGCAAGTTAAATTAGCAAGGTAGACATTGTTACAAATCCTATAATAATCACGCTTATAAATCCTCACCTTTTTTGCAACTAAGCCCATATGTCCCAATCATCAGATTGGATGACCTTAATGCAGATTCTGATATTAACCCTTTCAGAACCATTTCCTTATACAACAAACTTCTGTTGATGAAACCCGCTCAGCCAAGACATACAACATACAGAAAGTGATAGATAGCAAAATCAGTCAGCAATGTCCTCCTGAATTGTCCTGAACAGTTGTCACAACTTCAATGGACTTATTGGTGGAAGCTTCACCTTTCCAGTTGATCTGGGACCTTTTTTTTGCTGAAGCTGTGGTGATTAGTCAGAATTCTCAAGGAAATATCTGGCTCCACTGTTCCCTGACTGACTCTGAGCAGTGCTGATTTCTGGATTTCAACATTAGTTTAGCATTCAGTTAGACACATGTAGAATCATAGATGCCTTATAGTACGTAAAAAGGCCATTCGGCCCATCAAGGTCACACTGACCCTCCAAAGGTCCTTCAAAGAGCATCCCACCCAGACCCACCCCATCCTATAACCCCACATTTCCCATGACTAATCCACCCAGCCTATACATCATGGGCACTATGAGCAATTTAGAATGGCCAATCTACTTAACCTGCACATCTTTGGACTGTGGGAGGAAACTGAGCATCCAGAGATAACCCACACAGACACAGGGAGAATGTGCAAACTTGGCACAGTAAGTCACCCAAGATTGGAATCGAACTCATGGTCGTTGTGACAGCTTCTAATGTTTTTGTGCTCAAGAGATCTACATTGTTGATCATTCTTGAGGGTTCTTGGAAGTTGTGTTTGTTGATCCTCTATGTGCACTGTCTTGGTATCCCTGATCCTTCCAATCTCTGCTCTGGAAATCAGACACTCAACACAGGAGTCAGAGGGCTATTACTAGGAACAGATGAACAGAACCACTTTATTTCACAAAGGCTATGAAAGTTTGGTGAGAGATTCTCTTAAAAAATCCAAAGCAGAATATAAGGCTCAAATGAGACTGAGGATATAACTGACTTACTTAAGACAGTAGGCCCTGTTGCAACTCCTAGTATCTATCAATTGGTTTACAGTCTCTTCTTTGGCCAGGTTGGGTGTGAAAACATTTAGTAGTTCTTCATTTCACCACAGGGTGTCTCTCTCTACTCAGTTTTAGCATTCCACCAACTTCTTTCTCCCACCAGCTACACTGGGGCCTGCCACTCAAGGGCCAGACCTATTAATCATGTTGAGAGTCATTGGTCTTTCCACAGACAATGAGTTAAAATCAGGCTTTTGAGGAAAGACAGTTTGTTGTTTACACAAAAGCGTTTGGCTGTTAACACATGTAAGGTAATGGGATCCCCACTGGTTCCTCACAAGGCCTGCATGGGTTTAGTTGACGGATTACCAAGCCATTTGTCTAAATCATGTCACAAGCAATAAGCAAACTGCTTAATCTGCTCAAACGAAGGGTTGAGTTTTACTGCGGACACTTGTCTAGCCTGTTCTCCTCCACAATTACTGGCCACTCAAACTGATGATAAACTTGGGCCCCACCTTTGACCTCTGCAGTGGAACATGGCAGGCGCAGAGTGCAGTTTGCAGCTGTGGCCCCAGTGGGACCATTTCTTTCTCCTGCAATTTTCAGCCCATCTGAGGGAAAGCACAAAGTAGTGGAAAAGACCAAAAACTTGCAGTTTTACAAGCAAGATTCCATGGGGATCTAAAGTTGCATCAACTGGAATCAAGATGCTGTGAGGATTTTGCCATGACTGCCTGCGTACTGTTTAGGTTGGCTAAGCATATGGACTGGTCTGATAGTTTTCCTGGGCACCTTCACTGAGCTGCCCTAATAAGGAGCAGGTCTGGTTATGTTGTTGGATATTTAACTGCCTTCACGGGAGGACACGCAGAGTGGTTGGTGATTTAGACTCTTTCCGCAGACTTGGATGGGCAGGTGGTGGAGGGAGGCGGCGGCTTTGGAGGGAAGCCCAGAAAGAAGAGGTAAAATAAACAAGATTTGGAGATGCCAGTGTTGGATTGGGGTGAACAAAGTTAAATATAACACAACACCAGGTTATAGTCCAACAGGTTTAATTGGAAGCACACTAACTTTCGGAGCGACGCCCCTTATGAAGGAGCTCCGAAAGTTAGTGTGCTTCCAATTAAACCTGTTGGACTATAACCTAGTGTTGTATGATTTTTAAAATAAACAATTAATTACAAATCTCCAGCCACAGATGCTCAAGCTGTGATTTCCCCCACGGCTCTTCGCATAGACACTGACTCTTGCTGGAGTCAAAGTTCTTCAATCTCTGGTCTCCCACAAATGGGAACAGAGTGTTAGCAAAGGGCCTCCCTGCTGAGCTTAATTCTAAGCACACCCAATGCACGTTATAAAAGAATCACTGAATAGCAATTGACCAATTTATTTCTTCTTGCCCAGTTCTCAAAAACTGTGGCTCATGGCAATACTCCAATATGATCAGCCAATGAATCACAGACCATAACCCCAAACCGGAATTCACCCTGGTGTGCATTTGTTACCACAGCCACTGCTACAATTAAAACAATGATTTGACAGCCATCCAACCATAGTTTACGCCATGTTATCAGGGTGTAGGGTGTGGAGGCAGGGTCTGAATCAACTATTGAACTCATTGCCAAAGCCTTGTTCTGAATCACACATTACCTATCTCGTCAATGCAGATAACCAGGCATCCACTAATACACCAGCGCTTGCTTTTTACTAAACTAAATTTGTTCAACAAAATTATTTAATACAGATTGCATTAAGTGATGGTCACTGGCTGATGATGTCAGGGAGTACACCTTAGATATTTACTAACTCATCTGTTACTACACACCTCTGGAGCAGGTGGGAACTGAATCCAGGGTTCTTGACTCAGAGGGAAGAACATAACCACTAAGAACCTCTACAGAGTACTTTTTTTTTAAAAATAACCTATTTTGATAATCCAACCTGTTTAGGGGGTGTTATTACACACTTCTAGAACAGTTGGGACATGAACCGGAGTTTGGGTCTCTCAGTCCATGGGTGGGGACACTATCTCTGTATCACAAGTGGGCCCCTAGGGAGCATACCTTCACACAGAATGGTCAGCTCTGACACCTGGATAAAGACAAGTGGGTGTTTGAAACCAATTAAAAAATAATTGGATGCAACAATTGTGGAGATGGGAGAGCTAATTTGTGGACAAGGGAGGGAGGTGTTGTCCAGAGGGATTTTCAAAATGTATGAATGAAAATAAATTAAATGTCTTTCTGTATCTGAGATTATTTTGTGAGTTTAGCAATTACCATTGGGAATAGATTAAGTTCCTTGCTGTCATTGATAGGTCTGTTTGGGACCAGAATCATTTCACATTTCTCAGAGTCGATAACCCATTTACGAGAGATTTTATTTTTGCCAAAGGTTTTCAATTATCAGAAACTCACTGCAGTGAACTATAAATAAGACTTCTTTTGTGGTTTCTCTGCTATTTTTGAATAAGCAATAAGCTATGCTAATGAAACTTAAGAGCCTTCTTCAGCACCATTTGAAATTTCTATTTTTAACTGCAATGATGAGTTGCCAATGATTATTCTGTTTCCCTTTCAGTATTTGAATTGAAGGGATTTGGTACATTTGCAAACTTTGATGTGCCATGACACTGAGAAACCAAGAGCGAATATGTAAGCCCATAAACATGGTGGAAGTATTTGGGATGAACTTATAGTAATATACAGCATTATACAGATCTACTCAACTAAACACTCACACTGCAACATTACTCCAGCATTTAACCATCCTTATCCAAATACTACTCAGCCATTAGTTATGCCTGTAACTTGTACATTATTATAACAATGAACCTAGTTATGGTGTAGCTCCAAAACATTAAAAACCTCTAAAACATTACAGGAACATTTCACTGCAGCCATTACAATTCCATTTTCCACTATTTTACCCAAAATTTGCTAGAATATCAACCTCCTAAGAAAATATTACTACATTAGACTCTACCTCACCCAATGTCCCTCAACCACTCAAACAGTACCGGTCACTGAAACATCATGTGATAACTTAACTCCTTACATTCCCCAATCCTGTTTTACCGCAGGTATCACCAATCCTTATTACTAAGAAACAAAAGCAGAAGTTGCTGGAAAAGCTCAGGTAGCAATTGTAGAGAGAGATCAGAGTTAACTTTTCAGGTTGAGTGACCCCTCCTCTGAACCCCTTATGACTGAGGAATTTGTGAAACATTGTTTCACGTCTAAACATGATTACATTTTCCAATACCTCCATCCAGATGTTAAAATAGAATTCAGCAAGTTTTGAGAAGATTTGTAGCTCAGGTTGAGATTTTGGACATAGGTTTGCTCGCTAAGCTGGAAGGTTCAATCTTAGACATTTCATTACCCTACTAGGTAAGATCATCAGTGCGCCTCAGGCAAAGCAATGCTGAAAATTCCTGCTTTCCACTTATATGTTTGAGTTTCTTTGGGTTGGTGATGTCATTTCCTGTGGTGAAGTCACTTCCTGTTCCTTTTCTCAGGGGTGGTAGATGGGGTCTAACTTGATGTGTTTGTTGATAGAGTTCCAGTTGGAATGCTATGCTTCTAGGAATTCTCTTGCGTGTCTTTGTTTGGCTTGTCCTAGGATGGATGTGTTGTCCCAGTTGAAGTGGTGTCCTTCCTCCTCCGTATGTGAGGATACTAGTGAGAGAGGGTTATGTCTTTTTGTGCCTAGCTGGTATTCATGTATCCTGGTGGCTAGTTTTCCGCCTGTTTGTCCAATGTAGTGTTTGTTACATTCAGCCCATATCGCGGTGTCGTACTCAGTGTCCACCATACTATTCCCTTCACACAATTATGACCAAATTTGCGCCCAAACATTCCTTCAACAACTTTCATTAAATATTAGCTCTAAAACCCAATTCGTCAACAATTAAAGTTCTACCAAAACTTCCTACCCAAATATTGCCTCAGCACCAAACATTAACAGATAATTTTCCACCAAGGTCAACAGTTACAATCTATTCAGAACCTGAACTACATCTAAAAATCTTGATATACTAAACCAGATTTAATTATTATCTATTGTAGTTTTAATCACTGACAATTGGCTCTTTCAGCCCTTTTGAACATGATTAAGTATTTTAACTTCATATTTTACTGTTTCCCATAATTGTGTTAAGATGCAAAGCACACTTTTCAATAAAACCACAGAATCAATAATATGGACCAGTGCCTCTTAACCACCCTAGAAACTAGGGTGCCAAGGTGAGTTGTTAACTCAACAATTTACCTCAACAGTGGAGCTTTGTAAAGCAGTGAAAGCAATGAAAAGTGCTAAATACAGAACTAAAAGGACCGAAAGAGAGAGAGAAAGGGAAGGGTCTGAGGAAGGTCACTTGACCCAAAACATTAATGCTGATTTCTCTCCACAGATGTTACACTGTTTAAAAGATATTTCGAAAAATACGTGAATAGGAGCGGTTTAGAGGGATATGGGTCAAACACAGGCAAGTGGGAATAGTTCAATTTGGGAAACTTGGTCAACATGAATTAATTGGGCCGAAGTGTCCACATGTGACTCCACAACGCTATGAATAAAACATGGAAACTTGAAGTCAATTTGGCAGGTTGACACCCATTCAGTCTGCAGGAGGTGCTTGACAATGTGTTCCTTGTACTTTTAATATATACTTTATTGACCATTAAGCACTTTGTCCCTCAGTTATGGAAGCTATTGCTACAGATGGATTTGTTTTTGGTCTGGAGTGTCTTATATTCCAGTTTGCAGTATAATCATACAGAGGATCAAGTCATCAGCTGTTCAAGGTAATGTACTTGTTACTCATAGGTTCAGATTATTTCTTACTTTCATTGTAGAATCCAGGGATTCAGATCTCAACCCTTCAATATCTCTCTTCAAAGCCTTATCTTCCTTCTCCAGTGAATGTATGAGATGCTGTGGCGCTATTTTGAAGAGGTCTTCCATCCAAATCCTATTCCACAATCAATATTATAAAAAGAAGAGCCAGTCATCATCACCAAGATGTTTATGGGAACTTGCTGTATGTAAATTGGCTGCTGTATTTCCAGTATCACAGCAGTGACTACCCTTCCAAAATACCTCATTAACTGCAAAGTGCTTCCGAATGTTATGAAACCACAAGAAATCCTATATAGATGCAAGTCTTTGTTCTTTTCCTATTTTCCAACCTAAAGCTATGATTTCACATCTTTATGGTTTCTTGTGCCTCAACTCAATACATATTTGCATTCCATCATACTTATCTTTGATACCAATACTTATCTCGATGCCCAGATGGCTGCTGTAGAGGGTTGGGATTAGCAAGGCATCAACAAAGGAAAGTTGAAAAGTGAGGCACTGGAAAAGCACAGCAGGTCAGGCAGCAACCAAGGAGCAGGAGAATCGACGTTTCAATAGACAATAAACAAGAGACAATAGATAATAAGTGCAAGAGTAGGCCATTCAGCCCTTTGAGCCAGCACCACCATTCATTAAGATCATGGATGATCATCCACAATCAGTATCCTGTTCCTGCCTTATCGCCATAATTGTTGGTTCCACTATCTTTAAGAGCTCTATCCATCTCTTTCGTGGAAGTATCCAGACTTGGCCTCCACTACCTTCTGGGGCAGAGCATTCCACATATCCACCACTCTCTGGGTGAAGAAGTTTCTCCTCAACTCTGTTCTAAATGGTCTACCCCTTATTTTTAAACTGGTTCTGGACATACCCATCAGCGGAAACATGCTGCCTGCCTCCAGAGTGTCCAATCCTTTAATAATCTTATATGTCTCAATCATATCCCTCTCATCCTTCTACACTCAAGTATATACAAGTCCAGTGGCTCCAATCTTTTAACATATGATAGTCCCGCTATTCTGGGAATTGACCTCATGAACTTGTGCTGCACTCCCTCAATAGCCAGAATGTCATTCCTCAAATTTGGAGACCAAAACTGCACACAATACCCCAGGTGCAGTCTCACCAGGGCCCTGTACAGCTGCAGAAGGACCTCTTTGCTCCTATACTCAATTCCTTTTGTTATGAAGGCCAGCATACCATTAGCTTTCATCACTGCCTGCTGTACCTGCATGCTTGCTTTCATTGACTGAGGTACAGAACACCTAGATCTCATTGTACTTCCCCTTTACCCAAAATGACTCAGTTTAGATAGTAAACTGCCTTCCTGTTCTTGCCACCAAAATGGATAACCACACATTTATCGACATTAAATTGCATCTGCCATGCATCCGTCCACTCACCTAGCCTGTGCAGGTCACCCTGTATTCCCCTAACATCCTCCTCACATTTCACCCTGCCACCCATATTTGTGTCATCAGCAAATTTGCTAATATTACTTTTATTACCTTCATCGATATGATCAATGTATATTGTAAACAGCTGCAGTCCCAACACTGAACGTTGTGGTACCCCACTGGTCACTGCCTACCATTCAGAAAGGGAGCTGTTTATCACTACTCTTTGCTTCCTGTCAGCCAGCCAATTTTCAATCCAAATCAGTATTTTTCCCCCAATACCACGTGCCCTAATTTTGCTCACTAATCTCCTATGTGGGACTTTATCAAAAGCTTTCTGAAAGTCCAGGTACACGACATCCACTGGCTTTCCCTTCATAGTTATATCCTCAAAAAATTCCAGAAGATTAGTCAAGCATGATTTCCTCTTCGTAAATCCATGCTGACTCTGACCTATCCTGTTACTGCTATCCAAATGAGTCATAATTTCATCTTTTATAATTGACTCCAGTATCTTTCCCACCACTGAAATCAGGCTAACCGGTTGATAATTCCCTTTTCTCTCTCCCTCCTTTCTTGAAAAGTGGCACAACATTAGCCACCCTCTGATCCACAGGAACTGATCCTGAATGTATAGAACATTGAAAAATGATTACCAACGTGTCCACAATTTCTAGAGCCGCCTCCTTCAGTACCTTAGGATGCAGACCATCAGGTCCTGGGGACTTATCAGCCTCCAGACCTTACAGTCTCTCCAACACCATTTCCTGCCTAATATAAAGTCCCTTCAGTTCATCCATTACCCTATGTCCTTCAGCCACTATTACACTTTGGGAGATTGTTTGTGTCTTCCCCAGTGAAGGCAGATCCAATATACCTATTCAACTCTTCTGCCTTTCCTTGTTCCCCATAATAAATTCACCCGTTTCTGTCTTCAAGGTCCAATTTTAGTCTTAGCCATTTGTTTTATTTTCACATACGTAAAAAAGCTTTTACTATCTTCCTTTTATATTTTTCGCCAGTTTGCCTTTGTAACTCATTTTCTCTCTGCGTGTTGCCTTTTTAGTTATCCTCTGTTGCTCCTTAAAAACTTCCCAGTCTTCCGTTTTCCCACTCATCTTTGCTATGTTATACTTCTCTTTTATTTTTATACAGTCCTTAACTTCCCTCATCAGCCACGGCCACCCCTGCCTCCCCTTAGGATCTTTCTTCCTTTTTGGAATGAACTGATCCTGCATCTTCTGCATTTTACCCAGAAATACCTGCCATTGTTGTCCCACTGCCATCCCTGCGAGGGTATTGCACCATTGAACTTTGGCCAGCTCCTCCCTCATAGCTCCATAGTTCCCTTTGTTCAACTGCAATACTGACACTTCTGATACGCTCTTCTCTTTCTCAAATTGCAGATTAAAACTTAGCATATTATGGTCACTCCCTCCCAATGGCTCCTTTACTTCGAGGTCCCTGATCAAATCTGGTTTGTTGCACAACACCAGATCCAGAATTGCCTTCTCCCTGGTAGGCTCCAGTACAAGCTGTTCTAAGAATCCATCTTGGAGGCACTCCACAAACTCCCTTTCTTGAGGTCCAATACCATCCTGATTCTCCCAGTCTACTTGCATTGAAATTCCCCATACCTTTGTGACAGGCCAAGTTCAACTCCTTAATCAACTTACAGCCTACATCCAGACTACTGTTTGGAAGCCTGTTGATAACTTACATAAGGGTCTTTCTACCCTTAGAATTTCTCAGCAGTATCCATACTGATTCTACATCCCCTGATTCTATGTTCGTCCCCTAGCAAGGGACTGAATATCATTCCTTACCAACAGGGCCACCTCACCCCCTCTGCCAGTCAGTCTGTCCTTACGATAGCATGTATAGCCTTGAATATTCATTTCCCAGGCCCTGTCCACTTGAAGACACATCTCAGTTATCCCCACAACATTGTACTTGCCAATTTCCAACTGAGCCTCAAACGCATCCACTTCATTTCTTATGCTTCGTACATTCAAATATAATATTTTTAATTTGTTACTCCCCTCACCCTTCCTTTCAATCCCTATTTCACTTGACCATACTGTGTGATCCCTTCTTGAGTTTTCTGCTCCATTGATTCTGTGTCTCTTAACTTCTCTTATTCTCACTTTTCCTTTAACGTGCTTCTTGAATTTCCAGGTTGTCTCCTCCCACACCCAGTATTTAGTTTAAACACATCTGTGTTGCAATGGCAAACCTGCCTGCCAGAATGCTGATTCCCCCACCTCTTAAGGTGCAACCCATTCCTCTTGTATCACTTATCCTTACTGCAAAACATACCCCAGTGATCCAAGAATTTAAATCCTTGCTTCCTGCACTAGTTCCCCAGCCACACGTTCAAGTCCATTATCTCCCTGTTCCTGTCCTCTCCAGCCTGAGGAACTAGAAGCAAACTGGAGATAACCTCCCTGGACGTCCTGCTTTTCAGCCTTATTCCAAGTTCTCTGAAGTCCCGCTGTGGAATGTCCCTCCTCTTCTTCCTGACGTCATTTGTGCCAACATGCACCACCACCTGTGGCTCTTCACCTTTGTCCTTGAGGATTCTTTGCACTCTATTCATGAAGTCCTGGATCCTGGCACCAGGAAGGCAACACACCATCCTCAAATCCCACCTGTTTCAGCAGAAACACCTTTCAGTCCCTCTCACTATGGAGTCCCCTATTACCATGGCTCTGCATGATGTCTGACTCCTTGGCTCTGCCTTCATGCCAATTTTCAATTGGCAGATGAAGTCCTTCATCAGGAATGATCTGCTGTCCTTTTCTAGCACCATACTTTTTGACTCTGATCTCCAGTATCTGCAGTCCTCATTTTCTCCATAACAGACACGAAATGAGACTTCATTCAGGATAATAGTGTGGCAGCACGGTGGCACAGTGGTTAGCACTGCTGCCTCACAGCGTCAGACACCCGGGTTCAATTCCCACCTCAGGCGACTGACTGTGTGGAGTTTGCATGTTCTCCCAGTGTCTGCGTGGGTTTCCTCCCACAGTCCAAAAATGTGCAGGTTAGGTGAATTGGCCATGTTAAATTGCTTGTAGTGCTAGGAGAATGGGGTTGCGCTTCAGCGGGTCAGTGTGGACTTGTTGGGCCGAAGGGCCTGTTTCCACACTGTAACTAATCTAAAATAGCGGGAGTCAGCCAGTCTTAATGAATGTTATAGTGATGTTTATACAGATGGATTTTCAGCTCTTTTGCAGTGTTTTAAGTTTAGTTTTCTTAATTAATGAAATAATCTAATGTGGATTCTAGTTATTTATTTACTGTTCATGAGTTCCCCTCATCAATTGTCGATGCTGATCTCTAACCAGGAAGTATGTACAGCAATGGAGTGTCTGGCATAATCCTGCATCAGGTTTGTTCCCAAACTTTATTAAAGCCATTGTAATTGTTGAGGTCAACAGTGGAGCAGGCAAGACCAATCAGGCACAGAAAACAAGCTCCTGAAGCTATCCAGCAATCACTTCCCCTTCCTCATCCACGGAAAGTTCAAGATTAGGGTATTCTTCATCTCAAGCAAACACAATCCGACATCACAATGGGGAAACACAGCCACAAAACATGTTAACCATCATACATCACATAGCACAGGAAATACATAGAAAATGTTGAGTTGAACTGAGTGCTGAGCATTTATGTCCCACTAGATTAAAATGGGAGAACAGTCGGGTGGAACAAACAGCAAATTCTTGGAAATCTGCATTGGAAATGGTGATGAAGTTAATTCACAAAAAGCATGTTTGCAGAATTAAATGGGAAAGCTGTGACAGCCACTGAGAAGGTCCTGACTCTGTAATCGTTCTCATTTCACTGGTAGCTCAGTGTTTAATTCCACTGCGACCCTTTTATCTCCTGTGTCTCTATGCTATACCTTGACTTTTGCAGTGAAATATGCTGATGCTGTGGATCATGTAGCAATTGACAAGCATTTCTAGCATTCTCTGAAGGATTGTATTGTCTTCACGATCCACCAAGCAACTTGCTTGCTGCTTCCAGATTCCAAAGGTCTGTTTGGTGATCAGTGCGATTGTAGCATGAGATATACTCTGCATCTGTCCAGATTTCTGCAGCTTGAGAAATGTATTTGATCTCATTGTTTTGCATTCTATTCCATGTGACCCATACTTGATTCCATATGTCTTAGAGTCAGCTAAATGAAAATTTTTGTATCTATACGGCTAAAGCATCTCAGGAACAGAAAATGTTTTGCATATGAGTAAACCAATATTCACCATTGTTGTTATTTTGTTTATCGTCATTGTTTACTGCCCATCACCAGTCATAATTAGATATGACAGCTTCGATACAATTCACTGTGCGATTGCTTAGCCTTATCTATTATATGTTGCTTTTGTTGTTCGACATGCAAATAGTTATTGTTTCACCATGTTGATACCTTATTTTCATGTGTGTCTACTACTTGGCAGTACTGAAATTCGGTGCTACCAAAAACAATTTTCATTCTACAAGATCTGCCTGTGCTTCTATGTATCTCAAGAAGTCAGTTTATTGGAATATTTTGGATCTCTATGCGCATTAGGGCTTTTCAGGAACAGATATTGGTGGAAGTTGGAATGACACCATCATTCTTTGTTATGTGCCCTCCCTGACAACTGCATCACACACAGAATTTAAATAGACAGACCCATGAAACAAATATGTGACTATTGACCATCCTGACCAAGTGAAGGAATAACACAGTAAAGTATCAATAAACCTACTGATATTCAATATATTGTCCTCTTCTTATCCTCAATGGTTTGCTTTCACAAAATACTGTTGTGTTAGTGGTATAAACAGATGATCCAAATTTAACTTGCATCATCTGAGTTTAATAACTTAGACCTTCACATTTTATTTTTTGAAAGGAGGAAACATGAGATCTAAAATTACCTAAAATATGAACATCTGATCATAGACTGAGGCCAGTCCAAGAAACCAATGTGGAATAAATGAAGCTGTGCTCTCTGGAAGCAACATTTTAGCTGAAGACATTGAAACCAGCCAACTGAATCAGAATCAAAAACTTTGCATCTCCTGGTTTAATTCATCCTTGAACGATCAGTTACATATATTGGGCATAAAAGGTTGTCTGCAACTATTCAACTTGGAAAAACAATGGAGCCTGACATAAGGTTATAAAAGATGGCACATATTTTAGTAACTGCTGGGTAGAGAAAGAAATGCGGGCTGATAACAGGAAGAACTGGAAGTCTCTCTCACCCCCTGTTTCTTCATCATCAACTCAAGAAAGTGCTTAGTGCAAAAAAGACAAATTGGAGAAGCAGCCATTCATCAAGAACTCAAAGATATGTTCCAACCTTACCATCAACAATTTGAATAGGAAGGGATTAGAGGGATATGGCCAAGTGCTGGCAAATGGAACTAGATTAGGTTAGGATATCTGGTCGGCATGAACGAGTTGGACCAAAGGGTCTAGTTCCATGCTGCACACCTCTATGACTCCATAACTATGGTCTCAGATTGAAAGATTTAACACCTCAAAGACGCTACGGACATTTAAACTACTGAGCTTTTTCTCGTCTGTTTCACACTCCTTATCACCTGCGTGTGTTTGATGCTTTGCTTTTTTTCCCTTGAGGTTAATAGGTAATAAAATTCCTGTTTCCTTTATTCAAGAAAACCTTGTAATGAGCTCTTTCATTTTGATCTAGTTAACTCCATTTTTAACTGTCGTGTAATATAACTGCAAGCTGAAAATAAACACAACTATTTGTTGCAATGAACACAGAGAGGGACTAGGAAAGAGGGGAGCTAAATACCCCCCACACACTTGCTTGTAACACCACTGGTTTATCAGGAGGGACCATAAATACTAATTGCTGTTTAAACTTGTGTCATTCTGTGTCATCACAATAAGAACAAAATACCATTGATGCTTAAAGTTGAAAAGAAGTTGAAAGTGCTGGTAATTCTCAACAGGTCTGGCAGAATCAGTGGAGAGAGAAAAACACAGTCTTTCAGGTCAAGAATCTTACTCCAGAACAGTACCATTCTATTCAAGATTAGAGTGGTGCTGGAAAAACACAGCAGGTAAGGCAGCATCCGAGGAGCAGGAAAATCGACAGTTCGGGCAAAAGCTTTCATCAGGAATGATGAAAGCCCCTCATTCCTGATAAAGAGCTTTTGCCCAGAACATTGATTCTCTTGCTCCTTGGATGCTGCCTGACCTGCTGTGCTTTTCCAGCACCACTCTAATCTTGACTCTGATCTCCAGCATCTGCAATACCCACCTCTGCCTAGTACCATTCTATTGTCTATGCCTGCCAGAATTTTGCAGGAAACCTTACAAACACATTCAGAATCCTCAAGTCAACGTGTTGCAAAGTGAATAGCACACATTCTGTGTCACTAGTGGGTTGTTGCCTGCTCAGGAATAATCTTTGCTTTATGAGGTCTTTAACTGCTACCCACTAGCGCATTCACCCTTCACCATCACATTCGAAATGCAATTTGTAGACAAGTGAAATGCAGAATATAAATGATTAACCAGACTTAGTGGATGCAACATCATGAAGAGAGGCACTGACACCACAACATTTTTTTTCCAATTAAAAGGGACAAGAAAGAAAGATATAAGAAAGCAGAAAGAGAATATTTTAATGGAATTTCACAAATCTGCCTTGGCATACAAATTGTAAAATTCACTTAAAATACTTCCTTGAAAGGAATGGGAGCAACAATAAAGGGTTTGAGTTTAACTCTCCAGGTGTGGTAGCAACACACCGGCATTAGTCCAACTAACATTTGTAGCCCATCCCTGACAGCTTGTTATACCATTCCTGGAAGATGTTCAGAATCAAATGTGAAGAAACAGTGCTGTGGGTTTGGAGTCACATGTTGACCAGACTGGCTATGGATGGGTGATTTCTTTCCCTGAAGAATGTTAGTCAGCCAAAAGGATTTTAAATGACAATTGATGACAATTTCATGGTCATTGTTACTGAGACTAACTTAATATCCTGGATTTATTAATTGAATTTCAATTCTATCAGCTGCTGTGGTGGAATTTGAGTCAGTCTCCTCAGAACATTAGCCTCACCCTCTGGATTAGGGGAGGTGATGACCTTGTGATATTATCACTGGCTTGTTAATCCAGAGACCTATGTAATGTTCTGGGTTCAAGTCCTGCCACTTCAGATGGTGGAATTGCGAATCTAATGATGAACATGAGTCATTGTTGATTGTCAGGAAAAACCCATCTGATTCACTGAAGTCCTTTAGGGAGGGAAAATACAATTCTGGCCTATATGTGAGTCCAGACCTACAACAATGTGGTTGACTCTTAACTGCCCTCTGAGCATTAAATAGTTAGTGATGCCCACATCCTATGAATGAATAAAAAAACATATTTATGCAATGACATTACTGTGACACCACCACCTCTCCAAACTTGCCAACATTTAGAACCTGATTAAAATAAACAGGGGAAGGAATTGAGTTGCTCCAATATTGGGCAGAAATTTCAGGCTGCACTGAGGACAAAACTGAGCAAAGAGTGTCATGTTAAATGGAGCTGAGGCAGGGGTCAGCAATCCTGCACCCCTCCCCAATGTGTCCAATTAAAGTAATTTAACAGCTCATTAAAGGTTGGTAGAGGGAGAGAGTGCAACTTTGATGGGGATGCTGAGATTTCAGGAGTTTTCTGTTGAAGGTCAGCTGAACAGAGACAGATACTGAGTGGTGAGTCCAAAAGCAGCCCCAATGGAGAGTCAATGGGGCACAGAGAATGTGGCATTAGGTCAGGTGATCTTGACACTCGGATCTTGAACGGGGATCATTGCCCTGTCCCAAAGGGCAAGGCCTGAAGAGTAGGGGCCAAAGCCCCATCCATAAGAACGCTGCAGCTGGCATGACCGTCAGAGTTTGGGCACTGTGAAAGGTCGAACAACACCCTCCTCAAACAAAGTAGAGTCCTGAACAAGAGCTGGGCTCAGGTGTTGGAATAATTTAACTGAGGCCAATTTCTGAACACAAGCAGCAACCAAAGATGGAGCTATCTGGAGATGGCTGAGAAGCAGCAGTTCCAAGGTTCCAATGAAGAGTCATTCTGTACTCAAATGTTAACTCAGTTTCGCTCTTTACAGATGGTGCCAGACATGTTGAGTATCTCCAGCACTTTCTGTTTTTATTCCAGATTTCCAGCTTATGCATTATTTTGCTTTTATTCCAGGCAACTGTAACTGTCCAAGCAGATAGATTTAGGGAAGTCTGTTCCCTCATCAATAAAGACCATGTGAATATCTCGGAAGTAGTTGCAGACTAGCGTATTTTGCAGGCTGCTGATCCTCTTTGCCAGAGCTGGATTGGGAATGCGGAAATGATAGTGCAGCAAAGATGCGTCTGGGGAGTAACCCAGAGGCCCAGGACACAGGTTCAAATCCCGCTGCAGCAACTTGAGAAATTTGAATTTCCTCAATACTCTGGAATTGAAGACCAGCTCCAATGATGGTGGCTACAACTGTCATTGATTATCGTTGTTAGGTTCAATAATGTTCTTAAGGGAAGGATGTTGGTCATCCTGGCCTGGTCTGGCTTACATGTGACTCCAAAGCTAAAGAAATATGATTGACTCTTAAATGCCCTTTGAAATGGCCAGGTAAGCTATTGAATTCAAGTGCAATTATGATGGACAATGAAGGCTTGCCTTGTGATCCTCACATTCCATGGAAGAATTTCTTTAAAAGTGCACAGCAAAGTTGATTGAGCCTATGAGTTCATCAAGGCATCAGGAGACAGGCCAATTGGATTCGTTAGGAAGAGTTTCCATTTCCTCAACATTCATATGTGTGTTTCTTTTTCTTCATGTGAGTTCTTCATCCGCTAGTCATTCAGACTGCCTCGGATCTTCACTGCAACCCCTAAGGTGCATCGAAGAAATATGAAGGAACAAGGGATATCTATTAAAGAGATGAATACTCTTTACTGTACAGAAGCCTCCATCCTGAAGCTTGGTTATAGTGCTGGAGACACACAAAAGTATCATGTGGACTGTTCTTGGCCTTTCCTCTCTGGTCACATTTCCTTTTTGTTTAAACTCAAAGTCCTTTGATATTAACAAGAAGACTGTGAATGCCTGCAGTTTGAGATGGTAGTTGTGTCCTTTATAATACTTGAAAAAGATGTTGCAAGTTGCTTTGCACACAATTCTGAATGTATGCTTTAACAACAGTCTTTCCCAGGTGGAGGCTATCCAAATGGGAGACAGATTCGATCTGCAGTGTACATGAAGCCTGGTTCCTACATCAGTTTTTAGGTACAGTTTTTATGTTCCATTGGTGGTCCATGATGTTTGACACAAGTGTAGAAGGAGTAGTTGGATGCAATTTCAAAAAACAAGTTTCCCAATACAATAAAACCTATGTGTTGAGGTGGAACACAAGCAGTCAAACAATGATTGATCCAAGCATGTGTCGCTCACTTCTTATCATCAGCCAGAAATCACAATGATCCAAGGATCGCATCGGATGACTTAATTTTTTTTCTCTTTATTTTCTTCATGTTATGGTTTTAGGAACCATTTCCTTTATCTATCCTAAAAGTCTCAATACTTCTCTTCAAGAAACTATTACATTGTCAGGAATGTCACTACGCAATTCAAAGACGAGGAATTATTCTACATAGCAGGAGCAGCTCCTCATGGTGCCTGATATCCTGATCCCAATTCATAGAATCAGAATCCCTGCAGTGTGGAAACAGGCCCTTTGGCCCAACAAGTCCACACTGACCCTCTGAAGAGTAACCCACCTGAACCATTCCCCTATCCTATTATCCTATATTTACCGCTGACTAATGCACATATGTACACATCCCTGAACATTATGGGCAATTTAACATGGCCAATTTACCTAACCGGCACATCTTTGGATTCTCCGCCCTTGTCTCATTAAGGTACTGGAGTAGACAGGTACCTCTTCAAGTGGCTATTCATCGTGCATGGGTGAGGATCAAGTCAATAATTATAGAGAATACAAGGTTAATCCAGTCTGCACACATACACACGCACACAGAAAACCACTGGTTAGTGACCATTCCATTCACTGACCTAGGAGTTGCCAAGCCAATTGTCCAGTTCATACTGCAGTTCCTAGTCTTTATCTACTGGGTCCTATGTCCATTTTGCTGTATGGAAAGAGGGGGCAGTATTTGATGGGAATGAAAACTTTTAAATTGCAGGTTTGATACACGCCCGCACACCATCATTTTTAATTATTCCTCAAAGATGACAGCACGAATAGTCCAGGGAACAAACACAAAACTATTTGTACTATTATAAAAATGCTAATAATTTTAAATTACTCCTAATCTGACAAGGAAATTGGATTTATAGTAATTGTGTTTGACTTATTTGAGTAATGACAAGGTGTAAACCCTATGTAATTATTCAATGCACTCCTGAATAGCCCCAGGCCATTACCCGATCACTACTCAAAACCTTGTTTGCCTTAAAAGGGAAGCATGATGAAAGCCCACAATTAAGAGAAAATAATAAAACTCTTGAGTGATTTGGCTCTCGTTTTTGCAACATTATTTCATCCATGTTGTGTTTTAATACAGAATTATTGTCCTTAATTGCACTTGAATGATTTAAACAGCCCCTTGTCATTTAACATTTTTCTGTAATCGCTAACATGTAACTTGTCAGCTTGGGGAAGGCAGTCGAATAATTAGCTCCACAGCTGGAAATGAGTCTGTACTTGTCTGAGAAAAAGTTCGAACAAATTAAACATTTTCCCATAATTTGACCCTCTGCCAATCACATGGATTAAAACAGCAATCACGTGACTCATGACACTGTTGTTGAATGTGCTCCAGTTCTCATAGGAATTATCTCCTTTTCCGCGGGCACAAAGATAATAAGATATTCGCATCTGGATTTGAATTTACTACCATCGTTAAGTACAATCTACTACTGCTGATTACATAAGTTGTTGCTCTCAATGAGTCATTAAATACCTCCACAGTGTGGTATCAAGTAAGACAAACTGGATAGTGATCCATTCCTCTACCTCTGCTGGGCTTCAGGCTGTTGATGGAGATATTTACTTTGAACATCAGTGCCCCGAGTTTGAATTGGGTTAAAAGTCATCCACTGTCCTGATCCTGATAGCTAACCTGTGCAACCTGCTGCAAGTTGAGAAAGGGCAGGCCATGAACTGAATAAATAGTAGCTTGATGTTTGTATAGCACTATTTGTGACCCAGTGGAGGTCTCAAAGGAGGACCACTGACTGCCTTGGCAGTGGTAAAGCCTCAGATAATAGTAGCATGTGCTCTGAAATCAAACGTGGAAATCCCAATAGCATCTTGTGAGACTTTGTGGAAATGAAGATTTGTGGAGCCAGAAGACATGCTGTGCAAAAATTGTCACCATGAAAATAAAAACAAACGAGATCACAATGTTGGCCACAGTTATTGAGGCTTCTCCTTATTATATATTGTGGGCATGTTACTCTGACCACATCACAGACCCTGGCATCACACCTCTGCCCTCAGTCTCAGTGTGACTTCAGAGCTGGCTGATTGACAGCTGACAGGACGTTCACACCTCTGGAATTACAGGAGAATTGGTGCAAACAGTACAAACCACTCCACATCACCTTCATAGACTTCACCATGCCCTTTGACATAGCAGGGGCATATTCTTTAAACTGTTTTTCAAAATAGGATGCCCACCTGGGATCTGGATGCCACTTCCCCTTTCCACAAAATCATTCAGATTTGTGGCATTGTGCCTCAGTGGTTAACACTGCTACCTCACAGTGTCAGGGACCCTGGTTCGATACCAGCCTCGGGTGACTGAGTGCAGTTTGCACTGTGTGTGTATAGGTTTTCTGCAGGTGCTCTGGTTCTTCCTGCAGTCCAAAGATGTGCAGGTTAGTTGAATTGGCCAAACTAAATTGCCCTGCAGTGTCCAGAGATGTGCAACTTAGATGGATTAGCCATGGTCAGTACAGGGTTATGAAGATAGGGTAGGGGTCTGGGTAAATGTTTGTCAGAGATTTGGTGCAGACTTGATGGGCTGAATGGCCTCTTTCTGCAGTGTAGAGATTCTAAGATCCATCAGTTCGAACAGGACACGACCACAGAGTTTCGAGATCAGCAGGGTGGTGAGATCAGGACTGTGACCTGCTGCCTCAGTGCAAATTACTGCAGATGCTGGGTTAAACACAATGTTGGAACAAATCACTGCAGCTCTGATGAAGGGTCATCTAGACTTGAAATGTTAGCTTGCTCTCTCCATGGATACTGTCTGACCTGCTGTGATCTCCAGCATTGGTTGTTTTTTGTGAGCTGCTGCCAACTAACTTTGCCATATTTTCCTCCCTGCAGATTGCAGATGCTGGAGATTAGAATCAAAAGTGTGATGCTGGAAAAGCACAGCAGGTCAGGCAGCATCCGAGGAGAAGGAAATTAGACGGTTCGGGCAAAAGCCCTTCTTAAGAAAGAGGCTAGGAGCCTCGGGGATGGAGATATAAATTGGAGGGTGGTGGGGCTGGTGGGGGTGGGGAGGTAGCTGAGAGTGAAATAGGTGGATGGAGGTGGGAGCAATGGTGAGGGAGGGGAGGGTGGTGTAGATAGGTGGGAAGGAAGATGGACAGGTGGGACAGGTCATGAGGATGGTGCTGAGTTAGAAGGTTGAAAATGGGGTAAGATGGGGGTAGGGGAAATGAGGAAACTGGTGAAATCTACATTGATGCCATGGAGTTGGAGGGTCCCGAGGTGGAAGATGAGACATTCTTCCTCCAGGCATCAGGTGGTAAGGAAGTTGCGATGGAGGGGGCTCAGGACCTGCATGTCCTTGGCAGAGTGCGAGGGGGAGTTAAAGCGTTCAGCCACTAGACAGTGGGGTTGATTGGTGTGGGTGTCTCGGAGATGTTCACTGGAGCGCTCTGTGAGTAGGTATCCTGTCTCCCCAGTGTAGAGGAGACCGTATTGGGAGCTTACAATATGAGACATGATGGTATGTTCAAGATGATGTGCATAATGTCCTTGTCCATGAATTGTTTCCTGATAATGACTGGCTGGCCTTCCTTACTGAGGCTCACTTGCAGTAACTTATGCATCAATTTACCGAGGCATGGAAGGGTTTGGACTAACATTCCTCCAAGCTGTGCTGATATTCCACGCATAGCAATTAGAGTCAGCATGCCAAACGTGGCATTGATTTCTAGTTCTGGAGCTGACTATGGCACATGGGAAAAAAATCGACAAAAGTGAGGACTGCAGATGCTGGAAACCAGAGTCTAGATTAGAGTGGTGCTGGAAAAGCACAGCAGGTCAGGCAGCTTCCGAGGAGCAGGAAAATCAACGTTTCGGGCAAAAGCCCTTCATCAGGAATGGAGGTAGGGAGCCTCCATGGTGGAGAGATAAATGGGAATGGGGGGTGAGGCTGGAGAGAAGGTAGCAAAGTGTACAATAGGTGGATGGGGGTGGGGATGAAGGTGATAGGTCAGAGAGGAGTGTGGGGGATGGACTCAGCCTACCAAAATGAAGCTAGTGTGTCATTATCCAGGGCATCAATGTGGACTTCAACAGTTTCCTCATTTCCCCTTCCCCCACCTCACCCTAGTTCCAAACTTCCAGCTCAGCACTGTCCACATGACTTGTCCAGACTTGTCCTACCTGCCTATCTCCTTTTCCACCTATCCACTCCACCCTATCCTCCCTGACCTATCACCTTCATCCCCTCCCCCACTCACCCATTGTACTCTATGCTACTCTCTCCCCACCACCACCCTCCTCTAGCTTATCTCTCCACACTTCAGGCTCACTGCCTTTAGTCCTGATGAAGGGCTTTTGCCCAAAACATCGATTGCGCTGCTAACTGCTGTGCTCTTCCAGCACCACTAATCCAGAACAAACACTTCATGGACAAGGATATTATCCACTTTGGTCTTGCAACTCCAAAGTGAGAATACTACCAGCTGAGTCCCACCGGCCAAGGTAGGAAGAGGCTAAGCTGTGAGGCATGTCATGATTCAACAGAAGACTGCAAATGAAAACTGGCCAATTGAGCTGGAAGGGTTCAGTGAGCAGTTCTCCTCATTCTGAACTCAGCAGGGCCTGGGTTCGATTCCCAGTCCAGGATTTGTTGACTATAAAAGAATTGAGCCCCTGGTGTGTGTTGCTAGTCTGGGTTAGTGGCAGGAAAGAAATCTGGATTGAATCCGATGAATTATGGCAGAGAGGAAGGATTGATCAACCAACATTATGAGGACTCCATTTAACACTGAAAGAATGATGAGAAACAGGGCACTTGGTCCATGTTCTGGAAGGCTATTCACTAAAGAACTGAATTCTAATTTGAGTGAATGAAGTCAAAAGAGAGGAGAAAATCTGAGGAAATAGGTTTTTCAGAGTTTGAATGTTGGCTGAACACTGAGGCTGCACTAGAAACAAAAAAGCATGCGCAGCATTGATGGAAAGTAAACAATCATTTAGATTAGATTCTCTACAGTGTGGAAACAGGCCCTCTGGCCCAACCAGTCTACACCAACCCTCCGAAGAGTAACCCACCCAGACCCATTTTCCTCTGACTAATGTGCCTAGCACCATGGGCAATTTAGCATGGCCAATTCACCTAACCTGCACATCTTTGGGCTGTGCGAGGAAATCCACGCAGACAGGGGGAGAATGTGCAAACTCCACACAGGCAGTCACCTGAGACTGGAATTGAACCTGGGACCCTGGTGCTGTGAGGCAGCAGTGCTAACCACTGAGCCACCATGATTTAAATCACTAGCTATTGCCAACTGTGTTTTTCTGGTCTGGGGTCTTAATCTCCTCAAATTAATTTGAAATGATTTACTTATACACAGCTTTAATAATGGAATAACTGCATTTTCCTCTTTGCGATGACACATTTTGTATTGAAACCAAAATGAACAGCTAATCATGTAGTTTAAAATTGTTTACATGAAAACTTTAGCTTGTGAGTGTGCCAGCATCTACACATATACAATATTTACTGAATGAAGCCCAGAAATGCCACAGTTACTGGAGGAAACATCAAGACATCTGGTTAGAAAGTTGGGATTGAGAATGAACAAGAATCGGTTTGATGCTGCTGAGATTCTAAATAATGGAAGTTAATAGACGTAAATTTGATCCATTGAGATTCTATATAAGGGTGGGTAAATGGGAAAGGCATTGGAGCAGATCTGATGTTGTACAATGTATTTATGTACAGAATCTGCTCCCTGTTGGCTATATAAATTGCCTGGTGAAGGTTTTTTGAAGTGCCTCATCATAGTTATCAGGATTTTCCCAGAATAAAAGGAACATTTCAGGAAATACTAGAAAGTATCTAGATAAACGCCTGAGGCTTTTAAGTCATGGGGGTTCTGCTGATCTGGTTGAAAATAGTTTACCACAAGTGGCAGAGTTCTCCATTGAAAGTTCTGCATTGAAAGATATTTATTCCCAGAAATTTGAAAATGACTCTCGGATATCACTACATGTCACTTTGACATACCAGATGAGTTAAATTGTCACTTAGAGAAGCTGTGTCTGAAATTCATTTAAAGATGCCTGTGACTGATTCCAAAATATCTGCCTGTGACAATTGCACAGATATGCCACCTCAACCTGTCATTTAGCAATGTCTGAAAATGAAGGTGGGTATCTCAACATCTCTTGTTGCTGACACTGAAAATGAACCATTGGATGATTTTTTTTTTAGAGAAGTCATTTTGATGGCCCGATGAAGCTGCCACATAGTGAGGCCCCACGCATTACACAATAGAAAAGGAGATAGCTTCACAACTGGTTTGTTAGCAGCTGAACCCACATTTGCTTCAGGTAGCACCAAACAGAAATCATGACTGGTTTTAATAGCTATGAAAGAGGGAGTGTTGCTGCTTATTTGTCAGGAGCCAGGCCCTCCACCTCCATCTTGCCTGTCACCATCAGGCCAGTGGGAGGGTACACTTACCTCTGGGAAAGACACATTCAGCTTGTTGGGGTCCCTCTTGACACACACACCTCCAGGGCCAGCCAGTCAAAGCCAACCATCTCCACTGTGTGTGGCAGGCTCCCTCGACCCATGGAACTACACTGAAGGCACACTGGTGGTATGAGTGACACTCTTATTGTCAGTAAATTCTCACACTTGTAAACTAATGTTTGCTTTGGACCAGCATCAATCTGTGCGAGTCTATATGTCGACAAAAAATGTTAAGGCAGGATGTCTACTGGCATTTCACTTTAAAGGAACCCACACAGCTACAATGTGCTATAGACCCCTCAGTCATGGAAGGAAGCACTTACCCTGCCCTCTCTGGGTGGGGTTGCAGCCATTTTTATTCCCATTAATTTGTGATTTCCAGAACAATAGAGGGTAATAGCATTCACTCTTTAGACAGTCACTTCCAGGCTTTGCCTCTCTGTATTGGTGAACCCCCCAAACATAAATGGCCCCTTCCTGATAAGCCCTTCTGTTAACCCCAAAGAGTCACACCTCCTCAAGTTCCCACTCACTCATCCATCTGAGTCTGCGTCTATCTACCTCCACTCTACCCGGCCCCAGCTGTGTGAGAAGAACGGTGCAAGTCTTGTCACTCACTGACCATCTCTGAAAGCCAGTGTGTTACTCACTATTGCTGAGCAGCCCTCACCCCCATCCCCACATGATGTTTATCCTCCCAAGCTTCGTTGTCTTTTACACTGAGTTGCTGCTCTATCATTATGCTCAACCCTTCTCCATCCCAGCCATCTACCTTACACCCACCTTTACGTTTTCCAGCCTCTCTCCAACAACAGCACTCACCTGATAGCCCCCTTCCCTGCTTTGATGTTTATTGGACAGATGATCCTGACTGTGGCCCACCACCAGTCAGCCCCAAACTATGGACCTGACCCCCCTCCCTGATTGTGGTAAGTTGGTTGTACAGGACCACAGTGCTGACTATGACCCATAAACTGGACAGTAGAATGACATAGCCCCTGACCCTGATCACTCCAACTCAACACCTGAACATCCCAAGGCCCTGAATCAACACTGGAGTCTCTCCATGACTTACTGGACTGGGTCCCCTTGACTAATGGATGCCTCCATGGACATGCGAGTACCACTCTCAGAAGGTTTTGAGACATGGCAGTTCACTTGAAGAATGCGCAATGTGGTTGGTGCATATGCAGCTGGCACAAGATACAGTAAAATGAGTCAATTCTGCAGTACGATGAACCTTTCAAATCTCTCTCTGAGGGGGCAAAACACAAAAAGGCAAATGCAGGAGGGATACTGTGAGTATCTGGGTAGTAAAAAACTAAGCAAATGTTAAGAGAATAAGCAAGCAGTCTTGAGATGCAGCCTGGTCCAGTTGCTGAGAATATATCCATACTTCCCTTATACTGTGGTGTCTACTGGCATTTCACTTTAAAGGAACCCACACAGCTACAACTGTTCTGATATAACATGGTAGTTCCATTCCCGTGTGATCCCATGTCCTAAGAAAATCTAGCAGCACCTCTTAAACCAATGGGACTGGAATCGCGTTAGAGCCAATACAGTTAAGGAATGTTCATGTTTTACAAATAATAGTCTAAATTCTTCAATTCATGTTGAAGAAATGTATTTTACCCACATGCTCAATGTAACATTATGATATACTCACACCTCTCATTGTAACAGTAAGATGGACCTGCGCTTCTCGGGGTAACACTGAGTTGTTACATTTGGGGGGCGTGAATGTTTCCGATGACTCAAAATACTGTCTGCATAAATCCTAATTATTTTGTGATGGCACAGTAGGATAAGATCTTGTGAAGGGAAGCACAAAGCATGAATGTGATCTTTTCTTCCCCATTTTCAATTGATTTTCACCAGACGTGATGAAAAGGAATTGAATTTCTTCTTAAGGAATGCTTTCATGTCTTTCTAAAACTTTGAAAAGTCAGCTCCCAAAATCTCCTCACGGTTCAATCACACAGTGACTGTTCTTATGTGCTGCTTTTTATTAATAAATGTACAATATTGATGTGCTGCTGGGGATGGGACTGAGTGACACAATTAGAACATTGTTTTGTTGTGTTACAGACAAACTGTCTCCAATTTGTGATGGCAACATCATTGTCTGTGGGGGGGAGCGGTGGATTGCTTCTGTTATCTTGCATTCTGATTTCTTTTCACAAGAAGAATCTCTGCTCAACACAATCTCACTTAATGTCACTCTTAAGCACCTACTCTGGAGTGCTGGTCCACTTTTACCCAAGAAGTTGTTCAATTCTCCTTCTCTGTTCACATTTCAGGTCAGATTCTGTTGGAATCCTGTTTTTTGGCAGGGTATATGTGTTTTAGTAACTGTCTGGACACGCATCAAGAAGGGCACTGCCATGAGATCACACTGAAAATGTAGAAAGAATTGGGTCACTCCTGATAGATTCATGGTGACTTCGTGGTCATGACACCAAACTAGCAATCCAGATCTCCCAGGTTAATATTCTGGGAACATAAGTCTGAATCGCATCATGACAGCTGCTGAAATTTGAATTCAAAGCAATGGAAAAAAAAAATCAGGAATTTTTTTCTGATTTTTTTTCTGATAAGGGCCTAATGACAACCATCTAACTACTGTCAAAATTGTTTAAACTGCAGCTGGTTTACCAAATGCCTTTAGGGTAGGAAATGGGTGGCACGGCTGCCTCACAGCACCAGGGACCCAGGTTCAGTTCCAGCCTGGGGCGACTGTCTGTGTGAAGTTTGCATGTTCTCCCTGTGTCTGTGTGTGTTTCCATCCATAGTCCAAAGATGTGTAGGTTAGGTGGATTGGTCATACTAAATTATCCATAGCTTCTAGGGATGTGTAGACTAGATGGATTAGCCATGGGAAATGTGGGCTCGGGTAATTTTTTTGTACTGATCTAAATTGAAGCTGAAAAATTCTCGATTTGAGAATGGAGTTTGCTGTAACTGAATTATTAACTTGCTGGATGTCTTACTGCCTTTAGCATAAGGGATTAAGTCTGATGGTGTGATAGGCTAATTAGGATGAGCATAACCATGACAGGAAGTGAAGTAATGTCACAAGGTTACTCTTGGCTAGCAGTCTTGTGCAAGATGAAGCCAAATGAGATGTCTCTCAACAAACATGAACGTATTTCTTACCTCAGTAGATTTTGTTAATAGTTGTTAGCAGTACAATGCCATGTACAGTGTTATACCATCCAGGCAGACTTAACTTATGCTGTCTAAGTAACGGAAAAGCTCCCAATTCACCAGGAAATAAGATTTACAACTGAGCTCAGAGCTGAAGGAGGCAGTAAATATTTTGATTGTGACGTAAGTGGCTACAGTTTCATAATGTATGACCCATCTATATTCTATTCTAATTCATTTTAACCTTTGAGACCACCCAGTTCTGATGTTCTGGAACACTCCCCTCATGGTCCTGCAGTGCCAGAGTTTCAGCTGACTCTTTCATTTTCATATGATCAGGACTGTAGAACTGGTCTAACGTAACTGTTGTTGCTGTTGCTAATTTGCTGCTACCTGTGATGGTACCTGTAGTATTCAAACACATCAGATTTGATTCATAAAGGAATGTCCCCATGTGACTTGCAATGTGTTTGTCTCTTGTTAGCCCCTTGTTACCTCTTCACCATCTTTCCCAACTTCCAGACATTCTGTATATGTAAAGCTATCCAGCCTTTCCTTGGTTGAACTTCTGAGATTATAAACCCTTCTTCCTCGTCCTCCTTAAATCCATCCGGGTGTTACTGACCTCCAGCTGGACAATTGGTACAATTCCTCTGAGAGGACCGTGCTTTGCAAACAGCCCCCTCACTTGGTCCAAACGTAGATTGCAAAATGGAACATGATGACTATTAACTTCTGCGGCCATTTCTTGTGTTATACTCAACAACAAGAAAACTGCCTCGTTAAGTAGCACGTGTGGCCTTTTGTAAGAGATATTGGTGCAAATATATCCCTCATAAGACCATAAGACATGGGAGTGGAAGTAAGGCCATTCGGCCCATCGAGTCCACTCCACCATTCGATCATAGCTGATGGGCATTTCAACTCCACTTACCCGCATTCTCCCTTAATTCCTAAACAAACAAGGCATCACACTCCAAGTTAATCTGGGTCAGGGATCACACAATCAACGGGAATAGGGTTCCACTACAATATATTATGGGAATTTTATGCAACTTCGACCAACTCAGCTGTAACCACCAAAGTCCTTAAATGTTAACAGCAGGAGCAGGAATTCTCTCCATTCTGCCTTGACTAAAGACACAGAGTTGTGTGATGAACCCACGGACTGACTTTGGGCAAGTAGATGAAATCCAAGATTTCAAAGATAAGTAAAATGTTAGAAACGCGATGCACAAGAAATTATGAATTAAGAGCTGGTTAAAGATTTTTAAAAGATGCGTGGGCTTAAGTAAAATAAATGTATCCAATTTTGATTTATTGGTGAGATTGAAGGTATCTTGAGTGCTACATTTGTCTGGAGGTTGGTCCTAGTCTCTCAGAATCCTGCTGACAGCCTTCGGTCAGTTCTGTACGTGAAGGAGTGTATGTTTTCATGGAGTGTTGATCAACAGAATGTGAGAAATGTGACATTTTGTATGATGTTGGAGGACTGGGGGATTCTCAGTGAAAAGCCGGAAATTGTTGCCTATCAACAAGTCGTCTATAGCTGACAGAGGGAGGGGTAAAGTAGGAAGAGAGACCGCCCTAAGGAAATCAAAGTCAGGCTGCAGCATCAGAGCGCTGTCTCAGACTGCTTACTGCCTCAATAGCTGCACTGGGCTTTGGATTTCCACCCCTGCCTCATTAATCCTGATTTACAGAGGAGAGGCAGCAGGTTGGGGCCTCTTAACAGGGCCGTCCAGGCAGCTGATTTGCCTTCACTGAAGACAATGGTGCCCTAGAGACCGGACTGTGCTGAATTATTCAAAACAGCAGCCACAATGAAAGAGAAGCGCCACTCGGTTCACATAAATAGCTTTTACCAGATTCATTAGCATGCAAGGAGCAGTTCCCAAGATCCTCCTGGCTGCAAGGAGGTCAAACATCACTAGTGGATGTGGAAACAGCATTGATAATTTGTAAGCACCTCAGCACTTTAATAGTCGAGCCAAAATGACATTCTTACCTCCTTGTCC
Organism: Chiloscyllium punctatum; assembly: GCF_047496795.1. Lineage (NCBI taxonomy): Eukaryota > Metazoa > Chordata > Chondrichthyes > Orectolobiformes > Hemiscylliidae > Chiloscyllium > Chiloscyllium punctatum. The sequence continues at coordinate 99,433,970 of NC_092755.1, read as the reverse complement.
CTGGAGGAAAAATTTGACAAGCAGCGCAAAAGGAGAGAACGGTGAGGTAATGACAGTCCACTGTGTGTGTGCATGTTGGTGAGGGGAGCTCGCAGGGGAGTGCAAGTGGTGGACAATATACATTAACTCACTCACTGCTGATATATCTGATAAAATCAGAATAATTTTTAATAAAAACACTTACATTTATATAGCACCATTCATGACCTTTCAATATTCCAAAACCAATGGATTACTGTGATGAAGAGCAATCACTGATTTAAGAAAAGTGGCAACCAATTCACACATAGCAAGCTCCCATTTACAGCAATGTGACAATGACCAGAAAATCAGTTTTGGTGATCTCGATTTGTGGATTGAGAGATGACCAATGCCGAGGACAATAATAACAATAAAGGGTTGTTGTGTTTTACAAGATTTCCCATATGCGCAACATATTAACCCAGCACAGCTCCCCCCTCTCTGTCTCTCCGTCTCTCTCTCTCTCTCTCTCTCACTCTCTCACACACACACTCCCTCTCCATTGCCTTCTGAATCATTCATATAGCCTGAAATTTCAGCAATGAACACAATAAACAATCTGGGCACAAAATGCAGGCAACATTGTATTAGTTTTAGGAAATTTTCTTCTTCAAATAGGCCAATAAAACTAATCTGCCTTTCGCCAAATACAAAGCCTACAATTAACCAATGGGGTGATGCTTTAGAATGAAGTTTCTGAAGTGAAATCGTATTCAGAATATTCCTTCATGTATTTAAGAGCAGTAGTTGCTTAATACATCTGAAAATGGGTTTATCAGACAAAAATGTGCAATTTTAATCCAAGTGTCTCTGATCTACTGCTTGTGAGTAACCCAATTTGAAATGACTCTTCAAAAAAACCAGAACCATTTGCAATTTGCATTGTGCACTGAGGTTGTCATGTAGTGATTTGAAAATAAATATTCAATAGTTTTTAAAAATCGCTCCATTTAGTTTCAATGCACATAAAATAAAGCCTAAATTTACAGAGATCATTGCAGGTCTGCAGGCATAAGTACCCAGAAATCACGGTGGTGTAATTCGTTCTGCAAGATAATGTAGTTGAGAACAGCTCTAGCCGAGAGGATCTCAAACTGTGTTAGTTGTGACCTCCATTGGGATTGCAGGGTAATGTTATTGGATAATGATGTAAGATTAAGGACTCTTATGGTACAATTTTAGTGCCTCTAACTCTGGACCAGCAGGCTATATATCCAGTCCCATCTGTTCCAGATCGACTTCACTAGTTTCCTAATCTCCCTTCCACCCACCTCATCCCAGATCCAACTCTCCAACTCGGCACTGCCCTCTTGACCTGTTGTACCTTTTCATCTTCCTTCCCACCTATCCGTTCCACCCTCCCACTTACCTATCACTATAATCCCCTCCCCCCGCAACCTGCATCTACCTTCCCAGCTCCCTTCCCTCCATTCCACCCCCTATCTCCTATTTGTCTCTCAGCCCCCTCCCCGCTCTCCCAACACATACACATTCCTGATGAAGGGCTTATGCCCAAAATGTTGACTCTCCTGCTCCTCGGATGCTGCCTGACCTGCTGTGCTTTTCCAGCACCACACTTTTCGACTCTGACTCTCCAGCATCTGCAGTCCTCACTTTCTCCCATCTGTTCTGGAGTTGTGCAATAACAATGTTGAACAGGATGATTAGAAAATATCTATAATGGTGGAAACATCTGTAAGGGTTAATGCTGAAGCATGCCAGAAGTACCACCCAGTTTGATGATGTCCAATGGACTTGGTTAGACTGCAGCTTAGCATTTCAGAGGAGTAAGAGGGACAGGATCCATCATGGTCTTCCTCAGAGTGAGTAACTGTAGCAATAAAACTGGTCATTAAACTTATCATAGGGCGGCTCTCTCATTGGAAGGAGATGACTGGGATTCCTGATGAAGGGCTCCTGCCCGAAACGTTGATTTTCTTGCTCCTCGGATGCTGTCTGACCTGCTGTGCTTTTCTAACACCAGTCTAATCTTGTCTCTGATCTCCAGCATCTGCAGTCCTCACTTTCGCCAAGATGACTGGGGATGGTGAGTTTAACCTGAGGCAAGGGGAGAGACTGAGGAGGAGCATCCTTCACGGTAACTTCAGCCAGTGTAGAAATTGAACTCATGTTGTTGTTCTCAGTCTACATGGACAGACCAACCATCCAAATAACTGAGCTTCTTTTGATTAGGCTACCAAGTGTTTTTTTTCTCTACTGAGTTGGTCTTATAGATCTGTACCAGATCTACCACAAACGATGAGAGGTGGTCGGGATTTGTTTTACAAAATAAATTATTAGACAGTAATTGTAAGGCAACAATAAAACACAGACAGCGTTTTCAAGGCAGCAAGGTCTCCTTAAACACTTACTTTCTTCAGTCTATAGGTCCAGCTTAATCTGCAGGTTCTGGATACCTGATTCTAGCCACAACCAGAGCTGTTCAAACCCCCTCCCCACCAAACCAGGCTCAGTGTTAATTTTGTTGACTTTCATGGACTGTCTTTCTCTGTGATGCCTGGTGTGTTATTGCATTTTATCTCCACAAATTGACTTCTGGCCAATGGTGGGACCTCCTGGGACCTCCTGGTGCTCATGGTATTTTTAAAATCTAACTGTTAATGGCTATACCCTCTCAGTGATCCAGTGAACTGCCGGATTCTCTCAGTAATCCAGTTAACTACCGTACCCTCTCAGTGATCCAGTTAACTGTTGGACCCTCTCAGTGATCCAGTTAACTTGCCCCTGACATGTCAATAGAGGGTAGTTGCCCCTCCTGCCCTGTTATACCAATGGGGCCCCAGAGGTCCTGGTTACTCCCTATGGAATGATCCCTGAGATATTGGTGATTTTTGGCGGAATAGAGGATCTAGAGTTGTCAGTTCCCTCTTGGACTCTCACCTCGGGAGCTGTGGTATCAATGTAGCAGGTGGGAGAATTGAAAACTGCATATCAATGAGGCGAGATGGGGATGATCATGCAGAGTAATACAGAGGAACCTTGATTATCCGAATATCAATTTTCTGAATTTTGGATTATTCAAAGGAGATTGCAAGGTCCCATTAGAAACATTACATCAAAGAGGTGTTTCTAACATTGATCGTGTCTTTTGTTTACAATGATTAAAAGTGAACTCTGTTTACTGAAATTCTGTCAAGAACAGACCTGGACATCGATGGGAGTCCAGGCACTGTCTCCAAATTCTGACCAACCGCCCTCTCTCTCTCTGTCAATCTCCACACTTTCCCTGGAGATCTACACAGGTGTGCACCCTAAACCCCCCTTTTCCAGATAATCTCTCCAACATTGTCCTGTACAGGGCAAAGGTGGAAATCGTCAAAAAGTAGCAGTAAAAACTTGTGTGTGTGTGTGCGGGATCTTACTGTTGGTGTCCAGTCTGGCTGCCCTGGAGAGGGGGAGTATGTGGACGGTGGGGCGGGGGCGTGGACGGGGAGACGGAATGTGGGTGGGTACGGATGGAGCGGGGGTGGGGGCAGGGTTGGACGGGTTTGGGAGAGCGGGATTGGGGTGTCGGATAGGGGGCGGGGTTGTTGGGTCAGACTGGGGGGCGAGATTGGGAGGGTTGGGGTCTCGCACATGGTGTGCTGCTGCTGGGTTTCCTGAACAGGGAAGTGCTTACAAGTACTGGATTAGTGGTGCTGGAAGAGCACAGCAGTTCAGGCAGCATCCAACGAGCAGCGAAATCAAAGTGCTCACTGTGTCAATCCCATTTTAACTTGTGTCTCTGCTATTCATGCATCAGCTCAAGTTTTACTTCTTTGAAGAAAAGAAAATCCCTTTTCCCTTAATCAGGATAATAATTTCTTTATCATTGGTTTAAGCAAGTTGAGAACAAAATTTATTTTTAAACTTGGTATTCTAAATTTATTACTGATGAACAAGATTTTATATACATGATCCAATTTGGTTATCTCCAGCATCAATGGGCTATTATAATAGTTTAAGCTAAATTCTGTTTTGATTATATTGGATTTGGGTTTCACAAGAACATAAGAATATAAAAACATACAAACATAAGAACCCGAAGCAGGAGTAGGCCGTCCAGCCCTTTGAGACTGCTCCACCATTCAATAGGATCATGGCTAAACTTTTTGTAGACACAGCTCCACTTACCCACGTTTTCACCATATCCCTTAATTCCTTTATTTTTCAAAAAGTATCTACCTTAGCTTTAGTAGTGTCAATTACTTCCCTGGGCAAGGGATTCCATAGATGAGCAAGCCTCTGGGTGAAGAAGTTCCTTTTCAGTTCAATTCAGTTCTAAACCTGCTTCCTCTAACCTTGAGGCCATGCCCTCTTGTCGTAGTTTCACCTACCACCGGAAATATCCGATCTATTTCTATTTTATCGATTCCCTTCATAATTTTATGTTTCTGTAAGATTCCCCCTCATTCTTCTAAATTCCAATGAATATAATCCCAGTCTACTCAGTCTCTCCTCATAAGACAACCCCTTCAACTCCAGAATCAACTCAGTGTACCCCCTCTAGTGCCAGTACATCCTTTCTCAAGTAAGGAGACCAAATCTGCACACAGTACTCCAGTTGTGGCCTCACCAGCACCCTGTACTACTGTAACATTACCTCTCTGCTTTTAAACTCAACCCCTTTAGCAATGAAGGATAAAATTCCTTTTGCCTTCCTAATTAATTGTTGTACCTGCGGACCAACCCTCTGCGATTCATGCACAAAGACATCCAGGTCCCTCTTGAAATCAGCATGCTGCAACTTTTACCATTCAAGTAATAATCTATTTTGCTGCTCCGTCTACCAAAATGTATTACTTCACATTTACTAACATTGTATTCCATCTGCCAGACCTTTGCCCACTCACTCAATGTATCTATGTTCCTCTGCAAAGTTTCACAGTCCTCTGCACACTTTGATCTGTCACTCATCTTTGTGTCATTGGCAAATTTTGACACCGTACACATGGTCTCCAACTCCAAATCATCTATATAAGTTGTAAATAAGCATGGTCCCAACACCGATCCTTGAGGTACACCACTAGTCACTGGCTGCCAACCAGCATATAACTCATTTATCCCCACTCTTTGCTTCCTGTCAGTCAACCAATCCTCTATCCATGCAAATACTCTACCCTTAACACCATGCATCCTTATCTTATGCAGCAGCCTCATGTGCGGCACCTTGTCAAAGGCTTTTGGAAATTTAGGTATACCACATCTACTGGGTCCCCGTTGTCCACATTGCTCATAATGTCTTCACAGAATTCCAAAAGATTTGTGAAGCGTGACCTGCCCTTCATGAACCCATGCTGAGCCTGTACAATGGGACAATATCTTTTGAGATGCGCTGCTATTTCTTCCTTGATAATAGACTCAAGCATCTTCCCCACTACAAAGGTTAAGGTCACTGGTCTATAATTTCCCATCTTTTGTCTACTTCCCTTTTTAAATAGTGGCATCACATTTGCTATTTTCCAATATGTTGGGATTGCCCCAGAGTCCTGCGAATTTTGGAAAATTACCACCATCTCTTTTAGTACCCTGGGATGCATTCCATCAGGGCTAGGAGACTTATCTATCCTTAGCTCCATTAGCTTACCCAACACTAACTCTTCCGTAATAATAATTGTTTCCAGGTCCTCACCTACCTTTGTCTCTTTGTCACTTACTGGCTGGTTATTAGTATCATCCATTGTGAAGACTGATGCAAAGTACCTGTTCAATGCCTCAGCCATTTCATCATATCCCATAACTAACTGTCCCTTCTCATCCTCTAAAGGACCAACATTTACTTTAGCCACTCTTCTTCATTGTTTATATTTATAGAAACTTTTGCTAGCTGTCTTTATATTCTGTGCTAGTTTTGTTCTCATGCTCCATCTTACTTTTCTTTATAGCTCTTTTTGTGGTAAAGGTTCTCATTCTTCTAGATTCCTGCTGTTTTTGGCCACTTTGTATACCTTCTCTTTCACTTTGATAGCCTGCCTTATTTCCTTAGACACCCATGACAGATCACCCCTTCTCTTACAGTCCTTCCTTCTCACTGGAATGTACTTTTGCTGAACATTTTGAAAAATTTCTTTGAGGGTCTTCCACTGGTCGTCAACTGTCACACCATAAAGTCTCTGTTTCCAGTCTACTTTAGCCAGGTCCTCCCTCATTCTATCATAGCCCACCTTATTCAAGCATAGGACCCTGGTATTGGATTTTATCTTCACACTATCCAGTTGTATTTTAAATTTGACCATTCTGTGATCACTCCTTCCAAGAGGATCCTTGACTATGAGGTCATTAATTATTCCTGTCTCATTACATAGGACCAGATCTAGCACAGTTTGCTCACTCATCAGTTCCTGTTCAAGAAATCCATCACGGATACATTCAACAGACTCCTCCTCAAGGCTACTGTGACTGAGCTGGTTTGACCAATCTACATGCAGATTAAAATCCCCCATGATAATAGCCGTACCATTTTTGCAGGCATTAGTTATTTCCTTGTTTATTGCGTGCTCCAATGTGATGTCATTATGTTGGCCGATAGAATATACCCATCAGTGATTTTTTTTTCTTGAAATTCTTAATTTCCACCCAAATGGATTTGACCTCATGCTCCTTAGAATTTATTTAATCTCTCAGCACTGCCCTGATGTCATTCTTGAATACCACCTCCCTACATTCCTCTCTGTCCTTCGAATAGTCTGGTATCCCTAGATATTTAATTCCCAGTCATGACCATTCTGCAACCAAGTCTCTGGGATGGCTATCAAATCGTATTTGTTCCCAATGATTTTTGCCGTTAATTCATCAACCTTGTTACGAATGCTACAAGCATTCAGGTAAACTGCCTTTATGCTAGCTTTCTTACTGTCAGGATTCACAACATCTCTAATATCTCCTGAGTTATCCTTCCTTCTGGCTTCTTTCATAGTCTGTCTTGAACTTAAACTCTTCTGCACACATGCTAACCTGCTGCTTATCTTTTTTATTTATCACCATACTTCCTGTCACTTTCCCTTTCCCTTCATCTCTGACTCTCAAGTTCAAAGTCCTAATGACCACCCTATTTATCCTTTTTGCTAGAATACTGGTTCCAAAACGGTTCAGGTGAAGACCGCCCCATCGGTATAGATCCCCTCCTATGTACTGGGACTGCCACAACACAAGAAAGCGTGAAGCTGAGTCATCAATCCTATTTCTTCCAATAACCCCAAGTATAATCTACACTGACATATCCTTTCACCAATTTATTTAATCTCTTCAAGGATGTGAGTAATCACATGGATAACATCTGAGGAGGTAAATTTCTGTGAAGCTTCTCCATGACCCCCCATGGTAATTGAACAAAACCTCAAAGATATCAAGCTGGTGTTACAATCTACACAAGTCCAACCAGCTGTATCCCACAGGTCACATTCTTGTAGCTCCAGTTGATTAGAATTTCAAACATTCCATAGCAAACTAGATCATCTGTGCTTGTAAATGTTTTTGACAATTTTCTCACTGCATCACCAGAAGGTGCTGACTTCTGCTGGTTTTGCAAGCATAAAGTGGTTGCTCATTGGTGCCCTTGATGCAATTATATTTCATGTTTCTAGAACAGACAGTGAGCTTGAGTAATTAAGTAATTCAGCTTTGAAGGACCTTGTGGCCTGGTTCTAATCTCACCCAACATCCAAATTAACATTTTCAATAATATAATCTTACATCTCTATGTCTCTCTTATAGAGTCATCAGCATGGAAACAGACCCTTTGGTCCAACCAGTCCATGCTGACCACAGTCCCAAACTAAAAAGTCCTATCTATTTGTACTTCATCCTTATCCCTCCAAACAATAATAAAAGTGAAATAAAACACCCCACAGGAGCATTATTTCAGCAGATAAGTTACTGAGTCAATTAAGGAGACATTAAGTCAGATGACCAAAGGCTTCGTCAAAGAAATTTGCTAAAGAAAGGGGCAGCTTTGGGAAGGATATTACTGAGCTTAAAGCCTAAGCAACTAAAGGTATAACCAATGATGAAATCATTTTAAAAGAAATATCAAATGTGGTCACTGCCAGCTAGCAAACATTTATTTCCCATCCCTAACTCCCCAGAGGGGGCAGATAAGCATCACCACATTGGTGTGGATCTGGAATCACATGTAGGCCAGACCAGATAAGGACAGCATATTTGCTTCCCTAAAGGATATAAGTGAACCAGATAGGTTTTCATGACAATGTACAATAGTTACATAGTCGACATTAGACCAGTTCTCTAGTCTATATTTTTATTAAATTCAAATTTCAACATCAAGTGATCTTCACTACACCGACAGGAGATGATGAGCTGAGATCCAGGTCATTTTCTCCCTCTGTCATCTTGGGCTATAGAGGCCAAATATGATACTTTCACCAACATGCTGGTTGAGGTCAGCTAGATCACTCCCCACTAAACCCAGGACTAATGGCCCATTGTTTCCCCACATACTTCCATAATATTCTGAGCCAGTAGAATTCCTCACTTTCCTGTGCAAAGGTGTTGACTGACCAAGTAAACTGTAGGAATAAGGGGAAGCAATGGCCCATTGGAGGTTAATCCAGAGACCGAGATAATGTTCTGGGGACCAGGGTATGGATCCCACCACAGCAGATGGTGGAATTTGAATTCAATAAGAATCTGGATGAAAGAGTCTAAAGATGACCATGAATCTATTGCTGATTGTCAGAAAAAAAAAACAATTTGGTTCACTAATGACCTTTAGGGAAGGAATCTGCTATCTTTACCTGCTCTGGCCTACACGTGACTTAGACCCACAGCAACATGGTCGACTCTTAACTGCCCTCTGGGATGGGCAATAAATACTGCCCAGACAGTGATGTCCTCATCCCGTGAATGAATAAATAAAAGTAACCACAATACTAAGGAGTCAGAACTAATAAAGATATAATAAGTTAATAGACATGGAGGTAGTTCAATTTTCAAGAGATTTATCTGCCTTTTAGAAGATTGTTAACTTTCAGGTTAGGTTGCTGTTCTTATGTGACGGATACAGATTTGCTGTAAATGTTGGGATGGGAGCTGAACAAGTTCCTAATAGGGACTGACTTGTTATAATCGTTTGGTGAGATGTTGGGTAATCTTCCATGGGGTCATTGCTAACTCATGGAAATAATTCTTTTAACATTGATTTGGAGAGGAATTTTTCAGAATTCCTCCCTAAATCCCTGCTCTCCCTCTTATTCTTTGCCTGTCTCTAGTTGCACAGCAGCCGAAGGTTGAAGACTATGGAAGATCATATTGCTTAACCACACAACATTTCTGAGTGGGACAGACTTGATAGCTCACAGCTCCCTTCTGCTCCATCTTTTTATTCAGTTGTTTGTTCACATGTCAGAAATAGTAAGGTGCTGGTTACAGTAATAAGATAGCAACAATATCAGCCAGCAGAAATATGAACTATATAAAAGAATAGTGTGCAATTAGTAATGATTAACATAAATCGGCCATTACTCAGTTTGAAGACACTGTCAACTCAGGGTCATGAGCTTTGCTATGCATCTCCACATGAACCACAATAATCTGCAGCAGTGATTGAACAATAGCAACCTATAAAATCTATAATTAAAATGTGGGCATACATTTTTGTCTATCCACACTTCTCTGATTGGTATTTGGGTTAATTAAAAATTGCTTTGTATCTGTGGCATGACAGTTAAATAACTAAATTGTATTCAAATGTTACAGTATATTTTTAAAAATACTGCATGTACAGTACCATTGTTACAAAGCATTTCCATTTAAAGAGAAATACAAACATTCCATAATTAGCTAACAGAACTACATCACAAGATTTCACATCTTTAAATAAAAATGAACCTTATTGCATATTGGTTACTAGTGCTTGATTTGTTAATTCTGAATACTATAGTTTTTAATTCCTTCTGCTATAAGCACAGTTCTACTTTTTATTTTCCCCAACTGTCTCCAAGTACAATATACAATACACAACTATATAAATCAGTCACATCATTAGAGAATAATTCAACGTATGCCATGACCTGCTGAAATTCAAATTAATGCTTTCCATTGTTTCAGCTATGCTGGAGTAATATCTTATGGGGATCCTTCCTGTTACTGAGGTTAGGAATATGGCATCAATCTTAAAGGAGGGTGCCTGTAAACAGAAGAGTGGCTTGAAGTGTGTATACTTTAATGCCAGAAGTATACGAAATAAGGTAGGTGAACTCGCAGCGTGGGTTGGTACCTGGGACTTCGATGTTGTGGCTATTACGGAGACGTGGCTAGATCAGGGACAGGATTGGCTGTTGCAGGTTCCAGGGTTTAAATGTTTTAGTAGGGTCAGAGGTGGGGGCAAAAGAGGGGGGGGGTGTGGCTTTGCTTGTCAAAGATAGTATTACAGCGGTGGAAAGGAAGATGGACGAAGATTTGCCATCTGAGGTAGTTTGGGTTGAGGTTAGGAATAGGAGAGGTGAGGTCACCCTGTTAGGAGTCTTTTACAGGCCTCCTAATAGTCCTAGAATCGTTGAAGAAAGGATTGCGAAGATGATTCAGGAGAAGAGTGACAGTAATAGGGTGATTGTTATGGGAGACTTTAACTTTCCTGATATTGATTGGGAAAGCTATAGCTCAAGTTCGTTAGATGGGTCAGTGTTTGTGCAATGTGTGCAGGAGAGTTTCCTGACACAATATGTAGATAAGCCAACAAGAGGTGAGGCCATACTGGATTTGGTTCTGGGTAACGAACCAGGCCAGGTATTAGAACTAGAGGTAGGTGAGCACTTTGGGGACAGTGACCACAATTCGGTGATTTTTACTCTAGTGATGGAGAGGGATAAGTGTGTACTACAGGGCAAGAGTTATAGCTGGGGGCAGGGAAATTATGATGCGTTGAGGCATGACTTAGGATGTGTGGATTGGAAAAGTAGATTCCAAGGCAAGAGCGTAATTGATATGTGGAACTTGTTCAAGGAGCAACTATTGAGTGTCCTTGATAAGTACGTACCTATCAGGCAGGGAGGAAAGGGTCGTGTGAGGGGGCCGTGGTTTAATAAGGAGTTGGAATCCCTTGTTAAATGGAAGAGGGCGGCCTTTGTAAAGATGAGGCGTGAAGGTTCAATAGGGGCAATTGAGAGTTATAAGGTAGCCCGGAAGGACCTGAAGAGAGAGCTAAGAGCAACAAGGAGGGGACATGAAAGGTCCTTAGTTGGTAGGATTAGGGAAAACCCTAAGGCTTTCTATAGGTATGTTAGGAATAAAAGAATGACTAGGGAAGGAATAGGTCCAATCAAGGATAGTAATGGGAAGTTGCGTGTGGAGGCTGAAGAGATTGGGGAGGCACTGAATGAATACTTTTCGTCAGTATTCACTCAGGAACAGGACATTGTTGTCGATATGAATACTGAGGCACGAATAAGTAGAATGGATGGCTTTGAGATATGTAGAGAAGAGGTGTTGGAAATTCTGGCAAGGGTGAAAATAGATAAGTCCCCTGGGCCTGATGGCATTTATCCTAGGATTCTCTGGGAAGCAAGGGAGGAGATTGCAGAGCCATTGGCCTTGATTTTTGTGTCCTCTTTGTCGACAGGAGTAGTGCCAGAGGACTGGAGGCTAGCAAACGTGGTTCCCTTGTTCAAGAAGGGGAGTAGGGATAATCCTAGTAACTATAGGCCAGTGAGTCTCACTTCTGTTGTGGGCAAAGTCTTAGAGAGAATTGTAAGGGATAGGATTTATGCACATCTGGATAAGAATGATGTGATCAAGGATAGTCAGCATGGTTTTGTGAAGGGCAGGTCGTGCCTCACAAACCTTATTGAATTCTTTGAGAAGGTGACTAAGGAGGTAGATGAGGGGAAAGCGGTAGATGTGGTATATATGGATTTTAGTAAGGGGTTTGATAAGGTACCCCATGGTAGGCTACTGCAGAAAATACAGAGATATGGCATAGAGGGTGAGTTGGAGGTTTGGATTAGGAATTGGCTCTCTGGAAGAAGACAGAGGGTAGTAGTTGATGGCAAAGGTTCATCTTGGAGTGCCGTCACTACCGGTGTTCCGCAAGGATCTGTTTTGGGACCATTGCTGTTTGTCATTTTTATAAATGACCTGGAGGAAGGGTTAGAAGGTTGGGTGAGCAAGTTTGCGGATGATACGAAAGTCGGAGGAGTTGTAGACAGTGAGGAAGGATATGGCAGGTTACAGCGGGATATAGAGAAGCTGCAGAGCTGGGCAGAAAGGTGGCAAATGGAGTTCAATGTAGCTAAGTGTGAAGTGATTCACTTTGGTAAGAGTAATAAAAAGATGGATTACTGGGCTAATGGTAGACTACTAGGTAGTGTGGAAGAGCAGAGGGATCTTGGTGTCCATGTACACAGATCTCTGAAAGTTGCCACCCAGGTAAATAGTGCAGTGAAGAAGGCATATGGCGTACTGGCTTTTATTGGTAAAGGAATTGAGTTCCGGAGTCCTGAGGTCATGCTGCAGTTGTATAAGACTCTGGTGCGGCCGCATCTGGAATATTGTGTGCAGTTTTGGTCGCCATACTATAGGAAGGATGTGGAGGCACTGGAACGGGTGCAGAGGAAGTTTACCAGGATGTTGCCTGGTATGGTAGGAAAATCCTATGAGGAAAGGCTGAGGCACTTGGGGTTGTTTTCATTGGAGAAAAGAAGGTTTAGGGGTGATTTGATAGAGGTGTACAAGATGATTAGGGGGTTAGATAGGGTTGACAGTGAGAACCTTTTTCCACGTATGGAGTCAGCTATTACAAGGGGGCATAGCTTTAAATTAAGGGGGGGTAGATATAGGACTGATGTTAGGGGTAGGTTCTTCACTCAGCGAGTCGTAAGTTCATGGAATGCCCTGCCAGTAGCAGTAGTGGACTCTCCCTCTTTATGGGTATTTAAGCGGGCATTGGATAGGTATATGGAGGATAGTGGGTTGGTGTAGGTTAGGTGGGCTTTGATCGGCGCAACATCGAGGGCTGAAGGGCCTGTACTGCGCTGTATTCTTCTATGTTCTATGTTCTACTTTTGGCTAAGTGACTATCCAACTTTTCCTTGAAATTTCATGAATCTGATAGCTCAACTCTTTCTGGTTACCAACAGGTATTGAACAGTCTTCTCACAGCTTCAAAGCTCATTCTGTTAACTGCCAGCCACCACAGGCTTTGTGAAGCTCACTGTTGGTTTCTTCCTGTAGCTACAAACGAGGAGAGTCATTCAGCTACCTTTTCCCTCACAACATCCAGACTGTGCTTCAGCTCATTTGCATAGCATGGCATGTGGATTAATAACATTTGCACTATTTCTCCTCCCAACTAACAATATTAACTTGTTGGATTTCTCATTGCAGTGACATGTAGTCTGTATCAAACTGAAACTAGAAATGCTTGCTTTTTGGCAACCACCCAGACAACTTAATTTTAAAAAATTCTACCGCACAGACCAACCCTACAATGTAGAATGCTTTGGGATCACTTCAAACAGTAATGCAAACTGTAAAGATTATATATTTTTATTTTTCTCTACTTTTTGATTGTAGACAGTAATTAGAAAATAACTGCTTTGAAAATCAAGGATTGTTGAAGGATTACTTCACTTTTTAAAAGCAAGTAACTTGACCCTCATTGTAAGGACTGTTTACACAGTTGCTTGTTTCTGCAATAAGGGAAACCCAGTTTGCAGATGTGCTGGAGCCAAGGGATGTGTATAAGTGGAGCTTGGTCTGGTAGCAAGTAGCCTTTGCATTGAGTGATCAGTTATTGATGGCAAAGGCTTTCTGTCTGCCAGTAACAATGTGATGCCTTGGTAGAAACAATCCGATCTCCTATAGGCAGGAGCTGTCTCTTTTCTCTGCATCTCAAGCCTGAAGATAGCCAGTTTATTTCCTCTTTTCAGTTGTTGTAAGCTGTAACTTCTAACTGATACGTCAAAGATCTTTTTAAGTGGGAACCAGTTACCCTTTGCCTTCTGCAATTAGTTTTAAGTATTTGGAGAAAGAAAGTCATGGAGCATCGTTCATCAGCACAAGAATCATCTCAGCAAGTCCTGTGGACAGGAACCACTGAGCTGCCTTTCCAGTCTTTCTCTCTCCTTATAACACCAACACATTTTTTTCTGTCTGTCTCTCTGTCTTTATGTGTAGAGGGGTAGTTTATAAGGGTGTTCAAGTTTTAACTTGTCGAGTTATTTATCAATGATTCATAATTGTTCACTTGTAGTGAAGTCTATTTATTTGTAATAAATTGTAATTCTTCTTTAGTACAGAAATTCAGTCTATACTTTCTGTAAGAGGACCTAAAACACAAGTATAAAGGAATTTGGTATACGTTTAAAATCTTTACATTTTGCGATAACACAAGGAATAGTGAGATATAGTTTCTACTGTGATACCCCAGTGAGGAGTAACAAAGTCAATTAATTTACCTTCAATACACCTCTTTGATTCTGTACCCACATGAACATCACATATTAGTAATGGAGTTTACAAATGCTTTCTCCACTTTTTCTGTCCCTCATATGTTACTAGTTCCTGCTAGTTAATTAATAGTTACAATGATTTTCAGCTGCATCTTCTTCTGGACTTTTGCTAGAGTTCGAAAAGAGCAAGTATTCAAAAAAGTAAAGTTAATTTTAATCTGAAAGCCCAAGTTGGAACTGAATTGCCAAAGTAATAGTTCTTTATCCAGTTCCCTTTTCTCTCTATTTATGACTACATTGGTGCCAAACAGGTTTCAATCAAAACAATTGGTGAAAATCGTGTGGGCTTGAAACTGTGGGCCCTTAGTTCACATTTAAAATGGCATGCAAATCCAGTGATGCCATTAAATTACAATTTGGTCTTTTAAATTAAGTCCTTATTTCTTTGACGTGGTTAATTTACTTGTGCCTGATTTCAGACTAATTAAAATAAAGACTGGGGGAGTGGAATGAATTGGTGAAATGGTATAATTCTCCCTGCCACTTTAACTCCATCATCTACACTGTTCAACTCACAAGATCGAGAAAAATATAAAAGTAAAAACAAGTAATTCTTTTCACCAACGTTTGTCTTGAAAGGAAAGACTAATTAACATGAATATATCAAGGCAAACTGGTTTTAAAGAGTCAATAGGCTTCAAAGTTTATAGTTGGCTTGATCAAGATTCTCTGCATGACAAATTACAGGAGGGAGCAGTCCTCACTTTCTCCAAATTACATGAGGGAGGCTAGTAACAAATTAATAAACATTTTTATTCTTGATTAGAATTGAACCAATATACTGGAGGGTGGAAAGACCTACAGCTATGTTCAAAAAAAGGGAAAGGAATTAATCAGAAAATTATGCAACTGGTAGCCTTGCATTGGAAGCAGATAACTTAGGTAAGGAATAGTATGAGTGAACACTTTGAAGCTGTGGGTAATCAGGGATTTGAACACAAGCCTAAAAAGCAGACTAGTCTTGACTAATTTAGTCACTTTTTTCAAGAGTGTTACAGAATATAAATGTAAAAAGATTTCAGTGGTTGTGGAATAGTTGGATTTTCAAAAACTGCAATATAAAAGATATGGACTTTGTCAGAGTGCAAGACTAAATTGTTGCAAAGTTTAAGACCTACAGTACTGAAAGGATTCTGACAGTATTAGCAGAGGGATGACTGAAGAGGAGAATGCAGAGCATTAATGAATGACTCATATTCCTGAGGTACGTTAGAGATTGCCACTGGAATCTCTCCACTTCTCCAATGATCTGAATAACTTTGACACAGCCATTGGAAGCTGCCAAATTAAAGGGAATAACAGCATAAGGAAAATGAAAACCAGGCGATTTCAAAAGATAAGTCAGTGGAGTGGTCAGATGTAACGATGAACGTAGTTCAATGTGAATAAAAATGAGGTAGTAGATTTTGAGAAAAAGAATCAGAATAGAAATATATTTGTAATCCTGGATGGTGTGCACCAGAGGATCCAATCTTCTGGTTTCATTTGTACTCTGAAAGATGTGTACTGGGCTTTTGATGTTAACCCACATGAATTTTGGAGCGTAGATAGAAAAGTGTTACACAAAAATCATGAACTTCTGGGATTTATATATAGCAGTAACAGGTATTATTGAATCAGTATGTGCCTTTGACTATGTCATAGTTAGAACATGCTGTGCAGTGTAAAAAGAAAACAAGAGTCATGGACAAAGTACATCATAGATGTACTAGGATAACACCAGGAGTTTCAGTGGAAAGCAATAGTGAGATACTTGTAAAGTAAGAAACATATTCATGAGACCAAAGAAGGTTTTGAGGAATTAAATGTTGAAATAGTTGGAGTAGGTAAATAGTACTTTTATTCCATTGTTTGGTGTATCAGTGAAGGAAGACACAGATCCACAAATATCCCATCCTCAATCCAGTACACCAGTGCAAAAGACAACTCTGAAGCATTTGTATATACTTCAGCCAGATGTGCTGAGTAGATAATCCATCTTGCCTGCTCCTTAAGGTCCCTAGCAACACCAATGTCAGTCTTCAGCCAATTTGATTCACACTATGTGATATCAACGTGTAGCTAAAGAAAAATGGATACTACAAAGGCTTGGGCACTGACAACATTCTGGTAATAGCATTGAAGACTTGTGCTCCAGAATTAGCTGTGCCCATCCAAACTGTACCAGTACAGCTACAACATTGGCCTTTATCCAGATAAGTGAAAATTCCTCAGGTATTTCCAATAACAAAAACCAGGACAAATTCAGCCATTCAATATCTGCCATACTAGGTAAAAACAATGACTGCAGATGCTGAAAATCAAATACTGGATTAGTGGTGCTGGAAGAGCACAGCAGTTCAGGCAGCATCCAACGAGCAGCGAAATCAACGTTTCGGTTTTGCCCGAAACGTTGATTTCGCTGCTCGTTGGATGCTGCCTGAACTGCTGTGCTCTTCCAGCACCACTAATCCAGTATCTGCCATACTAGTCTACTCTCAATTATTAAAAAGTGATAGAAGGGGGTAGCACTGTGGTCATTGACTCTGCTATTAAACGACACTCACTCAGTATTAACTTGGTCATTGACACTCAGTTTGGATTCTTCCAGGCCATTAAATTGGTTTAGAAGTGAAGATGGTTACTAATGATTGCAGAATGTTTAGCACCATGCGCTATTCCTTGGATGTCGAAGCAATTTCATATGCAGTAAGACGTCGGAAATGTTTAGGATTGGGCTGATTTTGCGCTTACTCCATGTTGAACTCCAAGAGGGGAGAATGCTCCAAGTGAGTCTCAACTGACAGTGTTACTAGCAGGCACAATGGGCTGAATGGTACATTTGTCTGATTATATTTCTATGACTGTTGGTCTGCAATGTGAAAGATTGATCTGGATTTATTGAATATCCTGAGGGAAGTGAATAATCGCTGAGAGAGTACAAGTGAAATCCAAAATCCATTACTAGCTGTAAAGATTAAATGATCCAGTGTTCTTAGATTTCCATTAGAAGTGGCTCATTTTTGATTACCTTTATTCTACACAACATTCTCAAAGGGCCTACGGACTTAAACTACTGTGTTCTGTAAAATGCTTGATTGGTTCTGTGTCTGCTTATCTCTTGAGAACAGCCAGTCTCATTTTTAACCAAACTTTCATTCTAGTCCTTCTTAACAACTGGATATTCCCCTATGAGTTTCATTTACTTTTATATTTGTCGACCTACTACACCTGTAGGACAAATATAACAATAGTGGAAGGGCGGTATGATGGCTCAGTGGTTAGCATTGCTGCCTCACAGCATTAAGAAACCTAGGTTCAATTCCACCTTCAGGCAACTGGCTGTGTGGAGTTTGTACATTTGCCCTGTGTCTCCCATCCCCAACCCTATTGAGCTGTGCCAAGGATATCTTCACCCTACACTGCCCCATTGATCTGACAATCCAACCTCTCACTCACTTGGCATGTTACCTCCATACTTGACACCATGTGCCCTCTCCCGCCTGGCAGACTACCCCACCCTCACTTGCCACACCTCAGCAGCTGTGAACGTGACTTCTGGACCTTTCAAATCATGGAACTGTTGCGAAAAACAGAAAATGAGGTTGATCAATTGAAGTTAAGGCAGCATAGATTGATGCTATTTCAGCTGGATGTAGCTTCCTGGCCCATTGGCTTGCATGGAGAACCCCATTCTGAAGGTATGTGTGCATTTTTGATGTCTGATTGGGATCAGAAATAGGTTTTCCAATCTTGATCGGAAAATTGTGTCAGCTGAAAACTTGGCAGGAGGCCCTCGTGCTATCTTTGTGACGTTTTTGATTTCCGGCATGACCTGCAAGTTGAATCCAGATGAGCTTGTTCTGCATATATTTTAACAAGGAGTAGTGAAAGACTTTGGAATGCAGATCCAAGGTGGCAGGACTAGTGGATAAAGCAGTAAAGATGGCACATGGGATGTTTTCCTTCATTGGGTGAGGTGTTGAAACCATGAACAGTGATGTAATATAATAGGAAATGTATAAAACTCCAATCAGACCATAGCAGGAGGTTTATGGACAATTCTGGTCACCACATTCCAGGAAGGATAGCGAGAGGACAGAGGAAATTTGCAAAAAATATTGCCTTGGCTTGAACATTTTGTGTGAGGAAAGATTGGATAGGCCAAGGTTGTGTTTTATTTTAAAAGAGAGGAAGCTAAGAATGAATAGGAAAGACCTGTTTCCCCGAGTGGAGAGGACAGATACCGGTGGGGGAGGGGTGGTATAGATTTGAAGTGACTGGTTAAAGGATTAGAAAGAACATGAGGAAGGACTTTTCACCCTCTGGGTAATGGGTGTTTGGTATTCACTGCCCATTTGGTAGTGTGGAGAAAACTCTCAATCATTTAAAAATAAATCTGCACCTGAAGCACCACAAAGAATGTGCAGGAAGGTGAGATTCAAATAGACAGACGGTTAATCCAGTCAGCACAGACACAATGGGATGAATAGATCCTTTCTGAGCTTTAGGGTTTGATGGGAGTGACAGAAACTCTGTGGGCAGCACAGTGGCTTAGTGGCTAGCACTGGTGTCTCACAGTGCCAGGGACCTGGGTTCAGTTCCTGTCTTAGGTGACTTGTAAGGAGATCTCAGCTATCTGTAAGAATAATAGGGTAGTTATGGTAGGGGATTTTAACTTTCCAAATATCGACTGGGACTGCCATAGTGTTAAAGGTTTAGATGGAGAGGAATTTCTTAAGTGTGTACAAGATCATTTTCTGATTCAGTATGTGGATGTACCAACGCAAGATGGTGCAAAACTTGACCTACTCTTGGGAAATAAGGCAGGGCAGGGGACTGAGGTGTCAGTGGGGGAGCACTTTGGGGCCAGCGATCATAATTCTATTTGTTTTAAAATAGTGATGGAAATGGATAGACCAGATTTAAAAGTTGAAGTTCTAAATTGAAGAAAGGCCAATTTTGATGGTATTAGACGGGAACTTTCGAAAGCTGATTGGAGGCAGATGTTAACAGTAAAAGGGACGGCTAGAAAATGGGAAGCCTTCAGAAATGAGATAACAAGGATCCAGAGACAGTATATTCCTGTCAGGGTGAAAGGGAAGGCTGGTAGGTATAGGGAATGCTGGATGACTAAAGAAATTGAGGGTTTGGTTAAGAAAAAGAAGGAAGCATATGTCAGGTATAGACGGGATAGATCGAGTGAATCCTTAGAAGAGTATGAAGAAAGTAAGAGTATACTTAAGAGAGAAATCAGGAGGGCAAAACGGGGACATGAGATAGCATTGGCAAATACAATTAAGGGTTTTTACAAATATATTAAGGACAAAAGGGCAACTAGGGAGAGAATAGGGCCTCTCAAAGATCAGCAAGGCGGCCTTTGTGTGGAGCCCCAGAAAATGGGGGAGATACTAGATGAACATTTTGCATCAGTATTTACTGTGGAAAAGGATATGGAAGATATAGACAGTAGGGAAATAGATGGTGCCATCTTGCAAAATGTCCAGATTACAGAGGAGGAAGTGCTGGATGTCTTGAAACAGTTAAAGGTGGATAAATCCCCAGGACCTGATCAGGTGTACACAAGAACTCTGTGGGAAGCTAGAGAAGTGATTGCTGGGCCTCTTGCAGAGATATTTGTATCATTGATAGTCCAGAACAGATGAGGTGCCAGAAGACTGGAGGTTGGCAAACGTGGTGCCACTGTTTAAGAAGAGCGGTAAAGACAAACCAGGGAACTATAGACCAGTGAGCCTGACCTCGGTGGTGGACAAGTTGTTGGAGGGAATCCCGAGGGACAGGATGTACATGTATTTGGAAAGGCAAGAACTGATTTGGGATAGTCAACATGGCTTTGTGTGTGGGAAATCAAGTCTCACAAACTTGATTGAGGTTTTTGAAGAAGTAACAAAGAAGATTGATGAGGGCAGAGCAGTAGATGTGATCTATATGGACTTCAACAAGGTTCCCCAGGGAGACTGATTAGCAAGGTTAGATCTCATGGAATACAGGGAGAACTGGCCATTTGGATACAGAACTGGCTCAAAAGTAGAAGACAGAGGGTGGTGGTGGAGGGTTGTTTTTCAGACTGGAGGTCTGTGACCAGTGGAGTGCCACAAGGATCAGTGCTGGGCCCTCTACTTTTTGTCATTTACATAAATGATTTGGATGCAAGCATAAGAGGGACAGTTAGTAATTTTGCAGATGACACCAAAATTGGAGGTGTAGTGGACAGCGAAGGGGGTTACCTCAGATTACAACAGGATCTGGACCAGATGGGCCAATGGGCTGAGAAGTGGATTATGGAGTTTAATTCAGATAAATGCGAGGTGCTGCATTTTGGGAAAGCAAATCTTAGCAGGACTTATACACTTAATGGTGAGGTCCTAGGGAGTGTTGCTGAACAAAGAGACCTTGGAGTGCAGGTTCATAGCTCCTTGAAAGTGGGGTCGCAGGTAGATAGGATAGTGAAGAAGGCATTTGATAGGCTTTCCTTTATTGGTCAGAGTATTGAGTACAGGAGTTGGGAGGTCATGTTGCGGTTGTACAAGACATTGGTTAGGCCACTGTTGGAATATTCTCCTCTGGGTGCTCCGATTTTCTCCCACCGTCCAAAGATGTGCAGGTCAGGCGAAATGGCCATGCTAAATTGCCCATAGTGTTAGGTGCTTTAGTCAGGGTTAATGGGTCTGGGTGGATTACTCTTCAGAGGTTCCGTGTGGACTTGTTGGGCCAAAGGGCCTGTTTCCATACTGTAGGTGATCTATTCTCTGGATTTCTTGATATTACTTTAGCAGTGTATTTGGATTAAGCAAGCCTGTGAATTACATGACACAGTTCCTGTCAACATCAATAGACATGTGCAGAATCCAGGAGCTTGTACACCTGAAGAGTCTGCAGAGTTTCAGCAGTAATTCCCATGCCTGATGATGACTTTAATTTGACATTCTGCCAACAAGGATCCAGATTTGCTTCTCACTGCCTTGGAGAGGCCAGAACCTCAAACATAGTGAGAGCTTCTTTTTTGCTATTCATTGAGTCTTACAGCATGGAAACAGACCCTTCGGTCAGTCCATGCTGACCACATTCCTGAAATAAACTAGTCCCACCTGCCTGCACTTGGCCCATTTCCCGCCAAACATTTCTTATTCAAGTAGTAATCAAAATGTCTTTTATATGTTGTAACTATACTCAAATCTACCACTTCCTCTGGAAGTTCATTGTGCACATGCTTCACACTCTGTGTAAAAAGAATTACCCCTCATGTCTTTTTTTTAGTCTTTATCCTCTCACCTTAAAAATATGTCCTCCAGTTTTGAAATCCCCCATTTTAGAAAGAGACACCTGCCATTCACCATATCTATACCCCTCGTGATTTTATAAACTTCTAGAAGGTCACCACTCAACCTCCTAATGAAAACTTTAATGCTTTAACGAAAACTGTCCCAGCCTATCCAGCCTCACCTTCATGCTCAAACCCTCCATTCTTGGCAACATCTTGGCAAATCCTGTTTTC
This sequence comes from Chiloscyllium punctatum, assembly GCF_047496795.1. Classification (NCBI taxonomy): domain Eukaryota; kingdom Metazoa; phylum Chordata; class Chondrichthyes; order Orectolobiformes; family Hemiscylliidae; genus Chiloscyllium; species Chiloscyllium punctatum. Next base: position 99,411,989 of record NC_092755.1, on the reverse strand, counting down.
AGTTAGAGGATTTGGGCTTTGATGGCTAGGCCAGGATTTATGGCCATTCCTTATTGCCCTGGCATTACTTGTGGTGAGGTGCCTTCTTGAAGCATTGTGATTTCTTTAGCACATGTACACCTACAACGCTATTAGGGAGGGAGCTCCAGGATTCTTATCCAAGGAACAATGATATATTTCCCAGTCAGGATGGGAAGTGGCTATGCGGGGACCTTGCGGGTGTTGGTGTTCCCATGTATCTGCTGCCCTTGTCCTTACAGAAGAAAGTGGTTGTGAGTTTGGAAAGTGTTGTCTAAGAAGACTTGGTAAATTTCTGCAGTGAATCTTGTAGATAGTACACTATTGTTACTGAGCATTGGTGATGGAGGTAGTGGATGCAATACCAATCAAGTGGGCTGCTGTGTTCTAAATTGTGCCAAGTGCCCATTGAATCCATCATCAATTGTGAAATCTAATTCACTCACATCCCTCAGGAATGGGAATCAGCTCTCCTTAACTAGCCTAGTCTGCATGTGACTTTGACTCACAGCAATGTGATTGGCCTTAAAATGTTCTCTAAAATGATCTTGAACACCAATTTACTCAAAAACAATTAGGGACAGGAGTACACTGCTGGCGTTCCCTGCAACACCCATATCCAGTATTTCATACGATAAACAAAGGTGATCTCCCTGAATGGCATCATTGAAGTCCGTAGACTTTATGACAATCTGGTAATTTTATGGTTGTCATTACAGAGGCTAGCTTTGTAAACATATTTATTTATCTGAATTTAAATTCTCTCAGCTTCCATCATGGGATTTGAACTTTCTTCTGCTTGGTTACAAGTCTAAGGTTTTGAGTTGTTAATTCAAATACAATCACTATGTTAACATTACTCCTCCACCTACCTGCACTATCACCTGTTGATAGAATAAAACCTATTTGTTAATCTTTCTTCCTCACTCAGGTTGCCCCTTCCTGAATTCCCAAGCAAATAAAATGAGAGTGACACCCACTCAGAGCTGACGGCAGCCTTACAGAGATGATCATGCTGGAAAGTTTAGCTTAAAAAATCTTGCATTTCAGGGGAGATCTTTACTCATGTGATATATACCTCAGGTGGCACCACACAGATTACAAAGACTGCCCAAAAATAGAGGATAAATTGCTGCATTCATTCTAATTATAACAAGTGTTTGAGCAATGTGAGCTGCCTGGACCTTAAGAGTATTTGTCAAGTATCGCAGTGGTGACTGTAGAGTTAATAGCAGACAGGCCTCCTTCAGAAACTGAGAGGGGGAATAAAAAAGGAAACTAGCACATTGAGAAAAGTGATCAGCTCTCAATGCAAGGCGACAGCTGGTTGACCCTTGTAGATAAGTGTCAGTTGTAGATGGGTAAGGTATCACAGAGCCCAGTTTGAAGCTGTATCATAATACAATCACGAGAGGTGAAATCAATGTGCTGTGTAATATCATCCACAACCCTTCCAAACCTTTGCGACTGTCTCTAACGGGGAGTAATCTCCTGAGGTCTCCTGAACCATAGGGGAGGATGACTGTAAGTTTGTGCCGCGAGCTAGAGCAGGTCTCAAGAGGCCATGGAAGATACTATGGTACAAGAGATTATAGACGAGGATGTGGCCTTGGGCTGGGAAGAAGCAATTTTTGAAACTGATGACTAGTACAGGTGGAAAAAAAAAACTCATTTCACATCAACACACACTCTTGTACTTGTGACCTTTATGTATCAAATATAGCCTCAAACCAATTTCACCCTGGAAGAACACAGCCTCAGCAAGGAGTCCTCTCATACCTGATAATAGAGAGAGAGAGAGGAAGCTGCTAATCTTGGTTGGCAGGATCAAGGACAATATATCACTATGAATGGCAGCAGAGAGAGATTAGACTCCTTACTACCAAATACCGGTGAAATTGGATTCCCCAACACGCCCCACCCCCCTACTCCCATCCTCATTATGCTGGACAGGAGGAAAGCAGAGTTCATAAGCCCTGGATAGCAACAGACTGGAGATTTTCCTACCAGAAAGAGTAGAGGATATAACTAAGCTTTTAACAGGTGAAAGGCAGATTTAGAGAGAACATGGGTTCTATCACCTCTTTAAAGTGGCTCCTAAAGGGATGAATGTCACTTCAAAGTGTCTCTGATTCGGAGACTCCTTCTTTCAAATGCGTTTGAATGATGCTATTTCAGCATTGAATTAGACACAGGCACTGATGCACTGACTATATCACCAATTACTGCCATTTATGTTCTTTTATTTTCAAACCAATTTTTGTTTGGAGTCCAGTTTGCAACATGACATGAAAAACAGGCCGTCGTGACATGCTGAAGATGGCAGTGGACAGAATGAGTCTGTGCTGATCTTCCTCTGAAGGATTATTGCTGACAGGTTTTCTAGTGTGGCTTGATGTAAACACGCTTTAACGATGGGCCTTTGCTGAAGACTGTACAAAGTTTATTCTTTTATTAAAATCCCAGTGGCCTCACTTTGTCCACTGTCATCTCTATTATACCTCGGTTGACTGCTTCCACAGGAAGCAAAGTGAAAGACTCAGACATTAAAGCCTTTAAAGCCTCATAGCACAAATCCTTCAAAGGATCTGTAGGTTTAGTGGACATGGAGATATACAAGCACGATGACCCTGTGTTTGACTCTAAGCTTAGTTAGTTAATCCTAGCTGAGGTAGAGCACTATAGTTGACCTGTTTCTGTGGAGCAGGACAAAAAGAAAATAACCCCGATTCCTGATCTTTTGCAAGTGGTGTTTATGGAAAACAGACAAGGTATTTTTCAGGTGAAGCCAGGAATAAGCTTGAATTTGAGGTTCCCAAAATCAAATAGCCTGCTGGGCTTACTACAAAGACTAATTTAATGGACGACATTCTGAAAGATGGTTGGTATCCATGGACATCTAGTCAAGTCAAAGGATATGGTGCAGATAATAACATAGGAACATGTGTCGGCCATTCAGCCCACTGCTGTCATTCAAATCATGGCTTATTATTCACTTCAATCCCTTTTATTCCCAATCTATCCACATAACCTTTATCCCATGGTGTATAGAATTCTGTCAATGGTTACTTTAAATGAATTCAGTAGCTGAGTTTCCACAGTCCTCTGGAGCAGTGAATTCCAAAGATTCACAAACCACTGAATCAAACAAAAGCACCCCAATCTAAGTGACTATCTCCTGGTTTTGAAAATGTGTCCCTGGTTTTAACACAATCTTACCTGCATCCACATTGTCAATCCCTTTATGTATAATATGGGCTTCAAGAGGTACTGCAGCAAATTAAAAAAAACACGGAGAATAAAGAGTGGTAAGAGAACATCAATTCCTTTGAAGCAATCTATCCCTTTAAAAACTTCCTGAAATAGGGCTGTAAATGAGCAGCAAAGCCTTTACATGCAATTAGACCTGAATAGTTGTCTTTTTTCCTTTCACATTCCCAACATGTCAAAGTGCAAATTTGTTGACATTATGTTGATTACAGTAGTTACAAATACAAAGCAGGTAATTATAAACTTCCCAGTCAGTCCATCTAACAACAACAGGAAGTAACTGCTCTTATGAGAGTGGGTCAAAGTTGGTGGTTGCCATGGTTAGTTCCTCTGTTACCATATGTATTTTGGAGTGGGTCAAAGATTTCCCTCCTTACAGCTGGCGTAATGAGCCAAGGCCTGAATGATACCCAACAGGACAGGAACAACTGATTTGCTGACCTGTAACTGGGCCATCTCACTGAGCACACTTTAGGGGGTTTGTGGTAGTTGTACCTTGCAGGATCTAATTGGGCTAATTAAGTGATAATTATAATGTAAATAGTTCCTCTCACTCATCTGCCCCCACGGTGCAATGATATACATTCAACATGACGAGATTGGAGACACTTAAACACAAGCAATTTGAAATGCCACCTCAAGCTGGGGAGCCAGTTCCTGGAGATTTCTATATTAACATTTAAAACCACTTTTCACATTTGAAGACAATTAACCCTTTAAAATCTTTTAGAAAAGCAAGAACAAGAACAAGAAGTGGCACGGTGGCTCAGTGGTTAGCACTGCTACCGCACAGTGCAAGGCACCCGGGTTCAATTCCAGCCTCGGGTGACTGTCTGTGTGGAGTTTGCACATTCTCCCCCGTGTCTGTCTGGGTGCTCCAGTTTCCTCCCACAATCCAAAGATGTGCAGGTTAGGTGAATTGGCCATGCTAAATTGTCCCATAGTGTTCAGGGGTGTGTAGGTTAGGTGCATTAGTCAGGGGTAAATGTAGAGTAATCAGGCAGAGAAATGGGTAGGATACTCTTCGGAGGGTCAGTGTGGACTTGTTGGACTGAAGGGCCTGTTCCCACACATTAGGAATTCTATGAAGGAATCTGTCCAATTAATGTAATATTTGTATGACACTGCTCTTGATATCAAACATTTGATAGGGTGTGACATTAAGGAGCACAACTTGGAAGAGAGGAACAGGAATAGGCCATTCAGCCCATTGAACCTACCCTGCCATTCTAGACTATGTCAAAAATCACGTGACGCCAGGTTATAGTCCAACAGGTTTATTTGAAAACCCAAGCTTTCAGAGCGCTGCTCCTTTTTCAGGTGCTAGTGAGAGAGAAGACTTCCTGTACAGAATTTATAAATAAAAGATCAAAGGGTCATACAACTGATGAACATGTATTGAACAAACCTAAGGTGACTGTTAAATCTTCGGTCAGTTAGAACAGAGGGGCAACTTTTTTTACACAGAAGGTGGTGTGTGTATGGAATGAGCTGCCAGAGGAAGTGGTGGAGGCTGGTACAATTACAACATTTAAAAGGAATCTTGATTGGTATATAAATAGGGAGAGTTTAGATTGGTATGGGCCAAGTGCAGGCAAATGGGACTAGATTAGGTCAGCACTGACAAGTTGGACCAAAAGGCTTGTAACTCTATGACTGTAGGGCCAGCATCTGAAGAAGGAGCGGGGCTCCGAAAGTTTGTATTTTCAAATAACCCTGCTGGGCTATAACTTGATGTGTGATTTTTGACCTTGTCCCACCCATTCCAACACCACACCAACATCTCTACATCATCACAATATAATTTTCCTGCACTACCTCCATAACCCTTAATATCATCAATCTCTGGAAACGTATCTATTTCTGTTGTGGTTCTGTTCGCTGAGCTGGGAATTTGTGTTGCAGACATTTCGTCCCCTGTCTAGGTGACATCCTCAGTGCTTGGGAGCCTCCTGTGAAGTGCTTCTGTGATCTTTCCTCCAGCATTTGTAGTGGTTTGTATCTGCTGCTTCCGGTTGTCAGTTCCAGCTGTCCGCTGCAGTTGTCAGTATATTGGGTCCAGGTGGAAGTGCTTATTGATTGAATCTGTGGATGAGGGCCATGCCTCTAGGAATTCCCTGGCTGTTCTCTGTTTGGCTTGTCCTATAATAGTAGTGTTGTCCCAGTCGAATTCATGTTGCTTGTCATCTACGTGTGTGGCTACTAAGGATAGCTGGTCGTGTCGTTTCGTGGCTAGTTGGTGTTCATGGATGCGGATCGTTAGCTGTCTTCCTGTTTGTCCTATGTAGTGTTTTGTACAGTCCTTGCATGGGATTGTACAAAACACTACATAGGACAAACAGGAAGACAGCTAACGATCCGTATCCATGAACACCAACTAGCCACGAAACGACACGACCAGCTATCCTTAGTAGCCACACACGTAGATGACAAGCAACATGAATTCGACTGGTACAACACTACTATTATAGGACAAGCCAAACAGAGAACAGCCAGGGAATTCCTAGAGGCATGGCACTCATCCACAGATTCAATCAATAAGCACATCGACCTGGACCCAATATACTGACAACTGCAGCGGACAGCTGGAACTGACAACCGGGAGCGGCAGATTCAAACCACTACAAATGCTGGAGGAAAGATCACAGAAGCGCTTCACAGGAGGCTCCCAAGCACTGAGGATGTCACCTTGACAGGGGACGAAATGTCTGCAACACAAATTCCCAGCTCGGCGAACAGAACCACAACAACGAGCACCCGAGCTACAAATCTTCTCAGAGTATCTATTTCTGTCATGGACATGCTCTATGGCAGAACTTTCGATATCCATTTGAGCAGAAAATTCCAAAGATTACGACTCTGAGTGGAGATGTTCCTCCTCATCTCAGTTTTGAATAGCCTGCCCTTGTCCCGATTTTAATCCCCAGGTTCTAGTCACCAGTGAGGGGAAATACCCTGTCTATATCCACTTTGCTTTGCCTGTAAGAATTTTATAAGTTTTAGTTAAGTCTCTTCTCATTTGTTGAAGCTTTGAGTATACAGATCCAGTTTCCTCAATCTAGCCTCCTGAGGCAATTCTACCATCCGTTCGTCTTGTGAGTATTTGCTCAATTCCTCCAAGTATTTACTTCCTTCAATAAAGAGATCAAAACTAGACACAATGTTCCAGATAAGATCTCACCAAGATTCTATACAACTGCAGTGAGAAGTGTTAACTTCTGCACTCAAATCTCATTGAAATAATTGTCAACATTCAGTTTTGTTTTTGAGTCACTTGCTCCTCTTGCATGTTATCTCTTAGCAGCTCATGGACAAGGTCACCCCAATTCCCCCAGCACTTCTCAACCACTCATTATTTAAGACATATTTCTATAGCAAAGTAAAACACTTCACCCTTATTCCTGGCTGGAGGATGAACAACCAGAGAGATTATTGTCCATGTTGGTACCAATTACTTGAGTAGATAGGGAGATGAGCAAATTTTGGGTACCTGGGGAGGATACTGAAAAGCAGGACTTCCAAAGCAGTAATTTCCAGATTACACTGAGTCCCACTGGCTAGACAGTATTGAAGTAGGAGAATTGTACCATTGCATCCATGCCATTACAGTTGGCAAAGTTTTAAAATCAGGTTGTGAGGGAGATAGGAACCCAAGGGAAATAAGTCTAGTAAAAGAAGTAAGAGTAGTAAAAAAAAAGAAGACAGACAGAGCATAGGCAAGCATCAAGATGAATTCTGGTGCTGAAAACACCAAATCTCTATCTGAATTCATGTGACACTCACAGAAGGTTGATGATTTGACTACATAAATTGAGATAGCTTAATATGATTTAATTGCCCATACTGAAATGTGATTGCATGAAAACTGGGCTTGGGAACTGAATATTTCATAATGTTCTACTTTTAGAAGAGATAAGCAAAAAGTTAAAAAAAATGACATCAGTTTTGATACTGGAAGATACTTCAATCATACAGCTATAGTCATAGCTTTCCATCTCTTTTGTTGCTATGAAACAAATTTATTTTTCCAACCTTGGAACATTTTGCATTCTATTTAGATTCCAACATGACCTTATGGCAAGTTTTGACTGGCTTTTCCTTGACCTTGTGTTGTTTAACCTCTCCCACCTTTTGAATAAGGTTGGCATCAATGCATACATGTCTGTACTCAAGAGTCAGAAGTCTCGGTTGTGAATGATCTATGTGTTTTCTCATATTTGGTGTCCCCTATTTTGGAGAATTTCTTGTAGTATACCTTTTAATGTAAGTGCAATGCCCACTAGACCATGTCACTAAAACTCTGTACCCTACAAAGAGTCTTTTAGATAAAGCAGCAGCATCATTAGCCCAAGACCTGGTTCTCTTAAAGCAAGTTCCACTATGCTCCTGAGACCCAATGGCTCTATGCTTGGGAAGGGGAATAATTGCATCTAGCTCTGTATTCCGGTCATCAAAATCCAAGCCCATTGTTCTTTCTATCTTCACTGTGATTTCCCGAAGTACCAAGGTGGTGGCATTTTGGTATCCTCCTGGTTGGATTGGTTCCAAAAACATTGTACCAAAAACTGACACACACAGACATGTCAATCTTTGAAAAAAAAGTTTCTTGCACCAACAAAAGGAGGATCTAAACAGGAAGCCAGAATGAAAATGGATAAGATTTCAACAATAAAATAAAATAGATGGAAGCAAATGGAACAGGTTTAAAAACTAAATTAAGATTATAAAGTGAAGAATGCATTAAAAAATATGTATTAAGAGGAAAAAAAAGTGTTTGTGAATACAGATAAAATGCTCCATCTTTTTAATGGAAATTTTTAATTTGACATGAATTTAGGATTTTTATTGGCAAAATGTTCTTAGCCCTCACAAAATTGCTAGAAGATTTGTGTATAATCAGGTGGCATTTTGCTGTCAATCTATGAAAACCTTCAAGTTTTCATAGTCAAATGCAAACTAGGACACCCATTTGGTGTGGATTCATGAAAAATGTCACCCTCTACTTGGTAAGAAAGCTAATTCCTTTGTTTGAGTAACTTTATAGCTGTAATATTCATTTCTAAATCTTTGGGGCATTATGAAAACCAAATGGCATTTGGATGCTACAGTTGCCTTCAGCACCTGCTGAATTGGGAATATGATTATCAGTCCAGGTTTATCAGGATTATCAGGTCAGTGCCCATTGCTGGAGAGATGCACTCATGATGATGATAGATGAGACAAGCATCAGGCTTATTAATTATACCTGCCATGGTTGAATAGCTTGTTTAAGCTTATACGGGAAATAATAAGCACTTCACTGGTACAAAGGAGGATGGAGGTGGGCCTATGTCATATCACAAAACCTTCAAGGGAAAAACAGGAGAAAAACAAAATTAGCAGCAGGCAAGAAACCTACCCATGAACTCAAAAAACTGCAGCACTGCAGGAAGGATGTAAAACCCATATAAAACAGTAAAGTATCATGACTGTAGATTTTCCAGTAAATTTTAACAAAATAATAATTTTAAAGGCAACCATTTTTACAAAAATAACCTTGGAAAAGACTTTTGAAATGGTTCCAAGCCTAAACAGAATTGTTAATTTCTGATTGGGTCTCTACTTTGGAGAGAACAAAGGGACAATCATCAATTTAGTTATGTTTCACTGCAATCTCACTCAGGCCATAACAAAGTTTTATTAATGACCTATTGTGAAAAACTAAATCAGCCATTAACCAGACCAAAGGCCAAAACCACTGGTGCAAGTAGGGCTGTTTTTGGAATGCTAATATCTTTTACAGAATATGATTTAGCATTCTTGCATAAGTCACCTACATCTTAGCTTGCCAGCTAAGAGCGAGATGAAAAGACAAGCTGCCTACAAAAAAAGAGGTTTTACTTTGAGCCTTTGCAAGAAATCCCTCTCCAGAGAACAGTGAGGGAGATATCTCAAAGCAGCTCATGGTCTGTTTTGGAGCATAACTGGGCAGCTAAAAAGGAACTGCATGCAGAACCAGAAGCGAGAATCTTCTCTCTCAGCAGATTTTGGAAGAGAGAATCTGTACAAGAAAAATACTCACTGTTCAAGTCAGATTAATTCAGTTCACTGACTATTTTGTGGACACAGCAATGGTTGGAACAAGAGAGACACAGAAACAAAGGAGACGGAAGAAAATAGTTTAGGCTAATAAAGATAAAGAAAGAGGCAAAATAACTATGATGGAATAGAATACTAGAACTAAAATAATGAACATAACAAAGACCAATAAAGAGAAACTAATAGATACATAAAATTATTTTCTTAATCCATTTATGAACAAGAGCAACACTGACAAGACCAGTATTTATATCCATACCAATTATGAAGGTGGTGGTAAGTCACCTTCTGAACTGTTGCAGTCAAAATGTTGGAGATACATGCATTATGCTGTTAGGTTGGAAATTACAGGATTTTGACATTGCCTTGATGATAGAAGAACAATAGAGCAAAATAACAATATTGAACAATGGAGATATAATAAAAGCAATAGAATAAAGAGGTAGAAGAAGAAAGATTAAACAGAGAAATGGAACAGCATAGAATAATAGAAATGAAATGATACAGATGTTGAGTAATAGAGAAATTGAGTGTAAGAGATGGAGCAAACAGAAACCTATATAACAAGACAGTAATAAAGACAGAAAAATAGTTGGAATGATAGTGACAGACCATATAGATATATTAATAAAGAGTTATAAAAATAGACAAAGCTATAAAGTAATGGCTTAATTGAGATAGAACAGCAGAGATAGTCGAGTGGAGAGGTATTATTACAAAAAAAATGAAAATATTAATGGGAAATACAAAAATAGGAAGAGAAAACAGAGTAAGCAACAAAAAAAAGAATAACAATTGAGAAATAATAGAACAAAAAGAAAATACACCAAGTAATAAATTAGACAACCAGACATAATCCTGTGACAGAGAGAACAATAGACACTAAGGTAAAGGTAGAGTATTGAAGAAAAACAAATGATATTAATTATCAGGAATAATAGCGTGATATACCAGAAAGATATTAATTATAACAGATTAGCAATACTATGAAAAATAAAATTGGAAGTGTAATAACAGATACAGACAATGGATAAATATTAATAAGCTTGAATATTAGAGAAATAGGATAATGGAGAGTGAGAACAAAGCAAGAAAAGAACACTGACAGAACTAAAGGGTGATTGAATATTGGTGAGGAGAATAGAAACAGAGAAATGCAAAGAGGGTGAAGGAGATTGATCAGGAGAGATTAAAGAAAAGCAAAGTATCAATGGAGAGATAGATTGCTTTGATTTTCAGGAAGAAAATAGGTGGGTACCTTTTTATTTTAAAAAATCTGATGTTATAGTGGATAATTGGTCCTAACAAGATGAACACTTGCTGTCATCGTCCTATGATTCAGTCCATCACTGAATATATTTCTGCCCTGTTTGAACTGTAATATCACACACACACGGTATTATTACAATGATCAGGAGCAAACATAAGAAGCAGATCAAAGCAGCAGCTCCTTTTGACTCTGACTTGCCTTGTCGGTCGATGATAAAGCACTTGGGACATCTACACCTTAGGGTCAGCTGATTCATTCAGTCACATCATAGAATCCTTAAGAAGGCCCACTACATCCTGACAGAATGTTCTTGAGGTCAGGAGCTTGAAAATGAGGTTGGCTTCAATCAATTATCACTGAATCGCAAATAAATAGGAAGGCATTACCGAGAATTAAATGTCAGAGTCAGAGAGGCTTCAGTAAAACACACATCAATATGGGCTCTCCTTTTTCCTGGGTTTGTATTTGTCACTGAAAAAAACAAATGCTCTTCATTCTTTAACTCTGGACTAAATATAAAATAAACAAATGAAAGTAAAGGAAGATTCCGCTTGGGCAATAATCTGTGCATCACTGGAGGCTGTGGATTGGGTTCTGTTCCTTGGCCATTCAATATATAACATCATATCAGAAAGAAAGTGTTACTGAACTGACTTAGTTAGTCAGTGGTGTCAGGAAGCCACTCACATAAATATAATGCGTGTAGATTTTTGCAAGTGTTGTCATATTAGATTTCATGACCACATGTATACTGCAAAAGATGGAGCAGGCAGAGCAGAATGGGATCTGTAAAAGGCCTCAACATCCTAGACACTAGAATGGAGTTAGTACCTGGGATCCTGGAACATGTCCGATACAATCAATCTTTCATAGGTCCAGCATAGTTTGTCCTGCAAGATGATGGAAGCCCCTAAAGATAGGGATTGACTTTATAATCTTGACCCAAATCAAGGCACTTAACTGCTTCTGCAAATTGAATATTCTAAAGGTCAAAGCAGAGGAAGCGATGAAAGCCTTTGATCTGGGTTTTGTTCTCCAAAAATGCCAGTCTCCATTATCTTGTCTCTTAAACACAAATTGAAAGTTCTAAACCATCAATAGTCTTTTAATGTCATCATTAACTCAATCATGAGCAAATCACAGAACATTTTGGTACAAAGGCTAGTGGCGAATTTATATTCCAATATTATCATTGAAACAGCTTAACCTGAAAGCAGCAGTTTGCTTATATCAGGTTTTTGTGTAACAGCTACAGGTAAACTGTTTGTCTACAGGCCTGTAGACAAAAACTTCAAAGCTCAGACACTGCCTCCTTTTTTTGGTTTGGAGCAGAGGCAGGTAAATGTAAACTAAGTCAATTCTAGAGGAAGGTTTCTGTGTGCTGCGGGCAATCATTGGTTCCAGAATGTTGACAACTTTCTCCTCTGGTATCACTTTCCCCAACGATGGGGATTTTATCATGTACTTCCTGTCTTTAAATCAAATGGAACTAAGAACATAAACTATAGTACGTCCCAGGGAACCATCTATTAATTGTACATTAGCCACTGTGTATGATCTAAATATGTATGACAAATCTAAAATTCTGATTGTATCAAATGGACTGGATCTGACAGCAGCTTACTGGCTGCGTCACTACTCGAACTCTCTCACCCACCTCGTTATCTCGGCAGATTGTTCAATAACTGGAATGTTTGACAAGTGATAAGCCATGATCACTTTAGTGATTCTTTTGATGACTGAGTGCCCCGTGCAGCTTTAGGGGAAAAAAATTCCCAAGAATAATCACGTAAAGTATTTTAATTCTCAGTATTTCAGATTAGAATTACGTTCATGAGCAGTTTTGAGACCCCAGTATCCTCTGAATAAATCAGATGAATCATCAGATAATGATATGGGTTATTTACGTGCAAATGTGCAATTTCCAGCCTTAAAAGGATTAAACAGTTGAGTGGCACTCCACAACAAAAAAAAAGCATTGTCTTCTCCCACTCCTTGCACAGGAAGTCATGATTCTTTATGTTAGCTGCACCACATCTGAACAGAACTGAATACTTTACCCATGATTTACACACTACTCTAAAACCACTACAATCAGTACAGGCCCTTCAGCCCACCATGTCAGTGCCAACCCTAATACCATTCTACACGAATCCTATTTGCCTGCAGATAGATCATATCCCTCTCGTCGCTACCTGATCTTGTGCCTGTCTAAATGCCTCTTAAACTTTGCTAATGAATTTGCTTCTACCACCTTCCCTGGCAGCACATTCCAGGCACCTATTGCCCACTGTTTCACCCTAAATTTTCACCCTCTCGCCTTAAACCTATGGTCCTTCGTATCTGATATTTTCACTGTGGGGGAGAAAAGACTCTGACCATCCCCCCTATCCATGCCTCTCAGAATGTTAATAATTCTATCAGGTCATCCTTCAGCTTCCGGCACTCCAGCAAAAACAGTCTGAAGTTTGTCCAACCTCTCCTTATAGCTAATACACTCCAATTCAGGCAACATTGTGGAAATGTCTTTTGCACCCTCTTCAAAGCCTCCATATCCACCATATAATATGGGGACCACAACTGCACACAATTCTCCAAAGGCAGCCTAACTAAAATCTTATTCAATTCCAGCATGACTTGCCAACCTTTGTACTTAATGCCCTCAGCAATGAAGGGAAGCATACCGTACACTTATGTTTTCATCCAAAATCATTTATAAAAATTACAAACAACAGAGGTCCCAGCATTGATCCTTGTGAAACACCACTGGTCACAGACCTTTAGCCAGAAAAACACCCCTCTACAACTACCCTCTGTCCTCTATGAGCAAGCCAATTTTGTATCTAACTTGCCAATTTAGCGTGGATCCCATATAACTTGATCTTCTGGACTAGCTTACCATGAAGCACCTTGTTAACTGCTTCATAAAGTCTATGTAGACAACATCCATTTCCCAATCCTCATTAACCATCTTCATCACTTCCTCAAAAAACTCAATCATGTGTGTCAGTCAAGCCATCCCCTATATAAAGCCATGCTGATTATCCCTAATAAGTCTATTCTTTTTGATGTGACTGTGAATCCTATTCCTAAGAATCTGCACCAGGAATTTCCCTACCACTGATGTAAGGCTCACCAGCCTAGATTTTCCTGGATTATCCCTGTTGCCTTTCTTAAGCAAAGAAACAACATTCTCCTGTCTTCTGGGACCTCATCTGTGGCTAAAAAGGATATAAAGCTGTCTTTCAAAGACCCAGAAATCTCCCTCCTTGCCTGCTTCAGTGCCCTGGGATAGATCCCATCAGGACCCGGGGATTTATCTATCTTAATGTTTTTCAAGATACCCAATGCTTCATCCTTCTTAAAATCAATATGTACCAGAATATCAACATATTCCTCCCTAATCTTATCATCATTGGCATCTTGCTCCTTGGTGAATACTGATATGATATACTCATTAAAGGACCTCATCTACTTCCACTGGCTCCATGCACAATTCTCTCCTTTGTCCCTGAGTGGATCTACCCTTTCCCAATTACCCTCTTGCTCCTAATATATACAGTCAGCATCATCAGGAGATGAGGGAGGAAAATTGCATCTTGCTTGTTTTCCTGTCATGAACTAATTATTTTTTCCCTGCCCACAATTGCTTTTGGATATTGAAGCAGTGGATTTGATTTGATAATAAGCTGCTGCACCAGGTGTATGGCTGGCTGAAATCAAACAACACTGTCAATATGCAAACAGCAGTGTCTGACAGGGCATATGGTTCTCCCTGGTGCACAAATGTTAATAGCACAACACTTTGACTTGGCACGTGCAAACATCAGCACTTTGGAATACTTGAATCTCATGGCCATATTGTCTTAATCTCATGATTCATTTTAGCTGTAAATGGTTTGTCTTAATGTTTCATTCAGTGTGGACCTCTGCCCCATAACGTTCATCGCCGTGCTCACTGACTGCGCCAAGTCTCCTCCTCCACTGACAACAATCTAGTGGACGCCATGGTTACATGCACCTGATGGATTTTCAGATCCACTCAGACTGCCGACTTTGAATACAAGGTGATGGCTCTGGCCCTTTTAAAAGACTACAGGGACACTTGATGAACTGTACCTCTCATGCCTTTTAATTACACACTTCTTGTGGTAAATGAATGAAAGCCTTGACAGCACATTAAAAATGATTCCATCCTTTTTGCCATTCAGCAATTTATCAGTTGCCAGGCAGAAATGAAGGAGTGGAATTAGCTTTTGTGTTTAGAGGCATCTCTAGTCAGGATTGTTCCACTTCCTGTACCTGGTGAAAGGTCACATGAAAATCAAAAGATGTAGCCATTGCACATGTACACAACAAATGGGACCCAATTTTTGGCTGATATTTGAACATCATGTCATCTTTACCATGGGGTAGTGGGGGGGAAAGAGACATAAATATGACGTTCTTCTCATACAAAGTGTTAATTTGAAAGGTTTTATGAAGATATGTTATCTAAAATATTAATATATATCTTTGACAGGACACATGAAATATATCTTGAACATTTTGGAAGGACTACTTTGTAAATCAAAAAACATTGTATCTGTAATAAGGATCAAACTGCTTGGGTGGAGTTTCCAAGTCTGCAACACCTTTAGAGAGAGGTCACATGACCCACTTTGTGAATGGGAAAACGTAATGCATTTCAAAGTAGAACCTGAGATAACTTGCCTCAAGAGTAATTCCTTTTGCCTTCTCTCCTTCTCTGAAAATGCTTTTATCAAAGTTATAAAGTTGAAACCCACCAGAAGATCACATCACCACAAGTGAAGAGCTCCCTTCGGTGAATTTGGAATCAACCACCACCGTCTCCAGGGAAAGCTTTCTCAGATCATCATAACTGCTCCAGGGAGAAATCCCTGTGCCAACAACCTGTGTGGAAAACAACCTTGGTTGCAGGTCAATAATTTATTTCTCTAAATTTAATTGTCACTTTGCCAAAGTACTTTTAGCTTCGCATACCCTGCAGAGTTTTATATTTTCCAGGTATGGAGTGTAAGCGTGCATGTCAGTTTTCAAGATGGGGAGTTGTATATATCTGCACAGTTTAATTGTTTTATCTTTATATCTTTGCAATAAACTAGCTCCTTATCTCTTATTTAAGGAACCTGGCTAACTTGCTTCTAATACTGACCTATATCTACTCAGGTATAAAATTGGCGATGTCACCTTCTTATTTAAATTTAAACTTTGTTGCAACCAGTGGAGATGTGGTTTGCAGCACATGATGAGGGAACTAACGAGAGGGAAGAACTTATCTGACCTTGCACTCACCAATCTACCTATCGCAATTGCAACTGCTAGTAACAGTATTCATAGGAGTGAGTACCACGCAGTCCTTGTGGAATTGAAGTCCCATCTTCACATTGAGGATATCCTCGATCAGGTAGTATAGTATTTCTAGTATGCTAAATGTGGTGGATTTAAACAGATCTAGCAATTCAAAACTAGTCATTCATGAAATGCTGTAGATATCTGGCTAGGAAGGAAAGTGCTCCATAGTCCATTGTGTCTATCAGGGAGAGAACTGGTAATGTTTCTTGTGAATTGAGGAAGATCAATGCAGGATTCAGAGTTCCATGCAGAGTTATACCGGTCAGAGGGTTGTGAGGATGGACATGTGAAAATGGAATCCTTCTTTGAAAACTTGGACCTCCCTAGTATAGATGCAGATCAGGCCTCACTTTTAAATGCACTTCTGACAGTACAGAAGGTGCAGGAGGCAATAAGGCAGCTCCAAGATGGTAAAGCACCTGGCCCAAACTGATTCCCGAGTGAATTTTGTGCACATGTAACTGAACCACTGCTGGGGACGTATACTCATTCCTATAGCCAGGACTGAACTCCGCCCTCTCAGAAGGAGGCTAATATCTCCCTCACCTGAAAGAAAGGGAAATACCATGGAAATGATGTGGATTTTAAAATTCTATCAAAGGTCTTCTGAGATTGGAGAATGTGCTGCCCATTATTATAAAGGAGGACCAGCCAGATTTTATCAAGGGCTGCAGCTCCTCCAATAATATCAGGCAGGTGTTGAATATAGTGCAAATATGTCAGCAGAGAATGATTCCAGGTTTGGTGGTCTCCCTGGATGCAGAGAAGGCAGTAGAACCATATTCAACTGCTATCTATAACTTCTACCTTTAGTTTCAAGTCTGGTTGAATGAAGAGTGTAGGAGGGTAAGCCATGACCAGCAATAAGCACAACTAAAAGTGAGGTGTCAATTTGGGGAAGCACCAACACAAGATTACTTGCATGCTAAATAGAGGATGCAACAGACAGTTTGAAGCAATCTCCTAAGAAATACATCAGATCTAAACTCTGAAGTCCCGCCACATGGTGAAATGGCAATGGATAATTTACTAAATAACAGGGCAAAGTGAGGACTGCAGATACTGGAGATCAGAGCTGAAAAATGTGTTGCTGGAAAAGCGCAGCAGGTCAGGCAGCATCCAAGGAACAGGAGAATCGACATTTTGGGCATAAGCCCTTCTTCAGGAATGAGGCCTCATTTCTGAAGAAGGGCTTATGCCCAAAACGTTGATTCTCCTGCTCCTTGGATGCTGCCTGACCTGCTGCGCTTTTCCAGCAACACACTTTTCAACTCTAAATAACAGGGGAGACAACACCACAGCCATATCCATCCTCAACAGTGGAGATATCCAGCACATCAGTGCAAAAAACAAGACTGAAGCCTTTTCATCCATCTTCTGCCAGATGTGGCAAATTGGTGATCTACCTCCAGAATTTCCCAACATCTCAGATACCATTCTTTTGCTAAATTTGATTCGCTCCACATGTTATCAAGGAACTTCATTCAAATTTAACTACCTAAGTCCTACCTTAGTTT
The DNA here is from genome assembly GCF_047496795.1 of Chiloscyllium punctatum. Taxonomy (NCBI): domain Eukaryota; kingdom Metazoa; phylum Chordata; class Chondrichthyes; order Orectolobiformes; family Hemiscylliidae; genus Chiloscyllium; species Chiloscyllium punctatum. Next base: position 99,394,460 of record NC_092755.1, on the reverse strand, counting down.
GAATTGCTTTATTATGACTTGCTCCTGCTTTTCTAGAGGTCCTCCTGAAAGCTGGGGAAATTGTTTACCTTCCATCTCCTACAATGAATGGCAACAAGAGACCATTCCAACTGACTGAATTAGTTGGACAGAAGTGGCTGTGGAGGCCAGTGTTCGTGGGTGGCTCAGGAGAGCTGGTTGATTCCACCATTGCCAGGGTATGTGCCACTTCAAGCCCTAATGAGTGTGAGTCAGCATTGTAAGGTTGCCATTACAGAGGACTGTCATGCAAGAGGTAGGGTTCAAGTATCACTGTCAGATACTGCATGTGCAAATAAAGTCTATCACTTTAGTGCACCAACCGATATACCATTACTGGTACCACAGTGGTACTACCTCTCAGCCAGGTTTTATAATTGAAACATTAAAGGGAGCTACAACACAGAGCAGCTCACACACCATTAGATCACTGACCTTTCATCGTAATTAGGAGAACGAATCTTCATTCTGATACCTTTTCAGACTTCATCAGCATAATATAGATTGATCTTAGAGTTAATTTCATCGATATGTTAGAAAGCTTTGGGTGTCATTTGACTGGGGAGATATAGCATGTTATTGGCCTATTGGGAAAGAAACACATCACACCAGGCCATTAGAAGGAATGAGGGTCCCATTGACAAGAAACAGGCATCTCACTGGGAAAGGAGTGATATCCTTTTGGCCCGTCAAAGAGAGCATGTCACTGTATCAGTTGAAAACTATGTATCCACAGAGGATCACCAGGCATTCTTCTGCTGTTGGAATGGCTTGACATTGAGAGACATTCACATATATCACAATCTCTACAATCAATTTTTTTTTTGGCAATTCAAAGTGTGCTTTTTGCACATGAAATTTACATAGTTTGAAACAATCGGCTTTAAATAAAGATCTCACTTGTAAACTCTCCAGAGCTTAATTATTTTCAGCATTATGGCAGCTTCACTTCACTGTCACTACAAGTTGATGTTGCTGAACAACTATCGACTTCCAACTGTAATTTCTGTTTTGAACATGAAAAATTAATTTAGAAGTCATTGCAAGGGAGGCAGAAATGCAGTGCAAGCGCAAATGGGGAGGGACACATACAGACACACAGTAACAGATGCATGGCTATGTACACTTTCATAGATGGTGACACAAAGGTTAATACACAAGCATATTATGAAGAGGGGGAAGGGGACACACAAATAGAATGATACAATAGATGTACAGTAGTTGGGTTAGAGATAGAGACAGTGGGAAGTACTCAGAGAGATATATGGATAGACAAACAACTCAAAAGACAGAGACAGAGTATGACATAAATAAAGAGAACCATCTCATTTTACGTTATAGGAAGTGTCTTCTCACATATTGCCCTCTGGGATTTTGAACTCATTTGAATCTTCTGCCGACATGAAATTCACCGGATACCAAACATCACAAATTAAAGAGTTAATTGTCACTTTAGACACAGATGATATATTTGATCTTGACCTAAACTAAATGCAATAAATTTTCCTACAAAACACATTTCAGTCTCGGTATTCTGCCAATTAGAACTGCATTTATTAAAAATTAATCTGAGAACTAATTAGGACATTTTGCAATATTAGTCCTTCTGTTTAGCTTGGGAAAGGAGGGAACAATTTCATGCAAAATACATTTAACTCACCTTGGGTGATTAGCCAGAAGAAAATAATAACTTGGGGTGGCTCAGAAGCATTAACCCCTTCGCTCCCAACACTTTGATGAAAAATGACTGATGTCTAAGTACCAAAGCTGCACACAATAATTTACAATTTCTTATGTTGAGATGTATTTATCTGTAGCAGCATCAGTGTGTCTGGAAAGCACTAATTGACTAATGAAACCCAAATCCAGTTTCTATTTATTATTTTATTATGGATTGCTCTTCCTCCACCATATGTTGACCTTTATTCTTAGAGATGCTAAAAACTCCTACCATTGGCAAACTAGGTACCTAACCCAGTAGATTGCTGGTAGATGTTTAGTTAATGTCTGTGTTAAAATAATTGTCAGAGCCTGTCACATAACAGTTTATCATTAATAATAATTTCTAACCTTAATTTCCTTTCCTTACTTCTGAAAGTAATTTAAACTGGTTAATGTGCTACAAACTGCAGGTCTGTACTTAGAAAGTCTGTCATATTCACATGATTAAGCTCTTCCAACATGATCCCGTATTGTTTATGTTCAGGCCTTTACTGTCGCTGCCAAATGTCTAAAGCCATTTCATATGATATCAGATGCTGTGGGTGGTTGAAGTGGTGTGCAGAGGCACATAACAATACAATGGCAATGAACCAAATACACGTGCCAGCCATTCTATGCATCCCCTGAAGCACAAACTTGATCTCTGACCTTTCTTCAGCTTTTCTTATCCGGGAATGATCAAAGAGGCTACAGATTTCACAGGTCAGGATCCCAGACTGATAGACTCAGAGGATGGACCTCTTCATTTCTGAAGTGAAGTGTGAAGACAGGTGGAAAAATGGAAGTCATTTCCTCTCTCAGGCCGGCTGGGACTTTCCCATGCAATTACAATTGCTTTAGCTGACTAAATATTCATGAATAGTTAAACTGCCAGATTGTTGTGGTGGGCAGGCAGGAAGTTCTGTCTCCTTGTTGGGATTTTCCAGCTTTCAATATGAAGATGCAATAGTTAAAAGGCACCTGGTCAGCACTTCACTGTCTGCAAAACATCCTGAAACCTCTACTCGTCACTATCACTCACCTCTGGAGATCTCAGAGACCAGGCAAAAAGCAGAGGCATATTTCAGCTTTGCCTGCCTCGAGATCCTTTTAAAGACTGTCCCAAGAGAGAAGAGAAGTTCTTTTCCCAATGGTTAGCAACAAGCTGCCATCCTAACTGATGAAAGTTGGTTGGGCAGAAGTGGCTGTTGAAGTCGGTGCCCATGGTGGTTCAGGAGGACCTGGTTTCAGTGCCAGATAAATGATCTGCTGTACTCTAGCAGGGTATGTGCCATCATCTACTCAATGTTTCATGTTCCTATGATTATGAGACAGCATTGTAAGGTTGCCACTGCAAAGGAATATCATGCAGCAGTTTGATGACAGATACTTCATATCATATACTTCATGTGCAAATCACTGGCTGTCACTGACCAACGACACTGACCAATATAGCATTCCTGACACCAGTATGATTCTGCCAGAGTTTACACCTCAGACATTAAAAGCCGCAGCAACACTCAATAGCTCATGCACCATCAGATCACTGACCCTTCATTAGGAGAATATACGCATCTGATACCTCTTTAGGTATCATCCCTCAGACTATAAGCATTTAGCAACAACAAGCAAGACTGCATATGACTGGGACTCCTCAGGAGCTGGTCAACCTGGAAAGGCTTCAACCTTGATAACTGTAAGTAGTTGCACAAAAGTGCAGATTTATTTTCTGAAGAAACCAATTAACTCAACAACTTTGTACTTACCAGAGCTTAGAAGAAGTCTACCCTGCCACGTACACACCTCATGTACATTGTCAGGTTTGTGAACCCACACTTTGCTCCACAAGAGAATATAATGCCAGCTGCCTGGGATGTCAATGAATATTCATGGAACTAATGAATGTGAACCATGTCCCTGCTAATCATAGTACCCAGTGTTGAGAAACAGAAACTGTGCTATCTGCCAATTAAGTTCTCCCGTCCCCCTTTCTTAAAGCTCTGGATGGGCCTGAAAGATTCTCCCAGTGATGTCTATCCTTTAATAAAATGTGTTCTAAATTATCATGTGAGCATGCTACCAGGATGTACTAAGATATAATCTCTTGTATTTCCAAACTGCATGGAGGAATAGTCTTTGTTACTTCATAGAATTCATTAAGATTCTAAATCATCCTTTTGTTCCTTGGCTCCATTTTGTTCTCTGTCAAGGATAATATAATGTACTGGACCTTTGAGTATTAATCTTAGACTAATGTAAGTATATTGTGGATTAAAACTAAAATCCTTTTATTCTGTTCAAAACTCCTGAAGTGCAACACCATCATACATGCTTAATGGATGGTGTTTCAGTTTATGTTATGTTTCAGGTTATGTATTCAGGGTTTTAGCTGGTCCCAACTCAAACTCCCTGCTAACAGGTTTTGTATATATTTACCATTGTTAGTGGGGAGGATTCAGGAGAGAAAATCAAACGGCAATTCATGACTTAGGATGTTGACGTAACTAGGGGTGAGTAGAGACTCATTCAATGAGAAATAGGAGTGGGCTGATCAATCAGAAATATTAGGACTAGCTAATGTAACTGATTGATATAAGAATGAATAATAACATATATTTAGCATATTTGTTCAGCATTATTTAATTTTTATGATGCCAGAATATTATGTTACTTAAATACATCTATTTTGAGCTTGAAAATACAAAAGTTTAACTCTTAGCTTCTGCCCAGCCTCAACCTAGATATTTTAGGGTTCTGAGCATATTTTTCTAATTTAAAGTTGTCTTCTTTTGTATGGAGAGAGTAAGGCACATGAAGATTGAGAAGAAGGAATTCACTTTTAAGTCAAACACACTGGATCACAAGGAAAGTATATGTTTGCCTGTTTAAGGCTGAGAGAGACAATGAACAATGATGGCGGCTGTTCTGAGAGAGTATTTGTTTGTCCTGGATCTGGGTTTCAATCAGAAGACTGTATGTGGTAGAAAAATGTGCTCATTTAGAAGATTGGAGTTTGTTTTTAAAGCAAATAAGAAATGTTTTCATGATTAACAGTTCACAGTCTTGAAATAACTTCCTGTTGGCAAGTCTAGCCTCACTGTCCTGGGTTAGACACTGTGCAATGTAGCCAGCTAAATTTGCATTTTTAATTCCAACCTAGAGAAAGCACATATCGTGTTATTCTGTGACGAGTCCATCAATACAACATGCACAGTGTGACATTTGGGTTCTGCAAGTCAAGTATTTTTTTATTTCAAACAATTCCCAGTTAAGGCCAGCAAGCTGGGAACTGTTGCTAAACTGAATCCCAGTGCAGAGAGAGAGAGAGAGAGGAAATCTTACAGAAGCATTGTAAAGAAAGTACATAAATGAAGTCAGTCATTCTTAGTATTAGTGCAAAGACTTATTTTACTTTGATATTTTAATGTTTTTTTAAAAAGCCTGTATTCAGCTTGATCAGAAATCAAGATGGCAACAGAAACTAGTTTGAGAAAAGATGTCTGAATCTTTTAGCTACTCTGTGCACTGGCACCTTTTGGTATTGTCTGGTATTTAACAAATGCAACTGGCATATAATTCATTCTGAAAAAAGTAATTGTTTTACAAATTATTGCAGTTCACTCATTAGAGTTTCCCTCCAGCCTAGCGGCTTGCTCTTTGTCAGCTCTGCTACCTACAATGATTCCCATGTTTCCTACACATCAACAATCATTGAGCTTCAAAGCACTTCATTTGATGAGAAATACCTTGAGATAGTTCTGAGAAATGTAGCAATTCACTTTATAAATGTGGGTCTTTCTTCTTCCTTTAGCTGAACAGAGTGGCATCATTAAAGTGAAGAACCAATTTTCTCATTCCTAATTTAACAGGAGTTACACATAAAGGTTTCAATTAATTTTAACTAATGTAGTTAGGGTGCTGGGATCTTGATTATTTTTTTAAAAAAGAACAATTTGTTCTCATTAAACAAGCTGAAGTTCCAAGTAATTTTTTTTAACTCATTTGTTTCATTGTGTTTTTATTTCTTTCAGCTCAGCTGCGGTTCATCCCATTGGAAAGAAAAGGAAATCAAACTGAGAGCAAGATATGACAATTCTTCAGGAGTGTGATCTGCATAAATTCTACACATTTCAAGTCAGCCTCGCAACAACTGTGCATGCTCATTCACATTGTCTCAGAAGTAATTGTCAATTTCTCTTCTGTTTTGTGACTCCTTCTATTGTGTTCTTCTCTTTAGCACAAACGTGCTAACCAAACATACAACAAAAGATAGGTAGATCAATTATGTGATTTCTTTATGTCAAGATAAGATCATGCATACAAAATACTATTTGGGAGGCTATACAGACAGATTTGTAGGACTATTTCTCACTTCTGTCTACAGAATATGTGGGATTATGCTTTAGTTTCTGTCTCATGTTGGATAGTGATGGGCAACAGTTTAAGATACTTGTTCTAAAGAGGTCCATCACAACATGGAAAAGGTCATTAATGTAATGTCACAGACCAGGAGTTGTCCATGTGGGTTATTCTATATTTTCTTCTGTCTTCTAGTGAAGATGTGACTGTTCCAGTGCAATGTTAACAGGTCCTCATAAAACTATATTTCCATGGTTCCTTCATAACAGCTGAACCCCAATATCATGCACAGTGTACTCAGAACATGCATCATTCAATCTGACTTGATCTTTCCAATTATCAGTAATATGCAATGCAACTTTAAAATAATCTGAACAGGTGGGGTGGTATTGGGTTTGCAACAGTTAGCACTGTAGTGATTTAAGGGTCTTTTTCAATGTGCTTCCTCCACTCCCTCATCATTCCACAAGTTCACCAAGCTCCCAGGTTCAATTATACAATAAAGAACATTATTTGCCTTGCTCTCTGCACACCAACTCATACCAAATTCTAGCAGTGTCCCAATTCTCTGTCTTGCTTTCAAATCCTTCCATGACCTCACCCGTCTACACCATTCTAACCTCCTCCAAACTATTTGCATTTCTCCAAGTGGTGCCTTTCATGCAGCCGTATATTCACTTCACCCTTAATGCCTACGCCTTCAACTGTCAAAACTTCAACATTCGGAATTCCCTTCTTCAACATTTCTACCTCTGTACCTCACTCATTTCTTTGAAGACATTACTTAACAATCTATTTCTTTGACAAAAAGCTTTTTTGTGTCTTGGTATTCAATTTAGTTTATAATGATCCTTTGCGAATTTTACTATATTAAAGCAATTATATAAATACCAATTGTTTTGCACATGGCCCAAAAGAAAAAATGAAGAGCTTCCACTGATTGTCTTGGAACAAAACAAAATTTCTCTGAAACTTATACAGACAAATAGCCTTTTTGTTAACTTAAAAAAAGAATATTCCTTTAAAGAGAGAAAATGCAGGTGGAAAAACTGCAGAGGTGATTTGGCCATGTTCAACAACAGAACTTTATACAGTGAGCTTGAAACTGAGCTTGGAAAAAATCCTAAATGTTTTCATAAAGGATGCCATTTGCTAGTAGTGATATCACTAAATCAATGTCACAACAAATAGCTCTACAAAACTCTGATGATACTCAAAGCTTTGTCCACAGCTGCTTCTAAGTGTTTTAACTCCCAAAATTAAAATGACAAGAGGATTTTTATTAACATGAAGATTCCATTGTGTTTAACGATTGCATTTCCTTTACTATCATCTCGACATAGATTCATACAACATGGAAACAGACCCTTTGGTCCAACCAGTCCATGCCGAACATTATCCCAAACTAAACTAGTCCCACCTGCCTGCTCCTGGCCAATATTCCTCTAAACCTTTCCTATTCATGTATTTATTTATTTAAGTGACTTTTAAATATTGTAATTGTGCCTACATAGCCACCATATCTCTTAATTACTTCCCTCTTGTATCTAATAGTCTTTTAAACCCATTTAACATGTCACAGAAGTACCCACTATAGGAGGAAATCTGACTTATCATTACTGCTCTGACTTGGAAATATATCACTGCCATTCCTTCAATGTTTTTGGGTCACAATCCTGTAACTCCCTCACAAACAACATTTTTGGTCTGCTTAAACCAAACACATTGCAGCAATTTAAGAATGTGACTCACCATGGCCTTTTCAAGGGTAACTATAGGCAATAAATGCTAGTCAGCCTAGTAAGACCAAATCCTCTGAATGAATTAAAAACAAATTATTTCTCAGCTACCTTATTGCTTGTGCAATATAAATCTGATCCCACAGCCCTGCTTACTTTCCGAGCAACTATTCCTTCTTCTGCTTCAAATCTTTCATTCAATTTTCTCTCACAAAATTCTATCTTTTTAAATTCAAACATTACTTGTTGTCAAGCATTCTTTGTCTGACAACTCTCTGTATAAAGACCATTCTTCTAAACCTTAGTCTCATTCTTTTGGTGACCAATTTTAGTTGTTGGCTCATTTTAGTGGATTCCCTAACCAATGAAAATTATCTTGCCCAAGAAACTGATGAATTCTTAAGCTATGTTTTAAAAATTAATCTCATCATAGTTTCCATGCTCCAGTGGATATAATCCAACCATCATACATCTCATCTCAGATCTATTTTTTCTTCTTGTCATGCATCATTCTTTTATTTCAAAACATTATTATTCATTGCTTGAAAGATTCCATAATATTTCAGTTTGTTATTTCCTTCTTCATATAAATTGGGTTCCACAAAGATGCACCATCTTAATTTCTTCAAAATCAAGTTTGCATCAAAGCAGTGAAACAAACTTTGATTGTGGTAAATATAGAAAATACACATGATGTATATAATGGGCCAATTCACCTGCTCTTTGTTCTCAGAAGGTCAAGGCATCACTGTTGTGGTGTCATGTTCTTGGTTTCAACTGGTGATCTTATGACACACATCACCGGGCTGGTAACCTTGCATTATTAGCTTTAATATTCCATTTCCTGCCATTCTGACAGGATAACTAGGTCGCTTTATACAATCATATTTACTGTATTACTTACAAAGAAAATAAATCCTAGAAACCAAAACAACATGGCCAGGAAATGTAATCTTATAATCAGCCATTCATAGACTTAATAAAGTCAAAGATTTTCAGCTTGCCCTGATATACCTTTGCAAAGCAACAAGGGTTAATGTTTCTCTGGTCTTTCATCTGGTTGCAGGCTTTGTAGAGTGGACCAGACTCCTGTTCTAGGGAAAGTTACTGCAGTACATCCCACATTTTCGGTCCTGGTTCCTTACCTATCAAGCTGCAGCACATCTGACTGTCTGTAGTCTTGGATTTTTGACTGATTAGAATTCACGACATTACCAAGAAGAGATGTGAATACAAGAACCTATGATTAAGGGAGCGCTGCACTGCTGGAAGTACTGTCTTTAAGATGTACCATTAAATTTATAGCCAGTCTGATGTCTCAGGTGGATACAAAAGTAAATATCTGGACTTTTTAAGAGTTAGAAAGTTATGTTTCATAGTTGATATTTATCCTTCAAGTCAACATAATTAAAAGCAGATTTTGGACAAGAGTCATGCTGTACTTGAAACACAGCTCTTCTCTCTTCATAGATGCTGCTAGAACTACTAAGCCTCTCCAGCATTTATTTGTTTTTATAATATAAGGATCTTATTGAACCTCATCCCATTGATGTTTACAGGAGTTTGCTGTGCATAGATTAATTCCCTCATTTTGTAGAGTACAACATTGATTATACCTCAAAAATATTTCATTAGCTCTAATTATTTTGGAATACCCAGTGGTCACGAAAGGTGGATTTAAATACAAATCTCTTTTCATTCCTTAGCATATGTTTTGATTTGCTTGGTGTGGGTGTCATTGTTTAGAATGAAATAGGTATGCAACCAGATAAGCAAATAACAATTTAATTCTCTCTCTCAGGCTTCTGTTAGAAGACCACAATAAAAATTCAATTCTTTCTTTCGTAAATATATTTTGTTACAAATGATGACTAAAATGAATAACTGATTGAGGAACACAAGATGGTTTCTTAATCTTATGATTGTTTTCTATATGAATTTCTCTGATGTTGACAAGCAACCAAAACGTGAGCTGTCTTAACACCTTAGAAAACATTGAGATAATGGTTTCTAACCACTATCTCCTTCATATTAACAACCTACTTATTACAAGAGCTGACATTAATGGGAAATTAACATTTTGTCTCTCCCAATACTCTGGGAGGTCTCTGACTAACAGATTCTATTAGTTCAAATAGAGTTCCCTAACTGAAAATCAAAGTGCCCTAGATTTTCCATTTGAATTATGCCACCTTCCTGAAGATAATGTAATATATCTGTGAACATGAGGTGTCATGAAAATCTGCTTTCTTTCAAAAATCAGTCATGTATATACCAGCTGGAAAAAACCAAAATGATTTTTAAAAAGAGACTCAAGCTACATTCTAGTGGCTTGAGCAAACTGCCTAAGATAACTATGCAATTTACTTCACTGTCCCCTCCCCATTCTAAAACCCTTCAGGTGGAGTCTATTCATCTTCAAAAATACACCAAAAACACCAACCTCAAGGAATGTGGACAGACCACGTCCCCCATTCTGTTAGCGAAAATCCAGTTGCATATCCAAGTAATTATCTAGGTAGAGACAAATCATTACACATAACCACTTAGATAATGTGTCTTGGCTGAGAGAGATTTCCAACATGATTCAAACATACTACAGTTGGAATATACTGGTTGTGACTTTGGCTCCCTGAGCAGTCGGTGAGAAAGTCCGGGGGCAACTTTTATGTGTTTTAAGTACCTGCTTTCTCCTCAGTACATGTAACTGAGATGGCAAAGGTTCAATAACCCTTGACTGTTCTTTCCTCTCTCTCACTCCACCCAACCCAATTTAGAAGCTGTTTGAACCCTGTCTGCTCATTGTGACTAATGCAGAAGCTGCAGCCAAACCTTTATGAAGCGTTCAACCCAGTACAACTAGAACCAAAAGAACAGATAAATAATCTAAAAGTACCTTTAAACATCCTTGATGCCAGAAGCATCAAGACCATTAAGTGAAAGCACATGAACCACCAAATTCAGCCTGAAGACATGATCTTCCACAAATTGTAATCCCTTAGCTGTACTGGGCTTTACTTAGCTAAATCTATCTTTCTCAATTTGCAATCTGTGTTTTGCAAACCTCAAGGATATGTCTGTCTTTCTGTGTGTGTGTATGTGTGTGTGTGTGTGTGTATGTGAGAGAAACAGACAGACAGAGAGAGACAGGCAGAGAGAGAAAGTCAGAGTGTATTTTATTATTTTAATTTAGATTGGGTTAAAAGCAATAAGAGCTATTTTCTTTGTTAAAACTCAAGCAAACCTGTATGATTGTGTCTTTTATGATCATAGTGCATAAACCATTAATCACTTGCTGAACCCACAAGGTTTTAAAAATGCCTTTTGCAATCATACGAAGAGTGGGAATAGACGGTGGCCAGTCAATCCCTGTGCATCTGACCATAAACAGGAACCACTAATTATGCTCTAACATTAGTGAGCACATGAAACATTAAGATCATAGAATCCCTACAGCATCTACACTGACCCACCAAAGAGCATCCTGCACAGACCCAACCCATCCCTGCATTTCTCATGGAATAATCCACCTAGTCTGCACATGCCTGTGGGCAATTTAGCATGGCTGATCCACCTAGCCTGCACATCTTTGGACTGTGCAAAGAAACTGATACAGGGAGGATGTGCAAACTCCACAGATAGTCAACTGAGGCTGGAATCGAACCCAGGTCCTTAGTGTTGTGAAGTAGAAGTGCTAACCACTGAGCCACCCCATGTTATTAGTACTCAGTTTTATAATGGTGTTGGAGAAATATGCAATAAAGGGCAGTCTGAATGTGTACAAGTGATTCCCAGGGTGATTTACAATATCTAAGGTGCCTTTGTATGGATTAAATTATTCCAGCAGTACTAAGGCCATAGCATTGCTATGTTATGGCAGGCTTATCAGAGCTCAAGAGTCAATGCTTAGACTTATTTTCACATTACATGCATTCAGCAGTGGGGTATTTATGAGCATTTAAACATTAAAATTTCACAGTACAGAGGCAGATTTTAACTTCAGCCATGAACCAATGGAAATACCTACACATTCCTGTTGAAGGAAAGTCCATTTATTTTATAGAACCAGAGCTAATTACCACAACATCAGTGAACTGCATATTCCAACAAGGTGCCCTGCCTCTAGCTCACTGACCCTGGGCTGCTATAATTCTGTAGGTAAAAACAAGGACTGCAGATGCTGGAAACCAGAATCTAGATTAGAGTGGTGCTGGAAAAGCACAGCAGGTCAGACAGCATCCAAGGAGCAGGAAAATCGACGTTTCGGGCAAAAGCCCTTCATCAGGAATAGAGGCAGGGTGCATGCAGAGTGGAGAGATAAATGAGAGGGGAGTGGAGGTGGGAGAAAGTAGCATAGAGTACAATAGGTGAACGGGGGTGGGAATGAAGGTGATAGGTCTGAGAGGAGGGTGGAGTGGATTGGTGGGAAGGAAGATAGGCAGGTAGGACAGGTCATGAGGGCGCTGCTACAATTCTGGAAAGTTAAGGAAAACTCATCACTGGAACCTGTATATACCAATGCCAGACGCTAAGTTTGGCCACTGCAGTCATTCTTTAAGCATAAGCTTGATGTGGAGATGCCGGTGTTGGACTGGGGTGTACAAAGTTAACAATCACACAACACCAGGTTAAAGCTCAATAAGTTTATTTGGACTACAACATAGTGTTGTGTGATTTTGAACTTCAAGTGTAGAGTATTTCTATCATGGCACTTTCACTTTTCATGTTGCAGTTGAAAAATCAGCCCTCTTGCATCTTAGGATCACTCATAATAGATATGTTTCCAAAGACTAAATTGTTAAAATTAGCAATAGAAAAATACCTTGAACAACAAAAGGTAGTTGGTATTTCCCAAAATGTTAATTAACCTAGCTGCTATAAGGATCAGCAACAAAAACTGTACTTTTACAGTCAGCTAATCTCAGTCATGTTTCTAGAGATAGCCTTATAAATATGTTAATAAGACAGATAGAGTACACATATTTGGACCAGTGCTGTGCTGCCTGCAACTATCAGAGTTAATATTGTGTGTAATTTATAGCTTATTTCTGTTAAAACATGACTTGTATATGTTTTCATCAAATCCATTATATAAGAGGAGCCAGTTGAAAGCATATTTATTGCACACGACTTGAGTGTAAACAACGGATCAATATTATACAATACCATACAGTTGGAGGAAATTGTTCCAACATTCCCAATTTCATAACGAGGGGTAATACCATGTCACATCATTCCCAGTTTCATAACAGATAGAAATACCTTATTCTCAATTCCATATTTACAGTAAAGGTCGCACATTTCTCTACCTTATTGTACCTTGACAAAATTCCAGGTTTAGTCACAGGGAACGAAAGGAGTCTTGTATTTTCTATGCCAGATGTAGTGTGATCTGTGCTATTCATAAAATATGCAAAGTTGGCTCACTTTATGATAGTTTAATTGAGTCAGTTACTAACTCAAAGCATTATTCATCGTAAATTAATTCCTGTCCTCCTTACAATTGGAAGCATACTAGGAAAGGCCATGAAGATTAATGTCTATAAGATGGCAACTCTCAACTTTGCCTGATTATCATGGATGGCACAGCATAGGATGCAAGCTGACCTTGACTGGGAACCTGGTGGAACTCTGATTAAACATTTAACTCAGGTCATCTTAAGCTGTATGTCTGCACAAAGTGAAGGAGAAGGATCTTAACTGAAATGGAAAGGAAAAAAAAACAACTGAAGAGGAATAATTTATATAGAAATGGGAAAGAACCAGCAACTAAAGAGATTATATAAACACAGAGAAACTCAACAGGTCTGACTGCACCTAAATCTTTGACTGACAGAATAAGTTCTGTGACCTTCAGGCCAAGCATTTTGAAGCACTTATGCAAGAAATCTTCCATTTTAGATGGAGATTTTAATATCTCAACAAGGTAACAAGTTGAGCTGACATTGGTGTGATGTGTAATGGTGGTCAAAACTTGACATGATTGTAAGGAATTTGAGAATGGAATGGATCATTAATCTCAAAAGAACTGATCATTTTGTATAGATCAATCCCATCCACTGGATCCATACGAGCTCTCAATCTTGCCTCAACCAAGAAACCACTCTAACTGGTTCTCTACATGATTTTTTCTTTCTACACATCAACTCATACAATGTGCAAAAACAAAATTACTTAAGTTCATATCATTCTCTTCTTTTGATTGAAAAGGTGATTGTCTTGATGTCCTTAAAATGGAAGATTAATCTTTCAAACATGGCAGCCACCTTTGAGAGTTTGCATTCCACATTTGCAGCTCACACCTATGGATTCCCTTTACCTACTCCTGGTTCTCAATCTCACAATTTCTCACCTGGCAGCGGGAGAAAACGACTCACTTATACAGAGGACCCACACAGAAGATTATTGTGATTTTGTAAGTATCATGTTCAAAGGACTTACAATCAAAATTCCAGGAATATACTCCAATCCAGTTTGAGTCACTTGAATTTTAGTGATAATTCACCCAAACCATTTTTGTCAATTTGTTCACAAAAGCTTCAAAGTTTAAACATTTCCACAGTTCAAACTTTTCCTCATTGAGAAATTTTGCAATGTCAGTCGGAATGCAACTATATAGAAGATTACACTATTTATTGCAAAAATACTTCCTTCATAAATAATAAGTAAGTACAAAGGTCCAAAACATTCCGTGCAGACCTTGCAGGAAATTTGGTGGGTTTTGACATATCAAGGATTATTAATCAGTTAATTCTTCTGGTGAGCAGCTGATTTAAGAAATTGGCCTCCAATGGGACATTTTGTTGTGTACAAGAGTGTCCATTAATTGTCAGAGTGAGATATCGGCAACTTCACTGAAAATCCAGCTAACTTCTAACAACCAATGATTTATACAGTGGAAGCTTTCACTGTTTTCAGCTCCACAAGCATCAGGACAATTAGCACAAAACCCGTTACCAACTGTAAGTTTTTACAGTTGAAGTGACAATGTAACAGATCACAGGGTCAAAACTATTGCCAACAACAAAAAAAAACTGGACTTTATCTTGTTAACCACAGCTCCTGAAACAGATTTCATTTTAAAACAAAGTAGTCCCATACTGATTCCTCATTGAAGAATGCTGCCAGCCTAAACCAGTTCAAACTGGATGAGGCCAGCAGAGCAGATGCATAGCTGACACAAAGCATGTCAATTGACCCCAGGCCCCAGCAAACTCTGGGAACCAGCCACAACACCTGTCACGGTAAAGCCCATATCTGTGCTGTGCTTCGTGAAGCTATTTAACTCGATCCATTTTCAATAACTCACATTGGTTGATATCCACAGATATGCACTTTACACAACAACTGTTAGTGCAATACTCAGCAATCACTGGTGAAATGAAGAAAGACTTTCACCGATGTAGCACTTCTCTTAAATTCCCAAATTGAACGGCACCTGAATGATGTAGACTGTGGTAGGACTTGAGGCAATGATCATTGAGGCCGATCTACACTTTGGGTGCAACTTGCTGCATCTTCTGTGCATCTGCCAGAATGCTTGGTTTGGTTGCCATCCGTCCTAATTCTGATCAAGGGAGATGGGCTTCTGTCTGGGAGTCCCTGCACTGTATGTCAAGAGCAGTCTCCAATACCAGTCTCAGGCCTTGGATACAGTGTACCAGCTGCCTGGGGCTGTCAGAGTCAGGATGCTTTCCACATAAGGGGCAAGGAGCTGAATATTGGCCAGCCCACCATCTTAACTCCTTCTGTCCTTTTGTGGGCTGTTTTCCTGCTCGAGTAAGAGGGCGGCAGGTATTACAGAAGATGGAAGTGGTTGTTAGAGCTGTTTTTCTGCAGGTTAGGAGCAAGTGAGTAGTTGGTGCAGACAGCATGCAGCACTAGTGGTTTTGGGGGTTGAGGTGTGTGACCGCATGTGTGGGAGGATGCAGGCACTAGTGAGAATGCGGGGAATTTTGGTGGTCGGTGTTGGACAGAATGATAGATCAAATGAATGTGAGATTTTGGTTGTGGAGAATGCTGGCACTTACACTGATGACCATTGACCTTCCTTCTACATTGCTGTGCATTTCCTGAAACATTGAGACTACATTGACCTGGTTGGCATCTTTGCACCAGGCTGGCATGAATTCATTCTGGGGGAAGAGGAAGTCCCACCTTATATATCATGCTCCAATATGACCACCACGTTTCTGCTCCCAAAGCAGAGTGCTAAATTCCTCTTGTCTGCCATTTTCAGGGCAAATCTTAGAAATTGCGCAGGGCAGCTCCAGACTGAGGATGGTTGTGCATTGCAGCCTTTTAAAGATGGAGCCATCACTTGGAATGTCAGTCAATTCTAGGATATGTCAGCAATGGTCTAGGAACAGCGCGTCATAAGATGGAACTAGAATCAGGCACCAGAGGGGCTGGGATTGATAGATAATGAGGCAAGTGTGTTAAGATACAAGAAAAATGACAAGGTCTTGTGGTGAGATTCCATCCAATCAAATCAAAGCAACTGGTACTTAGCAATAAAATGTAAGAAACAGCCACGTGTGAGCAATTCTCTGAAGCATTTGCCCTTCAGAAATAGTTTTTCACCAGCTACATGGAGATCTGTGATTCTATTCTGTAGTACAGTACCTGTGTTTATCAATTGAAAGAAAACTCAGTCATTGTGTTGGCCTTAGATTATCCTGTCTGAGCTAGTCATTATTAAGCCAATCTAGGAGAAATCTAGGTGCTGCAGATCAGAGTGGAGAGCATGGTGCTGGGAAAGCACAGCAGGTCAGGCAACATCCGAGCCAACCTCGTCTTGCCCGGATATATCCCGATTCCCATTTCTCAATGGTTTTAAAGGCTGTGGAACAAATCACCAGAAACATACTACGTAAAAGCAGAAATTAAATAATCCTCAATAGGTAATATCTGAACTGACTAAAATTACAACACTGAAATTCCCTTTACAAGAATGAAAATAAGCTGCAAGAAATGACTGCGCGCTATGATTGAATTTCAATAGTCTTCTCCTTTATTAGATTTTTTTCAGATGGTAAAACACAGTCATTCCACATAAAAATAATGTGAATCATAAATCAGACTTAATTGTGAAGAGGCAGAGGGGGTAATGAGAGGTGGAATAAAGCTGCCATGCACACAATTACAATAATTAATCCTTGCAACATTAGAATTCCCATCTGTTAGGAAGGTCTTCGGTACTACCAATATACATGCATATTAGGGGCATAACGATTATTTGATTTTAAATAATGATCCAATGCCAAATCTTAATGAAAATGTTATGCATCTAGAGTGGATCTCTCTTAAAGTGAAAAGATGGCTTGTCCTTAGACAGATTTACATTTCTAATGGGAAGTAAGTTGGTTGGAACGATCTGAACAACAACAGTGATCACTTCCAGGCCTGCATGAGAGTAACACTATATCAGCGATCAGAATCATGTTATAATGTCATTTTATGATCAGAATATTGCAGAGTCAGCTTGGGAAGACCTACCTATCTATATAAACCTTAGCACATCTACCTCGATCTGAATTGATCTTCCTGTAATCTTCTTGTTGTATATATCAATGATTCTGAAAGAGTTAATGTTGAACTTGGATTAAGGCCTACCCAGCCTGATGATGCCTCACAGTCTTGAGGAGGAGAATTAGGCAGCCTTGCACAAGATTGTAATAGGTAAGAAGTGGCATATTTCGCTTTTGATAGTTTGAAACAATTATGCTTAACTAGCCAACATAACTGATGCCTATTCCTATCATGCAATAAACTACATCTTATTATGTATGACAAGCGCCTTTTCATGTTTAGATTCACAGGTACTCTTTTTGTATTTAATCTATTATTCTAATAAACCAGTTCACAGACGTTATTGCATACCTCTGGAGCAAGTAGGTCTTGAACCGAGGCCTCTGAGCTCAGGGGTAGGGACACTACTACAAGAGGGCTCAAGCCTACAAGTAATCTATGCTCTTCCACGAATAATTAGGTCGGCCCTCAGTCTCTGCATAGCTGACGGATGTCAGGGATGGTGGTGGCACCATGGTAGAGTCTCTATCTCTGAACCATGAGACCTGGGTTCAAGTCCTACCTGCATTTGAGTTGTGCAATAACATCACTGAGCAGGTTGGTTAGGACAATATCTGAAACAATGAGCTGCCACCATTGGTTGATTTTCAGGGAGACTGAATGATTTGGGGAGGGGATGCTCTTGCGACTCAGTAATAATGTCACTGCCTCTGATCCAAGAGTCCTGATTTCAAATCCCACCTGCTTCAGAAGTATGCAATTATATTTTTGAACAGGTTGATTAAAAAGTAACTGCAGTGTTGTAGCTCTGTCTTCCAGTTGGTCTGGATTCTGCACACACACTCAGAAAATCGTTGGGTGATTGGTGGCAGCACTAGCTATCAACCTTCCAGAGGGCAAATGTGAAGGTCACCCTTATCAAAACTATCTGCATGGAGGTCCTGTGTGGCACTGCGCCTGGTGTCAAATAGATGAGATAAATCAGAAGCTGTGGCATTGCAGTGAATTTCCTCTTATCAAAACTTACTCTCTTTATGCTAAAGCATTTGATGTACATTGTTATATCCATTCAGGGGTCAGTTAGCTGGATGACTGGCTTGTGTTGCAGATTGACACTAAATTTGTTCAATTCCTGTACCAGCTGAGGTCATCATGTAACTGGTCTGGCCTTCTCAACTTTGGCCCTCACATGAGGCATGGTAACCCTTTGGTTAAATTCATCACCCGTTGTCTCTCTCTCTCTATGGAGAAAGTATCCCTATGGGACTAGAATCATAGAATCCCTACAGTGTGGAAACAGGCCAATTAGCACTTCAAGTCCATGCTGATCCTCTGAAGAGCTTCCCATCCAGACCCAGACACTTATCCCTGCATTTCCCGAGTTTAACATGCATAGCTTGCACAAACCTGGACACTATGTGCAATTCAACATGGCCAATCCACCTAACCTGCTCATATTTGGATTATGGAAAGAAACCAGAACACCCAGAGGAAACCCATACAACCATAGAGAGAATCTACAAACTCCACACAGATAGTTGCCCGAGGATGGAATCGAACCAGTGTCCCTGGCACTATGAGGCAGCAGTGCTAACTACTGAGCCACCATGCCACTCTATGTCAACTAATTCTACACACACCTGGTTATTTTAACATAAGTCATAATTCCTCTGCTTGGCCACCCTCTCCAGTGGTTGATTATCAGGGATTATATTTGCCTATTGTCAGGGGCAATTACCGACTCAAGTGTGGTTCAAATCTGGCTCGCGCACACTTAGTCCAGCTGACCTGCATGTTCTGTTACTGCATGTTACTGGAGGAGAGACCCTCAATGTATCCTCTGCTGGTGCATGGATGAACCTGCATGAAGGTGAAGATAACTGGGTGGAAACCATTTACTTGAAGAAAGTAGCAACTTGATGCTGCTGATATTTTCCTGCAGACCGTTGTGTTGCTGGCATTAGTGGATTGCATTAGGCTCTCAAAATTATTAGAATGAGACTCCTGCATTTTACATGCTGCCATCCTTAAATATCATTGGACAACGGGTACATTTTGTAATTCACCCATTTTTTAGCTGAATTGGGAGTGAACCATTCTTTTTGGAGAATGGTTAGATTGCCAAAGTTGATCAATATTCTTTTTACACTTGACTTTGATATTGATTTAGTGTCTTTCCCATTCTCACAGCAGAGGTCTGTCACCAGTACTCATGTTACACCAGGGGAACACTTCTGCAGGATGGGATTGTACCAAGGGTGTGCATTATTAGATTGCTCAGAGTGTGGCAACAGGCCCTTTGGCCCAACAAGTCCACGCCGAAGCGCAACCCACCCAGACCCATTCCCCTACATTTACCCCTTCAATTAAACTATGAGCAATTTAGCATGGCCAATTCACCTAACCTGCACATGTTTGGACTGTGGGAGGAAACTGGAGCACCCGGAGGAAACCCAGGCAGAATGTGCAAACTCCACACAGTCAGTCGCCTGAGGCAGGAATTGAACCCAGGTCTCTGGCGCTGTGAGGCAGCAGTACTAACCACTGTGCCACCGTACCTAGGAGGTGCATAATATTATAGACTCAATTCACCACATTCCATGTGTTAGGAGGCGTGGCAAAGTACTTTAATGTGGGCTCTTTATTTAAATGGTGTAAAGTTTAAAATGAAGAACCCATGCTAAAAGTATAATGACATCATAGCTTTAGATTCTGATTACATTTTATGCACTTTTCTAAATGCATTCATTAATTTTGCCAAACAGCTCATATTTATATATTTTTTGTTCTGAACACTTGATTTCAATATTCTTAGTCATATTGGGTGTTATTGTTTCTGTGCAGAAAGCAGCTTTTTGATCCGACAGGCTTTTTGTCAACCACAGGATGTGGGTGACATTGGCCAGGCAGCATTTATTACCCATCCCTAATTGCCCAGAGGGTAGTTAAGTGTCAGCCACATTGCTGTGGGTCTCACATTTGGACCAGATCAGATAAGGATGGCAGTTTCCTTTCCACAAGGCCATTTTTGTTCTGAAATTTGACAGTGGTTTTGTGGTTATTGTTAGACTTTTCTTGCCTTAAAAATCTCAATGCTATTCATCTCAACTACTCCTGAAGCAACTTCTTCATCTCAACCACGCTTTGAGTAAAGAGTTTTCTCCTGAATTCATTATTGGAGTTACTTAGCGAATATCTTACATTTACAACCTTCAGTTTTGTATCTGAATAAATGATCAAATCCTTTCCTAACTTTAAAGGTCACTGTTGAGTCATTCTCTCAAAAGATGCTCAACCTATTCCATCTTTCCTGAGAGGTATAAAGTCTCAGCGCTGAAATGATCCTGTGAACCACTTTTTGCAACATCACCAGTGCTTTGACATAGTTTATAAAATATGCACTCAGTCCTCCAAACTCCTGGTTTCATTTCTATTGAACTTTATGTCAAAGTAAAAGTGGGGTTCCCCAAAGCATTGGATTCTTTCAATGAGGAAAACAGGTTCATGAGGGTGACAATAAATGTAGGACTAATTATGTGTTGTATCGTGAAAGTGTCCCACGATATCATAAGATATAATACAAACAAGTCTAGAACTTATATTTATATAGCCTCTGATTGGGAATGGTATGTGACATCTTATGAAATATATTTCAAGTGAAGTCACTACTGCGACATGGGATGGAAGAGCAATGAGATGATGTGACATCTTGGCATGGTCAAACAGTAATAAAGTAATGATCAAATGCCCTGATATATATGCATCCCCAATAAAGGTATAATTTAAATTAATGTTTGTTGGTGCAGCCTCGGACCAGCAATTCATGTTAGGTAGACCTTGCATGCCAAATTCCTTGGAGTCTTTATATGAATTTGTTGTTGGGTCCTGTCACTGAACAACATACAACCTTTTTTCCAGGTGTTGTCAGGAGCAATGTACTGCTGTCCTTTGGGAAAGTTGCTCATCATTGTCAAACAGGGCAACCTTATAACGTGCACAAAGTTTTGTCAGCCCTCAGGCCTGAATTAAATTTGTAACTTCCCCACAGAATGAGTTTCTTGCTTTTGCATTGGATTTCATTGCATTTCACTTTTTATCTGACATTTCTCCCTTGCCTTCACAACCTAAGCAAAGATTGTCCAAGAGTTTAAATTCAATTTTGAAGCTTAATGTTGGCTGTAATTGTATTGTCGCTGAGGCAGGCCCTGGTTCCAGGGAACAAACATCACAGAAATGGAGGAGTACATTTGTGTCACTTGATTACTGTGCTTGTCATGATGTGTAGAGGAGCAGAATAGATCTGAAAAGAGTAGACCTGCAAAAGGACATTTAAGGTGTATGATGAGAGACCTGGATAGCTGGAGTGCATTTCATGTGTGCTTTTCCACTCTGATGCTAGGAGAAACTAGGAAACGAGATGTTTATATATGTACACTTGTCTTTACATATGCATATTCTTTTAAATTTACCTAGATTTATTTCCATTCCTCCATTATATTATTTCTCTGCTCTGTGCAACCCTCTACATTGGCATAAAACCATGTTTGTAATTGTTTCACTAACTGGTGGTTGATTGTTCCCAAAGTGTTTCCATTCTTCCCTGTCATCATTACTGGTAGGATGCCTTCACATTGGAGATTGTCCATCTCATGCAGATGGACCAAATTATAAAGGTTGTCCTGTGGACTTTGTACATTTGGGCCTCCCTTTCACTCAAGCACTGGCAGCTCTTTGGAGACTACTCCTTACGTCACCGATATTGTGCCAAAAAACATTCCCAGAGCTTCCCAAAATCCATCCTGTGAATTCCCAAAGTTTTAGTTGGGTGCCACTGTGAAAAACTGGGCATTGGTGAAATTGAAAGTGATATAGACAATTAAAAGGGAACTGACAAGATACAGTTATTTGTTGCACATCCTTGTGCTGGACATTAGTTGCAGCATCCTTGTGGCTTATCGGAGGTAGTGTCAGGAAAGTTCGATGCTGATGGTTCCTGCTAGCTAGTTATCTCCTGGCTCACGCATTCTATCTCACACATTTAGATAGCCACTTCATAGTGCCAGGGGAGTGTGGCTTGTCTGTTCCAGTGCTGTTGATTATTTTGGTATTATTTTGCTTCGAGAGCACCATTTAAAGCTGTAGATAGTTTCTAAAGAACCATCAAACCTTATTGCCAGTCATTCATATTTGGCACAGTGTGTGACCAATGCTTTGAGAATTGAATTGTCTACTCACACTTAGCCTCTGCTGAAATGAGAGATGTCTTTGATGTGGTACATCTCCATGACCTGTCAGATATCACTCACTCATCCCCCTCCTCTTCTCGTAAAGACTTGATATATGGGGCTTCACACTGGAAACCCTTCAATGGCAAGAATAGAGCTGTAGGAAATAAAGACCACTGAGTACTTGTTTAAAATCAAAAATGAAGGGATGTGATGCAAATATAATGCTTGCTGCCTTTATTGTAAAATGTATGGAGGATAATAGTAAGGAAGCTTTGTTACAACTGTATAAAGCATTGGTGAGATCACATCTGGAGTATTGTGTGCAGTTAGACTTCTTCATTTAAGCATAAACCATATTGGAAGCAGTTCAGTGAATCAGCTCAGACTGATTATAAGATAAAAGGGCTTTATTAGAAAAGGCTGAGCAGGTTGGGCCTATTCTCATTGGAGTTAGAAGAATTAGAGATTACTTTATTCAAGCATAAGATTCTGAGAGGGCTTGATACAATAGATAATGAGAGATGTTTCCACTTGTGGGAGAATCTGGAATCATGGGACATTATTTAAAGTTAAAAGGAATCTCACCAGTAAGGTGAAGATAAGCATGAATTTCTTCTCTCAGAGGATTGTTAGGCTCTAGAATTCTCTTCCAGTGGAGTCTGGTGTATAAGTTGGACTGTTGGACTGAAGGGTCTGTTTCTATGCTGTACATCTCTATGACTCTATATATATTCAAGGTTGAATTAGACAGGTCATAATCTCCAAGGGAGTCAAGTGTTATAGGTGCAGACAGGAGTTAAGGCCAGGTCTATTCAGGTGTACATTTCCTGGGACCTTCCTCCTTGTCACTCCTTGACATGTGAGTAATATGCAGAGTGCATATCCGTTAAGATTAATTTATCCCTGTTTAATGGGGTTAATCCAGTTTGTAAAACATATTTTAAAGTCTGCTCTCTGCAAATGTAATTTGCAAGATTTCCTTTTCCTTTCCACATCTGGTGTAATTTGAGAACAGTCGCAGAGTGACTCTTGTGCGAGTTGTTCATCGAAAGCTATCAATCTGTACTTCACCCCACTCTGCCAGGCTCCAGAGTAGATCCATATCCAAGTTCCTCTGATTTATATGTTTGGAAACAGTCAATTGGCTCAATTCCACAGAGTAACAAAATGGCTGCTATTAATTGTGAAAGAGGCCCAAATCTCTGTTAAACACTTTATAACTGGTAACTATACATGTGGCCTATAATCAAACTGAAGGTTGGTGTTTCACTTAGTTCGAACTGGTTAAAGCTCAGAGTGGAGTGACATGTAGAAATAATGTACAGTATCAGGGGAATGAAGCTCATCAAATCACCATCTGTAATCCATGAGGAAAGGGGGATTTGCTAAATATAATCTCTTAGCAAAACATATTAAGGACATTAAAGTCAAGTTACAACACACAGTACACAAGATAACTTTCGTTTTCTGCCATGTTTCTCTGGGAGACAGATTGTTTTTTCTTTTAACGTTACTGTGTTTTCCATGTCCCTGGTCACATACTGGCAAACCTGCTTGTCTCTATTAGACAATATAAAGCTATACTCAGCAAATGAGGCGTGAAGAACAAGCCACGCTTGAGTAGACCTGCAGCTGAGGAGTTGGGTGTTAAGAGCAGAGAGCTGGCAGCCTCCACAGAGGCCTCCTTCAGCCTCTGCCTTATTCATTTCCTGAGTCGCATGGGGCAGACATTGCAAGAGGGTGATTTCACTGCTTGCTACAACCTTGAACTGTTTTCATAGTAACTGTGGATTGCAAGCAGACAAGCTGAGGGTACAAGCCTAAATGCAGCCCACGCTCTGCGGTCAGTAAGAATACAGTCTCCAATAAGTAAATTGACATTCCATGTGGTCAGCAAAGATACATAGCTCAGCTCCAACTTCCACTTTAACCACTGCGTGACTGGGACCGTCCAGCAGTTGATTTGCTAAAGGTACCTCCCAGAAGGAACACATCAATCACCAGTCTGCAGAAAGTTGGTTCATCTCACTGGAGTCCCCACCCAAAATGATTCCAGCATTTCAGTGTTGGGGATCAGGAAGTGCTCGGGAAGCCTCCTTGATTGCAATACGCCAAATGAACATTTGCAAATGACAGGTAGGAACAAAATCAGGTTTGTTCCGGATAAACCTACTGGGGAAATACCCATGTCAGGTGTCCCATGAAATGTGGAATAATATCTACCATTTATGCGAGGAATTAGGGATGGTAGCGGCTTGATTTAAATAGGTAATGGGATGGGAGTGGACAGTGCAGAGAACTCCTGGGTCTTCATCAGAGTGGTCCTCTAGGGTTATGCTCATGATGTATAGGAAGCAGAGTGAAAGCAGAAAAAAGTCGTTGATTGCCTATTTAGGGAGCTGTGAAATGTACAACTGTAACAAATGCCACAGCAAGTTCACTCCCATCAACACAGTCTCTTCATTATGGATCCATGAAATCCATCTGTCAATTTCATAGTCGACCAATCATGGTCAACTTTGATAATTGAAAGGAGTGCAACCTTGTCCATGGAGAAGATCTAATGGTGAATTTTTCACATAAATAGAGTATTATGGTTTAATACTTCAGTTCATCTCCATCTCTCCCTCACAATAACTGGCTGCTCTTTCCTATACAGTGTTGTCTCACTCTATCCCACTGCAAATCTCACCTGTACATAATCCGGAGACTGGGGCACTCAGGAAACTCTTTCCATTTTCCTTTGCTCTCCAGGTAATTTAACAATGAGACTCATTTCTGACGAAGGGCTTTTGCCCAAAATGTTGATTTTCCTGCTGCCTGACCTGCTGTGCTTTTTCAACACCACTCTAATCTTGACTCTGATCTCCAGCATCTACAGTACTCAGGTTCACCTACAATACCTGGAGCCAAGCATCCTGTGAAAACTGTGTATCTTCTACAAGATAACCTCACATTAATAGGAGCTAATTAGCAAAACGGTCAAATTATACAATTGCAATTAAAAGTCTGCTACTGCATGAAGGAGTGTGTTTATAGGGGGAAGAGAATTTCAGGAATCCAGAGAGGTTGCACACAAGGTCGACAGTAATAATGTAATATTAATATTTCAATATAACAGTAATATTGACTGTTAGCATGGGACATTCAGGTAAAAAAAAACTGTTAAACAACTGACTTGAAATGGCCATGATATTATTCACTGAGCAGTTCTGGGTCTGCTAGTTGCTTTCTGCCACCCTGTGTGCTTTCTATAATTAAACGTTTTGACCAGAGTCACCTTTCTGTGAGAGTAGAAATCTGTTATGGATAAACACACAGAATCCAGATAACCACAACTCTGTAAAATATTGAGGAGACAAGGAAATAACAATGGAAAATTGTTCACTGACACTCGACTCCACCGTTGAATTATCTGGAGAGCAAAGGGAAATAGAAAGAGTTTCCTGAGTGCCCCAGTCTCTAGATTGTGTACAGGTGAGATTTGCAGTGGAATAGAGTGTGACAACACTGTATAGGAAAGAACAGCCAGTTATAGTGGAGAAGAGGGGTGAGGGAGAGATGGAGATGAACTGAAGTATTAAATCATAATACTCAATGTAAAATTGGAGCAACACATACAAATACATTGCCTCCAGATAAAAGGAGCTTCACCAGAAACGAGGATGGAAATGTGTGCCTACCTTACTCATTAACACTTACTGAGGACCACAATTCAATATCAAATCTTGGTCAAAAACCACCCTCAAAAATGCTGCAAATAGTTGTACACAGATTAGTAGGTCCCAAAATCTTTGGTTGTGATTGTCCATTTGTTGAGCTGCTTACTGGTTTGTATTTTTGCAAGTATTCAAATGATAGATGCTACAAAACTGAAATCCAGCCATGGATTGTACCCACAGCTGTCCTGAAGGCACATGGAGCAATGAGTGTGCCAATTGTGAAAAAGGTAAAGACCCAGGAATTGGCCGAGGCTATTTAATGGATTATAAACATATTACTGTTGTATGTTTAGTCAGTTTAGCAAGGAGGCATTACTGAGTCTTAGGTTTTAACAAGTATTATGTATTGAGGAACTACAGACAGCTTTACAGAATTATGGCTATCTTGTCAGAAGCCATTCTGATTCTTGCTTTAAGTCCCTCCCTCATGATCTCTTACATCATTGAAGGTGGTGTTACTTATGCTGTTCTAGACATTAACTCTTTCAAATCCTGATTCTGCACCTCACCAAGGTCTTTTTCCGTACACTTATGTTTACTTTTCCAAACTGGTCCACTTTACCCCAAGTCTCTGACATCCCAGCTTCAATCTATCAGTAGGTTTCACAATTTCCCTAATGGTGAAAGATCAGTCATCTCTCTCTGTCTTGGTTGCCCTTGACTAAGACTATCGATTCAGCTTTGTTCTGATTTCAGATTCAATATCTGATTCATCTCAATATGATAACTGCTTGTCACCTTTGATGTTTGGAAATAGATCATTTTTTTTCCACATAGCGCTTACTAAATTATGCATTACATAAGATCTCTATTGATTATAATTTCTGTAGACAATCAATCTTCATACTGTTTTTCCTTTTGTTAACTTGGGTAGGTTCTTGGTACAATATCTTCTGTTACATTTATAAAAATATAAGCAATAAGAGTTGGCTTGATCTTAAACTTCCTGATGATTCTGTACTTCATAACCCAGGTGTTTTTTTTGTTGGATGGGAGGTTGGGTTCTGAACTTCTTGTTCAGATAGTGCCAACCTACATAGCAATGGAGTTGATCTGTAGTTTCTGGGTGCGATTTGAAAATCTTCTTCCTTCTTTAACAGTGCTTTGATTGTTCGGATTTCTTTCTTAGATCCATCATTGGATTGAGGATATCCCAGGGACTCGTAAGATGTGAAAACTTACAATTTCCCATAAAGTGTGAAGCAGTTATCCGCAAATTGTGGACTACTTCTAGAGACAGTCAGGTAAAGTACAAAATGACTGTCTCAAATAATTGTAGTATTGAATATAAAAGCAGGGATGTATTTCTCAGGCTCTCTAAGGTTTTGGTCAGACCACGTTTGGAATATTAGGTGTAGCTTTGGGCCTCATGTCTCAGGAAGGATGTATTGGCTCTGGAGCATGTTCAGAGGAAGTTCATGAGAATGGCCCCAGGAATGAAAAACTTAACATATGAGGAATGTTTGAGGACTCTGGGCCTATATTCGATGGAGTTTAGAAGGATTAGGGGGGACCTACTTGAAACATAAAGAATACTGAATGGCCCAGACAGAGTAGATGTTGGGAAGATGTTTCCATTGATAGAAGAGACTAGGACCTGAAGGCACAGCCTTAGAGTAAAGGGAAGACCTTTTAGAACAGAGGTAAGGAGAAACTTCTTCAGCCAGAGAGTGGGGAATCAATGGGATTAATACTACAGAAGGCTGTGAAGACTAGGTCATTGAGTATATTTAAGATTGAGATAGAAGATAGATATGTTCTTGAATATCAAGGTGATAAAAGGTTATGGGAGAAAGTGGGGGAATGGGGTTGAGAAACTTATCAGTCATGATTGAATGGCAGAGCATACTGGATGGGCTGAATGGCCTAATTTCTGCTTCTAGGTCTTATGGTCTTATTTAAGTGCTTGACGTCTATCCACTGGAAAGGCAATACCGGCTCTCACAGATGAACTCCCATTAAACATGAACTGATCCATCTCAGGGGTTTCTATGATCTAGTTGGAACTTGGATGGAAATAAGGGTTTCCCTCTGTTTTGGTCTGTGCATTGGACATAGCTAGCAATTTGAAACCAGTTCTTCTGGAAGTCTCTACATCTCATCCATCACACCAATGACTGAACCCATGCCCTGTATTTTGAGATACCCATGTGACAATATTGTCTTTTGTCTAAGATCCCTGCTTGGAGTGAGACTGGAATCACTGGTCTCTCAAATGTCTACCAACAAATGATTCACAATAGAAAAGTGTTTGCTGTGCTGAAAGATCTCAATAGTAGCTCCTTGCCCTTCTCCAATCACTATTATACTTTTGCTACTGACTTGGAGGTGCCAGTGTTGGACTGAAATGGAAAAACAGGTTTACTTGGAAGCACTAGCTTTCGGAACACTGCTCCTTCATCAGTTGATTAATAAAGGTTGATATCCACCTGATGAAGAGCAACGCTCCGACAGCTAGTGCCTCCAAATAAACCTGTTGGACTATAACCTGGTGTTGTGATTTTTGCCTTTGCTACTGAGAGTGTGGCCTAGGAAATTAATATGAGTTTTTGAGAATTCACACTTTTCATTAAATATCAGGCCTCCTTTTAGGCCATATCAAAACAATGTTATGCTTAGTAACTAAAGACATTCCTGAGTGCTACATTGTAGGCTTCTTGGCAAGAGAAATGGCTTCAATCCTGGTCATCTTTTCTAGCTGATGTTGGATTTACTTCATTAAAAGCTGAAGCATCTTTGTGTGAAAAGGCACGCTGGTTTAATACATTTTTGTTGAGTAATATCATGTTTGAGCTTAAGCTTTCCTAGAATACTGCAACTTTCAGAAACATTTTTGAAGTAACTCCTGGAACAAGCTGCTTAATTAATTTTTCATTCTTGATAAAATCTACACAAGCTTTTAGATCATAAAATTCCTGATCCTATGGAATCGTGTTTTCAATATTTATTTTTGCAGATACTAGAGTGATCCTTGTCGCTTTTGCTTGGCATTTAGTTCGATCTCTCCTGGACCAAGCAAATGGATTTAACTGGCTTAATATTGGTTGCAGACAATGCATTGATAACCATGGATGTTGTCAGTTCAAACAGTAAGACATGAACTTTGAAGTTAGGCCTTCTCTTTTCCAGAATTGATGGTTAAGGTCTTTGGTCTTGCCAAAGAAGTGGTTTGTTTTTTTCTCTTTTGACAGAGATTGTTCAACTTCAGTAATACCGCTATGTGTGATGACACTTCCTTTGGAATATGTGATATTAAAAATTTTAGTTTGGCATCTCTTTCCAAAATGGATAGCATCCTGTTTTGTTTGCAGCTCACTATTCATAGCTGTGGGTCTTGTCTCCAATCTGGCAAGGTTAATAGTTTCTTGCACTTCCTCATCCTTTTCTCTGGTGCCTCTTTTGCAATCCTGTGCTTAACGAATTGTATAATCACTTGAAATTTCCTGAACTGAGGCTTTTCGTTATTTCCTGAGATTACCCTTTTATATGTACTGATCTCTGCTTGTCTCACCAGCAATACTACTTCTCCAAGGTGAGGCCTTCCTCAGTTTGCAATAATTCCATTGCACTGAGGGTAAAAGATACGCCAACAATATCTATAACAACTGTCCTCATTAATCCTGCTTTTGAGTTGCCATACTCACATCATTCAATTCATTTGTTAAAATCATTAACTCATTAATAAAAGCTTCACTACTTCACCTGGTTTCTGTTCCCTGCTGTCGAATTTGGCCCTTAGTAGAAATTTGTTGATTTGCAGTGTGATATAATTCTCTACACTTCAAATGTATTCTTTAATGCCTTATCTTGCAATAACGTCATCTCTTCCTCTGGAATAAAACAATGTGTTGACTTTTTTAGCTTCACTCTTGTCTGATTTTGAAGCAAATCTATATTCCAAAAGTCCTTTGTCATCAAAATTCCCCTTTTTGTGTTTTATTTGGTTCTTCCATTATCAAAGGCTATCTGGTAGTATACATTCAGAACTCATGGCTTTCCCTAAGTTTTCTTGGTAGTTTACTTGCTCTTTTGAATTTTGATTCCAGAATTGGAAGAATTCCTGTCCTTCTCAGTCTTGCATTGACTTCTGTTGTGGTCACTGTCTTTGTTTGAGGAATCTTTTTGCTGGGCTAACTGCTTCCTTTTTAAATCATGTAGTTATGTTGAAAACTGTTTTGCTTTACTTTGCTTTAGTTTAACTACTGCTTCATTCCTAAAGTGTAAAATGGATTCTTGCTTTTCTGCTCTAATTCATGGTCACCATGTGTAATGGCAACAGTCCTTCGATCAGGACTGTGCAATTTTTTTCTACTTTAAGCCCTTTCTGGGGAACTAAATTTCTCAGTGTGCTTTTACATTCACCTTAGGTTCCTGATTAAGGGCTACTCACCAGAAACCCAACCTTCAGTTCAGAGGAAGGGTCACTTGACCTGATACATTAACTCTGATTTTGTCTTCACAACATGCTGCCAGACCTGCTGAGCTTTTCCAGCAACATCTGTTTTAGTCCCCAATCTTTCCTCTTTTCTAATTCAGAGTCTGCAATATTTTCTTCGTAAACCATCACACCTCTGAATTGCAGCCTGAATATCTTTGCAAGTTGATTGTCTGACTCTGTGTGGCTCTACTTCATCAATGGAGCAGTCCGAGATCTTTTTGAACATACTAAGGAACAAGAGCAGGCCACTCAGCCCTTTGAGCCTGCTCTGCCATTCAATAGGATCATGGTGAATCTGATTATAGCCTCACCTGCATATCCTGCATATCCTCACTAATCGTTCATGCTCTTGGTAATCAAGAGTCTATCTGCCTTAAAAATATACACTGCTTTTAAGGAAGGGAATTCCAAAGACTCTCAATTTGCTGAGAGGATTCTTTTTCCTCATGTCTGTCTTAAATGGTGAGCTATATTTTTAAACATCACCCCTAGTTCTAGATTCTCCCACAAGAAGAAACATCCTTTCCACACCTATTCAGTCAGGTCCCTTCAGGGTCTGATACATTTATATTAAGTCACCTCTGACTGTTCTAAACTCCAGGGGATACAGGCCTAACCTGTCGAGCCCGTCCTCCTATAACAATCCACTTATTCCAGGTATTAGCCTAGTAAGCCTTCTCTGAACCACTTCCAACATGTTAACATCCTTCCGTATGCACAGTGATCTGTACTGTACACTGTATGAAAGACACAGTCTCACCAATGCCATATATAACTGAAACATAACCTCCATTCCCCTCACAGTGAAACATAACATTCTGTTAGCTTCCTTCATTACTTGCTAGACCTGTGGACTAATCTTCTGAGATTCATGCACGAGAACATCCAATCTGCTCTTGTCTTCTCACCATAATATATGTCTCAATGTTTCTACCCAAGTAAAGGAGTTTTGGCATCATTTTTTCAGCTCTTACATTCTTTGCTTCATTAAAGTTGTTTTATAATGCTTTCTGGAGTGCTTCATGACTGCTACCATGTTGTGTCTGGTCAGTCTTTCCAGGAGAGACTACAGAGCCTTCAGTAGGTTTTAACAATACTACTTGTTACATATTAAGGAATTGTTTATGTAAGTATGACTATCTCCAATTAGGCTACACTGATTTTTTAAACTCCTTTTCTCATGTGATCTTTTACATCACAGTATGAGTTGTTACTCACACTGACCCAGATGTTGTTAATTCTTTCAAACCACTTACTTCAATTACCACAATGCCTTTAATATTAAAATCTCATTCTCTTCATACATATGAAAATTTGCAAAATTTAGATTAGAAAGCTCTGTAATATCAGAAGGGAGCAACTATTCAGAGAGAAGTGTGACTTTAACTCCCACTGCAAGCCCTTTATGACAATCTGAGGTTCATGTCTGACATGATTCTGGAGGTCAATGTAAAGCAAGATACTTTTTCTAAGGCATGGTTGCATTCCTACAGTTTTCATTTAACTATGATTGAGGTAGTTGCCTGTAAAGGCCAGTCAGAGGGCTGCTCTTGTTTTTCTGATGACCCTGTAAAGATCCTAGTGTAGGGCCTGAGATTAAAAGTGAAGTAATCTTCCATAATACCCACAAGGCTTCTCTAAGGCTGAGGGGCTGATCAAATCCATGCTTCAAATGTTCTCCCTACACCAGCTTCAGAATTGTAAAGAAAGAAAAGTGACATGTGTGTACACATTCCCTTGCCTCCCCCACTTCTTTCACCAGTACCCCTCAATCCCCTATTTTACCTCTCCTCCTCCCACTCTCAAATACCTTTCTTTCACGTGTTCATCTTCTGAGCATAATCTTCCTTATTCTGAACACACACGCGCACTCACACACTTCCCATTCCAGCTTTCTTCTCACATAATGCTGCAAACTACGCCCGCATCAGCACCCCCCAACACTTCATATTGCAAACATTTACCTTTATATTCATTCATTGCTCACTTATCCTCTACCTTTGCCAGGTCTCCAAGAATCAATAAATGTAAAAGAAATCGAGGGATGCGGAGATTACCAGGGAAAAAGTGACTGATGTTCCCTCAAAGCTGCGAAGCCACTTGGTGGTTCTGTGTGCCCCAATTGGCTCACTGATGCATACTGTCACATGCAGGTATCAGAGGTCTGCACAGTGGGGAAGATAAATTAGAGGGAGCTTAGGTCAGGGGTCAACCACCATCTTATTAAATAGCAGAGGAAGCTTCTGGGACCAATTGAAAAGAGGGATGCTCACTTAAATAGCATCTTTCGTGACCACTGGATCCCCAAAATGTTTTACAGCTAACGTCACTGTTAGAGTGCATCAAATGTGGCAGCTAATATGCAGACAAGCCCACACTAAAAGTGGTTTTAAAATGACTAGATAATCTATTGTATCGTGTCGACAGAGATAAATATTGGACAGTACACTGGGGACAACTCACTGCGCTCTTCTGAAACAGTTTATGCTCTCCAGAGTGGCCAGGCAGGACTTTGTTTGTGCACCTCATTCAAAAGAGAGCACCTCCAACAACTTCCAAGGCATTGCAGTTTTAGCTTTATTTTGTGGTCCTCAACTCGAGCGTGGAACTTGGACTCACTCCATTAAAGGGTGAGAATGTTACTACAGCTGACATTGTGGCCCGCTTGTGTTAATTTTTATGTTCTTGTGAGACACCAGCAGCATGTCAGGAATGCACAAAGCAGGGACCCTCAAACTGTATTTCATCTGACTTCCAAAAGCTAATGCACCATCCAGTTCCATACATTTGTCCCAAAACCACAACTGGTGGAAACATCCTGCATCTGTTGAAAATTAAATTTTAATCAACACGTTCAGAGTTTTATGATGCATTTCTGGAGCAGATAGGACTAGAATCCCAGATCTCCCAGAGATAGAGACTCCAGAAGAGCCTCCAACACACTCAAATATAGTTATTTTCGATTGAATCTGTTCAGAGATGTTATTACAAACCTCTGGAACAGGTGGGATATGAACCCAGGTCTCCAGGACTAGAGGAATGGACAATACCACTATAGATTAGATTCCCTACAGTGTGGAAACAGGCCCTTCAGCCCAACAAATCCACACCGACCCTTCAAAGAGTAACCCACCCAGTCTCATTACCCTCTGACTAATGCACCCAACACTATGGGCAATTTAGCATGGCCAATTTACCTGACCTGCACATCTTTGGACTGTGGGAGGAAACTGGAGCCCCCGGAGGAAACCTACGCAGACACGGGGAGAATGTGCAAACTCCACACAGACAGTCACCCGAAGCTGGAATCGAACCTGGACCCCTGGTGCTGTGAGGCAGCAGTGCTAACCACTGAACCACTGTGCCGCCCACTGTACTTACAAGGGTTCTCCACTAATATATTTTGCAAAATTGGACAATTTTAAAGATTAGTGGAGATCCAGCAGACATTGGTCAATATGTTTGGGATAACTGTCTTCCTCAATTGCCACCTTTCTGCACACTCCAGTTTCTCTTTCTTTTTCACATGAATCAAAAACATTTATAATTATCTCCACAAACCTTCTACTCTCAATCTCAGACTGATCTCTTTTTAAAGATAATGAACACAGAATTAACCATACATTGCTTGTTTCTTCCACATTTACCAGGCTGTGAAAAAACTTAGTCTTTAATCTTGTTTGATTATTAATCCCAGATAAATCAGATTAGCATTCATTCTGTTTGAACTAAAGAAAAGATTATTATTTATTTCGAGGGGATTTCCAAAGGCTTTCAATGATTGATGCTGATACATTTCAAAACCAGGCCATGAGAAGGTATTAAAAGATTGATTTGAAAGGGTACGGCATTGGTTGATACTAATGAAACAAAGTTCTCCTCTTAGCTAAAAAATCTGTTACTAGAGTGCATTGGGTTCTCTTGTTTACACTCAGCCTATTCTGGTAACTGGCAATGGAGCTACTGCTCCCCCTGGGACTGGAGGTGGCTGAAAGGCATCTAGAGATCCACAATTTACTGTATGCAGCCTGCATGTTTCAGGAGTGTTCATTAAAAATATAAATTTGGTTTTATGCCTTTGGAGGAGCATTCGTGTACAGCAAAAAAAACCAAGCGATAAAAACAGATGCAGCTAGAGTTACACAGAATGTGCCACATAAAAACAGACCATTCAGACTGACTGATCCACGTTGGAGTTTATACAAGTCTTGTCCACTCTCAAATCATCTAATTATAAGCGTAACTCTATTCCATTCTCTCTCATGTGTCTATCTACCTTCAGCTACAAAGCATCAACCATATATGGATACAAATATGGATTATTGCATACACAGCATACAATTCTGAAAGTGTACAGGAACAAAAATATCAATACACAAATAAGCACAGCTCCCTGATGGCTTAGTGAGTTTTATCAGTGAATGGCTGAGTCACACAGGCATGTGAAGACCTAGCTTACATCCTGACCTATGCACTGTGAGCAGAATGTTCAACATATTCTCAGGGTAGTGGGGTCTCCAGATGGCCTCTTGAAGTACAAATCACCAAAGTGTAAAAAGACAGATTGTTAGTAATAAAAGATCACTACAAGTTTATTATTTCTCTCTTTTGAGGTCAGTTGAACTGCAGTTTGCATTATTCTGGTTACCCCGTCTGGAGTTGGAGCAAAATCCAATAACACAGTCACAATGCCACATCCTGGCAACAAGAAGTCTACAGATGCCTCAGGGCTTGTTATCAGGACAACTGACATTTCTCATTTTAAGATTTTATAAAATGATTTGCATAGAAAAATTACGTTTTACATGATGACAGGATACAATAAACTCGTTAGAATCTTGGAAAACACTTTTCAAGATACTTTTGTTTTACATTTTTTCTTTCTGTGAATTGTCCAGTCTCTCAGAGATTGAGCTTCCAAAACTTTCCTGTTCATGAACTTATCCAAATGGCTTTTAAACACTGTAACTCTACCTGTAGTATCCATCACTTTCTCTGGCAGTTTATTCCACACACAAACCACTCTGTAAAAAACTGCCCCTTGTGTCCTTTTTAAATTTTTCCCTTCTCACCTTAAGAATATGCTGCCTAGTTTTGAACTCGCCCACCCTGGGGAAAAGACCCTTGTCATTGACCTCAGCTATGCCTCTCATGATTTTATAAATCTCAATACGGTCACCCCTCAACCTCCTACACTCCAGTGGAAAAAGTCCCAGGCTTTACAATCTATCGTCAGATCTCAAAGCCTCCATTCCTGGTAACATCCTGGTAAATCTCTTCTGAAACCGCTTCAGTTTAATAATATCCTTCCTTTAAGAAGTGACCAGAACTGCACAAGGACTTCAGAAGAGGCGTCGTCTCACTGGTCATGACGTTTTGTGTAACATCATTGGGTTATGAAAGGAACTACATAAATTTGTTTATATAAATGACAAGCTGGACCAACCCCAGTAGTGGTTTAATGACCTGTCTGAATCTCAAGTTCAAACAGATTGAATGCTCTCCACCTCTTTGAAGAAGACAATATCGTCAAAATGACTGTATTTAAGTTGCTCACATATCACCTTTCCATAACATGGAAGCACCCTCATTGATATTACCTACCTTCAGAAAGCATTCAGCAGCAGCCAGGGGGCAAATCAACTTTCATGTTCCAGACCATATGAAGCCAAGGCCTGAAAGAGTAGTGCAAACACTTTCAATTTAAAAGGAAACTCGAAGTGGAAACATTTATGAGCTATGGGAAAAGAGACGATGAGATGGACTGATTGGCTAGCCTTATCCAAAGAGCTAGCACACACATGCTGGTGAATGCCCTGTCTCTACGCTGTGCTATTCTGTGATGCCAGGAAGGACAGCAGCGTTGGAAGATCAGAAACTACAACATGAGGTGAACATAACTAGGCGGCACGAGGTAGGTGACATTTAATACAATCAAATTAAAAGTGCCAAAATAAGAAGAACACACTATAAGAGACTACATATTTTTCTTTTTTAGAACTAAAGTGAAATAGTGGTTGGGCTGCTATACAACCTGAGGCATCTCAAAAATCAAGCGCTGTTTGTTTTTGAGTTGAGCAATACGGTGTTATTTTTTGAAGCACAAAGAGGCAGAATTTGCAACCTCAAGAGTCTTTTGAGTTAAGGAAGCACTGCCTGACCACAGTCCACTTCTTGCTTGAGCTCTAGATTGTTAAAGGCTGAGAGTGCCAGGACAGCAGAGAGGGAAAAGTCCAGAGCCTGCAACTGGCAAGCATCCATCTCTTGCTCTCTCTCTCTCTCTTTCTGCCTCTCTCATTCTCACCCTCTGCGGGAAGTAAATAGAGGACAGTGAAACCTTAAATGGAAGGATTCTGATGACATGAAACATGTTCGACCACAGCAGAATAACAATTAAGTACAAAGATTAACTGAATCATCAGCCCAAAGAAACATAAATAAGTCAGAACAGATGATGATTAAATCTTAAACTGCATCATCTTCTCGTCAACCAAGGAATGAGAAAGACATTGAAGTATTAAGTCATGAGGCTGTTTCTTGATGTGAAAGTTCTGAATTATGAAGAAAAGTTGGACCAACTGACAGAAGAAATTGAGATGTGATTTTATAAAGCTATGTGATGTTGCTCAGGATAAAGAACAAGTATTATGTTACAGTAATATGGAGAAGTTACAACAGGGGATGCAAGGTCAAACTATTAGTGGTAATTTGGGGACTTCCTCAAGACATATAAACTTTGAGATATAGTCTGGATGCAAAAGCCCTATTTTAAGTAACAAGTGGATGGTGCAGGGACATTAGATTTACTCTTAACTAAAAAGCCTTATCCATAATTATGTGGTGATGTGCCATACAGCAGTAAAAAGCTCTTCAGAACTTCAATTGGTTTATTGGATCCAGTTTCATGTAAAAGGCCAGAGGGAGGTCACAGGCAGGAGTGCTTACAGCCTGGCTCAGCTGTAATTAGACAGTGTTTGAGAAAGCCTTTTAATTATGCTATGGTTTCCTAGTAACAGAATCAGCTCTCTAGGTTGTTAAATAATTTCATATTTCTACCATCAGATGTTGTAATATTTGAAAATTAGTTTATGCTCGCCTTCAATTATTAAATGAAATGTGTATTATGTCCATAAGGAAGACACTCAAGAGCCTAGGAAATTATGCATTTAAAGGAATTTGAAGATGATCTGGAAACTTGTGAAAACATGGGATTTAGCTGGTTGCTTGAGGAGAGAGTGATAACCAGAGTTTTGAAACAGCAATGAGTAATGACCAAGGATGGTGATGATGGCAATTTTGAGGACAACTAGTGGAAAGGAAGGGGGCAGCATCTGAGGAGACAAACTGGATACATAACCTTATCATAAGCCTTGTTAAGTGCCCAGATTATCAATAATATAACAATGCACCCTGAAGTTTCTACAATATGGATATTGCATAGAAAGCCCATTTCAACATTTTGGATTTTCACTTTTCATGCAGAATTGCAAAGTTTTCTTTGCAAACTTAGTGTTTTCTTTGTTTGTTGCATTTCTATTTTGGAAAGATAATCTCATGAGTTTCTTGCTGTAAAATATCAATTGTTATCTTGACTAAACTATTATATGCTTCTTTAATAGAATCTGGGATTACTCTTTTGGACATCCTTCTATTTCCAGATTCCTGACCAATAGGAAGATCTCCTATCACTAGTACATTTGCATCACTCTTGTGGATATAGGAGGAAGCCTTATGCTGCAGTGGGTCATGTCCATACCTCTGAGCCAGAAACTCCAGGTTTGGTCCCCATACCATGTCTTGATATCTATGGAAGATATATTCATAACCTGGCCAAATAGGTTGATTGTCAGCCTGTACACCCTTCCAAAGTGTCTGATGGGCAAGAAGAGCAAATGAGTCTTTGTGTTATCCATCATGCAGGTGGCTATATCTTACAGTACTTTGCTGATAAGTATGAACCAATTCAATGGAAGTTTATTGTCCTATCTTCATAAATGAAGAAGGTGAACACAATGAGGAATTAGTCTTAGGCTACTAGAGTTGTTCATGTGAAGGTCAGAATTTTGCCAGGAAGGTTTTGCCCGAATCTTCATGGTCAATGCAGTGAAAGAAATAGCACTGTGAATAGTCTTGAAGGTGACTGACATTTTGAATTTTCTTGTTAATGTGTGCTGTAATGCAACAGCAGGTGATTCCCATCACATCTCCCAGCCTGTTGTGTATCATCACGTCATGCAATTGACAAGTTCCTTCTTACCCGATTCTCTCAATTAATTTATGTTGCTGTTTACTTTTTCTGTGAAAGACCTGAGTCATAGCAAGTGGCAATATGAACTAGTGGTGATGATAGACTTGACAAAGACCCTACAGACATGTATGCCCAAGCAACTGGCCAAAATTCTTAATTATTAGAGCTGCTTTAACATCTATCATCCTGAAAGAGTTAAGTTAGAAAATGACATCATTTGCTCAGTCTTCATTTCTTGGCAGTCTTTATGAGTGAAGATGATATTTACCACGGAATTACAGGGTAAGAAGGAGGTAGCAAGAGATGCAATGGTCAGCAACAAAATGGAGAGAGATCTCAAAGGAAACTGCATTCTCTTTTATATTTCGTATTTAATTTCCATTCCTTTTAGAAAGGAACAGACCTGCAGGACTTAGAATGACCAAAGCTAGTCAGATGATTATGTTTCCAGAAGCTTTTGCACCCCCTACTTTATATCACATAGGCATTCTAGCCAAAGCTGATGCAGAGAAACTGGAGGCAAACCATCTGTTTCCAGCCAGCACTGGACAAAGGAAAACATCAGGATTAATTTTGCTAAAACAAGCACTTATGCTTTTACAGTGAACTTTGCCACCTCACAAAACAAACTCCTTTGAAGGAGATAAGCTACACTGTTAGCCAAATGACCTTCCAATTAGTCCACACCAAGTGACCAGCATCAGCAACTGAAATGCCTATCCTTATCACCTGACTGAAACAGGATCTGGTTGCTGTATTGCTGAAATACACAATCGTGGGATTTTAGGTCAGCAGTTATTTGAACTCCAGAATGAAAATCAGAGTCTAGAGCTAAACTGGCAGTCTGCCTTTGACCCTCTCATCTCTGTCTTCAAGTTGTCAGTTGGAAAGAAGCTTACACTTTCCTTACAAGAAGGGAAACTATTGGGCCCAGCTCACTGGGGAATCAATTATTGGACACTGACATCAAAGAAGTTGTAACTCGTGTAAACTAATTTCATAAAAGGCAACTTTTCCCTAGCTATCATCAGTTCTGAGGAAGGGTCCAGTAACTCAAAACGATAACTCCGATTTCCCTCCACACATGCTGCCAGTCTTTCTGAGCTTTGTCTGCAATGTCTTTGTTTCTGATTTTCAATGTCTCTTGATTGACCAACTTTGTAATTGATACCTATCTCCTCTCCTAACTGGTTTCCTTCAATGTCCTCTGTCTGTTCAAGTGTGCATGTGCATGGAGCAGCGAAGCAATTCTTCTGTTTTGTGTATGTTGTTAATAAACCTACATTTGACTTCATCTGAAAACATTTTGCCATGGGTTTATTTCAAAAATTTGAATCGTAAAACAATGTTTTCAGGTACACCCTCCAGCCAACCACTAAAGACAGCAGTGAAAAGTGAAAAGAGTAAATCAAACAATACTTTGCAGTGTCGGGCTTAAGTGGAAAAGGCTAATCATAGCTCAAATTCACCACCACTCTCTCTTTGTTCAAGACAGAGATTAAGAGAAAGGGGAAGAGAAAGAGGCTGTAAGAGAGTTAGGGGTGAAGTCAGTCGAAGGTAAAAGAGGTGGAAAAAGAAAGAGATGCTCATACCCTATGAGTGAATAAAAGAAAATAATGATTTTTTTTCAAAAAGCTCCAAATCCTTATGCAATAGTCATTAGTCAGTCCATGATCAATGAGAAGTTGTGCATTTTCTGGAGCTTCGTTCTTGCTCTCACATTTTTGACTTTGGTCAACAGCCTTGTTTCAAAGTGGCAAGGCGAGGCTTACCAATGTAAGCAGGTGAGTGCACTCTGGTTCCCAACTGTCACAGTCAAAAGCCAATATTTTACAAGTAGTCTTTCAGGGTATTGTTGGAATATTTCTGTTGGCTGGCCTGTGTTCTTTGCCCAGTTGTGAGCTGGGTGTAGATGGTGAACTTTGGACGGAGAGTGTGGAGTATATTCTGTTGCAGTGAGAGACTGGTTGCCTATGTGATCAGGACTCCTACTTCCTGGACAATGCTCGAGTTCACACAGCAGTCTATCGAGGTGACATGTAGGATTCCATAGACAGCAGTGAGGATGTGAGAGAAGCTTTCTCAACACCTGGCAAAGTTCAAGATAGGTGCCCAACACCTCTGCCCCTGTTGAGGTCAGATTTAAAACCAGACAAGCTGGATTACAAAGCCTAATATCAATATAACTGGACTAAGAAAGCTTTTCCAGCATGGCAACAATATGTTCAGACTGGGATCCCCTCGGAGTTACCCCTGTGCTGTGCTGCATAGAATACTGCGACCATTTTCTGCCCTCTTATTTGACAGAACAACATTTAGAAAAAGCAACAGCTGCTGCTCCTTCAATGCTGACCTCAGGCCTTCCAAAGTCCCAGCCATGACATGCTGTAGTCCAAGAGTGCATGGTTAAAGAGTCAATGAGCTGACCTCGTCTTATTGAACAAACTAGGCTTGTTGCAATGACGGTGTACACAACATCCGAGAAACAGTGTTCTTCCTTTTATAGTGCCGTTGCTAGCCCCATTAAAGACATGAGCCAAACATGAAGAGAAGAGTGTGGTGATAGGGTCAGCTGGATTGGCTGTTAGGAGACTTCCACAGAATAAACACCAATTGAGTTGAATAGCTTGTTTCTGTGCTGCATGTTTTCTGTAATTCTGCATAGTATAGGCATATTAAATAAGCATTAGCAATGTTCACAATGAGTTGATGGAGAATTTGCCACGGGCTTTGAATGTGATACCTATAGAAAGTACATGTTATACAGAGCTTTCTGATGGATAATATTATCTAGGAAATAAAAGACTCAACTGAGGAAATCACTTACAACTTGTACATAGTCAAACAAGACATCTACTATCATTTGGTATAGTTGATAACTATTGAACAGAGTTTCTTTGAAATATAGTTCTATTTTCACTATATAAAAAAGGAGTACTGCAAGAGGTTTATATATATATGTGTGTGTGGTGGTCAGGATTTTCACTGTTTATCTGTTGACTTGGATGTTTGATGGTTGGATATTGTACACAGAGTTGGAAGGAGTGATGCAGGTTAATAAAATGTTACAGAGAGGGCAGGACAGGGGGACTACTTAAATAGTTCTGTCACAGAGCTGTTATGATTCCAATTGATGTTATTACTAGACATCTCCGGGACACCCGCACCAACCAACCCATTGCCCCCTGGCCGATCACTTCAACTCCCCCTCCCACTCCGCCAAGGACATGCAGGTCCTGGGCATCCTCCATTGCCACTCCCTAACCACTCAATGCCTGGAGGAAGAACACCTCATCTTCCGCCTTGGGACCTTCCAACCACATGGCTTCAGTGTGGATTTCACCAGTTTCCTTATTTCCCCTCCCGCAACCTTATCCCAGATCCAGCCTTCCAACTCAGCCCCACCCTCATGACCTACCTGTCCATCTTCCTTCCCACCTATCTGCCCCACCCTCCCCTCTGACCTATTGCCATTACGCCCACCTCCATCTACCTATCACACTCTCAGCTACCTCCTCCCCAGCTCCCCCCTACCTATCTCACCACTCCTTCAGCTCACAGCCTCATTCCGGATGAAGGGCTTTTGCCTGAAATGTCAATTCTCCTGCACCGGGGATGCTGCCTGACCTGCTGTGCTTTTCTAGCACCACACTCTTGACACTGATCTCCAGCATCTGCAGTCCTCACTTTCGCCTTATTACTGGACAAGTCAGATCCCAGACTTAACTCTAGCTTGAAAGATCACATTTTTCTTTTGGTTTTTAATAAGATAGTCTCTCACTGAAACATAAGCACACAATGTTGTAGATTTGGTTTTTAATGATGGAACAGAAGTTTATTGCATAAAATAAATGAAGCTAAAAGAGAATATACCAAAGTTTACATACGAACCAAAAAATAAACCATTAACCAATTTCAAAACCATCAATAAAATCATAATCCCATTAATTCCAAAACCACTTCTTTACAGTACTCACATCAAAGATAATTCCTTTCCCTAACACCTTATACAAGTTTCATTTAACTGTGGCATTAACACCTAGTCTTGAAAATCTAATAACTCTCCCTGGAGCCTTCACACAACTAAGTTTAAACTTTCTCAGCTTCAAATAACTTCTTGAGAGAGTTCTGGTCTGGAAATTTTAAACTAAACACCTAACATGGAGGTAAACTAATTTTTACAAATTGTAAACTATCTTCACCCTTTCACAGGAGCAACTGATTTATATATTCAACTTCAGCTAAGAACCCTGTGAAACTGTCTCACTGAAACGATAACAAAAAACTTTATTTCTAAACTGAAACCTAATGCCTAATTGTTCACTTTGTTCCCTCAAAATTGTAAAGAAAACACAATTACAC